>NC_051854.1:61165462-62415462 GCF_905115235.1 Hermetia illucens | reverse complement strand
TTCTTGGTAATTGCGTCTCTCCATTGAAACCTGCTATTCTGCTTTCAGTGTACAAACTGAACAAACAAATGTATTCAGTCGTTTTCTGCAATCAAACTTGATAGCAGACTTGAGAAATAACGAAAATAATGGAAATTAATATGTTTCCAAGGGGAAATATTTTGGGAATTATATATATTTACTGCAACCATTTTTATCATATTTGATAAGAATTTCGGTAACTCTTTACTTAGCAAATAAACGGCAATTATTTAATTACCTGTAGCGAAAATATGTTTTATTGATAAAGATCAATAACAGGGTAGTTATGTTTTGTCTGTTGAGTAAGTTTTCATGCTAAACTTGAAAGAAGGCAATGGAATATACCCTGTTGGATTATTGAAATCTACTTTTTTTGTATTGTATTGTATTGTACTGCATGGTGCCAAATATTTTAGATGAATTTGAAAAGAGAAAGTCTCGTATCAATGAAAAGGGGCTCCTTCGTTAGAACGATGCCAGATCCCAATTACCGCTTGTACTTTCAATGAGGTTGTAACGATAGTAGATCCATAGCTATAACTTTTTTTCGAGGGGTTTTGTACATTACGAAAAGGCCGGGATCTCAATAGATTTTGGTTGTAAAAATTGTCGGGACATCCGGAGTGTTAGATAAATAGAAGTGAATGACCAAAGGAATGGGTCGTTTTCTTTGGTAACAAGCAAGTATTGAAGCAAGTAAGAGCAATCATGCACAGTTAGTAATGAAAACTTGTAGATTGCCGAATTAAGGATCTCTATCATTATCAATTGTCTTGGTCGGAACTGAAACATGGGGGGGGGGTCAATAGAGTTTTTAAAAGTGCTGGCTAAAATGCTATAGTGTATGCGTTCCCGTTTTCGGTAGAACGGTACGGCAGGAATGGCAAAGGACAGAGGATTGGTTGATTGTTTTATCGATATAAGCCGCAGATGTACAGTATGTGTTGGAATTGAAAAATCTGTCTACCATATATCTGTATTCGACAAGGCAGGCTAAGTCGGTAAACCGGAAGCTTGATGCTTCAGGTATAAAAGGTTTTGTGTTTCTCTATGTGAGGGGCATAACGTAGTTCTCCATTGGCTGATAGCATTCACTCGAGATATTTAAATCGCTCAGTTCTGTCAATGGCAGTAACCTGCCAAGAACTGAGCGATTTAAATATCCCGAGTGCATGACAGCTCCGTGTCACATAGCCAAAAATTCCATTGCCCTCTATTTTTTAGAAAACCATTTGAATAAATCATTTGATGGAAAGCCCTGAATTGATAATAGTCAACCTCATACCATTCACACTCTAAGTTTAATATTATTAGCAAATTCGAAGAATTTAACCTACAACAGATAGATAGATCGGGGAACCGGAAGCTGGGCGCTTCAGGTATGGAAGGTTTTGTGTATTGCTTAGTACCTAGTACGTAATATCCGAATAGCTCAGTGGTTGGAGCACTGGGTTGTCATACGGAAGGGCGCGGTTCAAATCCCGCTGGTGGTAGTGGGATTTGTATCGTGACTTGACGTCGGATACCAGTCGACTCAGCTGTGAATGAGTACCTGAGTCAAATCAGGGTAATAATCTCGGGCGAGCGCAATGCTGAACACATTGCCTCCTACAGTGTACTGTAGTGTACCGTTACGGTCTTGAATGAAGTGCTCTAACACACTTCAAGGCCCTGATCCAATATGGATTATTGCGCCAACGATTATTATTATTATTAGTACGTAATATATGTATATATTATGTGAGAATATCCACTTTCGGATGATATTGACATTCATAGTCTTGAAGTTGCAAAGAAACAACAACTTTGACGTATTATAACTTTGTTAGTAGTAGTATGATTTTCACCTATATATTGTTGCGAAATTTCGTGGTGCTAGCATGAACTTAAGGGGGGTTTTGCAGCCAATTACTAAAAATTATAGTAATATACTATTATTAACTTTATTTGTATAGATATCAGTATGGAAGGTATTTCGGGGCCCAGGCACCATATAGTTGCAGTCTCTTGATTTTTTTCAGATTTTTCGGTTGGGTAGTTTCTGAGAATGGCCCCCTTAAATAAATGATAATTTTCAACCTCCCGCACTCTCGACCTTTCCAACAAATGTCAAAACTAAGCCCGGGTTCAAAAAGTACTAACCGAGACCTTTAATTTGATACCCCACATGACTATATTTGATGAATAAAAATTTACACTCCCCTTTTTTCGGATTCTTGGATTAGGTGGTTTCTGAAAATGAGCCCTGTCTCACTTTAAGTGCGTACATTTTGACTCCTTACTCACGCACTTTGCAATTCACGCCAAAACTAATATCAGTTTGTTTTTAAATCCCCCCTTTCCATGTATGGGGAGCCTCCTTTTAAAGTGTAAGAGCACTGAGTTTGTTTCGTTCTAAAATAGGGTATGATCGTTAAATCTGCATTAGATGGCTCCCGTCCCAGACCGCAAATCAATTGTTACATGGGTCACTACATTCAGACAAACTGCAAGTGCGACAAAAGGAAGAACTGAAGTCCCTCGGCCCGTTAGATCACCTGAGAACATTGAAGCAGTGAAAGCGTCAATGTTGCGATCGCCACGGCGTTCTGCGCCCAAACACGCATCTGCCCTTGGACTATCCGATCGTTCTGTGAGAAGAATTCTTCGTGATGATCTTCATTTTCATCCCTATAAGATGGCGATAGTGCAGGAACTTTCAGAACGTGACTTCAATTCTCGGATGAACGCGTGTGAGCTTCTTCGTGATGTCGTTCCCGAGGGTGCTATTGTTTTTTTAGCGATGAAGCCCATTTTCATTTGTGTGGGTCGGTTAACAAACAAAACATGCGCTACTGGGCTGACACCAACCCTCGAGAATTGCATCAAAAGCCTTTGCATTCACCCAAAGTCACAGTGTGGTGTTGCAATTTCCTCAGTTGGAATTATTGGTCCCTGGTTTTTTGAGGAAAATGAGGTTACAGTGACAGTGAATTCGGACCGGTATGTAAACATGCTACAGAATTTTTTTTTCCCATGGCTAGAAAATTTGGATTTGGGGGACACTTGGTTCCAACAAGACGGTGCAACAGCACACACTTCAAGAGCATCGATGGCTGTTTTGAGGGAACACTTTCCAGAGCGCCTTATCTCAATTAGAGGCGATTTGGAATGGCCGGCACGCTCTTCCGATCTGTCCCCTTGTGATTTTTTTCTATGGGGTTTTTTGAAATCCCGTGTTTATGTGAACCGTCCAAGAACCCTACAAGATTTGAAGATCAACATCCAAGAAGAAATTGCCAACATAACACCTGCTATGCTAACAAGAGTCATGACAAACGCCAGAAATCAGTTTACGCAATGTATGGAGAATGGGGGACGTCACCTAACAGATTTGATCTTCAAAACAATGTAAATAAAAACTTTAGACATGTACCTACATTATAAAAAATAAATAAATATTTTCCGATGCATACAATAGTTTTTATTGAGTTTTGAAAAAAGTAGGTTATGCTGCCGCACCCTGTATAAACTAAAATGTTATTGTAAAAGGTGGTTTACATTTGTTAGAAATAAATCTCCCACCTTTTTCGTTGGGAAAAATGTCACCCCTTGGAATTGTGAACAACATAACTGAATACACGCATGTAAATGCAACGTAATCGCTTTCTTTTATCAGGATTTGAAAGTACACGTCATTATTGTAATCCATTTTTATTAATAAATTACACCAGTGCTAAATGCCATAAACGTCGTATTTTTTGCCCCGCTGTCCCTACTAACAATATTTAATTCATTGCATTTCTCATGCATATTTCCTTGGCAATTCAATGTAAATAAAGCTTTATGACAAAATAACGTTTCTTTAACATTAAATCATCTTGATAAGTTCGCATTTATTCATGTTAATAAAATTCGTTTTAGTGTTACTACTTAGGCGGCTTAGAAGATTCAGCGACCGGTATCCTAGGCGAATTATCAAAACCACTTAGTTGGTCGATGCCAGCAGAAAAAATTTGTGAAAAACTGAAAAAGAAAGATGCACAAATTTGTGACTTGCGCTTCGGTGAGTAAAAACATGAAAACTTCTATAAATATCTCAATGGAAAAGTTTTCACATAAACAATATTGGTTTTTTCTTATGTTTTCAGAAAAACAAATCGACATTAACTCGGTAGATCTTAAAAAATTGAAAGTTCGAGACCTTAAGAAAATTCTTAACGATTGGGATGAGTCCTGCGAAGGTTGTATCGAGAAGACCGATTTTATACAGAGAATAGAGCAATTAAAACCAAAATATACTAAAACTGAATTGTAAATTAGCTTTAATAGCATTTTTAATTTATGTATTAGAGTTATGGTTTTTTCATTTATTCCACTCATATTTTATAAATATCTCCCCATAACCACGCATTGGAAACTAGGAAAATCGATGAAGTAATAACAAATGATGTTTGTTGAAACACAAATATATTAATAAAAAATAAATTTATAAAAAATACATTGGTTTGTTTATATCTCTATTTTCTCGATAATCTCATTCGATAGTTAAATTATTCCAGATTCGTTACTATTCTACTCCAGAAGTGAATATTCACTTGTTAGGAAGATTAATTGCTACCGTCGTGCTCCATGTTACAGTGTACTCAGTTAATATAGAAATATCGAAAAACATTGTACTTTTATTTAAAAAATTAAAGCATTGTTTCATAAAATGGCATATCAAAATAATAAATTAACCTATTGATAAATAATAAAAACATCGCTTGACATTTTCGTATGGTTATTCGACAGAAAAAGCTTTTTAGTCTTGATTAGCATTAATTTGATGCAAATTGGGATTAACGTTGTATTGTTCATCTCCTATAAGGTTGTTTATTATACAGTCCTCGGTCATTCTCTTGTCGTAGAATTGTGAAGTAGCTGTACACTACGCACCACATGTAAACGTAGATAACTGTAAGAAGATTAGGAATTACTATCTGATCAAGATTCCAGCAGCAATATAATGTAATAGAGGAACAGTTCCAACGCTCATGAACGTATTTACTGTCGAATAATTTCCATAAATAATTTCTACTTGTTAAATTTTCAAAAGTGGCTTGAAGGAAGGAATTTATAGTTTCTTGCCAATAAAAATTCTTTTGAAAATTTATTATATCATTCAGTGCTTATTGTCGTGCACATAATGTATTTACTTACCAACAGCTAATAAGCCGAAAACCAACCAAAGTGCTCCCATTAAAACGAATCCATCAATGAAAAATACAACCGAGGTATAAATAACGGAGACTAGAAGACCTACGGCAAGAACTATTCCTAAAACTACCCAAGGCAGCATCAGATAGTGATTACGCTGTAAAGAAATTTTCAAAGTTTATCTTTTGCACTAGCAAATATGTATAAATGAATTACCTTCAGCGTTCCAACGATTAGCAGTGTGGAAATGAAGATTGTCATGCATAGATTTATAGCGAGAATAATTTTAACAACCGACGAGGGCAGCCAATCTATCAATATCGTTTTGAATTCCACTCGTGAAACAAACATCAGAATAAGCGCAGCGATTGCAAGTAAAATTCCGCACACGCCCGATATTACAGAACCTGTACGCAGGGACTGACATAGGCAGCACGTTTTCAAAAGGGGGCCGGCCATAATTGCCTGATAAAATCTTGAAACACGAAGAAACGATTTAAAACACTCATATAAAATTGAACCCATAATATCCGCGATTATTTTCATTACATGTTATCAATTAAGAACGTTAATTACAATTATCTAATTACAGGCTTTGCAACGAAGTGTGAAAAACAGGAAATAGCATTAGAGAATTTATATGGCATTAGGTGATGTGGAATCGATTATTCCGATTAATTTCATTTGTTTATTTGTGCGGCTAGTTTAGCATTCTTTTCAAATCAAAACTTAAACATGGTTCACTTTTGCAGAATTGTTTTGACGTTAGTCATTACCTAGATTATATTGTTCTTTGCAATAACACCGATTTGTGTGCAAAATATTAAATTCTATTTTCCAATAACAACGATTTCTGTGCAAAATATTAAATTCTATTTGTTTAACCATATCGTGTAAGTTTGGTCACTACTAATGCAGCAACGTTGTGGGTTCTAAATACTTTAGAGTAGGCGTTGTGATGAAGGAGTAATTGGAACCTATCCAAATTTTATTTTAAGCTATAAGAGTAAATATTTTTGGTTGTATTTTATTTTAAGATATTGTACTCAAATCGATCGTAAAAATTAAATAAGAGATTTTTACCAATTGAGAGATGTCTGTAATTTTGATAAAATATCATATATATGGTCGTATATCTTTATGTATATAAGCATGCGGTCCCGCACGCAAAGATAACTTATGAATTGGCAAGTCAAAGTACCTCTAGAAAATGTCCGCCAAGTTCTTTTCCTTGTCGATAAATTTCTTAAAACTAAAAAACGAGGCTTTTTAATGAGTCATAGGATAAGCGACATCTAGGATTCGAATGCACACCAAAATCGTACACGCCATAAGGCCGGTCACCCTAGTGTGATATATGATTAGTCAAAATTCCTGTTAGGTTTTAGGATGTTTGAATATAGCTAACATTTTAAATAATTTTCTGCTAGCACGACACTTAGCCACAACTTAAATTCATTGAGTTGTATATGAATCATTTTTGGTATGGAGTGCTGTCTGAGTTTAAAAAAGGGCAGGGCACATTTACGGCTTCAGGTGTTACACATCTTGTCGGGGAACATGAGGAGACACGAGATCTAACAGCATTCCATGCATTCAGTCCACGCTATAATTGACTATTCCGATGTGTGAAATGCATAAAAGCGTCGATAAGATGTAGGACGAGAGTAATAAGAATTCAGAAAATTAACAAAGTAAGCAACGGAAGTTGTGCTTATATAATAATAATAACCGTAATTGTCTACGTTGAAATCTTATTAATGGGCGAAGTCGATAATTCGTCAACTAATTTCTTCTTAGGAGATAAATGGACTTTATTCATGCAAGACACGCTAAAAGTGCTACTTCGACTAATAATGGTGATTTGATCAAGTCAATAAAGTTAAACTGATAAATAGAATAAATATGGCTTCGAAAAAGGTCGGCACTGGAATATATCTGGTACTGGCGCATACATTCGATCGTATAGCAAAAGTTGACTTCTTTAAGAGTAAAAACCAAGTATCGGTGACAGTATGCAACCCTGGTGGACTCCGCTTTTAATTTAAATTTCTCTGAAATATTATCTCGATGCGGCATGTAACATTTTGTGCTTTAATACGATGGTCGGTCTAATAGTAGCTATTAGTTTATCCGGAAGGCCTCTCCTATGTAGAGTACTCTACATACATTCTCTGTTGACACTATCGAACTAAAAAACAGTTGGAGCGAGAATCCGAATTACGTATATTGTTTCACAATGGGTCGAAGGATGGTAAAGTTTCGACGCAGGTGCCAGATCCAGCCTCTGTCGATGAAGCTTTCAAGATGGTCTTCAACGCGTACCAGGATAATTTTAACTATTATCTTTGTGGTAGCAGGAAGCACGCAAATATCCCTTAAATAGCCACAAACCAAAACAGATACCCTTTTTCGGAATTTGAACGATCAACTATTTTTTCACCCCTTGCGAGAGATGTCAGATTCGCAGGATTTGCGGATGGGCGGAAGAGGTAATTCTGTAGAAACTGCTGTGACTGCATTCCGCGGAGAGACTGTCCAGAGGTTGTACCCCACCTGAAATCTTTGCTAGCAAAGATGATTTCGCTTCTATTTAGAGGAAATATTCGAATATTATGATGGCTCGTCGCCTTTTTAACAGCGGACCATCGAGAGGCTTACGATCTGCATTTTCTTTCGCGATGCAATATACGATAAAGAGATCATTGTTCGTTGGAACAGCTACTGATTCGCTGTCCAACGAAACAGTTGAGTTCCTTTTGTCACCGCACACGGTATGCGTCACTTCTCGAGCTTTAGCGAAACTTCGCATATATTATGTTTCAGGTGATATTGAGCTACTGTAACTGTAGTTTGACTTTTATTAAACTTGGGGATAATATGCTTCATATTATATTTTATACAACTACCAACTTTTATAACTCTAGGATAAACTTTACATCACTATCCGCCCCTCCCACTCCCCGCCTTTCTAACAAATCTCAAAACTAAGACCGGCTTCGAAAAGTACATGACTATATTCGGTAAAAAAAATTTTTACACCCCCCTTTTACATGTATGGGACGTTCATTAAATTGTATTTCAATAGATATAGCCATTTGCGAGAAAAGTGCGTATGACAGACGAACAGACACACAGGCAGCAAGCCGATTTTAATAAAGTTTCATTTTCACCCAAAACCTTAAATGGGATTGATGAAGAGGGTGGATATTTAGGTGATCATGAAATGTGAAAAATTAAATTAACACAACGAATCAGCACTCAAAGCTTCAGTGAGCAAGCTGGAGCAGATGGATGGTAGAAGCTAAAGTGGAAAGTAAACATACACTTGAAATTGCCCTTAACAGGTGAAAAGTCAGTAGATAACGAGGATACTGTTCGCTTATCACTTGCACGGCATAAAGGGTGATGACAATGGGATTGAAGCACAACCTTGTTGCAAATCGATCAGGAAAACTAATAATAATACGAAAAAGCGACTGTGCGGATACCCTATATTTCAAAAAGTCGCACAATGGATTATATCAAAATATTGGATTCACTATGATGATCGGATTGAGTCACAAGCCTCGGAGAAATGCTCCACCTCAGTCGACGCGGCAGGATCGGCCCCGGTCCTGTCGAGAAATGGGCAAGGGTTCTTTACGCATGGACGGCGTCAGGACGTAAGCAAGTTAGTCCGAACAAAATGAATAAAACAAATATGTGTCTGCACGCTAAATCTTGGTACCCTAACTGAAAAGACCAAGGAACTCATAAGAGCCCTTCGGAAAAGGCGCATTGATATCTGCGCTTTGCAAGAAACCCGATAGTCTGGTGCCAAAAGCTACGACATTGACATGGCTATAAACTTCTCTATTTTGGTAACCCACACACTCAATATGGTGTTGGCATTGCCATCTCAGAGGTTTCCGTGATGCCATTTTCTTTAATGGCGAACGATTTGACGATCGGCTCATGAAGCTCACCATCATATCAGCTGAACGCACTATTCCCTTCTTCACCGCGTACGCACCACAGACATGTCGACCTGATGCCGAGAAAGATGCCCCCTGGCAACTTCTCCATGAAAAGACTTGTCATGTACCTGCTAACGACTATATTCTTATTGCCGGTGATCTTAATCTAGGTGAAAAGGCAAACGCTAACAGGTGCCATGGGGGAAAGGGGTTCGGAACGTGCAATGAGGGTGGCGAGCGTATAATCGATTTTGCGGACACTCATGACCTTGCACTTATGAATACATAGTTCATCAAACGATTGTCTCATTTTCCTACATTTTATAGGGGGAACAGTAAAACGCAACGACTATATTCTCATAAGACACCAACATTTTACCACCGTCACTGATTGCAAAGTCGTTCCCTATGAGACCATCGCACCTCAACATCGGCCGTTCATTGCTATCCTGCGAATTAAGCCACCGATAAAACAGCGTGAGGAATGCACTGGCCCGCGGCGCATTAAATGGTGCCGATTTGGTGAGAAGGAAGAAGAAACAATCTCACTCATACGATTGCGAACCATTACGAATGTGGAAGAATCGTGGAACCAAATGAGCGGTCGCTGTCAAGTCGAGGAGGCAATAAAACGAATGAAATCGGGGAAAACTACAGGACCTGACGACATCTCATCTGAGCTCTGGAAAGCGAAAAGCTGGAACCCAGTGCTGTGGCTCAGTGAATCCTTTAATTGGGCTATTCAGGAAGGAAGAACACCATTTGATTGGAAAAAAAGTACCCCTGTTCCAATATGGAAAAAGAAAGGTAGTTAGTCCAGTAATATGTTCGAATTACCGTCCGATCCGGTTACTTTCCCATACCATGAAGATTTTTGAACGCATTCTTGACAACCGTATTCGCGGAATCGTTGAAATAACCGTGAATCAAGCCGTATTTGTCAAGAACTGCACAACTACTGACGCAATACACGCTGCGCGGTTGCTCATGGAAAAACACCGTGAGAAGCATCGCACCCTTTACATTGAATTTCTGAATCTAGAGAAAACGTTTAACCGTGTGCCACACAAACTCATCTGTATGTCTTATGACAACACTTAGTACCAGAAGAACTCGTGCGCTGGATTCAATTGCTTTACCACGATCCGAAAAGTAAAGTTGGAAGTATGGCGGGTGTATCAAAACCCCTTAGTGTCTCTGTTGGTGTTCATCAAGGAAGCTCCCTTTCACCACTCCTCTTTGTTCTTTTCAAGGACACCATCACATGGGACATCCAACGTCCAGCGCCTTACACACTGCTTTATGCAGATGATGTTTTTCTAGCATCTGATAGCAGAAAGGATCTCGAGTAAATTGTCCAAAAATGGAATGATCGCCTCATGCAACACGGTCTCAGATTGAATCTAAACAAAACTGAATTTTTGACGACCGATCCCCATGAAACAGGCACAATCACTGTCAGCGGCGGTGATCTGCCCAGAACTGAGCGATTTAAATATTTCGGGTCAACGCTATCAGCCAATGGATAACTGCGTTATGAAATTGCTTCACGTATTAACGCAACCTGGATAAAGTGGCGTTCCACAACTGGTGTTCTTTGTGATCGACGTATCAACGAACGTCTCAAATCTAAAATTTACCGCAATATCGTCCGTCCTGTCGCTCTCTATAGTTCTGAGTGTTGGCCTATTATAAAAGACAATGAATGGCGTCTTGCGGTGATGGAGGCGAAGATGTTACGCTGGACTAGTGGCGTGACATGTTTTGATCACATCCGAAATGAGGATATCTGCGATCGTTATCGGGTTGCACCGATCGTGAAAAAGTTGCGAGAGAAGCGTCTTCGATGGTATGGTCATGTAATTCGGGCTAACGGGAATTCACTTGTCAAGATTGGTCTGAACATCGAAGTCGATGGTAAACGACCAAAAGGCAGACTGAAACAACGGTGGCTTGATACGCTGGATGGGGATTTAAAAGTCTCGAGATTGCACCCAGATCAGGCATTCGATAGAGCCAAATGGCGAAACCGATCACGGGAACGGAACAAAGATCGTTTATTCAATAAACGTAAGGGAACCCTTCAAGGGCAGGCGCTCATGATACTTGCTCCGGATAAATAATTCAAAAAAAAGAATGGCATTAAATGCGAATGCTAGAAAAAATGGTTTGGGCCTTCTCTTCAGTACCAGGAGCAGCCAGATCATATCTTTTCTGGGATCAGCCAAGGTCCCAATTGAAAAATTATAAAACATATTTTATAGAAAGCAATGGGGCAGAGTTGGTAGAAAAAAGGGATCGACAGACTTCAAATCGAAAGTAGTGTAGCACATCATCTTGGCAAACCACCCCATTTTCAAAAAGGATATAAGATTAGTGAAAGACACAGGAAAGTGGTCGAAGGTATGGATATTTACAGAACCGAGAAAGACACCCTTCCCGACAAGGACCAAGGGAAGGGATATTCTTGGCTACTGGAATTTGTCAAAGGACATGTTCGAGCGATTATTTATAATTGGAGGTATTAGTGGGGATTCTAATACCACCCCCAGCCGATTCTAAATTTGTTTCCATATTCGAATTGTAGCACTAAGGAAGGTGACAAATATACGAGCGAAAGTCAATTTGCAATATTAGATGTGTATCTTTAATGTATTCTGCTCACATCAGTAAAGTCACTAACAGCATAGAAATGTTTTGCGCTAGATCTACTGAACTTAATACAGTATGAATGTGCGTAGTTGCATATTTTAGCTTGCGCTTTTTTTAAATAGAAGGCAACCTCCCTAGCTCCACTTTTGCAAATATGTTATTCAACGTCGCCCTCTTATCTCATGCGAACAGTCTTATCAATGAACTTTAATATGCGCGATCAGATAATGTCATGATTTCAAACTTCACATTATGCGAGGCAATTTGTTCTCACTCATCGATATAGATTTATCTCTTATACTTTCTTCGTAAGAGGTGTCCTTGAATTATGTAAACAAATAATGATATTCATCATTTTAAGTTTCTTGTTATCTTTGCACATGTCTAGATGCAAATAGCGAGGCAACAAGTGGCTTCGGTCTTTAATTTGTCCCCAGGGCATTTATTCACTGTGCCATGCCGGCGAGCCAAATCGAATTATGTATAACAAGTATATCGAACCGGTTTGGTTATTACTTCCACATTATGACGTAATTAACGAATTGCTTTATGTGGGTATTCTGTTAACGCGAAACCCCCAGCACTTTTCAGCGAGCGTTTTAATTTCTTGGTCACATTGAGACGGTTTTACACTTGTTCGATGTACACATATTAACAATTTTCTAGTTCGGGCCGGGCGAGAGTGGCCCATGACCCTGGACTTACTTTGCGATTCTCAGGTGGAAACTTGTTAGTGAAATGTGACCAGATCAGATTTTACACGTTGACGAATTGCAAGGCCAATCTGTTTGCTGATTCGGAGTCGCAGTGAGGACTTTCGACTATCAACGGGAGCATATGTTCCTCACTAGACTCTAGAGAATATTCGCGCATGCGTTAACAATTTTTTACGGTGATTGTGATTCAAATCTATTTTAAGGGAATTATGTCAAGGTCCGCATTTCCCCGTCGAAAGTCAAGTGTTGGTCGCTTGCCCTTTTGGCAACTCATTGCAAAAAGTGAATTAAACTGTGACCGAACAACAAATGATGATCGTGACCTCATTGGCTCAGAACAATACGTAATTTGACCGCAAAGCACTCGTTAATATTAATTAGTGGTGGCAATTTTAGAAAATGCTTTTATATTATGTTAGTAGCAATAGATACACTCGTTTATGCAAACATTACATTTTTGTTACGATTCCCTGGATTGATCGACTATGTATCCAAGAGTAAATACGTATCCGAATCTACGCGATCACTATACCGCCGTAAGCTCCGTTGGAAGCACTGTCTAACGATCAAAATGGTACTAAATGGCTTTAGATCGACTTGGTTGCTCAGGCCCGAGACTTGAACGCTGTTGCTTACAGATAGACATGCCTGAAGCTTACGATTTACGGAGTATCGTAGCGAGTTGCTCCGGAATGATCCATATATTCAAAGCTAAAACCCACAACCGCAAACGAGATTGTACTCGTATATGATTTCTTGGTAGATTTTTTCTCGTGTGTGCTTGCGGGCTCGCATCTTTTGTATCATCTTACATCATCGCATCTTGACTTCATCAGACTCAAGTGATGCTCGCGTCTTCGCTAGAACATGATTTACAAACAGATGGCCAACCAACGAGGTATAAACAAACTTCTCAAGATTGAAAGGCTAGATTGGTTTCAGATATAAGATCTACATACAATAGCTTTGGAGAAGGTGGAAACATTGCGTATTAAATGTACATACAAGAGGTGAGCTAAGTCCCCTATTCTTGATCAATAGTTTCAAATAACATCAAATATTGCTTCCGATACCGTTTGTCCAGCCCTGATTAAAATGCCGAATTTAAAAATTCACTTCAGATCACGCAAATCGTATTATTTTTAAACAAATAGCCAAGAGCTTGCTCATGGCTCAGATTTTGGTTTTCGACATAAAAGCACTATGTGTTGCCTAATTTTCGCAGAACTATATGTATTTACTTGTATGATACATATGTGAGTATGTTTATGTTCACAATGTTCAATTATATCCGCAATTTCCTACCTTTATGATCTGGAAAGCATTACTAGAAAAACAGTATTTCCTGGCCATAATCGTTCAACAATTTTCAATACTCAAAATCTTGGCCCCAATGTGCGATGCGATTTCTTTCGGTGAAAATACATTTTGGTTAAGTTAATTATTTTACCAACAACATTTTCCACCTTTGTTTTGTGCAATGTAATAATTTCATGGGAAATATTTACATAAGATATGACCATGTCATAGACCCACAAAAGTGTCGGCAGTGCCCGGAAATAGTACTGCTTAGCCATCATCACAACACAGCTAATCGCAATAATCTCTTAATACCGGGAATTCGACGAAAGTTAGTTTTTGTTGAAATATATTTGTGACATCATTGCAGCCGTTACATCCTCCTCCAGAATCGGCGAAAACACAGAGAACTTCCAATGATGAGATTATTCAGATTGGCGAAAATTTGCATTTCAATTAAAAGATTGATAAGATTTTTTTATTACTGAATCTTTTCATTGTATCTGCACAGAGAGCTTAACAATAAGTTGGCGACTTATAATAACCAAACATTTTTATGTATGTAAATACTCAGTTTAATGGTGTATTTATTTTCTTGATTATTGCGGAAATAATTTGCTGCATCAAGCAACCTATTATGCAAAATGTTAGAGCTTACTAAATCGTTGATTAGTTCATTTGGATGCTTTGCTAATTTGCGCTGGTAAAATGTTTCAATGGTGTCTGTAAATAATGATGCTTGCATGATATTGACATTTGAACGATGAATTTTTTGAGGGTGCTTTCTCCGATAAGTTTATATTTGTTAGTGACGCACGGTACCAGAAATGGGTGCCATAAGTCCAGTTCAAGCAAATCAAAACAACTGTGGACAAGGCTACGGCAAGAATTTTTCCTTAAGTCGACTAATGGCAACCGTTGGAGATCCTACATCTAATAGGAGACACCTTTTATGAGCACTATGCAGTCAATTCTGCTCTACGGCGGAGAAATGGGCTGATACTCTTATTATATCGTTAGCGCCTCTAGTGCTCATCAATTTCGAAAACAAGATTTCCAGAAAAACGCTTTAGAGTTTAAATGGTGTAACTTTTCGAAATCATAATAATATGGTCCAGCACTATACAATTGCCTTTTCACGGCCACATCCTGGGCCTCTTTAAGTCAACCCAACTATTGTCCGGATAGCTCAGTGGTTAGAGCACTTTGCTGTCATACGGAAGGTCGCGGTTCAAATCTCACTGGTGGCAGTGGAATTTGCATCGTGATTTGACGTCGGATACCAGTCGACTCAGCTGTGAATGAGTACCTGAGTCAAATCAGGGTAATAATCTCGGGCGAGCGCAATGCTGACCACATTGCCTCCTACAGTGTACTACTGTAGTGTACCGTTACGGTCTTGAATGAAGTGCTCTAACACACTTCAAGGCCCTGATCCAATATGGATTGTTGCGCCAACGATTATTATTATTATTATTATTAACTATTGGCCTATGCTGACGATATCGACATCATGGGAAGAACGACCCAAGGCATACAAACTGCCTTCATCCAAATCGTGCAGGCAGCGCGAGATTTTGGGCTGCACATCAAAGAAACCAAGACAAAATATACTATAAACTGTTCCGCTCGAAACGACTCACCATAGGGTCCAACTTCTTACTGTACAAGACAATGATCTTGCCAGTTCTCATGTATTCCTCGGAGACTTGGGTTCTTAGCAAGAAAAGTTGCGAACTCTTGGCCGCGTTCGGGAGAAGAATCCTCCGAAGAATTTTTGGCCCGCCTACATGAGAATGGACGATTCCGTAGACTACATAACGACGAAATCTATGAGCGATACCATGACCGTCAGGTTGTGGATAAAATTCGGCTCAATCGGTTACGGTTGGCGGCTCACTAAATCCGTATGAATGAGGATGATCCAGTCCGGAAAGTCTATAAGGGCAATATCTATGGTAGAAAAAGAAGACGAGGCAGACCCTGCCTGAGATGGTCAGGACGTTAGATCGCTTTTAGAAATGTCGAATTTGGTGAACCTCGGCGCAAAACCGGGATATCTGGAGTTCCTTATTAAGGCAGACCTAGACCGGATACAGGTTGTTGCACCGTTGATAATGATGATGATGTTTTCATGTATTTTAAGCCAATAAAATAAAATTGGAGAAAAAAAATGTTCGAAAAACAAAAGACAACCCTTTAAGTTCATGTTTGAAACTTACCCAGCTTCATGAAGATTTTCAGTTTTACCAGTATAATTGGGCGATGGACAGCGCCGAGCTTACCTTTTTAAAACCTTATTGAAATCGGTTTACTATCTGTCTGCCAGATAAATTTTTCTCGGAAATTGTTATAGGATTGACACGAAATTTGGTGGAATGGTGGGAACTACGAACGCTCACGCATACAGTGAGTCACATCATTCTGCGTCGAATTTAAGTGAGAGGAGGTCCTCATGGATGCAAAAGCTAGGTGTAATTTTTTTTCATCAAATATAGTCATGTGGGATATCAAATGAAAGGTCTCGTTTAGTATTTTTTTAAGCTGGTCTTAGTTTTGACATTTGTTGGAAAGGCGGGGAGTTCTGGGGGGTCGAAAGTGATAATTTCTTTGACGGACCCATTCTCGGAAGCTAATAATAATACTAGTAGTACGCGAGTTTTCCAAGTATTCTATTACCAATTCAAAGAATATATTTCTTTATTTTTTATGGAAATCGACTGCACCCACCTAAATTTGAATTTTGGCAATTTGGCAAGCTTTTTAACATTGCGTACCTGATTTTTGTCGTATTTTTCGTTGTACAAGTACTCTAAAATTTAATATATTTGTCTTATTATAGGTGCGTGCAGTCGCTAATAATACTGTAAGTTGGTACCAAAAAATGGATAAAATCAACTCATTAGATTTTTCTCTGTACTACCCCGCGCACCGAAAAAGAAGTGCTTCAATAAAAATGTGTTATTACCGATTTCTACAATATGAGAACCGTTCAACGCATCCTTCGAAATATGATTACAGAGTTAAAAGGAAAGTAGATATCAATATAATATTTTGAACACAGTGTCCATCAAAATATGTAAAAATAAAGAAAATCGAAAAAAAATTTTGTTAACATTAGAATAACTTTCAGGGAGGGACCCCATACATACAAAAGAGAAGTGTAAATTTATTTTTTTAACATTGGGCTATGAGATGAAAGGTCATGTGAGCTATCAGACGAAAAGTCTCGATTAGTACTTTGCAAGCTGGTCCTCATTTTGCCATTTTTTGTATAGGTAGGGAATGCGACGGTAAAAAGTGATCATTTCTTTAACGGACCCATTCTCAGAAAATATTCAATCAAAAAATCTGAATAAAAAATCATAAAACTGCCCCTACACGGTGCCCTCAAAATAACCACACCGATATTTGCTCAAATAAAGTTAATATTTAATGGTATATTACCATGTGTTTGGGAAATTGACCAGAATCCTTCCTTATGTTTTCACTAAACTATCCCTAAGTTTGGTGAAAATCCTACTATTAATGACAAACATATAGTAGCTCAAGATTGTCTCTTCTTTGTAAATTAACTGCAACCCAAATCACTGAATATCAATATCATATTAACGTAAGTCGTCTGGCATATTAAATGCATATATTATACATTAGGGCTACATACAAATGGAGCAGTTCTGCACTCAAATATTTTTATACAAGAAATACACAAAACGTTTCATACGTGAAACACTGAGCTTCCGGTCTCCGACTTGTTACTTACATCCATAACATCTATCCATCCATCCATAACAATTAAATGATAAATGATAAATTCGAATACAAAATAATAAAATAAGAAATAGAAAAGATCAAATGGACGTCAGAAACAGAACGGAAAAATGAGATTTCAACCATTGTCATCAAGAGAATACGAATTAAATATTAACAGGCGGAGAACTATCGTAAGTCACCCGAGGTTACAGGACAACTGAAAGCTTCATACTACAACTATTTTACGAAGAAAAGTTGTTCCCTTAATAGGTTAAACACGAAAGATATGCTGCAAAAATTGCTCAAAATTCTGAATGCTATATATTAAAGGGCTTACCGAAAGAGATCTGCACTGGACTAATGATCTAGAAAATAGTTATTTTTCCTGATACTTGTAATTATTTCCAATAATAAAAACAGTCGCCCCGCGAGGTATAGAGGTTTCATCACACTCCGCACAGAACCTGCGGCAGTGTCAATAGGTTTCCCTAGCTTTCCTAGGTGATAATTTAGTCGAATTCCTACTATGATTGGCATGTTCTTCTTGGTGAAGTTTAAACAGTCCTTTGTGCGCTTGGGTTCGTATCCCCCAATAAGCACCCTGGACTGCAGCCATTCCCCTTCATTTTTTAATGTCATAGCTATGAACCCGTTTCCGATTCCACAGAAGGGTTCTGGCCCTGGTAAAGGCGTCTATGCTCCCTTCTTGACTGGATCGTCCGCTGCCTCACTGCCTCTCAACAACCTGGAACCCTGGAAGCCCCGGCACCCGCTCCCTCCGCTGTGTGGGATCCGTCAGTATACCAAGCAATCATGTCACAGCCATGCTCTCTTAGTTTGCCTTGTTACTCTAACGTGTTTCAAACTTCTTATCGAAGTGAAACCTCGTTATCATCGAGGAATACATAAGGACTGGCAAAATTATATTCTTGTACAGTAAGAGCTTTGACCCTATGGTCAGACGTTTCGAGCGAAAGAGTTTTTGTAAGCTGAAATAGGCTCTGTTAGCTGCCAACAACCATGCGTGAATTTCATCGTCATAACTGTTTTTGGTTGTGATTTTCGATCCTAGATAGGAGAAATTTTCAACGTTTTCAAAGTTGTAGTTTCATATCTTTATTGTTTTCGTTCGACCAGTGCGATTCGATGTTATTTGTTCTATGGTTTTTTGCGCTGACGTAGCCGTCATGTACTTCGTCTTGGCTTCATTTATGTGCAGCTCGAGATCTCCCGCCGCCTGCTCCATCTGGATGAAGGCAGACTGTACATCGGATTGTTCTTCCCATAATGTCAATATCGTCAGCGGAGGCCAGTAGTTGGGTGGACTTGAAGAAAATGGTGCCTCTCGCATTTACGTCTGCATCGCGAATCACTTTCTCCAGAGCCAGGTTGAAGACGACGCATGATAGGTTATCCCTTTGTTTTAGACCGTTATTGATGTTTACTGCTTGATGCTTTTATCTGCCGTCGCACATTAGTCTGGGCTTACGGGGCTATCCAGGCTAACAAGATAGTTAAGAATATCTTATAGATTGTACTCAGCAACGTGACCTCTATAATTGCTGCACTGCGTGATATCCCCCTTTTTATGTGTGGGGCAGATAATGTCTCGTTGTCGGCTGTAATTTCATCCGATCCTGGCTACTTATGGTTTTTAAACCGGTAGATTGCACGGACTGTTTCTTCTATACTTGGTGGCAGCATTTGTCCGTCGTCTTCAGTTGGTGAGACCTCCAACTCGATGATATTTTGGTTGTTGAGCAGTTCATCAAAATACTTAACCCATCGCTCCAATATGTCCATTCTGTCGGAAATCAGATTTCCCTCTTTGTCTCGGCAGGATGAGCATCGAGGTGTATAAGGCTTCATCCTGCTGACTTGTTGGTAAAACTTCCGCGCCTGGTGCGGTTGCTGTACTTTTCGAGTTCACAGACCTGTTGGTTCACTCAGGCTTCATTCTTCCGTGTGTTAAGTCGCTTCTCCGCTCGACAGAGTTCTTGGTAGGTCATTGCGCGTGCCCGCGTTCTTTGAGAATGCAACATTACTCGGTATGCAGCATTCTTCCGTTTCGTAGCTACCTTACATGCATCGTCATACCAGCCGTTCGGACTTTTTTTGCGGTTGGGGCCAAGTATCTTTGTGGTCAATGATGATGTTTATCAATTATAACGCTCTTCAGGTGGTTGTGAAGATCATTTGTTGATGCCCCATCTCCAGGACATCTGTTGGCTGCGGTTATTGTGGCATCAATTTCCCCCTTATAAGTGTTACATATGGTTGTATTGTGGATGGATTCAGTATTCATCCTCACCTGATTGTCAGGGGGGATTGTAGGTGGTGTTGTAATTCGAGCCCGGAGCACTATGTCAACGAGATAGTGATCCGAGTCTATATTGCCTCCTCCCCCCTCTATATGTTCTGACATTAATTAAGGCTGAGAGGTGGCGACGTTCAATTAACACGTAGTCAATTTGGTTCAAAGTGGTCCCATCTGGAGGGACCCACGTATGTTTATAGACCGTTTTTCACGCAAACCAGGTACTTCAAACAACCATTTCGTGCGATACTGCTAACTGAATAATCCGCAGTCCGTCATCGTTGTCACCCCTATGTATCCCAACGTATCGCCTGAATACGGGCTCCCTCCCTATTTGACTGTTGAAATCTCCAAGTATGATTTTTATCTCATACTAGGGACAGGGTTCGAGGGCCCGCTCGACTGCCTCGTAGAAGGTATCCTTCTCCGACAATGCAGTCCCCTCTGTAGGGGGGTAAACGTTAATGAGGCTTATATTTCTAAATTTGCCTTACAAACGTAGAGTGCATAGCCTTTCGCTTATATTTCTAAAAGCCGAAGACCTACTCGGAGTACATGGTTTACTGGATGACCGCTATAATATATGATGTAGTGGCTCTTCTCCAGAAAACCGGTGCATGTCCAACGCGTGTCCTGTAACGCTGTTACATCAGCCCCATATTGGGACAGGGTATCTACTAGCTGCTTGGCAGCTCCATCTCTGTACAGGGAGCTCACGTTTCATGAGAAAATATGCAAATCGTTAATCTATTGTCTTGCCGGGTTCGCCCTGTCATTCTGTCCGAGGCTCCTTCTGTGGCTTCGTAATTTTGGTTTTCCGTATAAGGTTGTCAGCCCTACCCAATTTGGTACAATTTGTCCGGTTTTTAGCCGCGGGCGACTCGCCTTCATCCTTTTCCATCTGCAGCTTTTCGTTAAGAAAGAGCTCCTAGCGGTCACTATGTGGAGGTAGGGAGGATAGGGTTTGGTAGTAGAGTTGATGGTTTTGGTTCAGCAGGCGTTTTCCAGGTTTTATGCTCCATCGTGGGTACCAATCCACATTTCGCCCTGGGATCTATACTACCCTTTGACCACCTAGTGCTGGCTAGAGTGTTCCCTATGTTGTATAATGTTAAAAATAAATTCAAGAAGATACTCTTGTCTTCGATCCGTGTTGCTGCTCCCCCCATCGCAGCCGAGAACTGGTAACGTGCTTCTCTTACTTACTTAACTAGTTTAGCGACTAGCTCCAGCGGGGCCCGGATGTCATCTCGTGGGTAGTAGCCCGATGTCATGACTGCCTCTTGTGTACTCCCCCCCGCTTCCAGTGAGACTTGATAGTGACAAGGTCTCCGGTCCAGAGAAATGTGTGAGTCTCCACGGTATGAAATAAGGCGGATTATGAAAAATGAGCGATCTAACCGAGTCTTTAGAAATCTTGGTAAACGATCAAAGTTGCATGTTATGTTATCTAAAGAATCTGGACTAAAAGCATTTGCATTGGCCAAAGTCTTCACGGAACACCGTATGTTATCGGATTGCGATATGTCCACTTTTCGGTAGGAGAGAAACCCTAAATTCAAAATATGAAGGAATCTCCGCGGCGTTCGTGAAAATTTTGCAATCTAATAAGCTTCCATAAAATCGTTTAGATGAGATTTATAGACAGCACGAACATGCTTTCACTTCTAGTTGTTACCCAGAAGGGTAGCTTTAACAATAAAGCAAGAATGTTTCAACTATTCCTCTTCCATCTAAATAACGAAATTCTTTAGTAGTCTGCATAGCAGATCTGCGCTTGTAGTGCAACATGACTTTGCCATTTCTAAGCTATATTAAAAAGTAAACCTATTCGCGTTATTCTTCATAAAGGTCGGCAACCTCATCTAGCAACGCTAACCAGAAGCTGGCTCTGGTTTGTGCTACTCAAGTTACTGCTTCATGGTGTTAACGAATTTTCCATTCCCGCAAAAGTATCACTTTCCACGTGGCTTTTCCTCTAGTTACTTAGGTTTAGAACGGCGTTACATGTCGGTGAATGTAGACAAAGAAATATAACAGCTTGCCTCCCATATAAACGCAACTATTTGATAAAAATGTTTATTCTATTTGTAGTGTGTGTATATTTAGAACAAAAGAAAATATACGGAGCAAAATTTATGAAATCAAATCTTTCACGATAATTTCCTTGACAGCAATACGTTTCATGATTTGAAAGGAAAGGAATCTCGTCTATTTCTGCCCGCTTCGTGTTTAATATCTCTCTCCTTAAAATAAAGTCAGTTTCGTAAAAGTTTTAGCTTTTCGCGCCTGACTGTTGCTCTTCTTTCTTCTTCTGTTTTTCCCGCATCATTTCCGCATCTCTGGATGAAAATATAGAATATTGAGTTAATTAAATATACCTCTGGTAATCAATGGCAGAGCAGGCTTTACCTTTGCTTTCTTTGCTCAAGCGTTAAGTTGTCATCCCTCCTGCCCTTCTTGGCTTCCAGTACTTTTTTCTGATTCTTTTGGCGAGCAAGATCTCGTTGATTTCCCCCTGAAAGAAAAATTGGATAAGATTATTACCGCCACTGGTCTAGTGTTTTCGTGGATATATTATCGAGCTCCGACTGAAATGTCTACATTAAGAGCAAACATGTCAACCTGGAAATTGAATTCGCCTATTACTGAGAGCTCCCGAAAGTGCAGCTGTGCTAAGGAATCTTAGCCAAAAAATATGTTAGAAGACTTCTTCTCAAATGGGCTGCATTAACCGCGTGATCTAATCATCAAAGAATTTAAAGTTCAAGTTCTCTGATTTCCATGTTTATAAACTACTTGATATCACTTTTGTTAATTGAATTCCTGCTTCTGGATCCACGCTGCTTAGATCCCGGCCTGGAACTCAGATTCTGACCTTGCAGTGCATTGAACTCCCGAAATGAGTCCCTCGCGCAAGGTAGCCATATTTAGCAAGGCAAGGTTTGCCGCTCTAACTTCACAACTCAAAGTAAACCGTTCCAGCCTATTCTAGCACGACACAAACGATAACAATCCAAATAAATAAAGATTCTTCGATTGATCATCCTCAATGACACATTTCTCTGCTCGTTTTTGCTCTAAAAGCGGCCTCGTCAAAAGCCTCTTTAAATTAATCTTAAAACTTTAACTCAGACATTAACTGCGGCATTCTACTTACGTGTCATTTTCCGAAAACTACTCCCGAAAAATCTAAGAATTGTCCGCCAAAACAAAACTTATAGACACAGCCCGATGAGCCACCTTCTCTAGATATTTCTGTCGGAACAGAGCACTTCCACTTCGTAACAAATATGGCAGATAAAAATTTCGGGCCGGTGGTTAAGTTGCCTACCATGATGAGGTGAATTTTGATTGGAAAGAGTGCTTGCAGACAAGGTTTGCGCCCAAGGAATACTTTCGGGTTTGAAAATAAGATAAATTGTTTGCAATAGTGGGCTCAGCTGAGCTTTATCTCTATTCATTGATTAAGGTTTTGTGTGAAAAAAATCTTACTATATCTGTCAGTCTGTCTATCACACCCGATTTACTCGGAAACGCTAAACCAATTGTCACGAAATTTGGTGAGAGTGTGTGGTTTGTGGATGCGTTTACAATGGGGGACTTTTAGAGGGGCAGGGGATAGCTCCACATCAAAGGTATCAAATGAAAGGGCTCGATTAGTTCTTCGAAACTGATCTTATATTTTAAAGTTGTTAAAACAGAGGGGAGTGTGGCTTGCAATGTGCGCACCGGTGCTTCATTGCTGTAATAGGTCGTGTTATCACCACCTATCCAAGCTAAAAATCCGAAAAAAATTCACAACAGTGCAATCTAGGCCTCAAAATACATCTCATTTCGATATCTACTCAAATAAGGTCAATAATGGGATATTACCATATTTTAGAAATTGATCCAAAAATCCCCATTAAGGAGGTCATCCCGTGTGCCGGATCTGCGGAATCGAATTTTTTTTGGCATCAATTGTATCTATGAGTAAAGAGATTTTTTCTACTTTTAAAATACGTTTTTATCAAAACTGCATATTGAAAATCTGCTGCCACCATAGTCCAAAATCTATTCAACGAAATTCTTTGAAATTTTCACGACTTATTCAGAACATATTTGTACGGTCCGCAAACTAGGATAATTGCGATTAATTCAGTAGTTTTTTTTATTCGTTTAAAAGGGCTTAAAAAAGACCAAAATTCACAAAAAAAAATTTAACATGCCGCCACGGTAGTTTAATCTGCACGTTAAAATGCCTTAAGATGATCGCAGCGCCCTCTAGCGCGGCAGCAGAGAAACACCTTTTTTTGGAGATGGGTGTATAAATTGCTCTGTATTTCAATAATGAACTATGCTATCGGACTGGAAAAATTATTACGCATGCTCAAGATATTCGTAAATACTCGTATATGATGAAATTCGTATTTGTATCTTTATCCAGTTCTTCACAAAAAATGTCTAAAGAAAATGGAATGGAAAATGGGAAGGACCCCCTTAAGTTCACCCTAGAAGTACAAAATTTGGTATCATTTTAAGTAATAATATAATACACAATTTTGGAAAGTTTGGAAAACCCACCTATTATTAATGAAGTTATAGAAGGTATAAATTGTATATTTCACATAAATTTATCGCACTCTAAGACGTATATGAACTCATACCCGGTTGGAGTTTGGAGATACAAATCTCAAAGAATATTTTAAAGTTTTAGGTATGTACGAATGGGAAAACGTGCATAGGAATTTTTCCACACAAGATAAATACAACACCTGGACGCTTCCGGTACTCCGATTTATTTGTTTTTAAAAAAGACCCTTCTATTAAGGTTAGAAAATTTATTTATTTGTAAATTCCGAAGAAATTTTCAGATAGTACATAACTCAAAGTTGACTTGAGAAAAATATCTAAAACTGCCTCAGATCGTGAGCGGCAGGCCCCATTGGGATCTATTGGATTGAGATTTCAAAGAATAATAAACAGTAAATTCAATAACAAAATTTGCTTAAATATAAAATAAGTTCGAATCTCCTTTGGCTACGTTTGAATATGTTTTTCGTTAAATGTTAGTAAGGAAGAAATATGCCTGTGTAGTTTATAGTACTTACCTATCGGCACTACACTTCACATCACAAGTCTTCGTTTTGTTCGTTGTTGTTCGCCACAGTGCAAGCTGCCCTTCGCCTTATTCTGCAAATTACCCATCCGATCTTTATTTTCCCGCAAAGGAGAACTTGGCTCGTCTTCTCATGGGCGGTGACAATAGTCAATTTTTTGTCCTCTAGAGTTGACAGACGTAATCCCCACCTTGAGGTTGCTCATATCTGGGTAATCCTTTTTTATCTGGACTGTCTCGCAAAACGTACTCTTCTTTTTTTTCTTCGACCCAAGCTCTAAATGTATATCGCCAGTTTAAGTCCGCCGGATAGATTTAACGTCTACTGCAGCGTCTTCTGGTTTGGCGCTGTTGCGGACTTCTCGAAGAACTTCCGCAAAAGATCTCCCTTCGTTCGGCTTAATGAGAATGGCCTCTGACTGTGGTTTGCCTGGCGCTGTTGCGGACTTCTCGAAGAACTTCCGCAAAAGATCTCCCTTCGTTCGGCTTAATGAGAATGGCCTCTGACTGTGGTTTGCCTTTCTCTTTTCCTTTGAGGTTGATGTCGTAGTCGACTTCGACTTTGCTACAGTGGAGCTATTCAATTTAGGCTGTTGTTGCTGAATTTTCCCGGAATGCCCAGCGGTGTATAGCACTGTCCTGCACACTCTTTGTTGACGTTATAAGAAACCTTCCCTAAATCGATGAACAGCAAATAGAGTGGGGATCTAAATGCCATACCCTGCTTGATAGTTATTCGGTTCGATGTTAGTTGGATCGGTACAGAATGATACAGAGTGGCTCATACCGATTAGATTTTTGAAGTATTCTTTAATGCGTTCCATAGCTATTTGAGCTACTTACGATGGAAGGAGAAACACCAATACCTCTATAATTACTGCACTTAGCACATTAGCCCTTCTTTAGAATTTTGATGATGAAACCTTTTTTCCACTCATTAGGAAAGATCGCAGCCAGGATTTATAAATAAGTGAAACTATAATAGCATCTTTGCACTTGAGCACATGATATCGCTTGCAGCGATCGAAGTACCTTTTAGTTATGGCCGATCTGAAAGAGCTAATAGTAAAACGCGTGATGCTGCCCGCTGTCTGGACCAGGTATGTTATTGATATGCTAGCCATGGTAGACAAACCAAAGCTTCTTCTAGAAAAACAGCCTTTGCCATGGAAACCGAGCAAATGGAGGAATAATATTGCTACATATTAAAATCATTAGAAACGGGGAAGATCGATATCTACAGAAAACCTACCCATGGAAAACACTAAAACAATTCAAATTAGAGGTAGCAGGGGAAAGGACCATACCGTGAATGTTCCAACATCTATATATGGGCCAAAGAAATAGATTGATTAAGGTAATATTCGAGGAAGAAACAACCCATTAAGGCTCAGATCATACACTCAAAAGCGGCCATGATATTTTTCGGAACAACGTGGACATTATTTGAAACCCACAAAGATGACAAATTAAATGTTGTAGAAAGCCGGGAAATATTTAAACATTGCAACGAAAGGTTACTGAATATTGACGCAGCTAATTGCACTAGTCTCCGAGGAATACATGAAAACTGGAAAGATCATTTCTTGTACAGTAAAAGTGTTGGCCCTATTGTGAGACGTTTCGAGCGAAACAGTTTTTGTTAATTGAAATAGGATCTATTGGCAGCCAACAACCGTGCGCGGATTTCGTCGTCATAGCTTGTTGTGATTTTCGACCCTAGATAGGAAAAATTTTCAACGGTCTCAAAGTTGTAGTCTCCTATATTTATTATTTTCGTTTGACCAGTCCGATTCTATATGCAAGCCTCCCTTTCAATTGAATCGGAAGTCTTCATCCGTTCGAGTACTCGTAATATCATCTGACATTATGTTTATATTTTTTACAGAAGTGCAACAGTGCAATGGCACGTAAGAGTAAGAAGTGCTCTTCATAGCTCATAGGTTTATGCTCAAAATAACCAATCGATATTAATAAAATTTTTATTGAGGATTGAAGAAGCAAGTATTCGTGGGCCTTAAAAACAATAGTATTAGTACTACTGAGGATCTCTCCAAGAACAAATCCTTGTTCGTAGTAGAAGAAAGCAACACCTAAATTGGAATTTCTGTTTACATGGTGACCAATATCTCCTAAACGGAGCATAGCGTCCACCACGTTTTGGCTCCCTCAGAACTTCCCAAAATTCTACGGCGACCAACTTTTTGGTCATTCTAGTCAACATATCTACTGAGAACTGGCTGATCTAGGTCGTCATTCGAAATTTGTACAGGTCAGAATACGCCGATGACACTGGAGAAACGGGTATTAACGAAGGCTTGGAGCTTTCTAATGATAGTGGTGGTCACTTTACATACGCTGCTTCCAGATAACAGCACGAAGAGAATGTGGGCGTGGAATAACCTCAACTTGATGTCGATGCTGACAAAACAGCAAAGGCATAGCTAGCGCTGTTAATGCATCTGGTGACATCAAACTCGGTTCCACGCTGGAACAACACTACCAAGCCAGACAAGTTGATCAACACCCTCAATGTTCTGCCAGTTGATGCAGATAGAAAGAGTTCAATGACCAATCAGACTGAGAACCTTGGTTTTGTTGGTGTTTATCTTCTCTTCGACTCTGCTTGCCCCTCTTTGTTATTCGAATCATTTGGTCAAGGTCTATTACTCGATGAGAGAGTAGAGGGATGTTACCAGCGTACAGTGGTTTGAGGAATTCCTATTTTTTTATTTTGTGTTCTATTACATGTTTTGAATGTTTTGCATTTTCTGGTTTTACTATTATACCTAGTTTTTATTTTAGGACAAATATGGACAGAAAAGATACGAATACTCGTACATATAATTATACTTCATGCATGTTATGCATACGTGGTCATCACAAAACCCTCAAGTGAGTTAGTAGAGTAAGTCCACCGATTATCGCTGTCAGTTTTCAGTTGTATGTATGTTTTTCCTTACATCAGGGTTTCCCCGATGTAACGAAAAAAAACTTTCACTGGGGGAAACTTGACTTTTATGTTAGCATGTGCCAGATAGCTTTTAGGGATTTCGAATTGGTGGACCTCGGCGCAAAACCGGAATGTCTGGAGTTCCTTATTAAGACAGGCCTAGACCGGATATCAGTTGTTGCGCCGTTGATGATGATGATGATGATGAATAGCATAAATAGTTAGCGTAACAATGGTGGATTGAACACTTGCCATGCATGGAAAGCTTCAAGGTTGTAACCACTAGCGCAAAATGGGAAGCACCGATGGCCTCAATTAGAAAGAACCTTGGTTTGGCTATTGCCTTTATTTTGTTACTATTTATTAGTCAGAGTTACTTGGTCAACGTATATGAATCAGTGAGGGAGCAAACAATTGTGTGAAGTATAATAATAATGATCGAAGATGCAACACGGCAATATGGAATCTAAATAAAGCACTGGATATCCTTTTTCTAGCTCGTGATTATTTCAAAAAATAACAAAAAATTTATTAATACGATAATATTGAAAAAGAAGAAACAAATTACACTTTAGTAGGACTAAACTTCTATCGAACTTATTTTAATCCTTACAGTAAAAATTATTATTAGAAAAGTAAATATTATGAGCTAAGAATCGTCTGTATCCACGGTAAATATGATGCTACATTGACATATACACCAGGGACACCCGGTTGTGCACACCCAATACCCCAAGCTACTAGTCCAGCTAGGTACCAACGATTTGCCACTTGGCAGACTAGAGGTGATCCGCCGTCTCCCTGTAAGTAATTCAATAAGTATTAAGAACTATATATAAATATCGCGTGGAATACCGTGCAAGCATCTTTTCCAGGTTCTCCACCAGCACAAATAAAGCTTACTGGGTTGAAAACGAAGTTAGGCCCCAATCGAGTAGCTGATAAAGAGCTCTGGCAATCGGCCGTGCTCCTAATCGGAACATCGACCTCCTTCTGAATGGCTTGATATTGTCCAACAGCTCCAAAATCATTTTTGCCCCAACCCGATACATAACAACGCTGTCCAGTGTAAGACGCTGTTGGTAAACATACAGTTGCTATCGTAGGGGTGAGTCCCAGTGTAACAGGCGTTGCTAAGGTAATAACAGCAACATCGTTTTGAAGATTTGCACCATTGAATCCGGGATTAATAGTTGCAGCAGCGACAAGGTATTCCTGCGCTGGAATAGGTTCGCTTGTAGAAGCTGAATTCCACTCGCCTAGGCGCACCTTATATGTATTAATTCTGAAATGTATTAGAATAGATAGCTCCATGAATTGGTCTTATTTTCTCCAGTTGTTACATACGGAAGATTAGCGATTTTATGCGCTGCTGTTAGAACATGTCTAGAACTTATAAGAGCTCCTGATCCAAGGTAAACATCAGTTGTCGTCAATAAAACAGCTTGCCAAGGATATTCTCCATAAGCTGCCTGAGGTGGTACTGGGGTGGGAGCTCCTTGTATGGGAGGATACCTCACGCCGCATTGATAGGGAGTTGTGGAACAGCAAATCACTAATCCAGCAGCACATGCGAGTATAGGGGCAGAAGTAGCACCGGGCTGCAAAGAACAATAGAGGTAAAGTAGTTCACGTAAGGATTAAATTGAAGTTTTCATATTAAGGCTTACAGTATTCACAATTCTAATATCTATTTGTCCACTTCCATCTGTTGGAGTAGCACAAGATCCTATTGGCACACATATACATGTGATGCCTGAACCGGATCCAGTTGGTGGTACTGTGCCACTGATTAATTGTCGTGCTAATGCTGTAAGTAAAGGCAAGGTAAATCAATCAGAGTAATCATAACAGTACAAATGGTAAAAAAACACAATTTTTACGTGTTACACCTTCGTTAATACCGATGGGACCACCAAACTTTCTATTTTTCTATCTTATGCTATTATTTATATTGTTACAAAGTGGTGTGCTTCTAGGATGAACTTAAATGAGGTTTCACAGTAGATTTTTATAATATACTATTATTAACTTTATTTGAGCAGCTGTTCTCATGGATATTGTATTTTGAGACTTAGGCGTATGTTAAGTAGGGACATTCAGATGTCAACAATTTGTCTTCTTAAGAGAAGTATCCGCTTATATGGGAGTGCAACTGACGAATACATTAGGTGACAAATAAAAGTTTACGATTTGGCTTTCTGTCCGAAAAATCATGTCACAACTTGCACTGAGTTTTGATCACTTTGACACAGTGCGCATGGAAATACCGTTACCTCGCGAAGCTGAATACATACGTTTTTCGAAAATTTGCTGGATACGCTATTTGCTGGATAGTATGCTTTCGTCTGCGCTGCGCTCGACAAACCCCGTGCTAGATACGGACCGCCTGCTGCTAGATAGCATGAATACTTTCATAGTAAATATATGGAAGAATTCTTTTGTGTTTGATATGTTAGGCGCTGGACACGTTAGCTCCTGAATAGTATGAATAAAGCTTAAGGGCAATATTTTTAACGCTCGCCGGTTTGTTGGTGGGACCGACTGCACTGCATGAATATCATCCTTTTATAGACTACATATGAAAAAGAACGAGTATCAGTGTGTCCCAGGTTTTGGAATTTCCGTTGTCTGAGGACGACCCCATCTCCACCTCCACGTGGTGATCGCTGGCAGTTCTTTCTTAATGAAAAACTGCAGGCGAAGAAGGATGAAGGCGAGTTTCTTGCGCCTAAAAACAGGACAAACTGTACCAACTGGTCCTCCAGATTGGGGGTTGGGTAGGGCTGACAACCCTACACCGAAAACCCAAGTTACGAAGCCATGGAAGGAGCCTCGGACAGGATAGATTTTAAAACGACGAGTTCGGCAACGACAACGGAATAATGAGTTGCGCATTTTCTTATGGAACGTGCGCTCCCTGTACAAACCGTTGCAAGACATGCGCTGGCCAGTTACTGGTTTCCTGGAGAATAGCCGCTAGACATTATATTATAGCCGCCAATCAGTAAACTATCTCGGAGTAGGTTTCTTAGACAAATAATGAAACCTGCTATTATCGACTTTGAAAATATAAGTGAAAGGCTATGCACTGTGCGCTTGCGAGGAAAATTTAGAAATATAAGCCTCATAAACGTTCACGCCCCTACAGAGGAGGCTGCAGAGTCGGAGAAGGATACCTTCTACGAGGCAGTTGAGCGGACCCTCGAAGCCTGTCCCAAGTCTGATACCAAAATCATACTTGGAGATTTCAACAGTCAAGTAGAGACGGAGCCCGTATTAAGGCGATACATCGGCTCCCGTAGCTTACATAGGGATACCAACGATAACGGACTGCGGATTATTCAGTTAGCAATATCGCACGAAAGCGACCCACAAATATTTATGGGCCTCTCCAGACGGGACCACTTTCAACCAAATTGACGATGTGCAGATCGAACGCCGCCACCTCTAAGTCTGGATGAATGTCAGAACATATAGGGGGGACAATATAGACTCGGATCACTATCTCGTTGGCATAGTGCTCCGACTTTGAATTACAACGCCAACTACAATCACCTCTGACAATCAGGTGAGAGTGAATACTGAAGCCATTCACAACACAGCCATCCGTAACACCTATAAGGGCGAAATGGATGCCGCAATAACCGCAGCTAACAGATGTCCTGGAGATGAAGCATCAACAAATAATCTTCAGAACACCTGAAGAACGTTATTATTGATACGACCACAAACATACTTGGCCTCACCCGCAAGAAAAGTCGGAACGGCTGGTTCGACGGTGAATGTAAGCGAAGAAAGGTACAGAAGAATGCCGCGTACCGAGTAATGTTGCATTCTCAAAGAACGCGGGCACGCGCAGAGACTTATAACGAACTCCGTCAAGCGGAGAATTGACTTCACAGACGGAAAAAGGAAGCCTGGGAGAACCAACAAGTCTGTGAACTCGAAAAGTACAGGGAACATCCTCACCAGGCGCAGAAGTTTTACCAAAAAATCAAGAGGATGAAGCCTTACACACCTCGATGTTCATCCTGCCGAGACAAAGAGGGAAATCTGATTTCCGACAGAATGGGCATATTGGAGCGATGGGTTGAGTATTTTGATGAACTGCTCAACAACCAAAATATCCGTGAGGGGGCAAGTTGGAGGTCCCGCCAACTGAAGACGACGGATAAATGCTGGCATCACCAAGTATAGAAAAACAGTCCATGCAATTCACAGGCTTAAAAACCATGAGTCACCAGGGGCCGATGGAATTACAGCCGAATTGACTAAATGTGGAGGCGACCAATTACACCAAGTGGTTCATCAACTTGTGCTCAAGGTGTGGAATAGCGAATCAATGCCTGACGACTGGCAAAGAGGCATTATCTGTCTCATACATAAAAAGGGAGATATCACACTGCACCGCAATTATAGAGATATCACGTTGCTGAGTGCCATCTCCCTTATCTTGTTAGGCCGGATAACCCCATACCCCCAGAACATCATTGACCCATACCAAAGAGGCTTCACTCTAGGCAAATCAACAACAGATGAAATTTTCCCTCTGCGGCCAGCGATGGAAAAACTGTTTTCCACCAGTTGCACCATCTATTCATCGACTTTAAAGCCGCCAATGATAGCATAGCCAGCGTAAAACTGTACACTGCTATGAGAGAATTCGGTATCTCAACGAAATTAATAAGACTGACTTAACTAACCCTGACCAATGTGCGAGGCCAGATAAAAGCAGCATCACTTTCAAAACCATTCAACATCAACAACAGTCTAACACAAGGGATGCCTTGTCGTGCGTCCTCTTTAACCTGGCTCTGGAGAAAGTGATGTGATTCAGATGTAAATGCAAGAGGCACCATCCTCTTCAAGTCCACCTAACGACTTGCCTACGCTGTCGATATTGACATCATGGGAAGAACAGCTCTAGATGTACAGTTTACCTTTATCCAGATCGAGCAGGCGGCGCGAGGTCTTGGACTGCACATTTTTGAAGACAAGACACACAGATAGTAAAAAGCCATATGAACCGAGCTCCTTGAAGAACAGGGTATGGTCAATGGAGTTACGAACCACTCCGCGAGTAGCACTGCTGGATTCCTGTACTGGTACAGTAGCACACGATGCTGCATGCTATGAGTTTTCACCTGATACAAATGCTCTTTAATTCTTTAGAGAGGGGATCGCTTTTCTAAATAATAACCGAACTTTTTACTAATATCACTCAGGTCTATTTTCATTTTTGTGGTCTCATGAGTATGAATATAGATTACCCGTCACGCTAATAGCCTTCCTGTGATAGCTGCCGTATAACCGTAAGCTATTCTATGCTGCTGTACAATTGAAATGTTAGTAAGGAAATAGTTCCACTGATAAGAAACTATCCCAAACTTCCCGCCTTCCATTAGCACTAAAGTTTCGACTGTTGCAATTTGCACCACAAGTTCGAAATTTAAAATACTAAATACGTTGTAGGCTTCAATGATTTTCAATGTATTATATTTTTCTTATTTACAGAACAGTGTTCACAAATTAATATTCTACGATGAGCTTGTCCTCAATTTTTGGGAAGTACCATCGATTCATATAAAAAAGTGACTTGTGTTCAAATGCCGACATTACAATCCGCAGTCAACCATTAGAATAACATTGTTCATATTTTTAGATTAACTTACGTCCAAGATTTTGATTTGATGGGGGAGGATTTTGATTTGTTGGTGGGGCCGGCTGGGGACTTTGTCCAGGAAAAGTGAAATATTGATTTGCAGAAAATCCACCTCCTGCAATCACTTTAACGTGCTTCAATACAACTATAGTTGAAATAATTCCAAAAACGAAAATCGAATTCATATCACTGGTAATTGTCACTTGCCACTAGTATCAGTTTAAATTGCACAATCTTTTATTGACTGAGCACTTTCAAAATTATCTACACGTTACTATTCATATGAAACATCCCGTCTAACTAAACTTCTGATCTGATTTGCTACTTAATTTATAACAAATTTAACATTATTACAGATGTAATTTCTTCTATTATAAAAAATGATAATGATACTTGGTTTTAAGTGGGGGAGATTGAATCACTGAAGAGTTCTGCTTACACGACTAGTGAATGAAGGTGCTAACAGAAAATGGTCACCAGTCACTGATTCCAATAATGATAGTTTTTTAGATGAACTAACCTTTTCATGAAATCAACAATAAAGTAATTGCATACATCATTACATATAAAATGGCGGTCAAGTTTTTATAAAGTAGCATACATACTGCCCACTTAGAAATTGGCTAAGGAAGTAATCAATCTCACCGTGCGTTCTGTTCAACCACGGGTCTAGTTTGTCGGTGAGCCACGCAGTCCATCTGCCCTTTGGCTCATTTGCCACTCGGTAAGGGTGCGTTGACATTCTTCACGGGCAACCACCTCTCTTAAGTTTTCGCCCTTACGGCGGAAGATAGCTTTGCGCTCCTTGGCAAGGAGGGCAACGAAGATCGCTCCCGCGATCACCATCACAGCCGGCTCGGAGACAGTGCGATAAGCAGACGCCACTCGCAAAGTTCCTCCTTAAACGAGGCGTTTACGATGCACCTCCTTGTCAAGGGCATCAGCCCATACCTCCGCACCATAGAGAAGAACCGACTGCGTTGCTCCCATAAGGAGACGTCTCCTAGTTGATATAGGGCCGCCGACATTCGCCATTAGCCGACTCAAGGCCGCGACTCCAGCTGCAGACCTGTCCGCTGCTGCTTCGATTTGCTCGAAGAAGCTCATCTTCGAGTCGAGCATTAAACCAAGGTATTTAACCGCTGGTCTCGACTCTATAATCAACTCGCCGATCGATATGGGATGCAGGGTCGGGATTCTGATTCTGGTCAGGATGACTACTTCAGTTTTTTCCAGCGCAAGGCTGAAACCATGAGCATTTATCCATCCGCTTACCCGTCGTATCAATATGCCAAGTCTGCTTTGCACCTGTTCAACAGTGCATCCAGCAAAAAGTGCCGCAACGTCGTCTGCATAACCGACCAGGTACGACTCTTCAGGCATATCGAGTTTCAGCAGACTATCGTAGGAAGCGTTCCAGAGGTCCGGCCCTAGGATGGATCCTTGTGCTACTCCCTTATGTCATGTGAACAGAATACTAATTGCCAGATTCCGGTCCAGTATGAGGAGAAAGAAGCTTTCTATGAGAAATTAAATGCAGTCCAGGAAAGGCTTTCTAAAGATGACCTTGTGGTCCTGATAGGTGATCTGATTGTCAAAGCGGGCCCTGATAATACGTTGCTCGAACATGATGATTGGGGAAACTGTCTTAGAGACCCTAACGATAATGGTGAGAGGTTTGCGGCTTCTCGCAACTTTAACTGTTTCGTCTTGGTGCTACATTATGCGAGCGCACAGCCTGCCGTAAGGTCAGTTGCATCTCAACTGATCACGTCACGGTCTGCATTCGATTTAGGAATTGATGATGGTTTACTTTCGACGCTTCACTTACGGCGCTCGGCTGTCGTTCGATAGTGGGATTGAGAAGCGTAGGCAACTGAAGGCTCTTATTCTTAGTGCGAGTGATGACAAATGCGATGCATTTGAGCTGCGATACTGTGGAAAATTTCGGAAAGTGAAGGGAATTTGTATGTCGCATCAGAAAGAACTTGCAGGTGGTCGCAGGTTTTTCGATGGTCTTGTGAGGGACATTCATGGTCACCACCTTTCGGATAATATTGAAGCAATGTGTGGAGTTGAGATCTCCTGTTCACCGCTTGCGACCGAGCCGAAATTTTCTCAAGAGCTGGGAATAAAGGACTTGAGGGCTTGTATAATTTTTTACTTTCTCTCCGTGCTTTTTCTACTTAAATTGTACCTTCATGCGATGTTCTAATAATGAATATATGTTTGTTGGTTGCAAATCTCAAAAATGTTTTTATACTTGTCCCAAATTGCACCGCGTCAAGTAATAGTTGCAAACCTATTCATCGGCTTTAGTAGGAAGATATATCTGTAAATGGTGCAACCAGCAAAAACTTCTTAAGTATCCCTTTGGATATTCTTAAATTCTTTTTCTTTTCGGTTTTAATATATTTTGGTTTCTGTTTCCTGTTATTTGGCATCCATAAATTAGGAAGAAGTCTTGGGAAACAATAGATTTATTAAATCTATTGTTTTATTCTTTCAATAAATATACAAGCCTGGGTACATTGAAGTTCTGTCAATGGCAGTAACCTGCCCAGAACTGAGCAGTTTATATATCCCGGGTCAACGCTATCAGCCAATGGAGAACTGCATAATGAAATTGCTTCATGCATTAACGCAACCTGGATGACGTGGCATTCCACAACTGGTGTTGTTTGTGATCAACGTATCAGTAAACGTCTCAAATCTAAAATTTACCGCAATGTCGTCCGCCTGCCGCTATCTATAGTTCTGAGTGCTGACCGACTATAAAAGACAATGAACGGCGTCTTGTGGTAATGGAAACGAAGATGTTGCATTGGACTAGTGGCGTGACATGTTTTCATCCCATTTGAAATGAGGATATCCGCGATCGATATGGGGTTGCACCGATTGTGAAAAAATTGCGGGTGAGGCATTTTCGATGGTATGGTCACGTAATTCGCGCTAACGAGAATTCACTTGCCAATATTGGTCTGAACGTGAGTATCTTATTTGTATGGCTTAGGATGCGGTAAATTCGCACGAAATGAATAAGTTTGAACTGCTACAACTTTGACACATTCATCATCATCATCATGAATTTAGTGCTCCTAGGATAAACTCAGGGTTTTTCAGTTAATTTCTAAAAGTTGGTAATATACTATTAGTAAGTTTATTTGAGCAAATATCGGAATGGGTGGTCAAAGGGTAGTATAGGTCCCGGGGCGAAACGTGGATTGGTACCCACGATGGAGCATAAAACCTGGGAAATGCCTGCTGAACCAACACCAACAGCTCTACTACCAAACCCTATCTCCACCTCCACGTGGTGACCGCTGGGAGCTCTTTCTTGACGAAAAGCTGCAGACGGAGAAGGATGAAGGCGAGTGTCCCGCGCCTAAAAACGGGACAAATTGTACCAACTGGTCCTCCAGGTTGGGGGTTGGGTAGGGCTGACAACCTTACATGGAAAACAACTTGTTACGAAGCCACAACACGAGCCTCGGATAGGACGGATTTTAAAACGACGGACCCGGCAACGACAAAGGAACAACGATTTGCGCATTTTCTCATGGAACGTGCGCTCCCTGTACAGAGATGAAGCTGATAAGCAGCTAGCCGATACCCTGTCCCAATATAGGGCTGATGTAACAGCGTTGCAAGAGATGCGATGGACAGGGACCGGTTTCCTGGAGAAGAGCCACTACACCATATATTATAGCGGCCATCCAGTAAACCATGTACTCGGAGTAGGTTTCTTAGTCAGCCAAAAAATGAAACCTGCTGTTATCGGCTTTGAAAGCATAAGCGAACGGCTATGCACTCTGCGCTTGCGAGGCAAGTTTAGAAATATAAGCCTCATAAACGTTCACGCCCCTACAGAGGAGACTGCAGAGTCGGAGAAGGATACCTTCTACGAGGCAGTAGAAAGAGCCCTCGAAGCCTGTCCCAGATATGATATCAAAATCATACTTGGGGATTTCAACAGCCAAGTAGGGAAGGAGCCCGTATTCAGGCGATACGTTGGCTCCCATAGCTTACACGAAAAAACAAATGATAACGGACTGCGGACTATTCAATTAGCAGGGTCACACGAAATGGTTGTTGGAAGTACCTAGTTTGCGCGGAAAGCGGTCCACAAACATACGTGGGCCTCTCCAGACGGGACCACTTTCAACCAAATTGACCACGTGTTGATCGAACGCCGCCACCTCTCAGCCTTGATGAATGTCAGAACATATAGGGGGGCCAATATAGACTCGGATCACTATCTCGTTGGCATGGTGCTCCGAGCTCGAATAACAATACCACCTAGAATCCCCTCTGACAATCAGGTGAGAGTGAACACTGAAGCCATCCACAACACAACCCTCCGCGACACCTATAAGAGGGAAATGGATGCCGCAATAACCGCAGTCAATAGAGGACCTGGAGATGAAGCATCAACTAATGATCTTCACAACCATCTGAAGAACGTTATCATGGATACGGCCACAAATATACTTGGCCCCAGCCGCAAAAGGAGTCGGAACGGCTGGTTTGACGATGAATGTAAGCTAGCAACGGAACGGAAGAATGCCGCATACCGAGTAATGTTGCATTCTCAAAGAACGCGGGCACGCGCAGAGACTTATCACGAACTCCGTCGAGCGGAGAAGCGACTTCTTTTACGGAAAAAGGAAGCCTGGGAGAACCAACAAGTCTGTGAACTAGAAAAGTACAGGGAGCAACCGCACCAGGCGCGGAAGTTTTACCAACAAGTCAGCAGGATGAAGCCTTATACACCTCGATGCTCATCCTGCCGAGACAAAGAGGGAAATCTGATTTCCGACAGAATGGGCATATGAGAGCGATGGGTTGAGTACTTTGATGAGCTACTGAACAACCAGAACATCGGCGAGTTGGAGGTCCCGCCAACTGAAGACGACGGACAAATACTGCCACCACCAAGTTTAGGAGAAACAGTCCGTGCAATTCATCGGCTAAAAAATCATAAGTCGCCAGGAGCCGATGGAATTACAGCCGAATTGGTTAAATATGGAGGCGACCAGTTACACCAAGTGGTTCATCAACTTGTGCTCAAGGTATGGGACAGCGAATCAATGCCTGACGATTGCGAGGCATAATCTGTCTCATACATAAAAAGGGAGATATCACACAGTGCAGCAATTATAGAGGTATCACGTTGCTGAGTACCATCTATAAGATATTCTCCACTATCTTGCTAGGCCGGATAGCCCCATACGCCCAGAACATCATTGGCCCATACCAAAGAGGCTTCACTCCAGGCAAATCAACAACAGATCAGATTTTCTCTCTACGGCAGGCGATGGAAAAACTGTTGGAATATGGACAACAGTTGCATCATCTGTTCATCGACTTTAAAGCCGCCTATGATAGCATAGCCAGGGTAAAACTGTACACGGCCATGAGAGAATTCGGTATCCCGACGAAATTAATAAGACTGACTAGGCTGACCCTGACCAATGTGCGAGGCCAGATAAAAGCAGCAGGATCACTCTCAAGACCATTCGACATCAACAACGGTCTACGACAAGGGGATGCGCTATCATGCGTCCTCTTTAACCTGGCCCTCGAGAAGGTGATCCGTGATGCTGAGGTGAATGCAAGAGGTACGATCCTCTTCAAGTCCACCCAACTACTGGCCTATGCTGACGATATCGACATCATGGGAAGAACCACCCGAGACGTTCAAACTGCCTTCATCCAGATCGACCAGGCGGCGCGAGATCTTGGGCTGCACATCAATGAAGGCAAGACAAAATACATGGTGGCAACGTCAGCACCGAAGACGAATCAACCAACAACATCAAACCGCACTGGTCAAACACAAGCACGAACAAGAATAAGGATAGGGGAATACAACTTTGAGACCGTTGACAATTTCTCCTATCTAGGGTCGAAAATCACAACCGATAACAACTACGATGAGGAAATCCGCGCACGGTTGTTGTCAGCCAACAGAGCCTACTTCAGCTTACAAAGACTGTTCCGCTCGAAACGTCTCACCATAGGGTCAAAGCTCTTACTGTACAAGACTATGATCTTGCCAGTCCTCATGTATTCCTCGGAAACTTGGGTTCTTAGCAAGAAAAATTGCGAACTCTTGGCCGCGTTCGAGAGAAGAATCCTCCGAAGAATTTTTGGCCCCCTACATGAGGATGGACGATTCCGTAGCCTACACAATGACGAAATCTATGAGCGATACCATGACCGTACGGTTGTGGATAAAATCCGGCTCAATAGGTTACGGTGGGCGGGTCACTTAATCCGTATGGATGAAGATGATCCCACCCGGAAAGTCTATAAGGGCAATATCTATGGTAGGAAAAGAAGACGAGGCAGACCCTGCCTAAGATGGAGCGATGGCGTGGGCCAGGACGCCAGACAGCTTTTAGGGATATCGAATTGGTGGACCTCGGCGCAAAACCGGGATGTCTGGAGTTCCTTATTAAGGCAGGCCTAGACCGGATACCGGTTGTTGCGCCGTTGATGATGATGACATATTTTGAGGCCTAGATTTCATCTAAGCGCATTTTCCTGTTTTTTTTCGGATTTTTGGGATGGGTAATTTCTGAAAATGAGTCCTGTCTCACTTTAAGTGCGTACATTTTTTTCAATTCACGCCAAAGCTAATGTCAGTTTCGGAAATTACTACTCGAGACCTTTCCTTTGCCCAGTGAAAAAAATGTTTAACTCCCCCCTTTGCATGTATGGGGAGCCTCCCTTTAAACTCAACCTAAATTTATGTCACTCGCTGTATGCGTGGGATTTCATAGTTCCCATCTGTCCATCAAATTTCGTTCGGATCGATTTATTCAGAGTGAAATTATGCGGTGTTTCCAACGATTAATTAATTGAAATAATAAAAACTTGTTGTTTCTTATTCAACAACAAACAAGTTTGCACTGATGAAGGGAACAAGTGGTTCCCGAAATATCGGTATTTGCAAGAATAAATACCCACACCAACGAATAAGAAACAACAAGTTTTTATTATTTCAATCGATTTATTCGTTTTGGAGAAAAGTGCGCGTGACAGAGAGGCAGTGAATCCATTTTAATAAGGTGAATCCATTTAATAAGGTCTCCATGGGCCCCGCCGTTCATATAAGTCCACTTTATACATATGATGATGACGTCATACACGTCCTATAATGTAATAAATTTACATGAAATGCAATTGACTTCCAATAATTTTGTTAATAATGTACGTGATATGTCCTATATTATCAGCTACACTGTTGCTAAATGACTTCTAGCATGAACTTAAGGAGGGTTTTCGGGTAAATTTCTAAAATTTCTAAGGTAATAGACTATTATCAACTTTATTTGTGCGGATATCGGAACGGGATATATTTTGAGGCGTAGATTTTGTATAGATGCATTACTGTGAGTTTTTTCAGGTTCTGAGAACGAGACCTGTTTCACCTTTTGGGGCACACATTTTGAGCCCTCACTAGTCGTCGACTCATATTTTTTATGCTGATTCGAGTCACTTACATCAATAACTAACTAACTAGCACAATTGAGCCGATTCGATCATGAGTTGCCCATCTCTATATATATGTACGTATGAATGCACATGTGAATTGGATATCGCAGCTTGCTTTGTACGTACGTATATACGTGTGAATTAGACCTGAATTCAATGTTGCCTTCAACGTATAGGAATCCACTACCAACTGCAAAGCATAGCGATGTGCGGCCAACTTCGCTCCATTGATGCGTCACACCACTCACTTAATCATCAACACTTGGCGCGTTCAATTCAGTTTAATTTCCTTGTTATTCTTTAAAAATGAATAAAAATTTTGTATGTTCAGTGTGGATTCCTCCTTTTAGTTTTATCGATCAAGTCAACATCCACCAAACATCCTAGTATTCGTTATACAACACGTCCGCCCGCGCCAAGCATTGATTATCACTTGATCATCAGAGTGGTAAGACGCAATGTGGAGGCAAGTCGGTCACGCATTTCTATGCCATACAGTTGATGGTGGATCCCTACAAACGTTACTCATAAAACATACCGCCATCTGTGAGAAAGTAGTGAAGCAAACTTAATGAAATTTCGCACCTTAAATATCTAATACCAAACCCAAAGCACATATTTCAACCAATGACACAAAGTCGTGCGCGTCTGCACCAAAGTGAATTTTCTCTTGTTGTGCAAAAATTCCGTGGAGCGCTGCACCTATTAGAAGGAGAGATAACCTACACCGCTACTGTCACTCTATTATGAATTGATGACAGTTCCGCTGGCGAGGAGGACCTCTACGCGAAAAGTGGACTTATATTATGTAATTTCTGCTAATTGTAATAAAAATACGCAAAATCTACCAAACTAATTCTGTTTTACTCCTCTACAGAGTTCGTGTGAAATTGTCATTTCCATAAAATGGCATTCAATATGCTAAATTCGTTGGCCCGTAAGGCTACAACCGCGACAGTCCGCGGCGGTCTGCTCCAAAATATTGGAGCGATTGGTGCTGCAAATGCAACACAAAAACGAGGAGCTGGAAAGTGGTATCCTGATCCGGAATTCATTAAACAATTCGGCGGTGCTGTGATGTACCCCGACGAGGTAACATCGCTGTGGAAGTTGCCGCCCTGGAACAGCAAAGTGGCTCCAGTTGAGAAGGCTGTGCGAAATTTAACCCTCAATTTCGGTCCTCAACATCCAGCGGCTCACGGTGTACTCCGATTGGTTTTAGAATTGGACGGTGAAACTGTTATGCGTGCTGATCCGCATATTGGATTGCTTCATAGAGGCACTGAAAAGTTAATTGAATACAAGACGTATACGCAAGCTTTGCCCTATTTCGACCGATTGGATTACGTCTCTATGATGTGCAATGAGCAATGCTACTCGTTGGCTGTCGAAAAGCTATTGAATATTGACGTACCGCTACGTGCAAAATACATCCGTGTTTTGTTTGCAGAAATAACGAGAATCCTTAACCATATCATGGCGGTTGGAACGCACGCGTTGGATATCGGGGCACTGACACCGTTCTTCTGGCTCTTCGAGGAGCGTGAGAAATTGATGGAATTCTATGAGCGAGTGTCTGGAGCACGTATGCATGCCGCTTACATCCGACCTGGCGGCGTATCACTCGACATGCCATTGGGCTTGATGGATGATATCTACGAATTTGCCTCAAAGTTCTCGGAACGTATCGACGAAGTTGAAGATGTCTTAACAACGAATCGCATCTGGGTTCAGCGTACCGTTGATATTGGCGTTGTGACTGCCGAAGAAGCTTTGAATTATGGCTTCAGTGGCGTTATGCTGCGTGGATCTGGAATAAAGTGGGATTTAAGGAAGCAACAACCATACGACGCTTACGATTTGGTTGATTTTGACGTCCCAATTGGAACCAAAGGTGACTGCTACGATAGGTACCTTTGCCGTGTCGAGGAAATGCGGCAATCTCTGCGTATTATCGAGCAGTGTTTGAATCAAATGCCGGCTGGAGAAATCAAAACTGACGATGCTAAAGTGACGCCTCCATCTCGCGCCGAAATGAAGACATCCATGGAGGCACTTATCCATCATTTTAAATTGTTCACTCAAGGGTACCAAGTACCACCTGGTTCTACATATACAGCAATCGAAGCGCCTAAGGGAGAGTTCGGAGTTTACCTTGTTGCGGACGGTTCAAGCCGACCATACAGATGTAAAATCAAGGCTCCGGGTTTCGCGCATTTAGCAGCTCTCGAAAAGATTGGACGCAATCATATGTTAGCCGATATTGTAGCAATAATTGGTACGTTGGATGTTGTTTTTGGAGAGATCGATCGATAAAGTTGATGTTTTGGTACATGTGAAGAAGTCTAATAAAGTTCGTAATCTATAACTGAATTTAGTATTTTTAAATTTTTATAACGACTAGTGTCGTGCAGAAAATAAAAAATGGAATGTGGACCGCCTCGTGATGATCAAGCTTGCCAGTCTTCGAATTTAAACAAAAAAAAAAACAAACATTTTACATTAAAAGGGAATGAGAAGTGCCGTTGATTGTGTAAAATTTCCCAAAAAGAGTTACGTGCCTTTTCAGACGTTTGATCGTTCATTGAAGTTGGAAACCTACCACAGCTAATTAAGACTAGGCGGATGACACCTATTATACTTGTGTCGCTGTAAAGTTATTCTCATAGGATAACATTAAGGAAGGTAACTAAGGGAGTAGAAGTTTTTTAAATGTAGTATTATGCTGTTATTAACTTTATTTGGGTGGATATTGATTTGATACGTATTTTAGACTTTAGGCTTCAAATAGAGGCAGCATCATGATACTTTAATTTTTTTCAGTCAGGCAATTTATTTTTATAAATCTACTTTTTTAAATCCTGTTTAAGTTTGTGCCCTTTGTTCAAGTACTCTTTGTCTCTCTTCTTCCCGCAATAGATGCCAAAATTAAGACTTGTCTTCTGCAGTAATCAGCTAAGGTTTAAATATTATTACTTGCTCAATCACACGCGTTTCTATAAAACATTGGCGATAATCGAATAGATCCCTTACAAGATTGAACATTTGATATCTAAAAAATACATCTAGTAAAAATTTGACATTTGATATCTAAAAAATACATCTAGTAAAAATTTGAAAATTAATGACCGCTAACACTGACATCCTAACTAACTAAACTACACAGCTTGCAACTTGTTTTCTTTGCGATCGACGAAATTAGTTCATGATTTAAATCATGGATCCGTTACAAATGTTTAGCGTATGCAAATATTTCAAGTTTCAGGTTTAACCCAAATTTAATTTTGCCATTTAATGCATGACCATATTTTAATGTACCACCTTTGGAAACGTGTGACAAATGTTCATACTTTTGGTTAAAGCATATACGCAGTCTCACCTTTCTTAATGTTATTTTTTTATGGATGAAGGGGACGTCTTAGAAAGGCACTATTGCACCTCTGCCAGACTCCCAGCGTGAAGGCATCAAAATATTCAATTCAGTTTCCGAAGCATCTTTTGTGTTGCGACTTCAATTTGTCTTTAACCTCAACATCTTTCTTCCCTCCTTACACTTCGGGCAATAGAACATAAAATAACGTACTTCGGGTCTTCGGAATCGTCGCATAAGTCATCTAAACTTGAATAATACAAATATTTTCTATAAGCTTCGTATCCCATAAAAAACAGTTTCAGGTGATAAATTAATTCTTCGTTTTTTCGCTCGGTCCATTTCTGCAAAAATCAGCGTCACTTCGGAAGGATTCGATTTTCTCCTCTGGTGGCGATAGGTGCCTCGTTCGCTAGAAGTTCTATAGGAATTATTTTCATTCACCCAATGCTATACATGCTGCATACTTTCTGTACAATTGACCGGTATGCCAAATACACCTTCTATCGGTTCACACTGCCCACTACCAGACAGGAGCCGCATATAATACGATAGATCTCATCACTATAAGCGGCCCGTCAATATACTTTGGTACCCAAGGCTTTTCCTGTTAGTAGTGAAGTAGCCTTCGTTACCTTCTCTCTGGGTATCTAATAATCGATTTTCAGATGATTTCGTGATCAACAAATATTATTTTTGGATTAAATGTGTAATCACCTCTGACAATAATAGTTTAAATATAAGTTAATTAAGGACCTCCCCCCAACAGATATTCCATTCTACACCTCATAACCTTGGTCGTAGTCCTATCCAAAATATAATTGTAATAATATACCTTACAACCTTCCGCAGAGTAAACCCGAAAGATTGAAACCAGTAAATTCAAATCTGGAATTCAGTAGCGTGTGAAGCATAGCATAATTTAGATTTAGAATTTGTTTAAATAGATTAAGAAAATGTTTAAATCTACGAAATACATATATAACTCGATCTGAATTTGAAAATATCCTGGCTTAGTATTCTAATCATAGGCAGATTTTTTATTTGCACAATCACCTACTAGCTATTATTTGGCTGAGCAATCGTAAGTAAATTTGTGAAGTAATTTGCAGATACAAATTTCAGCAGAAGTGCCTAATTATAAGTGGAAACGGCCAATTGTTCAGTTTTACGGTGAAGATTTTCTTTCTCGACTCTACGTCATACCACCACATGGTAACGGTGACTATGTCTTCTTATTTTGCTGACGAAACAATGTACCACTGCACGTGTTGTACGCGGCCACGAACTGCTCCTTCAAATAGAAATTAAAACGCCATCAGTGCACTCAGACGGAGTAATGCCGCTGGGACAGTCTCCCCGCAGAAGCATTCATCACTGCAACATTTGAAATGGTATTTGCATGGTTCCTGCCTTCCCAAAGGAAACAGTAAAGTAATTCTGGAATGTATCAAGGAAGATCTCGAAGGTTTGATCGACAGAGAGTAGACTGGTTTTCACTCTGTATCCTCCTGTACTGACCACATCAACACCCTGTGGATCATTTTAGAGCAGCGTGCCGAGTTCGACTCTTTGTTTCACAGCATTCCGCAGAAACTAACAGCTATTATCAGAGCGACGTATGATAGAATCAAATATCAAGTGCTGCGTCAAAGTAAAATATATCTCAGAACTGGCTCTGTTTGCATCAATGTGCGGTACATCGAAAGTATCCCGGAAGTTTCTTTTCCAATGAAACTTGAGGTCGCTCGACGTATTAACCGCGCTTTCACTGTTATGTCCAAAATCTGCACATGCAACTATCTCAACCCCAACAAGTTGAAACTATAAGTTTTATAAAAATATTTCCTTGGTTTACTATAGCTCCGTTTAAAAGAAAACTATTAAAAGGAAAAGTTTCCGATTAAACTATAGAATTTTATTTCTGTTGAGGTAGCAAACACGTGTTTCGGACAACATGTTTCCTTCTTCAGTGCTTATTTTGTAATCTAAGTTGAAACTGCTTCCGATCAATGTTCTCTCTGTGCTATTATATGGGGGTGATATATGAGAAGTAACCTCCACTGTTACCCGAAAGCTCCAAGCCTTCTTCACCACTTGCTCGCGTCGGGTCATCGGGGTTCGTGGCGCAATTTCGAACGAACAATTTCGACGGCGCACAGGCCAGCTACACGTAAACGTATTGATCTGAAGGCGGAAGTGACAGTAGGTAGGTCATACCTTGAGAAAGGATAACAACTCCATTGCAGGCTATGCTATGTAATTAAATCCACTATCTAAAGATGGCGACGAGTGGGTTGGCGCAGTAATACATGTATGTCCCCGTAATAATCTATCCGCAATACAACGGAGGAGGAGTGGAAACTTGTAGGGAAGTCCTGTGGAGAACTGAAAATCATTTCAGTAAATCGTCTACATAGGCATGTCTGACGAACTATACTCAATTCAGGAGTAGCTGACAACCGATGGGTGGAAGGATTGCCTCCATTTTTTTCTTTCCCCAGTATAGACCGTGAAAGATTCTTGCCTATCCCTACTGATGCTCGACTTGCTACCCGCAGATCCGGTGCGTTTCCTCCTCTCTGCTTCAAAGCGCAGCCGTCTGAAGCAATCTCGTTCGCTTCTTCGTATGGTCTTCTTGGGCCTTGAGACGAAGTGTGAATAAATAGTGCTAGTGTATGTGAATAGTGCTCACTACCCCACCAGACCACCAAATTCCAACTAGGGTACTGAGATATGACATGTCGGCGATCAGACTCGGTCCGCTACATTGGAATGTGTTCACACATCCATCGTTGGCCACTACGAAGTCTACTTCCGCAAAAATTTCAATTAAATGTTGGGGTTTGTCACTTGGGTTTCCACTCCAAGCTCATGAGTTCAAATCGGCGGCATTTATTAGGTTTTACGATTGTGATCTATGGTATCATCCAACAAACTTTGCGACATCTCATGTTATATTTTTACGAGAAACGTGGCAGCTACAGATGTCATTATCGTCGATGTGCGCTTTTACAAAACTTGCTCACGAGGATGCCATTATTGCATGTAAGGTTTGTTTTCCATACCAGCGGCATTACCACATGTATTCTCGCATAAGTAGCACTGCCGTAATTTTGTTACGCTGCTAAAATGTCCGCCATGTGTATTCGACTCTTAAATGGTTTGCGACAGAAAGTCCTGAACCGCCTTGCATTCTCAACTTTTAACTGTACGATCCATCTTCCTACTATATGCCAGACACTCGCTACCACCTGGATAAGCATCATGTAACACCGGTGCAATCCTTGATGAGATTTCTTACTTCTACCCAATTCCACCTTTTTTTGACCTGTGCATACTTCTGCAAATTGGCCCAACAAATCAAGGCATTTGAAGCATCTTTTCAGATCAACTAAATTTATACTCGCGGTGTTTTAAGTGATCAAACAGAAAATGATGGATCGTTCTTTTAGCGCAATACAAATCTTCCTGCGAAGAAATCTCGGCTAGGTGCTTCCATTCAATTGTCACCTTGGTGTTATTATTTTATTGTTGATTATATTACATGCACATGAATATCGTGTAATTGATATGTCCACTAAAGCTTGGTGTTCAGAGGTGGCGGTGAGGAAGAAGGGGCGGCAACCCTGTCGGCCAAACCAAAACCAAGTGGCCGAGCAGAAACTCCATAGTGGTGGCACCGGAAGACGCTGTACTCACTTTGGCTTGCCGGCCGCGATGCAGTAGGCGAATGCTCCAAAGGCCTAATTAGGGTGATCAGAGCCAAGTCTGCACGGGAACTCATCTCAAGTGGCAAATTGGTGACGAAACCTCACCAGGGATATACTGGTACCATGGGAACCGAGACGGACCCTGGACTCTCATACGTCGGGTGAACTCCCGTTGTATGTGAGTATAGCTCGGTTATTTGCGGTTGGCCCCTTAGTGGTTATGCTCAAGTGAGAAGAGACCTTCGGGCATCGGCGTGGTGTTGCGTTCCACACGGGTGCCGTACTCCTTAGTTCGGTAGAGATTTAAGTAGTTATTCCATCCACCAGTTTGAATGCTAAGTCATGCACTTGGTGTAGACTGGTACCGTTGTTGCTTGTCCCAGCGGGGCTCTGATTGTGATCACAAAATCAATCCGTGTCTTAAGAAGACCGTGGGAGTAAGTCGTCCAGAAACGTGCTCACATTATACCCTCAAGGACTTAACTGTCCACGAAAGCGGACTGCACTAAGTATTAAGAATATTAATGTCCCCTCAATTCTTTAAACTATGAATTTTCATTAAATTCAAATTATAATTCATTTTATTCGACAAGTAAATTTAATAAAAATATTGAATATGGTGTGCTCTATTGTCCTGGCCCGGTTAATGATTTGTCCATGAACTTCTTCTTGGCAAAACACAGCCACCATTTACTCGGCTTACCATCATCTGTAGAAAAAACTTTCTCACAAACTCGATTGCCTGTCTCATGTCTGATTTGTTGAAGATATTGACGCATCAGATCTGTAATGAAGAAATGATGTTCAGCTGTTTCAAGCAAATAAACTGATATTTCTCCGTGAGTCAGAGCAAAAAGATTTCGAAAGAAACTCCACTAAAATTTGTGGAATACTCTTATTTTATATACCCATAAATATTTTTAGGAAATCTATTAAATTTACTAACCAGCTTCCGAGGGTGATGATGGTTTTGCATATACAGCATTTAGTGGGAAGCCCGCTTCTCCAGGAATGTCGAATTTAGAAATTGCCAAACTATACATCTCTTGCATACCTTGATTCTTATTGGCACACCGTTGAAGCTTCTTCAGACATTCCGTTATATACAGCGTGATATAGATCAGAACCCGATCAACTTCGGACTGCAAAATGGATTCATAAACAGTAATGTGTAAGTGGACTCCTGAAGAACTTAAGACGTCCTCACCTTGATTTCGTAAGTTCGGAAGAAGACATTTGCTTTGAAGAAATATATGGACTCATCAATAATATCACCTTCAATATTAGATTGTGGAGCCGGACCTCGAAATTGTGTGCGCAATGGTAAGAGGGCCAGATTTCCAATACAGTTTGTAAACTCACGAATTTGGGAATGATAAGCCTGAAGATGAAAGATATGAGTCAAATCGCCACACCCTAGGTTCACTAAATATCCCCAATATTTGATACTGTATATAAATCAGTTACCGGCATTTCGAGATATTATACTGCTAGTCCCTTTTATTATTTCAGTAATGAAAACGATCAATACACTTTACCAATCCCGATTAGCAGCCGGAGAACTGAATACCTCACACATCTGTCAAGTTTTCCACTAACAATTGACATGAGTCATGCCAAAAAGTGTCTTTCGGCAGTTTAAGCGTTAAAGTCAGTTTAGGAAGCTCTGTTGTTTAGAAGAGGTTCCCGCGTGTGGTTCAAATGAACGCTCCTTTTGACAGTTCATTGTAAATGTCAGTGAGGAAACATAAACAGGAGTTCCGGAGTAATTAACGAAAATGCGGTATGCCCAGATTGTTTTGGGACCAGCAGGAAGCGGAAAGGTATTGTAGAAAAGGAAACCACGTTTTAATGTTACATGTATAGTATGACACCAAATTATAGGAAGCACCATCATTCGAATCGTGGGAACTGGGTCGGTTGCGGCGAATTGGTTCAATTTTTTTGTAAAGACAATAAGTAATTACTGTCTTTTACCGCAACTGTGTGTAGCACACTTGAATCTGTTCTTAAAAAGCCAAAAGTGCCGGCGAAAACATTGCGGGTGCTTTTTCATAAACGGAGGTGTTTCTGTTTGGGCTCGTTTTGATTTTTTATGCCCTGGCAAGCAAAGAGCTTCCACACTGATGTCGCTTGAAAATGACTCTGGGGAGACTGATATCATCATCATCAACGGCGCAACAACAGGTATCCGGTGTGGGCCTGCCTTAATAAGGAACTCCAGACATCCCGGTTTTGCGCCGAGGTCCACCAATTCGATATTCCTAAAAGCTGTCTGGCGTCCTCACCTACGCCACCGTTCCATCTTAGGATGGGTCTGCCTCGTCTTCTTTTTCTACCATAGATATTACACTTATAGACTTTCCGGGCTGGATCATCCTCATCCATACGGATTAAGTGATCCGCTCACCGTAACCTATTGAGCCGGATTTGGGTAAGTCTTGCATCCACCAGTATGAATGCTAAGCCATGCACTTGGTATAGACTGGTACCGTTGTTGCTTGTCTCAGCGGGGCTCTGATTGTGGTCACAAAATCAATCCGTGTCTTAAGAAGACCGTAGGATTAAGTCTCCACGACAGGTACCTACGTTAAACAGCCAAGGACTTAACTGCCACTATGTCCAATTCAGAGGGTTGTTGCCTGCAATGTCAAACAGATTTGGAAGGAATCAACGATATATAGGTCCTATTTTGTACTTATGATAGAGGAATCACAATTTATCAGGGGATTGGTTTTGTTATCTACAAAGAGACAATTCATTTGAACAAACTATTAGACATTGAAAGAAAGTAATGCGCGGTGTTATAGTAGGTTTCAGTCCATGGTTCTCGGTATAATTATGTTGCATTCAATTAATAATTAATTTTGTGGTTTTGTGTAAAACAAAACCTTATTAAAATCGGTTTACTGTTCGTCTGTCTGTCACCTGCATTTTTCTCGTAGACGTTTGTAGCGATTGATACCCTATTTGGTGGAAAGCTGGGGAGTGTGAATGCTCATTATTCTACGTGGAATTCAACGGAGAAGGGGCTCCCCGTACAGGCAGGGGGGGGGGGGGGAGGTCTCTAAAGGTCTAGTACTTTCCCAAGCTGGGCTTAGTTTTAACATCTGTTGAGAAGGCTGGGAGTGAACGAATCTATTCTCAGAAGCAACCCATCCGAAAAATCTGAAAAAATCAAGAGGCTGCCACTATATGGTGCCTAGGCTCCGAAATACTCTCCATACCGATATCTGTTTAAAGAAAGTTGATAATAGTATGTTACTAACATTTTTTGGTAATTGGCTGCAAAACTGCTCTTACGTTGATGATCCTATCAATTTTGGTGGAAAACCCACTATTACTAACAAAGTTACAATAGGTTAAATTTGTCGCTTCTTTGCAAATTCAAGGCTGAAGGTCAATATCACGCGAAAGTAAATATTTTCACATAATGTATGCATATATAGATGTTACGCACTAATGGAACAATTGCACACCCATACATACGCATACATAAAAAGTTTCACACCTGAAGCGTCCAGCTGCCGTTTTCCCGACTTGTCGGCAGTACTTGCGGAAGTGGCGGAAGAGCAAATTCTTCCGTTGAAATTTGTTCAGAATATTACCGTCTATTTGCGTCAGTTACGGATCATCAGCCAGTGAGCAATGAACCGAAAATAAACGCAACGACTCAAATTCGGTGTATTCGATGGCACGAGTTGATTGCCCGCGCATCTTAAAACGTCGAAATAATACTCAGTCACTGTTTGAGGTGTAACCCTTGTAATCAAGGCAAACCATGAAAATCGCCTTTTTTAACTGAAATTACCTCGGCTCGTAGCAGCCCATTCCCTCACCTTATTCAGGTGGTCTCGTTTCCAGTAATGTCTCATTTAACGAATCTTGGTTCGGATTTAGCAATGGAAATTAAGTCTTTCTGGGAAAATTTAATGCACATTTGTTGGAAATTTAATTTAATTTTGAAAATTATAAGAAAATATCCACACCGATAGATGTATTCAATGCGGCGCTACCTCCTTAAATATTCAGCTAGAATGCGTGTTTGTGGCATTTCTAGCGAGAAGTTTACGAGATTAAGTCGCAACACCATCTCCGTCACTAATAGTGATTTTTTATTCAACATATTTCGATATTTCAGGAATAAGTTGTTCACGAATTATCGATATATGTCGAGTAAAAAATCACGCATCAGCGCAAGGCTATCGTACGGAAGGTCCCGGTTCAAATCTCACTTGTGGCAGTGGGATTTGTATTGTGATTTGACGTCGGATACCAACCGACTCAGCTGTGACGACCTGAGTCAAATCAGGGTAATAATCTCGGGCGAGCGCAGTGCTGACCACATTGCCTCCTACAGTATTCTGTAGTGTACCGTTACGGTCTTGAATGAAGTGCTCTAACACACTTCAAGGCCCTGATCTAATATGGATTGTTGCACCAACGATTATTATTATTAAAAAATCACAACTAGCAACGGAGGCGGTATTGAGCTATGATACAGAAATTTGGAGAGAATGTCCGCAACGGGTGAAATAACCTAAAAAAACAACTTTATTGGAGCAATGGGAACCGTTTCATAAAGCAAAGAAAAGAAATATGTGACTGTAAACCGTAGTGCAACTTAAAAACCCACTTTCAGCTTTATTTTGAATGCTCTAAATGTTTAGTCCAATTTTCAGGAAGTGTTGGGTAGTTCAAATCTTTCTTTTAGGTGTTTATATCAAATATGTGTAATTGTAAACGATAATTTCTCACCCTTTGAAATAATATTCTAGTCCACATATTGTTCTATGGTGCAACGGCATGCAGCTGACGAGAAACGAGTGATTCACATAGTAAACCTTGATCCAGCAGCAGAACATTTCGACTATGAACCTGTTGTCGATATTCGCGACTTAATTCAATTGGACGATGCCATGGAAGACGATGAACTGCATTATGGTCCAAATGGAGGGCTTGTATTTTGTTTAGAATTCCTTATAGAAAATCAAGATTGGCTCCAAAATCAACTATGTGGAGGAGAAGACAACGAAATCGAAGGTAAGTTTCAACCATAAGTGCGAAAATTTCAGAGCAATCCAAAAGTATTTTGCCTCTTTACAGTCGAACCAGATGATGACTACATTCTCTTTGATATGCCTGGACAAATCGAACTTTTCACACATTTAACAACCGGAAGAGAACTCATCAGACTTCTGACATCATGGAATTTTCGAATATGTACTGTATTTCTAGTAGATTCACAATTTATGATTGATGGAGCAAAATTTCTATCGGGAACAATGGCAGCACTAAGTGTGATGGCCAATTTAGAAACGCCACACGTAAATGTTTTGAGTAAAATGGATTTATTAAGTAAAACAGCGCGAGGGCAATTGGATAAATTTTTAGATCCAGATCCACACGCACTTTTGGGAGAAGTTACATCAGAATCGTCATGGGGTCGTAAGCATAAAAAATTATCAGAGGCGATTGGAAACCTGATTGAGGATTTTAGCTTAGTTCGTTTTGTTCCTCTCAATGTAAACGATGAAGAGAGCATAACGGACCTTCTGCTACAAATTGATAACGTAATACAGTATGGAGAAGATTTTGATGTGAAAGTTCGCGATTTCGATGAGCCAGAACGGGAAGACGACGATGCTGTGAATGAACTATATCGCGATTAAACTCATTTCTAAAGCCGTTTGTTATGCTGTGAAAAAAATACCAATACTTCCGCTAGCTGGAAAGAATATCTATTAAATCAAATAATTTAGTTTATTGGTGTATATTTTGCTTTAGAAATCGATAAAAATTTATCCGAATTATAACTTCTAACAATACTACTAGCTAGCTGGAAAGAAAATCCGTAAAATCAAATAATTAGTTTAATTTATTTGTGTTCATTTTGTCGATGAAAATTTGTTCTAGTTATAACTTCGGTTTTTTCGCACTAGGCGACGTCAATTCTTCTGCACAACTATCGGTTGTAGCGCTTTTGCAAGGGTCACTGCCGTCACTTTTGCTTTCATTTGAAATATATCTCACGACAAAGCCTTTGTCATTTCCAAGTAAACTTGGATTCAGCTTTGTAAGGAGCGTTGTGTTGAAGAAAGTATTAAGAAAACGTTTCCTGAAAGTACATTCGGCAGATGTTTGTGTTCTCGACTTTGCTGCGACCTTTTGTGTAATCTTTGTATAGTTGTCACTATTTTTTAAAATTATAAGTGCCCGTAGGCCTAAGAGCGCAGCCCAGTTTGGGGGGATTTCTTGTGTATCATGAAATTGCTTTCTATTCCGTTCGGTACAAGAAGCTACTAATACATCAGCCTCCTTTCTTGTGAATGATTTACGAAAATTACCAAACTTCGTAATCGGTATCTCAAATTCATAACATTTAAATAGAATGGGTATCGTCTTCTTGACAAAATCTTGAATTCCTGGAGACTTTTGGAAATCGTAATCATATGAATATTTAAATAGTTCATAGAACTGTCTGCCAACTGGTCTTAGCAAATTGCGATAATTACAAGCTCGATTTTCCTTTCGTCTCTGTTGCACTTCTCTGCGCTTAGCTCGTTTCTCTGCATAGGTGTCCCCCTGAGTTTTAAGCTCGTAAATCTTTTCAACCCAATTATCCCTGCTCACATCCGTGAGAAGTCCCCTGTTTTTCCGTGGAATATCTTTCACCGTCGCAACCGGGTTTTTGGCGAAGAATTTCTCTATGACGCTATAACGAGTTCGGCAACTGGTTCGGGTATGTGTCTTCATTACTTTGGCGAGTTCAGCCCACTTTCCTGTGCCATTCTGTTTGACATATTCAATAAGTTTCTCATCGTCCTCAATTGTCCACGCTTGATGTACATTCTGGTATTTAATGGTGTTATGCCATCGATTTTTCACTTGACTTCTACTTCGATTAGGGAAAAGCGACATTGGAATGCATGCGAAATTTTCGCCATATTCTTCTACAGCAGCTAACAATACACAGTCTTCTTCACGGGAGAAACTACCTTTTTTGATGTTGGGATTTAAAACATTTAGATATCTGTAAACGAAATTGATGTGAAATCAATGAGTGAAATGTGCAGATAATGTGAGTTGATCTTACCGTCTACATATTGACTTTCTATCTCTGTTGATAAAGTATCCACGGATCTTGTTCCAGTTTATATTTCCGCCCGTTGAATGAAGTTTAACTGCTCTTAAAAGTTGTCGATCTTCATACGCTGTCCATTTCCTTGAACTATTCAAATTCAAATTCACCGTGTGTTGGAATTGCACAAAGCATTGGTTTTCAGATCTTCCAGGAATTTCTTGACTAATCAAGGACCAATTTTGGAAATTGTATTTTTTAGCTACCCTCATGAGATTCTCGTTTTCATGTTTTGTCCATTTACCACGATTGAGATCAGGTCTCAAGAAGCCTTGCCACATTGCGTAACAGTTCGCTTCCGAGTGTTTTCCCATGAGACCCATTTTCGATACTAGCTCCCAATCAATTTTGAAATCACCACCTACAATTTCAAGGAGTTTCGCCAGCCTACTAGAATGCTGCTCCATATTTTCCTTAGTAACTCGAATAAATTCATTTTTTTCAGTCCTCCCAGCGTGTAAATAGTTCAAAACCTTGTAAAAGAAAAAAAAAATTGCCTGAAAATCTAATACTAATGTAAGGTGTCTATTAGATTTTTAAATATTTTATATCCATGATAAATTAGAGGTGCTCGAAGGCAGGGTGTAAACGTGAATGCAGAAACTTACATGAGAGCATCTTGCAAGAAAATATTCCCGTTTCATTTGTGTGTGCCTTCATCGTACGGTCTCAGATTTGTATAAAGATCAACCCATATAGAATATAGTCTCCCAGCTTTCGAAAAGGCGATATTCTTCTGATTTACTTAGTAGAGGCAAGTACAAGATTTAATTAAGTCGGGTATCCATTGTTTTGTTTCTTTCTTAAAGGAGGAAACTTTAGTACACGACAGGTCGATTTGTACAAAAATGCAATTTGCTTTATTTTTCCAGACCGTTTTATATAACTAATTCGTTCTGAAAATAACTGTATCGATTGTAGTTTAATAATAATAATAATAATCGTTGGCCCAACAATCCAATTGGATCAGGGCCTTGAAGTGTGTTAGAGCACTTCATTCAAGACCGTTCGGTACACTACAGGATTAAAGTACCCTGTGGGAAGCAATGTGGTAAACATTGCGTTCGCCCGAGATTATTACCCTGATTTGACTCAGGTACTCATTCACAGCTGAGTCGACTGGTATCCGACGTCAAATCACGATACAAATTCCACTGCCACCAGTGAGATTTGAATCGCGACTTTCTGTACGACAGCCTTATGTTCTAACCACTCAGCTATCCAGACACATAGTAGTTTACTTTCGTAAATTTCTGGCTCCAGGATGGGAGTTCAGCATTTTTTAACAAGTATGGAGACGTTCATTTAACTCATATACAAAAAAGAATGAGAAAAGCAGCTACTTAATACTTTTGCATTTAGTACTATATATCAACGTTAATTATGACGTCAGCATTACATTTGTATGGCTTATGCTAGTAAATTCATACGAAAATGATAACTTTGACCTGATATAATTTGGTGGTCAAAGGGCAGTATAGGTCCCAGGGCGAAACGTGGATTGCTGCGCTGGGAGCTTTTTCTTAACGAAAAGCTTCAGACGGAGAAGGATGAAGGCGAGTTTCCTGTGTCTAAAAGTGGGAACAACCATTGGCGCATCTTCTCATGTGCTTGGAGTAGGTTTCTTAGACAACCAAAAAATGAAACCTGCTGTTATCGGCTTTGAAAACGTAAGCGAGCGTTCACGCCCCTGCAGAGTCGGAGAAGGATACCTTCTAAAAGGCAATAGAACGAACCCTCAAAGCCCTTCCCAGATATGATATCAAAATCATACTTGGGGATTTCAACAGCGAAGTAGGGACGGAGCCCGTATTCAGGCGATACATTGGCTCCCACAGCTTACATAAAAATACAAATGATAACAGATTGCAAATTATTCAATTAGCAGTGTCTCAGCCTTGATAAATGTCAGAACATGTAGGGGGCCAATATAGACTCGGATCACTATCTCGTTGGCATGGTGCTCCGAGCTCGAATAACAACACCATCCAGAATCCCCTCTGACAATCAGGCGAGTGGATGAAGCCATCCACAACACAGCCCTCCGCGACACCTATAAGAGGGAAATGGATGCCACAATAACCGTAGTCAACAGAGATCCTGGAGATGAAGCATCAAAAAATGTTCTTCACAATCACCTAAAGAACGTTATCATAAATACTTGGCCCAAGTCGCAACAAGAATCGGAATGGCTGGTTTGACGATGAATGTAAGCTAGCAACGAAACGGAAGAATGCTGCATACCGAGTAATGTTGCATTCTCAAAGGACGCTGGCACGGCAGGATGAAGCCTTACACACCTCGATGCTCATCCTGCCGAGGCAAAGAGGGAAATCTGATTTCCGACAGAATGGGCGTATTGGAGCGATGGGTTGAGTACTTTGATGAACTACTGAACAACCAGAACATCGGCGAGTTGAAGGTTTCGCCAAATGAAGACGACGGACAAATACCACCACCCAGCATAGAAGAAACAGTCTGTGCAACTCATCGGCTTAAAAGTCTCTAGGAGCCGATGGAATTACAGCCGCACTGGTTAAATATGGAGGCGACCAATTACACCAAGTGGTTTATCAACGTGTGCTCAAGGTGTGGGACAGCGAATCAATGCCTGACGACTGGCAAAAAGGCATTATCTATAAACATAACAAGTCGCGAAACCGGAAGCTGGGCGCTTCAGGTAAGAAAGGTTTTGTTTGCTTCTTCTGTAAGTATATTTGAGTGTAGAACTATCCCATGTGTACGTAGCCCGTTATGTATATGCATTTAGCATGTCAGAATTAGTACTTCCAGTTGTAAATTTACACGGTAAAGACAACTTTGAGCTACGGTAACTTTGTTACTAATAGTATGCTTTTGATCAAACTTGGGGATAATATGCTTCATATTATATTTCAAACCACTACCAAGTTCTATAACTCCGGGATAAACATAAGGGGGGTTTTACTCAATTTTCCCAAAAATATTGTAATCTACTATTATTAACTTAATTTGAACGGATATTGATATGGAGAGTATTTTGAGACCTGGGCACCATATAGAGGCAGCTTCGTGAATTTTTTCAGATTCTTCAGTTAGGTAGTTTCGGAGAATGGGTCCGTTAAAGAAATCATCCGTTTCCATCCCTACTACTCCCCGCTTTTCTAACAAATGTCAAAAATAAGACCGGCTTCGAAAATTGCTAATCGAGACCTTTCATTTGATGTCCCACATGACTACATTCGCTGAAAAAAATTTGTACACTCCCCCTTTTACATGTATGGGGACCCCCCTTCCTAAATTCAACCTAAAAGGATATCACTCACTGCATGTCTGGGGGTCCCCCGTCCCCACCTTCTCATTAAATTTCGTGTCAATCGATATAACCCTTTCTGAGGAAAGTGCTCGTGAGACAGACGGACACACAGACAGACATTGAACCGATTTTAAAAAGGTTTTGTTTTGCAAACATCATTGAGCCATACCAAAGAGGCTTCACTCCAGGCAAATCAGCAACAGATCAGATATGGACATCGGTTGCACTGTCTTTTTTTCATCGACTTTAAAGCCGCCTATGATAGCATAGCCAGGGTCAAATTGACAGAATTCGGTATCCCGCCGAAATTGATAAGACTGACTAGGCTGACCCTGACCAATGTGCGAGGCCAGATAAAAGCAACAGGATAACTCTCAAGACCATTCGACATCAACAACGGTCTTCGACAAGGGGATGCCCTAGCATGCGTCCTCTTTAACCTGGCCCTGGAGAAAGTGATTCGTGATGCTGACGTAAATGCGAGGGGTACGATCCTCTTTAAGTCCACCCAACTACTGGCCTTGATAATTTTTCCTATCTAGGGTCGAAAATCACAACCGATAACAGCTACGAACATGAAATCCGCACGGTTGTTGGCAGCCAACAGAGCCTATTTCAACTTTCAACCAGTCCTTATATATTCTTAGGAGACTTGGGTTCTTAGCAAGAAAAATTGAGAACTCTTGGCCGCGTTCGAGAGAAGAATCCTCCGAAGAATTTTTGGCCCTCTACATGAGGATGGACGATTCCGTAGTCTACATAACGACGAAATCTATGAGCGATACCATGACCATTTGGTTGTGGATAAAATCTGGCTCAATAGGTTACGGTGGGCGGGTCACTTAATCCGTATGGATGAGGATGATCCAGCCCGGAAAGTCTATAAAGGCAATATCTATAGTAAAAAAAGAAGACGAGCAAACCCTGCCTGAGATGGAGCGATGGTGTAGGTCAGGACGCAAGACAGCTTTTAGGGATATCGAATTGGTGGACCTCGGCGCAAAAGCGGGGTGTCTGAAGTTCCTTATTAAGGCGGGCCTAGACCTGATACCGGTTGTTGCGCCGTTGATGATGATGATATAATTTTGTTCGTAATAGGAGGATTCGCACGAAGCTTTCCAGTATTATGCATTGTACTGTTTTATGTTGCTGGCCAATTTCGCAATCCTAGTGGTTTTTGAGGTCATTTTCAAAAAATTTGGTAATATTCTATTGAAAGTTTATTTGAGTAGATTCCGGAATGAGATACATTTTTGGCCTAGATGTTCAGACGCATCGTCGAGATTTTTCTCAGATTTATGTATCGATACTTTTCTAAAATGAATTTGATCCCCCTAGGAGCGGGTGAGATATGCTACGCATATTGAAACTAACATCTGTTTATGTTTATGGAGATTAAAGATCTCTGATATCCGGTACAATTGGAGAATGAAAATTTTACGGCCCAACTGTGCATGCATGACGAGCCGGGAAGATGGACTCCCCTTCAAACTAAGCACAAGTTCATGTCAATGGTCATATATATAGGATTTCGCGGTTCCCATATATCCACCCTACAGACACTGTGCACAAAGCAAATAGGAAAGAATAGCACAACTCTGAATAGGGCTTTTGGATCTAAATATATATTAAAAGTTAATTGGGCGAAAATTCGGAAAAGTATATTATTTTCCTTTTTGTAATGAACCAAATGTGCACTGAAAACACTGAAGTGATTTTTATTTTTGTAAACAATCTGATCACCTTTGCGACGTACAAGGGAACATCAGCATTCACCTTTTTAATGTGTAGCTGTACAACCACTTTCATCCAGCTCACCTACACTCTCTTAAGTTACAATACTTGTGAACCCCGTCCAAATAGCGTCAAATTTGGAAAAAGAATCAACATTTTTTCTTGACAAGTGGTTATTAATTTCGCTTTCAAGCATTCGTCAACTAATAGGCTATTTATGGTCCTTTCAATATGCAAATTAAAAATATGCTACTTTTAACTACATTCAGCGAGTTTATTAGTGATTTGAGTCGAAAATCTATGTCATTCGTTCGTTTGAATAAATCCTGATTGTTACAATAGTATAAATCCCGTTCATTTCCGCTTTGTATAGGGTAACGATATTTTAACCTCTTCTTTATTTCAGATGGGGGCTTGAAAGCCTCGCGATTGCATCCAAATCAGGCTTTTCATAAAACAAAATGTCGAAACCGTTTACGAAGAGCCGACCCCGCTTGCAAACGAGACAAAGTCTGAAGGAAAAGAAGAAGTTTATTTCAGTATGATTTCAACGATGTCCTTCTGCAATGCATATATAGTAATAACCAACTTCTCGCTTCAGACTTTTGTTAGGGTGCAATTTAGTTATATTCGACGGGATCGACCATAATTATATTAGATAATTGAATAACAGAAGCTCGCACGGGTTTTCATCTACAATCAGTGTTTGTATTCGCTTTGGAGGAGACCGAAAGAACAAATACTCTTCTAGTTTAGCGACCATGGTTATTTGTAAATAACTCTAGGTAGGTTTTCCTAAAAGACTTGCATCACTATCATATGTAAACATACCTGTGTTTTCACCGCTTGAACTAAATTGCACTTGTCAGTAACACTCCAGTGATGTTGGGGAACCATTTTCAAATCTAAGGGAAACAATTCACCTCTCTCTTCGACTCTAGTCTTGTAATCACTATTCACAGGCGCATGAAATTTATCTAGGTCCTTAAAAAATGGTGCTCCACACTTTCGATAATATGGATATATAGCATTTTTCCTTGAATCTTCGAGAGTACCCTGGTTTCGCAAATATTTCTGCTCACACTTTTGCAGCAAGTCAGTAAGCATCTCACGAAAACTTAGGAGCTTGGCTTGCATTGCTCTGTTTATGACTAAAGCATTTTCGTTGGTTACTGTCAAATGATTGCGAAGTATATTCGTGACATGTTGTACGTGATCACGCATCGGGTGAATTTCAATGAAAATTCCATCGTCCGAGTCAGAATCTTCATTTTCATCAGAAGAATCTGATTCTTCTAATTCGGTGTAATTTGCTTCGTTGTTTTCGTTAAAACTGCTTCCCATCCCTCCACTATTTAACTCCATATTATATGCCGTTTGAGGTTTACGTCCAAAAACAATCGTTGCCAGTTTTTGATCGCCTTCGCGTTGTGGCTTGAAAATATCGAGACGATATGTCAAATCCACTGAGAAACAAAGAGAATATTCCATTAAATAACATTGCATACAATAACATATAGTATTTCCTAAATAATTACCTTCTCAAAATTCCGCTTTGACAGTTAAACCCTGCCAAACAAATGAAACGTCATTCGCCGTGCCAAAGTGCTCTGCTCTTGAGCATGAACGAGATATAACGAAAATCGGATCAGCTGTATTTGACATGACGCCGGACTTGTTTATACTCTGGCGAGATTGGTACGTTTTTGTCTTTGGATAAGTGAATACCTAAAACTACTATTGGCGCATTAGTGCCAGAATAGCAAAATCTCATCAAATGAATTATATATTACCAGCTGGGTAGTTATCGTCGAAATGTTTGACGCCAATTCGGTGTCAAATTGGAAGTAATTTGGACCATTTGGCATTTTGAACGAAATAAAGTGCATTGTGAATTATTTAAATAATTAATAGTATAATAACACTATAATCTGCATATTGGTTATAAATCTAGTAAAAGCATAACTTACCTTCATTCTGTCTTCGATTGTTTTTATACTTCCTTTTCAGTAACGAACACTTTATTGGGAAATTGACGGATAGAGACGTTACATATGAAGGTTTTTTTTCCCTATTTTACGGACCTTGATTATTGATACTAGCAGAATAAGTTAACAATTACAAATTTTCAACTTGGTACTTATTTCTTGTTTTAATTAATAATAATAATAATAATAATAATAATAATAAGCTGTAAGCTGTAAGCTGTAAGCTGTATGCTGGTACTGACAACCATCTTAGAAGTCTGTTGCGAATAATAGACATGTTCAGCCGTGATATTCGGATGGAGTTTGGATTAGACAAATGTCGAATCCAAGCCATTCGCAAAGGTCATCACGAGCCGCATGCCGGACATAGCATTGGTGACCTCCACATCGGAGCTACGACCGAGACAGACTTCTACAAGTACCTAGGAATTCTGCAAGGAACCCATGCTCGAGTTGGTGATCTGAAGGAAGCTCTGCTGTCCGAATTCCTGCGACGTGTAAAGCTGGTGCTGAAATCGCATCTCTCGGGGAAGAATAAAATAAGTGCGTTGAATGTATTCGCTATCCCTTCACTGGCTTATGCATTCGGAATATTGCCGTGGACGAAGACTGACCTGGAAAACGTCCAGCGGCGGATACGGACAACTATGTCCAAATTCCGAATGCATCACCCAAAGTCTGCCGTGGAGCGGATGAACCTGCCTCGTGACATCGGAGGCAGGGGCGTGGTTGACGTGGCGGCACAACATCATCGCCAAGTCGACTCGCTGCGCGCTTATTTTTACAGTAAAGAGCAGGCGAGCCCCTTGCATGCGGCTGTCTGCAAGGCAGACTGTGGACTGACTCCACTTAACTTGAAGGATCGATCTTTCAATCCTCTGAGTGGGGTGAAGTCGGACCAGGAGCGGATCGAGGAATGGAAGTCGAAGGCAATGCACGGTAAACACGTGAATTGTCTTTGGCAGCCATTTGTCGATTTGCATCTGTCGAACAGGTGGCTGTGTGCTGGGGAGCTCTTTGCTGAGACGGAGGGGTTCATGTGTGCCATTCAGGATGGCGTGGTCGCCACCCGAGCTTATAAAAAGCTCATCATGAAAGAACGGGTGGAGAACGACCAGTGCAGAATGTGTGGTTCGGCGTTAGAGACGTTGGACCATCTCATTTCTGGCTGTACTGTTATGGCACCGGTGCAATACATCACCAGGCATAATGCTGTATGTAAGGTTATCCATCAAAACCTTGCATATAAGCATGGGCTGATCACGGGAACATGTCCGGTTTACCGATATGAGCCGCAAGCAGTACTTGATAGTTCTGCTTACAGCATGTATTGGGACCGGCAAGTTCTGACTGATCGCCATACCGCACACAACAAGCCTGACGTACTGCTAGTTGACAAGACGGGTCGCTCCGCGTATATTATTGATGTTGCTATCCCCCATAATAGCAACATTGAACGGAAATACGTGGAGAAGAAGGTGAACTATGAGCCATTGGCTCGGGAAATCAAAGAAATTTGGCGTCTCGAGCGGGTGGTTGTAGTTCCCATAATATTGTCAGCTACAGGTATTGTACCTAAATCCCTCACGGCTTCCCTTGATGTCCTGGGACTTTCGCACAGTCTGGTTCAAACCATGCAGAAGTACACCATTATGCATACGTGCTCGATGTTGCGGGGGGTGCTCGACGGATTCTCCCACTGACCTACCACCGGCCACCACCACCAGTGCCCCTTTAGTTTTTAAGTAGGTAGGATCGTCCGAGCCTAAATGCTTGGCACTTAGTGCTAGTATTAGGTAAAATCCGGCATCTGCCGAGATTGTGATAACTCGGAAATAATAAAAAATAAGAACAGCCTTTATTTAATACTCTTATTGTTCTTACAAAAAGTTTTTTTTCTCACTATCGTTGAGTTCTTTTCCTACTATCGCCACCACTTTCAAATAAAGGGGAAACTTTGAATGGCGAACACATATAAATAATGCATATTTTTTTGCAACTTCAGCCTTTACATTTAAACTTTGCCATAAGAAACGCTTTTTATACACAAACTAATCCCATTTCCGTTAACTTTTTAATAAAAGCGAGATAAACTAAACCTTTTCAAATAAAATTATTGCTTCCATTGCCTCTCAAAACTCAAGTTTCGTTGTATTACCTTTGTTTACTTTTGATTTACAATGAAACGTACACTCAAAAATTGGAATGAAATTCTCGCGGTGCACGCATCTTATGAATGAAAATATCGCATCGGTAGCTTTCAAATAGAGTTTGCTTGAGACTACGCAACGTAGATGCCCTCCAAATGTTTTTTTTTTTCATCGGAAATTTCTCTTTTTTCATACAAAATATACAAATTTGACACAGGCTATGACACATAACTTTTCGTACAATCAAATATAACTGACATGTTCTTTTCATCTCTCTCTCTTACCAATACGATTTGACAAAGATTATGCTTCGTCCTTCTTTAGTGCGTATCATGTGTACGGATAGGCTTCCACAATACATTTGCAAGTCGGGGTATTTTAGCGTGGGTACTGCATATTTGATATACTGGGGTCGTGGGTTTTGGGGCTTACGAGAACCATACAGAACACAGTTAATAATTAGGGGCTGTTTGGCGGGTAAAACTACAGAACAGGGGCAAAATGCAATAAATAGCGATGGAACTTTGAAATTTATTGATAAAGCTGAATGAAATGTCAGTTGACATTTCTTCCCATCTATTGACGTTTACATTGTCATTTTCAATGTTCGCGGTCAAATTAAAAAAAGAAAATCTTAACAGCGGCTTTGGCGGGAAATCACAAGACAATTTAGAAATTGACTGAAATCGTCGTATTTCGCCTTAAAAAACTATTTTAAGTTTAGAGAAACTGATTTGAATTGAATTTTATGTAATAATTATTGATAAAGCTGATTGAAATGACCGTAACAATTCTTTCAATTTGTTGGCGTTTACACTGCCATTTTCAATGTTATGGCTTTACGGAAAATCATGGAGCAATTTAGAATTATAAATTTTCGTATTTTCATTTCAAATGATATAATCAGACCTACTAGCTCCACTGATGACTGACGGGAACGCCCGTTGTCATATTAACTGTTTTCCGCCAGAAGAAAACCAAACTTAGAAGAATATGAGTAAATGCGGCGTCCGGTTTGGGCGAATGATTATGGATAGAAATCGGTAAGTGTGAATATGAGTACTGGATAATTCGATTCACTCAAAACAATCAAAGTAAAAAATTGATCAAAGTCGAAAAGTTACTTAGCGTTTTGCATACTGCTGTACAGTAGTTAATTAACTCCTTCTCTATTTGCAAGAATAAAACAACAATTGATTTGGAGGATTGAGTAACCATTTTCTGCAAATTTCATTGGTAATTCAAACCTCGCAACTAACAAATAAAAATCGGAAAAATTAGGTACTCATTCTTACGACTAGTCAATGGTTATTCGTTAATTGCAATTGAAAATGAACTTTCTGGCTAGTTCTATAGAAATCGTGCGTACGATAGTTGTGCGAATTGAAAATAAGTATTTTATTAAGGTTTTGTATAAAACAAATATTTTTTGTAGTTGTCTATCTGTCTGTGTTAGTTGATGCGAGAGGATTTTCTTTTTGTGGGTACTGTCCTGGACTCTTATCCTGTTTAGTAGGGGAGGAAATGTTGTTGCGTAGTTATTTTCAAGGTGTTTCGTTAACCAGCCGCCTTTAGAAATTTTACATATATATTTTTAGTATGGAATGGTCGCCGATCTTGGTTCGTTTTCGAATGAAGATGTCCGGGATGCTACTCTTGATTGCAGTTTGAGGATTTTCGGCGAACTGAAATCGCAAAATATTGGAGCTACTGTGTGAAAATGACTAAAACTAAAAATCCGACTGCAAAATAATGTTTACAAACAACACCGATTTTACTCCGCTGGAAATCTTAAAACTACAACCCTCTTTCCAACATGTACGACCTAAAAAATCAAGAGCGGCAACCATAACTTCATCTGAATAATTCATTAGTCAACTGGCTGTTAAATTACTGATTTTCCTGTAACCGGCTGTTAGCCGAATTTTCGAATAACAATCGAATTTTCAATTGTTGGGAAAAATTTTTGAATGATTTAGTTTTAAGCAACATCTTCATTTATTAAAGAAGACAGCCCTAGTCTAAAATCCGTAAAACACATGAAGTAACATAGTATATACTAATAATATTATCAGAATTTTTCGCGATTGCACGTTCTCCTGTAACTATTATAGATTTCGCACATCTGAAAATGCTTTCAGAAGCAGTGCATATTAACAAAACACTGCAACTGGCTTTATAAGGTAATCCTTACGTTAAAGATGGCATCGCACTTTTCGAAAAAAATTTACTAGCTTGCTGCATAAGTTTGTAACTTTAACGTTTAACTTTCAAACTCTCTTCGCAGCTTAATCAATGATATTATCTTGTTCCAAAATGCATCCAAAGTGTTGCAATATATGATGATATTACCGATGTCCATGGATTTTATCTCCAATAGGCAATTTTCGAGGATTCCAAACTTTATTTATTTATTTAACGGACAATAAACAGAGTAAACTTTATTATACTTTATAGTTATTTATTGTTCTTAGGAGGAGGAGAAAGCAATAATCGTATCTATGCTTAAAACTACTTTAATAAGAGAAGTTTAAAGAACCAAGCTGTTGTGTGTTGTAACTTCGACAAAGTCTATGAATCGGGGAATGGAAGTAGACTGCGCGCTCCGCGAAAATGTCTGCTTTGCGTGTATTTTAAGATGCAGGGCGACATGACAAATATGAAAACCTTAGATAACTATCGGTTACTATACAATTTTGAAGAAATGATCGAAAGTTAAACAACAAGCGAAACCAGTGTACACAAATATTGTAACAACTAAGTTGATTTATATTTATATTTGTTGAGAATTGAAAATTCTCTGAGTTAGAAGTTAAATTGCTAACGAAATTTTTATATTATTTACTCAAAGAAAGAAAAACTTTTGCAAACGTGGAAACAAAAAAAAACGATTGATTTAAAGTAAATTAAGTATATATGAGTAATTATGAATTAATTTTGCCCTAAACTCCCCAGAAAGGCATCAGTCCTCTCATATGTTGGAAACGGCACGGGGCGAACGTTTAGGTTGGGGTGGGCCACCATGTCATCTGGCCTCCCATAAAGAAGAAAGACCGGGGCCACTCGTCGCGTAGGTGCCTGAATCGACTCAAGGATAATTCTGCCCCGTCCATCACGCGAACATTAGGTTTTTTTTGTAATGGTGTACCCTTCCTTATTAGCCCGTTGGGCAGTTTAGCTCCTTTGGGATTGAAATTTTCGGTGGTATCAAGCCATCTCGGGACTTCACGTCTCTATTAGAAAAGTTTACCCCGGGTGGGTTTAGTTTTTCGACTATTAAGTCAAGGTACATGATAAGATCCCTGTGTCTTGGGAGGAAGGTACTATTTAAGAACCAAGAACCTCGGCCCTCAGGGTTAGCTCCAGCACGTACGTCCAATTCGAGATATTATCTCGCGCAGTCGTTGCTCACGACTAGCAAACCTACTAGGGGAGTTTGGCTGGCTGATGGCCTTGGAAACCTTGTTGGTGCCAAGGTGATGCAACGCCATACTCCCATTCGTAACAGAGTTGGCGTCCAACGTGGTCCCACAGTTGTTGCGTACGTAACAGAAACCTTTCATTAAATAATTTTTGACAATTCTTTTATCCACAATATAATTCATTTCATTCCACATGTAAATAGAAACATCGAATATGATGCGCTGTATTGTCCCGACCTGATTAATAATTTGTCCATGAACTTCTTCTTAGCAAAACACGGCCTACCATCATCGATAGAAAAAACTCTCACACAAACTCGATTGCCTGTCTCATGTCTGATTTGTTGAAGATATTGACGCAGAAATGATGTAAAGCTGTTCAAGCAATTAATTAAACTGATATTTGTTCGTGAGTTAGAGCAGAAAGATTTTGGAAGAAACTCCACTAAAACGTGTGGAATAGTCAAATTTTCTTTTTCAGAACAATGGTCTGAAAATCCTTATAACAGCTACAAATATTTTTAGGAAATCTTCAATGGGGTATAAAGGTTTTGCATATACAGCATTTAGTGGAAAGCCCGCTTCTCCAGGGATGTGAATTTACAAATTGCCAAACTATACATCTCTTGCATACCCTGACTCTTACTGGCATACCATTGAAACTTCTTCAGACATTCCGTTATATACAACGTGATATAAATCAGAACCTGCCTTTTGTCGCAACTGTGGCTAACATACTTGAATCTGTTCTTTAAAAGCGAAAAGTGGTAAAAACATTACGCATTAGCATAGACGGAGGTGTTTCTGTTGTGGGCCCGTTTTGATTTTCTATGCTCTTACAAGCAAAACGCGTCCATACTAATGTCACCTAAAGATGACTCTGGGGAGACTGATTCCATAGTCAGCGGGATCAGACTTTGGGTCAAACTTTAAATCTAAATTGATATCGTCAATACAACTACTCTAAATTTTGAAGATATTTTCGGTCCCCTATCATCTTTTAATCGGCTGAATATTTTATCTAACTTCCTGTATACTAAAGAGAGACCATTTTTGCCAAACAGGTTGTTTTGTATCGAACTAATTGAGAGAGGAAAACAATTTTACTAGTCAGATAGCTCATCCATAATATTATATTACTCGAAATGTCGGCAGTGCTTGTGGAAGTAGCGGAAGAGCAAATTCTTCCGTTAAAAAGTAAAAGAGCACGAAGCAATCCAGTGTAAAAATATTGAAACTATCGAAAAAACCTAATGCCAAATGATGAAAAATTTCGAACTCTACTCGTCCAGCAAAATTTCTATCGGGAATAATGGCAGAACTAAGTGTGATGGCCACACGTGAATATTTTGGATAAAATGGATTTATCAAGTAAAACAGCGCGAGGACAATTGGATAAATTTTTAGATCCAGATCCACACGCACTTTTGGGAGAAGTTACATCAGAATCGTTTTGGGATCAGAGGCGACTAGAAACGTAATTGAGGATAGGCTAAGTTCGTCTTGTTCCTTTCAATGTAAACGATGAAGAGAGCATAACGGACCTTCTGCTATAAATTTAGTATGGAGAAGATTTTGATGTGAAAGTTCGCGATTTTAATTAGCCCAAACGGGAAGCCGATGATGTTGTGAATGAATTATATCCCGAGTTAACTCATGTTCAAGCCATTTGTTACCTATTTTGCTATGAAAAAAGTACCAGTACTTCTAGCTAGCTGGAAAGAAAATCAGTAATATCAAATAATTAGTTTAATTTATTAGTGTTTATTTTGCCGATGAAAATTTGTTCGAGTTATAACTTCGCTTTTTTGGCACTAGGCGATGTCAATTCTTCTACACAACTATCAGGTGTAGCACTTTTGCAAGGATCACTGACGTCACTTTTGCTTTCATCTGAAAAATATCTCAGGACAAAATCATTGTCATTTCCAAGTAAACTTGGATTCAGCTTTGTAAGGAGCGTTGTGTTGAAGAAAGTATTAAAAAAACGCTTGCTAAAAGTGTATTCGGCCGATGTTTGCGTTCTCGACTTTGTTGTGACCTTTTGTGTAATCTTTGTATAATTGTCACTATTTTTTAAAATTACAAGTGCTCGTAGGCCTAGGAGCGCAGCCCAGTTTGGGGGGATCTCTTGTGTTCCATGGAATTCCTTTCTATTCCGTTCGCTATAAGAAGCTACTAATACACGAGCCTCGTTTCTTGTGAACGATTTATGAAAATTACCAAATTCCCTAATCGGCATCTCAAACTCATAACAGTTAAAGAGTATGGGTATCGTCTTTTTGACAAAATTTTGAATTCCTGGAGACTTTTGGAAATCGTAATCATATGAATATTTAAATAGTTCATAGAACTGTCGTCCAACTGGTCTTAGCAAATTGCGATAGTTACAAGGTCGATTTTCCCTTCGTCTCTGTTGTACTTCTCTACGCTTAGCTCGTTTCTCTGCATAGGTGTCCCCCTGAGTTTTAAGCTCGTAAATCTTTTCAACCCAATTATCCCTGTTCACATCCGTGAGAAGTCCCCTGTTTTTCCGTGGAATATCTTTCACCGTCGCAACCGGGTTTTTGGCGAAGAATTTCTCTATGACGCTATAACGAGTTCGGCAACTGGTTCGGGTATGTGTCTTCATTATTTTGGCGAGTTCAGCCCACTTTCCTTTGCCATTCTGTTTGACATATTCAATGAGTTTCTCATCGTCCTCAACTGTCCACGCTTGATGTACATTCTGGTATTTTATGGTGTTATGCCAACGAGTTTTCACTTGACTTCTACTTCGATTAGGGAAAAGCGACATTGGAATGCATGCGAAATTTTCGCCATATTTTTCTAAAGCAGCTAACAATACACAGTCTTCTTCGCGAGAGAATCTACCTTTTTTGATGTTGGGATTTAAAACATTTGTATATCTGTAAGCGAAATTGATGCGATATCAATGAGTGAAATGTGCAAAAAAAATGTAAGTTGATATTACCGTCTACATATTGACTTTTTATCTCTGTTGATAAAGTATCCACGGACCTTGTTCCAATTTACATTTCCGCCCGTTGAATTAAGTTTAACTGCTCTTAAAAGTTGTCGATCTTCATATGCTGTCCATTTCTTTGAACTATTCAAATTCAAATTCACTGTGTGTTGGAATTGTACAAAACATTGGTTTTCGGATCTTCCAGGAATTTCTTGGCTAATCAAGGACCAATTTTGGAAATTGTATTTTTTAGCTACCCTCATGAGATTCTCGTTTTCATGTTTTCTCCATTCACCACGATTGAGATCAGGTCTCAAGTAGCCTTGCCACATTGCGTAACAGTTCGCTTCCGAGTGTCTTTCCTTGAGACTCATTTTCGACACGAGCTCCCAATCAATTTTGAAATTATCACCTGCAATTTCAAACAGGTTCGCCAGCCTACTAGAATGCTGCTTCATATTTTTCCTAGTAACTCGATTAAATTCATGTTTTTCAATCCTCTTCCTAGTGTGTAGATAATTCAAAACCTTATAAAAGAAAAAAAAATGCCTGAAAATCTAATGCAAGATCAGATTTTTAAATATTATATTTCCGTGGTAAATTAGAGACGTTGGATCAGTAAGCAGAGCAGAGGTCGAAGGCAGGGTGTAAACGTGAATGCAGAAACTTACATGAGATCATCTTGCGAGAAAATAACCCGGTTTATTGTGCAAAGTACCATAGAAAGCATAATGGCGGCATATAGTGGATATCGACAGCTATTGCCAGCTTCCCGATGGAATCAGTGCTTAAATTATAGTAAACTAGGTGGTAACAAGTTGAGTCGTGTGACTCAAGCAAGTCTGCAACTCGACCTCTTCGCAACAGCGTGAGCTAGTGGTCAAGACATTTGAAAAAGCGTAGAAAATTAAGGCAACTCCGAAGAGCCACAGTATATGTTCCGCAAAGGAGAACGTTGCGATGGTTAAGTTGGTTGATTGTCAGCCTTTCGACCTCGTTGCCTGGGTTATGATACACAACTTGGGATATACAAAGGAAAAAAAGGTATAAAATTGCAAATCAACAGATCGACGATTCATGGAAAAGTGTGCCTCCATGGTACGTTCTCAGTTTTGTATAAAGATCGGTAATATAGTCCCCCAGCTTTCGAAAGAGTAATATTCTACTTAGTAGAGGCATGTACAAGATTTAATCAGGACAGATATTAATGGTTGTTTTTTTCTTAAATGAGGAACCTTAAGTGCATGAGAGTTCGATTTATACATAGTTAAAAATGCAATTTGTGTTATCTTTGTAGACTGCTTTATACAAGTAATTCGTTCTGGAAATAACTGTATCGATAGCAGTTCACTTTCGTAAATAACTGGCTCAACGATGAGACAATAAGCATGGACAAGTTCATTTAAGTCAGTGTTTAACTCAGATTTAAGCTCAAATACTTGATAGAGCAAAACTGCTACAGCCTACGGTCCAATGTACCGTGGCTGTGATGATAGCTTGATGTCGGTTCTATGTGCCGGGCACCAAAAGGGCTGACATTCAAAAATCTAAAACAAAGGCGATGTCGCCGTTATATGAATAATAATAATTATATATAATAATATAATTATATACAATTTGTCTAGCTTAAAGAACATGTTATGATAATCATATGTCATTCAGACGAATGAGATGAATTTGCTTTTGTCATCAACGCATGTTATGGTGTTTCCTAATGCGATCTATATATATGTGTTATGATAATGGAAATAGAACAACGCCAAAATCACCCCAATGTAGCTAACGGCTAATGGTGCGTGGTTGGAGGCTGGACTTGTTGTGGTAGTTCAGCTGATATTCGGAATTTCAGCTGGCTTTTCAGTTTTTGGATTTTGATCTCGTTGACTTTATAAGTCGTTGGCGTATATGTTGAAGGTATCGCCCGCGGCTGGATAATCAAATTCACTCCCGTTTTTGCGTACGACATTCGATCAACGGATGCGTGGTGGTAGTGGCCGTAAATCGGAATTGAAGTCATGTTTCGTGATACATCCGGGCTCCATCTATAATAACCTGGATCCATGTACATCGACTGTAACGGTTTGACTACTACACGCTGCACCGCAATTCTGGTTAGCTCATCATATATGTAGTAAAAATCCAGATGTGGTGGAGTACCAACAATTGGTGTAGCTGTTTTGAGAATCCACATCGTTTCATTGACCAACGTTGGGTACGCAATTACATTGAAAAGTTCAAAGGCATCATCCGTAATTAAAAGTAGTCGCAGCTTGGAAAAGTATTTCATTGTTGGCAATTCGGCCTTTGGTTGCCAATAATTTATAGATAGATATAGAATTTATTGCCAATAATATGTTACAATGTGTTTTAACAAAGCTAAAAGTTCAGAGTCCAGTTAAACTAACTTCCTTCGATTGCCAGTGTTGTATGCGCGCAATTTGCACTTTATGTCTTAATAGATAATTTAGAGGAAAATAGCAATTAAAAACGTCTTGAATTTTAAATAAAACTAAAGCTTAATCTAACTTAACCTATTTAAATTTTATAAGCTAATTATTTACAATAAAGGATTTATTAACGGATTATCTACAAGTGAAATCTCATCATAAAATTTCTTTTCCAATACATTAATTACTGAATCAATTAAGTCAACTTTAGCTAAAGAGTGCAGTGCTTTCGTGCTGAAGAATTTCGAACGATTTAAGATTATTTTCAGGAGGACATTAAAGGCTGGAAAATCATTTTAAAAATTAACAGCTTATTTTCTATGCTTAGTTGGGACTTTTTATTAATTAATGGGTACAGAACTTTAATCAGACTATTAACCCTATTTATCGTCTGAGTAATCTGATCTTTATAAATTAAAGATTTGTCGAGCGTAAACCCCAAATACTGAAGCGGCTTAGTCCACTTTACTTTACATTCATTTATGGATAAATTTGAGGTAGGTATATAAGGAATAGATCTACGTTTAGTAAAAGATATGGCTTGAGTTTTTTGTTCGTTAATTTTAATTCTCCATTTTTTTAAATATTCTTTTATAACACCTATTGCATGTTCCACTGATGTTTTGATTTTAGAATAGAAAGTGTCTGCTGTATAAATTGCAGTATCGTCCGTAAATATTGCAATTTGTACACTGTCTGTGTACCTTAAATGATCTGCCACTATGGAAACTATTCACCAGATTAATAAGGTAAGCCGGAAAGTTCGCCTTTATGTGCCTGTAGAGTAAACCATTGTGCCAAACTCTATCAAAAGCTTTTTCTATATCTAGCATTTTTTACAACCATTAACTGATGGTTTGTTGAATGCCTTTTCCTAAATCAAAATTGTTCGTTCGGTATCATTTTTTGACATTCCACGTGAACAGAAAGATGTGGTCTGATGATCTTTTCAAATACTTTTGCAAGATTGCTCAGAAGACATTCGTAAAATATAGTTATGTGGGGTATCAAATGAAAGGTCTCGGTTAGTACTTTCCGAAGCTGTTCTTAGTTTTGAGAATTGTTGGAAAGGCGGGGAGTACGGGGAGGTTTAAAATGGTCATTTACTTAATGGGGCAATTCTCAGAAAGTGCCCAACCGGTGGCTAGGCTCCGAAATACCCCTTCAAATAAAGTTAATAATTGTATACTACTATAATTTTCAGTAATTGACTTCAGAACCTGCCTTAAGTTCATCTTAGCACTACGAAATTTTACAGCAATATAGGTTTGATATAATATATATCCCACCAATTTTGGTAGAAATCGCACTATTACTAACAGTTATAATAAGTCAAGGTTGTCACTTCTTTGGAAATTCAAGATTTTGAATGTCAATATTACCCGAAAGTGGATATTTTCACATATATGTGTATATTACGTGTTACGTACTAATGGGACAAATTCACATTCAAATGTCTTTATAAAAGAAATACACAAAACCTTCCATACCTGAAGCGTCCAGCTTCCGATTTCCCGACTTGTTTAGATAATCTGGTGAAAGAAATCTTGGATGGATACGTTGGTGGTGGACATCAATGAGTATGTTTGTTATTGTCGACTGCACTTTTTGGATATTGGCTATAATCATCATCATTCCGATGAATATCAAACGCAATTTACTAATCTCGTCAATTCGTACAGTTAAGTTGTTTCTCAACAAGTCCACCTTTTTCTCCAGGTTATCGAAATTTGATTTGATAGGTAATTTGAACTCCTTGTTTGCTACATGTCTGCTGTATTACCTATGCTATTTCTTGGCTATATAACGTGTCCATCAATTCTTTCAGTTCCTTCTTGGCTTCGATAAAGTTTGTGGCGTTGACACAATGCGTGGTCTTACAATGATCTCTATGGGTCATGAAACGCTTTAATTTTCCAATAAAGGTTTTCATTCGAGGGCTGCTAATTAACTCGATATGTACCGCGTTCGTTGCGAAGCATACAAAGCACCTCGTCCTGCGTAGTGAACCTACACCGGCCTGCAAAAATCAACTCCCGTGTTAATGAATGGTCTTGCAGGTTCGACTCAATCGGTTGATCCCCCATAATTTCGGAGAAAAATTTGAGTTTGGATCGACTACCGGTTATGCATTGGAGAAATATACCTCTAACTACAGTTTTCCACTTTGCCGTCCAAAATCGTTGCCTTATTTTCGCCATTAGGGACAATTGACCACTGTGCGCATTTCAAATGTGAAGATCTTCTATAATTAACTTCGTCACGGGATGATCACTAGGTAAAACCATCGGATGTTTTTCGTCATATTGAAACAACGAATTTTCATCGTTGTGTCAGGCTTTGCATGGGGCTGTTAGTAGGCACCTTTTGATAATTTTTCAACTCTCGAATGTTGTTTTCTTGTTGTTCTAGTAACAGCCAGTGCGCTTCGTTTTCACTCGACCTCACATTCTTCATTAGGCAAAGTCGTTTGTGGCCACTGTGATTCCCATCTGTGTAAAAATAAAGGATCATAGGTTGCTCATGAGTGATCTTGAAAAAGTTCCTCTAGATAGAACGTCAGCCGGATTCTAAGTCTCCATTGTTCTGGTAGCGATTTTCTCTGCATTGATGCGATCCGATTCGCTACGAATGTGGTAAATGACGAAAACTGTGCGTTGATCCATGCTACTACAATTTTCGCGTCGGTCCAGAAAATAGTCTTAACTTTACTGTAATTTAGATCATTTTTGACTTTATAAGCTAGATCAGCAGCTAAGACTGCAGAGCTTAACTCAAACCGAGGAATCGTTTGCATCTTAATAGGTGCTACGCGAGACTTAGCACACAAAAGTGGTACAATGATTCTTCCTGTTCTATCTTTTGACCTTGCGTACATCACCGTTCCATATGCTGTTTCCGATGTGTCTGCAAATACGTGAAGCTGTATCATCTGCTTCTGTATTTCGAGTCCTTCCGGGAGACTGTCTGCTCCTGCTAAGATGTTATCCACGTAACAATTGCGTTTAAGTACTTTTGTTCCTAGTGGATATTTACGTTCTCGATCTTATGCAAGTTGCTGAACACATTTGATAGCCAAATACGATGATACTGTACTTCCGAAAATGACTGTGTCCAGTTGGAAAATATCTAGTGAGTGCAATGAATGTGTTCGCCAAAAAAATTATGCATGATCAGGATGCAGCAGTATTTGGGAGATGTATCCCCGTCGGATGTCCGAAGAAATTACATATTTTGGCAAGCGAAATCTAAGCAGCATAATTGATATCACATCTTGCAGTGTTGGCCCAGTGTACGGAATATCGTTGAGTGAAAATCCACTTGCAGTTTTGCCCGATGCATTTAATACCACTCGTAATTGTGCTGTAGAGCCAGGTTTCATGACACAGTGATGCGGAAGGAGGTAGTGGTCCTTTCGTAAAATTTGATGGTCGATCCTCCATGAAATCGACATATGATTGTTGCATCTCCGGACTCTGCTGTAGGCGGCATCCAAGAGCGTAGAACTGGCGCAAAGCAATATATTTTGGTTCCCCTAACTTACTTGGATAGTCAGAAAAAGGCAACTTGTTGAGTAAATCTACCAGTTGCGTCTCTTGTCGTTGTTTCTGTCAAAATAGCTTCCCATCTCTGTTCTGCGGCGATCAAGGGTCGTCTCGTCGTTTCAACTTCTTCTATCTGCCAAAATCTAGTGATAATTCGATTAAACTCCTCTTCTTCTGATGATATCGCAAATGCTCGTTTGCTCGTTTATGTGAACGTTGTCTACTTTTCCAAACTGTTCTTTGTGGTATCGGTAATGTATCATCTAGCTTGATACACTCTCCCCTTACTAGTTGATAGTAAAATTCCGCACCTAACAGTACACCAACCCGGTGTGATTTGTTAAATTGTAGGTCAGCCGGAGCAATATCTCCCGGAATATTCCAACTGGATACGTCTATTTGTTGGTGTAATTATCGTTAGCAGTACTTACGCATCCATTCTTTCCAATGATTCTCCCACTTGAAGATGGCACGCTTACACTTCTGGTGTTTGCCACTACTAATACCTTGAATTCGGTTATTGTTCAAGGCCATCGGCAACTGTAACTTTCTCGCTATTTCATCATCATCAACAGTGCAACAACCGGTATCCGGTCTAGGCCTGCCTTAATAAAGAACTCCAGACATCCCGGTTTTGCGCCGAGGTCCACCAATTCGATATCCCTAAAAGCTGTCTGGCGTCCTGACCTACGCCATCGCTCAATCTTAGGCAGGGTCTGCCTCGTCTTCTTTTTCTACCATAGATATTGCCCTTATAGACTTTCCGGGTGGGATCGTCCTCATCCATATGGATTAAGTGACCCGCCCACCGTAACCTATTGAGCCGGATTTTATCCACAACCGGACGGTCATGGTATCGCTCATAGATTTCGTCATTGTGTAGGCTACGGAATCGTCCATCCTCATGTAGGGAGCCAAAAATTCGTCGGAGGATTCTTCTCTTGAACGCGACCAAGAGTTCGCAATTCTTCTTGTTCCGAGGAATACATGAGGACTGGCAAGATCATTGTCTTGTACACTCGCTATTTGCTCGATGATAACATTTATTTGAGAGTTTGTGTCTAATACTGCTGTTGATCATTATAGTGTCTAGTAGAATGTAGCTGCGCGGTTTTGCTCTGTCGAATGCTGTTAAAGATATTTCGTGTCTTCATTCGGGCTGGTTGTTTGTCCTTTGGTGATGTGTTTGACTTTTTAGTTAGATGTTCGTTCGTTGGAATGTAGCAAAGTGTTGTGAATAAATCCTTGAATTGCATCCATTTACAGTAGTCATCATCGAATTTCTGTAGTGTGACTTTCGGTGACTTGACACCAGCCTGTCAGTCTCGATATGTTCGTTAAGCTTGATTAAAGTACTTTGTACTCGATCGTCGTATTCCAAAAATCTGTCGTAGTCGTACTCGCATTCAGCTCTGCTATCCGTAGATGTAGATCTTCGATTTGGGACCACATTCTGTTGATAGTCTCTATTTCAACAGTTGCGTATGATTCTCTGAGGTTTTTAAATTGAACCCGATTTGATGCCTCAAACATATTTTGTTGTCGACGACTCTGGCGATACTGATGAGCCCTGTTGGTTCTCGGAATGAGCTTGGAGACTTAGGTATCAATTCCTCTTTTTTTCCTTTATGGATTGCGTCTTGCTTTATAGTGTTTCTATCGCCTCAGTAAATTGACTTAAATATTTTTCATATAACTTCTAGATGCTGCCGTATACATTGTGAATGAAGTATTTATGCGTTCGAAGTTCCTCCATTTCTACAAGCTTTGAGTTAGTCTCCTCAAACTTCTTGTAGTCGTCTGAGTCGCTCGCGGTGGTAATCGTAGGTTTTTTTGCTAAGTCGGATCTTTCGTATTGTTAATGATCCTCTGGATCTCTGTAGTGTATCCTGAACCACGATGATGACCTCGGGTTGCTCCATCTTAAATTCATACCGCTGTAACTTGCAAGTTTAATAGTATAGGAATTTGCGTTGAATTTCGAACTTCTCCAACTTATAGAAGGATCGATATATGTGTTTACTTTCTTATCGTTCTCTACTCGGAAGAACTTCGTAGAATAGGAAATTTGTGTAGAAAGAACTTTGTAGTATAGAAAGTATCTGTACGCGTTCTTTTCATTTTGGGATCACCAAATGTTTAACACAGGTTTAAGCTCAAATGCTTGAGAGAGCAAAACTGCTACAGCCTACGGTGCAATGTACCGTGGCTATTATGATACCTTAATGACGGTTCTATGTAGGGGACACCAAAAGGTTTGAGGTTCAAGAAACTGAAACAAAAACGATGTCGCCGTTTGGATTGTCGAAATAAATCTAATCTTTATTTGAATAACTTACTTTGATATACAAATTTTCTAGCTTTAATAATATCTTATGATAATAATGTTATTCAGACGGATGAGAGGAATTTGCTGACTTTCAAAAGATTTACTTTTCTCGTCAACGCGATCTATGGAGTTTTCTTACGCGTCGTAAATATATTATGTATATGGTATGATAATACGAAAATGACATGGGATTAGAACTATTTGTTGCGCTAAAAATTTTAGAACCAATCTACATATATGATTTAATTGCAGTGCATATTATAAAAATTAAAATAGTAGGATTTGCACGAAACTTTTCAGTATTATGCATTATGCTATATTTTGTGTTACTGACCAATTTCGTAATCCTGGTGGTTTTTGAGGTCATTTTTGAAAATTTGGTAGCATACTATTCATCCTCATTCATCATTTATTTGAATAGATTCCGGAATGAGATACATTTTTGGAAATCTGATCACCATTGCGACATACAAGGAACCATCAACATTCACCTTTGTAATGCAGAGCTGTACAACCACTTTTATCCAGCTCATTGTAAAGTTACGATTTCAGTTTGTTATCCTCGGCAATTCAGGATATGCTAGTTTTCCTTTTTTCAATAACTTGTGAACCACGTCCAGGCTTCGAATTTGGAACTGGAACCAACATTTTCTCCTGACAGGTGGGAATTAATTTTGCTTTCAAGTATTCGTCAACTAATAGGCTACTTTGAGACCATTGATAATTTCTCCTATCTAGGGCCGAAAATCACAACCGATAACAGCTATGATGATGAAATCCGCGCACGGTTGTTGGCAGCCAACAGGGCCTATTTCAGCTTACAAAAACTGTTCCGCTCGAAACGTCTCACCATAGGGTCAAAGCTGTTACTGTACAAGACAATGATCTTGCCAGTCCTCATGTATTCCTCGGAGACTTGGGTTCTTAGCAAAAAGAATTGCGAACTCGTAGCCGCATTCGAGAGAAGAACCTTTCGAAGAATTTTAGGCCCCCTACATGAGGATGAACGATTCCGTAGCCTACATAACAACGAAATCTATGAGCGATACCATGACCGTCCGTTTGTGGATAAAATCCGGCTCAATAGGTTACGGTGGACGCGTCACTTAATCCGTATGAATGAGGATGATCCAACCCGGAAAGTCTATAAGGGCAATATCTATGGTAGAAAAAGAAGACGAGGCAGACCCTGCCTAAGATTGAGCGATGGCGTAGGTCAGGACGCCAGACAGCTTTTAGGGATATCGAATTGGTGGACCTCGGCGCAAAATCGGGATGTTCCTTATAAAGGGAGGCCAAGACCGGATACTGGTTGTTACGCCGTTGATGATGAAGAGTAGGCTATTTATGGTCTCTTCAATATGCAAACCAAAAATATGCTACTTTTAACTACATCGAGCGAGTCGCAAATCTATGACTCTATCAATCTGACCGTCCGTTTAAATAAATCCTGGGATTTGAAAACCTCGCGTTTGCATCCAGATCACGCTTTTCATAAAATAAAACGGCGAAATCGATCACGAGCCGACCCCACTTCAGACTTTTATTAGGGTACAATTTCGTTATATTCAGGAAAGTGAACAGGGGATAGACCGGAATTATAGTAGATAAATGAATAACAAACGCTCGGAAAGTTTTTCTTTTCCAATTAGTGTTGATACTTTAGTTTAGCGTCCATGGTTATTTGCAAATAACTCTAGGTAAGTTTTCTTAAAAGGCGTGAATGGCTACCATATGTAAACATACCTGTGTTTTCACCGCTTGAACTAAATTGCGCCTGTCAGTAACAGTCCAGTGATGTTGGGGAATCATTTTCAAATCTAAGGGAAACAGTTCACCTTTCTCTTCGACTCTAGTCCTGTAATCACTATTCACAGGCGCAGGAAATTTATCTAGGTCCTTAAAAAATGGTGCCCCACATTTTCCATATGGATATGTAGCACTTTTCCTTGAACCTTCGAGAGTATCCTTGTTTCGCAAATATTTCTGCTCACATTTATGCAGTAAGCCAGTAAGCATTTCATGAAGATTTAAGAGCTTAGCTTGCATTTCTCTGTTTGTGATTATAGCATTTTTGTTGACCACTATCATATAATTGCGAAGTATATTCTTGGCATGCTGTACGTGATTATGCATCCGTTGAATTCCAATGAATTGAATTTCATCGTCTGAGTCGGAATCTAATTCGGTGTAATTTGCCTCGTTGTTTCCGTTAAAGCTGCTTCCCAGCCTTCCATTATTTAACTCCATATTAGCTCACTACATTTATAACTTTATTACTGCAAAAGACAATGTAAATATATTAGAATTTCATGGTTTAAGCAACCTTTAAAACCCTTCCCCACAAAGCTCTCTCCAGTCCATATACTTGTCCGTTTACATTAACCTAAGTTTCCACTGTCAAATAAGATAGACCCCCTCGCAAATTTTAAGGTGCGTGTACAGTCAGAAGTCGACAGAGGATTGTCCCGTGCTCAATCTAACCCAGGATTCATTAATCGTTATCATAATAAAATTACATGCAAAATATAAAATGATTTGCTCTTATCCAACAATTACAATCGTTATCCGAATGGTCAAAAAACTACCCATTTACTTTTGCCGCGGTGTTCATATTCCATTTCCTCTTTACATTCACTATGGCAACACTCGTGAGTATTCCGCGACAAAAGAACGATGGCTACAAATATTATTATCTAAAACGTCAAATTAGAAATAACAAAATTTGCGAGTGGCTTTCCATAGTATAGAAACATTATCGACATGGGATTCACAGTAACTGCATCCATCTTACGCCGTTCAATATATTTTGATATTTTTGTCAGAACTACTCCAAAACTATGTCGCCAATATTCACGGTGGGTATGCTGAAATGGCAGCAAATACGCATATTCTACGCTATTTGAAATTCCTTACATAATTTTTGTATTTGCTTTATCTAATTTCATGCGCTGCATCAGTTTGGCAGAGGTAGGAAAACTTGAAACGCCAAAGCCTGAGGGGAAGTATGATACCGGGCAACTGTTCCTTCATCGGGTGTTCGGCTACCGCGGAGTAATACTTTTTCCATGGCTTGCCCGTGTATTCGATCGAGATACTCCCAATCAGACCAAAGTCGACCCGGAAAAGCTGGAGAAAGATGGGAATGACTCTAAAGAAGTAAAGGGAAAAATGCATACTTTCTACCAAGTGCTCATCGATTCAAGAGACTGCCCATATATTGTAAGTAATCCACCCTAAGTAATTACCCCAGAGCTACATGTATATGCTTCTAGCGAGCCCAAACAGAAGCCGTAACATTTTTAGGCAACCAAGATTCAAACAGAAGTCTTTATGCCATCCCAGGACTTGACTACGTAGCACATGAAGACATAATGCCATATTCATCGTCGGATCGTGCACCACTACACCATGAACTTTTTGATAAGTTTCTTTCATACAACCCAAATAAGGATCCTCCATTTGAACCACAAGAAACATTGAAAGCATGGCAGAAAAAGAACCACCCCTGGCTGGAACTCTCTGATGTACATAAAGAAACGACAGAAGGAGTTCGGGTGACTGTGATTCCATTCTATATGGGATGCAGAGAAACGCCGGCTGCTTCCGTTTATTGGGTATATAAGGATATAAGAGCAGCAGTATTAGCTTTGATTGATTTTTCTTTTACAATTTTAGTGGCGATATTGTATTCGATTGGAAAATTTGGGAGAATTAAGCGTTCAACTGCGCGAACGCCACTGGAGAATATTCTCTTTATCAGGGACCTTGGAGACTGTAAGAGGTCGGGGAGTTGTTGGGCAAGAGCCTGTTTTGAGTCCTAGACTGCCAGCTTTTCAATATAGTAGTCATGTAAGCTTGCAGGCACCCAGCGGTCATATGTGGTAAGTTGAAAGTTTGAATTACTATTTTAGAATGTCAATTTAGAGGTGCAATTGGATGAATGGTACTGAACGAACGTTTCTTAACACTCATGTGAAAATGAAAGCGTCTAGTCAAATGCAATATATACCGACGTGGTTTATTCCACCACCTTTCCGGAAAGTACCCCTGAAAATTCCTATATGAAGAGATACTGTCTAACGAGAGGAAAAACAAATAGGGGAAATCGGAAGTGGGACGCTTCAGGTATGTTTTATAAAGCCAGTTGAGTGCCCGGATAGCTGAGTGGTTAGAGCACAAGGCTATCGTTCGGAAGATCGCGGTTAAAATCTCACTGGTGGCAGTGGGATACCAGTCGACTCAGCTGTGAATGAGTACCTGAGTCAAATCAGGGTAATAATCTCACGAGAGCGTAATGCTGACCACATTGCCTCCTACAGTGTACTGTAGTGTTAAAGGTCTTGAATGAAGTGCTCTAAGACACTTCAAGGCATGGATCCAATTGGATTGTTGCGCCAATGATTATTTCCGAGTTGTCACAATCTCGGCAAATCCCGGATTTTACTTAATATTAGCACTAAGTGCCAAGAATTTAGGCCCGGACGATCCTACCTACTTAAAAACTAAAGGGGCGCTGGTGGTGATGGCCGGTGGTGGGTCAATGAGAGAATCCGTTGAGAACTCCCCGCAACATCGAGCACGTATGCAGAATGAATCCTTCAAGTTAAGTGGAGTCAGTCCTTGCCTTACAGACAGCCATATACAAGGGACTCGCCTGCTCTTTGCTGTAAAAATAAGCGCGCAGCGAGTCTACTTGGCGATGATCTTGTGCCGCCGCGTCAACAACGCCCCTACTTCCGATGTCACGAGGCACGTTCATCTGCTCCATGGCGTAATTTGGAAGATGCATTCAGAATTTGGACATAGTTGCCCGTATCCGTCGCTGGACGTTTTCCAGATCGGTCTTCGTTCACGGAAATATTCCGAATGTATAAGCCAGTGAAGGGATAGCGAATACATTCAATACGCTTATTTTATTTTTCCCTGAGTGATGGCGATTTCACCACCAGCGGAGCATCGTTCAGATCACCAACTCGAGCATTGGTTCCTTGCAGAATTCCTAGGTACTTGTAGAAGTCTGTCTCGGTCATAGCTTGGATGTTGAGGTCACATGCTATGTCCGGCATGCGGCGCGTGATGACCTTTGCGGATGGTTTGGATTCGAAACTTGTTCTAATTCAAACTCCATCCGAATATCACGGCTGCACATGTCTACTATTCGCAACAGACTTTTAAGATGATCAACAATTATTATTATTTGAGTGTGCTTTTGTCCCATCAGTAACTAGCACGTAATATGCCATATACTATCCACTTTGGCGCGATGTTGACATCCAAGGCCTTGTATTTGGGCATAAGCGACAATTTTGATCTACGAGAACTTTGTTAGTAATAATGCGATTTCCACCAAACTTGGCGCTATGTTATAGCCTACATCGATACAAAATTTCATGGTTCTAAGATGAACTTAAGGAGATTTGCAGCCAATTACTAAAACTTGTAGTAATATACTATTAGTAACTTCATTTGAACAGATATCGGTATGTAGAGTATTTCGGGGCCTAGGCACCATATAGTGGCAGCCTACTCTTTTCGTTTCTGTGAATTGGCCCGTAATGAAATGATCACGTTCGACCCCCAGCACCCTCAACCTTTCCAACAACTGTCAAAACTAAGAGCAACATCGGAGAATACTAATCTAGACCTTTCATTTGATACCCCATGACAATATTTGGTGAAATGCAATTTTATAGAAATTTTTCAGCTTGGTGCCAAAATTAATCGTAGAAGGCGGCGGTCCTCATAATATCATGTCACTTTATCAATTTCCTATTGGTTGTTTCTACCCAGTTGCTTGGTTACATGGATTCGCACACATATAACTACTGAACTGCTATATAAATACCAGACAATACATCAAGGTCGAGCGCAAGTTGGGACGCAGCTTGGAGAGATGACGTGACATTACTCATCGTGATTTTTGGTGAAACAAGAAAATGCGAACTTTCGCTCGTAGGGTGACGTGAAAAACTAGCACCTTTTGTGTTCCTGGGGAATCCATGTAATACAAAACAAGTCGGGTAACCGGAAGCTGGACGCTTCAGGTGTAAAAGGTTTTGTGTTTTCCTACGTGAGGAATGAAAAAATTCAATTGAACTCTGCTTTTTAAAAAGCCGTTTACGCAAATAACTTGATCTTTAAAGCACTATGTTGATAGCAGGCAAATTCATACCCTTCACACAGGAAGCACAAATGTGAAGAAGACAACTTACAACAGATACAAAAAAGGGATTTTAATATTTCACTCGAATGTCAATCTTATTTGCATGGGTGATAAGTTTGAACTGCTATAACTTTGACACTATTAGCTGGATTTTGCAGAACCTTACCGTGAATATGCACGATACTGTCCTCTATGCCGGTTTTTGTATTGTTAGGGCGAAGTTAAGGGGTTTTTTCAATCAATTTCTAAAACTTGGTTTTATAATAATAATAATCGTTGGCGCAACAATTCATATTGAATCAGGGCCTTGAAGTGTGTTAGAGCACTTCATTCAAGACCGTAACGGTACACTACAGAATTCCAGTACCCTGTAGGATTCAATGTGGTCAGCATTGCGCTTACCCGAGTTTATTATCCTGATTTGACTCAGTTACTCATTCACAGCTGAGTCGTCTGATATCTGGTTTAATAATTAATATAATTAGCCTAAAATATCTAGTATATACATATTTAAGATGACGGCATTTCTGAGTTTATTTCGTTGAAGAAGGCTGGTATTCGGTGAATAATAAAAAACTCATTGAACTATAAGGAAATTGAAATATGTTTATCTTTAAGTAAGTGGCAGTATTTTCCTGCCGAGCCATTCAGTTTCCTGGCGTGCTAAGATGCTGACGCTGTGCATCCCAAATTTAATTTATTTTTTCCGTAAGTTATAGAGAATTTTCCTTTGATTTGATCGTTTATGTTTATTTATTTAATTCAATAAATTGTTGTCTGCATGACGAGTATCATGAGGGCTACTTATTTTCAGAGTTTCGCCTAATTACTCTAAGTATATGAATTTCTTAACTTGATTTGAATTTTGAACATAAGAAGGGCTGTTCTTTGGGATTTCAATAATAGTTTGATTTTCCAATTAGCTGCCTATTATTTTCCTTCCTGAAAATTCCACAAACATTTTTGAATTTGTTTATTTTATTATCGTTAATTGCTTCGTCAAATATGATTTAGGAGTAGCCATAATTCTCCTCTAAATTTCTAAGCCTTCCTAGCACCACGTGACATTTCATTATGCGTATCGTGATGCAGTCCAGAAAGGTCTTTGCACTTGGTAGTCCTTCGGCGGTGGAATTTCCTCGCACTACTTAGCAGCCGCGCCAGGATCACCATCTGTGCCAACAAGTCAAGGAGGATTTGGTCTGCTTATAACAAAACCTGATCACGAGAGCCCTTGTGGCAGATGCGTACAAATACGGGGCATTGGCCCGTAGGGGACCATGTCGCCAGACTCCACACACCCTACAATTCGCATTGCCAAAGAAGAGGGGGAACCCTCAGTCGTTTCCTATGCAATCACCCAGCTCTATTTAGAGTCAGCCTACGGACACTAGGTAAACCATTCTTTGAGGGCCTTAGAGAGTAACTCTAGTTGCAGGGTGGGAGAGCTGGTTTGCTTCGTGAATGCTATGCGGTAATTTTTTGTCGCCAAATATAATCATGTGGGGTATCAAATGAAAGGTCTCGAAGCTGGTGTTAGTTTTGGCATTTGTTGGAAAGATGGGGGGTGCGGCTGGTCGAAATTGATCGTTTCTTTAACGGTCCCATTTTCAGAAACTACCCAACCAAAAAATTTGGAGACTGTCACTATATGGTGCCTAGGCTCCGAAATGCCTTCATATAGATATCTGTTCAAGTTAATAATAGTATATTACTATAATTTTTAGTAATTGACTGAAGAGCCCCCCTTCATCTTAGAACCACAAAATTTTGCAGGAATGTAGGCTATAATATAAAGCTACCAAGGTTGGTGGAAATCGCACTGTTACTAACAAAGTTATAATAGGTCAAAGTTGTCACTTCTTTGCAAATTCAAGATTTCAAACGTCAATATATATGCATATATTACGTGCTAGGTACTAATGGAGCAAATGCGCACTCAAATAGCTTTATAAAAGAAGTAAACAAAACCTTTCATACCTTGAGCGTCCAGCTTCCGGTTTCCCGACTTGTTTTATGACTAATACGAAAATAGATTTCAGAATATTAATCTAAATTTGTGTCTGGAAAAACATTGTAGCATAAGCAAAATTTGTGTATATATAAGATTAGCCTAAGCCAATAATACCATTTATCATCCGTGCGTTGTGTATACCGCAGAAAGCTTACGGGATTATCGGCAGTGACTGCCTTTAATATTGCAGAAGTGCGATAAAGATAAAAGCGGCAGAAGTGCCACTGGAAACTAGGTATGCGTTAATCGCGACCGACCTGCGTAGGCGAGCCTCGCCCTTTTCGTTGTTAACCTCTTTAAATAAGTATCTCTTTCTCCTGTGTGGTACCCTTTCATCTTACGTCAACTTGGACTTGTTACTACTTCATTATACTTAACTTGGCGTCCCTCAACATAGCGAACCACACCAATCACAACAATTGCGCTATGTTCATAAGATGCGAATGCTTGTGACATTTTTATGAACCAAATCATTCATACATAGTCCACTTTTCTAGTAGTATTACTTGTTATTTGAGTTATAGAACCAGTAGTTTAAATGAAATGTAAGAACTTTATTCTATCTAAATATTTACAACTTATTTCATTCAGGGGGACATTTCGACTTGAACGAGAGGACGGGCACACTTTCGATTGCCGAATACCCCCATTTTCGCTGGAAAGTAAACCTGATGAAACATCTAGTCCGCCGTCAGCAACACCTTCGAATGACGAAGCTGTTTGATAGTGCTGAAACTGTTTTTAAATTGTGTATATTACATGGACATGCTGAGTAAGAAGGTGATAAATTTATTGTGCTGAGTTCACATTTGCGAAAATAAATTCAATAAGTTGAGTTTCTGTGGTTTTATTCAGTTTAATGAGGCGATGTGGGAACATCACTGATAGAAGGGTGAACACAAACAATCACAGACATCTCATTTATTTGAATGCACTTTTATAAATTCAATAGATACCAATTTAAACGTAAGATTCGAATTACACCTATTTTAATATATGTTTAAGTTGATAATTTAATTTGCTCATTACCATCCAGTTGTAGTATTAGCCAAACGACGCATTCGCCTTGTATTTCTGTCTTGATCACGAATCTTCTTCTCCATTTCTGCGTCAGTCAATGTCTCCAAGAACGGCGCCCAAGCGTCGGCGTCACCTGGGGCACGGAATGGAACCTCTACAGTTGACAAAGGAGTTTCGCTAAATGCATACGTCCGATGATGCCATGAGAGTTGTCCACGAATTGAATAGGAAATCGCCGTTACAAATTCTCCGCCCAAACCCAACTCTGCGCAAAGCTTCATAGCGAATTCTTCTGGATTATTAGACTTCTCAGCCATATCCCATTCGACTTGGTCTACTAGTGATGTGTTGCCGACATGGATATTTAACTTGATTACAACCCTTTGGTCGGAACTAACTTCGAGAATTGGCGGCTCATTCGGGAATGCTTCGATTTGATGGCGGATGGCCTGAGCAATGGCAGGTACGAATGGTATTGGATTCAAGTCGAGATCATCGCACAGTACTTCGGCGAATTGTTCGGGGCTGATCATGCTCTCTGCAAATTTTGCAATGAATAAATATTAAAGAACGGAAATGTTTCCAATGATGTTATTTTTAGAGTAAGGCTATTTTATCCGTCGTCGTTTCTCACGTTTCCTAAAACTGTTACGAAAGCAGATTTTTAAGGTTCCATTATGTTATTAGAAAGAAAACAATCTACTTCACTTAACTAACATGCAACCGACGAATAAAAAAACTATGAAGGGGCAATATTAGTGGAAGTTCATTTTTCCTCAATGGTTCCTGAATTTGGACTGCGATTATAGGTTGTTGGAAATTTCACAAATAAGAATGAGAAAGAGAGCTAAAATGCAGTATATTATAGCATTGGATGGTGAAGTAGAAAAAGCCGAAAATAAACGGAGATGAATTTCAGAGAACTGAAGTTCATACTTTATTCCTTACAAATAAAAGCTCGGAAAGGAAGAGTCTTGATATTTGAAGGATTTGAAAACTCGGAAATTTCAAACCCCTTAATGTAATCAAATATGGCCCCATTTGCACACATATGTAGTTACCATTTTTGTTCCATGTGAATGTGTCACGCAGTTTCTGCCCTTCGAGCTCCATGTCCAGACGAATAGGCACCAGCACTTCTGGTTGCGCCGCATTATCCAAATTCGCTGTAGGATCAGTGTCATCGAAGCACATCGGGAAAGTTCGAACTTTCTTATTATGCACTCGATTCCGATTGATTGGAGTCGCCTGGGGGACAGCATCCAAATGACTTGAGTTTGGCATGGTTGGAACCCATGGTGCTGGCTTCTTGGATTTACTCTCGCGTGGTAAAGGGGGCTCAGATGTATTAACCGATATTGCGCGGTACCTATGGCGGTAGACAAATAAAAATTACTTGAATAAGTACACTTTAAAATGTCCTACAAACAGGAACTTACTTTTCGTCATTCCCTTCTATTATATCGTCTACTTCACTGGCTTTCAGTAGAGAAACCGAACTGGCTAATATATGGTTGCTCAATCCAGATTCCACTAGACGCTTTCTTTCCTCATTTGAGAGAACAATTCGCGTCATTCCAGGGAACTTTTTGTAAAGGGTACCGCGAAACAGGCGTAGATAGTTTCCAACCTATAAACGTACATAATTTTTCACAAATACATGTTGATATTCAGTCAAAGCATCATACCTCGGACCCCACATAATAATACTCTCCATTTTCCTCCAACTGAAAACTCACTGGCTTATCACCGTACGTTTGTATCGACATTTTTCGGCTCCTTTCCCGGCAATCTAACAAAACACCACGAAAACGCTTGATGCTGGACGCCTGTCAAATTCCACTGCTGCCAACTAACTACTGACTAGTATCGCGTAAGAAGAACGTTTGTAGTCAACTTCAGTGTTCTTGGAATAAAACGTCAAGTGTTGGGAACCAGTGGATTCTCATATCTTTGGGTGATTGGGTGTCATTGGTTCGTTGGCGGAGGACTTTTGTTGGACGTTTCGTGATTCTGCATTTAGTTGAAATTCATTTTAGATCCACTTGAATAAAGTTGATCTAGCGCAATGTTCAGCCAAATCTCGCGACAAGTAGCCGTTCAGGTTGCACGTAACTTCTCGACATCATCTACGGTAAGTTTCCGCCACACGGCAAAAAAGATTTACGTAACAATTTTTATCTGGGGATCGGCTACCGGGAGAAGTCACGGTCACTGCAAGGTTTATCTATGCATTGTATTTTAATCGGGAGAACAAGTTATTTTCGATTTAGATGAGGGCGGAAAGTTTTTATATTTGTTTTTCATGGATTTTTTTAGAAATTAAATTGGGTCTTTTTTATATTTCTAGAACAATTTCAAAGTTGCAGTATGTGGAGCATCTGGTGGTATCGGGCAGCCCCTGTCCTTACTCTTGAAGGTGAATCCTCTTGTTACTGACTTGGCCCTTTACGATATCGTCCACACTCCCGGTGTTGCAGCCGATCTTTCCCACATCGACACAGCCAGCGGTGTAAAGGGATACGTTGGAGCAGAGCAAGTTGCTGCTTGTTTGAAAGGTATGTTTCCCACCAACAATGAATCTAATCTTATCCCATTACGATGAACCAAGAGTCTGGTAAAAAAAGTAAGATGTCAAAACCGAAATTAAAATATATTTCAAGATCACTTCTACCAACTACTGTCGGCTACCGCTAATTAATTTTAATCTATCGATAATCTAAAATTTCTTTCCGGTCTCTCAATGTTCTCGATAAATTGGAAAACAGTGTTTTGATCCGCTCGGCAAGTTTGATGTGGTACCTAATGATTTTGATCCGCCAACAATCAAATCAATACAGGGTGTTCCGTTTATGATGGTGGATAGTAGCACTTGTTTGAGAAAAATTGTTCCATTGAGTGGGCACTCTTTTATCGTTACAGAGTTATAGCGTTTTTCGTGAATAGGGTTAAAAAGCTTGATCTTCGCAAAAAAATCACAATTTTCCATTCCCTCAATCAGTTAATCCCCGATTTGATATCATTTTCGGTAACTACATAAAATTTCTTATCATTGAATATTTTTTCAGTTGCAAAGGTCATCATTCCTTTGGAGATATAACTGTCTAAATTTTAAAGAAATTCAAAATTGATTTTTATCTGAATTTAAATATGTATTATTGGTTTCCAATGACATATAAAAATTATGGGCTTAATTACGGAACATTTAAGGATATTACGCATTAAATGGGACAAAACATCCAGTCATTAAAGTTTTCAACCTACGAATTCTTTCAGTTAAGACCAATTGACATGAAATTTGGAGTAGGGGTAGAAGGTGGCGTAAGAAACAAAAGTAATATAGCGCCGATGTGCGCCTCGATGATGAATTCCGCGCACGGTTGTTGTCAGCCAACAGACCCTGTTCAGGTTACAAAAACTGTTCCGTTCGAAACGTCTCACCATAGGGTCAAAGCTCTTACTATACAAGACAATGATCTTGTCAGTCCTCATGTATTCCTCGTAGACTTGGGTTCTAGCAAGAAGAATTGCGAACTCTTGGCCGCGTTCGAGAGAAGAATCCTCCGAAGAATTTTTGGCCCCCTACATGAGGATGGACGATTCCGTAGTTTGCATAACGACGAAATCTATGAGCGATACCATGACCGTCCGGTTGTGGATAAAATCCGGCTCAATAGGTTACGGTGGGCGGGTCACTTAATTCGTATGGATGAGGATGATCCAGCCCGAGAAGTCTATAAGGGCAATATCTATGGTAGAAAAAGAAGACGAGGCAGACCCTGCCTAAGATGGAGCGATGGCGTAGGTCAGGACGCCAGACAGCTTTTAGGGATATCGAATTGGTGGACCTCGGCGCAAAACTGGAATGTCTGGAGTTCCTTACTAAGGCAGGCCTAGACTGGATAACGGTTGTTGCGCCGTTGATGATGATGATGTACGCCTCCCTCCCGAGGAGTGTGGGATGTTTTTTTTTTGGACATAACCACAGAAATCGATTAAATGGTCGATTCTAAGCAAAAAATATTTTGTGAAATTTTTTCCTACATGTAGTAATTTTCGAGTTATTCATGTTCAAACATGTAGTTTTTTCATCGAAAAAATGCATGTTTTTCAACGGTTTTCGCAAATAACTCGAAAACCATACATTTTATGTAGAAATGATATTAAGCACACATTAGATAAAGTGTTAGATATCGCCTTCTGTTTGTAGTTAAGTCTAAAATTGATAGACCAGTAGCTTAATCCAAACTACAATTTTATTTGTAGTTTGTAGTTAAAATTGTAGTTTGGATTAAGCTACTGGTCTATCAATTTTACACATTAGATAACAAAAAGAATGGATCTTTTTATTTTTTTATAGGTACAATTTGGGCAGAGTTATCGCTCGTCAAACGTAAATTCGTAATGTCTAAAAAATAATACTTTCAAAGTTAATAACGCAAAATCAGTAACTTTTGGTGGAAATTATGCCTTTTAAATGAGGTATGATAGAAGTCAGTGGGATAAATACTAACGGAACTATGATCAAAATATTGTAATCACCCGAAATTTTGATATAGAAATCAATAACAACAAAACCCGGTTTTCTCAGATAAATTGAAAATAAGTCGAATCCTCTGAGAATCTACTGTACGCGCAATAAATTCTGAAAATTTGGCGGATATAGAGTGCTCCTCGTTATGTTAATATCTGTGCTTGTTTCTGCTTAATATCGTTTCTAGACAATTTCAAAACCAAATACCGCTGAAAGTTTCATTCCTTGTATTCGCCCGGGGCACTGTAGAGATCTTCGGAAAATGGATACAATTTGATTCACTTATTCAAGTACGGCTTGGGTTTGAGTTCTGGATTAGTTGTTTGTATATTCAGTTTAGGAAGCAAGTTTATACATGCGGAATGATGATTGATGTAGACGCTAGCATTTAAACTCAGTTTTAATTACCTTTTTGAAGCCAGTGCTGCGGAAATTCAATTGACTGGCCACCATGGCCGTGCAACACTTGGTAGAACCCGACTCTTTTACAATTTTTATCTTTTGGTACTGCTTCGAGTACATTTGCTTGTTAGAACAATATCGTAGAGGCAATGTTCTGGAGCTATCTTCGTTTTTTCGGAGATTGGTTGATTGGCATACCGAGGTTGAAAACGTAGCAGTGTCATTGAACATAGTCAACTGTTTAAATTGTCGATCTCTACGAACATTTTTGAAAAAATGACGTAAATATGGAAACATTTATTTCCCTATTTTATTTATGCATCTTTAGAAATATTTGCAAGACTACCATTTACTTCTCCGTTTCCCTTGAAGAAATGTTTGATTATATCGCCAAAACAATACTAACAAACTCAATAAATAAAATCTCTAACTACAAAAACCAACACACAAACAACTCTGTCATCCATATATCATTTCATGGAATAAACAACAAAAAAGAAAATATTTCTCCGCACCGGCTCATTGATTTACTAAAAATAGATTTTATGCGTGTCATCGACATGAAAACAATATTAAAATAATAATATTCACCAGCCATCAGTTTGACACAGTGCTATCTACATGGGGCCGATTCCTTATCACAAATTTGCCAGGGAGTCTTAAATGATTCTTTAAAAATTACTAAATACAATATAAATTCCTCAGTAAGTGTATGTAAGAATGCTGTACGTAAAACATTTTTTCAGGGCATTTTATTTAATTAACAAGTAGGAATTGAACTTAAGGTTGACTTGTGTGCTATAAATAACGAAAAAATAATGCTACTCCTGTTAATTTGATAAAATGGCAACTTATAGGAGATTAATTTCGTCGAAAATCTGCATAAACTTAATAGAATTGTAGAATTTATTGTAATTGACGACAATGAACCATTTGTAATTATCGCAAATCAGCAATTCTATAAAGTTGAGCTTGAGTTTTTGTTGCATGATAGTTGGAAGTTAACAAGTCAGCAGACTGCGCATGTACAAATTAAACAATCTCTTAGAACGGTTGATATTTGATTTGTGCTGGGGTTGATATTTGCTTAGAATGCGAATTTGATCGTCGTAATTCTGATTAGAATAGGATAAATTATTTTGATTAATGATAACATAAAAATAATAAATAACTCCGCCGAAGCCGGTCCCAAGCCCGGTTGTGAAAGGAGGAGGGATGGATAGCTTCAGTCTGAATGGCTGTACGCCACCGCAGCGTCTCAGGGGGTAGGTGAGGAAAGTGCAGGAACTTTGCAGTCTTGCAGATTACTCACTAAGGAAGCTATCTACACACCTGGCAGCTAGGGATAAAATGCACCACCAAAAAATGAGAAGAAGGAGAAATTTAAGGTCCGGTACGGATAACCGGCGGGAGTCGTCTGACTTGGTGACTGGGTCGGGCTCTCGTAATGGACAGCACGGCGTCGAAACCGCTAGTCGTGGGGCGGTTCGACGTCTAGGCGCCACGACGACCAGGAGCACAGCTCCGCCTGCTGCAGCTGTTTCGCCACAATCTGTGGCGACCACTTCAGCAGGTTCGCGTAGGAAGCGGATGAAATGGACTGAAGACATGAACCTCTTCATCATCCGCTCCTACTACGAAATAACGGCGGGGGCGGGTATAACATCTTACCGCCCCTTGTTGCACCAGAGATTCGTCGAGCGTTTCCCGCAATTCGCGCACGTGACTGTGCAGCGAGTCGCAGACCAGTACCGCTTCATCACTCGCAGTGACACAATCCCGGCCACCATCAGGGAACTTGTTCGAGTTGAAGTCATCGGGGAAACTGGTGACCGAGAGTCGATGGGGGCAGAGGCGGCGGCATCAACAATACCACGCCGCACTGCAGGCAACAGGTTCAGTACTCGCCGAAGCACTCTTCTCCACCGTCCAGCTGAGGTTTCCGCTGAAGTTCGGGACGAATTCCAAAGAGCGTGTATAGAATTCTCGGATATGGATCCTTTGCATAGACCAGGTATTCCCAGGCTCTATGCATCTCCAGCAACTCCGGGAATTCTATCTCAAATCAATGATGAGATTGCATCTCGACTGTGTGCTTATATGTCGCTGCTGCAACTACAATCACTTGTGTATTGTGGTGCAGTTGCGGCTATCAGATTGCACGGTCAGAAGATTCGCTTTCGCGTTATTGGTTTGAGTGACAAAAGAGATCCACCATGGAAAATTCGTCTGGAACGTCGGCGGGACTCACTCAGGCAGGACATTGCTAGACTGATTCAGATCAGCACTGGCAATGCCAGCCGACGGGTGAGAAATAAAGTGCAGAGGGTTTACCGGAACTATGCCATCCCCTGTGAGACACCCGTAGTTGAAATTCTGGACACACTAAAACAGAAACTTTCTGTCATATGCAGTCGGTTACGACGGTATGGCGAAAGTTATTCCAGACGTGTCCAGAATGCAACATACGCGAGGAACCAGCGGAGCTTTTTCAGATCTCTCAACGAATCCCAACAGAGCGCCCAGACAATACAGTTCTCGGTGACGGAAGCGAAAGAGTATTGGGGTGGACTTTGGGGGTTACCTGCCCAGCATGCTGAGTGGATCACCGCCGAAGGCACCCGCCATGCCAATACACCTGGCATGAATTTCGCGGATGTTACCGAAGAGGAAGTTCGACGAACTATAAACATCTCGAAGAACTGGAGGGGCCCAGGTCTGGATCGGGTGCAGAATTTCTGGTATAAGAAATTTACCAGCGTACACAGTCGGTTGGCACGCAGTATAAATGAGGTCATGAGTCGGCCGGAGGAATTTCCACCTTTCCTCACTGCGGGAATTACCTACCTTATCCCTAAGAAGGACACGGTGCAGGACCCCGCAGACACAAGACCGATCACTTGCTTACCAACCCTCTACAAATTCATCACGTCCATTATTAGTGGAAGGATCAATGCGCACCTCGAGACCAACAACATTCTGTCCGAGGAGCAGAAGGGCTGCCGAGTTGGGTCAAGGGGTTGCAAAGAGCAACTCATTATCGACTCGGTAGTTGTAGGACAAGCAACTAGAGGCCAAAGAAACCTCTTCAGTTGCTATATCGATTATGCCAAGGTTTTTGATAGCGTTCCGCATACCTGGCTAATCGACATCCTACATCTGTATCGCATTGATCCGAAACTAATAAAGTTTTTGGCGACAGTCATGGAAGGGTGGCATACCACCTTGTCAGTCCGTACATCTGAGGGTGCTAATACCTCAGAGCCCATCCGTATTCGGAGGGGCATCTTCCAGGGGGATTCATTGAGTCCTCTTTGGTTTTGTATGGCATTGAACCCCCTTTCATGGCTACTGAATGATGCTAGAGGGCATGGTTTTGCAATAAAATATGGCCTACGTGCTAAGTGCGAACTGACACACTTGATGTACCTAGATGACATCAAGCTGTATGCTGGTACTGACAACCATCTTAGAAGTCTGTTGCGAATAATAGACATGTTCAGCCGTGATATTCGGATGGAGTTTGGATTAGACAAATGTCGAATCCAAGCCATCCGCAAAGGTCATCACGAGCCACATGCCGGACATAGCATTGGTGACCTCCACATCGAAGCTATGACCGAGACAGACTTCTACAAGTACCTAGGAATTCTGCAAGGAACCCATGCCCGAGTTGGTGATCTGAAAGAAGCTCTGCTGTCCGAATTCCTGCGACGTGTAAAGCTGGTGCTGAAATCGCATCTCTCGGGGAAGAATAAAATAAGCGCGTTGAATGTATTCGCCATCCCTTCACTGGCTTATGCATTCGGAATATTGCCGTGGACGAAGACCGATCTGGAAAACGTCCAGCGGCGGATACGGACAACTATGTCCAAATTCCGAATGCATCACCCAAAGTCGGCCGTGCAGCGGATGAACCTGCCTCGTGACATTGGAGGTAGGGGCGTGGTTGACGTGGCGGCACAACATCATCGCCAAGTCGACTCACTGCGCGCTTATTTTTACAGCAAAGAGCAGGCGAGTCCCTTGCATGCGGCTGTCTGTAAGGCAGACTGTGGACTGACTCCACTTAACTTGAAGGATCGATCTTTCAATCCTCTGAGTGGGGTGAAGTCGGACCAAGAGCGGATCGATGAATGGAAGTCGAAGGCAATGCACGGTAAACACGTGAATTGTCTTTGGCAGCCATTTGTCGATTTGCATCTGTCGAACAGATGGCTGTGTGCTGGGGAGCTCTTTGCTGAGACGGAGGGGTTTATGTGTGTCATTCAGGATGGCGTGGTCGCCACCCGAGCTTATAAAAAGCTCATCATGAAAGAACGGGTGGAGAACGACCAGTGCAGAATGTGTGGTTCGGCGTTAGAGACGTACGACCATCTCATTTCTGGCTGTACTGTTATGGCACCGGTGCAATACATCACCAGGCATAATGCTGTATGTAAGGTTATCCATCAAAACCTTGCATATAAGCATGGGCTGATCACGGGAACATGTCCGGTTTACCGATATGAGCCGCAAGCAGTACTTGATAGTTCTGCTTACAGCATGTATTGGGACCGGCAAGTTCTGACTGATCGCCATACAGCACACAACAAGCCTGACGTACTGTTAGTTGACAAGACGGGTCGCTCCGCGTATATTATTGATGTTGCTATCCCCCATAATAGCAACATTGAACGGAAATACGTGGAGAAGGTGAACTATGAGCCATTGGCTCGGGAAATCAAAGAAATTTGGCGTCTCGAGCGGGTGGTTGTAGTTCCCATAATATTGTCAGCTACAGGTATTGTACCTAAATCCCTGACGGCTTCCCTTGATGTCCTGGGACTTTCGCACAGTCTGGTTCAAACCATGCAGAAGTACACCATTCTGCATACGTGCTCGATGTTGCGGGGGGTACTTGACGGATTCTCCCACTGACCTACCACCGGCCACCACCACCAGTGCCCCTTTAGTTTTTAAGTAGGTAGGATCGTCCGAGCCTAAATGCTTGGCACTTAGTGCTAGTATTAGGTAAAATCCGGCATCTGCCGAGATTGTGATAACTCGAGAATAAATCTAATTCATATAAATAAGTGAAGAAATATTCATATTGAAATTGTAATTCCAATATAAACCACTTTGAAAGAAGTAAATAAATAATAATAAATATGGGAACTGTCTTTTGCACTTTGTGAAACGGATCTGATTATTTATGCTACCGTTACTTCCTTCCGTTCCGTTAGTGCCTTTTTAAGGGTTTGCGTGAAACAAAACCTTATTGGAATCGATTTGATGTCTGTCTGTCCATCTGTCCCCCACATCCGGTTTATTCGGAAACGGCCAAACAGATTGTCACGAAATGGCGAGAACATGTAGTCCGTGAATCTCCACACATAGCAAGTGGCGCCATTCTGTGCTGAGTTTAGGGGGGAGGGGGCATACATGCGAAAAGAGGGTGCAAAATATTTTTCACAGAATATGGCCATGTAGGGTGTCAAGTGAAAAGGCTCAATTAGTACTTTTCGAAACTGGTCCAATATTTGATATCGGGTGAAAGTTTCAAAATGTCACTTAAAAAGTGTAGCAGGTCACAAAATCTATCCAATTGAAAAATCTGAAAAAAATCACAGTGGTGTCTTTAGATCTGGGCCTCAAAATACAGCCCGTTCCCATACTCGCACAAATAAAGTTAATAATAGTATATTAACATATTTTAGAAATTTAGCCGGAAATCCCAATTAAGTTCATGCTAGAAGTATATAAGGGTATAAGGGTTAACATAAGGCATAACTCTGGAACTTGAATGAAATCCAACTATTATTAACAAAGTTGTAGAAAGTGAAACCTATATTTTATATAAATTTCGAGCATTCGTGTATGACGTCATCATATCAATTCGCCAATACCACAACAAAGTGGGCTCGTATGAATGGGGGATCGCAGTGAAACACTTCGTTTTTTAATAATTTATTTATCAATTACTCGAGACAGATATATGTATAAATTAGTGTAGCTTTGAGATAGTGTCTAATTCCGGTAGATATATTTGTATATTAAACTAGCGGTATTAAATACACGTACTTTATATGTACATATGTCTGCTTTTGTTCACGAACTAAATAGGAAATATGTGTACGATCAATTTATATACGTGCAGATATAATCAGTACACTGGCCTGGACACGTCTTTGTATAGGATTTTTTACTCACTAAAACCACCCCCGACTACCAACTTGATTAGTCAATTTTTCAACACGCTATAAAAGATAAATTTGACCTAATATGTCTTGTTGGATACAAATCAAAGTACCAATTATCAATGTTACTACTATTCTAATAGACCCATTTTAATTTTTGACTGACAAGGACAATCGGATGAAGTGTCCACTCTAAATATGTACAGGTAGTGACGGTAACTTCCATGCCCTGTGAGAAATTGGGTGAGATTATAATTGATCACCCCGTTTTTTCTCTCAAATTTTTTACGTACATTCCTGAAAATTTGCAATTGAAAATGAAATCGCTTCTAAAAATTGAGACTATCAGGCTTCATATGCATAAGAAATGAATAGTAGGCCGTTTTTATGGCTAATTATCTAGTCCTTATCAAGTAAAAGAAGATTTGCGCGCTTATCAGGAGGCTGCTTGGAGATGGACGTGGGCAGACTTTTTGACGAATAAATAACATTTCATGAAAAGGTGAAATTACTTCACTCGGGTAAATCGCAATTTAGACTTTTAATAGGATTATTAACTAAATTTATGTCTACTACAAATAAAAATAAAAAACCTAAAAACTAGTTGATCCGGTACTGAGGAAGGGCACAACTTGTGCCCGGAATACTTATATACAAACAAATAATATATCCCGTTTCACGAAAAATCGATTATATTTTATTTTGTTCACATTCTAAAAACTAGTTTAAAACTTACTTTTCTTTGCTTTCAGGCGCCGATTTAGTTGTTATCCCAGCGGGCGTGCCACGTAAACCTGGAATGACCCGAGATGACTTATTCAACACCAATGCTGGCATCGTTCGCGATTTGGCTTCTGCCATTGCGGACAATTGTCCAAAGGCTTTAATTGCGATTATTACAAATCCTGTAAACTCGTGTGTACCAATTGCCGCAGAAGTCCTAAAATCCAAAGGAAAGTACGATCCCCGTCGTCTTTTCGGTGTTTCAACTTTGGATATTGTCCGTGCTCGTAAATTCATTTCTGATTCATGTAAAGTTGATGTGAATACCGTTGATATTCCGGTTATCGGTGGACATTCTGGTGTTACAATTATTCCGGTGATATCACAATGCAAACCAAAAGTGTCGTTTTCGCAGCCCGATCTCGAGAAAATCACAGTGCGTATCCAAGAAGCTGGCACAGAAGTTGTGAAGGCTAAGGCTGGAGCCGGATCCGCAACACTGTCCATGGGATATGCAGGTGCACGTTTTGCTATTTCAGCATTGAAAGCTTTGAATGGCGAGAAGAATGTCGTCGAATGTGCATATGTTGAATCGAAAGTGACAGAGGCTGCTTATTTTTCGACTCCATTGCTTTTAGGCAAGAACGGCATTGAGGAGAACCTTGGTTTACCAAAATTGAACGACTTCGAGAAGAAATTGTTGGATACTGCCTTGCCCGAACTGAAGAAAAATATCAACAAAGGTATTGAATTTGCCAAAAAGTAAAAAACTAAATGCAGAGGAACAATACTCATTTGAGGAGATCAAATTCCGAAATTTCTTTTACAAGGTTTTCTTGGTTCAGACTCTGTGCGATAAGTATTGTGTGGATAAATTGTTATTACAATCAAAATGCTTATTTCAATAAATTATTTTAAGTTGACTATGTTGTCTTTTTTGACCCAGAATGGCGATAAGTTGCAATGATGGCTTAGCTAAAAACATTATAGAATAAAATAAATACATGACAGTGTTTAACAAAATTTTCATGACTTTAGCTCCGTAAGGAACACACAAGGATAATGACCTCTGGAAACCGGCAAATACCGAAAACTATTATAATTCAAACCCTTTTTAATCTTTTCTAAGATAATACAGGCATTATCTACACAATTTAATGTGGTGGCTCTCATGATCAAAACATACATGGGCCGGAAACTTTAAATAGAGTGTAATCCGCACAATACTATATTCAGGCCACTATCAAGCATGATGGGGGGTCAGGGATGGTATAAGGACGTTTTTCCAGCGCAGGAGTATGGAATATTTATTTTGTCGACAGTAAAATGGATAGATTCCAATAATTACACATCGGAAAGCAAAATGTGATGCAAAGTACTGATTAGCTGAATATATTACATAAATTTATCTATAACTACCCGAAATTTCTGAAACACATTTGCACTCACCAGATCCGAAAGTTATTGAATACGTTTGAGAAGAATTGACACGAAAATTAGAGAAATTACAATTTAAAAATGTAGAGAAGTTTAAGGAGGCTATTAAGCAGGAGTGAAATAATATTTCGAAAAATTTTAGTGCAAATCTTGTGCGGACTACACCCCAACGCAAAGCAATGATAAAATGATAATAATAATCGTTGGCGCAACAATTCATATTAAATCAGGGCCTTGAAGTGTGTTAGGGCACTTCATTCAAGACCGCAATGATACCCTATAGTACACTGTAGGAGGCAATGTGGTCAGCATTGCGCTCGCGCGAGATTATTACCCTGATTTGACTTCCTCATTTCAAGCTGAGTCAACTGGTATCCGACATCCAGTCCCGATAACGGATCCCTCTGTCACCGGTGAGATTTGAACCGCGACCTTCTGCTACGACAGTCCAGCGCTCTAACCACTTGATCCATCCGGACACAATGATAAAAGCCAAAGGAAAATGCTTCAAAATATTGAAATCCCATTTTTGAAGCGTTTATCCGATTACTTGTTTGACTTTTTTGTTTATGTTTGGTTGTTACATTTCTTATGGGGATTGTAATAACAAAAGCGATTTTGCCGGTGGTCAAAAGACCATCCTGAGTGCCTGGAGCCGACCAAGAGGGGTGAACTATCTTAAAAAGCTAAAAAGATGGCGAAATTGATCGTGAAAGTCCGCTCGCAAATACTGAACCTCCGTCGATAGCCAGGCTCGGGAATGTGGGGAGGGCCCTTTGAACACTTCGATCCCTCACGTGTCCTTTCTATTGCGTGGATCTGCACCGGATACTGAACAATAAACAACAAGGGGGTTCGCCTATCGAATGACAAACACTCGAACTAAATCTGAAAATTCAAAAATAAAAAATAACGGCTCGATTGTGCGCGGAGAGCCATAAAACTCTGTACCTAAGTGTCACGATCACGGAAGATCCACGATGGATCATATCCCCGATCGATGTTTCCTCTGCCTCAGATGTATTGTGAGGCGCGACCTTCGAGGTTCCCTCAGTGTGTTGGCATTCTCAGACCTTTATATTGGAGGAGGCCCTTTATCGAAAATTTTGTGGGGTTACCGAGGAGGAATAGGGAAAAGGAAGTCCTCAAGTTAAGAAGGCAAAATTCATGCTAATATATTATAGTATAATTCTATGCTGTTCATTCTATCAATTCAAAACAATAATAAAATAAATAGATAAAATCATATAAATAGAAAAAATCTAAAAGGATAAAAATAAAAAGAAAATAAAAAATAAATTCTTAAGTATGGTAAACGAGAAGTGATGATAAAAGTAAGAATAAATAATAAAATCTTCAAAATACACGTTCAAAAATAAAACACAGTAATAAAATTTGCATGCAGTTGCGCCAGATTTAAAACAATTTAAATTTGTTCCCAGTAACGCTTTGATAGATAGATCCGGTGAAATTCCTTTTAGTATTCGAACTGGAGTAGCAAGCAGAATCTCTCATAACATTAAGAGGCGTGCGGTATATAAATTTTCACTGCAATTTCATATCTGAGGCCGAGAGTAAATGTGGCACTTAAATATTTGGTATTCAAAAATGTACAAATTACACCGATATAAACGTAATTATATAACTACTTGAAAATTGAAAAGGCGTAATTCCTTCCAATTCATAAACGTAGACAAACGGAATACTATTTGTTTTGGCTATTGTTAGTTACAGAGATGTCAAATCGCATGGAGTGTTTTAATAAAGAAAAACAGTTTATCACTTTATAGGAGTTGGAGAGACATTTATCTCACGGACAACAATGTTTCGGCACACTTTCGACGATATCTTCATGTAATTAGGATTATCGGGAAACCATGAACGGCAGCTTGATGAGCAAATGACTCACCTTAATGCTATCTTTAATTTCTCCATTCAGCTTAAAATCGTCGTCGGAGGATGTATTGGGAACGCTAAGAGATGATGGTATATTCACCCAAACTAACATCAAAGTATTGTTTTATATGTAGTAAGGCGGAAGCCCCACAAAGAAAAGAGTAGCCTCCAAGAGAAAAATTTCCTCTTAATACAGCGTACATATTTAGTATATTGCTGTAACTGCATCCCTGAAGGAGTTAGAACGTTTATGTTGGAGGAGGGCGAGGTACGCAACCCCCCCCCCCCCCCCCCCCCGCCATAAACCCCTCACCAGCTCCGGAGATACGGTTGAAAATTCAACCTTTATCGAAATATTTTTTGCCCTTCATTCTGCTATCCTTGTAAACTTAACTCTTTGTCTTTAGTTCATATTTCCATAATAATAATAATCGTTGGCGCAACAATCCAATGCCACAACTCCAAACCATGGTCGTTTTAAGGAAGAGAGGGTAAAATTTGTTGAGCTCTAAATCATACAGCTAGTCGTGGAGCTTACGAAAGATAACATCTCTCTTACCCTACAGTTAGAAATTTCTTGAGGTCAGCAAAATATGGTTTACTAAATGCTAGTAGCCTGGTTCTAGCTAGAGCTAGACAAATGTAAAGAAAGTGCATGAGCGTCTCACCTTTCCAGAGCAATTATATTCAGTCTGGCAATAAATTCCCCTATTGGCCGCATCCCATGCATATTATTGTGACCCTGTAAGGATTCGCACGTATCCGATTCATAAGTTCCCATGTCCCGATTTGTCGTCCGCTGGCGGGTAGTCAATGGCGAAACCCTTTCTGGTCAATTCATCGGATGTACTTATTCCCCTCTATATTCCTATGGCCGCTTGAACAGCTTGAAGAATGCCGTCTATGCCTCTAAAACTTTGGAAGGGAGTGGGACAACAACGGAACAGCCAAAATTCTCATTCCTGGTAGATAGTTTAGAGTGAGACATTTTCCAAGCGGAAAAGTTAGAGAGTCAGTGCTATGTGTTTTTCGCTTCTTCACCAGGTCGCAATAATGGAATTTTGATGCGCAAGTGGTTTTTTGCTTTTAACATATATTTACGCTAGGTCTTGAAAAAAATATGCTTTTTGTTTGTTGCGAAAATAGCCTGGAAGAGAATCTGGGTATATAAATACATAAATATAAAAAAAAATATTTTCGTATCTATCATGGCAATTTTTTTAAAAATATAACAACCAGAAACCAAAAAAATTATTTTTTATGCTGAGTTTGTTACTATACGTCTGTTGAAATAAGCCGATTTGTGATTACGATTACGGATTTGCCTTCAGTTCTTCATTTCATTCATGCATTTGCAATTCAGTTTTCCCGAGGTTTCCAGGCTGTTTAATTTATCGTGTAAATGCATATTAATCTTGGTTGTAATTACTTGATACCCTTACATTGATGATAGAAAGCATTTCGAATCTTTCGCCAACAAATCTTCAGAAACATTTTCAGAAGCACAACTACAGCACCTTAATAATGGACTCAACTATGCAATCCGCAACAATAAAATTCTAAGGGAAGAAATCATCATCGATATTGAAACTGCCATAAAATACGAAAAGGAAAAGGAAGAGATACGGAAACCATAGCGAGAATAATAGAAAAAGCAGTAGAAAGGAAGGGAAGGAGCATGAAAGAAAGAATCGTGAAAGAATTGAAAAGCAAACCTGTTTATTACCTCCAAGTCGACAAAGGAAACCAAATAGTGATTATGAACAGAAGTGATTATGACAAAGTGGTGATGGAAAAGCTAGAAAACGGAAACTTCCACAAATTAAGAATAAACCCACTACCGGACTCCATAAAAGAATTGAAAAGACGCTAAAAGAATGCTCAAACGTAATAGAGAACCCAGCAGCGCTCAGGACAAGGAGATGTTATACACGTAAAGCACTCAAGGGGGTCATTATGGGCGAGAATGAGTTTTGGCAGATTTCTAATGTCATTCGTTAAAAATTGGACATTATAATATGCCCATTGTAGTTCCGGCTTTAGATATGCCAATTATAGTTCCAGCTTAAGACCTGGCTTGTGCATCTTACACCACTCTATGCTATAATTCACGTGCTACAGTGCCGTGACTTCTGGCACTAAAACTAATACTTTCATATTTTGTTGAATTTCTTTTTAAAATTTTAGGACGTGATCCGTGGTTTAGTGACATAGATGCTTGGCCTGAAAATGTGTCCTAAAGTTTTTGCAATTGAGGAGTCACATATTTTGGTTTAGAATTTTGGGGGAGTCCTGATTTGTTGATGTGTTGAGCTAATTAGGAAAAATTTTTCTCCTATTCTTTGTGGTCCAAAGACCCCATTGTTTTGGGCTGGCACTCAATTTGCAAAGGAGACGACTTGCGGTTTTGTCCAAGGCAGAGGTAATTTATCGTAACTGTAGTTGCTACAAGAGGTCATCATGAATAAAATGTCTACAAACAAGAATAGATGCCAATTAATGGGAAAAACATTCAGAAAACTTGGTTACATATGAATAGCGAAAACACCTAAAGGATCTGGATGAGAGATTTTTTTTGTAAGTAGTTTCAGTAATAAACCTGCATTTTCGACTTGAAATAAAGTAAATCCTCTCCCATCTTTCGTCATTTCTGGAATTAAAAGATCTGGAATGTTCTGTGCAAAACAGAGAACACATCGAGCATAATTTATATTACTACTATAATTCAAAATTTTGGATGGCAAAATTTGGTTCTAAGGGATCATGGAGAATTCACTACTAAAGATTGTAAACCGGAAAATTGTATCACGCTTATGCATATGTTACTTCTTATGTTGTTAAGAGGGAAATTATTTTCCTTTGAGGATAGGATATTCGTAGATCTGTTATTTTGTGATCAAGGAGGCGATTTACTATCATATTTTTTTTGATACAATGCGAGATTACAATCATGAGGTGCAAATGTTCATGATCATCAGATATGTGGAAATAAAACGAAATTCCGTCCATCAATGTGAAAACTAAAAGGACGGAAGCATGTCGAGAACTTGAAGTGGATGACTTGAATCTATGTAATTACAGAGGTGAGTAAGTAAACTTTGGATCACGGTTTGCAGCAGGAAAATGATATTCAGTGGTGGGAAATCCATTCTTACATTTTTACAGCTTTAGTGCGAGTTAGTAGAATCCAAAAAGATTATCGGTTAATAGAAAACCCCTACGCCATAAAATGTTTTTCTTAGAGTATTCCTTAACTACTGGACAAAATTCCCTTCTGAATCAGTGAGTGAAAAAAAGAAAAAAAAGTTATTGTTACAGCAACTGGTAACTAGATTTTGGAAATATTTTTCAAGACCCTTGAATATTCCGAATGATATATTAGTAAAGGTTGGAGTTTGAAATCGCCTGCAATTTTTCCAGCAAAATGGAAGGTCAACCTGTGTTTGAAGACTTTGATCTGTAGATTCTTCACTGGAAGCAAATGCATGCGGCGTTAGACGCGTCCAGTAAAGTTCTGCGAAACAGATTTCAAACACTTGTTTCGCGCCTTCATTAATAATACTTTTAGTGCCATTTACTGTTTCATTATTTTCAATCACAATTCTTAGGGTCGAACAAGCACAGTGCACACTAGGAATGGTGATGTGTAGTCCGTAGATAGAAGGCTTAGCTCGGATGCTCCCTAGTATTAGAGCCACCCGAAGTGGCCGTCTTGACCAAGGAGGGGGTTCTTGGTCTTGACGAAACCGCATAAGGCGCAACTAGAATGTTTGCGATTTGCCGACTATTGGCCAATGTCGGAGGCGCTTTATTCAATGGGCGTCGTTTACTGATGAGTGCGGTTCAGTCTGTCCTTCCTTACTGTTCCGAAAAACGGTACAGCAAGCGAAGCTTTACGAGTTGCGTCCGCCTATCGTACCGTTTTGGAACCAGCAGTAATGGAGACAGCAGGAGTTATTTTGATCGCCTTTCACGCTGCTGAACGGAGGTCGAATACCTCAAAAAGGGAGAGGGAAAAATGTAAGAAGGCCATTGATTTTGAAGAGAGAGCCCGCATAGCAATTCTGGGGAAAAGAATCAAGAGGTAGATGGACCGCACATCTCATCAAGCACTTGCAGCCGTGATTGAATCAAAAGCACGATGGGTTGACTGTTATCTAAGCCAGCTGCTCAACGGAAACGGGTATTTTCAGTCTCAATCGCACATAATCGGGAAATCTCGGTCGCCCGACCGCATTTACTGCAGGGATGTGGTCGATGATGTCTGCTACAAATTTTTCTTCTGCAGAAGGTGGAAGCGTTATCGCCATCGCCGAAATAGTACCAATGTGTCCAAGTACAATCTATTAGACTATGCTGCAGGGCGAAGATTCGTGGCGCAGAGTGGCATGTTACACCCAAGGCCTCCTTAAAGCGGAAAGAGGAGGACAGCAGGGTGGCTGAGGTCCCCTTAACTATAGAATGTCTGCTCTTATCCTGACCTGGCTTGAAGCAATGTTTCAAACGGTTCCGGGCTAGTATCCTAGACGTTTTAACAGGTAGTCTGTCTGAAGCAAGAGTCCATTAAAGTGTACGTAAATGCATTTCACCTCCCTACTCTGAAAATTAATTTTTTAATTTTTCTTGAAAGTTATCATTTCTTTGGATCGTTTACCAATATTTATTTTTTCTTTTCATTTGTTCACCTTATATCTCAGTTTGGCTCAAATTCAAAGCTAGCATTCTCATACACTGAGAGGTTATTATTGTTTTGAGGATTGCGGTTGCTTTCACTGATGCCGTAAAGCTACCTACCCGATAAGCAATCTTCAATACTGATTCCCACGAACTGAAGTTTGATATTGGAGCTTAATAGCTTGGAGTCTAGTCCGATCTTTGGAACTGCCTCTTTCTTATAACTTGTTTTTTTTTGTGGAATAACCGAGTATCAGTTTGCAGAGCCAGACAAAGCCACCGCATCTCCCGCGATGAAATCAAGCGTGCACTTGATATATTTGTATATGGGAGGTACTTCCATTGTCCCGTAGAACCTCAAGGATACCTTCCGCTTTTCCTTTCTATTCTTTCATTTGGGGATGTAAAACTTGGCTAATATACATAAATACATATAAGATACAATAAAGCCCACACTACTGTCTACAGCTGAAGTAAAAATGCTTAGTGCACGTGTTTCACGAAAAAATTACAAACTTATAAGTTTCTAAATTGAGCGAATCTAAAGAAACTGAAGGTTTGGAAAACGGACCAAGATACACTTCAACAGAAATCTTCAGAGGAAACCAACTGACTCCAATAAACAACAATACTAGCAAAAATACAAATATTTATCAGACATGCGAATGCATTCGAGTCATATAAAAAAATCTAATGCAATTATGTAGGACTTGTAGTGGTTGAATAGTAATCGAAACCCACTTTGAATTCGTAAACGACAACGTCAAAAAGGTCAGAGTTTGATATCATCAAGAAACATAAGTGTTAATTTTTGCGGCCCTTTAAGTATATTGTTGAACAGGCTAGAAGAAAGCACAATCTTACTTTACGCATGCAATTGAGGAAACATTAGTGGAATAACTTAAAATTTTCACTGCCACGGTGGTTTAGTTCAAGTTAATATTATACACTCCAAGCCAATAGCAACTATTTAGAATTCCGTTGCTTTAATAACATTCCCCAGAAACCGTTTTATATTCCAATAATTAACGAAAAAGAGGGAAACTTCTTTGCACCATGTCTTTTGAACAGAGTATGTATGGGTGCGGCTTAGTAAGTTGTCTACTCAAATTGAAAGGCAAACTCAGAGTTAATGCATGGATTTATTTACGTAAAAAAGTAATTAGGAGAATTCTAATGAAATGCAAAATTGCGTTTAATAGGAATATTTAAGCGGGCAGCTAAACCATTGAGTTGCAATCACAATTTTTTATAAAAGGCGAAATTCTTCAGGATTTTAGTCAATTGCGGTCTATCTAGCAATTCGTGAAGTTGATCGATTTTCATAGTGTGTTCGAGAGTTATTTGCTCAATCAGCGGTTATTTTATGTTTTAGTTATTTTTTTAAAGACTGTTCATTAAAAGTGTTTGTGATTAAGTGTAAATCCTTACTTGTCTTTTGGACTCACTGATTTTCTGAGTGGTTTCTTACGATGGCACCAAATGAGAATTCTACTTCAGCGGCTGTTCAAAATGGATACCATAAGCGAACCTCAAGGATTTTTCCAGAAACCGATGAAGACGATATTGTCGTATCTGGAATTTCAGGAAGATTTCCTAACTCTAGAAGCATTAGTGAATACGAATACAATCTCTATAACAAGGTACAATTTTCTATCATCTCAGGATTAAATATACTAAATTTAGAGTATAATAAGAACTTTGGACTATTCGAATAACGACCGAAAACTGCATTTATAAGTGAATTTTCGTTAAACGTTGGGTAATTTTGTGGAAAAATAAATGTGTTATTAAATACTGTGTGGTGATTGTGGTAATGATGGGCCTTCTTATAAGCATTTAACTCCGAAGTGATGTATAATGAAGCCCTATGCAAACAAAAACTTCGCCATAACGATCTTATGGATTAATGAAAATGCGGAAGAAGTGGCACTATGCTCGGAATGGGGTAATTTGTAGGCATCTCAGACAGTGGGTGGATCAAACTTTATTCCATAATTCAATTAGTAATACCCATTGATGAAAAGAGAGGGTCATGAATCTACGTTTATGTAGTATTAAGGAAAAAATTAAACCACACTAGTTAAGCACCGATCTCTATATATTTTTCTACTACTAATGAAGTGTTCTTGGAAATGCATTTTACACAGTTAAGGGACGTTTGTGAAGTTAACGGCAATGTTGATACATAATATATATCAACAATATAATAGCTCGCAAAGTGAAGCTAATTGGGAGGCAAATCCTTCACTCATCTCGATGCATAAATAACCTTCATTATATATTTACATTGGCTACTTTTCGACAAAGGCAATACAATTTTTCGTTTTATTTTATAACCGATAGCCACAAAGCCCGGTACGCTAGGAAGTAAATTAGCCAGCAGTACGTTCACTAAGGATTATTACCCTGATTTCATTCAAGTACTCATTTACAGCTGAGTCTGAGCTCTAACCACTAAGCCATTCAGATATTTTAAACTATATAAATTTACTATATTTCAAGTTTCTACTTCCCACCATATTTTAACAAACCTTATTATCATCAATGGACTCATTCAAAGACAATAAGCAACAATAAACCTACAGAATTATTTGTATTACTGTGTAGCTAATCGGTAATCTCTTCTAGCATACATAGCTTTTAATTGCTGCCTTTTCATGATTCTGTTCTTTTGAAGTTTCCGTTTTTGTGTTGTTGTGGTTGTCGAAAATAGATTAGAATCCTTCAGCTCCAAAGAACTTCCAATATCAATGCGTAAATGTAAAAACTTTCTCAATCAAGCAATGGCAATTATAGGAGAGAGAAGACCTTAAACATGATAGAATCCACATATTTTAATATCTCAAAATAAAAAGAACGCAGGTTAATCGACAGCCTCCCTTTTTTACCCAGATTGACATGGTAGATGGCGAAGAGACCCGCTGGAAAAGCTTTAACCCGGAAATCCCTCAAAGAGGTGGAAAAATCTACGATTTGGAGAAGTTTGACGCTACTTTCTTCGGGGTACATTTCAAGCAAGCTCACACTTTGGATCCTCAATGTCGAATCTTGATGGAAGTAGCATATGAAGCTATATTGGACGCAGGAGTCAATCCTAAAAGTTTAAGAGGCACGAGAACTGGAGTATATGTGGGCGGATGCATATCGGAATCAGAAGTAAGTCTAAATGAATATTGCTCAAAAGACCTTGACGAAACAGGAAACAAAATTCATGGCCTTCAATCATTTGAAGTTTTCTCGCTTCTTTTCTTCGTTATTTCTGTATTTTTGTATAGATATAATAACTTTTACAGAAAACATGGTTCTACGAAAAAATTTCCACTGGAGGATTTGGTATTACCGGGTAATATACTTTTATATTTCCTCAAAAATCAGAAGCACATTTTTTTCTCTTCCCAACAGTTGCAGTCGTGCTATGTTAGCAAACAGAATTTCTTACGTATTGGGGCTCAATGGGCCTTCATATGTTGTAGATACCGCTTGCAGTAGTTCAATGTATGCCTTAGACAATGCCTTCTCTGCCTTTCGTAATGGTGAAATTGATGCTGCAATCATTGGTGGAGTTAACTTAACCCTTCATCCCTATGTTACTTTGCAATTCGCCCGATTGGGCGTTTTAGCAGCTGATGGATATTGTCGACCATTTGATCAAGATGCCAGTGGTTATACCCGTTCTGAGTCGGTGAACTGCTTGTTTTTGCAAAGAAAACGTGATGCAAAGCGTATCTATGGCTCTCTGGTCTACTCAAAAACCAATTGCGATGGGTTTAAAACAGAAGGCATAACATATCCTTCAGGAATAGTACAAGAGAAACTACTTCGCGAATTTTATAACGAAATAGGGATCAGCCCAGATAAACTGGGATATTTGGAAGCTCATAGTACAGGAACTTTAGTTGGCGATCCAGAAGAATGTCGCGCTATTGATACGGTCTTATGCAAATCTAGAAGCAAACCCCTACTTGTTGGATCTGTTAAATCTAATATTGGACACTCGGAAGCAGCTTCAGGTATATGTTCCATGGTTAAGGCCATATTGGCCTTAGAAAAAGGCGAAATTGCCCCGAACATCAATTTCAAAAGTGTTCGTAAAGAAATTCCATCATTGCTAGAAGGAAGATTGAAAGTTGTAAGTGACATCGAAAAACTCACCACTCCCTATATTGGGGTTAATTCATTTGGATTTGGAGGTAAGTAAATTGAATTTTCCACTGGACGCGGTGTAGAACATTTTTTTTTTGTTTCTTTCCGATGTAGGTGCCAATGCTCACGCTCTTCTCAAAGGCTGTGAAAAGGAAAAACAAAATCAGGGAGCACCTGAGGATGACTTACCGCGTCTTGTGTATTGGAGCAGTCGCACTGAAGAAGGCGTGAATGTAATGCTAGATTCTATAGAGTCCAATCCATTGGATACTGAGTATCTTGCTCTAACGTATAATATACAAAAAGAAGGGATTCCAGGATTCGTATTCAGGGGATATGGTTTATATTCTCACGTGAAAGGAGGAAATGCTACTTGTATATCGAAAGAAGTGCAACATTACACTGGAGTTCAAAGACCAATTGTTTGGGTTTTCAGTGGTATGGGATCCCAATGGACAGAGATGGGATCTTCGCTCATGAATATACCAATGTTCCGTGAATCCATCAATCGATGCCATAATGCACTGGCACCTAAAGGATTAAATTTAATTAATATCATTACATCTTCAGATCCGAAAATGTTTGATAATATCCTAAATTCATTTGTGGGCATCGCGGCTATTCAAATCGCGATCGTTGATATTCTAAGAGCACTCGATTTTGAACCTGATTATCTTATTGGTCATTCCGTTGGTGAACTAGGCTGTGCATACGCTGATGGAGGATTCACTGCTGAACAAATGATTCTATCTGCATACTCTCGTGGAAAAGTCAGCCTAGAAGTTGATAAAATTAAGGGTTCAATGGCTGCTGTGGGTCTCGGTTACAAAAACATCATCAAACTATTACCCCCTTCAATTGAGGTCGCATGTCATAACAGCGCTGACTCGTCAACAATATCTGGCCCAGCAGAAGATGTGGAAAAGTTCGTAGCAGAACTGAAAAGTAAAAATATTTTCGCTAAGGAAGTACCATGCTCAAATATTGCATATCACTCTCGCTATATTGCCCATATGGGACCGCTGCTTCTTAAATATCTCCAAGAAATTATTCCGAATCCAAAAAAACGTTCACAAAAATGGATAAGTTCAAGCGTTCCAAAACATCAATGGGATCAACCTCGCAGTGAATATTCTTCGGCCGAATATCACACAAATAATTTGTTGAATAGTGTACTCTTTGAAGAAGCAGCAATGCTTCTACCTCCAAATGCACTGACGGTTGAGATTGCTCCACATGGATTGTTGCAGGCTATTTTAAAGAAATCGATGCCAAATGCTGTTAATATTGGTCTCACCCAACGTGGAAACAAAAATAATGCTAACTTCTTCTTGTCTGCTTTAGGAAAGTAAGTATTTTTATTGAGTTTGTTTGTATCTCGATACTGAGCGACATTTTTTGTTATAACTAAACTAAGATTAGCGTGAACCGTAAATCCTTCGATTACTCGTTGATATCTGAGATTTCTTTCGGTATTAACTTTCTATAAGAAATTGGGTTTGTTTGGGACAATATAATGTCACACAAAGCAGATTTCAGAAGAATCCTCAAGTAGTTTCTTCACTTTCTTTAAATTTCAATTCAGTTTTTTCGTTAAGTTTTGTAGCAAACAGTTAATTTAAAAAAAAATACTATTATTAGTAGATAATTAATAAGTAATTTATTCAATATTTTAGAATTCATTTAAATGGATTCACTTTACCCGTCGAACGATTGTATCCGAAAGTGGAATTTCCCGTCTCACGCGGTACAAAAACCATTTCTTCTCTAATTCGTTGGGATCACGGTGAAAATTGGTTTGTATCCAAATTTGAAAACATCAGATCTGAAAAGACAGGCGAAAGGGTATTCCAAATTGGCTTGAATGCTGAAGACACCGAATTCCTGGCTGGACATATCATCGATGGAAAAGTCCTACTTCCAGCAACATTCTACCTTTATATGGTGTGGGAGGCTTTCTCATTGATGCACGCTGGACCTATGTACATGAATATGCCCGTTGAATTCAATGACGTACGTTTCGTCCGAGCTACACATTTAAACAAGGGTTCAAATGTAACCTTGACAGTGTCAATACATCACGGAACGGGTCTATTCGATGTAAGATTTCAATTCATTTTATTGTTAGAACTTGCAATTACCATTTCTATGATTTCTAGATCACTGAAGCTGGAGCGATAGTAGTGACCGGAAGAATAAATGAAATTATGAATCCGCAACCTCCGGAACCATTGCCACCATGTCCATCTAACGACTGCATTATGCTTGAAACGCAAGATATCTATAAAGAACTCAGACTGCGAGGATATCATTATGCCGGAGCATTCAAGAGTGTTATGCAAGCTCGCAGTGATGGGGCCACTGGGAAAATCAAATGGTCATTCAACTGGGTTGCTTTCATGGATTGTCTCCTGCAAATACATATCCTTGGATCTGATTCGCGTTCATTAATACTTCCAACCCGTATCCGGCAGCTTCGCATTCTTGGGCTGCACCACATTAATTTAGCAGCGCAAATGGACCCGGAGAACAAATACTTCGATGTCCAGATGGATCATACTACACAGCGATTAGTTGCTGGTGGGATTGAAATTTTGGGGCTTCAAGCCAGTCCAGTTTCTCGGAGAAAACCACCAGGTATTCCAGTTTTGGAAACCTACAAATTCATCCCGCATTTGCCAGCTCCCACAACCGAAATAACTGACGCTGCAAGGATTTGCGTACAAACTGCTTTGGAAAATAATCCCGTACCAAAAATGAAAATTGTCGAGGTGGATCAAGATAAGGTTCCACCAACTATTCCGTACTTCCAAGAGGCATTAGAAGACTTGCCGGTGGTTACTGGCGATTTCATGCTTTTAACTTCTCAAGAATTAGAACTGCCTGATATTCACGTTGAAGATGGAAAATTGTCGACTCAAACAAACTGTACATTTGTCATATCCACAAACCTCTTGGGTCGACCAGAATGGGTCCAGAAGGCCCAAAAGTCAATTGGCGATGGTGGATACTTAGTATCAATCGAAACTCTTCCTCTCAACTATGCACAAGTCAAAGCGCCTATAGGATTCAATATTATTGCATTTTTACCAACCGAAAAGGGATCGGTGGTCCTTATGAGACGACATCCAAAAAAAGTAACAAATATCACTGTTATCCATGTTGTTCAAAGCGATATGACCTACACCTGGATCGAAAAAATTAAAAATGCACTTGCTATTAACCCAGTGATTTTAGTAGCCCAGAATGAGAACCTGAATGGCCTAATTGGCTTGACGAATTGCTTACGGAAGGAACCAAGTGGACATCAAATTACCTGCGTGTTTATTGACGATCCTCAAGCACCAGAGTTTGACCTAGAACATCCCTTCTATGCTGATAAATTGAAGTTCGGACTGGGAATCAATGTTTTTAAGAATGTACGTACACAATCTTGCTATGAATACTTTTTAGGACACTTGACTGAACAACTCTTTTCTAATATTATAGGGTCAATGGGGAACATATCGACATTTACTACTGAAGCCATTCGTAGAACCCAAAAAGAATAAACGACAATTATACGTTGACCAGCTTCAACGTGGTGATCTATCATCACTTACTTGGTTCGAAGGACGAAAGTCAGTCGAAGATTGCCAAATCAAAGTAGTGTATGCCTCCCTCAACTTCCGAGATATCATGCTCGCAACTGGTCGAATCACATTAGAATCACACCAGAGCTCACGTTTGGAAAACCAATCTCTGCTTGGATTCGAGTTCGCGGGTGTAGGAAAAGATGGAAAACGATATATGGGATTGAAGAGCAATAGAGGTCTGGCTACACATATCGATGAAACTCAGATCTTATGGAACGTACCAGATGATTGGACATTGGAACAAGCGGCTACAATTCCTTGCGTTTATGTTACGGTTTATATGGCTTTCTTCCTTGTGAGCGATATCCGTAAGGGTAAGTCAATTCTTATCCACGCTGGAACAGGAGGAGTCGGACAAGCAGCTATCACTGTGGCTTTGGCTCATGGACTTGAAGTTTTCACAACCGTTAGTACAAAAGAGAAAAAGCAGTTCTTGCTTCAGAAGTTTCCGAAATTAAAAGGTAATTTTTTGCAATTTTCTCTGAAAATTTCAAATTTAGATTGGGGTATTCTACCTTCATAGAATCGAACATCGGCAATTCTCGTGATACTTCATTCGAATATATGGTTCTGAGGCAAACAAAAGGAAAAGGAGTGGATTTCGTTCTCAACTCATTGGCGGAAGATAAACTGCTAGCTTCTGTACGCTGTTTAGGAAATAAGGGGCACTTTTTCGAAATTGGAAAGTTTGATATTATGAACGACAGCAAGCTCGGTTTAGCAGTCTTTGAAAAGGAAATATCCTTCCATGCGATATTTGCTGATCGCTTATTCTTCGCAGGAATGAATGTCATTAAAGTACGACGCCTCTCAAAGCTCTAGGCAAATCTAGCTTAAAAGCAAATTAAATTTTTCATTTTAGGATGTTATGGAGTTGATCTATAAGGGCATCCGTGAAGGTATTATAAAACCATTGCCTGTAACAGTGTTCAAAGCCGATCAAGTTGAACAAGCTTTCCGTCATATGGCAGCTGGAAAGCATATCGGTAAAGTTCTAATTCAAGTTCATGCTGAGAACGATAAGGAGCATAATACAATAGTACCAATATCACCACTTCCGCAAACTTATTTCGATCGCAATCTGGTTTATATAATTCCTGGAGGCCTTGGAGGATTTGGTTTGGAACTGGCTGATTGGATGATTTTGAGAGGAGCTCGAAAGTTGGTACTCAGTTCCAGTAAGGGTTTTTCGAAACCATATCAGTCGTACAGGGTGAAGTGAGTCGGTTCACTCTTTAGTTAAATTAGATTGGATCATAGTTTCTTTTTTCTTTAGAGTATGGAAATCATATGGAGCTAGAGTTGAAATCAGAACTGATGATATAACCACCTATGAGGGGTGCCTGTCATTAATAAAAGAATCAATGAAAATGGGGGCCATCGGCGGCATTTTCAATCTAGCCGTTGCTTTACGTGATGCGATCTTCCTTAATCAAACAGCAGAAAAGTTCCAAGAATGTTTAGCACCAAAAGCTGTAGCCACAAAATATTTGGATGAAATATCACGAAAACTGTGTCCTCGTTTGAAATATTTCGTAGTATTTTCCAGCGTGTCTTGTGGTCGAGGTAACGCCGGTCAAACGAATTATGGTATGGCGAATTCCATAATGGAGAGGATTATCGAACAGCGCGCCCTCAAAGGTTTGCCAGCGAAAGCTATACAATGGGGAGCTGTTGGAGAAGTTGGTCTCGTAGCCGACATGGCTGAAGATAAAATTGATATGGAAATAGGCGGCACTTTGCAACAAAGAATCTCGTCCTGCCTACAAGAATTGGACAATCTATTATCCACGAATGATGCGATTGTATCTAGTATGGTTGTTGCTGAGAAGCGGCGCATAAAGAGTGGAAACATAATGGAAACTGTTCTAAGTATTATGTCTATACGTGACTTGAAGTCAGTTTCAATGGGCACATCGCTTTCCGAAACTGGTATGGATTCCTTAATGGCTGTCGAAATTAAACAAACTTTGGAAAGAGAATTTGAATTGTTCCTGACACCTCAAGATTTGCGAACAATGACATTCCAGAGATTACAAGAAATTTCAGATGCTAAATTGAAGGATGAAGGAGAGCAGGTGAAGTTACGACTTGCACGTGATGATAAACCGGTTGGAATGGCTATGCTACTTCGAAATCTCGGGGATGAATTGAATAGTCACCATACCATACTCCCTCTGATTACGAAGAATAGTAACCTGGTGGATTTGAATTCGTCGCTTATCATTCCTGGCCTAGAAGGTGTAGCTGGACAAGCGTGGTACAATGTCGGTCTAGGACTTTATTCTCCTTCGTATATCTTGCAACTCATGGGCACCGTACATTTATCATCCATACAGGAAATCGCCGCTTCTGTGTTTGAGGTAAGAATAAGTTCGTATGTATATAAGTAAATGAATATGTTTTCTGGTCGCTCTTTTGTGGAGCATAATATATTCCGACAGTCTCTTTTTTAAGGTTTTGTGTAAAACAAAACCTTATTAAAATCGATTCAATGTCTGTCTGTCTGTCACACGCATTTTTCTCCAAAACGGCTAAACCGATCCGAACGAAATTTGGTGGACAGATGGGAACTATGAAATCCCACGCATACAGCGAGTGGCATAAATTTAGGTGGAGTTTAAAGGAGTGCTCCCCATACATGCAAAGGGGGGATTCAAAAATTTTTTTCACCGGATATAGTTGTGTAGGGTATCAAATGAAAGGTCTCGATTTGTACTTTCCGAAACTGACTTTAGTTTTCGCATAAATTACAAAGTGCGTGAGTAATGAGTCAAAATGTACGCACTTGAAGTGAGGCAGGACTCATTTTCGGAAACTACCCAACCTAAAAATCCGGAAAAAATCAGGGTGGTGCGCCTAGATGAAATCTAGGCCTCAAAATATGTCCCATCCCGGTATCTGCTCAAATAAACTTACTAATAGTACATTACTACTTTTTAGAAATTTACTGAAAAACCCCCCTTAAATTCATCCTAGGAATTTTGTACCAGCATAGAGGACAATATTCTGTGTATACTTGCAAAATTTCGCAGAAATCTGGCAATTAACGCCAAAGTTATAGTAGTTCAAACTTAGCAATTTCATGCTAATTAACAGCATCCTAAGCCATACAAATAAGATGCTGACGTCATAATTAACGAGAATAATTGAAATTCGAGTGAAATATTAAAATTCCATTCAAGAAGAATCTAATTCTCCCTAGCCCTTTTTTATATTTGATGTTGGTTAAATTGTTGGCATACAATATTAAACTCAGAGTGTGAAGCGTATGAGGTTGACTATTTCAATACAGGGCTTTCCATCAAATGATTTATTTAAATTACTTTCTAAAAAATAGATGCCAATAGAATTTTTAACTATGTGACACGGAACTGTCAGGCTCATCGCTCCTCACATCTTCTTCTTTTTCTTCAGCCTTCAGTTCACAAGCGGTGTCGGCTCGTCGTGATCGGTTTCGTCATTTTATTTTATCAAATGCCTGATCAGGATGTAATCGCGAGACCTTCAAATCCCCATCCAGTGTATCATGCGACCATTGTTTTGACCGGTTTTTTGGTTGCTTACCATTGACTTCGATGTTCTGACCAATACTGGTTGTTGAATTCTCGTTAGCGTGAATTACGTGACCACACCATCGAAAACGCCTCTCTTGCAGTTTTCCCACGATCGGTGCAAACCCATATCGCTCGCGGATATTCTCATTTCAGACGTGATCAAAACGTGTCACGCCACCAGTGCAATGCAACATTTCCGTCCCCATTACCGCAAGACGCCGTTCATTGTCCTTTATAGTCAACACTCAAACTATAGAGAGTGACAGACGGACGACATTGCAGTAAATTTTAGATTTGGGACGTGCGCTGATACGTCGATCACAAAGAACACTAGTTGCGGAATGTCACTTCATCCAGGTGGCGTTAATGCTTGAAACATTTCATTACGCAGTTCTTTATTGGCTTTTAGCATTGACTCGAGATATTTAAATCGCTCAGTTCTTTCAATGGCAGTAATCTGCCCCTCCAGATATTTAAATCGCTGAGTTCCTGCAATGGTGGTAACCTGCCCAGAACTGAGCGATTTAAATATCTCGGGTCAATGCGATAAGCCAATGGAGAACTACGTTATGCTCCTCACATAGGGAAACACAAAACCTTTTATACCTGAAGCGTCAAGCTTCCGGTTTCCCGACTTGTTTTTGGTTCAATAAGACTGTGCTTCCCTTCCATTATCATATCATTATCTATATATACTTAAATTTTATCTCATTTTAATCTTACAGAAAGCCTCACAAGTATTTAAGAGAAATCAGCCCTTCTACCTGGTAGGCTACTCCTTCGGTACGTTTATTACACTGGAACTAGCATACATGCTGGAACAATTAGGTTTTCAAGGATATGTAACAATTATCGATGGTTCACCACTATTTTTGAAAAAACTTTCCCTGCGGACCTTTAAAGAATCTTCCTCGGACGATGAGATTCAGTCTATGCTTCTTACTACAACGCTCATGCAAATATTTCCTGGAGAGTTTGACGAAGATACTACAGCCAAATTTTTGGCACTCCCGGATTGGAACAGTCGCATTGAGAAGTACTTAGAATATGCAGAAAAACAAACTGTTTATAGCAGAGACTACGCTGAGTGTATAATGCGAGCAATGTTTGATCGTATCAAAATGGTCAATGATCTTTCGTTGAATGACGTTAAACGCATCCAATCATCAATTACATTGGTCCGACCCACGGATGTGTCAGTTCCCGATATCGATGAGGATTATGAGCTGTGTAAATACACTACTGGAAAAGTTACAGTTAAGTTTATTGAAGGTGATCACACTTCCATGCTGGACAATCCTAAGTTACCACAAATAATCAACAGCTTCGATCCGAATCTTGAATCTGATAAATGTTTTGAAGATTTATTATAAATTGATCAATGAGAATGTTTCGAACCACTATACTAATTATTATATTCATGGAAGGAATAACCCGTATGACATTTGCTTTGAATATGGATAATTTTCGCATTTTTAGTTAAATATTGCTTAAATCAATAAAATATTTTAGAAAAGAGTTGGCCGTATTAATTCCTTATCGCAACAGATGCTGGTGAGACTCGAATGGCTCCTTTCAATAACTAAGCATCACCCATTTCACTAAATTATACACCTTCATTCACAGAAACCTTAACGCACCTTTCCTTATGCTTGCTATTCAATTCGTCTAGTCTGGAACAAGTACAGTAGAATCCCGATAATTCGTTTGCACAAAGGACTGACGATTTGTTACGAAATATCGAGATTACCAAATATCTACCATTGCGAATATTAATTTCTTTCAGGTATAGGAGCTCCTTGACCTCAATTGGACTTCAAGAACTCTAAACACTGTTTTACTTTCCATCTGCATGGAACTGTTGCATGTGATTATAAACTTAAGGTTTTCAATAGCATTTAGAAAATCTACACTGCAGTAAATGCTATTACCTCCAAACATATTTTCAATTATTTCTCAGAAATCAATGGACCAAATTCAATAAAATTGTTGTTCACCAGAACATCGAATGAGAAGCATTTTCAAAGCTTTAGCTTTATTGCTTTATATATACAATATCAAGCTTTTGCCTAAAATTGTCATTTTAAGGATGTTAATGTTTTTAGCTCCATCTGCGATTTAATGTGATTTTCGTAACTAATTTGCTTAAATCTGTCGAGGTTTTCGTACTTTTTCGTTAGTGTACGGATTTTAATTAATATGCCCCGTGCTGTTGCATTATGCGATTACGAAAAAGGTGTCAGTGGCAGGCTTAAACCAGATGGGAGATCGACGCTTACAATACAAGAAAAAAACGCGGAACAGAAAACAAATTCACGCCCACTGCAATACGCCAAACCTGTGGTTTGGCTTCCAATTCGACACGTACAAGTCTCTCCATCGTGGGACATTCCAGTAGGCCCTAGTCGCACCCATCAAAAGGCAATCCATAAATAAGGCGAAAACCGGAAACTCGGCGCTTCAGGTATGAACGGTTTTGTTGATTTTTTATGTAAAAATATAAAGGGTCGTTCTACTTATATGTATCTCATAGTAAATATATGTTGAATAATAATAATAATTTGGTACGAAAGGGACAGCTTTGATCTACTCTAACTTTAAGGGGGTGGAAAGTTTATGGTGGTGCCCCCTCTTCAAACCCTGTAAAAACTCGTCGCGCCCATCCTCTTTAAAATGTTATGGCTTCTCAAAGTCACATCATCACTGCCAATTTGAATTTTCAAGCCTATCTTGTGAGAAAGGCAGAATGGGGAGGATATCTAAAAGTGAGAGAAAGGTTCTCTTTTTCTAACCCAGTTAAAGGATTACGGCGGTCATCATCCCTTTGAACGATAGGGTTTAATTTTAGGCCCTATTCCCGCAGTGGTAAAGGAGGCCCTTCTTCTGAAATTATCCCCGTCTAATGGGGAGTATTTTGATATCATCATGGTAAAGTCGCGATTGCCAACCATACTCCCGGAGAGTATGATTGTAAAGATGATATATAGAAGGAAAAAAGGTTCCGTCTTTCTAGTTCTGTTAAAGATACGACACCCCGAAAACAAGCTATTTTCGAATCATAAATAAGCTTGTAGGGTAATTATTGTCCCAATGTGCAAGGGGGACTACAGAGGGGCCCTTCCGCCTTCGCGCGGGTGCTCTCCCCCTTCATTAATTCCACACCCCCTCCGAGGATGGGGTTGAAAATTCAACTTTTACTTTAATTGCTGCTAGTGTTGTGTGTTATGTTTATATATATGCGAAGATACCATTTGCAAAAGATCTCCGAAAGTATTTAAGCCCATCCTCAAATAATTTTTAAAGTTGAGAGGAGGAAATCCGTTGAGCAATTTGTGTAACAGTGTATAGTCCCTATTATGTATATATTTTACCTTGAATTGCTTCCGGTATTATTCAGTGGCCAAAAGAAGTTCTCACTGCATGGTCCAGAACACAGTATATCTAACAGACAGTACCCACACTCAATGGGCAGTGTGGGCAGTGCGCTTAGTGTGGGTATTACTTATTAGATGTACTGTGGTCCAGACGGTTTAAATCATTATATAATAATAATCATAATCGTTGGCGCAACAATCCATATTGGATCAGGGCCTTGAAGTGTGTTAGAACACTTCATTCAAGACCATAACTGTACACTACAGGATTATAGTACCCTGTAGGAGGCAATGTGGTCAGCATTGTGCTCGCCCGAGATTATTACCCTGATTTGACTCAGGCACTCATTCATAGCTGAGTCTACTGATATCCGACGTTAAATCACGACACAAATTCCACAGCCACCAGCGAGATTTGAACCGTGACCTTCCATACGACAGCCTTGCGCTCTAACCACTCAGCTATCCGGATACACGGTTTCAATCATTACTCAGGGGATTTGTGAAAAAATCCCCAGTATTTCATGCGACGCAATTTCAGCGGTAGTTCGGTAAATTTTGTGGCCTTGCTGTGAGCAGATGGGCAAGGTCGAGTTGCAGTTCCCATCGTTAACAATGGATCGAATATCAACGTGTAATTGCGCATCGATTGATTGTTTTTTTTTTCGATGTATTGAGATACATTTTAGCAGGACAGCACGTTGCCCTATGTAAGCCCGAGGACGCGCAGTTGGCTTAACGCTCATCGTATTGAGATGCTCGATTAACCTGCGTAAAGCCCGGACTTCAATCAGATGAAAAACATTTGGAGCAAGATGATCCGTCATACGTATGCAGGTAAAAAGCAATATCACCCGATTGAAAAATTTAAACTTCGATTATCAATGCGTGGCACGTAACCGACAATATGTATGTAGTAAAAAAACCTTGTAAATTCTTCGAATAATTTTATTTTTGATGTAATAAATAAAAGAAAAAAAACCTTGTAAATTCTTCGAATAATTTTATTTTTGATGTAATAAATAAAAGAAAAATCCATCCCACTAATTATTGAAATTACCGCTCTTTGCATTCCTGCTTTATAAAACTCACTAAAATGTAAATTTGGTCGAGTGTGCAGTGCTATTTTTCAAGCAATAAAACTGATTTGTGTTAGAGGTACTTCTTGTTTAACATTTTTATAACTCGACATTTCATTGAATTTGGTCCATTGGTACTTGTGAAAAAAATTATAGTTGTTTTAAAACTCTAGATACCACAACTTTGACAGACCCTCGTTTGTTCGTGTCCCTTAGCCTAGCTCTCTGCGGCATGCCAACTGGATTGCCCCTCCCTTACTGACCCCGTCTTTCGTCGCAGTGGCCAAAGGTCGAGCAAGACCCACATTCTTTCATTCCCAGGGGTTTCTCAACGGAAGCCAGGTCCCTATTCAATATGTCATTCTCCTCTCTGTGGAACACAATCTCCGACTTCTACCACAATTATCTTCTCTAGGATTTCGATCCTAATCTCGCTCTCCTAAACGATACCAGACTGGCGGAAGCCCTCAACGTAAAACTATATGCTCCCGGTTACATTACGTTCCGCAACGACGCGGGCAGAGGCACAGCCTTACTAGTCAAAACGGGACTTAGGGTAGATAGCATCCCATCGACTGCACTGGCATCAAACCGCTTGTTAGCAGTAGTTAGACTTCCTGTTAGGGGTGGAAGCGTCCACCGAGTCCTAATCGGCTCTCTCTACTTCCCGGGCGGCACAGGTCGTCACCTCACTCCCATTTCCAACGCGACTTATCCAGTGCACTGGGTCCTCTAATGTTGAGCTAAATGCATACATCTGGAAAGTCAACACAACCTTCAAAACTACAAATGACAAACACGCTCCAGTTGAAAAACGTGGTACTACAAATACGAGTGCCTTTCCCCTTCAACCCTCCTCTTAGTCCACAGCGCAGGAAACGATTATTTCACCGGTTACGCAACAGATGCAATGCTGACTACCAACTACCTGTCCAGAAAAATCAATAGAGCTATTCGATCCGAACTGAATGCATCTTACAAGAAACTACTCAAATCCCTCATACCTGGCCCACAAGTTTTCTCAATAATTAATCTATTGGCTGGAAAAAAAAATCAACTACTACCCGTACTACCCGCCAGCGGACTCTATCTGTAACTGCTGTGAACGATAAAAGGTTGACCTTGGAAGGGTCTTGCGTTTGCCCCATTTCGCCCAGCTCATATAGTCAGAATAGACCCGTTTGCCTCCTTCTTTACCTCCCTAGAAGAAGTCGACCTAATTCGCAATCACTCGGTCCCACAATAAAAAATCTTCGGGGCCCGACGGTATCTCTAACTTTATCCTGCGCCTACCATCAGTGAACGTCTCGCCATCCTTTTCAACAACTGCCTGAACCATAGACAAATCCTGCTATCATGGAAATCAGCCCTCCTTATACCTATCCTTAAGAAGGAGTGGTCGGGCGATCCCTTTTTTTTCCAATGTTGGAAAAATCTTGAAACGTATCCTGCTAAGTCACTTCAATAGACACTACTCCCCTATCATTCCACTTAATCAATTCAGCTTCGAATACCTCAGATCTACCGAACAGGCAATCCTGTATCTGCAAGACCATATCCTCGAAAAGGCACTTGATTCAGTTTGGAAAGAGGGCTTGCTCTACAAACTAATTCGAATTACACTATCGCGCGTCAGACTGAAGAAGTGGCTGTCCCACCCTAACCCACTGATAAAAAATCTCGCTACGTGCATTGCCTCGTTACGCGAGCAGAGGTACTACGTGTCAGGGCTGGCTCTCCTCTCAGACAGTAATTCTCCTCTCAACCATCACGCCTCCCACCCCCCACCCCCCTTCATTCTTTCCTTTTGTCAAAGCTCTTTCCGGACTTTCAAAGAGGCTAACCGCGTAGGACCAATGTTTCGGCAGTCAACCGCCGCGCAGATCACCTTTCATTATTTTTTTTACCTAGTCTAGATTAAGTCAATCATCATTAATTAGCCTGTACAGTATGTGATATCTGTAACCATTAACTTCTCCCCTAAATTAAGACCCCTTCTTTTACAAATTAGGCTCCACAATACATGCCCCGCAATCCCACAATACTCTTCTTTCCTGCCGTCTTTGGTCACTGTTCTTGCACAGGTCCAAATCGAGTAAAAGGTAGTTTTTTTTTCAATTTACTATCACCATCGAGAAAGGTTTATGCGTTACTCCAAATCCGTCGATCAATCCTGTCCGCCGGTGCCTAAAAACTCCCATTTTCTCGTTTCTCTCTCCGTCATCCAATACCGAGTACAATTTGGTGTTGTTTTGTGTTATACATATTTGTTTAGCTGTAAGTTATAAATTATTCTTAGGTTTAAGCACATGCTATGTCAAATAAACCTTGCCATTCACCGCCTTTTCACTTTATACTATGTAACCGACTAAGCCGAATATTTCCGTAGGTTAGCGTTACATACTTAATTAGTCACGCTTGAGTTTTTAAGTTATTTTTATTTTTTATTTCTACAAAAGAAAGGAAATGTCGCTCAGTTACATCAAATTTTCTCTCTGCGGCAGTCAATGAGAAAACGCCGTCTTTAAAGTTGCCTATGATACAATGACCAGGGTAAAACTGTACATAGCTGAAAAAATTTGGGTTTCCGGCTAATAAAACCGACTGGATAACTTTGACCACTGTTCGAGGCCAGATAAAAGTAGCGGGATTAGTATAGACCCGATTCACCATCGATTATGGTCTAAAACAAAGGGATGCTCTCTCATGCTTTATTTTTAACCTGGGCATGGAAAAGTGTTCCGCCACACTGAGAGCAACTTGAATAGTTAAAAAGTGTTGTTTAACCAACAGTGATACCGGATATAATGTCGGTCAACCTAGCAAATGCGAGTATCTCAACATCAACGTCAAGTTGAAGTTGTCCCGGCTCATGAACTATCTGTGCTGCTATATACAAAGTGTCCGCCACCATTAATCAAAAGCTCCAAAACATTTGACCACACTTGTCTTTTCCGTGTCATCGGGTGCTCTGGCCCCGTAGACGTGTTAATCAGAAGGCGGAAGTGATCGAGACGATAGGTAGGGCAAAAACTTCATTTTGGCTTATGCTTTGCAATGAAACCTATTATCCCAGGAACACCGGTTAGTGCGTTAAACTAGAACTACACACATGGCGCAGAACAGTTAAATGACGTCGAGAAAGCTAAAATACATTGCCAGAAACTGGCAGCAATAGTGCGTAGCGACAAATATGTATATACTCCTCACTTCTACCAATATTTTTTAAATCTTTAATTAACTAGCTGTTCATTTTTTTCGTTAGTTAATTGAAATTGTTAGAATACCAGCTAAACATTGAAAAATTAGTTTCCTATTTCCGACTAACACGATTTTTCGAAAAAGCTGTTTTTTTGTTTAAGTTTTTCCTTGGTTTTTAATGGTTTGGTTTGTAAATAATAAATGGAAATAAATAAATGTTCCCCCACTGTATTCGTGTGTTTGCCGACAGAATTTTCAGTTTTAGTTAATACATAAACCAAAAAAGGTAATAGATTAATCCAATTGAAAATATGGAATAGGTACAATTGTATGGCAGGAAGGCAACACAGCTGATTGTCAAAGATAGATACTTCGCGTGGTTGCGGTTTTTGCATAAAGCAATGTTCCTGTCGAAGCATTCCGTGCGGGTCTTAAGGCCTCTCTACCCGCTTTTTGTAAAGGAAGGTATTGCTACCGGACAATGAACCATCCAAGTAACCATCCTTTGAAACAAATTAACCATACTTTCACGCTTTACAGGGCAAACCCGCGAAATTAAAAGATGGGTCGCCCCAGTGCTCAAGGAGGTGAATAAGCGGAAGAAAAAGATGGGACCAGAACCGGAGAGGCCGCGATCTTCATTTATCGAATGGAATTACAATGCGGAATTGTTCGCATTCAACAAACGATTGAAAGAGGACATGGATTTGGCGAAACTTCAACAAGCATTCGTTCACAGATCGTATATTATCCAAGAAGAGCAGAAGCAAAGAGCAGTAGGTGTGCAAGAACCTAATATTGGATTGAATGGTAACCGCACACTGATTCAGAATGGCGAAACAATTATCAATGGGTACACAGAAGGATTTCTCAAGTTTTTCCTTCCCAAAATGCCAGCGTCATTAGTTGCATCCGTGCAAAAACAACTTACTTCAGATCAGGCCCTTGCATATCTCGCTGAGAATCTTGGGATGGGTGACTTAGTTTTGAGTTCGGAGTTCCCATTACAGGAAGGAACGCTTGCTGATACATTTAAAGCCGTTGTTGGATCACTACTTTCATCTTCTGGCGAGGAAAAAGCATACACATTTGTCCGTGATTTTGTCTGTACTCAATTAAATCAGAAAGACTTAGCTGAATGGATTGAGATTGAGAAACCTTTCGAACAATTGAAAGAGGTTTGCAACGGAATAAATATTGGTGAACCGGAACCGCGACTGATTGGCGAATCAGCTAAAAATACAGTACTGGCAGCATACAACGTTGGAATTTATAGCGACAAGAAGCTGATTGGAAGCGGTAAGAAATAAATGAAAGGTCTGACTGTTTTCCGAAACTAATTGCAAATTTATTCTTAGGTTTTGGAGAAAGCATAGCCACAGCTATCGACGTTGCCGCGTATAATGCACTGCGTGAATTGTGGGGCTTCCCTGAGAATATGAAACCGTTTGATTTCAACATTCAAATTGAAAAAGTTTCAAAAATGAAAGTAGTGAATCCAAGTTGAGTTAGAAGCATTTGTTGAAAATAAAGTTAGTTATAATCATTAAATTGTTTTTTATCTACAAGCATTGTGTTGGGAAAAAACGCTTTTTTTGCCTTCCAAAATCGGCACATCTACGCAGCTGATGGGTCCTGATATTGGTTACAGAATTACAGTATACCTCGAATCGAGACATGCAAACATCACTGTGAAAACTTCCACATAAGTTGTCAATGCCATCCTCCTGACCATTTACCAGGTGTACAAGCTTAAATCCGTTGTTTTTTTTTTCAAGAAATGAATTTTTTTTATAGGAACCAAAAAAACTTTATTTAGAATACTGGACGTCTGCGTAAGAATCGAAGTACTGCTCAGCGAGCGAATGGCCCATGGATGAAAATAGATGATAGTCGGATGGGGCCAGGTCTGTTGAATAAGCGGGGAGGGATAGTATCCCCCTGTTGAGCATTTCCAAGTAGTTTCGAACTTTTTTTTACGTGTGCGATGGAGCACTATCACGGAGAAAAATCAGCTTTCATGTCTTTACTGATATTCCGGTCGTTTTCCACTCAGAGCACGGTGCAATTTGATGAGTTGTTAGGGATAACGCTAGGCATCGACAGTTTCACCAGGTTTCAACAGTTTATAGTAGACAGTACCCCGCTGATCCCACCACACGCACAGCATCATCTTCCGTCCGAAACGATTTGGTCTTGCAGAAGATGCAAGCTAAATTACGCATGTATTTCGGCCATCTGCCTAACTTTCAATTCATGCGATACCCATTTTCCAATTTTTTTAACCTTACCCATTGCACGTAGAATCATGGAAACGGTTTGTTGAGAAACACCTAATTACTTGGCGAGGATTTTCTGCGTGTGTTGTCCTTAACTTTCCTGGGTCGATTTTCATGCTCCTTATCGCTTAGAGTGAAATCGCCATCTTTGAACTGACAAAACTAGTCTCGGCACGTTGTTTCCTATGAACATTGTAGCCGTAGGCCTCCACAAGCATTCGATGCGATTCAGCGGCTGATTCCTTCAAACTGAAGCAAAAAAGTAGAGCTTCCCGTTAATGGTTTTTTTTTCGGGAACAAAACTGGACCTGATTAGTGAAGAGAAAAAATATGTTTTTGCAAAATTGCTGATGATATGGACTGATAATTGTTGACAAATGTCGTAAAAAAAAAAATATGGCGTGCTCATAGCAGCTTGATACGCTCACTAATGCCATCCGTGAGCAAACATCGGATTTAAGCTTGTACACCTGGTATATCTATATTTACTGTGTGTTAACCGTCGAAAACGGTGAATGTACCTTCTTTTTTTCTTTTTGATTACAGGTGATGATGAAAAGATTTTCAAACATTAATAATTAGCATCGCTACAATCGTTACGGTCTTGAATGAAGTGCTCTAACACACTTCCAAGGCCCTGATCCAATATGGATTGTTGCGCCAACGATTATTATTATTATTGCTACAATTTGCTCATCCAAGAAAATACGCATTCTACTGGTGCAATGCTTCCTTGACTATTTAAAAATTGGACCCAAAATAATTGATGTGAAGAAGCATTTTTTAAGTAGTCTAAAAGGTCGATTTTATTAGTAAAGTCTTGTTGTGGATTTACAGGGAATTTTGAAGCAATTTCGCCAATTTCTTCTGGAGTTTATTTAATCTTTTGAAATACCCCACTAGATATCTCTAGTGATTGAATGTTCATCCTAGAATGCAAAATCTGTCCAGCAATCTAAGGCAGTAAAACCCTATTCTAGTTTGGTTAAGCAAAGATGATGTACCCAAAACTTGGACAAAAGTTAAATTGCGATGTTATGGTCAATGGGTCATTAATCTGTTTCTAGTAGTAAAATTGTCCTCAATATTGCTGGAAACCTCGCAGTAATGTATCTGAATGATGCTTATAATGGTATAGTGCAAGTCATGAATTAACTTGATATTATAATGGGATTTTATTATTATAACTTTTGCTCAGAAGCTAACGCTAGGCATATAACATAGTTTGAACGTTTCCCCACTAAAGAAACTAGAAAAGCCCATATAGCGTGTTTTTTGGCGCCAAATTGTTACTTCAAGTACACCCTCGCCTTATTTTCACTGACGGAAACCATTTCTATGGTGCAATCTAACAAAACTCTCAAAAACCGTTTTTGAAAAAAATTGTATTTTTTAAATTATCAGCATTTTGAATTGCAACTAAATTCAAGCGCACTGGAAAGCTCGCACCATTATGAATCACGTCACAAGTCGCGTCAAAAACTTCAGTAGGGCGGCAACTGGCAGTTGCTCATTAAAAACTCAAAATATTAAAATTAATTTTGCGCGTCAAACCTGACCTACGCCATTGCTCCAGCTGAGGCAGGGTCTGCCACGTCTTCTCTTTCTACCATAGATAGTGCCCTTATAGACTGGTCCGCTATTGCCCGACTAAATTCAGTTTCTTTGGAGACAGATTTAAATTTTGACGATCATTTCAATGTGAGTTAACACTTTTTAAACTTGAACTCGAATTTTAATAGATAAAGTATGAAGTATGAAGGAAGGTCTTAAGACATTATATGCAAGACATTCAAACCCTGCTCAGTGCCAAACCAAAATTTCAGCGAATTTATAAAAAAAAACGTACATTCTATCGCCACTCAGGAACGGGCGTTATTTCCATCCTTTCTGTTGAAAACTGATTTATTACTTGAAAAGTAACAAGCACTAAGCCGAGTGCTTCCACGTAGATAAGAATCAAATTACTCGCTCAGTGACGTCAAACGAAGTGTCCGCTTTTTTTTCCCGCCATGCGAGTATTCGATTTTTAAACTATTGTAATTAATAAATGAGCTTTCCGAATTGGTTTTTTTCAACGGATATGGTAATTGGGGTACATATACTTATTTTCTATAGCGCGGAGACCGGATGGTACAAAGTTATTTACTATTACGCCAGCAAATGTGATTTTTTCAGTAGGGTAACGGCAGCATTCATAAAGCGACAATTGTGAAAAAGCAAAGAGGAGATTGTGAAAGCTTAGAAGTCGCTGAAAAATCAGTTCACTTCTGAGATATGGTCGCTGTTTCCATAACATAAAAGTAATTCGAGGTTTTCACATTCGTAGCTCACGAATCTCTATACCTTTTAGTCATCTTTTAAGAAAACCTGAATATACTCTATATGAATCCTTAATACCCAGCGAACGTAGTGAAAACTATTAGCACAAGTGATGATTACCTTTTCTACATCCTTCGTTGTCTAGATGTTATACAGATATTCAGACCATAATAACTATCTCTGCTCCTCTTTTAAATGGACTTGGGGCCATCTATGCCGGGGTTGTGAGTCCGAAAGGCGTCATGGGTTTGGGCCTCAGTACCGCGACAAATCTCGGGAAGCGCAACGTAACGCACATGGTGATAACATGAAATTTACTATAGCTCTGGTCAACATATACGGACTAACAAGCGAAATAAAATTGCTGGGGTTGATGTTTGACCTGTTCATCGCAGCACCCGCAGGCTTCTCATCTTGTATTATAGGAAAAATGCTTGGTATCCTAGAAGAAAGGCTAGTTTCCCTTTTGGATCCTTCTGTATTGGCCACATTAACGCTTTGGTCACTTTGATCATTGCGGCACAGTGCGCGAAATTGAGATCAGCTTTTCACTTGTTTTTCATCATTTTCGAGAAAACTTTCGAAAGGTCCAACATGGACTGCACCTCATGTACTCAATGTAGGTACAGCCGATGTATCGGATGCTGTATCGAAGTAAATTCTCAGAAGAATTTTAACTTTAAAATCGAGTCCGAAAAGGCTGCGTTCTATTGCCGATGCTATTCCTTCCCGTTATCGGCGACGTACTTCATGTCGTTTTGTCCGGTGGCCTAGGATGTCTCGAACACCTCGACTAGGTCAGCATCTTCTTGCTCTCACACCCAGTCATAGAATTTGGCCAAATAATTCCGCATTTGGAGAAGGAGACAAGAACAGTCGGCCTAAAGATAATTACAAACAAACCCTAGGTTCCTATGTGCGTTAATGGACAGAGCAATGAAGGCAGCGATCGATATATCTGAGTACCGTTTTACTGCCGACGGTGGTAGAAAACTTGATTTTGTCCGACACATTAAATGCGCTAGATCCACTTTCAGTATCATCATCATCAATGGCGCAACAACCGGTATCCGGTCTAAGCCTGCCTTAATAAGGACCTCCAGACTTCCCGGGTTTGCGGCTAATAACAACCCTACTTTCAAATACACTATTTACATAATGCTACAAGATTTCGTAATGACAAAGTGCGGCTACATCCTGGACCTAGACCCTGAGCCTGTACCACGAATTTCGCTTTAACATTTCTGGAGCCTAATCTGGGATAGCTAAGCTAACGATCAATGCAATAAAAAAAATCGACTCCGAAAACGTCCTAAAATTTGAAAATACGCCTATTGTGGGCAAACGCATGCAAGAATTCAATTTGCACATTTGAAATGACAATTTTTAAACATGACAAAAACGACCAACATGCCGACCGCAACAACGAAGGTTGGATACACTAGATGGTGAATTGAGAGCTTCTTGACTTCAATCAGATCAGGCCTACGGCCGAGAAAAATCCAGACGAACCAAGCTCCGCTACTGAAGGGAACCAAAGCTAAAGAAACAGAGTTCGATTCTCAATAAAAACGAAAAACAAAAATGTAATAATTATATGCATTGTTCAATGCTATAACTCAAATAAAATTACGCGTCTTCTGGATTATTATTTTAGCGGGAAAAAGTTTTCGAACTTTTATTAAATATTCAGAATTCTTATTCAAAGCTTATATCTAACGTTGGACATAATATAATATTAACAATAATAATTGATTAAATAATATTTTATGTACATCGTATAAAATCTGCCACTGCTTTCTTATAACTGCTGAGAGTCCATTATTAAATTGCCGTCTTTATCTTTTAATCTAACCCTACCAGTTGAGTATCTCGTTTCCTGGCTTCCATCAGGATAAACTATTTTCACGGTCCCATCAGGATATTCACGTCGTTTATGGACCTTGGTATGAACTTCTTTTTGTCCATTAGGAAATGATAAAATCTTGTCTCCAGTTTTGAGTTGAACTAATCTCGTTCCATCCGGATATCGCCACTCTTCTACTTTTGTTGGATCCGTTGGATTAGCAATTCGGATGGTACCATTTTCAAAGTGAACCTCAACAGTACCGTCTTTATATCGATGTTCAGTTTGACCATTCGGGAACTCAAGAATTTCTAAACCATCGAGATAAGTGGTATGCCACGTATTTGTCTGCGCATAGTAGTATTTAACAGTGCCTTCGTTGATATTTGTTTCTTTTATATCTTTGTTATAGTAGAGCATCCGAATTAGCATCCCATCCGCGGATATTTTTTTCAAATTTCCATTTGTATACCAAATGTCCTTGCTGCCATCAGAATTCAAAATTTCGCGCTTAAATTCATCTTGTGTTTGAGATGTTTTTGGATTAGAATCTGTCTGTGCATTGTCTTGAGAAACCTCATTCTCACTAGCTTCACTTTCATTATCTTCAGGCTCTTCACTTCGTTGATGGTTTTTAAAGTAGGCACTTTCGTTCTCTTCAAGCGTATCACTATCGTCACTATTATTAGGTTGAGCTTGCTTTTCTTTGGACGCATTTGAAGAGATAACAGTCTTTTTTATTCTACGTCCACAAATTTTTCCAGTATGGGATGTAACTTTAGCTACTAGCGGCTTCGAGTGCTGATTTTTCGCTTCAACTACCGATGGAATCTAAAAAAGAATGGATGTCTTTTGATTTCCGTTAGAATAAATCTGCCTAACAAATGAGGTTATATTGCTGCTCTTGAATGGTAAAAGGAAAGCACATAAAATTTTGATGGTTGGTTGGTTTTGATTGATGTTTGCCCAAGACATGCATCCTGAACCACCATCGACAGCTGCGATATTCTCACCTTCTCATGATGGCCGTCGGAAACTGTTTCAGGGGCGGATAGCCTGTGCAATAAAACACATAAGAACCGAATATGGGAAGATAACCCAAAATAAAAAACAAAAAGCAAATATGAAATGAACCTGGATAACTGTCGGAAAGGTCTTCCGACGGGCAATCTTTTAGTTCAATAGATTAAAAGTCCTAGAGGATCTTCTATGGAAAACGCAGAAGAAATCTTTGACTTTTTCTTGCAGCCAGCATGTACATAAGCGATCACGCAAGGCAACTCAATGCGTCTCGATGGATGGACCCACTTATACGGAAATCCTGAGAATCCGAGATCTTTCCCAGGAAGTGGAAGAAGGGGATGAACGTTAATGTTCCGAAAAAGGTCACCTATGTTGAGTGACAATTGGAGGGATATCTGCGTGCTAATTACCGTTGTAAAGGCTATAGTTAAAACAATCCTGGAACATATTAAGAAATATCTCGATCGACAGATAGTATGCTTTGAGCATATCAACACCTCGCAGATGATCTTGGAAGATTGCGCGGAGTTTACGTCTCCATTTCTCTTGCCCTTCATCGATTTCGAGAAAGCTTTCGACAGGGCCCCTATGCGGGAGGGACATTCCGGAGAAACTAATGACTATTATCAGAGCGTCATATGATAGCGCAAAATGTCACGAGCTAATGCGAGATAAAATTTCGTAGGCATTTGAGCTCCAAAGTGGAATTCGTCAACGTTGTATCTTGTCGCCGATATTATTTCTGTTTTTTACCGGTGAAGTTCTCCATCCAGCCTTGTATGGCTTCAATGATGATATCTGTTTGATCTCCCACCGAGTCATGGGACTTGGTCAAATGACTCCGGTTATGAAAAGAGAGGCTAGACTGGAAGTAGACACTATCAAAACCAAGATTTTTAGTCTGAGTAGTCATAGTGCTCTTCTTATCTACATTTGAGCAGAGCATGGAAAGCGTTGATCAAATTGCACATCTACCAAGTGTCGTTTTTGCAAACGGTGGCAACGCCCGAACCATTAAAATGCGCAATATCCGCGTTGGCTGCCTTGTCTAAAATCTCGAAATGCAGTTATCTCAACACTAAGATCAAGTTATGATTGTCCTGTGCTAATGTACTTTTTGTGTTGCTATAGGGGAGTAGCGCATGGGAAGCGATCACCACGGTTACTCAAAAGCTCCAAGTCTTCGTCAATACTTGCTTGCGGCATATCATCCGAGTACGCTGGCCTGTTAAAATTTTAAACGAAGAACTTTGTCGGCGTACAGGCCCCAGGTGACAACTCCATCGATGACTATGCGATGCAGTAGAATCCAATATCAGAAGATGGCTGACGAGTGGGTTGCTCCAGGAGCACATGGCGCAGAATAGAGGAGAAGGAGTGCAAGCGTGACTGGAAGTCCTAGCGGGAATTGAATCACTGAAACACACTAAATATTTAGGTATGATGATCGATGGAGGTGGAAAGGAAAAAAAAAAGAAAGATTTAAGAGCACACAATTCGGCATAGTCCTTACTTGGGTTTCGATGTGAGGAATAAAGTCCAAAAATTGTCAGATATTGAAAGGCTGTCAGGACGACTGGAAGAAGTAAATCCGTACGACCTACTCTCATGAGGTACGAATTGCCAAAGGGCTAAAGCTTCTAAGGAGCAGCTACTTTCGCAGGCCAACCAAAGTGCATGGATTGACTACAGGGTCTTTTACCCACAAATGTGAAGCCGAAAATCGCAATCGTAACTTAGCGAGAGGTGATTTTAATATGTAAAATCCGGCGCTAACAGCGTACGTTACTCTGGATTTAGCCTTTTGAGGATTTTCACATCTTTAAAAAAAGAAAAAACTAGAAGAGCACTAAAGGCCCTGGGAAATTGAACAAGTCGGAATACCGGAAACTGGACCCTTCATGTATGAGTATATATTGAAGAGATGAATATTATGCTCATCCTAAACAAAAAAAATTGCCTATTACAGTATACTGATGTTTACATATGTATATACGCATATACCTATTTGAATTGATCATATGCATCTGAATATTTCCACTTTACTCCATTCACCGAAGGATACATATACAAGTACGTAAGTTGAATGGCGCTGGTACTAACGTAATTACACATATACATATCTATCTGGATGGGACACTAAACACAAACTTCAGTAACAAATTCATATGCATATGTCTTCCGTGGGTTTTGTTCCAGATAAAACCTTAAAAAGCAAAAAAAGAAAACAAGTTGGAATACCGGAAGCTGGGCGCTTCAAGTAGAAAGATTTTGTGTTCGTCTATGTCAAGAATTTTCTTTTCTTCTTTTTGCAATTCGTACATAGCCAAAAATTCAAAACATTTCTTCATTTATGTCCAAACTTCAAGATATATTTCCATATTAAAGATAGAAGTTGTACGCAAGCATACGTGTATATATAATACTTATACAATTGGATACAACCCGCGAATTTCATTCGCATATACAAATATATGTATGTTTGTCTCGAGTAATTGATACTGATACATAAATAACTAAAAAATAAAAAGGAAAACTAAGATGTTCCCTTTTTTCTTTTCCTGTCAGAACCGAACATGCGTACCGCAGTTTATCCTCTCGAAAAGCAGGGGTATTGTAGGCGTTCTCACAGGCCATAATTCACTAGCTGGGCATATTATTATTATTCTGTTAAGGGAAAGTCGCACCGCGTCCTTGAAGAACTATTGTGCCCCTTTTACTGGTTATAGTGTACCTATTGATCATAGTATCTCAAGCAGGCCTATAATCGTTAGGAACTTTAGTATGTTCCCTACTTCCAGATCTTTCAGCTTTGCATCTGGGCATATCTTCAGAATAGGAATTATTCAAGATGATACGTGTCCCTCCTGTAATGAGGAAGCGGAATCCACGGAGCGTTTCCTATGTGAATGCTCCGACTATGGGCGCATCAGGCATCAGATCTTCGGTGCCGATGTTCTCCAATTGCGATGGGTAGCATGGCATCCACTAACGGAAATCCTGCGATACGTTAACAAATCCGGGATATTCCGTTAGATGGGGATATCGAGTGCAATGGGCCACCACGGCCTGAGTGCTCAGAAGCTATTGCTTCTCCCCCACCCATACACACACATACACAAACAATTCGTATAAATTTGCCGGTCCCCAAAGTTCATTATCCCGATATTTTGTACTAAATCGTCAGCTCCTTGATGGTACGAATTAACGGGATTCTAATGTATTGCTTTACCACTAAATCCTTTGAAATTAATAATTATTTTAACTATCATTTTATTTTAGAAAATCTTGCTATTGTAATTTTAACAACATCATAATGAATTATTTTCGGGACTGCTTTCATGATTTCATTGTACAGCCATACTGGTACTTTGGGCTGACGAGGAGGCGGGAACCAAGTCGTCCGAATCAACACCAAGTGGCCAAGGAGAACCTCTACGCGGTGGCACCGGGAAACGTTACATTCACATTGACTTGCTGGTCCCGATGCACGGGGACTCATTTAAAGTGGCTTCGGCCACAAAGCCTCACCAGAGGTTATCTGGTTCCATAGAAAGTCAGGTAGCATTCGAGCTCATATGTCTCGGGAGAATGTGAATGTGATGTGAGAGGCATGTACTCTCACCCCCGTTAATTGCTGTTAGCCACCAAGTGGGAGTTTCATGAGGGTGTGGTTACTTTCACGTCGCGGATGGAGGCCTTCGAGCCTCAAGAGTGGCGTTTTGCTGTACAGCTCGGGTGCCGCACTTTTGAATTCAGTACAGACTTTAGGTAGATCATGCATCCACCAGTAAGAATGCGAAGACTTGGAGTCAATATAGGCTGCAACCGTTGTTGCTTATCCCGACGTGTCTTAGGAAGACCGTGGGATTAGATCTAAATGGTGAGAACTCATGTTTAACCACCCGGACGTAATTGTACAGTCATATTTTGCCAAAATAAAAAAAAACAAACATTCTGCAGAAGGAAAAAAGTTGACGATGAACATAAATTGAATACCGCGAGTACTAACGTACACATATATCCATCTTGATTGGACACTACTCACATCATAAATGTGTAAATGACTTCTTGAGTGCCCAAACGCAACTCCAGCGGCGTTGCTCAGTTATCTCACCACTTTTCAACAACAAAAAGAAGTGTAGGAACACCGATGACTAGGAAATATTGCAATATCACATGAAACAACGTGGTCCGATCACTTTTAAAATTATAATGTGCTCTCAAGCGCGACAAACCAAAATTGAGGCCGAAAAAGAAGTACTCGGGGAAAGAAAATTGACACCTCTCCACAATAGGACATCTGGTCATAAAGGGATTAGGACGGTCGTTGGAAAGGGGGTACAGGTATAAGAAAACGTCAAATACTTGATAAGATCTCAATATTTGATTTTTTTAAATTTGGAAAATTAAAGCGACTATGGTTGCTTATAGGCACTAATGGGTTACAAATTATTCGCCTGAAATCGTTAATATGCTTCGAACGCTAAACAGTGGACTTTATCCAAATTTATGATCCCTACAATTTATAGATTTACGTTTTACATTATTGAAATGTTTAGATAAATTCCCTTTAAATCAAATGAAATTAACAAATGGATAGAAATACTCACTGTTTTAGGTACCAACTTAGCAATGCTCTTATTAATTTCTTGTAGCATTTTATTGTTGCTATTTCGCATCAGTCTCGCATTCTCGTTTTCCAACCTTTTCTTCTCCTTCTTCAAAACATCAATTTCTATCGAGAACTCTTTCAAGTCTTTCTCGAGATTCCTAATCTGGGCCCGTAATCTTGCCTGGGCGGCAGTGTGTTTAGTTTCTTTTTCACGATTTTCCTTCTGCAATTGCTCTACTTTCTCTTTTAACTTTAAAACATCTTCACATTCCTTTCGATTCTTTGCTCGATGTTCTTTGACTAGCTTTTCGTATTTCTTTTTCTCCTCTTCCATTTTCATACGTTCATCATGAAGTTGTATTTCTAGTTTAATCTGCTCGTCTTTGAATTTTTCGCCAAGTTCTTGCCGCTCCTGGTCCAACCGGATTTTCTCAATTTCGCATTCTTGTTTGAGTTTTACTAATTCAACGTTATTCTTCTGGAAGTCGGCTATTTCACGTTCTAAGTCAACTAGGCGGGTTTTTAAACGATCGGTTTTCTCCATTAAATCAACTTGTTGATGATCAATTACATTATTTGTTAATGTTGTGGACTGGTCATTATCCAGTGTTGATTCATGTGATAAGTTATTGAGTTCTGATACTTGATTATTTGTTTCCCTATTTGGGGTTGAAGTATTGCTTTCATCCTGAGAGTTCTCAGTTCCATCGTCCGACTCCGACGTTATTTCATTCACTTCAACTTCATCTGAGAAGCGCACTCTATATTTCACCAGTTTCGAATTACTGCTTTCCTCCTCCTCGTTATCTGCTGTTGAGGCATCAGAATCGTCAATGTGTACTCTGTTGTTTATGTCGAACGGAAGGGGAGAAACCCTCTTCGATTTCAAAGAGGATATTTCAGCACTAGATTCTTGGTCAATGTCCTTCGACGGGCTTTGGACGTTCTTGAGCCAACGTTGCAATATACTCGAGTCGACAAGAATACTGCCCTCTCGAGCTTTTTTTTCAAGCAATTCAAATAGACTTAGATTTTCTAATTCATCATCAGGTAAACTGAAATCCGTACTGTTGCCTTCTACGTATTTCTGTAGGTTGTCAAGTGAAAATGGTTTGATGTTGTTTGGGTTCAGCACGTCCGCCCAAGACGAGGCTAATATGCTATCTGGAGAGTTATCTCTATTGCTTGGCGGTATTTCGAAAGAAACACGTTCATGTTGGCTACTATTAAAAAGATTCGGGGTGTCATGGTCACCCTTATCACCGAATGCCTTGCTTGGAATCTTTTGAAACGCATTCAGCAGCGACGATTCTAAATATTTCCCATTTTCGCTATCACACAAAACATTATTATCACTTGAAACATTATTTTCACATTTATTCGATGAGGATGGTTCTCGGAATGGACCGTTGCTAGTGAATTTCTTAGGTAACTTTTCGGGTGGACGAGAGTGTTTGATTCTGTGTGCAAATTTGTACTTCGGTAAATTATGCAAACGAAACTTTTCCGGGTCGACTTTGAATCGATTTGTAAGACCTTCTCCTTTCTTTAGAAATGGTCGTTTGACGACTCGACTATTTTCACAATTTTTTCGGTTTTCCATCCGTTTACACATTATATCCTTGGTAGCATTATCTTGTGAAGTAATTTCCATTTGCCTAATGTTAGCAGCTTTCTCTATCTTTAAAGTTGACTGTTTAACATCGCTCCCATCTCGATCTATCTCTAGTTGCGGACCAATACTGCTTACTGAATTTGAAAAACCATGTTTCTCGTAAAGCAGTCTCTGCTCTTCCTCGAGAAGTTGCCGTTGAGAATTCTGTCGCTGAATTAAGATCTTCTGCTGTTGCGCTTGCCATTTTTTCAATTCTTCCAAGCGTTTCAGGATAGCTTCTGGCGAATTGTGATTATTGGGATCCATGAATCAACTTGCTCTTCACTTAATTTTCAGTTTTAAAACAAAATTAGTTCGTGCACAACGTTTGACGTTCCATTTCAATTCAAACTTGTTTACAAAGTTGGGCAACAGAAAGATGAAAAGTGCACCTGCACGGATTGTGGATTTGCTACAATAATACAATCGTATGCAAACACTAAATAGTTCGTTCAATGCACTTGTCATGAGTATGGCACGTTTTAGCAGAGCAATAGCTTTTCTAGCACTTTCTATTAAAGAGAAGATCGTCGTATAAGGGGCTGTCACAGAAAGGAAATATTTACTGTTTGTTGAGTTGCCGCAAGCGAGGTGTGATCTGTAGAGTCGACGGAAAGGCGTATAGCATTGACAAAATGAGGTATTTTTGCTCAAGTCAAGCGCTAATTGGACAAATATTTTAATGTATGATAACTTTCCTGCAGCGAAGTCCAAACATCTGCATCGATTTTGGAGCCAGCAACACACATTATGCCTTGTCCTCCAACAGTTGCCTGGGATGCTCAAGCAATGCCCTGGACGGTGCCTAGCTATAGTGGGCTAATGGAATTCACCGGGATTCGGCAGCCTGATTTTGACCCAATGAAAACTCTATGCAGCAAAAAACGAAAATCCCTCCTTGATGGCGAAGTGTGAGTAGAGAAATGCTAGCTTACGTGCTGTAGGGAGCGTTGTCAATGATAATTGTGCTCAATAATGAGTGTTAGTTTATATAAATTAGGAGGACATCCTTACTTTTATGATCAAAGGTGGTGGCTTGCTCGTTGACTCAAGAGACTTATATTTAAATCAACCGAGCTAATTTCAAAATAGTTGAAGCTCATCCATAGGTTGAGTTCACCAGCTAATGAAGTGCAATAAGAAATTAATGTCACCAATTCTGCAATTAAAACAGTAAATAGTAGGCTTAGTCAGAAAACCAATTAGGTGAATGTTTTGCAAGTAGTATTTCTGAAAACTGCATGAGCAAATCACAGAAGTGTCAACTCTTGAAACTATTACCTGGAAAAATATGTATGGTTGTGAAACATAGCAACAACCACACCTACGCCTCATCGCTGTTGGTTCTTTACAGTGTAACTCAACTCCCCCATGATTTTCCGAGAAGTTTCCACTTTTCCACTGATCTACGTCATTCATTTCTAGGAAGTCTCACTCGCCGGCCATTCTGGGATAGTGGGTTCTATTCAATGACAGTGGAATTATCGACGTTTCCCAACGTGTCACCTATTCACTGCCAGTTCCGCTTTCTGATTAACATGTTCCCGGATATCTGACCCGTATGTGGAGGAAGTTCTTCATTCACCACCAGAATACTCTGATGACATGACCCAAAGGTGAATTGATGAAGGCTTGGAACTCCCTTGTCACATTGACGCTCATTTTCCATATAACACTCCTATAAAACATTGGCATAGAACAACTCAAATTTGATGTTGGCAGAAACAACACTATCGTTCGCACTGTTCGATGTTCTATTCACTAATGCAAATAGGAAAAGTGCAACGACTCGTCGGACTGAGAATCTGAGTTTTGTTGGTGTTTATTTTCAGTCCGACTCCGCGATTCGGTTATCACCTAGTAGTGGGAATGCTTTGCAAGCACCAAACTCCTTTATATCTGGTGCGGATGAAGTGCCGGCCAGGTCCAAGAATATTGCAAGACCTGGCTGTTTGCGGGAACATGGAGTCGGATCGATAAAAGTAAGGTATACTACTGTATACTGAACCACAAAAAACCTTGAAGGTGATCGTAATCTTTTCGATGGTCCTGTGAGCAATGTCAAGGATTTCTAATCCAATATAATTAGCAGCTGAAGAGGTAGGAAGAACATTTCACCATGGTCCTGAATCTCATAACGTCCAGTAAAGTGCCACCTATCGTGAATGATATCGACAAGCGATCGTAATATACGGATGGTGACTGTCCTGCTAAAACAAGGACAAAATTATCTTTACCATCAACGCATAAATACAGAGTAAAGCTGCCGAACTTGACGGTCTCTATGCGGAGGTCCATGCAGCCCTTGCAGTCTCTGCAGAAATGCTACTTCCACTCATTCATAAAACTTAGAAATCTTTCCCAATGTTTGGAAGAAAGGTTCTTCTTGTATCGACCATGTTGACACACTCTGGGTCATTGTGCAGCATTGTGCGAAACTTAGATAATCGCTCTACCCGTTTCAAATTTCTAGGTTATCAACTTATTGGATTTTCTTCTTATCTGCTCGGATGTCAGACCTCTATAACTTTCTTGAGGTTTACTATGTAATGGATTGTGTTTCATTAAATGATCATGAAGAAAAATGAATTTCTGTATCGTAGGGAATTTCGAGTTTATTTTACTACCCCATCCTAAAGATCAAATTGCAAGTTTCAATTCAAGAAAAAAAACACGTAATGCTTGTGTTACCCGCAAAGTCGTGCTCGCATCCCGCGGCAGATCCAGAAATGTGAATAACTTCGAAGAGGGAAATCGAACATCTTCGCCTCAGCAAGGCGTATTTTGCGTTGTTCTCCGACAGTTGCCTGACTTGTAAGGCTTGTCAATATGTTTGCCGTGCATCCCCTTTGATTTACTGTCAAAGATATTTATTTTAAGTGGACTTACGTCGCAGTTTGCTTTAGAGGATATTTACATACAAAGAGTACCATGATCCTCGTTATGGGCGAATTATATTGAACGATATATACTATTGTCACAAAATTTTATGTGATGTTTGTTGCGTCAATTACATTTGCGCATCATCGTCGACGATTCTTGACTTCAGTCCCCTAGCACTTCTTAGTTAGTTTTTACTTTCTCCTCCACTCCTTCGGGTAATGTAGTTCCCCTAGAGCTACACTTACACGTTGACTTTCTAAGATATTGGATTCGACGAGATGGTAGACTGAAGTGTGACCCATCCTCCTACTTTTATTTTCTAATCTAATAATCTGACGTTAACGTATTTCATCTTTCGATATTTTCGGATTGAGTGAGGTTTAGTCCTTCGAAATGTTGAGTTTTCATATGAACTTCAAGAATACCAGTTGACCCTAAGTTGAAATCAACCTCGGTGTACAGGCCGGAAATTTGTGAGCAAGTTGCTTAGAAGGCAATGAGAATCAGTTTTTATATAAAGGAAAAGAATTGCTGTTTTGCTATATAACGGAGATTGCTTTTGTTGAATTGTACAGTGCAGAGTGGGCACTGTCGAAATTGTATCCAATTTAAGGGGTTCTCGGGATTTGGAGAACAATATTTTTCGATTATTTTCAAAGAAACTTGATAATATTTTTTGTTGAGGATGCTGGGAGTCCTGAGTTCCGACTCACTTAGTGACGGACCGAACCACTTGGGAAGCAACTTACTCCCTCTTTTGTAGTTCACGGACTCCTCTTTTTTGAGTTAAACCCAAGTTTACAAAAAAGCAAAAAAAGTTAACTGACAGTTTCGTCCAGGGCAGAAGCAACTCGTCAGACGCTGCCGCACCTCTGCCCTGGGAGCAGCGTGAACGAAAGTGACGATTACGTGATTATGATTGAGAATTCCATGGTTACATGATTTTAAACGTAAACGAGCTCTCATCATTACGGGTGTAATCACGTAATTATAATCATATAATCATCAGTCTTGGTCAATCTCGCTATTTAATAACATGATTTCAATCGGAGATGCGTTTGATGAAATGATGTTAAGGATAATGGTTTTTGATGTGCCTGTATCAGACATCAAACAGACAAACGTCTGCGTCTGCCTAGGGGAACAGTCAGACAAATAACTGTGGCTGAGTCTGCGCATTTCAATTTACGATTTCGGCTTGCTGCTAACACGTAATAGATATATATGTTTCCTCATACCCAATTTACAATCATCTATGGGTGCATCGTGAAGGGGTGTTTGCAAATTGTAGGCAGATATGTACATATCTATAGGGTGTTCGTCACAAGCCAAATATACATATGTATATATATGTGTACTATAAGTTTTAATATTCCCAATTCAGAAGCATGCAGTGAGCAAAATTGAAATTCGGGCGCCCTAGTAAGAAATAAAACCGTGCAGAAAGGAGGGATGAAAGAAGTTATATGTGTTATATTTTTTTATTGGAACCTGTTAGAAAATTAACGAAAAGTAGAAAATGCAACCTTTACTGAGAGCGAATTACTAGATGCTGAACATATTCGGCTTAATTTTCTTTTCAATTCTTCGACAAAATTGTGTGGTTTTGTAAGTGTTTTTCTGCTCGAAGTCGCGAACGTTCCGAAGTTAATCATCGACGTAATCCTCCGGTTCTTAATAATTCTGCAATACAAAGATCGTGGAAGAGCTTTGTCTACCTTCATTATTGGACAATAGTTTAACCATTCATAACCATGCTTTAATGGCATGAATGGCTTCACTTCTATAAAATTTCACGTTCTTGCAAGTACCATTACCGCCAGCTCGTCTGAAAAACAATCGACATTGCATCTTTTACCACATACTGTTCCTCGCCAGGTGCCCATCGCGCAGCACTTACTAACGGCTGATGTCACCCGAGCAAAGAGCAGATCTTAAAACGGGCTCTCGACTATCGGAAGCAGCTTGTTGAATATCACCCTCTGCAATATTTTCTCCATAGTGTCTAAAGCGATATAAGGATGCACTAGGTGTTTTTTTTGGTTTTGATAGTAGAATCAATCTTTGTCTCTTCCACTGGCAGGGAAACACTCCTTCCACTATGCACAATTAAAATTTTCTTATGAACCATGCAGCCCTGATTTTAGCAGCCAACTTCAGGGTTTTGTTCGGAATCTCGTCCAATCCCCGAGCGTTTTTATCCCCAATTCGCCCACAGATCTCTTGTAGTTTTTACTCGGTCACCCCAGAGACCGAGAAGACGACCTGTTGGATCTTTGGTTGACGTGACGGGAATTGTGATTATTTTGGACAAATTTGGGTGATTTTTGTCTACGAATATTGTTCATTACAACTTTGTAAGTAGCGTCTCATGGATTCGTATTTATATCAAGGCACAGCTGCTTATATTCCCTATCGTCTTCTTTGGGCTAGTTCGAAGATCGCGGTATTCTTTCTCCATCGGCCATTGTTTTGGCTTTCCTTTTGTCCTTTAGCAAAATCTCCTCGCTTGCAGACCCTTATGCCATAGTGGTTTCGTGAGTTTTTTCAGAACAAATAAATGATAACTTTCCACCCCACGCGGTACCCTCTTTATAACTAGTGTCAAAACTAATACCAGCTTCGGAAAGTAATAATCGAAGCCTTTCGTTTGATACCCCACATGATTATATTCCTTAAAATGAATTTACACTCTCCTTTTGCCTGTATGGGATCCCCAACTTAAACTCAATGTAGAAGAATGTTACTCACTGCATGCCTGGACGTTAGCCGTTCCAACCTTCCCATAAAATTTTGTGCCAATAGATGTAACGCCTTCTGAGAAAAGTGCATATAACAAACAATGAACCAATTTTAATAAGATGGATTTTGTACAATTTGTTCCTGAAAGACCTCTAAAGAGGATCCAACAGATAGCCTGTTAAAAAGGACACGACAAATAGGCCACTTTGTACAAATGGGTAGAAATTGGCTACATGTAGAATACAGATGCTATATTTACTTAGTTGAAATTAATGTCCATGTTTTTTTTACAGTTGGTATATAAGTTGAGAAAACAACTAGGTGTTTTTCTTTATCCTGTAAATATTTTTATTTATTTTTTCCTCCGTATACAATTGTTTCGGAGACCACGTGCCTCCTTCCTCAGTGCTAGTACCTAATTCATTAGGAGGCACGTGGACTCCGAAACAATTGTATGCGGGGAAAAAAATAAAAATAAATAAAAATATTTATAGGATAAGGAAAAACACCTAGTTGTTTTCTCAACTTACTATATTTACTTCTTTAAAATAAATTTGTCAACGCTTTCAAGAATATTTAATTACACTTTTTGCAGCCCAACAAAACAACACATCACTGAAGAGAAAATGGCAGCACACCTTGATGGGCTTCACATCTCATCGGATTACATTTCGCACAGACTCAATTCACCAAATACATCTTCAACAATAGTTACTGTCCCCTTTGACATGCAAATGGATCCAAATATCAATACCAATAAAGAATGCAACATTGCCATGTCAGCAAAAGACCTCGAGGAGAAGCTGAAAAATGCAAATCGGATCACTATCTGTGATGAAATTCGCCGACTGCACACTGAAGATGCAATTATTCCCAAAGCCTTGTTAGCACGTTATGAGCAACCCTGCAAGGCATTGGTTCTTTGGCAACCACCACAAAAACTTGCCGATATGATAGTGCCTGCAACACAAAAGGACGATGAAATCAGTGAAGATGAGGAAAAAGATAATAATAATGCAGTTAACAGTGTAGATTTAAATTATTGTATGGATGTCGAGATGTAGTGTTAAGTTTTGCTCCCTGTTGTGTTCTTGAGTATGATAAGGAACGATTTTATGAATGAGTTTACGTAGAAGTCTTCAGTATAAGGATTCGAAAGTTTAAAAGTAGATTACGTGTAAGTTTTATACATATATATAGTTGTTCAATTATGTTTGAATGCTTCATACCTATCGGCCAAGTAAGTTAGTAGACACAAAGGCAATAACTGGTTTTGAAAATTTTCGCGGACGGACAGAGGTGTCTGAACAGCCCGCCAAATAAATAATTGTTCATAGATACTATTACTACACTGTGATACAGTTGTTTTTCTCCATAAATTTCCACGAGTTACAGACTGAAAATGATAATTTCACTCTACATAGTTTACTTCCACCCAATTTCTCATAACAACTAGCCTTTGTGCGCTGACTCGAATCATCAATTTACTATACTCTTCCGGAAATGAGACCTTATATTGCTTATGATTTCATTGTAAAGTATTCAACATCAAATAAAAGATCTCCTAATGAAGCTATATAGTTTTTTTACAAATCTTTATTTAGGGGGCTCGTCTACCACGTTGACTGTGAGTGGCTCCAGCCTCAGCGATCGGCAAAGGGTGCACTCACAATAAAACAGGCGAGAAAGTCCATTGTCAGTAATGTACGCTATTTATATTTCCCGACGTAAGAAATTTTTTAATTATATGCGCTGTGACTATCCAAAAAAGCGGTAGAGGATCATTTTGAACAATAGATAGTATACATTTTTTTAACGACTGACCCCGGTGAATCCGGCAGGATGATAATTATTTCCAATCTGTCAGTTAATAATGAACTGTGCAATCAAGTTACTTCACTTATTTTGTAGCCTAAAAGAACACCACTGGATGAAGATGTTTTGATGAATCATGTCCGATTTGAGGACATGATCCAATTGAAATGGCGTTGCGCCGTTCGTGTAGAAAGTTGCAAGAGAAGTATTTTCGAAGAATGCGATTATGCAATTCACATTGGTTGGCTAAAATTTGGCTTGAACACCCGATTCGATGGGAAACGACTTAATAGCCGGACGAAACAATGATTATGACCTGGACTCTATCGCCAGGAAAGTGGTAGATCCGATCTAGACGAAATAATCCGCTGTCGAAGGGGGAAAGGCTGAAGTAAGAAAAAGAGGTAATGTACAGACTTACGGCTGGAGTAGCCTCATTCTTTTCATAAAAACAGTTAAGTGCGACTGAACAATAAAGTAAAACCTCAGTGAGGATCCTTCCCCAAGCCCCTGATATTAATAAATATCTAAAGTGCACTGTGAAATCAGTATATTCGTGAATAATTGGCTGAGCTCTCTAAGAAACTCTAAATAAATTTTATGCCGATACTTTCCACTCCGATTTGATATTTTTAGAATAATTTTGATATAACTGAAATTTAAGAAGTTAAGTTATAAATATCTCTATTAATACATGCAGTACGCTCTATTGTTATTATCACGCCCATCAGAGAAGGAGGGAGAGTTTTGCTGGAAGCGGGGCAGAGGGCCAGAAAATAATTGGGTTGATAATCCGAACTGAATGTAATTTTTTCCCCTATTACCTTGCTTCTTATTAAGACGCATGTAAACTTTTTCATGACCACATTTTCGTTAATTGGTAGCTTTTTTGAAACGCCAGATTATTAGTGAAGGTGGGCTTCTCTTTAGGCTGAGACACAATCTACACCATCCAACAACAGTAAACTTATCTAAGGAGTGAAATTTAACGAAAAGATGGTTAAATATTTCTTCACCATGTTTCCTTAAGAACAGTTTCAATCATTTATATGACAAGCATCATTTGCTTATCATAGGGCCCCACTTTTCCCGGCGCCGCTGAACAATTTTGTTCTAATATTTCCGCCGCTCATTCAGTCGCTATCCTCTTCCCTCTTGCTTTATGAAACGAAACAGAGTGGCTGCAGGCTGTAGAGTCTGCAAAATATGCTGACACAAACATGACACGAGCTTGCACGAACGCCATGAATTGCTGTTCGGCGAGCGATTCATGGGCCGATGTGCGACAATCGACAGAGAGGCTCTTGGAATTTTGAGATTTGAGACTTTTTATTAATGGCGCTGCCGTAACGAGGTGTGGACGTGTGTCGTAGGAGTGCTTGGGCGAAGTCGTGAATTAGGATTTTGCGAAAAAGTTGCGCGGGTTTTGTTTTGTTTGCCGTGGTCACAAGATTATTTTTACTCGGTCTGGAACCGTGTTGCGGTGTTGAGATATATCGGCCGGGGAATTGAGCCACCTGGAGTGAAGGCTTGGTGAGATCGCAGGTCGTTCAACGCCGGGGTAAGAATTTTTCGCCGACGAAAATTGAGACAAAGTGCCTGATCAATGTGAAAAAATCGGTGCTCGGCTCTGGTTTTGAAGTGGTTTTTGGTGCGCGGTGACGTTACGTGTTGCGGTCTGAAGGGAAAAGTGTGATTTGGAGGCGCGTCCGAAATAAGATACGAAGTGAACTGACAACTTGCCAATCCGGAATTTGTGGTCTTCTTGTGGTTTTCGGAAAAAATAAAGGGCCCAAATTCGGCGATGTCCGAGGCAGGGTCACCAGCGAGGAATCATCAGAGCCGTCGCCAACTGGTTAGTGTCAAGCATTTGAGTATTTTATCCTTGGCATGATCCGCACTAGCATCGGTTGCCTACCAGCGTGCACGAGACCCCTGCACACTAGGATCCAGGTTACTAGGAACGCAGGAAAACACCAGCTAACTATTTGACGCCATTTTTGGACAATTACGTGAATTTTCGTAAGCTAAGTTACAGCCGGAGTCCACTAATCTACCGACTGCGTGTCTCACACGACACGTGGGAATGCTCCAATACCGTGCCCATCATCCTTAGAATGCGATTATTAACTGCAGGAAATGCTTGGGAAAATCTAGCCGTCCTAGAGTCTAATGTTGACGAGAATTTATTTGGTGTGGTGTCGTTCGCCTGGGAATGGAGCAAAACTGGCCGGGCGGGTTTATTTTTTATCGGTCGTCTGAGCAGCCGACACTTGTTTTTCGTGGTCAGACGCGGAATTGAAAAACGCTCAACGACTCGCTCCAGAAGTTGTTTCAGTATGGAAATGTGATAAAGGTGTGAATCAACGGCAAAATTTGTGCATGGACGAATTCGGCCGCCGCTCCAATTCGTCACAGGCGAACCTACCTGACGCTGTATATCTGCTGAGTCCGAGTGTCCGACTGCTGTGGCTTTGCATGAGTATAAATAGCATCGCTATCAGTAAATAAATATGGGGGACTAGGATCAAGCTTTCACCTCCTCCAAAAAGTAGAAGAAAGACTACCGGGACACTAGTAGAGCCAAGCAAGAGGAAAACGCAAAGCTCCCGGATTGCATTGAATCTAATTTGGCAATCTGCGCACAAGCAAAGTTTTAAGTTTAGGCAAATGGCCTGATGGAATTATTCACATAAGCAAGCTCGCGCCCGTATCAGATTGGATTGGAAGGCAGTAGCGCTACGACAGTACCGTCAAGATTAGGCTGGACATTAATTCTTCATAATTTTGCTGTGGCAAACGTACATCGCATTTCTAATGATTGGAGATATTGGCAAAATGCGTTTAAAACCTGCTTATTGCCTCTATATTTCCTTTGTAGATTTTGATAGAATATTTGCTCAATTTATTACGAACAACTCCATCCTTTTATTCGCTATCGAACTCGATATAACATAAAATGGTAATATGTAGTTCAATTATTTCAATACTTAGGCAAAGGACATTCACATTAGGGAATAGTTGTAATTCTGAATGAATGTATTTTACAATACACAGCCAAGCATTTTGTACGCTCAAATGTATTCCATTTTTAACATTGAAATTGAAGAAGAAAATTAGTCATCATCAACCAGTATTCGGTTTAGGCCTCCAGATATCCGGGTTTTGCGCCGACGTTCACCAACTCGATTTTCTTGGCATACTGGCCTATTCCATTGCTCCCGTTGAGACATGGTCTGCCCCGTGGCCTTTTTTACCATAAATATAGCCCACATGAATTTTCCGGGTTGGATCTACCTTAATTAATTTGCACCGGTGACCGCCTGGTCGGTCTAGATGAAAGCAGTTTCGACATTTCGGTTTGTTCTTCCCATCATGTCGATATCGTCACTATACGTCAGTAGTTGGTGGGCCTGAAGGGATTATGCCTCTTGTATTTTCGGAAGCATCACAGCCAGAATAAAAAAGATTCATGCTATGGCATCTCCTTTTCTTAGATGATATTGTTGGTGAAAAGTCTCGAGAGTGATCCTCCTGCCTTTGTCTGGTCTCATACATTGGTCATTGTGAGGCTAGTGCTTCTTATCAACTTAGTCAGGATACCGAATTCTCTCATTGCCGTGTACAGTTTTACTTTGCAATGCTATCATTGCCTTGCTATGGACGCGTGTCCGGCCTAAAAGGAGTAAAGAATATCTCTTAAATGGCACTCAACAACTTGAAACCACTATGATTACTGTATTTATATTCCCATTTTTATGTATGGCTGTCCCAAACCTTGGTGTAGTTGGTCACCCCATATTCAATCGGGTGTAAATCCGTTGGCTGCTGGCGATTTATCATTCTTCAGCCGGTAAATTGCAGGGATTGTTTCTTCCATGCTTGGTGGTAGCTTAACTTAACGATATGCAGAGCTTACATAATCTGATCGAGAAGTTAATAAGTTAATTTCCAGGACTGGGATCTTGAAGCTGACATTGACCATAACTGGATACTAAATTCCTTTATAAATATGTCAGTAGTCTAGTTGATCTCATCACAAAGCTAAATGATAAATATATATTTGGATGTTTTGGCTCTGATATCGACTCACCAACACTGAGGTAGAAGATTTAGTTTTCCCTTTAATTCGTTCAATTAGATAGAATAGTTTGGTTACAGAGAATGTAAAGAATATTCGCTTGTGAATTGATATCCGATTCGGAACTCGCTTTTAAATTATTGGAAAATTTCTGGACGCCGACGACTGAGCTTCTAAATTAAGCGGGGGTCAGTTACCGAACGAAGAGAAGTAACTTGAAGATGCTTGAGAGACATTGAACTTGGACTTCCTATAACATAAAAATATGATACCTGATGTTAGCGCTAGAATTTGAAGTATTATCAGGCTAATTGATTTTCAGTGAGATTTTTAAAATCTAAGATTTTCAGAGTTCTGAAACTATTATTTGTTTCGACTGCGTGCCAACGAATATAGAACCAAATTTATCGGTTTGGGCAGAAGATTTAGTATTTTTTCATAAAAAGAAGGTGAGGTATCACGTTTCGTGTTGATAGGTATGATATGATATTAACATTCCAGGAAAAAGTGTGTGACAGAGGCAATGTACTGTTTTTGATAAGTTATAACATTACGTGTGGTGTCAAACGATAGGAAATTTGAACGTACATAAGCCATGCTGAATTTAAGCTCACAGGACTTTACCGTTATGAAGTTATATGCAAAAAATGCAATTTTTCACAAAATTTTTTACCGTTATTTCAACCATTAGAACCCCGAATCGCCAAAAACCACCTATATTTTCGCAAGCAGCATACTATACAAATGTTAATTTGTAAAACTTCTTTTTAGGAGGCTCACACCCCCTAATCGGAAGAACACCCTACTCATGCTCTAGATTCGATCAATCCAAAACTAACCGATTTCTTGAAGCCGGCACACGGGATGACCCCCTCAAGTACGAAATGTATGATTCAGAATCAAAAATTTGCTTTATTATATTTTAAGAAGTAGTAAATACAATCCATCGAAATTTTCACCATAAACATCAACAAAGTTTCCCAACTTAACGGTAGATTGTTTATACTGGCAGCAAAGAAGCCCAGGGTACAAGAGTTGATAAAAGCAGTAACATCGTTTTTCAGATCGATGTCCTTTTTTAAGGTTTTGTCCATTTGTTACCAAGGCGGGGAGTGGGAGGGGTGGAAACTGATAATTTTTTTAACAGACTCATTATCAGAAACTACCAAACCAAAAAATTTGAAAAAAATATGAAGCTACGTCTATATGGTGCCCAGGCCTCTAAATACTCTCCATATCGATATCTGCTCAAATTAAGTTAATAATAATATATTACCATATTTTGGGGGAAATTGAGTAGAAACCCCCCTTAAGTTTATCCTAGATTTATAAAAGTTTGTAAAAGTATAGAATATAATATGAAACATGAAACAACTCCGAGTGTGAAGCGTATGAGTTTGATTATTATTAATACAGTGCTTTCCATCAAATTATTTGAATCGCTTTGTAAAAAAAGAGGGCAATGGAATTTTTAACAATGTGCACAAGGAACTATCAAACACTCATCGCTCCTCACATAGGGAAACACAAAACTTTTTATACCTGAAATCCTCCCTTTGCATGTATGGGGACCCCACCTTTAAACTCCACCTACATTTATGTCACTAGCTGTATGCGTGGGGTTTCATATTTCCCATCTGTCCATCAAATTTCGTTCGGATCGGCTTAGCCGTTTTGAGAAAAGTGCGTGTGACAGACAGATAGTGATTCGATTTTAGTAAGGTTTTGTTTTACACAAAACTTTAACAACCAGAGGTTGTTAAGAGAATGACAGTGTTGTAAAACAGGACAATGTCTGTCAGGTCTGTTAGTTATTCATAATGAAACCAAATTATATTATATTATGAGTGTTACTGTTCGTCAGATATTGATAATTAAGTTGATAATAATTTAACTGCTGTAGAGACGTTGAGTGACTTGCAAAGAGTATAAACAATTTCTGTCGAGGCAAGACCCCCGTTACTTCCTGATGGAGAATAATGAACAAAATTAATTGGTCATATTGCGATATCAATTAAAGTGTACCAGAATGTTCTTAGATTGTAATGTGTAAATTATGCATGGCAATATTATCTTTAATTGAAATGAGGGAAAGCCCTGAAAGAATATTGAATTATATACGGATATTGTCCAACAATTATTCATCATCATCATCAACGGCGCAACAACCGGTATCCGGCCTAGGCCTGCCTTAATAAGGAACTCCAGACATCCCGGTTTTACGCCGAGATCCACCAATTCGATATCCCTAAAAGCTGTCTGGCGTCCTGATCTACGCCATGGCTCCATCTTAGGCAGGGTCTGCCTCGTCTTCTTTTTCTACCATAGATATTGCCCTTATAGATTTTCCGGGTGGGATCATCTTCATCCATACGGATTAAGTGACCCGCCCACCGTAACCTATTGAGCCGGATTTTATCCACAACCGGACGGTCATGGTATCGCTCATAGATTTCGTCATTGTGTAGGCTACGGAATCGTCCATCCTCATGTAGGGAGCCAAAAATTCTTTGGAGGATTCTTCTATCGAACGCGGTCAAGAGTTCGCAATTTTTCTTGCTAAGAAACCAAGTCTCCGATGAATACATGAGGACTGGTAAGATCATTGTCTTATACAGTAAGAGCTTTGACCCTATGGTGAGACGTTTCGAGCGGAACAATTTTTGTAAAATAGGCTCTGTTGACTGACAACAGCCGTGCGCGGATTTCATCATCGTAGCTGTTATCGGTTATGATTTTCGACAGTTGATAGGAGAAATTATCAAGGGTCTCAAAGGTGTAGCCTCCTATTTTTATTGTTCCCTTTTGACCAATGCGGTTTGATGTTGTTGGTTGGTAGGTTTTTGATGCTGACGTTGCCACCATATATTTTGTCTTGCCTTCATTGATGTGTAGCCCAAGATCACGCGCCGCCTGCTCGATCTGGATGAAGGGAGTTTATACGTCTCCGTTCGTTCTTTCCATGATGTTGATATCGTCAGCATAGGCCAGTAGTTGGGTGGACTTAAAGAGGATTGTACCCCGTGGATTTACCTCAGCATCACGGATCACTTTTTCCAGGGCCAGGTTAAAGAGGACGCACGATAAGGCATCTCCTTGTCGTGGACCGTTGTTGATACCGAATGGTCTTGAGAGTGAGCCCGCTGCTTTTATCTGACCTCGCACATTCGCCACGGTCAGTCTTATCAATTTCGTCGGGGTACCGAATTCTCTCATGGCCGTATACAATTTTACTCTGGCTATGCTATCATAGGCGGCATTAAAGTCGATGAAAAGATGGTGCAACTGATGTCCATATTCCAATAGTTTTTCCATCGCTTGCCACAGAGAGAAAATCTGATCTGTTGGTGATTTGCTTGGAGTGAAGCCTCTTTGGTATGGGTCAATGATGTTCTGAGCGTATAGGTCTCCCTGGCCTAGCAAGATAATGGAGAATATCTTATAGATGGTACTCAGCAACGGGATACCACCATACGATATCTGTTCAAATAAAGTTAATAGTAGTATATCACCATTATTGCCTGCAAAACCCCCTTAAGTTCATTCTAGCACCACGAAATTGTAATTGTAACAATATAGGGTATAACATAGAGCATGATTCTACCAAGTTTGGTGGAAATCGCATTATTAGCAACGAAGTTATAATAGGTTCAAGTTGTTGCTTCCTTGCAAATTCAAAACTGAATATGGATATTAACACATAATATATGCATATACTACGTGCTACGTACTAATGGGACAGATGCAGACTCAAATCTCTTTATAAAAGAAATACACAAAACCTTTCGTACCTGAAACATCCAACTTCCGGTTTCCCGACTTGTTTAGTATTTGAGTCTCTTAACTTCTCTTCATTAGGATCAAAATCCTTGATGTTTTAGGGTGTAGTCGTTAATCACGCTGTATATCTAAGAAGAATCGTTTCTGCTAACGATGCCAACAAACTTGATGTTGGTCGACGCATTAACAGCGCTGCTTTGTTCAGGATCTGGAAACGTAGCTACCTCAACATCAAATTGAGATGTTTTGTAGTAATGTTCTTTTTGTGCTTCTGCACGGGAGTAAGACATGGAAAGTGAGCTCCACTGTTACTGGACAGCTCTGGGCCAGATATCCGTAACTGTGTGAATCAGAAGGCAGAAGTGACAGTGGGTAGGTCCCAGTCGTCATGCAGTGGAATCCACTATCTTGGGGGCCGATTCATCAAAAATATGCAGAGGTGCTTTCCATGTATCTTATACAGTAAATCGTTGAAAACGAAGCTGCGACATTTTCTCATCGGCATATTTCATAAATATATTATTGTTATGTATCCTTACATGAAGCACACGTAATAACCACATCTATGCATTATCTAAAGTAAAGTAACTTCTCAAAATAGCGGACAAATAGAAATCAGAACTTGTTCGTTATTTCGAAACATTATTTTGAGAGAGTTGTTACAAAATGTCATTTGCATTATAATAACTTAATAGAGGGTACACAATTTCTGGGGAATGATATTGGTTTCATTTGGAAAACAGGTTTTCAATATTGTTAATTACGAAGAGCTATGATTTGACTATATTCTGCACCATTACATTCTAATGCTTTGTTGAAAATTGAAATCTCTTCAGCATTCCTTATTTAAAAAAAGTGAAGCGATGGCGGCTTTACGGTTTCTTACCAGGGCAGAGGCAAATCGTCAGACGCTGCCTCACCTCTGCCCTGGGAGCAGCGTGACCGTAGCGGCTCGCAGATGTTGTGTGCTCCTCCCTGGTAAGAAACCGTAAAGCCGCCATCGCTTCACTTTTTTTGAGAAGTTTGGGTGCAAGCCCTAAGCGAAGGATCCGTGGACCAGGAAAGAGGGAGTAAGTTGCTTCCCATTTGGTCCGGTCCTGCATTAAGTTGATGCGGACTTAGGACCCCATCATTCCTAAAACGAATATTCCTTATTTTCTAACGAGTCTTCGATGCTTTTTTGTATGAGCTGCATTTATATGTTTCATCTTATGATATTTGGGAGTTTTTCATATTTCTGAAGTCAGCTTTCAGGTTCCGCTGCTCCAAATTTTAAGCCTATGGATGATTCTTAGAAATGTGATATGAAGAAATTAAAAAGCGATATAAGAAAATGAAGTCTATTTCTTTTGGATCCATAGTGTGAAGTAAATTCACCATAGTTGCGATGTGCGCTTACACTTCTCACCACTTTTCGGCTATAATGCTTGAAGGAATATTGTCCTGTGATTGTTTTCTGAACGACTTTCTCCAAAACTAAACACGAATTGCATATCCTCACCATACTTTTCAGGCTTTACCAATAATAGATAAATTGGTGTCATGTTCTGACATCGCATTCAAAACCACCAACCACTACTTTTTAAAAATAGTGTTACTGATTTAGGATTTACTGATTCTTACAGAAAGAAAGACTTTCCCCAGTAATTTTCACGTGTAGTAATATGTATCTCTCTTTAAACTTATTAGGTCGAGTTTAATTCACCAGTGATTAAGAATTCATCTTTTTTGTTTCGGTTTTTATCATATCTCCACTAACTGGTAAATTTCTTGATAATTGTTTCATAAACAATTTTATTAGTGTTTTTTTGCAATTTTTTTGCAGAGATATAATCTAAATAAAATAATAAAATGACTGAACAAAGCCAACAAAGGACGAGAAAGATATTTCAAACAATTTAAATTATATTGCGTATATTGTTATATTGTCCTGAAAGTTTTGTTCACTATTTAGAGTATCTAATGTGCAAAAACTGGCGTTCGCTATTTGGAACTGTTCGTTATTTCGATACTCTACTACATATGTATCTGACAAAATAGTCGAATATGATAATTAATTGTTCAATTTGCTAGGTGATCTAAGAAGCTTTTGCGTAGAACTCTTTTTAAGGTTCTGTGTAAAACAAAACCTTATTAAAATCGATTCAATGTCTGTCTGCCTGTCTGTCTGTCTGTCACACGCATTTTTCTCCAAAACGGCTAAAGCGATCCGAACGAAATTTGGTGGACAGATGGGAACTATGAAATCCCACGCATACAGTGAGTGGCATAAATTTAGGTGGAGTTCAAAGGGGGCTCCCCATACATGCAAAGGGGGGATTCAAAAATTTTTTTTACCAGATATAGTTGTGTAGGGTATCAAATGAAAGGTTTCAATTTGTACTTTCCGAAACTGACATTAGTTTTGGCATAAATTGCAAAGTGCGTGAGTAATGAGTCAAAATGTACGCACTTGAAGTGAGATGAAATCTAGGCCTCAAAATATGTCCCATTCCGATATCTGCTCAAATAAACTTACTAATAGTATATTACTACTTTTTAGAAATTTACTGAAAACCCCCCTTAAATTCATCCTAGGATTTCCGAATTTTGTACTAGCATAGAGGATAATATTTTGTATATACATCCGAAATTTCGTAGAAATCTGGCAATTAACGCCAAAGTTATAGCAGTTCAAACTTAGCAATTTCGCGCGAATTTACCGCTTCCAAAGCCATGCAAATCAGATGCTGACGTCGTAATTACCCGGAATAATTGACATTCGCCTGAAATATTAAAGTCGCATTTATGAAGAATCTACTTATCTGCAGCACTTTTTAAGATTTTGCGTAAAACACGTATGTGAAATCTAATCTTCGAGAGATGTCCTATTCCGGTATCTGCAAAAAAAATTTACTAATAGTATATTATCAACTTTTAGAAATTCACTAAAAAACTCCCCTTAAGTTCATCCTAAGTGTACTAAATTTTGCACCGACATAGAGGACAGCCTCGTGCATACACATGCCAAGTTTCATGAAAATCCAACTATTATTGGGAAAGTTATAGCAGTTCAAACTTATCAATTTCATGCTAATTAACAGCATGCTAAGCCATACAAATAAGATGCTGACGTCATAATTAACGAGAATAATTGAAATTCGAGTGAAATATTAAAATTCCATTCAAGAAGAATCTAATTCTCCCTAGCCTTTTTTTATATTTGATGTTGGTTAAATTGTTGGCATTTGCTAATAATATTAAACTCAGAGTGTGAAGCGTATGAGGTTGACTATTTCAATACGGGGCTTTCCATCAAATGATTTATTTAAATTACTTTCTAAAAAATAGATGCCAATAGAATTTTTAACTATGTGACACGGAACTGTCAGGCTCATCGCTCCTCACATCTTCTTCTTTTTCTTGAGCCTTCAGTTCACAAGCGGGGTCGGCTCGTCGTGATCGGTTTCGTCATTTTATTTTATCAAATGCCTGATCAGGATGTAATCGCGAGACCTTCAAATCCCCATCCAGTGTATCATGCGACCATTATTTTGGCCGGCTTTTTGGTAGCTTACCATTGACTTCGATGTTCTGACCAATACTGGTTGTTGAATTCTCGTTAGCGTGAATTACGTGACCACACCATCGAAAACGCCTCTCTTGCAGTTTTTCCACGATCGATGCAAACCCATATCGATCGCGGATATTCTCATTTCAGACGTGATCAAAACGTGTCACGCCACCAGTGCAATGCAACATCTTCGTCCTCATTACCACAAGACGGCGTTCATTGTCTTTTATAGTCAACACTCAAAATATAGAGAGCGACAGACGGACAACATTGCAGTAAATTTTAGATTTGGGACGTGCGCTGATACGTCGATCACAAAGAACACCAGTTGCGGAATGCCACTTCATCCAGGTGGCGTTAATACTTGAAACATTTCATTACGCAGTTCTTCATTGGTTGGTAGCATTGACTCGAGGTATTTAAATCGCTGAGTTCTTTCAATGGCAGTAATCTGCCCCTCCAGATATTTAAATCGCTGAGTTCTGGCAATGGCGGTAACCTGCCCAGAACTGAGCGATTTAAATATCTCGGGTCAATGCTATAAGCCAATGGAGAACTACGTTATGCTCCTCACATAGGGAAACACAAAACCTTTTATACCTGAAGCGTCAAGCTTCCGGTTTCCCGACTGTTTTCCTGTAATGTTCTAGAAAGAAAAATTTGTTATCTAAAAATATTAGTATTTATCATGTTCATTTCGAAGCATAGGTGCGATTCGATTTAAAAACTTTAATAACGGCGCCACCTGTAGCTCCCGCTTTGAAGGGACGATTGCTTGTAACTAAAAAGAGACTTGGTATATCCAAATAGATTACGCATCTACATCTGCAATAGCTTGTTTTGTCGTATAAACACAAAATTACAAATTCTCTTAAATTTGTTTTTAATTGATCAAAGGTCCAAGAGATGTTCACTTTTGGAATAAGTTTTGAAAGGAATTTTTGATTAAACTTGACAAGCATAAATAAGGTCAAGCAGTGGTTAGACAGGATCACTTCGGTCGTTTGGATTTGTTATGGTATGGAGGAATTCCGAGTGTTATACACTTACAATTTGTTCCAGGTGGCCAACGCATATGTAATCTTTTTAAGCATACGAATATGGGTTTAGTTAACAGAAATTGCGCCGGAAGCTCGATGCTTCACATTGTGTTTTCTCGTCTCAAGAACTTTCATTGCACGACAGTTTCGTCTCTACGTAGCTGGAAATTCTATTGTGGGCTGTTATTAGTCAAGTATGCAGTAGCTCATACCATTCTAAACCAAGTCGAAAATTGGAAGCGTGGCGCATCAAGTATGAAAGTTTTTTTTGTTTTTTTTTTTTATGTAAGACTATTAGGGTACACGATTTACACTTTGGGGATTATCAGGTGAGGTTGATAGCAGAAGTTGAATGAAAACCGTGTTTATATATTTGATTTGTTTATTTAAATCTAATATCGATCCTGTTTTTCATTGTGCTGCTCTTTAAACCTGTAACAATTAGCTAACTGAAGTGGATCACTTCAGTAGAGGAGAAATTGAAGTTCTAATTTCAGACAAGTGTCTGAAAGTAATTAGCACTGCCACAGCATTCCCCTGGCAAAGATTGAGTGCAAGGAAATTACGATAATTCAGCTGGCCGTGTCGCCAGCTGACGGTTTGTGGTATTATTATTGGCATTTATTGTCACAATGGCATCCTAGTGTTCATTCGTGATCGTTCGTTGGCCCTCGCGTAAGAAGGATTAAGCCCATCGATGTTGCTAACAGACTCGCTTATCATTTCCGCTGAAGCACTGTCTCCTATTTAAGATAGCACTGTTTGTAGATTCATTTTGCGTTGTGCTTTGCTGATTCGGTTGCAGATTTGAATCAGGCATTCATTCACAGCTGAGCCGAATGGTATCCGATGTCAAATCACGATGCAAACCTCACTGCCATCAGTGAGATTTGAACCGCGACCTTCCGTATGACAGCCTTGTGCTATATATTATCCCAATCTGTGCCTATAAGCAACCGTATTTTTGTGTTTCCACCGGACATAGACAGGCATCGTGAAGGGGATGAAACGGGACCATATGCATTCTTCGAAGTTCAATTACATGATTTCGTGCATTTGATGGGTACGGTGATACCAACATAAACCCTCGGGGCGAAGTTTTTGGAGCTGCACTGTGCTCGTGACATGGACCGAGAACGTTGAGATTTCCTTCTGGATGAATTCACGGGTGAATCGGCTGTTTTACTGCGCGTATCTTCGCTCGCAACTCCGCGAGTTGACTTAACAATTGCTGAACTAGCTGCGTTAAGCGTGTTTCTGCTATTAAAGGTGATGATGTATGTATACCTAAAATTGCTTCCGCGAGGCATGGTGTCAAATGAAGTGTGGAGACCTTGTGAGCTACATCGGCGGCTGGTCACCAACCGTCGTCACAATCGGTTGAAGAGTAGATGGTAGGCGCCTTACCCATAAACTACGCACTAACGGTTCTGGAGCTTTGGGGCCGCCGAAACACTGCAGGTGGCGGGCGAATTGAGAGGGTTTCACAAACCTTGCTTCCAGAATTTTTAACCAAATTTCGGGTTCCTGCGGATTGAAGCCTGGAAATCTTGGAACGCCGTTTAGTGCGGTCGCAGTCGCACTCGTGTCTGCAGGCGTGTTGTATGCTCTCGACATTCTGGTTGTCACTGCTTTTCTCTTAACCTTGAACTCGGCAATTCTCCTTTTGAACTCAGGGTTACCACTTTGAGAATTACCAGCTGAGGTTGATGGTTGATAACAGAAGTTCAATGAAAGCCGTGTTTATATATTTTAATTTGTTTATTTGATTGAATCACTGATCTTGCTTTTCATTGTGGTGTTTCCAATGTGAGAGAGTAGACTGTTTTTTCTATCGACTGACTGCGCTACTTAACCCTGTAACATTTAGGGAGTAGATCACTTCCTATTCTTATTCTTTATGCTGCTGCTTAATTTGGTACTCCTAGGATAAACTTCAGTAGTTTTTGGTCAATTTCGAAAATTGGAAATACACTATTATTACGTTTATTTGATATCGGAATTGAAAGTACCTGGAGGGCTAAGCTTTTTCAGATTTTTCAGTTGAATACTTTCTGAAAATGAGTTTTGTCCTACTTTATGCTTGTACTTTTCAATCCCTTACTTCTCTATTTTGTAACGAATATGAAAATTGAGATTTGAACAAAAATCACCCTTTAAAAGTCATACTAATTTATACCATATCAGGTTAGATAAAGCTTACCACAAAGGTTATACTAAAAAAAACTTGAGAAGGTTTTTAAATAAGTTGCATTCGTTGAAATCATCGAATTCTGGTACATCAACTGTAGTAGTGGTCATAAGTATATAGAGAGTTTAGAATTGGTGCCTTTATCCGGGGCATAAGTAAATAAGGTTTTTCTTTGGAACGGGGGTGGTTTTTAATAAAACGCGTTTATAAGAGTTGCGTGTGTGATGAATATCTGCAAACATATTTTTCCATTTCCATGAACATTAATTAAATGACTTACAACAATTTTTTCCTTATATTTATTTAGCGAGAAAGAAAACAACGAAAACTATATTCAGATGAATGGGCTTTAGGAGAAGATGATGTGGAAGGAGTTCGAGGTTTCAGTGTAGCTGAAAAGTTAGAATCACCAAAATTCGCACAAACCGGCATGGTTCGTGAAATGAAAGGTTTCGATTTATCGATAGGGTAAGTAAATTTATTGTATATTCTTTAAATAAACATATTATCATCGTCATCATCAACGGCGCAACAACCGGTATCCGGTCTAGGCCTGCCTTAGTAAGGAACTCCAGACATACCGGTTTTGCGCCGAGGTCCACCAATTCCATATCACTAAAAGCTGTCTGGCGTCCTGGCCTACGCCATCGCTCCATCTTAGGCAGGGTCTGCCTCGTCTTCTTTTTCTACCATAGATATTGTCCTTATAGACTTTCCGGGTGGGGCCAAAATTTCGCAATTTTTCTTGCTAAAAACCCAAGTCTCTGAGGAATACATGAGGACTGGCAAGATCATAGTCTTATACAGTAAGAGCTTTGGCCCTATGGTGAGACGTTTCGAGCGTTCCCCTCTTTGTCTCGGCAGGATGAGCATCGAAGTGTATAAGGCTTCATCCTGCTGACTTGTTGGTAAAACTTGCGCGCCTGGTGCGGTTGCTCCCTGTACTTTTCTAGGTCACAGACTTGTTGGATCTCCAAGGCTTCCTTTTCCGTCTGTGAAGTCGCTTCTCCGCTCGACGGAGTTCGTGATAAGTCTCTGCGCGTGCCCGCGTTCTTAGAGAATGCAACAATACTCGGTATGCGGCATTCTTCCGTTCCGTTGCTAGCCTAGGACCTTGACGTAAAAAAATGTTTACTATTGATATATATCAAAAGGAAAACTAGATCTAACGTTCAGATAGTTAAATATAACTTAGCTTAGTGTAGCTTTGTTTTATTTAAGCCCTCAACGGGTGATATTGGCTTAGTTTGATATAATTAAAAACCTACCTTTTCTAATTTTATTTTGGCATTCTTCTGTAGTTATTGGCGCGGAATATTCGAGAAGCAAGAAAATTTTAAATCAATTTGCGAATTAACATGCTATTCACATGATTTTCACCAAAAACAGAAGTAATGGCACTCAGCTCGGGCGCATAGGACATCAACGCTAGAATTGGCCAAATTTAAATTTTTAATGAACAAAGATAACTTTCAGAACACGTAGTTGAATATTGAATGGTGGAAAAAAGGCCTAAATAAAAGCTTAGACGAAGTAAATGTATTGTATCCTAAATCGGAACGATTTTGTGTATTAAATCATGATGCATGATAAATTTGTAGCAATTTTCAATAATCAACATACAATTTAGATTGCTCACTTCGGCCTTGATGTGTTCATATGTACAGGTGTTCCTATGAAAGGTTTAAGATGCATTAGATGAAAATTGTGCAAAGAAAATCTGCCGTTTAATGTTATCAGTAAAAAACTATTTGTAATAATATCAAATAATAAATGTTTTGCCTTTCCAGGTTCTTCCAACAGTATGGCTTTAACATTCCTCTACTTTTCCGTGAAAAGACTGGACTTGGACTCCGTGTGCCATCAACGGATTTCACAATAAATGACGTTCGAATGTGTGTTGGATCGCGGCGAACATTAGATGTAATGGATGTAAATACTCAGAAAAATATTCAAATGACAATGAAAGAATGGCAGCAATATTATGAAGATCCGCATAAAAATCGCTTACTAAATGTCATATCTTTAGAATTCTCACATACAAAACTTGATAATTACATACAAAGCCCAACAGTAGTAAGACAGATGGATTGGGTTGATGTCGTGTGGCCAAAGCAGTTAAAAGATTCACAAGTGGAAGGAACCAACGTTATAGAAGAGATGATGTATCCAAAGGTGCAAAAATATTGCTTGATGTCAGTTAAAAACTGTTACACAGACTTTCATGTGGATTTTGGTGGAACGTCTGTTTGGTACCATATCCTTAAAGGTAGTAAAGTGTTTTGGCTGATCCCACCAACCGAGAAGAATCTACAACTATATGAAAAGTGGGTTTTGTCTGGGAAACAGTCAGATGTATTTTTCGGTGACACTGTGGAAAAGTGCGCCCGAGTATACCTAACGGCTGGCAATACATTCTTCATTCCGACAGGCTGGATACATGCCGTCTATACTCCAACTGATACTCTTGTGTTTGGTGGAAATTTCCTACATTCCTTTGGAATTGTTAAGCAGTTGAAAATTGCTCAAGTCGAAGATATAACTAAAGTGCCACAGAAATTTCGTTACCCTTTTTTTACCGAAATGCTTTGGTATGTTTTGGCGAAATACGTTTATACCCTATTAGGCCGGTCACACCTGGAAGGAGAGCCATCGATAGAGGAGGCTGTTGCATGTATGCCACATGTACATTTAACACATCACGAACTGTTCGGTTTGAAGGTATAATAGCATTAGTAGCCTAGATTGTTGCTTATTTTATTATATGATGATATGATCTGATTTTTTTTTATTTTTTCAGGAAATTGTCATGTATTTATATGATCTTCCTCCACATAAGAAGAACGTTCCAGAACTGATCAAGGATCCTGTTGCATTGATCAAAGATGTCAGAACCCTAGTGGAACGGCATTGTAAAGACAAACCCGAGTTAGCCATAACTGGCGAGCCCGTTCTTAAGCCAGAAACATCCAGGTCGCCATCTATTCAGATTTATGACAGTAATGTTTTTAATGATGTGAATCACATGCATAAAGACGAAAACGTTTACAATGTTCACAATACTGAGAATATTATCAAACATGAAATGAATTCACCAAACGAAGGAAATTGCAGTAGTGGGCGAGCAACAACAGATGACGGAAATTTCGTTTCACCAACAATGACAGCCAGACCGGTTTCTAGAGGACCACATAAAAAGCAAGGCAACACTTCCGATGGCGGATCTTCGGATGTAGCGGTTAAAAGCTCCAGCAGTCAAAACGGAACAAATGCTGGCCAACCACGTCGAAGAAGAACACGTTGCAAAGTTTGTAATGCATGTCAACGCTCTGATTGCGGCGAATGTAGTTTTTGTCTTGATATGGTGAAATTTGGTGGTCCCGGCCGAGCGAAACAGACTTGCATGATGCGACAATGTTTATCACCGATGTTACCAGTAACTGCACAATGTGTTTACTGTCACCTGGATGGTTGGCGACAAACTCCAGTTTCGCCGCAAGCTAAGTTACAAGCATCATTGGAAGGACCTTCTTCACTAATGGAATGTTCAGTTTGCTATGAAATTGCGCATCCTGACTGTGCTCAAGCTAATTCTCAGAATACTAAAGGTATCGCTAATGAAGATTTGCCTAATAGTTGGGAATGCCCGTCGTGCTGCAAATCTGGGAAAAATAATGATTACAAGGTAAGAAATGAGTGTTCTTTAGATTTAGATAGATAGATAGCTTTATTAGTGTAAATCAATTCATGTTCAGATACAATCAATATTTAAGTGATACAGACTGTCTTTTCAACTATGGTAAGTTGTGCAGTATAAACAATCTTAATAAGTGCAATCGCTTCAATTCTCAAAATTCCCTAGGAAAATTTAAAAAAAACCTAGCTTGCAATTCTTTAGATTTAAATTTAAATGTTATGTGTGTGAATATTGTGTATCTCACAAACGGTGTAGCAATTTGAAGCAATGAATTTTGAAACAGAGCTTAGTGATAAATGTCAACCTAATTTAACCGACTCCCACAGGGTTGCATTCGATGTGATTTCTTGTTTGTTCTTATTATCGGTGACATTCTCTCTTCTCTGCCATTTTGGTGGAAAGTGGGGAGGCTTTCAAGGAACCATTACGTTTTTTCTCAAATGCCTAACTACGTGATGATATCTGTTTTTTTCTCGAATCGAGATCGAAATTAAACACCAACAAAACTAAGGTTCTTAGTCTGACTTTTCCTATCTACGTTAATGGACAGAGCGCTGAAGGGCATCGATCAATTTGTATGTGTTTCTGCCGCGCTAGGTAAATGCACCTCAACTTCAAGTTAAAACTCTTCCCCCCAACGTCTGCGTTGTTATAAGGGTCCAGCAAACCCAAAATAATTGTCCCTTTTATTTGAAAGTTTTTTATTTTTGTTAACACAACCTGCCCCGTGCTATTGGGGTGCTTTAGTCGGACAAAATCTCGAACGAAGAACAACATCGGTATGGTATAACGGGCAATAAAATTGCCGCTTTCCCTTAATAAGTGACCTATCCGTTGCCACTTTCGCCTTCTGATCAACTCGTCCGCGGATTACTGGCTTGTGCGTCGACGAAGTTTTTTGTTCGAAGTATAATAGTATTAGACCAATGTACCCCGATAACACCTAGCAGAATAACAATGTCAGAAAGAACATTAGCAAAAAACATTCTAAACTTGATTTTGGTGTTGAGGGAGTCATCTCAATGCAATTGAATTTTAAGATTTTAGACAAAGTAGTGAATGTGGATGTAGCGCAGTTGATGCGTAGTGCGGCATGAAGTTCGATGCCATCCTCGACAGAAACGCCGATTCCTAGATATACAAAATGAACAAGGCTCTTATGCCCAGTTATGCAGATAGGAAGAGTACAATGACCCGACAGACTGAGAAGTTTGGTTTTCATGATGTTTATCTCGTATCCGAATCTACTTGCTTCTCTTTCCAAATCCGGGGTCATTTGGCCAAGATCCATAACTCGGTGAAAGGCTATCATCAGCTTAGTCGTGGTGTTTGAGCAATAATGTCATGGGGAATTAGAACCGTTTGAGATCTTACCTCGGTACAAAAACTAAAAGAGCAGCGATGAATAGTTCTGCGGGTAGATCGTCAAGCCCAGCGGCTTTACTCGGTTTAAGGGCATTAACGGCCGAGATAATTTCTCTTCAGCTTGGAGGAAGAAACATGTATCCGCATGTTACGGTGACTAGCCGTTTTATCTCCAAAAGGATCTTACTGAATGTGATATGAAATATTCTTTTCATTTTTTTAGTCACTCGTCATCGTGAATAAGGAACCGACGATTAACGTCTCTCACAGGACTATCGTAAAGTTTCCGATGACATGCAAGATTTTTCATGATTTGGTATATAGCTCTGAAATCTTTGGGATCTGCTGCTGTTGACCAGCTCAACAAAAAATTCCCATTTGTCACGGCGCACATTACGTTGAACTTCCCGGAAATTCACACGATATCGGAGCTAGACGTTTGAGCGAGGTGTTATTAGAGCCCATTTTGGCATTCAGATCACGCATCACAATGACAATGTCACCTTTAAGAAGTCTCTTCTGGGCTGCATGTAATTGCTGCTGCATCATTCTCAACTATATCGGAAACCTCCGTTCGTGCATAACACTGCACAATCGTGATGTGCGTTACTGCACCGGAAAAATCGGCTCCAAGGTCAAGAGAGAGTGCCTTGCGGTAGCGTCAGTATCCGACACCGGAATCGCGTCTGTTACCACTTGGCTATCCAGAATACAAACTAGTGTTTCTGCAATTTTACCTTTTGATATTGGAGATTGAAGAAAATCTAAATTTCTTGAACAGTTTGACATCCATACTAAGATTCACGATTATCTATCGAAATAGAACGGCTTAATCTTGGATTTGAAATGAAAATTTGTGTTTACATTGTTTTGCAATGTTTTGAATGGTTGTTAGTTTACCTCTCTGACCTGATTTAGTCGAATGTGCATCATGAGGTATTTTTGCTCAGCAACAAGAGGAAGACATAGGACCATTACAGTAACAACAAGCATAATAAGTTTACTTATTCTGCGAATTCTTCGAGAGACCATCAAATTGAGAAGTCAATGGATCGAGAAGATGCTATATCCCCTTACCAGTATGGTTGACATATGCTTTGTCTGTTTGTCATCATCAGAATAAATACATCGAGCGCTCTCTTTTATGCAATTTAGTTTCTGTTCATGCTCATGTACCTCTTGTATGCATACGTTCTAATTGAGTCGCATTGTTAAATGAATCTGTCTTTTGCACATGTGTTTCTATGTGGGCAACACTTTCACTGTTAGATAAAGTTTCCTTTGTATTTTCAAAATTAATAATCTTAATGTCAATCAGCTTATTTTAATAGGATAGGATAGACAAAATTTTTTTAAAAATTAACCAACTCTGAGCAAATAATTTTTCTCCTTTGCAGCCCCGGCATTTCCGTGCTAGGCAAAAATCATCTGAAATTCGTCGCATGTCGGTGAGCAGTGATGCATCTTCAGTCATTGAAAGTAAACAGCACATTGATGGTCATCATGATTATGGAATGTCGAGTGAATCAGATCTAGAAACTCCATCGAAACGTGAAATGAAAAAAGAAATGAAAATGGAAGATCTCAAGTTGGAGCGTATGGGGAGTAACAGCAACGATGATAATAAAGACATGGAGCACCGTTTAGACGTCAGCGTTATAAAACGACGTAAAAGCGACGACGGGAGCATGTGCAGCAGTATGCATGATAGCATGGATGTCATGGAATCGAATTCAGCTCTGCCACGAAAAAAGAATACAATACGAACACAACTTGCACACCAAATCATCAGCACATCAACGAAAATTTTAAAGAAGCCTCAGTATGTCGTCCGACCAGCCTCATTGAGCTCTATGTCACAATCGTCTAATAGTAATCTTACATTGGATCCGACATGTCTTAAAGCCATTTTCAGATATTTGCCACCTGAAACGTTGGTTGTGTGTTCACTTGTATGTAAAGCCTGGTCTACAGCGTCTGTGGATCCCTCTCTATGGAAATGCATGAATTGTGCCGAACACAAGCTCTCTGCAGCTCTTCTAACGGCGATAGTACGACGACAACCAGAACATCTAATACTAGACTGGACACAGATAGCAAAACGTCAACTAGCATGGATTATATCTCGCATACCAGGTTTGAAAAACCTAAGCTTGCAGAACACTCCAATTCAAGCTATTTTAGGTCTACATACTTGCCTGTGTCCGCCATTACAAACTCTCGACTTGAGTTTTGTACGAGGTTTGAATGATTCTGCCATACGTGAAATTCTTCTTCCGCCAAAAGATTCAAGACCGGGTTTATCTGATTCTAAGTCACGTTTAAGAAATTTGAAAACTTTAAAGGTGGCTGGAACGGATATTTCGGATGTTGCGTTACGTTACATCACACAAGGACTACCGTCTTTAATACATTTGGATCTTTCATCGTGTCAGCGAATTACTGATGCTGGAGTTGCTCAGATTGGCACGTGCCCCAGTGCAATAAACACTCTGGTAGAGTTGAATTTGAGTAGTTGTCGACTTGTAACTGAACTATCGTTAGACTATTTGAGAAAATGTGAGGAGTTAACGTGGTTAGATCTACGCCATTGCCCGCAAGTATCAACCCAAGCTGTGATCAAGTTCGCTTCTAATTCAAAGCACAATCTTCAAGTTAAGGACGTTAAATTAGTTGATAGAAGGAAAGTTACTTAGATATAAGAACTCTTTCGAACCAATACAATCATCTAACAATTCAAAGTCTTTGGTTTTATCTACTTTGGTTGTATGCGTTTTAAATGAACAAATATATGTAGAGCTTTCACTTAATTTTAGATTGAAAACGATTTTAATCATTTCGAGTCAAAAATTAGAAGCTTTTATAGCGGGGCTCTTAGCATCGATAATTCTTGTTTTATTCTTCAGGTAAATTTTGACTGAAAAACAAATTAACAGATGGAGCGTCGCTACAAAATTTTATCTTGTCTGATTTTTTATGATGTACGAGATTTTTCAAAAATTGCATTGGACTTTGATCAATGAGTGAATGAGTACGAAGAATAAATAATACAATAATGTTAAAATACATACATTTATAGTGGTACAATAAATTTTCCATTTCTAATTGGTAAACCCTTTCGAGTTTATTTAAATGTACAAAGAGATTTTGACATGTATATACTATATATTAATTGTACCGATGCAATGTATTTAGTAAATACCAAAGATACTTTTATGAATTCGTTGAATTTTTTCAACTTAAAAATCTTATAGAGTGTAATGCGAGTAAGTTCAACTGTAGTCATAATGTAAATAAAAAATGCATATTGAATTTAAAATAATATACAAAAATGTGTTTTTAATTTTCCCGTTGTGGTTATTCGCCTTCCATTTACCTTGGCCTTTTCCTTTTGTATTGTATTTTAAGTGCCTGAGGGTCTCTTTGTTACTTATCCACTGTATGTGGTTTGCCCACTACACTGTCTAAATATGTAGATTGTTATAAAAGAGGACTGTTTGTCATAATCAATGGGATAAAGCTCATCATCATATTTAATTCGTCAGCTGCTATTTTCCCTCGTTAGGCCTAAAGTTTGCCTGAGAACACTTCTTTAGATGCCCTAGACAGCCTGTTTAATTTGCGAGTTCTTCCTCATCATGGAAATAAACATGCATCTACAAAAAAAGACAATGCTGTAGATATCGCAGATATGACACAAATTGTCGAGATGTTCACTTCCCTTCGAAGGTCGTGTTAACAATAGAAAGCATACGACTATTTCTTTCTTTTACAATGAGCATCATTTAACAGTAGTTCAAACAGCTTCGGTGTGTATTCTAAGTGAGGGGGAAAAAATAGGCTTGTGCTCATCTAGAGATTGAAACTAGCCTATCTCATTGAAGAGTCTTTACTCTCAAATCATGATGTAAATAGAAATCACCCATACCCCCAGTTTCTGTTACCATACATGCAAAGGGGGGATTAAAATGTTTTTTTCACCGAATATAGTCGTCGTCAAATGAATTGCAAAATGCGTAAGGAGTTAAAATGTACGCATTTAAAGTGAGAGAGGACTCATTTTCGAAAACTACCCAACTCAAAAATCAGGAAAATGCGCTTAGATAAAACTTAGGCCTCAAAATATCTCCTATTCAGATATCTGCTCAAATAAACTTACTAATAGTATATTACCAACTTTTAGAGATTCAAACGATTTAAATAGATGAGATGGTATTCCACTCGCCGTTATGAAAGACATTACAACTACAATTTCAAATCATTGTACCGCACAGGAAGTTTAACAGGCTTAAAATGGAGTAAAATGAGCTTCACTTGCTTAAGCACGGAGTTATCTATAAGTAGCCTACTCAACTTTATTCTCCGAAGAATTCATTTGTTCCACACACAGCTAAACTCCAATTGTATGGTAAATCACAAAGCAGTAATTTTTTTAAAGTTCCATAAGAGGTGGCAACAGCAGCATCCGAAGTAAAGATAGATGAACCAGTGTTCTCCTTTTGAAATAACTCAATTGCGAGGCAATAATAGTTATGGTGCAGTGGAAATATTTTAGGCGAAAGGGTTGTAAAACATAACCGAAAAATAAGTATCAGTGGATTGATTGGAGCAGCATAGAATGAAACCTAACTGATGACATGATGTATTTTATCATCCCCATCGATTTCTAGCAGTCTTAAAGAGCGATCAACCAACTTTACAGAAACGGAAAACGATGGCGCGTAGATGTATTTGTCGCCCCATGCCACATTTAGGTAACAATGGTAACCATATATACTAAATGCTGCACCAAACTCCTCTATGATTACCTACCTTATCGCGATAGGGGGATCACTGTTAGGAAATCGTCGTCGAATTGGGAAACTCGAGCCTAATAAAAATCATTGCTGATAGGTGAATGGTACCAGATGTCCTGAAGCATTTGTATACTGGAGTCTGTACTGAGAACAAAACGGCATCCTATATCATATCCATCTGCGTGGTGAAGGTTTACTACCAGGGGGAATAGTAAACCCGAAAAAGGGGCAGCTGAGTTTTCAAAAACAAGGAAAATTCACCGTCTAGAGATTCTTCAAGTACTTAAAAGAAGCAAGAAAGAGTGAAATTGAACGATATTTTCTGCCAATGTAACGCTAACCTTTCGGGGTAAAGGGATAACATATCTAGGAGGATATCTTCAGAAAGGACGTTTGTTGTGAACGGAAAACATCGAGAGATCAATAGACAACCCCTGTTCCTTGAGCCCTTCCGGTAACTTAAGTTTTCTGGTGAATATACGATATGTATCAGGACAAGTCATTGGTGATTCGGCGAAAGTTTAGTTTTCGGCCCTATCTTAAGAGGGGGCGGAACTTTTGAAGCAATAGGTCAGCTACTACCACCTTGACAAAAACCCATGGCGGTCGCTCCCCCTTTTTAAAAAGTGGGGTTGTAAGGATTCGTATAAAAGAGGACGTTATTAAAATCGATTTACTGGCTGTCTATCACACGCAATTTCTCACAAACGATTCCATCTATTGATACGAAATTATGTGGGAAGATTAGAACTCTGAATCCTTAAGCATTTGAAATAATAAAAGCTTGTTGTTTCTTATTCGTTGGTGTGGGTATTTATTCTTGCAAATACCGATATTTCAGGAACCACTTGTTCCCTTCATCAGTGCAAACAAGAGAACAAGGGAAACTTGTCTGCACTGATGAAGGGAACAAGTGGTTCCCGAAATATCGGTATTTGCAAGAATAAATACCCACACCAACGAATAAGAAACAACAAGCTTTTATTATTTCAATTAATTAATCGTTGGAAACACCGCATAATTTCACTCTGCTTAGGCATTTAATATTATTCTAGGGTGGGTTTAAGGTGGAATGAACTTCATACATGAAAAAGGGTGGGGAAAGTTTTTTTTTCGCCAAATATAGTCAGTACTTTCTGAAGTTATTTTTAATTTTAGCATCTGTTATAAATGGGCAGGAGGACGAGGGTTAAAAAGTGGTGACTTATTTTACGGACCCATTCATAGTAACTACCAAATCGACAAATCCAAATAAGTCATGAAGCTGCTCCTTACCTTACATAGGTCTCAATATACCCTCCATACAGTTATCTGTTCAACGAAAGTTAAAAATAATACATTGCGGCATTTTCCCGAAATTATCAGGTAACCTCGTTAACAGCAATTTACCAATCGATTAAGCACCTCCTCACGAGTTAAACATTTTTTTACAAAATACCGCACAAACAAAATAAAAATTTTTGAAGATCTTCTGCGGCGAGCAGTAGAACTCCCTTGGATCGCCATTTGGAAACATAATATTATTTTTTCCATGAACTACACCAGTGTATCTAGTGAATTAAGTACGTACAATTATAATTTTAAAATTTTTTTTCGCAGAATAGGAGAGTTTAGAAAAGATTCGCTTCTTCGGTGAAAAAGTTGACTTCCTTTCATCAATTATTAAAATCGTGTGTACTCAACTAGATAATCAAGTGTAGAAATTGCAGGTTAATTTTCACGCTGATCGGATGAAAACTCTTCGAGTTCTATTGCTCGCTGATTTCGAGAAAAACTCCATAAGTGGTTGCTTAACGGCTAAAATGCAGTTAAGAATATTTCTAAGTTGTTTTTATACATTGGTGGTGTATAGCGCATCAACTACACCTACCATATCCGCACTCCTCTATACAAGAACGTTATTAATTATTAATGTAGGAATATTTTAGCATAGAATAATAAAATTTTTGGTGAAAATCCTACTATTACTAACAAACCCATAATAGGTCAAAATTTTCCGCTTTGTGTAAATTTAACAATCGCTTAATTGCCTCCAAACTTTCCAGAATTATATATTATAGCCTATGCTGACGCCAATTTTTGTACTTCTAGGATGGACCTAACAGGGGTTTCGGATCAATTTCTAAAAAATGGTAAGATACCATTAGCAGCTTTATTGGGGCGGTTTAATCGGTTCTGAGAACGAGACAAGTTTCGCTTTTTGGGGCATATATTTTAAGCTCTCAATTCCCTATATTAGAAATAAAGTCATTCAAACCACTCATCGAGCACTTTCATTTGATACCCCAAATGATCATATTCTATGAAGAAAACAATTACACCAGCCTTTCGCATATATGAGGAACCACCCCTTAAACTCAACGCACTTGTTCTATGTAAGGGGATTCACAAAGCACAATTTTTTTTTATTCCAAACTTAAACAAGTCGGGAAACCGGAAGGTAGACGCTTGAGGTATAAAAGGTTTTGTGTTTCCCTATGTGAGGAATGATGAGTACATGACAGTTCCGTGTGTATATAGTTAACATTTCAATTGCCATCATTCAAGCCATTTACGCAAATAATTTGATCTGGAAAGCACTGCACTGACAATGGTCAACCTCATACGATGGATGATATCGATAGATGAATTAGCAAGAACTACACCGGTTAATCCCCCTATAGTAAATAGAAATAGGAATCTGAGAGCTCAGATAATTGCAGGGAATAAGATAACTGTGTTCCGTAAAGAGTAGCAAGGCAGCTGAAAATTTTAATTCCTGTAGGAACGGCAATAATCATGGTAGCCGAAGTGAAATAGGCTCGTGTATCAACGTCTATGCCAACAGTTAATTTCACTAGAATGTCAATTATTCTCGTTAATTATTACGTCAGCATCTTTACATGGCTGAGGATGCAGTAAATAACTTTGACACTAATAGCCGGATTTCCTCCTCTATGCCGGTGGAAAATGTAGTATTCCTAGGACGAATTTAAGGGGGTTTTTGGACAATTTCTTAAAGTTGATAATATACTATTAGTAAGTTCATTTGAGCAGATATCGAAATGGGATATATTTTGAGGGCTAGATTTCATATAAGCGCACTACCCTGATTTTTTTCAAATTTTTGGTTTGAGTAGTTTCCGAAAATGCGCCCTGTCTCACTTTAACTGTCCACATTTTATGTCTTTACTCGCACATTTTGAAACATACATCAAAACAAATATCAATTTTTGTCACTCACTGTATGCGTGGAATTTCATAGTTCCCATATGTCTACCAAGTTTCGTTCGGATCAGTTTAGCTGTTTTGGAGAAAAGTGCCTGTGACAGACAGTGAATAGATTTTAATATTGTTTCACACAAAACCTTAAAAAGATAGTGAAACTGTAGTTTTTTGTATTAGCTTTATTTCTTATTTCTACCTAGGTTTAAATTTGCACATTCAAACATAAATGTCACTTAAAATAAGCGGCGAAATGAAAACTAACTTTCTGGTTCTGCCTTATCATTATCCTGTTCCCCGTCGAAAAATTCATTCTTAGCTTCAACCATTCGATCTTCGTCAGACTGACTGATTCTCACATCAGGATCCGATTCCTCTTTTTGTCGGTTCTCCTCGGGCTCAAGCGCATCTTCTGGTATATTGAACATTTGAACACTGGGAGCGTGTTGACACATTTTCAAATTTTCGTAAACATGCTTGACAATCAGTTCCAAATATTGTTTCGTATTGGCATTGTCCTGTCTTGATCCAATGTCTGGATGTAATGTGAAATCTGGGGCGAAAAATTCCAAATATTCTGTCATAGGTAGCTCGTTCGAAATAGTTTCATCGACTAATAATGAAGTCTCGTAGGTCCAGCAACGAGCAACATTTCGAAGCGTATAGCCACCACCACCAACAACTAGTGTTGGTACATTCAGTTCCCTGACAAATTTGACACATTCCCCATGACCCCTTGTACTGAGAGAAAAGCAGCCTAATCGGTCACCTGCCAATGAATCAGCGCCGCATTGCAGCACTATCGCAGTGGGTCGGTAGTATTCCATCACATGGGAGACAATCGGCTTAAATACTTGGAAATAGCTTTGATCGTCAATCCCCTCTTTCAAGGGAACATTCACACTGTAGTATCGGCCAGATTCAGCCCCAATCTCGTACATATCACCAGTGCCCGGGAAGAACCAATTGCCGTATTTATGGAATGAGACCGTCATCACCCGATCTGTGAGGTAGAATGCTTCCTGCACCCCATCGCCATGGTGGACGTCAATGTCTATATATAATACCCGGGGATGGTACTTTAGAAGCTCTAGGATGCCTATCACTATGTCATTTACGTAGCAAAAGCCTGAAAATATAAATTAACCTTTAGTTTCAGTTCAACCTTTTCCAGCTCGATTCAGCTTCCAATGGTTGAAGAGTACTCACCTGATGCTTCGAATTTTTTAGCATGATGCAAACCTCCTGACCAGTTAATGCAAATATCGCTGTGATTTTGGTTCAGCTTCTGTGCTCCTTCTAGGGATGCTCCTGTGTACATCGAGCAGAATTCAAATAACCCATCAAACACAGGACAGTCCTCCCCAACGCTGAAGTGGGACAAATACTTTGTATATCCAACAGCTAAAGGAAAAAAAATATGTTTATCAATAAAGGTACCAATAGGAACACGAGATACATACAATTGCACTGAATATTCTGAGGGGTCACTTGCTGTAGAAACTCAATGTATTCCTCGCTATGGAAACGCAGCATGTCCTGTGCACTGGCTCTGGAAGAGGAAAAAGATTAAGTTCGTTCGAATTCCGCCAAATGTCTATATAAATTACTTGTAAGGTCGGTAGATCTTCATTTTCTTATTTAGTCCATAGTTCATAACTAAACTATGAACAAGAGTCAGTCGGTGAGGCTTCATCGGATGACCCGGTCCATAATGAAAATTGCCAACGTGTGGATTATAAAAATAAGATACGCGTCTCGACGACATAGTAACACGATCCCCTATTCAACTAAACAGCAATTTCAAACACAAAATTATGGTTAAAATAAACACAATAAGGAGTAAACGCCGGGTAAGTGAAAAATCCAAGTCCATTATTGCTTAGCGCGCCATGATATTTTGTCGTATTAGAGGACCAACCGTTTTACTTAGTGTACAATTAAACAAATGACAACCATTGAGGCACAGTCTTCACCGTTTTCTTCAAAAACCACACTTATTATTATCTGAATTCCAACTGAATTGAAAACAAAACACTTAGAAGGTTATAAGCACAAAATGTCAAGCCCTACATTTGACGTTTACGAGAACCAACTTTTCTGATTTTAGTACCACTCTGCAGGGAATTTTTAATCTTGTAAAAATGTTGCAGGCTAACAGATGTCGCCTAGGTCGAATAATGCAAATATACGATAGTATCTAAAAACTTGTTTGTCCGCTGATCATGATCTCGCAAAAGTATGCTTAACTCTACTGTTTCCCTGTTGCCGAAAGTAATACTTTTAGTACATTTGAAGCTCAATAGTATTTTAATAATTTTTCTCATTTTTTAATATTTCCTTAGTTTAGAGAGTACAGTAGAATCCCGACTGTTTCATATCATCAAGGGACTGACGGTTTGGTACGAATTATCGGGAGTATAAAATAAAGAAAATTAACTCTGGGGACCGATAAATTTGTACCAATCAGCCGGAAATACGAATTATCGGGATTTCACTGTAATACTTTTCAACACTAAATGAAATTAATACTTGGAAATGACACATTTTGATATCAATCAAGAAGACTATATGATCCTGACTGAAAAGCCCCGCCCATCGGACGCTTTATTTTTTGTCCTGCAAACCTTCAAGACTTGCCTAGGCAGTTTCCCCTCCCGGGTATAGTTTTCTTGATATCAGTACATAAAAATGACTGATTTTAAGTTGTTTTGTCATATCTGTTACTGATATTCTCTTCGGATTTCAGCGTACTAATTAACCCTGATACGATCACGCAGATTCAATGGTCGCAACCACGCGAGGTCATCGATAGTGAAAAAAACGTGTATTCGGTAAGATCATATCAAATTATGCAAGGTGAAGAAATGTTTTCCTTGCCAGAATTTGACCCCTCATTCATCACACGAGTCATTACTGGAAACGAGATATGGGCTTATAAGAACCACACACTCCGGACATCACATGAGTCAATGATGTACCACTAATAAACCCCGGGGAAAGCAGATCTGAAGAGAGTTACGACTCGTCGATTTCACACCATGATAACGTATATGCAACAAATATCATCCAACAGCCATCAAATTTGCGCGATTCCCTGCAATTTAATCAAATTAAGTAAAAAAAACAGGAAGTAACAGCAAACCATGATGTACATAGTAAACGTCGTCTATAAAAAATGTTTTAGGGTTGGATTGAGCATTGGCATAAGTATTGTAGTCGATGAGGACAATATTGATTTTGATAAATAATCTTGACTTTAAACTTTTCTGAATAAATTTTGAGAGCTTTTCAATCTAGGTGGCATGTGTGAAACAAAACCTTATTAGAAACGATTCAATGCATGTCTACTTGTCACACCCGATTTGTTCTGAAAAGGCAGAGGTTATTATCACGTTATTTGATGAGAATATGTGGTCTATGAAACCCTTTACATGCAATAAATGGCACCATTTTGCGTTGGGTTGAGGGAAGGCTCCCCATGCATACGAATCACAGAATATGGTTATGGGGAGTGTCAAATGAAACGGCTTACTTTTCGAAACTGATCATATTTCTGACATTGGGGGAAACACAGGGGAATGAGGGCTCAAAATGTTGCATCGAAAAGTGAAACATGTCTCTTTCTCAGAAGCAATCCAAATGAAAAATCTGGAAAAAATCACGATAGTGCACCTATATGAAATATAAGTCTCAAAACACATCCCATCCCGATATCTGCTCAAATAAAGTCAGTAGTGGCATATTATCGTAACTTTTAAATTTGCCTGAACCCCCCGTAAGCATCAGTGTAAACGATAAAGCAACCCAACTATTACTAACAAAGTTCTGTAAATTCGTCAAAATTTTGTATTTACGTACGTTAGTATCAGCGATGTTCAATTTACGTACTCGTATATGTACATATGTAAGCTTGGGTGCATGTAGCAAAGTGGAAATATTCAGATGTGTGCCAACAATTTAGATATGTATGGGCATGAATATGTACACAGCAGAATGCACTAATAGGCAATGTTTGTTTTAGGATAAGCATATCATTTATGTCTTCAATATGTATATATATCTGAAAGTTCGGAAATATATGAAAGAATATTTTGAAGTTCTTAACATAAGATGAACATAAAGCCTTCATACCCGGTGTCTCCAGTTTCCGGCATTCTGACTTGTTTAACTTTTGAATAGGTCAGATTAATCTATCAGTTACGATACATTTTCAGTAGATACATTGAGAATTTTGAAATACAAGTAGTTATACCGCACCACTGGAAGGAGACGTTTAAATTTACTAAAGCTGTAAAGAAAATATGCAAAGTTGAAGTGATTGCTTCAGTGCGTGTAACAAAAAAATGGTCTAAAAAGATGGATGAAAAAAACCGTAACGTTGTAGTCATCCTACGATAGGTGAATAGTGAAACCATTGAAACAAATTCGTTAACGAACACTGGAAGTTGATTGTCACACTTACAATTTTCCAAACATCTTCCCGCTCTTGCAGATCATAATTCTATATTTTCCAAATCGGCTATGACAAGTACTTGATTATAGTGTCTTATTTAATAATCTTTTCGGTTTTCTTTTTTCGGATGATTTTTGAAGAAATGCCAGTGGGTACTGTGTATGCAGGCGCTCCAAGAACTATGCGATATCTTTACACATTTTTGATATTTAAAAAAAAAGAAAAAATAAACCTATTTTTGAATGTATATTATATATTTAATTAAAATCCCAAATCCGAAATTTCAAATAGATTTCAAATAATAGAACCAAATTTGATAATGTTCTGTTTTTGGAAAATTTACTACTTTCGATACCAAAAAGAAATGAACTTTTAATAATTATCGTTTGCGCGAGAATTAAATTGGATCTTGGCGTTGAAGTGTGTTAGAGCACTTCATTCAAGATCTTAACTACTACAGAATTACTGTACGTACCGTGTATGAAGCAACGTAGTCAGTATTGCACTCATCCGTGATTATTACCTGGATTTGGTTCAGGTACTCATATATTTCTGTCATTCTACGCTCGAAAACGCGTCAAGGTAATTCATACATCCATTCGATTTTGAAATAACTTGAATATGGAGAATCTATCTAATTTCAAAACTGTAAATGAAAATTTAAATGGCCGGTTGTGTGGGGTCTGTTTAAAGCAATCTACAGAACAGCATCCAACCAAGTTAAAAGACCACATAACTTAACTAGCAGTAGGCTCTTACATGTTGAGCAGTAGATATCACATAACTATTGTTTTTGTTGTAAACAATGTTCCAGACAGTTCAACTTGATTCCCATCGTAATATATCACCTACATATATCAAAATTGTCATATTTGTTTGGAAATTGTTGCTATAACTTGAACCAGGAACTAAACCCTGCACACAAACTTGCAGCTTCAACCATATTTGCAGGTGGTTTTGTCTGTTTGCAGGAGAGAGTAATAGTTAAGGGATGCGTTCACTTTCGAGCCAAAAATTCAAGCCTATTTGTCGGAATTAATTACGAACGAATTATTGAAAGTAATTGAATTTTGTTTCTTTTTTTTTGATTATTTAAAAATTAGTAACAACAAATACTGCAGCATTGAAATGCCTTTGGCCTGTCCACTGCAGAGTAGACTCCCCGCCCTATTTTCATTAATGACGAAAATCACTTCTATAGTGCAATCTAAAAAAATTCTCAAAGACTGTTTTTGAAAAAAAAAACTGTTTGTTTGAGATTATCAGCATTTTATATTTCCACCAAATTCAAACACACTTAAAAGCCCGCACCATATTGTGTCACGTCACAAGTCATAACAAGAAACTTCCAGGCAATTGCCAGTTACTCATATAAAATAAAAAAGGAAAAAGTTTCAAAATCGATTTCGCGTGTGAAAACTTAAAGAGGATGGTGAGACATTGTTTCGTGCCTTGCTGCACAAATAACTCCATAAGAACCACCCTGAAAGCTAAAAAAATTTGCTATTCCGAAAGGAGATATTCAAAAGAAGTGAATCGTCATCGTGCAATGAATTCCGGTTTCTTTGCGGTCAGGTTTATATTGTTGTGAAGATCATTTCAATGTGAGTTAACATTTTAGAATTAGAATTTTGTATCACTATAATTCATTTTTCATGTTTCAGTTGAAAGAAGATCTTGAGAATTTCATGGAGTTTCCACTAGATCCCACTTCTAAAACCTCATCCTGTTCATTCTGCTACTACGAAATTGCAAGGAAAGCAGAAGATAAATGAACCTAATTCAAATTAAGTCACAAGAACAGAGAACCTGCAAAATATTCCACCAGCCTAAGGTTCGAATCCCGCTCAGTGGAAATCCATTTTTGCTGCCTGTGGTGAATCTTCTGGAAACGTACGTTTTATTGCTGCCCAGGTAAAGGTGCGAATGAAGTTTCTTGTGAACCTGTGTTTAGGCACTTTTTTCGTCAAAATTGAGTAAACATTGTCCTTGCACATTAACTGCACTCCTCCTCCTTTTACGCTGGCATATCTAAATCAATTATATAACAATACAGGGAAGATTTGTATTAATTTAATTTTTCACACTTGTAAAGTGTAAGATATATTTGAAGCAGTCAATGGAGACAGATATTAATTAACATTTTTCTACTTATGTGTAGACATTGTCCTTGCACATTAACTGCACTCCTCCCACTGGATTGTCTCTATAACTTTTACGCTGGCAAATGTAAATCAATTATATACCAATACGGCGAAGATTTGCACTGATTTAATTTCTCTCAATTGTAAAAGGCAAAATGTGTTTGAACCAATCGATGGAGACAGATATTAATCAACATTACAATACTATTATTCTATTTAATATAATTAATATGTGGTAATCATCATATTGACCTTTCTCTTCGAAGACGTTGTACTTGCCAGGATTTGCTATATAGCCTATTTCCATTACTATCGAAACGTAAGGTAAATTGAAGAATTGTCTTTTCACGCAACAGTTTCCCACTTTTTTGTTAGAAACTGATTGATTACTTCAGAAGTAACAAGTCACAAACACTAAATCGCGCGCTTTCACGTAAATACGAGTAAGATTCAAATTCCTCGCTCCGTGGCGTCACATGAAGTATCAGCGTTTTCATCGCGTTTTCTTTTCCGCCTTATGAGAATCCAATTTTATTATAATTAATAAATGAAAAGGTGAAAATACTATTTCGGCGCAAAAAAAAAACATACAGTTATTTTCTAACGTGAAGAGTCTATTTTAGGGTTAATTCTTCTTGGAGAGGATTTTTACCCGAAAATGGATCTGTAGGGATGGGTCGTCCACGCACCGGTAAAGTGCTCGTAAAATCAGGTTTTACGGCTATGTTTTCAGGTTCCATATGCCTAGGAAGGGAAGTGTATTTCACGAAGTCCTTAATATGGCATATTTATAAAAACATTAGAAGAGGTAATAGGGGAGAAATATTCATATTAATAGACACATACAACGTCAAGTAACCAGAGCCCATGCATTTATGTATACTAAATTCTACTTTTATTTTTTTTTACATTTCTTAAAGATTAAGTGGGTACATATGATGGTGATCATGATTTCATTCCTTCTGAATTTGTTTCTCGGTTCAATTTTCAGTTCGGAAGTACATAGTGGCAGTTATATAAAGATGCATAATTTTACATGGTGTATTTCTTATCAAGACATTTAACTTTTAACAATAGTGTTCCGATATCTCTGACTTGAACAATGTATTTTAAATTGATTATTGCAACCGCTGTACAATCTGTTTCGATACTCGTTCGCCATACTGAACGAAAACGCATACAACGAAACTATCGACCCCGAATACGAACGAAAGAATTCGATATCGTTGGGAAGATCTCACAGTTCTTCGTTCGATTTTTGAAAAGCGAGAAGCACGGCACGGCCATATTGATTAGTGTGTTGAGGCGGTGTTCTACCCGTAGGTGTTTCGTACATTCTCTTTGTGGTCGGAGTTTGTGTGCTGGTCTAATTTATAAGTAAAAGTCTTGAAATCTCGGGAGTGAAATCGCGAAACATCAGAAATGTCCGAACGCGAAAATAACGTATATAAAGCGAAATTAGCTGAACAAGCTGAGCGCTACGATGGTGAGTTCTACTTTCTTTGAAATTGTGCTCGGTTCGCAAAGAAAAACTGTTTGAAAAAAGAGGACATTGTACCGCTTGGACGGGGCTCCGTTGGGACGCACCTGCTACGGTTTTTAGTTTTTCTGGCTTGGAAACTGCCTTCGGAAGGATAAGCGTGAATCAAGGGACGGCTTGCAAGGGGAGAAAGTTCTGGACTTGGATATTTTCATGTGAAAAGTCCGAGGCGGTAACGTGGGAAAAGTCGCCGGCATTGCGCGGCGTCTGAATGGAAATCGAAGGGAAATTACTTATTGAGCGTCCCGGCTGGGGCTGAGATTTTTTCGGGCAGACGTCATGTACCGGTCTCGTGAAGTTAGTTGGATGGTTAGATCGTGAGTCAGATATCTAGCGATGCGTCAGAAAATGGTTTGTTTCGCGGGAAAGAAGCACAGAAGCGGGGCTTGGCTGGCTGGCTTGCGGCGGGCGTTGGACCGGAGTTGCAGAAGTGATAAAAAGCGCAGATTTGTCAGTGGTTGGCGCTGGAGAAATCAATGAACGGATCAATAAAGGTGTTGGAAAGAATAGGAATAGGTGGAGGACGGGCGGGGGCTGAGGGGTTGTACGATTCGCGATAGCAGTAGCGCGACCATTGCCGTTTCGGGGCGCACACACTATACAGTCATTGGCGTAACAGTCGGGGCCATTCGTTTGAGTTCACCTTCTGAATTTGGGCTGTGACGTTGGGTGGTGTCGGGCTGTTTTCAGCGTGACTAAACCGGTAATTAGCTCGTTGGAGTCATTTGAGTGCAAATGGCAATGTATCTGGAAAATATTTCTGTTAATTTCTAGGAGGGAGGTCGGGCAACCGACGTATTGCGACTTGGAGGCTTTGGGCCTTGTACGTCTGAACGGCGTTAAGGGTGGGTGGGTGATTCGCCGTAGCGCTTCTACCCTCAAGATTTGTTTCATTGGGAATTAAGATATGTAAGGGTGACCCATCCTATTTGTGCTTCGAACGGCATTATGGGAGTTAGGAGCTGGTGGTGATTCATAACGCCCCAAACCGGTCAGCCGAGTTGACCGCTAAGTTAGACGTAATTATCTGACAGTTGCGGTTACACATTTAGGCAGTGATGCATCGTGTGCAAATTCATAGCCTCCTTATTTGGAAATAAGCTGGGCAAGTGGGGTGGAAGTATGAGGAATGTGGGTCAGAAGAATGAAGGCTTGTAGGAGCGGGAACCTGATGTGGCTTTGCTGGAGATTCGAGCAGTGTGCGAGTGACGTCGGTCGGGACTAGGCGCAGCAGCAGTAGAACGATTGGCATTGGAGTTGCTCGCCGCTCACTCGCTCCTCGTATAGTTTGAGCGGCAAGCAAAGACGGATCGAGGCTGAGGCCGGTTGCGCGCTCCGTGCCCCGTTTTGCATGGTGTTGCGTCTGAAACCCACCCGACCTGGACAAGCCCGGTCGGTCGGTTGTTAACTGGTGGCGGGGTTAGTCACATTTTATTCACTATGACAACTAATCAGTCGAAATTCTTAACTGCTCTTGAGACTGGCTTGCAGTGCGACGTATTCCGATTGGGTTCTAATTGGCAAAATTGGAAGATGTCGGCGCCGTTCTACATGGACGGATTTCCTTGGCCAGGTGTCGCGGATGGATGATATTGCGTGGAAATTGGCGTAGGAGCTACGGTACCTAGTTACGGGGCGACGTAGGAGAATGAAGCTTTCCTTTCGTGCACGAAGCAGAAGAGCGGGTTAATTTGGCTTGCTGGTCGTTGGTGGGGAAGTGGCATTCGTCAGAGCAGCGTTCGGTCGTAGAACGTAGATACACGGCGCACAATACATCCAAGGCCGTTGGGAACCAATACCAACGTAGCTGCGAGACCGGCTAGTAGTTCTTTTTCTTTTCTTATTATATTGGGGGATGGAGGCGGCTGGCTGGATTTATAATTTGAACCATTGATTGTGCACGGCGACCGCTCGGCTTCATAAATTTTTCTGCCTTGTTGCTCACTGAGATCCGTGAGCGTCTAGAAAGACGTTGCTGACGGTCTCGTCTTTCCGTTACGCAACATAATTTCTCTGATGAATGATAATTCGGTGTAAAGATATGGAAACGGGTGTACCGCTTAATGGAAGTTTGCAGAAAGCTGCAATTGCAAGTTGCTGTCGGCCTTTTGATGTGCAAATAACGGAAAATTCAAGTTTGTTTTGCATTTGTCTGTCGGGGGGAGGATTGCTATGTCAGCTAGTCGTCAGGCAGCTATTTTAGGACGCCAGCTTACATGCGGGCTACTAGGCTACTATGTTATCTAGAAAATAATTGATAAGAAACATCGCTGACGTCGTAAGTTTCTATTTGTCGAGGGTGAGACACGGACACTTAAAACTAATCGGTGGATGTGGTAGCGTGGCGCTGAGGTTTATCGCTTTACTCAAATAGAAGACATGAGATCAGAGATTTTTTCTGGAAACTCGTCAGATTTTGCAAGTATTGAATGGGAATTTCATCCAGTGGTCATGCGTATATTACGAAACGGAACACTGGTCGGCAAGTGGAAATTTACGGGAGCGTGATGGGAGGGACATGAGTAAGAAAACAGTTTAGGAAGTAGACGGTGAAAAAAGATCCTGGATCCATATAAGGTGCGCGATAAAAAGATGCATGCTTCAAAATTATAGATTAATTCCTATTTTATTACATGCGAACGTCTTCTAGGTTTTACAATTTATGCGGAAAGAAAGTACTTCTACTTGAATTAGGGGTTTTTGAAGGATTGTCTGCAAAAAGGCATATATTGCAATACCAGCCCTTATTCAGTTTATATTTTCATAGCAGTCAGATTTGATTCTACTTTTGAAGATCTTGTTGTATCGAATATTTTGTATAGATCCCTTAACAAAATTGACAACGAAAATATATTGCGTTAATAGCCCGGACGATTAGTAGATACCGAATGGGAGACCAGAAAATTGGCAAAAAGCGCATAGGTGTTGCCAAGCGCAATAACGGAGTTGGAGAGTCGCCTTGAATTGAATTCAGCGGGGCATAGGCGTAATGGACAGACTGAAAAATATTTCGCACATTCAAAGAAAAAAGTTAAAGTGTGAACAGCCAGTAATCGGGACATGATGCTACTTGTTTGGTAGCACCTCTGGAGTTTTGGATACGTGTCGTATTGAGGGGGGAAATCAAGGAGCGCAACCTTCTCGAAGATTATTTCGGGTAGGGCATGGTATGAACCTACAACTTCTGGGGCCGAGCTGCTTCTAAATTGCAGCAGCCGGCCTGGCTCCAAACCACTCTTTATAAGTCTGTCGCCTGATCCAGATTTAAGTTGCTTCACTTCATTGCCCGCGAGATGCGTTTGACTCTAATTACATATCGCCATTTCTTAAAAGGATTGGTTTTTCAATACCGAGAAATAATCTTTTCTTGTCAACAAATTTTTAAGAGCACGAAGATGACTTCTTCACTAGGGTAGAGGCAACTCATTAGAAGACGCTCGCTCACCTCTGCCCTGGGAGCAGTGTGACCGAAGCGATTCACAACAAAGAATTTCCAGCTGCGGCCAAGCTTTGATGGGCGGATTTACGTTCGATATAATTCGCCACTCCTGAATGGTTTTGCAAATTATAAAATGGAGCGTATGACATGACATTGGCGAATCGTTGGGTCTTCTCTGATATGAAACCGTAAATTGTCTTCGTCCTCTTTTATTTTGATTTTTTAATCATGGGTGTTAACCTCAAAAGGATTCCGGGGACGAAAAAGAGTAGTAGGTTACTTCTCCATTTGGTCCGGTCCGACATCAAGTGGATGCGGACTTAGGACACCTCCATCCTTTTACTTGGATTTTGAACAATTCGCGTTTTGCAATCCCTTTTTTACTACATTGAAAACTTGTTACCATACTTTCTCACAATCAGTCTTCGAATTCGATAGTAATACTAATCATGCCAAGTTTATTCAATTTACAACTCACTGAGCCATGGACGATTAAAAACGTGACAGTTTCTAGAAGAATACAGTTTCACATCTGACTACTACCAGACATTGATTATATAAGATAAGCAGCAATTCATGTTCTTTTTTCATCGCCTCTAATTATATTTCCACTATTGTATATTTGTATATATAATGTATATTTATATAAATGATTGGGGCAATGACCTTGACAATGTACGTGAAAATCGAAGGAAGCCGCTAAATGCGTCATGATTTTTCATCTGAGTCATATAAAATGTTAAGAGTTTGCCTTGTGATTTGCGGTCAGAGGTTGTGGGAGCATAGTATTGCATAAATTAGAATTTTGTGGGATTTGCTCAGTTTCAGGAAATAACTATCTAAACTTGAATGTAATGTGTTTTGAACAAATCAAATTAAATTTTTTTTCGTATTGGCCCAAGCTATTTCGAAGACCTATTGAAATTAAAACTGAAAATGCAGTATCTCACCAAATCGATTATTAGCCAGTTTATATGATACAATAAAGGCTGATGTCAATTGATTTCATTTGATGTTCATTTTTGTAAAAATTTGCTAAAGTTAACGAAAATGAACAAGATTATTTGAATTTATTCAACTGCAAGTAGAGAGTGAATGCGAGTGAAGTCGAAGGGGAAATACAGTATTCGAAAGTGTTCATTGTTGAGGAAAATTGTTTGATGCATTTATTGGTTACGTGCAAGTTGGATTTCACCACAACCTGAATGCGATATTGCAGGCAAATGTTGGTAATGAGCTCGGTGTAGATGATGGCTCATTGCTTGGTACTTTCGATCATTATTCACAATGTCAAATTTGCATTGAATTTACAGAATCGTGAGTCACTGATTTATAGATAATGAATGCCATCAAATTGAAATAACTTCATTAACGTTAGACGTTCGCGATATTTGAACGAAATTGGATTTGTATTTTTAATGCGGCGACCCAAGGATCATTGCCTCAATAAATTGATCCGGCATGGTGGCTTTTGTTTGAAAAAGAGTTATTTCCATAACCGAGAAGAGCAATGCGTTCGGAGAAATCAGTTATCGTGAATAAATGATCTTCATTGGTGACAGACCTGTAGCATTGAGCATCAAGAGAGAGGATCAATCATTTAGCTTGTGAACGGATTGTGCAACATGAAATGATGGATTTCAAAGGTTTTTCAACGACAAAATTATCCAATGGCTTTACTGATGGTTCGGTAAGGACTAATTTGCTAATAATTTCCCATTTCTGTGGCTTACCACTTGCACAGTATTAAGCGTGATAATGGGACTGAAACAAAGTGTCATTGAATATAAAATAAAAATAAAATAAATAGAAACAAGTCGGGGAACTGGTAGCTTTCGTTTGTTTCTTCTGTGTGTATATTTGAGTGCAGAACTATCCCATTTGTACGTAACCCGTTATGTATAAGCATTTAGCATGTTAGACTACTCACTTTAGTGTAATATTGATATTTAGTTGCTGTGAATTTACACGGTAAAGTTAACTTCGAGCTACTGTAACTCTGCTAGTAATAGTATGATTTTGATAAAACTTGGGGATAATATGATTCATATCATATTCTATGCTGCTACCAACTTTTATAATTCAATGGCTGAACAAATCTCAAAATTAGGACCGGCTTCGAGACCTTTCTTTTGATACCATCATCATGATCATGACCATATTCGGTGAAAAAAACTGTTCTGAACAAAGAGTAAGAGCAGCGGCTTGAGTGACTTGCAGAATCGCATAATGGTATATTATTTGAAAGCCGCAAATGCACTAGCTCGCTTAAAATGTTTTTATATCAAGATAATATCTGACAGTTTTTGAAAATGGTTTGACGCGTGGTAATTTACAAAGTCAAGACTATACTGCATAAGTATTTATTCATAATTTAAATTCAATACTGCATATGTGTTGATTTGTTCATTAATTCAATCAATGTCAGCATTACTTCTGAGTAGTTTCTACTACTATATATTCTCCTTCAATCTGGCCTATCATCAAACATTTAGAGAAAATCTTTGAATTCATGCTTTCTTCGCGCAGGGAGAATAAATAGTTCTGTAATTGAAAAAAAAGTAAGGAAGTCGGAACGTTCCTCAGTTTTGAAAAATTTTCCTTTTCTTTGAATCTTGCCACACAATGTGTCCTTTTCGATGTTTGCCCTTTTAAGCTAGCAAGGAGACTAGGCAAAATGAGAATTTTTAGTCTGTTGAGGTTATTTTTTTAAATTTTTATTCGATAGATTTTGTTAGAATCAAGAGTGTTCTTCAATTTCCTCGTAACTTTTCACATCATTCAAAATTGAGCTTCAATGAAACTTTTATTTTTTGTATGTTTGAGTCGGCTTAACTATAATAGATTCCATTACAAATCATAGATGTTTCCGTTGCGATCTGATTATTTGAGTTTATAACCGCTATTGCTATCTTGTTTGTAATTGACCGTTTTTATACTCGTTAATGGAAGAGAATTGAATACTGAAACAGCCGTTCTTCATTGACCCACACGATCTTTATGGGTAGTAGCTTGTTTCGTCTATACTATAAGCTTATTTGAAAATTGCATTTTGTTTAGTTTTGTTGAAGTCTAGACAATTTCACGCGGAACAGCGAACGGAAGCGCGTGGTAGTCTTAGTCTGAGAGTTCTCTTCTGCAGAGTATCTATTCCATATTTATTCAGGTTGACGAATATGTGATGCGATCTTAAAATGTGCATTGAAGCTAGGACCACTTGCATGTACTCCAATCTAGAATCACTTATGGAGCTTTTGCGTTCGAACGTTGAAAGGGTTTCAATCCAATATTCAAAATCGCCGTTGAGATTTTCATACATCCGCTAGCTGAAGAAGATGCCCCGCCATAGTTACAGATACATATTGAACGCTGGACTTACTGGGAATTTATGACATTATATAAGTATCAATTGATTTCCTCCTTTAATATTGTCGACATATGACCATATTTAATGAAAAATGTGGTATTGGGGTCAACCCTTAGCGAAATGCTCCATTTCTTCTATAAACATTTCTCATTGCTCTTATTTCCTTAATTTGAAGATATTTTATTGCAGATTATATGGCCTTATATAAAGTCATTGAGATTTTATTGAAATGAAATTACAAACGGGGTCAAGGTTGAAATAGTACTCGTGGATATATGTGGATGTTTAGGGGTCAATTGCTCAAAGGAAATACATATATAGTGAGTTTCGCGTGAAAATTGTTTGTAGGCTTTATACATGGAAGAAAGCTTCTGATTTGGTGGTAATATTACGTATTCACTGCTATTGGTCGGTGAATGGCAAATTTCGAACAAATTTTGACTTGATGAGCATTTGTAATTTAGCGAAATTTGTGATTGCCGGATACTTATTGAGGGATTTGGCTTACCGAAGGTTCTACATTTTACCGTGCGTTAAAAATGTATTTATGCAGTTTCTTATCAGTATAGATTTGAAAATAATCGAACAATAAATTGTAAAGTTTGGAGGAAATTTTGTAAAGTTTGGAGGAAATTGTAAAATGCCACTGAGTTTCTTTACACGCCCAGTGAAATTCTTTCTTCACTTAAGGGGGTCATCCCGTGTGAAGGCCGTTTTTTTTGCCTTTCTTTGAAAAATTATTTTGAAGGACTGGATAAAGATAGAAACGTGATTTTTTCACCATATGTTTATCGATATCTCTAGTATATGTGATAAATTTTTCAGCTTGATTTCTTAGCTAATTTTCGGAATAGGTGTTAATTTATGCACCCATCTCCAAAAAAAGGTGTTTTTCTGCTGCCACGCTGGAGGGCGCTGTGTTCATCTGAGGGAAAAAAACTAAACGGCATTTTAATGTGGACAATATTTCACGGTCCGCAAACTAGGATAATTAGGAAATATTAAAAGGTAAATTTTTGGTGGGCTTTTAAACTTAATTTTTTGAATTTTGGTGTTTTTTCACGGCTTTTCTTATGAATAAAAAAAAAACTACCTGTCCGATTGCAATTATCCTAGTTTGCGGACCGTAGAAATATGTATTAAAGAAGTCGTGAAAATTTCAAAGAATTTGGTTGGATAGATTTTGAGCTATGGTGGCAGCCGATTTTCAAGATGCAGTTTCGAGAAAAACGCATTTGAAAATTTAAATGTGATTATCAACAGTAAAATTTTAGCTCACCATTAATCTGCTATACCTGGTCCATGGAGAGCACCCTCCGTTTCTTCGAAAAAGTCTTGTAAGGCCGATTGTTGCTCTCTGGTCTCAATTGTGGCTCTTTTAGCGAGATCAGTCGATCGTCGTTCGGACCGCCAAATTCGCGCTTCATTACGGCGGTCGGTATAAACCTGACATATGTGACCAACTTGACATCCCATTGTCACTAGGATTTTGAGAATGCCATTGAATCCTTCATTAAAAATAATTACAGCGAGAAAAGTGGCTATTTCTACGACCTTGGCCCCAGAATGAAGGTGTTTAGGAGCGAAAGTTCAGATTAATGCATTTAACGACTCATTGTTATTCTGGGTCTCTGCTCCTAAACATCTGTTCAAGAGATCATCTCGTGACAAATCTTCGTAGAGTGGTTTGATGACTGTTTGAACTTCTTCAGTCAAAGGTGCCTTCTCTTGGTGAAAACTATCCAGTTCTCCTTTAGCTTCCGCTTTGTGCCATTTGCACCAACTGCCCTCGCCTGCTGGACAATTTTGATGCTGAGGATTTTCGTCTGTAGAACATTTATGGAAGAAAGTTTCCAAAATTTCTTGCTTCATTCCTTCTATCGACTTTGCATGTCGACGAATAGCCAGCCCAGAAAATGTAGTGAGGTCCTCATCAGTAAGTTTTCCAGCCCCTTTTCCACAAATGCGTTTGTGATTCTTCTTTGCATTTCTAAGCCGCGTTCCCATTCTTTTCTCGACATGTCCTTCGTATTCCTTTTTTAATACTACGTATACAGAAATTTACAGAAGTACCGGAGAAAACTCCAGCAAAATCCAATATACAATATACAAAACTTGTCGCAATTGAAACATCCATGTTCATGCTTGCTAAATGTTTCTTTGCTGATTTTGATGCGAAGTCCTTTTTCTTCTCTGATAACTCTCGATTCCCATGAAATACTCGTTTTTTAGTGCGAGCATGACGTTGAACGTTAAAGCGATCTCCCTTCGTAAGATCCATTTAAAAAAATCACTGAACACACAAACAGCACAATACTTACAGCAAAATATAACTGAGTATAACTTGAACGCCTTTCAGTGCTCACTCTAGACTGGATTATCCTTTTTATTCTAAACAGCAAATCAGTTTAGACAATTGATTGGTTTTCCATCTTTTTATATTTCTATCTGTGTTCAAATTTATAAGGCTCAGGTAAAAAACTAACAGGTAAAAAAAGATTCGATGCTCTTTCTCATCGAGCACTCTAGCCGCGGCTGCAAACTCCTTACCTGTTTAACCCTGTAGTTTCTCAAGGACTCTGAATATCGGAAAATCCCTTTGCCCACATATTCTCCACTATATATAGATACAATTCATGCAAAAAAAAAAAATCGATTTCTCCAACCCGACACACGGGATGACCCCCTTAAAGCGTGAAGTATGTGGTCTTCTAAATTTTTACAGAAAGGATGAAAAGTAGAGCAAACTGGATTGGATAGACGTTGGGAGATGATAACAATTCGTTTTTCTTGAAATATTTATGTCGGTTTCTAGCTGATGGTATGATGGGCGAGATATGTGGGTCATTCTCTCAGTTTATTCTTTTCCGCTGGTCACTTGCAACTTGGCTTCAGTATGAAGATAATGAACCTGAAACATTGTTTCGTTATACATGAAACAGAAAAAAAATAACAAAAATAAAGGTGCCCATATTCTAGAAAAGAGTAAACAGGGGCATAGATTATTTTATTTTACTAGAATGTGCGCAAATTTTTGCTGTGGTTTATGCATACAATGTAATACATTTGCATTTATATATTATTCCTGTATTGGCACAAACGCCTGACATCTGTGTAAGAAATCACCGCTATATAGGTGAACTGAGCTATCTGACACCATAAGTGGAAGCATAATTTTGGCAGTTTTCAAGTAATTTCACACCTATGCACGGAAAGTTTGATAGTAACAAGCTAGTTCAGCTAAAAATAAATATCACATCGTTTGTTGTAAACATGGTTCAAATTTCGTAATTTTGTGGAAATGTTGCAACTATGGTTTCCATTCATGCATACTCTTTGCATGTAGTAAGAATAAGGTCGGCGTCCAGGTACTTTTATTGAATTCAACTTATCTTCCGTTAATCCATGTTGGAAATGTAATTTTCTTCGCAACTTTAATTGAGTGTTGTTAGCTAAGGATTTATTTTTGCTATTTAAATGATAATAAAACTGCAGGGTGGGCCTTCAGTGAAAAGTACAGTTTGACTTCCTCTTTGATTGAAAACAAATAAAATGTTTATGGATGTTTAAACAAATCTAATTCACATTCTGTGCGCTAATAGTTCAGCGCCCCTCCTCTTCAAACTTACATTGGCGTTAAGCTGGTGAATAAGTAGATGACGCAGTTTTTTCCGCATGACTGAATATTTGCTGTGAAAAATTGTTGCAGGTCCCAATGGAAATTCTGCTTAGTTTAATTGCGTACAATTCCGATCACGATTTTTATTTGCTTTTCGCTTATCAGTTAGGGCGTTTCGTTTATTTTGAACAGCACATGATTTGGTTGAAAGCAATTAAATGTTTAATTGAAAATTGCTTGGGCGGTTTTGACTCGGAATATATTCTTGTGCAGATAGTTTGGAGAGATGGAAATAAGTTGACGCTCAATTCAAGAGCAACATGTTCAATTTAGTTTTGTTTCAGGGTTGCGTTTGAAATTAGAAACCATGAAATGTAAGGTTGTTGGTGGTACTAAGAGAGAGGTAAAACAAAACCTTGATAAAATCGGCTTATTGTCTGTCTGTCTGTCTCAGAAATGGTTATAGCTATTCACACCGAATTTAGGGGAAAGTTGGGGTGGTCTTCATACATTCAAAGGGGGGGTGTACACTTTTTTTCGTCAAATGTAGTCATGTGGCGTATCAAATGATAGGTCTCAGTACTTTCCGAAGCAAGCAGGTCTTAGTTTTGATATTTGTTGGAAAGATGGGGACTTTCTGTCACGGACCCATTCTCGGAAACTACCCAACCGGAAGATCTGAAAAAATCAAGAAGCTGCCTTCCCACTCCCTAAGGTCATCCTAGACTCATGAAGCAAAATAGGCGATAATATAGAACATGATCCTACCAAGTTTAGTGGAAATTACATTATTACTCACAAAGCTATATAAGGTCAAAGTGGTCGCTTCTGGGCAAGTTTAAAACTTTGAATATCAGTATCACGCGAAAGTGGATATTCTCATATAATATATGCTTACACATAACGTGTTCAGTACTATTGGGACAAATGACCTCTCAAATGTTTTTTAGAAGAAATACGCAAAACCTTTCATACCTGAAGTGCCCACCTTCCGGTTTCCCGACTTGTTGAAATGTTTGCCACTACGGCAGAATTTGCTCAACAATGCTGAAAAATGCGAACGTGTTATGGCCTTTTGAATCGAAGCTCTCGATCTGCAGGAAGATGGACGAGAAATCAACGAATGTTTCCCGATAAAAATTTGAAGAAGTTGAATTTAGTATTGGAAGATAGAATCAACCATCCATCAAAGTGTCATTTCTATCTTTTTATCGAATTTTTTCCACAAGGTGTATTTTGGTTGTCGAAAATGTGATATAAAAGGGAAAGAGCGTTTGTTGAGGTAGAGTTTTGTTGTTATATTTGGATAACCGTATACATCTGTTATCTTCTAACACTGAGAAAGAATTTCGTACTTAACAAATCTCTAAGGGAGGCGAAATAGATGACATTTACAGGTTTTCTTTGCACTAGCAAAACATTAACAAGTTATGATTTTCCAAAAGTGTTTATAACTCTGAATATTGCCTTATATTTTAAAATATAATATCTTTATTTAATTTTCATTACAGAAATGGTCGAGGCTATGAAAAAGGTCGCGTCGATGGACGTTGAACTCACAGTGGAGGAGAGGAATCTTCTTTCTGTTGCCTACAAAAATGTGATTGGTGCTCGACGAGCATCCTGGAGGATAATCACTTCCATCGAACAAAAGGAGGAAAATAAAGTAAGAATAGAGTGTATGTTTTCTGATTTTACATTTTAAGGCATCCTTTGTTACCACAGGGAGCAGAAGAGAAGTTAGAAATGATCAAGAACTATCGAGGACTTGTAGAAAAAGAACTTCGCGATATTTGCTCTGATATTTTAAATGTATTGGAAAAACATCTCATTCCTTGCGCCACGACCGGCGAAAGCAAAGTATTCTACTATAAGATGAAGGGTGACTACCATCGTTACTTGGCCGAATTCGCAATGGGAGCGGATCGTAAGGACGCTGCCGAAAATTCTTTAGTTGCTTACAAGGCTGCTAGCGATATAGCTATGACTGATCTTCCGCCAACACATCCAATTCGGTTGGGTCTAGCACTGAACTTCTCTGTAAGTATAGCATTAAATTGAAATTGGGGAATAAGGGGACTTATGTCGTCGTACTCTCTATTTTCAGGTATTCTATTATGAAATTTTGAACTCTCCTGATCGTGCCTGTCGATTAGCGAAAGCTGCATTTGATGACGCAATTGCTGAGCTTGATACACTTAGCGAAGAAAGTTATAAAGATTCTACACTGATTATGCAACTTTTGAGGGACAATCTGACACTATGGACGTCTGACATGCAAGCTGATGGTAAGAGCACATTTTTTTATTCTCAATATATGAGTGCAGGCGTAGAGATTTTCTGACATGATTTCCTCATTTGACGCATAAATTGATTTCCGTAAAAAATAGTGCATCCATAAAATGTTCTTTGACACATGGAACGTTTGAGGCTAATATTTTTGTCGAAAATGTGATGTCCCAGCTACTAATTGGATCATTATATATGCGTAGATTCTCCTCCGGGTAGTGTTGCTTCCATTTCATGTTGACCAATGGGGCTTTGAATATTTGCTACCCTACTTTAGTCGGAAATGTAAGAAATACATGTGGTACATGTCTTTTGTTCTATTTGCAGGCGAAGGAGAACAGAAAGAACAAGTTCAGGATGTTGAAGATCAGGATGTATCGTAATTTAAGCAAAGCGTGTATGTGTGAAATGAAAACAAACGTTATTATTAAGGAAATAAAAAGAAGAAAAAAACATACATATAAGATAATATAAATTATAAGTGTATTGTTTCGTCTTTACATTATAAAACAGCATAAAACCTAGAAAAATAAACTTTTCAAAAGAGAAATGAAAAATAAAAGTTAAGAAGGAATAAACACAAGTTACACATAGTATCAACGACTACACAAGACATGAATTTTTATACTTATTTAAAAGTTGTTCCGCTGGCAGCGGAATAGTGATTTTATTACTTTCTTCTCATTTCTTACATTTTTTCGTCTAATTGAATATCACAAATTTGCAAATCAAGTAGATTCTGAGCAGTAACATTTCGTCAAAAACAAAATTCATAAGATTAAATGAAGTTTCTGGTCATTGAGTATTGGGCACGCGCGTCCATTTTAGAATTATTTTACAGCAGGAGTAGATTTGCTTTTAAGTAAACCGAAAGTACGAGATAAGTTGGCATTTCGTGTTAATTTTCCAATTTCACTTATTTATTTTTTTTTTTTTTGAGATTCCATGTATTGTTGTTTTTGGACCAATAATAAACACTGGATTTCCATCACTTTTATTTCAATCAATAGAACGTTTGGTTTTCTCGTTTAGAGCAATTTTTTATGCGAAGAGAAAACTAGTATATATAGAAGTTGTCGGTAAATAAAGATACTTAGAGAATGCTATATAGCTGCAGCTGTATAGAAGGAAAATCAACATGTATGGGGAGATGGCAGAAGGAACAGCAAGAATTTCGTATTTGTTCGCAATAATAAGGTACAATGATTATATATTTGAAGAAAAGCTGATTAAATAACAAAAAAAGTGAGTTGAATGTCACAGTAGTACTTTTGCCGTCGCGATGCATTTATATACATAGTAAAAGAATAGAGGAGTAAAATAAAGATTTTTCTCATTTACTTTTCAAGGTATTTTTTACTTTACCTGTAGAGTTAAACATTCGTATATCTCAGAAAGTAAAAGAATAATCTACCATTTAGGAATTTCGTTCGATAAGCGTACATATTTTATGTAATAATCATAATACTACTTACGATGTACAAGTTGATTAGAGGTCTTTGCTCTTGATTTGACCAGCACACGTCGCTTCTTTAGCTTGTATCAATACATACTATGTACTATCATATTCTTGCGTTTTTTACAGCTTTAACTTTTTAAGAATTAGAAACAAAAGTATTTTATGAGAACTACTAATAAAATCATGTGACCACTAACGAACTAACAAAAATTTGTATTTCATTCTCAGAAGGCTCAAAAATTTATTTAATTTTCTGTAAGGCTTGTCATCTGGTCCTATTGGTAATTGTCTTCTTAAGCACTTCAATTAGTTTGTAGAGTTAGTGTAGTGGTTATTTGATTAATAAGATGCGTTGCGATTTGAAAACGCTAGAACATATGCATAAACATGCACAAAGGTTCGCCTACAATAGGCGTCTGCATTTACTGGTCTGCAAAGCGATTTTGTCCCTTTTATCGCTTTAGTACAACCCATTTTGCCGTTGTAAATATCTCGATGTTACTAGTCAATTCTGGTGTTTCTAGCGAGTGCTAAGAAACGTTAAGAATAGGTTGAAGGAAATGTTTAGTTTTAAAAGCAAGTATGTGTTCAAGTTGGCCAAGGTAAGTACGCTTATTTTCAAAAGTAGGTATCGCCTGATATAAATCAAGCAGTTGACTGGGCACCAGCATCGTAACTGAGACCACAGTATATCTAATAGGCAGTACGCACAATAAATAGTCTGGGCTTGCGAATGTATTGGAAAAGCTTATCTGTACACATCATAGACCTTCAACACCTAGCAGTATCTGCATGTGGTTTAGTGCCTATGGTATGGGATAAGCTCCCACAATACATTCCCCAGTCCGGTCCATTGAGTGTGAGTACTACTTATTAGATATACTGTGACTGGGACTAAAGTGGGAAGTCCCCGCTCAGAAAAACAGCCCGAATAAGTTGCGAAAGAGTTTTTTTGTGTTTGTTGAATATTTATCGTGATGTTCCGGCGACGTCACTAGCAGTAAACATGCTAACGCTCCTCGTACATTGATCAAGTGTGGGTCGAGAAATCCTAGGACTTTTTTTCAGAACATCACTTGTCATGAGTGATGGCAGGCACTCCTGCTTCGTAAAACCGTACACAGACAACCATTTGCTGAAAGCTTGGTCAATGCCTGGCAAACGCCGGTTTTGGGAGTGCCCTCCGAGAATGGGTTTATCTTTCCAAATGCCGATATTCTGTCGGACCAAAGTTCCATTCGACATGTCATCCCAAGCTGCTTATCAAGTCCACACGCGACAAGTCTGATCCTATTGGCCAGCGAATTGTTTATCACAGAAAGTGATAAGATGATAAGTGTTTCGAAAGCTTTGTGCTGTTGCTTGCAAGGACCGTGTTAAAGGGAGGGCGGGTGAAGGTATTGATTGGTGCAATTTTGTTTTTTTTTCGAATAGCTCAGTTTTCGGGGAGGATCCAGATGACGTTGAAACCCCTTCAGCAATCTATAGTTCATGATTGCCCCAGCAGGTGATGTTGCTTGGAAACGACGTGTTTGTTTACGCTGTCCGAGGCCGTACTTACAACTTGAATGTAATTTTCAATGCTTCCTTCATTGTCAGTGTGACTTCACGAAATAATTGTCTTTACGTGACATTTTTCCGCATTCGGCTGGACGTCGATATCCGCACTGACCCGTGTGCTGATGTCCAGTAAGGACTAAAATTGGTTCCCGTCTTTGGCATGCAATTTTTCAATATAAATTTCGGCAAAATGGCATTTAGATCCAAGTTCATGGGAAATATAATACAACAAATTCTAGATTTGACCACCGATGGTTTCGAGCTCCAATTCTTCTCCATTGTTTCAAGGAAAATTACCACATGCCGGTTGATTTTGTTCAGCCTGTTTCACACACTATATTGATTATTAATCCCAACTTTTATTTCCTTAGCTATACATTTATGAACATGAAGATGTTTTGAGATGTTTGCGTGGAGCGTTGAAGTGTACCTTGCAGATGAAATATGATATGGTTCGGCAAAGGTTCTTTCGATGCCTGCCGATTTGATTAGGATACACCGTGATTCTAATTATCGAAAGATGGTAGCTTCTAGTGGCGTTTGTAGCATGCAATTGAAACACTCTTGATAATTTCCCAGGGTGGGTTTGTCAACCCGCTTTTGCAATTTGTTATCCCTTTTGAGGCGAAAAATTTGTTTCTCTTGATAACGACATGGCCTTTCTAAAGCATACATCTGTTGTTCGTTCAAGATGTCGGGCGAACAACCGTAGCAAGTGAAACAGATCACGCTATGAACTTCCAGGGCAGTAATCTTACAAGCCAAACATCCAGAATCCTATCATAGTTGTCGAAGTAAACTTCAGTCTTGAGATCTTTGATCTAGCGTCGGAAGCATTTCAGGATACTTTGCGAATGTGATATTAAATGTGAGTTTGAGTTAGCATTCCAAGTTACTAAACTTCGTTTCACTACTGGGTTCATGGAGTGTCTTACACGTGGAGTATTGCTTGCTCTGTTTACCAGTCTGGTTAATTGGTGAGTCCACATCGAACTTAGATGAAACTTCATGGAAGATTTTTCGCCTAGTTGGAAGGGTAACTCGATCACTTTTCATTATTACGCAATACTGGTCGGTAACGTTCAATTCTGAAACATAAAATGGTTTGGGGTGACCACCTCTGAACTCTGCGGAATGCTGCTCTAATCTGTGATAGGTAATAGGTGCGATGATAAATTCGTTGAGTTGATCCGTTCAAATCCATTTATCGTGCCTGTGAGTTGACGGCAATCACGGTAGGCGGGACGTCCAAGAGTCCGCTTGCGGCTTATTTGAGCGATTCTTCGTTTCGCTGAGTTTTTATTGAGTATTAAGAATGACCTCTTCAATATCTTTCCCACGAGTAATAAGGGAAGAGTCAGCCTTGCAATAGAGCCCTAGTTTTGAATGTCCTGTTACCTCCAAAGTTATGGAAGATGTTTGAGCGGAGCCGCTGAAATACAGTGTGGCTTCAATTTATTTTATCCGATAAGCACATCGATTTTTTTATCCTGGGTTATACATTATGGAGGTTTATTCCCGCGGAAAGGAAAACAAACAAAGGAAAAGATTCTGTTAGTCTGCGGCTGCTTATTTGCAAAATTAATTAGCGATATTCGTAGCAGACCCGACAGTCTGTGAACGCCATTATCCACGCTCTACATGCGCCTAACCATATGAAACTCCGCGTTTGTAATTCGGAATAGGAACAAATGTGGTACGTCGTTATAAAAAACGTAAAGCGCGTCACTTTTCCCGTAAAGATAAGGTTTCCTCTGGGTTTGATATCGGCTTGTGTTTTGCCGTAGATAAAAAGTAAGGAGGAGATATACACCTAAAAGAATAATTTAAAAAAAAATGTTTTGTTGAAAATATAATTAGGAGAATTTATCAGATTCGGATGATTCTGTGTTGTTGTTGTTTGTCTTTGCAGCTTCACAAGCGCGAATCTTCCTGTAAAATTATTATTATGTTGATTATCAAATGCACTTTTTGGAATAATATAATTGTATTTTTAATCATCTTTATCTGTATATTTGAAGTAATTTGTACTTTCAACATTTCGAGTTTCCCAGCCTTGCATTTCATTCTCAATATCAGGATGTATATCCTTCTACAATATCTTGATTATATTCTCCCGATGCTTCCTTGGGGCTTCTATTTTACAACTTGGAACTTCTTGCATGGCAGCATAGCCATGGTATCCTATTTTGCCTTCCGTTAGCTATATTATCTCTACATAAATAAATTTACGTATGAATTAATTGCCTGAGACGTAGCTCATCTGTAAAAGGAATTGATAGAGATTGTATAAAATGAGATTATGTTTTAGTTATGATGGTGGCGGTGAATCTGTGGGTGATATTTGTCGCATTACGTTTTAAAGATGTACCTAAAGTATTTGAGAGAGATGTGATTTTGCAGAGAATTATATTTCATTAGTGGATCGGAGCAGTGCAATATGCTACGTTTGAATAAACTGCCTAAGATTAGCTCATTTCGGGCATGGTTAGAGGTACGGTTGCAGTACAGCTTCACAGAGTAACTATTCGATTATTATCCGGCATCGTTAGGTGTCCGGATAGCTCAAGTAGTTAGAGTGCTGGGCTGTCGTATCGGAAGGTCGCGGTTCAAATCTGGTGAGATGCTCTAACACACTTCAAGGCCTTGATCCAGTAAGCTTTGTTCAAAAGAGGGGAATCTAAAAAATCATGATGTTGTCTTTACATATAATTTAGGCCTCAAACTCCTTAATTGAAAACCCCTCCCTTATGTCAGTTTGGAAAGCTATAGCGTTTCAAAGGAGCCCAGAGTTTGCTAGATTTAAACTACTGCCTATTGATTCTCAAACCAATTGTCCAATCATGAAAGTTGAATATCTAGAATGGTAAGTATTATAAGAGAGGAAAACAATTGAGTCTACTTTTAATTTGTAAAATTCATTAATTAAACAGTTTGACGAAGTAGTGAAGGAAGTTCACCTAAAAATAAATGAAGGGAAGGCGAAAATCATGACACGAACTAGAAGAAAGACGTCATTTGAATAAAACGCAATACTAACCGATTACAATTTTGAACAAGTCGACAGTTTTGTGTACTTAGAGCTAATTCTCATAAAAGGCAACAGCGAAAAAGATAAAATCGACGGGCAAGTCTTGCTCGTTTAGAAAACCTTTTAACTGTCAATTCTGAAAAGAAAAACAAGTCGGGAAACCGGAAGCTGGACGCTTCAGGTATGTAAGGGTTTGTGTATTTCTTTTGTAAAGACATTTAAGTGTGCATTTGTCCCATTAGTAAGTAGCACGTAATATATGCATATATTATGTGAGAATATTCACGTTCAATATTGAATTTGCAAAAAAGCGACCAATTTGACCTATAACTTTGTTAGTAATAGTGTGATTTCCACCAAACTATACCGTGCACTATTGCAAAACTTCGTGGTGCTACAGTGCACTTAAGGGGGATTTTGTAGCCATCACTAAAAATTATAGTAATCTACTATTATTAACTTTATTTGCACAGATATCCGTATGGAGGATATTTCGGAGCCTAGGCACCATATAGTCGAAGCCTCTTGATTTTTTCAGATTTTTCGGTTGAGTAGTTTCTGAATATGGGTGCCTACCTTTCTAACAAATGTCAAAATTAGGATCGGCTTCGGAAAGTACCAATCGACACCTTTCATTTGATACACCAACATGACTATATTTGGTGAAAAAAAATGTGCACCCCCCTTTTGCATGTATAAGGATCCCCTCTTAAATTCGATGTAGAATTATATAACTCAATGTATGCATGAGCGTTCACAGTCGCCACCTTTCCACCAAATTTGGTGCGAATCGTTACAACCGCGGCTGAGAAAAATGCGTGTGACGGACAGATGGACAGTAAACCGATTTGAATAAGGTTTTGTTTTACACAAACAGTTGAAAATATGTAAAACTTCGGCCTTTCCTAAGGCAACGAGACTTGAACAATAAACAAGGGGGGAGAGCAAGAAATCAATGTTTTCGAATGTTGAGTCTTCAGGAGAACTGTAGATCCAGCGAGGGTAGACGGCAAAGGACCTTGAAGCAGGTGGGCACAGGTCGGTTCTCGAAATTGAGAAGAGAAGAAAATTAGATGACGTCAAAATTAATAATTACAAGTGTAACGAATTAAAACCCGTTTTAAATTAATCGATTTTTTTTTAATTGTTTGCTGAACTTAAGATTCTCGTTCGATAAAGTATTGTTCAAACTCACTCGCGCGGGGTACTGTAATCCTGTAGTGTACCGTTATGGTCTTGAATGAAATGCTCTTACACACTTCAAGACCCTGATCCTATTGGATTGTTGCGCCAACGATTATTATTATTATAATAACTTAGTTTGATTCGGTAATTAATCATCCTACGCGCAGTTTGATAACTTCTTCATATTTGTATTAAATTCCAACCTTCTGTTAATATGGTCAAACCCCTGAGAATGTTCGGCTTAAAATTTATCATTTATTCAAAAAAAGACAAAAAATCTTTTCTAATTCTAAACATGATTAACGTATTTATTGCTGAATTGGATTAAGTTACATATAATGAGTGCATTTTTAGTAAGTAATAAACTTATTTAACTAATTTGGATTTCATACGTGTTAGAAGCTCATCGAGTCGTTGGACATATTGAATTCGGCTCGTTCCATGTTTGCGAGATTCTACACATTTCAATGCTTTCATCTATTAGAAAAATCTAAGTGTAATATTAATTTTAAACTAATTATTCAGACTATCTTACCGTTAGTTTTGGATCTATCGATGACTCATTCTTTATAGCTAGGTTCCAAAGATTGCTAGCAAGCGATAACGTTTTATCCTTGTTTAGGTCGGCGTATCGTACAATGCGCGTGAATAATTCCAATGCTAGAACTGTCTGTGATTTTAAATGGTTGGCATCTCCAAAGGATTTTAGCTGAATGAGAATTTGATCGACAATCGATGAACACATTGAGTTCACTTCTGCTATAAATTTTGGATCGCTGCCATAGAGTTCATCGTTAGAAACAACTGTGAATAGCAAAAACAAACATTTTTAAATATAGAAGGCAGAATAAAGTTGTTATTCTAAAAGATCCAGTTGACTTGAATAGAAGTAGCTATGGGACCATATGTGCATAGGTATACAAGAATAAGAGCATTTATTTAAGACGAGAATATGAATACTTTTCATTGAGCAGGCAGAGGCAGGCAGGAGACCGATTGAATTCCCATGCTTTCTGCAGATGTGACTCCTTTTTGGAGTTTAGGCTATTCACTTAGTTTCTTCTTTGCTATCGTCATGTCGGTTTTATTATCATCACACTCAGGACAGTAGAGAGAAAATTCGGGTCCGTGATAAAAAATATGCGAAAACATCGGAGCCGGGATAAAAATACACGTTTGAAGTAAAAATTATGTAGGTTCCCATATTATTCCCATTTTCATTGAAATTTCTATTCCGGGCCACCGAAAAAACTTCGGGCCCTTCCACCCCCCCACACTTAATGCTGCGCCAGTAATGAACCTGCAGCTAAGTGTATCACGTCAATGGTTAACTAAGATCTGCAACCGGGCATAGTGCACAAAATAGGCGAGAAATCATCGGTGTGCCGATTGTTTAAAAAAACTGGGATGCGGAATCATATGCACCGGTTAACCTCGTTGGTAATTTTGTTATTCTTTGGAGCTTCTATGAACTGAAAACTTTTGCCTAAACCACAGATATATTGTCTCCAAAAGAATGGCGGGAAATTATTGCAACTATTTGGAAAAAGGCAACGGAAGACAAAGTTCAAAGAGAACTACAGTTGTCAATAGCTATTTGACGTATTCAAGGAACGAACATATTGAAATAGATGAGAAAGGAAAAGAATATTTTTTCCAGTATAAAAATGCATATATTACGGTTTATTTTTTCAATGAATAAAATTGTCAATAATTGACGCAGCTAATAACCTAATCTTGAGCAGATTTTCTCGAAAATCGATGGGCAATCTACCGATGCCTGGACCCGGACAAAAGTAAATAAATTTCTTTGATGTCGTGCAACTGGCGACTTGGCAACAACAGGTCGGCAACGCGAAAGTTGCTATATGAGGTACTAATCGGACAGATAATATATAAGGGTTATTCAATAAGTAATTATAAGAACGCTGCATAAAAAAGTGTTACGAATTTGCTTTTACGTACTTCTACCGCTGTCACCAATACGATTTCCTTTACGTAATTCCGGCGCTGTCACCATTTGTTACGTTCTTAGCTATTCGTACTCGACAATAGTTACGTTACTTGCTTTACGTAGGCTTGTATCACTGGATTGCGCAGCACTAAACAAAAACCCGTTCTATGACTTTAATATAAGCGTTTATTGAATACTAAATGATGCAACCGACTGACTTTGTGAGCGGATTTCCGGCCCTTTTATACCCCGGGGAACATTCCAGGAAGGCATGTAAACACTTTACTAGAAAACTACTTTGCGACAAGATCTTCCTACCGACATTTGAGTCATCTGTTAACAAATATCGTAACTAAATATTAGCCCTACTGTTATACAATTTTGGTGTCCTGGCTAGTTGTCATAACTACGATTTACATTGACGTCACACGTAATTTTCCAAAGTGATTTTCGTCACAAAAGTATTTATTTGATATTCTAAGCCAACATCTTCTTTTTTTCAAAGTAACCACCTTCAGTTGCTATAAACTTTCGGCAACATTTCCGCCACTTTTGAAATAGAAATTTTAGGAAGTCTTCTGCAAGATAACCGCTCTTACCACCTCCTTGTTTGTTTTGAATTTTAATATAATAATAATAATCGTTAGCACAACAATCCAAATTGGATCAGGGCCGTGAAGTGCCTTAGAGCACTTCATTCAAGACCGCAACAATATACTATAGTATACTGAAGGAGGTAATGTTGTCAGCATTGCGCTCGCCGGAGATTATTATCCTGATTTGGTTCAGGTATTCATTCCCAGCTGAGTCGACCGGTATCCGGCATCCAGTGACGATAACAAATCCCTCTATCACCACTGACTTTGAACCGGGACCTTCCGCTATGACAGCCCAGCGCTCTAACCACTTCAGCCATTCGGGTCTTGAATTTTCCTGCGGGAAAAAGCTAAAAATGACATGAGGCTAGGTTCGGACTGTAGGGTGATGGCGGTACAGTTTTCATGCTGTTTTTATCCAAAACACGATTACAGTATGAGCGGTGTGGTATCTGCCATTGTCATGATGCGGTCAAATTTCGTTGATGTTCTTTTTTGTTCTTCTTTCTTAAAATAACTCAACATGGTGATCAAAACAGTCTACCGAGACTGTCTGACCTTGAGAGACTTCATGTTAAAACAAAAATCCCTGGAAATTCGAGAAGACTCAAGTTTCACGTGACAACTTTGCTTTCACTTATCATCCATTTTAACTCCCGTAGGCGAATACCAAACACGTTTCACATTGCCAAAATTGTTTTAAAACTGCAGGTATAGATGGCTAAAAGAATACTGAACACGATGGAACCCAGTGTTACCTTACCCATCTCGTTTCCCTTCTTGTGGCGATTAGGTTACTAGCTATGATATTTCGCTCATTGATATTTGGCTGCTTGCCATCGACTGGAAGAATGCAAACAGGTTGGTAATATGAACATTACTAGATTTAATATCGTCTTGAAAGAGAAGCAAATATTGGGAATTGGCCACTTGGCTTTGAAATGAAGAGGGAAACATCTATACAACAGTTATGAAATAACTCGGGTATTAAGGCCCTAAGTACGTATTGCATAATTTGAAAAAGAAAAGAAAAGATGTGAGTAGGTATAGAGCCTCCTTTGCGGAGCATATGACATCCATATACTATACTTTTACTTTGTAATGTTATTGCTTCGTATTTTATTACATACATACATTCACAAGGAAATATCCATGACCGAATTAGCATTTGAACTTGGGCGTGGGGGGCTGCGACGCATAGAAATAATGCAATTCAGCCGAAAATATTGAGTCTTGCGGAAGAGGAGTAATTGCCATTAATTGGAAGTTAATAGTTTCAGTGGGGGCGATGATTGGTAATGAGCAACTATGTGTAATGCGTATTGGGGCGATGTCGACAAGAAAGTAGGTACAAAGTAAAAACTTTGGCTCGATTATGTATATATTACTAGCCCCCCTGATGAAGTTAGAGAAATTTTGTTTTTGTTGGGAATAATTGTGCGCTTTTAATTGAAAATATCTAAAATGTTGTGCTATTCTCTACCATGCGCTCCTGAGGAGCTTCACTTTTCGGCCATTTTACGATGGATGGATTCCACCTGCATGGCATAACTAGCAAAGGAGTAATCACTTTTTCTAAATATGCATCCAATCCACTGCATCTTCCGCCTTCTAATCAAATATTTCAACTAGCCGAATCGATCAGATAAGAGTCAATCAATGAATTAATTAAACTAAGACATTGGGGAGATATAATTTTTGGTAACTTATAAGGAGCGTAATTCAGAGTTCAGTGTCGTATCAGACAGCCCATGTTAGAACCAAATAGATAACATAAACTTACTACTTACCGTGTGGAATGTGAAATGGAAATGTATCCATACTCTGCGTATAAAGCATATCTAGAGCATGTAAGTATACTATAGTTGGTCCGGTACTGTGCAAGTCAAACGGATACTTTTTCAAAACATCGAGAAGCAAGCGTACTAAGTACAACACTCCTTGTTCAGGGCTATCCTATTGGATTAAGACATTACTATTAATAAATTCTTTTCATTATGTTTTTGGACATTTACCGGCACAACAATGAGCGTAGAAAGCATGTTGCATAAATACGAAATAAGATAACTCTCAGTGCTCTTTAGTTTTCCCTCGATCTCTACCGTCCTCGGTAGCTCAGATACTAAATTCAATGCGGTCTCAAAGCAGGCATCAGCTGCAATATGTTTCTCAGATGACAATTCAAACCATAAATCTGAAAATTACCTTGGCCTAAGCAAAGATTAATCAAGGCAACCTGACCACTTAATAAATAAAGATCCATTTGAGTCACCACAGAAACTATACTTGGAATTGTAATGAAGCAATACGCTGCACAGGCTTTCACAAAGGCTGCAGTTTTTCTCGTGTGATGGCCGTTCACTATTTTTCTCGTTTCAACAGCTAATTTGTTAACGCAATGAACAAGGGTTGAAAAAACAGTATCTAAATTGGGGAAAGCCGCGCGAGCTTCTACATAGAATGCCAGTTGTTGCTCGAAATCTCTACCGTAATCCACTTTCTTAATAAAATTGCTAATCAGACATCCAATTTGTCTTCGTTCATCTTCGACTGTGAGTGCGCTACAAAACAAAATCAGAAGTTGAATATATTCTGGGCGTTTAATAAATGTTTGCAGTTTACTTGACGGAATCGTTGAGCACTTTGCAAATGTACATCAGGGCATTCGTGACGACAGGATCTGAAGTTGGTGACTCAATATTTGTTCGGTAGGTGGTTATAATATTTTTGCACACTTCTAACTTAACCGATTCCTTTTGAAAAAGATCAAGAAGCGGAAGAAAGCTATCCTGGAATTATACATAGATAATATTTCCATTTAAAGAGTTTCGGAACAAGTCAGTCAATCTTACCAATGTGAGCAAAGCTTCAAAATCTTTCGTATGCCGTACCACCTTGTCGACTATTGCTTGCAATTGGCTGTAGTGATTCTCATAAACTTTATTTTGACTCATTCGTTGTGTTACTTCTTCCAGCAGTTTATTCACTTCAGAGACCTAAATGAATGAAAATAGTCACCTCTACATTTATTTCTCTACACCGACAAAATTTTTACTGTAAAGTGCTCAGCTGTATATTGAGCCCACATTTCGATGCATGATATGTATTCTGTAGGATTGGTGAGGGTGTTTATGGTGGCAAATGCTGCATTCAATACAGGCAATTTTTGTTCATATTGAGGTGGGCTCATGTTTAGACTTCCTCCCAATGCACGGAATAGTTGTCCTTTGGTTATTCCCTCTGTATTACAATTAGAAAGGATTCTCACGAAATCTAAAGCATGATTAGCAATGAAATCTGGTCTAAATGTAGTCAAAATTGACATCAGTAAAGGCCCGCTGTAAAATAATAGTTCACATTGACATTTTGAGACAATGAGTAGTTGCATTCGTACTTATTTTTCTTGTCTTTACATAGTTGAAGGATTTCCGCAGAGTTGGAATCGGGTGAGCGATACACAATTGCTTGAATAATCCAATCGAAAGCAGGTCCGAATAAAGAGAGATAAGTGACCATGTCGATGCGTTGTCTATTCATTTCGGAGCGTATTGATCCATTAAAAATCTAGAACAAATATTGATGAACGAGAATTTCCTAGAAATGTATAATGATTCATTACAGTATGATATACGGTTAAGATGTCATTGAAATTCTCTTTGATGTATTTCTTATCATTGGTAACGGTCATTCCAACACGTATTAAATAACAGCGAACGTAAATTGCAACTAGTGGATCGCCGATACCTCGGATCATTCTTGTTAGGCGGAGTAAGGCATTATTACATTCACTGTTCAAGAAGAAGAGAAATATCTTTTACCTTAGGCTGGAAAGCATGAAAAGGCAAATTACCAACTTACTTTTGATTTAAGAAATTGTAGCATTTTAAGATAGCGATTTCTACGTAAAGTCTGGGGATGAGCTCGCGAATCGATGAAATTTTATAGAACCAATTCTGGCAAGTTTCTTTCGCTGATTCTGAAATCATTTCTGGTGTAAATTTCTCGGGTAGCGTAGTGGGAACTTTCTTTCCTGGCCTGAAATGAATGTCCAATGCTGAGATTGTTTGACACTAACATTTTCATGTCTCTATAGTACATTGGAATTTTCATAATTTACATTATACATTATATAAGGAGTTTAGACGAGTATTTTGTTTAATTCTCGATAATAATGAAAATCATTCGTACAGGGTAGGGTGGACTCTTTCTCATTTTTCAATAATAGTTTCGCTGAATTGATTGGTGAAGTGTTAAAGTGGCTTTCTGATTTTCAAACACAATGGTTTGGACTCTTCGGATAAAGATAATGAAATGATTCCCATAACGTTGGATAGGCTTGTATCAATATCGTTTCCTTAAGGGGTTATTTTAGTGTTAAGCCCGTAAAAGGAGTTTCATTTTAAAACTTCTGTAACAACAAAACTATAGAAAGAAGCTATCTACTTGAAATTTTACATATTTCCTTACTGGGTCCTTACAATAAAAATTTCAGTTATAATAATTAAAAAAAAAAACAAATGAGGACCGCAGGGCCCAGGTATTGCAAAAAGTTATTCAGGGTAGTACCTAGCTTTTCCAAGTGACCGGTAACCAATTCCACAAAAATATTTCTTTAGTTTTGATGCAAATCTACTGTATGCACCTAAATTTGGCAATTTGGCAAGCTTGCAACTTTCCAAAATTTATTATTTTTAATTTTAGGGCGTGTTAATTATGCCATATTTTCTAAAAAAATTGATTTAATCGGTTCATTACAATTTTTTCTGTGCTATCACGCGTAACAAAAAATATGTTTCGAGAAAAAGCTTTTATTACTAATACATACTGTAAATGGGCACCGTCCGATGAGGTTTTCGAAAAGTGCTTATACAATCAAAACGAAAGTGGATATTAACGTTATACTTTACACAGTTATTCTTGGACGTATTATCTAACAAAATATGTAAAAAATGGAAAAATAATAAAAATAAATTTTAACGCTAAAATAACCCCGCTCGCGATAAACTGATAAAGTTTGATTTCAATCGAGAAAAATATCATAAATGAAACTCTGAAAATTTGAAAATCTTTAAGGAAATCACATAGCCTGAAATGTTGGTTTATATGAGACTAGTTATGAACAGTGAGCCTGGCGTTGTAGGTTAATTAGATTAGCTTCCACAGCATGAAAGCCGTAACTTTTGATGGCTAAAATGAAGAAAAGCTTGACCCTATGAACACATTAAACGCTTAAAGTTGGAGTAAAAATAAACGAGACTATGTACTGAAAGATTTTTCTTTTGGGGCATTGAAACCATCAACGAAACATATTTTTAGCTTAATGTGGTTTCCAGTTATCAACTGGAGAAAATTTTACGCGGATCAATTTATACAAGCAAGGTCTTTTCCACATAGTCTCGGAACGGTCATCTAGGTGCTTATTTGAGATAGTTGGAAGAATAGAATTTTCAAAGTAGTAGTTTTAAAATGAAGCATCCTCATTTTCTCTGAAAAATTGAGAGCTTATGCTGAGGTATGTCTAAGAGGGAATGACGTTTCAAATTGGTTGACAATCACCCAACCAGGCAGACCTTAAAGCAATTTTATCTCCAAGAAACCAATAAAAATGGGACCCAAATTCGGTCTCATTCGAAAAGGTCAGAAATTTCGATAAATTCCCGTTTTCTAATTTTTAACAATGTTCAATCCTTAAATTGTGTTACCATAAATTACACTAACTCTATATAATCGGCCTTAGAGCGTAATCTCTCGTAAACTAATTTTCCAAATATGTCTAAAATATCTGTGATGAGGACAAATTGGCTTGGATAGAACTGTAAAACAGATGTATCTGCAAGCATTTTCGAACACTGAATGGCAATTTTCAAAGAGTTCACACGCTGATCACCGTTCCACGAGCGCACTAGTTCATGGTTGAGTTGCTCGATTTGCATTATGTACTCTTGTTGATTCAAGTCCATAACTTGATGCATAGATCCATCTTCGAAGTCATCAAGCTGTTCTAAACGATATTTGACTTTGTCTGACACTGTGGTTTGCGTTTTGACTGGAAAGAAACATATTTACCATTTAATTTTTTTTTTACCATTATCAGAAATTCCATACTTATCTCGCCGCCAGTGAGGAAACTGGTGGTAATGGACAGTTTCTCGGACGTCGTGAATTTATTGAATATTCCTGCCCGCTTTGAACTCCAGTTTAGGGCGTCGCCATCTAAGACATCTTTCTCCTTTTTCCCAGTTTTCTTGAATGAAGTTTCCTGAATGAATAAAGGCACAATTAATTGTTTGAAACTTTTAAATGTATGATTTTTTTAAGTGGTCTTGGTTCTATCTTTAGAGGGAGTTTAAAATAAAATGAAAGATCTGATCCTGGTTACAAATTAATATAATCGCTGCACTAATAGTTTTGGCAAAGTGGGTCTATTACTGGTTTCATCTAATAACTACCGTTTTCAATTCACATACTAGTTGCCCCCAGCAATTGTTCATTATGTTAAAATCGGGTGAATGTGCTAGCCAATCAAGGAGTTAGATTTCGTTTCCTTGGAGGAAAGATTTCACCCTCTTGACAGTATGTAAAGACCCATTGTCCTTCTAAAAAAAGGTGGAGCATCTGCAATTATCATTGAACTGTCAGATGTCTACTGTTTCGACCGACCGTTAAACCCGATTGTGCCCCGTATCATAATGCATCCTTCATCATGGTGTCATCATCATCAACGGCGCAACAACCGGTATCCGGTCTAGGCTTGGCTTAATAAGGAACTCCAGACATCCCGGTTTTGCGCCGAGGTCCACCAATTCGATATCCCTAAAAGCTGTCTGGCGTCCTGATCTACGCCATTGCTCCATCTTAGGCAGGGTCTGCCTCGTCTTCTTTTTCTACCATAGATATTGCCCTTATAGACTTTCCGGGTGGGATCATCCTCATCCATACGGATTAAGTGACCCGCCCACCGTAACCTATTGAGCCGGATTTTATCCTCAACCGGACGATCATGGTATCGCTCATAGATTTCGTCATTGTGTAGGTTACGGAATCGTCCATCCTCATGTAGGGGGCCAAAAATTCTTAGGAGGGTTCTTCTCTCAAACGCGGCCAAGAGTTCGTAATTTTTCTTGCTAAGAACCCAAGCTTCCGAGGAATACATGAGGACTGGCAAGATCATAGTCTTGTACAGTAAGAGCTTTGTCCCTATGGTGAGACGTTTCGAGCGGAACAGTCTTTGTAAGCTGAAATAGGCTCTGTTGGCTGACAACAACCGTGCGCGGATTTCATCATCGTAGCTGTTATTGGTTGTAATTTTCGACCCTAGATAGGAGAAATTGTCAACGGTCTCAAAGTTGAATTCTCCTATCCTTATTCTTCTTCGCGTTTGACCAGTGCGGTTTGATTTTGTTGATTGATTCGCCTTCGGTGCTGACGTTGCCACCATATATTTTGTCTTGCCTTCATTGATGTGCAGCCCAAGATCTCGCGCCGCCTGCTCGATCTGGATGAAGGCAGTTTGTACGTCTCGGGTGGTTCTTCCCATGATGTCGATATCGTCAACATAGGCCAGTAGTTGGGTGGACTTAAAGAGGATCGTACCTCTTGCATTTACCTCAGCATCACGGATCACTTTCTCGAGGGCTTAGCCTGGCCCGCATGATAGGGCATCCCCTTGTCGTAGACCGTTGTTGATGTCGAATGGTCTTGAGAGTGATCCTGCTGCTTTTATCTGGCCTCGCACATTGGTCAGGGTCAGCCTAGTCAGTCTTATTAATTTCGTCGGGATACCGAATTCTCTCATGGCCGTGTACAGTTTTACCCTGGCTATGCTATCATAGGCGGCTGTAAAGTCGATGAATAGATGCTGCAACTGTTGTCCATATTCCAACAGTTTTTCCATCGCTTGCCGCAGAGAGAAAATCTGATCTGTTGCTGATTTGCCTGGAGTGAAGCCTCTTTGGTATGGGCCAATGATGTTCTGGGCGTATGCGCCTAGCAAGATAGCGGAGAATATCTTATAGATGGTACTCAGCAACGTGATACCTCTTCATCATGGTGTCGCTTGCTTAAAATAATTACTTCTCTTTCAAATGTTGTGGAAAGAATATAGCCATCTGGACTATTTAAATTAAGTTGAAAAATTTCCGTGTATGTTCCTTTGCTTAAATGGAAGCTCACTTGTGAATGTTCCCCACAATAAGAGCAGAATTCGAAGTCTCCTTCGACATTGGACGCTTATCGCGTTTTTTTTATCTCCTCCCACTTTCCTCAACATTAAAATCTTTTGTTACCAAAAGCTATTTTACACTATCCCCTGAATGTCTATATCATGATATTGATTTTCAAAGAGATCAAATCTAAAGTGGTCTGACGAAGGAATACAAACTCATTCAAGAGGAATGAATTATGTGCAATCTTTTTTAAACACCTAAGAACCATCATATTTGGGAAAAATTTAGTTATTTTTGGGCCGAAATGTCTATTAGTCTTCCTGCCCAATTAGTAGAATCTCACTGACTTGCATCCATCAACTTAGAGGATAATGATAAGCTCGAATCCAGTGGATGCCGGACCAGACCAATTGGGAAGAAACTTTCTTCTATATTTGTGGTCCACGGACCCCTCTTTTTTGAGCTAAATCCCCAAAATTTTCAAAAATGTGACTGACAGGACCTCCTTGCATATCGTGACGATGATTGGCCTACCAATATTATTAATGTTGTGGAATTACGGAAATAGCCACGTTCCGTGACGCCAAAACTTTTCAACGATTTTATTAAGGAGATACATTATTCTTCTGACTGCGTACCCTCTTTATTCTTTCCTCTCCGGGGGTGGTGGTGACAAGCCAAACTTTACTATGATGACGTCACAATACCCCCATTGGAAGCACCATTACTTTTCAAGGGGATGTGACCGCTGTGATTTTTTAACGGACTTTGAGAGAAAAGATCCTCCGCTCCCCCATTGATATTCTCCTTTCCGTCTGGGGGAATGGGGTTCAAAGTTAAACTCTACCGTTTTGATATGGAAATAGCCCCAATTTGGGGTGCCATAGCCTTTTAAACGGGATGGTCGTCGCTATTTTTTAACGGGGTTAGAGGTAGGGACTTTCCTCTAGCATGCTCTTCCATCCTTTCTCCTTAACATGGTAGGAAATTAAAACAAGAAACGCCCACTTTGAAGGGTCATAACTTTTAATGGAGTGACCGCGACCAGATTGAAGATAGGACCGCTTTCCCTTTCCCTACGGTGATGGGGCTGAAAATTCAACTTTTACCCCAATTTTCAAGACGAACGAGTGAATGGTGTAGGAGACTTGTGGCAGCGAGCTACAGCAAGGTTATTTTCCATGAAACAATACATAAATAGAACAATTTTAATAGCGATTGGATGAACGGCGAAGAAATTGATTTGTCGCAGCGCCATCTAGTGGGATGACTTTATTGGGCAAAAGGCTTCTTCATTACAAAAACATAATCTGATTAAAGCCGATTCAACATCTGTCTGTTATCACACCCGATTTACTCGGAAACGGTTGAATCTATCAAAACGTAAGTAGTAAATCTAGTAAGGACGTGTCATTTTTGAATTACTTTACACACAACAAATGGCACCATTTCGCGTTGAGTTTAAGGGGGCTCCTTATACATGCGAAAGAAGTGTGTAAGTTTTTTTTCCACAAATATAGTCATGTAGAGTATCAAATAGATTATGTCAAGAGTCCAATCGGTACTATAAAAAATGTGCCCCAAAATATGAAACAAATCTCTTTCTCAGAACCTATCCATCCGAAATATTTGAAAAAAAAAAACCCTCATTATGCATTATGCATTCCGATAAGTGCTCAAATAAAGTTTATATGGCTTATTATTATACCATACTTTTGAAATTTTCCCGAAAACCCTCGTTAAGTTCATCCTTAAATAAAGAGACTAATTTCTCAAAGAAAATTAGTACATTGTGTATGTTAAAATTTGAGAAAAGTTAGGTTCAACAGCAGAATTTTGGAGGAGAAAAACACAATTTTTAAATTTGGAAAGCTATGATTTCTACACTTTCGCATTCTAGAGTGAAATCTTAGCTACGATTCAACGTTTATTATAATGCTCTGCTGTAGTTTTTGAGGTTTTATTAAAATGTTTGCGGCGGCTAAAGAGTAAAGAAACCGAAAAAAATTACTTAGTACTTTTCATTTCGAATTGCATGAGGAACTACCTGGCTTGCAATTCGTTTGGTAGCTTTGAAGGGATGCCGCATGAGCAAAAAAAATTATATGGAGCACGCCTCGCAAGGTTTTTCGATAAAATCAAATAAAAATTAAACCCGCCATGTTTCCTCCATCCAATTCGTACGAATGAATTTGCAGTTCTTTATCAAGGATTCGCCTCGAGGAGACAATTCAGTAGTCATTGAATGTTTGCGGAACAGAGTAATAGCAAATAGCCGTTTATATCAATATTTTGGGCGACATTCGTTCGTGGAAGACAAGGTTTTTCTTAAATTGCCACCATAATCTTGAAATGGGTAAGGATTTAACGTTGCTTATTCATTGCATAAGAAGAGAATAGTTCGATGATATGACGCAGATATTAGTTGATGAAAGGTTGGGACTTTCGAGTAAAAGGGACGATATATTTTCATGTCCTGCTCCCGTATAGTAGCACAGAGAAAATGAATCCTACTGTTATTGGCTATGGAAACATAAGTGAAAGGCTGTGAACTCTGCACTTTCGCGCGAATTTCGAAATAGTAAGCCTTATTAATGTTCACGACCCTACAGATGAGACTCCAGAATTGGAAGTCTCTTCCAGTATGATGTTGAAATCATTCTTGGACATTTTAAAGCCAAGTAGACACGGTCGCATTCAGGCGTTGTTTTTTGTAGCTTATAAGCTGCTTATTATTCGATTAGCAGTATTGCACTCACGGATGCAACGGATAAATGCTGAGACTACCAAGCAAGGACGAAACACGCCGTGAAATTCACCGGCTTAAAAACCATAAGTCGCCAGGGGCCGACTCAATTACAGCCGAATTGGAAAAATATGGAGACCACCAGGTGGTTTATCAACTGATGGGGAAGGTGTGAGAGTGAATAAATACCTGACGACTGGACATTATCTGTCTCATAAATAAAAAGGGGGAATCACGCAATGTAGCAATTATAGAGGTATCCCGTTGCTGAGTACTATCTTCCTAGCCCAAATAGCCCCATATACCCAGAACATCATCGACAGATTAAATTTTATCTCTGCGATACGCGATGGAAAAACTGTTGCAATATGACCATCAATTACACCATCTTTTTATCGACTTCAAGCCCGCGTATGATAGCATAGCCAGGGTAAAACTTTTCACGTCTGCAGCCAATATACTATTACTAACTTTATTTGAGGGGATATCGGTATGGAAGGTATTTTGGAGCCTAGCCATATAGTGGCAGCTCCTTGATTTTTTTTCAGATTTTTCGGTTGAGCAGTTTCTGAGAATGGCCCCCTTTATATAAGTGATCATTTTCGAACCTCTGATTTCCCTGCCTTTCTAACAAATGTTAAAACTAAGACTAGCTTTGGAAAGTACTAATCGAGACCTTTCATTTGATACCCCACATGACTTATTGAAAAAAATTACACCCCCCTTTTTGCTTATATGGGGATCCCTCCTTAATAATAATAATAATAATCATTTGCGCAACGATCCATATTGGATCAGCACTTTAAAATGTGTTAGAGCACTTCATTCAAGACCGTAACGGTACACTACAGTAACACTGTAGGAGGCAATGTGGTCAGCATTGCGCTCGCCTGAGATTATTACCCTGATTTGACTCAGATACTCATTCACAGCTGATTCGACTGATATTCGACGTCAAATCACGATACAAATTCCTTCCCTCTAAAATTCGACGAAGGATTTAACTCATTGTATGCGTGACCGTTCACAGATTCCACCTTTCCACCACCAATTTGGTGTCAATCGCTGCTACAGTCTCCGAAAAAAATGCGTCTGACCGACAGACAGACAGACAGTGAATCGATTTTTTCTACTTTTAGTGTAAAACAAAACCTTAAAAAAGCGAGAATGCCGCAAGAGACGGCACATGACCGTTTTCTTCTATGATGTCCTCAGTAACTACCGCGGCTGTATGGGTGCTGCCGTTTTGGCGTAGGAGCCCGTCAGTATGGTTCCTCCAATTCGAGGCTCAATTCACTTTGGCCGGCGTCACAGCGGACGCTGTTCGTTTTAATTTCGCGCTCGTCGGGCTTGACGAGGAGGCAGTTGGGCTTGTCTCCTACGTCCTTGAGGAATGAAGCAGTTGGTGACAAAATCGGCATCGAGCTGCTAGCATCTTTATGGCTGAAGAGGCTTTCGAGGAGCATATAGGCTGAATTCGGGGTCTCTCGGTTGGTTAGCCGTTAATGCGAACAAATTCATGGAGTCCGTTGTTCGACCCATGGTTGGTGACGTGTCTCGCGAAAACTCATACCAGGTGGCTCAGCTGCAGCAGATGGTGTGAGCACTAACAACCACCGTCTCTGAGTTCGCAGAGTAGGACTAGATTCGTCTTCCGAAATGAGCGATCGATTAATAGGTCGTCGGGACTTTCGGCAAGTACCCGGGCATGCTGGTACCATCATAAGTTCGCCGAAAAGACTAAAAAATGCACCAGCCCCAGCAATTTCTCACCAAATAAATCAGACTTGTCGGGGGTTCTGGTCATTGCTACAATCACAATCGCTGAAGTTTCGGTTCTTCCCGTATCCCGGCAGAATAAATTAATACCACAACCATTGAAACTCGCTGCAGCAAATTCTTCGTCGATCCGCACGTATGGTTACAGGCAGATAGACTTGCGTTTAACACTTCGACGAACATTTTCTTGGCGCTTAATAATCGCGGACATAAGTATACCCACCTTAGGCGCGGATTTCCTGTGCCACTTCAAGATCCAGTTAAGGTGCAAGCGATTCCGAGCTTCTCGCTTCCGAAAACTGTTAAGGACCACAGAAGGTTCTTGGGTGTGCTAAATTTCTATCGTCGTTTTTTGCCCAAGGCCGCCCACCATCGATTGGACTTTAACGCCTTTTTGTTTGGGCTGGAAACCAAAAACTCCCATCTGATTGTGTGGATCCCAGAGGCTGTCCAGGCGCTGGTGGATGTTACATTTTTGGCTTTCCCCCAGCAAGATCCCACCCTAGCCGTATTCGTCGTTGCCCCAGACATTGCCGCAGGTGCTGCTCTTCACCAAATAGTGAATCAAATCTGGCAGTCGTTGAGCTTCTTCGCTTCACGGAACTGCAGTACCTCTGATCGTGAGTTGCCTGCCGCGTACCTCCCAATTAAATACTTCCGGTATTCCCTTGAAGGCATGTCGGTCATATTGTTCGCGGACTTTAAGCGATACACTTCGCTTTGAAACAAAAGCCCGGCAGAGCGTCCTCTCGCCAACTTCGGCACTTGAATTTTATCAGCTAGTTCACTTCCAACATTCAACATGTGTCTGGAAAAGATAACGTGGCTGCTGACGCTTTGTCACGTGTTGTAGAGGTCAAGATCCCAGCCACTGTCGATTTTCCAGCAATTGTCAAGGCGCAGAAGGACGATGAAGTTCTCCAGAGTTCGAAGACCAACTCCATACATATTAGGATTCAACATCCAGTACATACTGCGAGACCTGAGACAATCCGGCCGATATCCGAAAGGAAGTATTTTACGCCGTTCACAATCTGGCGCACCCAGACGTTCGGGCAACGAATCGGTTAGTCACCGCAAAGTATTTCTGGCCGTCTATGAACAAGGACATTAGTTCCTGGGCCAGATGGTGCATCGTATGCGAGAAGAGCAAAATTACAAACCATTTGAGGAAAGAGGTAGGAGTTCCCTCGGTCCACCACACATAATCCACCTTGACATCATTGGCCCTTTGCGAGACTCGCACTGTTTCAGGTATTGCCTCACAATCATCGATAGGTTCACGGGGTGGCCTGAGGCAATACTCCTGAAAAACATTACTGCACAATCTTGTGCAAAGGCCCTCTGTTGAGAATTAATTCCACGCTTTGATGTGCCGGCAATTATAATCACCGACCAGGGAACGCAGTTTGGGTCCTCCCTTTTCAAAGAATTGGGCAAATTCCTCGACTTCAAACGCCACCGGACAATTGCGTATCACCTGCAATCCGCAATGGGATACTCGAACGATGGCAGAGATTACTGAAGGCTGCTATAATGGCCCAACACGGCGCTTCTTGGCCGCGGATGCTGCCACTCATTTTTCTTGGCCTCCGAACAGCCAATCGTGAAGAATTTGCTGTAAGTCCAGCGAAGCTGGTATACGGGTAGAATCTCCTCAGCGACCCTGTTCTTGACATCAGGTCGGCACTCAATGCTACCGGTCTATCCCGCCTACTCAAGGATGTAACGTTAAAGCTAAAGCTGCCACCAACCACGGGAAAACCGTAGCTGACGTGCCCAAGGATATTGAATCCTGTATGCATGCCCGCTGTGACCACTTTATGAGGGCCTCTTTGAAGTTCTTGAGCAAGGCCGACATCATTATAGCATTAACGCCAGGGAGCACGGTTAAACGAGTCTCTTTGGCTCGACTAGAGCCCTTCGTCCAACAATAGAACGCGACCAGGGCGAGACGCGCGCGACCCATCCTTTTTTATTTGCGGCAGCCGAGTCGAAGGAGCCGTGCGCTTGGTTTCTCACTGAAACCTGTTTTGTTTCAGCTGGTGGCGGAGTGAACAACTTGCGTGTCGCATGTAAGCAAATGCGAATCGGCCATGACATCGAAAAACAATATTTGAAAGCGAAAATTTTTTTTAGGTGTCAATTGGAGTTCCAGACGACGTCAGGAGAAAGGTCACTACTGACTAAAGATTTTGGGTGCTACTGACATTCAAAGTGTTAGAATTTGCACTAAAGCGACATCCTTCGAACTGTTCTAACTTAGTAATAGTCCCATTTTCACCAAACTTGGTAGGATCATGCTCTATATCATAACCTATATTCCTGCAATTCACGATTCTAGGATAAATTTCAGGGGTTCTGTATTCTCTATTATTAACTTGATTTGAACAGATATCAATGCGAAGAATATTTCGGAGCTGGGGCACTACAAAATGGCAGCCTCCTGATTATCTTTAGATTTTTCGGTTGAGTAGGTTCTGAGAATGGCCCCGTGAAAGAAATTACCCTTTTCTCACCCCGCTCTCCCCCTTTGTGAATTAAAGGTCAAAGCTGAGACCGATTTTGAAAAGTACTAATCGAGACCTTTCACCTTTAACTATGCGAGAGCGTTCACAGTTGCCACCTTTCCACCAAATTTAGTGTCAATAGGTGTAACCGTTTCCGAGAAAAATACGTGACAGACAGACGCAGTACACCAATTTTAGTAAGTTTTTGTTTTGCACAAAAACATAAAAAGGGCTAGGTAGAAAACGTAAACATTTTATTTGGCCGCGTTCGAAAGAAGAATCCCCCGAAAAATGTTTAGCCTCATACATCCGAATGGACGATTCCGTACCATTTCTGTTCCTTATCCTAGGTGTGAGGCGAGAAAAGGCCATAAAAGGAACCCGATTTCGCATACATGTATCACGCACAGGACACAGTGCCGATAGGACTCTACCTCTATTTGCGTGCAGACAATTTCAATTCCTACTTTCCTGCATCTCGCCTTGGCTACTTAAGCCACATTAAGTACTGCAAGTTTTTTAATCTAAATTACTCCATTCTTACGTATTCTGCTACCATTTGTGATAGTGGATCCATCGCCTCTTGCTTTGCGAACTGACTCAGTGGATCAGTCCCATCCAGGGCGAGACTTAAAGGGTCCAAAGAAAGGGTCGAAGATGTCCTGCTGCTGGCATTGCTTGCAATACTCCCGCCGCCAACTTTCCGAGTTCCCTTGCTATCAATCATCTGTGGGGAAAAGAGGACAAATCTATCTTGACAATGACATCAATGATCAATGAGATATTCTAAACTTGCCGTGACCGTCATTTGTTTGAGTGGATGCTCTAACGTCTCCACCCACTGGAAATGTTCCTTCGGTATGGGCGTTTCGGCTGCTACACATAGCCTAAATAATTGTTGCTTTATCCAGTAATTATGTTAAGATAACAAAGAGCGAGAATTTTACCATTCAGTTGCCATTTATTCAGGAATTATAGATAAAAAACAACAAATTACAATAAGATCGAGACCGAATGTTTACATACAGCTTTAAAGCCGCTGAAAGTGACAGGTGTCGTCCTGACTGCTGATAAGGGGCAGTCAATTCACAATAGTAATAAGTTTTAGTTCTTGGTGATAGATGTCACTAACAAAGTTCCTATAAAGTTTCAACTGATATGTATCTTTGCTGTTTTCATTTTCTATCCAAAAGGCAGATGGCGGAGGATATACGATATTTGGTTTGAATTGTAATTAAGTTCTAAATCCAGACCAAAAATCAACACTAGATGTCAACAAAGACGCATTAAAGCATGGTTCGAAGTTGAAATAGAAGTTACTTTCTTGGAGGGATTAAGGACTCGGTACGCGAGTGAAGTTTCCGAGCAGAGTTAAATAGAATAAAGTGTCGATACGCTTACAATGAATTAATAAGACGTGACGGGTGAAAAAGATTCGTATATTCCCAAAATCTCAAGCTTACTAACTAACCATCGTTGGCTTCACAAATCTTTTTACTGACTGAAAATGTTATATTATGAGATCTCGCGATCTTAGTTTGCAAGATCACATTGTTGTTGTTATGAGATCTCTTGATTTTAATAAGTGGTCTGCAGGATAAGATTGTTACTGTTATGATAAGTACTGGAAAGCCAATCGGTTTGTGTAGTTAAATGGAAAACCAAGTCAGCCTTAATTTACTTGTTTAAGATTAGGACATTTAATATCGCTGACTTCCGAGCACGATTGAAGGGTATGTGAGTCATGTGTGTGTGCATGATACTTAGTTCGTCCCTCCTTATGTTCCAAATTGTCCTCAATTTTATTGGTAAGATTTTTAACTTTTATTTTTATGGTTTTCCGTTTCAAGTAGAAATATGCAAAGATGGCTACCTTGAATTCCTTAATTTGTTGTGTCTCCTGAGCGCTTCCATAATAAATTTACTTTGAAATGTTTGTTGCTTATTATTGAATGAGTGATTATTAATGTTGATTGTACAATTATTAAAATTGAATAAAAAGTTTCCAAAACTTGTAGTGTATTTTCTTTCGTCACAGGTGCTGTTCCAACTTATTACAGCATTGATGGTGATTGCTAATCCTGTTTCTAATTCTTTGATTACTTTTCTTGTTACTTTCTCTTTATTGCAGACTCTGTTTACATATATGTATAATTGGTTAGCCTTCAAATGTTTTTCATGATTTTCATTATAATAGTCATATGCTATTCATTAATTTTTACAATAGTTTGTGGTTGAAAATTTATTTGATATTGATCCTTATCAGGTATCGGTATTACATAGTATTTTAGTGTAATGATCAAATCTTTTCGTAATCTAATGACAAATATAATTTCCTGATTATTCCTAGTATTGGCAAGTACTGCGGCCAGCACTAAGATAGCCCAGATAAACCTCCACCATGCGAGAGCTGCATCTGCAGTGATTGCAAGGAAAAATTCCAAGGAGAACATTGGAATAGTGCTGGCTCAGGAGCCCTGGGTGTACCGGGGGCAGATTCGTGGTCTGCAAGGAGAAAGCATGCAGGTAATTTGGGACTCCTCTAGTGAAAAACCAAGAGCTTGCATAATTCTGAAACATAATTTAAAATACATATGTCTTTCAGAGTTCTTAACCGGGGACCTTGTGGCTATCCAAGTCTCATTGGAAGCCGGGAGGAGCACTCGAGAGGCAGTTGTAGCTTCGGGATACTTCCCAGGAGACGAGAGCCGGGCTCCACCACCACCACAAGTCGCAAAGCTGACGAAGTATTGCGAGGAGAGGGCGTTACCACTTCTTCTCGGCTGCGATGCCAACGCCCACCACGAAGTCTGGGGAAGTAGCGACACTAATTGTAGAGGTGAGTACCTTCTCGAATTTATTCTTAGCAATAAGTTAGAAATATACAACGTAGGGAACACTCCAACATTTGTGACCAGCACCAGACACCTCCTATAATTCTAGGAAATACCCTAATGAACAGAATGGTCAGGAATTGGAGGGTGTCGGATGAACCCTCAATGTCTGATCACAGGATAATCAGATTCGACATTGAGGGTAACTCCGAAGTAGAAAGAATAATAAGGAATCCCAGGAGAACGGATTGAGAATCCTACGCAACGCACTTGAGCAACAACATTGCCCACCTTCAAGGGGGCGGTGACATCAGGAGCGAACTGGACCTAGAAACAGTGGTGAAAAACCTCAACACAATTTTCATTGATGCATATGAGACCAACTGTCCATGGTGGAACAAGAACCTGTCCAGAATGAGAACAGAGGCACGAAAACTCTTCAACCGGGCAAAACAAACCGTGGACTGGCAGAGGTACAAAAATGCACTGACTGCGTATAGCAACGCGATCAGGGAAGCAAAACGGAACAGCGTCAGGGAATTCTGTGAAGAGATCGAACAGATCACAGAAGCAACCAGGCTGTACAAGGCTGTAGCCAAAGACGGGGAATATCCTATCTGTTTGAAAAAGGAAGATGGGACATTTACCGAGAATGAAGAGGTCAGGGTACACCTGCTTCTCAGAACTCATTTCCCGGGATCTTACCCCACGGTGGCAGGCGACAACATTCTGCTTGTCACCCCAACAACGAATAAAAGGGGAAGGAAGGAGAGCTGGAAACTAGCAAAAGAAGAAGCTAGGCTAAGATGGGCAGTGGGAACTTTTAAACCACTGAAATCTCCCGGAGTAGATCGTATTTTCCCAGCACTTATCCAGAGAGGCCTAGGAATTATCTTGGAGTCTCTTCTGAGAGTGGTAACGGGGAGCATAGCACTGAGATATATACCAAGGGCATGGAGACGGGCAAAAGTGGTCTTTATTCCGAAAGCGGGTAAAAAGGATCCTTTTCATCCTAAATCTTTCAGACTAATTTGCCTAACATCGTTCGTACTCAAAACGGTGGAGAAGGTCATAGACAACTATATTATAACTAACGTTTTAAAGCGTAATCTCCTACATCACTGTCAACACGCTTACAGGGCAGGACGGTCAACTGAAACTGCTCTGTATCAGCTGACAGAGGTACTACGGGACGCCATAGAAACAAAAGAAATTGAACTGTGCACGTTTTTGGATATCGAAGGAGCATTCGACAACACATCGCACACAGAGATACAGGATGCCCTGAGTCGCAAAGGAGTGGGAAACACCCTGGCACTCTGGATGGGCAAAATGCTAGAAAGCAGACAAATAGAGGTACAAACAGGTACAAATTCTATTATCATGAACACCACTCAAGGCTGTCCACAGGGTGGAGTACTATCGCAGCTGATGTGGAGTATGGTAGTGGATGAACTCCTGGACGTGTTAACAAATACTGGAATACAAGTCCAGGGCTACGCGGACGACATTGTTTTAATCTGTAGGGGCAAATATGAAGATACCCTATGTGATAGAATCCAAGCTGTATTAAGGGTTATTAGTGCCTGGTGCAGGAAGGTGGGACTGCGGATCAACCCAATCAAAACCACCATAGTACCATTCACTAGGAGGCGTAAGCTGGACCACCTGAGAGTCATAGAGGTGAAACGAGAAACAGAGGTCAAATATTTGGGAATCACGCTTGACCAAAAGTTACTCTGGACGACACATGTCGGAAACACGTGTCGGAAAGCTACGAGGGCTCTGATGACTTGCAGATCCATAGCAGGAAACAAATGGGGTTGCAGCCCGAAGATACTACTTTGGATATATACTGCAATAGTAAGGTCAATGATTACCTCTGGAGCGGTAATCTGGGCAGAAAGAACCCAACTCAGCACACAAGCCAGGGAATTACATAAGCTCCAAAGGCTGGCTTGTCTGTGTATCAGTGGGGCAATGAGGACATGCCCAATGGCATCCCTGGAGGTCCTTCTGGGATTAACCCCTCTCCATCTGCACATACAGATGCAGGCAAGGAGATCAATATTCAGGATGGCCGGCAGTATGAGTGAGGCGGGGAGCTGCCTAAATCGAAGGAAGATTGATATCCTTTCTAGGCGGTATCCCTAATTACTGATACCGAGGGACAACATGACAACGAGGTTTCACTTCGATAAGAAGTTTGAAACACTTTGGAGTAACAAGGCAAACTGGGAGAGCGTGGCTGCGACATACGGCTTAAACCAGCAACTGATTCCTTGGTACACTGACGGATCCCTCACAGTAGAGGGAGCGGGTGCCGGTGTCATTGGTCCAAGGAAAATGTACTTTGAGCCAATGGGCAGGTACACTAGCATATTCCAGGCGGAAATATACGCCATAGACAAATGTGCCTCCTTTAATCTGCAAAGGAACTACAGGGGGCAGAACATAGCTATTCTCACCGATAGCCAAGCAGCGATCAAGGCACTTAGGTCCAACCAGACTGAATACACTCGGCTCGTCCAACAAGGTCTGGATACTTTGGGTTGCAGGCCATGCTGGGTTGAAAGGCAACGAGGCAGCGGATGAACTAGCCAAGAAGGCAGCAGGGACGCCTTTGCACGGGCCAGAACCCTTCTGTGGAATCGGAAACGGTTTCATGGCTATGAATCTAAGAAATGAAGAGAAACGGCGGGCCTACCAGGGATGGAGCAGTCCAGGGTGCTTATTGGGGGATACGAACCCATGCGTACAAAGGATTGCTTGAACCTCACCAAAAAGAACCTCCGAATCATAGTGGGAATTCTCACTGGTCATTGTCGGCTGAACTATCACCTAGGGAAGCTAGGGATATCTACGGACACTGCCTGCAGGTTTTGTGCGGAGGAGGACGAAACCTCTATACACTTCCAGGGACAGTGTCCGGTACTTGTGCAAAGTAGGTCGAGACATCTGAGAGAACACTTAATACCAGATGCAAAGCTGAAACATCTGGAAGTGGGGAACATACTAGAGTTCCTAACGGTTACAGGCCTGCTTGAGATATCTAGCGGATATCAAATTATCTTGGATTATCTCAATTTGATCTTGTAGTAGATGTAAATTAAAAATAAGACTCAAATAGGCAATATTTGAATCTAATACTTCAGCATTAGCTTTTATCAATTGAGTAATATTCTGAATATTCTGTTCTAATTTGTTATTAATTTGTATTAGTTTATTAATTCGATGGATTATTTCGTGATTATTTGAATCAATGGTATTTAAATGTTTTTCAATGTCTTGTCTATCAGGGTCGCTCATTAATCCGAAGAGCCAATTATAAATGTTGCCCATTGGATTAATTAGTCCTCTACGTCTACGTGTCAGTACTTTTGCCGTTATATCGTTAATAAATATAGGTTGATGTATATACTGGCCTGGCAGTAATGTAAGGTATTGCTGCTCTAGATTTTCTATCTCTTGTATAAGTAAGTACGTTGATCTTTGCTGTAGTTAGTGATAGGTGAACTTTTAATTTCTATCAACGCTTCTTGTATGTGTTTTAGATTGATTCGATGCAATATCGTTTGTTGGGTTATTCAGGAAGGAAGAACACCATCTGACTGGCAAGAAAGTACCACTGTTCCAATATGGAAAAAGAAAGGTAGCCCAGCAGAATGTTCAAATTACCGTCCGATCCGGTTACTTTCCGATACCATGAAGATTTTTGAACGCATTCTTGACAACCGTATTCGCGAAATCGTTGAAATAACCGTGAATCAAGCCGGATTTGTCAAGAACTGCGGAACTACTGACGCAATACACGCTGCGCGGTTACTCATGGAGAAACACCGTGAGAAGCATCACCCTCTTTACATTGCCTTTCTGGATCTAGAGAAAGCGTTTGACCGTGTACCACACGAACTCATCTGGTATGCTTTACGACAACACTTCGTGCCAGAAGAACTCGTGCGCTGGGTTCAATTGCTCTACCACGATCCGAAAAGTAAAGTTCGAAGTATGGCGGGTGTATCAAAACCGCTTCGTGTCTCTGTTGGAGTTCATCAAGGAAGTGCCCTCTCACCACTCCTCTTTGTCCTTGTTATGGACACCGTCACACGGGATATCCAACGTCCAGCGCCCTACACACTGCTTTATGCAGATGATGTTTTTCTAGCATCTGATAGCAAAAATGATCTCGAGCAACTTGTTCAAAAATGGAATGATCGCCTCATGCAACACGGTCTCAGATTGAATTTAAACAAAACTGAATTTTTGATGACCGATCCCCATGAAACAGGCACAATCACTGTCAGCGGCAGTGATCTGCCCAGATCTGAGCGATTTAAATACCTCGGGTCAACACTATCAGCCAATGGAGAGCTGCGTTATGAAATTGCTTCACGCATTAACGCAACCTGGATGAAGTGGCGTTCCACAACTGGTGTCCTTTGTGATCGACGTATCAACGAACGTCTCAAATCTAAAATTTACCGCAATGTTGTCCGTCCAGTCGCTCTCTATGGTTCTGAGTGTTGGCCGACCATAAAAGACAATGAACGGCGTCTCGCGGTAATGGAGACGAAGATGCTACGTTGGACTAGTGGCGTCACACGTTTAGATCACATCCGAAATGAGGATATCCGCGATCGTTATGGGGTTGCACCGATCGTGGAAAAGTTGCGAGAGAGGCGTCTTCGATGACATGGTCACGCAATTCGTGCAAACGAGAATTCACTTGCAAAGATTGGTCTGAACATCGAAGTCGATGGTAAACGACCAAAAGGCAGACCTAAGCAACGGTGGCTTGATACGCTGGATGGGGATTTGAAAGCCTCGAGATTGCACCCAGATCAGGCATTCGATAGAGCCAAATGGCGAAGCCGATCACGACGAGCCGACCCCGCTTGTGAACGGGACAAAGGCTGAAGAAAAAGAAGAAGATCGTTTGTTGGGTTTGTACCAATTGAGTATCATCCAGTTTGATTTCAGTATATCCTATATCCGTTTTAATCTCCTCAACCATTAGAGTGGTTTCCGTTAGCATCCAAAATAGCAGGTTTATTAGTTGCAGGATCATTAGTTCCATTTTTGTGTTGACTTGGAATAATAAAAAGTACAGGGAGCGACCGCACCAGGCGCGGAAGTTTTACCAACAAGTCAGCAGGATGAAGCCTTATCCACTTCGATCCTCATCCTGCCGAGACAAAGAGGGAAATCTGATTTCCGACAGAATGGGCATATTGGAGCGATGGTTTGAATATTTTGATGAGCTACTGAATAACCAGAACATCGGCGAGTTGGAGGTTCCGCCAGCTGTAGACTTTAGATTTATTACCTCCAATCCTGCTTTCAGTTTGCACAATTCCCAACCTGGAACACCGCAGCTTCTTTGGGTAGTACTCGTACGTAGCTCGTACAACTGTAGCTCTTTAGGCTGCCGGTAACATTCAAAAGATGTAGCAAACTCCACTTGAGAGAGCACCGCGTTCTACGAACTGTATTCTAGTTCTCTTTACGAACAAACTCCACCGCTAGGCCACGTACAAAAAGAAATCCACTTTAGGTAATAATTTTTTATGCACACCTTTATTACTTATTACTACTAAGTAATTAAAATAAAAATAAAAGGTGATAAGTTAACTTCACACGTGCCTGTCTGCTATCAAGGCTGGAGGCAGAAGAGACCGATTCGTCTCCATGCGGTTCTTCCTGCCCCCAACCAACGGCACATTCTCACCGCTAGCTCTCCACTCCCGTGGCGAGTTCTAAAGGCGTGGAGAGTTCCGTGCGCCATCTATCCGTCGTATCCGCAACATTCGAAATAAAGTTCGAATGGCGCGAATCCTGCTGCGCCACAAGACGACGGACAAATACTGCCACCACAAATTTAGGAGAAACAGTCCGTGTAACTCATTGGCTAAAAAATCATAAGTCGCCAGGGGCTGGTGAAATTACAGCCGAATTGGTTAAATATGAAGGCGACCAGTTACACCAAGTGGTTCATCAACTTGTGCTCAAGGTATTGGACAGCGAATCAATGCTTGACGATTGGCAACGAGGCATTATCTGTCTCATACATAAAAAGGGAGATATCATACAGTGCAGCAACTATAGAGGTATCACGTTGCTGAGTATCATCTATAAGATATTCTTCGCTATCCTGCTAGGCCGGATAGCCCCATACGCCCAGAACATCATTGGCCCATACCAAAGAGGCTTCACTCCAGGCAAATCAGCAACAGATCAGATTTCCTCCCTCCGGTAAGCGATGGAAAAACTGTTGGAATATGGACAACAGTTGCACCATCTATTCATCGAATTTAAAGATGAATGATAGCATAGCCAGGGTTAAACTGTACACGGCCATGAGAGAATTCGGTATCCCAACGAAATTGATAAGACTGACTAGGCTAACCCTGACTAATGCGCGAGGCCAGATAAAAGCAGCAGGATCACTCTCAAGACCTTTCGACATCAACAACGGTCTACGACAAGGGGATGCCCTATCATGCGTCCTCTTTAACCTGACCCTCGAGAAAGTGATCCGTGATGCCGAGATCAATGCAAGAGGTACGATCATCTTGAAGTCCACCCAACTACTGGCCTATGCTGACGATATCGACATCATGGGAAGAATGACCCGAGACGTACAAACTGCCTTCATCCAGATCGAGTAGGCGGCGCGAGATTTTGGGCTGCACATCAATGAAGGCAAGACAAAATATATGGTGGTAACGTCAGCACCGAAGGCGAATCAACCAACAACATCAAACCGCACTGGTCAAACGCGAAGAAGAATAAGGATAGGAGAATACAACTTTGAGACCGTTAACAATTTCTCCTATCTAGGGTCGAAAATTACAACCGATAACAGCTACGATGATGAAATCCGCGCACGGTTGTTGTCAGCCAACAGAGCCTACTTCAGCTTACAAAGACTGTTTCGCTCGAAACATCTCTTACTGCTCTTACTGTACAAGACTATGATCTTGCCAGTCCTCATGTATTCCTCGGAAACTTGGATTCTTAGCAAGAAGAATTGCGAACTCTTGGCCACGTTCGAGAGAAGAATCCTCCGATGAATTTTTGGCCCCTTACATGAGGATGGACGATTCCGTAGCCTACACAATGACGAAATCTATGAGCGATACCATGACCGTCCGGTTGTGGATAAAATCCGGCTCAATAGGTTACGGTGGGCGGGTCACTTAATCTGGATGGATGAGGATGATCCCACCCGGAAAATCTATAAGGGCAATATCTATGGTAGAAAAAGAAAACGAAGCAGACCCTGCTTAAGATGGAGCGATGGCGTAGGCCAGGATGCCAGACAGCTTTTGGGGATATCGAATTGGTGGACTTTGACGCAAAACCCGGATGTCTGAAGTTCCTTATTAAGGCAGGCCTAGACCGGATACCGGTTGTTGCGCCGTTGATGATGATGATGATGGAATAATAATATCCTTTTTAGGTGGTTTTCACACACTTTTGCAATATTTGAATTGTATTTTGCTTTCTTAAAATTTGGGGCTAATTTGTTTAGTTCTGCCTGGCGATTCATTTTTAAGATTTTGTGTAAACACAAAACCTTATTAAAATCGGTTTACTGTGTCTCTGTCCGCCATACGCATTTTTCTCGGAGACGGTTATAGCGATTTACACCAAATTCGGTACAAAGGTGGGAACTTGGAACGCTCACACATACAGTGAATTACATCCTTTTACGTTGAATGTAAGGGGGGGGGGGGGGGGTCCCCATACATGCAAAAGGGGGGTGTAAAATTTATTTTCATCAACTATAGCCATGTGGGGTATCAAATTAAAAGTCTCGGTTAGTACTTTTCAAAGTCGGTCTTAGTTTTGACATTTGTTGGAAAGGTGGGGAGTGCGGGGGTTGAAAGTGATCATTTCTTTAAGGGGGGCATTCTCAGAAACTGCCCAACCGAAAAATCTGCAAAATATCAAGAGGCTGCCATTATATGGTGCCTGGGCTCCGAAATACTTTCCATACCGATATCTATTGAAATAAAGTTAATAATAGTATATTACTATAATTTTTTGTAATTGGCCGGAAACCCCCCTTAAGTTTATCCGAAAACCACGAAATTTTGCAGTTATATGGGCTGTAATGTAGAGTGGAAATTGCGCGATTACTAACAAGGTTGTAATACGTCAAAGTTGTTGCTTCTTTGAAAATTGAAGACTACGAATATCAATATCACCCCAAAGTGGATACTCCCACATAATATATGCATATATTACGTGCTACGTACTAAGAAATACACAAAACCTTTCGTACCAGAAGCGTTCAGCTTCCGGTTTCCCGACTTGTTTCTATTATTCTTTCCTTGTTAGATAGAATCTTATTATGTAGTTTCTGTTTGTCTACTCGTCCCTGTTCTACATCTGTGGGTCTTTCCTGAGTTGTTGTATGGACTTGACGATTATAGAATTCTAAAGCTTCGTAGAAGTATTCACTAGTTGTCTTCATATTCTTCCGTACTGGTATTAATGTCATCTTTTCTTGGATGGTTTCATTAAATCTCTCGATATCGGAATTTTCGGTATGTGAATATGGCTTAGCAGTATGGAAAGTTATACCCTTGTCCTGGTAAACTTCTTGCACTAACATGCTATCAAATTAGGCATCTCCTACCAAAAGTTTAGGTCGTCCTAGTGTCGCTAATATACTTAACAGTCCTGACCTAATGTCAATTTTATGTCGAGATGGGATTACTATTCCAGATGCAAATTTAGAGAAATTGTCAATCATGACCAAGATATTTAGATTTTCGAATAATAACAGATCTAGATGGGCAATCATCCTAATATCTTTTGGGGTTTCTGTGATCTGGAATTTAGGTTTTATTTTTATTTTCATTACATACTTGACATGCATTTATACAGGGTGCGGCAGCATAACTTCCTTTTTTAAAATGCGCGCCACTCAGTTAGTTGATGTCATAGCGGAGCGCTAGTGGTCTCGTTCAAGAGGGGATGCTGTAAAGTTTTGTCCCGACATGGTTCAGTCGCCATCATGCGTTGGAATAGTAAGGAGCATGCCTTTGAAGTTGAGGTTTACTTTTCAAGCGGATGTTCGGTTATTGCAATACAGTGTGCATTTCGGAATCGCTTTAATTTAGCCCCGTTGGCTCCCGTCCCAGACCGCAAATCAATTGTTACATGGGTCACTACATTCAGACAAACTGCAAGGGCGACAAAAGGAAGAACTGGAGTCCCTCGGCCCGTTAGATCACCTGAGAACATTGAAGCAGTGAGAGCGTCAATGTTGCGATCGCCACGACGTTCTGCGCGCAAACACGCATCTGCCCTTGGACTATCCGATCGTTCTGTGAGAAGAATTCTTCGTGATGATCTTCATTTTCATCCCTATAAGATGGCGATAGTGCAGGAACTTTTAGAACGTGACTTCAATTCTCGGATGAACGCGTGTGAGCTTCTTCTTGATGTCGTTCCCGAGGGTGCTATTGTTTTTTTTAGCGGTGAAGCCCATTTTCATTTGTGTGGGTCGGTTAACAAACAAAACATGCGCTACTGGGCTGACACCAACCCTCGAGAATTGCATCAAAAGCCTTTGCATTCACCCAAAGTCACAGTGTGGTGTGCAATTTCCTCAGCTGGAATTATTGGTCCCTGGTTTTTTGAGGAAAATGAGGTTACAGTGACAGTGAATTCGAACCGGTATGTAAACATGCTACAGAATTTTTTTTCCCACGGCTAGAAAATTTGGATTTGGGGACACTTGGTTCCAACAAGACGCACCGTCTTGTGGAACAGCACACATTTCAAGAGCATCGATGGCTGTTTTGAGGGAACACTTTCCAGAGCGCCTTATCTCAATTAGAGGCGATTTGGAATGGCCGAACGCTCTCCCGATCTGCCCCTTGTGATTTTTTTCTATGGGGTTTTTTGAAATCCCGTGTTTATGTGAACCGCCCAAGAACCCTACAAGATTTGAAGACCAACATCCAAGAAGAAATTGCCAACATAACACCTGCTATGCTAACAAGAGTCATGACAAACGCCAGAAATCGGTTTACGCAATGTATGGAGAATGGGGGACGTCACCTAACAGATTTGATCTTCAAAACAATGTAAGTAAAAACTTTAGACATGTACCTACATTATAAAAAATAAATAAATATTTTCCGATACATACAATAGTTTTTATTGAGTTTTGAAAAAAGGAAGTTATGCTGCCGCACCCTGTATATTTGGTTTTTCAATCCTGAGTAATTTTCGCGTATTCCGGCATGACCGGTTTGTTTTTCATGATAGTATTTAATATGGTCGTTTAGATCGTCTTCATTAGTAATTTCTTTTACTATTTGTGTAACTTTAATGAACTTTGTTACGGTATTGTCGAATCCTTCAAGGATTATATGTTGCGTTTGGATACATGGCATGTTCGACCACGTTCTCGCTACAGCAAGGAAGTTCATTGGTGTTGTTGGTGGACGGGTGAAGAGTTTTGGAAGATTTCTGGGCATGCGATCATCAATTCATTGCTTTCGAAGTAGTTAACGCTATCAATCGCTGTTCACCAGTCCGGCTTTCTCCCTGCGCGTGGAACCTCGCGGAGGGGAACATCGGGAGATTCGGCGACGCTTTTGGAGCAGGTAGAGTCACACGGGGGACATTTTGGGGGGGGGGGGTATCATTGCAGCTGATACTGCTGTAAATTCAGTTGCGAACCGGATAACGAGTCCTGCGGGGGCTCCAGCAGACATCCTGGATATTTAATACCGAACAGATGGACCGCATGGTATGGGCATCATTCCTTACACATCCCGGGTCGATAAAAGCCGAGAGAAGGCAGTCGCTTGTATGAAAAATAGGAAAGTGCCATGTATGCCCGATGGTATTCGGAATTTATTTCGAATGTTGCGAATGTGAGTGAGATGACGCCACCGGTGCTCTCCACGCATTTTTAGAACTCGCCACAGGAGTGGAGAGCAGGCGAAAAGAGTGCCATGAGTTGGCGGCAGAATGACAGGAAAAAAATAATTGCTTATTTTCTGCCTTCAGTTGGTTAACCGTACCGCCACGGCGAGTGATTTTCAATTTTGAGTTAAGACTTGCTCAAACTTTAATGTATTTTGAATTTGACTTGTTGAAACTTAAGTGCAAGCGATAAAACGTATTTATTAAGGGGGTCATCCCGTGTGTCGAATCCGCGGAATCGATTTTTTTTGCAACAATTGTATCTAGATATAGTGTAGAATATATGGGCAAAGTGATTTTTTGATATTCGGAGTCGTTCGGAAATTATAGTGTTAAACACGTGATAAGTCACATGCCAATTTATGTCGATCGCCGTAATTAAGCGCTTATTTATCGGTCGGAGGGACGTTCGAATGACTTCACTAAAAGGATAAGAATTGAAGCCAAGGCAGTACATGCGTTTCTTGAAGAAACCTAAAGTTTATGGATTAGGTATAGGAGATCAATGGTCAGTTAAGATTTCGCATTCTACTTTTTAAATGTGTTTTTCTCGAAACTGCATGTTGTAAATCGGCTGCCACCATAGCCCAAAATCTATCCACCGAAACTCTTTGAAGTTTTCGGGACTTATTCAAAACACAATGAAAAAGCCGTGAAGAAACACCAAAATTCGCAAAAAAAACAAATCACCAAAAATTTAGCTTTTAATATTTTTTAATAATCCTACTTTGCGGACTGTAGTTCAGTCTGTACGTTAAAATGCTGTTTACTTTTTTTCTTTAAGATGATCGCAGCGCCTTCTAGCGTGGCAGCAGAAAAACACCTTTCTTTGGAGATGGGTGTATAAATCGCTCTGTATTTCAATAACGAATCATGCGATCATCATCATCACCAACGGCGCAACAACCGGTATCCGGTCTAGGTCTGCCTTAATAAGGAACTCCAGACATCCCGGTTTTGCGCCGAGGTCCACCAATTCGATAGCCCTAAAATCCCTCTGGCGTGCTGACCTACGCCATCACTCCATCTTAGGCAGGGTCTACGTCGTCTCTTTTTCTGCCATAGATGTTGCCCTTATAGACTTTCCGGGCTGGATCCTCCTCATCCATACGGATTAAATGACCCGCCCACCGTAACCTATTGAGCCGGATTTTATCCACATCCGGACGGTCATGGTATCGCTCATAGATTTCGTCATTGTGTAGGCTACGGAATCGTCCATCCTCATGTAGAGGGCCAAAAATTCTTAGGAGGATTCCTCTCTCAGACGCGGCCAAGGGTTCGCAATTTTTCTTGCTAAGAACCCAAGTTTCCGAGGAATACATGAGGACTGGCAAGATCATAGTCTTGTACAGTAAGAGCTTTGACCCTATGGTGAGACGTTTCGAGCGGAACAGTCTCTGTAAGCTGAAATAGGCTCTGTTGGCTGACAACAACCGTGCGCGGATTTCATCATAGTAGTTGTAATCGGTTGTGATTTTCGACCCTAAATAGGAGAAATTATCAACGGTTTCAAAGTTGTATTCTCCTAGAGTTGTAGTCTCCTTTCCTTATTCTTCCCGTTTGACTAGTGCGGTTCGATATTGTTCATTGGTTGGTTTTTGGGTGCTGACGTTGCCACCATCTATTTTGTTTTGTCTTCATTGATGTGCAGCCCAAGATCTCGCGCCAATTGTCGCCTGCTCGATCTGGATGAAGGCAGTTTGTACGTCTCGGGTGGTTCTGCCCATGATGTCGATATCGTCAGCATAGGCCAGTAGTTGGGTGGACTTAAAGAGGATCGTAAGTCTTGCATTTGCTCAGCATCACGGATCACTTTCTCGAGGGCCAGGTTAAAGAGGACGCATGATAGGGCATCTCCTTGTCGTAGATCGTTGTTGATGTTGAATGGTCTTGAGAGTGATCCTGCTGCTTTTATCTGGCCTCGCACATTGGTCAGGGTCAGCCTAGTCAGTCTTATAACCATGCGCTCGGGCTGCAAAAATTACTATGATCGCTCAAGATATTAATAAATCTATGGTGAAAAATTCGTGTTTGTATCTTTATCCAGTTCTTCACAAAAAAATTTCAAAAATTTCGTCACCGACAACAGTCAACTTTGCATAGTGGTTTAGTCGCCTCTAAACACCCACATTTATTACCCCCTACGAGGTTAGATTCCATTGCATTATGGAAAGAGCATTTGAGTTGAGCATAAATATCAAATGGAAGCGATTACAATTTCAAATTAGATCCATTATTTGAAGTTTAAATATCAGGAGAGCACTTGCAATCCAGAATCCTTAATTAATAGTCAGTCATGGTCGAATATTGCAAGAGGAAGAAGATTTTCTAGTCCTCATTATACATAATATCTTCTAAAAATCGATTAATCCATTAATAATTGGTACTCGAAAAAGTACTCCGTAAATTTCAATAAAACTCAATTGGAGTACTTTTCTCTTTTGCTTTTTTCTCTGCTTTTTCTTCTCGCCATAATTGTCGAAGAGTACATTTTCCTCCCGTATAATTTCGTAAATTTCGCTATTATTCAGGACCCAAAGGAGGAGACGGACTTCCCACAAAATATGATTTTCCGAAACCTCTTTGAGAACTTTTAAAGGACTTTTATGTAGGTTCAGAAATTTTTAATCGGCAGCTTCCAGGAGTATGAATGGCGAGAGGAGGTGGGACGGGTACAATTTTCATCGGAAATATTTCAAGTGCAATGAGAAGGTCGCCTCAAGTGTTGAGCTTACCCTTTGGATAATGGTTGCAAGATGGCTGCTAGGCTAAAGTGGAAATTTTCTGGCGATTCTCAACGGTTTAACCGGAAATTTTAAAGTTTTAATGAGTTTTCTGGAAGGTGTGTTAAGCATTTAATATGATTTTTCACTCACCATATGGCGTTGGGTTTCGATTATGGCTTCCTAACTTTTTGTTATTTATTTTCCCTGGGTTTGAGTAAATCCAGAATATTTTCGGTTGTTCCTGAATTCTGGCCACTTCATTCCAGTCATTTCTAGTTTTCGCATTGACAATTTCTTAATAAAAATCCGAATTTGGCAACGATGCATTTCGAGATTAAGCTCAGTGTCCTTCTTTTTGGTATTTTGTCCCATTTTTCTTTTCAAAGAAACTGCTTTAGTTTCTGGAGGATCGCAGGTAATATTACGCAAGTGGCAAGCTTAAAGAAGCGTGATCGTCCATCCATGATTTTGAATCAGAATTTCAATCCGGGACTACGAGATCGATAGGTTGACGCTCAACCAACTATATTATCGCACTGTGACGGAGCGAGAAACTTGCGTGTCGAACGTTCCAGGCATCATCATTTAAACACCGCAATCGTTGAAACTTGCGGCAGCAAATTCCTTGTGATCCGCATGAATGATTACAGGCAGGTAGACATTAGTCTAGGACTTCGACGAGGTTTTTGGCGCTTCATTATCGCAAACATCAATATTTTTATCTCAGGGGCGGATTTCCGGTGCCACTATGGGTTGCTAGTAGATCTACATAACAGGTCTCTCATTAATCGCACAACCTTCCTTAGGTCATCAGGAACAATATCCTCCTGTTCACCCAAAACTCTTTCTGTCGTTAAAGGCGTGGGCGACCCACTTTTTTAAAAATACCGGAACATCACTACCGAGTGTAGCCTCTCTGGGCCCGTTAAGCATGATGTTCAGCACCACATCACCACTAGTGGTTTTCTAAGGTGCATATATTACCATCACAAAAGCTCGCAGTTGTGTGGAAACGGGTATTTGCAAAACCTTATTCAGTTGTTAGTCTTTGCCACTTCACATGGTCTCTTGTGACGACTACAGACGTCTAAATGCTCAGAAGATTCCGGACTGTAACCCCATTCCACTTTATCACAAACTGCCGTAGACCTTAGACTTAGTAAAGGCAAGCTATAAAAGTCCTGTCGCTCTCGCAGATATTCAGAAAACGGACTACTCGAGTTCACTAGGAAGACGTTTGAACTGTGCAATGCAGTGCAAACCTTTCAGAGAGTCATACACTCTGTGTTGCGAAATCCTTACTTCTGTATCATATATTTGAATGATGTTCCGGTCGCGTTTTACTCTGAGTGCAAGCATTTAGAGCACCGTGAGTGTATTTTTCAATCTCGCTTTGAGGCCGGCCTAGTACTTGCTTTCGAAATGCAAATTCCTATAACCACAAATGAGATTTTTCGGCCAGCTGATTACCTTTGAAGGCGTCCAACCGAGCCCAGTCAAAGTGCAAGCGATTTCGAGCTTCCTGCTTCTGAAAAATATTAAGGATCTGAGAAGGTTCTTGGGCATGTTAAACTCTTACCGTTGTTTCTTGCGCAAAGCCGCCCACCATCTGTCGATCTATAATGCTTACTTGTGTGGGCCGAAGACCAAAGACGCATGCTTGATTGTGTAGTCCCAAGAGGCTATCCAAGGGTTTGGGACCACCAACCAACAGCTGGTAGATGTTACACTTTTGGTATCCTCTCAGCAGAATACACCCCTAATCATATTCGGTGATGTCTCAGACATTGCTGTAGGTGCTGTTCTTCACCAAACGGCGAACCAAATCTTCTTTTTCAAAAAGCTGATCCCTGCTCAACAGAACTACAGCATTTATGATCGTAAGTTATTAGCCGCGCAATTAAACGGTTCCGGTATTTTCTTGAAGGCAGGCGTTCACAGTGTTCACGGACCAAAAGCCACTCATTTTTACTTTGAAAAAAAGGCTCGTCAAAACATCTCCTCGCCAACTTCGGCACTCAATTGTTATAGTTATAGTCAACTCGCCGGTCAATATGGGACGAAAGGTCGTAATTTCCTCTCTGGTGAAGATGACTACTTGGTGTTTTCCAGCGTAAGGCTGCAACCATGAGTAGTTATGAGTAGTCGTTCGCTTTCTCGTTGCATTAATATGCCAGGTTTGTCCCTGTTCAACACTGCGTCCGGCAACAAGTGCCGCAATATCGTCTCCATTACCGACAAGGCGCGACTCTTTTGGCATGTTGAGTCTTAGCAGACTATCATAAGAAACGTTCCAGAAGTCCGGTCCTAGGATGGACCTCGTAGTGAAGGGAGCTGTCTTTCTGATGATCCCTCAATATCCGCAAGAGAGAGCTTGGCAGGTGGATAAGTTTTATAATGTACCTAGCATATTAATTCATCTTACGGACTTGAAGGAATTTCTAACAGCCTCGGCTCGCTGCATCCATAACCTTTACAATTGTATCTACCGTGGATCTCCCTGCTCTGAGCCCGAACTGCCTTGGGGATAAGTATCAGAAGCGCAGGTCGCTTCAGTGAGTCTATTCTTGATGAGCTTTTTGAGCACCTTCCAGGCCGTGTTAAGCATATATAGCGGTCGGTAAGCAGACGGCACCTCAGGGTATCCGTTTTCTCTGCTGATTAGTGCGAGTCTCACTAACTTCCAGCGTCAAGAAAAATGCCCTACTTCAGGCAAGCCTTGAACGCTCCGAGTGGTAAGTCTGACCGTTGGTCCAACACTAGTTTATAAACTTCCGCGATAACATCAGGACTTGGTACCTTCTTGCTTTTCATGGTGGAAACTGCATTTTCGAGCTCTTTTATTGTAAAAAGGAGGCAGCCCTCGACGCTTTTCGCGCTGTTGACATCAACCCCCTGCGGGATGCAAGGGGAATAATGCCCATGCAATGCGGTCCATCTGGTCGATACTTACTATGAAGGGCACAGAGCCCCAATTTTCCGGGTGACAAAGTTTATAGCCAAGTCCTCACGGGTCTTTATTTACCTAGTTGACTAAGATCCTCCATCCAGTCGTGAGCTTTGCTTTTATTTATCATACTGCGGACACCCCTTTTTGGTGGTCAATACTTTGCCTTTATGTCGCATACCTCTTCCTGGATATGTAAACATTGTGCCAAATGGAGCTTATGACACTCTTTCCGTAAGTCCGGAGTTTCTGCCGTCCAGTGTATAGAACACTTGTCACGGCTGGGGCTCCTCCGGAGCATATAAGCCTCACATGCTGTTGTTATCAGGTTCATCACTGAATTCATAACAGCATCAGCTAAAGCGCCATCCAGCGCGACACTGCCTGTTTCAAGAGTTTCGATTAATTTTCCACTGTTTACCCTGAGACTTTCCACTCTTGCGTTCTTTCCTTTTGTCCTTCGTTGCCTTCTTTTTTGGGCCTTGAAAACTACTTGGATAAAATCTCCTTCAGACGCGTCTTCCTCTTTTCCCTCTCTTCCTTCCTCGGCTCTAGCTAGGACGGTCGACTGCATTTCCATTCGGTTCATGTCAGAATTCACCTGCTCAGAACTAGCGATTTTGGGTGCGATTTTTTCAAGATCAGGGACACTGCAGGGTGTTGGAGTTGCAGTGTTCGCATCATCAGTTGCATCATTTTGTAAGGCTTCCTCTTCATTTCGTGGTCTCGTTATCAAATCCGATGTTTCAGCCCCCGCTGCCTCTTTCGCTGGTCGCTGTGGTTAGCGATGCATTTCCATGTTGCACCCAAACTCAGTCAGCCCTTTCTGCTTCCCTGATAATTCGTCGATTCTTCGAATTTTATTATATGTTTCTTCCATTTAAGTTTCGCCAGCGCATCGTATGCAAGGGAGCAGGCTGCAATAGTCAGAAACGTATGAAACCTCGGAGACAAAACTCGGTTCCCTGAGGGCTGACCTACACTTAGCTGATCCCGGAACTCACGGACAGATCAGCGCCTGCTCGTGGTATCGCAGTCTACTAACGTCCGCTCAATGCACACTACCCGGCTAGGGCTGCGAAGGTGTTAGCTCCTGATACACGTCAGAACTACCACCTTGACAGAGCTAGGCTTATATTACCCTCTCAAAGTGGGCAGAGAGCTGCCGACGGCTCGGAGAACTCCTAGTGTGTCCTGACGTATACCGGTCATTCGCCGTTTACTCTTCGCTTAGAATGGACTTACCTACTGCCAACTACTTACTCGGGCACCCCGGGGACGTCACTCGCCGTATTATGAGCGACGCGCTAAAGATCGCTAATGACCCCTGGGGTGGATTAGGTTTTACGAATGGGGCTGTTGGCCACAACCCCGACATACCTTCCGTTTCGAGCCAAAAGCTAGTGTTTGGTCTCCCAACTTGGCTAGATTTCTAGGTGTCCGAGGTCTCCCGACGAGGACGTGTGAGCAGGACTCTACTGGCAGAGCATTTATCAGATTTTGATGCCTTGGGTAATCGACTTCGTAACAAAATGACGTCTGAGACAAACACTTCGACACCCTAAGCTATCATCTAAAAAAAATTGGGTTTTCAAGGGGATGAAGCACCCCCGAACTTCATATGCAATTATCCTCCGGCTATTGATCTTAGATAGCTCCGGATAGCTGAGTGGTTACAGCACAAGGCTGTCGTACGGAAGGTCGCGGTTCAAATCTCGTTGGTGGCAGAGGGATTTGTATCGTGATTTGACGTCGAATACCAGTCGACTCAGCTGTGAATGAGTACCTGGGTTAAATCAGGGTAATAATCTCGGGCGAGCGCAATGCTGACCACATTGTCTCCTACAATCTACTGTAGTGTAGCGTTACGGTCTTGAATGAAGTGCTCTAACACACTTCAAGGCCCTGATCCAATATGGATTGTTGTGCCAACGATTATTATTATTATTATTTTCCGAGTTATCACAATCTCGGCAGATGCCAGATTTTACCTAATACTAGCACTAAGTGCCAAGCATTTAGGCTCGGACGATCCTACCTACTTAAAAACTAAAGGGGCGCTGGTGGTGGTGGCCGGTGGTAGGTCAGTGGGAGAATCCGTCGAGTACTCCCCGCAACATCGAGCACGTATGCAGAATGGTGTACTTCTGCATGGTTTGAACCAGACTGTGCGAAAGTCCCAGGACATCAAGGGAAGCCGTGAGGGATTTAGGTACAATACCTGTAGCTGACAATATTATGGGAACTACAACCAACCGCTCGAGACGCCAAATTTCTTTGATTTCCCGAGCCAATGGCTCATAGTTCACCTTCTTCTCCACGTATTTCCGTTCAATGTTGTTATTATGGGGGATAGCAACATCAATAATATACGCGGAGTGACCCGTCTTGTCAACTAACCCAATACATGCTGTAAGCAGAACTATCAAGTACTGCTTGCGGCTCATATCGGTAAACCGGACATGTTCCCGTGATCAGCCCATGCTTATATGCAAGGTTTTGATGGATAACCTTACAGCATTATGCCTGATGATGTATTACACCGGTGCCATAACAGTACAGCCAGAAACGAGATGGTCCAACGTCTCTAACGCCGAACCACACATTCTGCACTGGTCGTTCTCCACCCGTTCTTTCATGATGAGCTTTTTATAAGCTCGGGCGGCGACCACGCCATCCTGACTGGTACACATGAATCCCTCCGTCTCAGCAAAGAGCTCCCCAGTACACAGCCATCTGTTCGACAGATGCAAATCGACAAATGGCTGCCAAAGGCAATTCACGTGTTTACCGTGCATTGCCTTCGACTTCCATTCATCGATCCGCTCTTGGTCCGACTTCACCCCACTCAAAGGATTGAAAGATCGATCCTTCAAGTTAAGTGGAGTTAGTCCACAGTTTGCCTTACAGACAACCACATGCAAGGGACTCGTCTGCTCTTTGCTGTAAAAATAAGCGTGCAGCGAGTCGACTTGGCGATGATGTTGTGCCGCCACGTCAACCACGCCCCTACCTCCGATGACACGAGGCAGGTTCATCCGCTCCACGGCAGACTTTGGGTGGTGCATTCGGAATTAGGGCATAGTTGTCCGTATCCGCTGCTGGACGTTTTCCAGATCGGTCTTCGTCCACGGCAATATTCCGAATGCATAAGCCAGTGAAGGGATAGCGAATACATTCAACGCGCTCATTTTATTCTTCCCCGAGAGATGCGATTTCAGCACCAGCTTTACACGTCGCAGGAATTCGGACAGCAGAGCTTCCTTCAGATCACCAACTCGAGCATGGGTTCCTTGCAGAATTCCTAGGTACTTGTAGAAGTCTGTCACGGTCGACTTCGATGTGGAGGCCACCAATGCTATGTCCGGCATGCGGCTCATGATGACCTTTGCGGATGGCTTGGATTCGACTCTTGTCTAATCCAAACTCCATCCGAATATCACAGCTGAACATGTCTGTTATTCGCAACAGACTTCTAAGATGGTTGTCAGTACCAGCATACAGCTTGATGTCATCTAGGTACATCAAGTGTGTCAGTTCGCACTTAACACGTAGGCCATACTTTATTACAAAACCATGCTCTCTGGCATCATTCAGGGGTCCGACTGAAAGGGGTTTCAGTGCCATACAAAACCAAAGGGGACTCAACGAATCCCCCTGGAAGATGCCCCTCTGTATACGGATGGGCTCTGAGGTATTAGCACCCACAGATGTACGCACCGATAAGGTGGTATGTCACCCTTCCATGACTGTCGCCAAAAACTTTATTAGTTTCGGATCAATGCGATACAGATGTAGGATGTCGATTAGTCAGGTATGCGGAACGCTGTCAAAAGCCTTGGCATAATCGATATAGCAACTGAAGAGGTTTCTTTGGCCTCTAGTTGCTTGTCCTACAACTACCGAGTCGATAATGAGTTGCTCTTTGCAACCCCTTGACCCAACTCGGCAGCCCTTCTACTCCTCGGACAGAATGTTGTTGGTCTCGAGGTGCGCATTGATCCTTCCACTAATAATGGACGTGATGAATTTGTAGAGGGTTGGTAAGCAAGTGATCGATCTTGTGTCTGCGGGGTCCTGCACCGTGTCCTTCTTAGGGATAAGGTAGGTAATCCCCGCAGTGAGGAAAGGTGGAAATTCCTCCGGCCGACTCATGACTTCATTTATACTGCGTGCCAACCGACTGTGTACGCTGGTAAATTTCTTATACCAGAAATTCTGCACCGGATCCAGACCTGGGCCCCTCCAGTTCTTCGAGATGTTTATGGTTCGTCGAACTTCCTCTTCGGTAACATCCGCAAAATTCATGCCAGGGGTATTGGCATGGCGGGTGCCTTCGGCGGTGATCCACTCAGCATGTTCAGCATGCTGGGCAGGTAATCCCCAAAGTCCACCCCAATACTCTTTCGCTTCCGTCACCGAGAACTGTATTGTCTGGGCGCTCTGTTGGGATTCGTTGAGAGATCTGAAAAAGCTCCGCTGGTTCCTCGCGTATGTTGCATTCTGGACATGTCTGGAATAACTTTCGCCATACCGTCGTAACCGACTGCATATGACCGAAAGTTTTTGTTTTAGTGTGTCCAGAATTTCAACAACGGGTGTCTCACAGGGGAGGGCATAGTTCCGGTAAACCCTCTGCACTTTATTTCTCACCCGTCGGCTGGCATTGCCAGCGCTGATCTGGATCAGTCTAGCAATGTCCTGCCTTAGTGAGTCCCGCCGACGTTCCAGACGAATTTTCCATGGTGGATCCCTTTTGTCACTCAAACCAATAACACGAAAGTGAATCTTCTGACCATGCAGTCTGATAGCCGCAACTGCACCACAATACACAAGTGATTGTAGTTGCAGCAGCGACATATCAGCACACAGTCGAGCTGCAATCTCATCATTGATTTGAGATAGAATTCCCGGAGTTGCTGGAGATGCATAGAGTCTGGGAATACCTGGTCTATGCAAAGGATCCATACCCGAGAATTCTATACATGCTCTTTGGAATTCGTCCCGAACCTCAGCGGAAACCTCAGCTGGACGGTGGAGAAGAGTGCTTCGGCGAGTACTGAAACTGTTACCTGCAGTGCGGCGTGGTGTTGTTGCTGCCGCCGCCACTGCCCCCATCGACTCTCGGTCACCAGTTTCCCCGATGACTTCAAGTCGAACACGCTCCCTGATGGTGGCCGGGATTGTGTCGCTGCGAGTAATAAAGCGGTACTGGTCTGCGACTCGGTGCACAGTCACGTGCGCGAATTGCGGGAAACGCTCGACGAATCTCTGGTGCAACAAGGGGTGGTAAGATGTTGTACCCGCCCCCGACGTTATTTCGTAGTAGGAGCGGATGATGAAGAGGTTCATTTCTTTAGTCCATTTCATCCGCTTCCTACGCGAACCTGCTGAAGTGGTCGCCACAGATTGTGGCGAAACAGCTGCAGCAGGCGGCGCCTAGACGTCGAACCATCCCACGACTAGCGGTTTCGACGCCGTGCTGTCCATTACGCCCTAAGCGAGCCCGACCCAGTCACCAAGTCAGACGACTCCCGCCGGTTATCCGTACCGGACCTTAAATTTCTCCTTCTTCTCATTTTTGGTGGTGCATTTTATCCCTAGCTGCCAGGTGTTGAGATAGCTTCCTTAGTGAGTAATCTACAAGACTGCAAAGTTCCTGCACTTTCGTGAGGAAACGCTGCGGTGGCGAACAGCCATTCAGACTGAAGCTATCCATCCCTCCTCCTTTCACAACCGGGCTTGGGACCGGCTTCGGCGGAGTTACTGTTATTATTGATCTCAGACCAAGATAATTCCGACTCGTCTTCTTCCACGCGGAAGATGTTTGAACAGATACATTATGGAATCGTACGATGGGCCTTATATATGAGACATTCGTGATGGTTCCGTCCATTTCTTAGCTTAACGTAACCTTAGTCAGTTTGGTTCTGCTCAAAAGTTTCAAACTTGTCGAATAGTGCGGCAACTTCGAATCGTTTTTGGGAAATAAGGAAACAACATTTAAAATTGCAATCAAATTTTCAAGTTTGTTGTTTGTTCTATTTGTTGTGCCGATAATGAAAATAACTTTGCAGAATAAATTCCTGCGTTTACTTCACCTGGCTTGTGTTAAATGAAAGAAAATACAGAGAAGAGACGGACTTTCCTGAACTAGTCGAGGGTTGTTTTTATGGCTATTATTCACCTTACATTGTTCGATGGTTTAATTTATTTTTCGAAATAATTGGAGCCTGGAATTTGCATTCTTCTGGTACGAACGTCTTTTACTAAGTTTTCTTGCCTGGATGTTCCGGCTTTTGTAAAAAGCACGTTCCAATATTTCAATAATGGAATTGAACCCATTAAAGGATAAAAGTTCCTCCGCGGAGTTTGTTTTCATTTGCATTTAACAACTCTGAACTGTGGAAATTGTTTTCAAATTCACCATCAGCCAACCACGAAATCTCCATAAGCAAAGCTTCCTGTCTCAAGACTTCATTTTCGCAGTTCCTCCAAGTTTAGTCCTTAAACTACAACTTTTACGTTCCTCTTGCTCTTCATTACTATTCTCTTTCCAGAGCCTTAAAAAAATAAATTAATGCCGCCTTTGTGTTTCGGCGCTGAGTAGTTACTCAGACTATTAAGTCCAACATGGAGGTGGCTTGGAAGTTTTCAAAGGAGGGAAGTGCACCGAAAAGCAGAAATAAAAATTAAATTAAAGTGCTGTCCTGCATTCGTTCCGTTGGTTTCCATTTGTCGGGGCGAAAGAAGATAAACCAGAACGGGTCGGAGCTGAGTGCGACCTCGGAGTTTGAGGACAACGTGGTACTGTGCGGACGGAAGTGCAACTACATGGAAGGGAAATTAGTGCCATTGTTTCGAGCTGGGAGCTGCTAACGAGGAGTTAAATGCTGTGCTAGTTCGAGTCAAGTGGACATTCAGAAATGCGGTCACCATCCCGAATGGAAATACCTTAAAAATGTTATTTAGCCCCTTAATTAAGCATTTTTGTTCCATAAGGAACACTATATTGCTATTCTTGGCTTGGTAGCGGCTGGAGCGGAGCAACGAACGTGGGAATAAATTTACCGCGGGGTTTTACGGAGCTTAGTGCAAAGGATGCTTTTGTAAAGAATCCTTACAAGCAACGAAAGGTCTACGTAGAAACTGTTCACTGTGGAAGGAGGTGTAGCGGCGGTTTGAATATCTGTTTAGTAGGTTTTTATCCAAGCTGTTCCCAGTATACAATGTATAGTATGTCATGGGAGTTTTTGCTTGCATAAAAATTGTGTCATGCGATTTCCTAGCGAGGGAGAAGCTCATTCTTGATGACAGCCCTGCTACGTGTCCCGGTTTTTTCTAATCAGAATTGTTTTTAGTGGCGGTTGACCAAGAACAGGGTGTGTGATACCGGTGACACTGCATAGACCCGAGGTGATTGCTATTGAGAGTTATTAGACAGGGTGCGGCAGCATAACTTCCTTTTTTCAAAACTCAATAAAAACTATTGTATGTATCGGAAAATATTTATTTATTTTTTATAATGTAGGTACATGTCTAAAGTTTTTACTTACATTGTTTTGAAGATCAAATCTGTTAGGTGACGTCCCCCATTCTCCATACATTGCGTAAACCGATTTCTGGCGTTTGTCATGACTCTTGTTAGCATAGCAAGTGTTATGTTGGCAATTTCTTCTTGGATGTTGGTCTTCAAATCTTGTAGGGTTCTTGGACGGTTCACATAAACACGGGATTTCAAAAAAACCCCATAGAAAAAAATCACAAGGGGACAGATCGGGAGAGCGTGCCGGCCATTCCAAATCGCCTCTAATTGAGATAAGGCGCTCTGGAAAGTGTTCCCTCAAAACAGCCATCGATGCTCTTGAAGTGTGTGCTGTTGCACCGTCTTGTTGGAACTAAGTGTCCCCCAAATCCAAATTTTCTAGCCGTGGGAAAAAAAATTCTGTAGCATGTTTACATACCGGTCCGAATTCACTGTCACTGTAACCTCATTTTCCTCAAAAAACCAGGGACCAATAATTCCAGCTGAGGAAATTGCACACCACACTGTGACTTTAGGTGAATGCAAAGGCTTTTGATGCAATTCTCGAGGATTCGTGTCAGCCCAGAAGCGCATGTTTTGTTTGTTAACCGACCCACACAAATGAAAATGGGCTTCATCGCTAAAAAAACAATAGCACCCTCGGGAACGACATCAAGAAGAAGCTCACACGCGTTCATCCGAGAATTGAAGTCACATTCTGAAAGTTCCTGCACTATCGCCATCTTATAGGGATGAAAATGAAGATCATCACGAAGAATTCTTCTCACAGAACGATCGGATAGTCCAAGGGCAGATGCGTGTTTGCGCGCAGAACGCCGTGGCGATCGCAACATTGACGCTCTCACTGCTTCAATGTTCTCAGGTGATCTAACGGGCCGAGGGACTCCAGTTCTTCCTTTTGTCGCACTTGCAGTTTGTCTAAATGCAGTGACCCATGTAACAATTGATTTGCGGTCTGGGACGGGGGCCAACGGGGCTAAATTAAAGCGATTCCGAAATGCACGCTGTGTTGCAATAACCGAACATCCGCTTGAAAAGTAAACCTCAACGGCAAAGACGCGCTCCTCACTATTCCAACGCATGATGGCGACTGAACCGTGTCGGGACAAAACTCTACAGTATCCCCTCTTGAACAAGACCACTAGCGCTTCGCTATGACATCAACTAACTGAGTGGCGCGCATTTTAAGTTAGTTAGTTACGTTGTTTCATAATATGCAGATAATTTCGTTTCTCCTCTGTTTTGCAACGAGCTTATGAGAAGATTCATTTGCTTGTATCCCGTTTTCTCCCTTCCCTTCCGATCTAGCTTCCGTTAGCACCGAGTTCACATCACGTAAAAATATTCATCATCATCAACGGCGCAACAACCGGTATCCGGTCTAGGCCTGCCTTAATAAGGAACTGCAAACATTCCGGTTTTGCGCCGAGGTCCACCAATTCGATATCTCTAAAAGCTGTCTGGTGTCCTGACCTACGCCATCACTCAATCTCCGGCAGGGTTTGCCTCGTCTTCTTTTTCTACCATAGATATTGCCCTTATCGACTTGCCAAGCTGGATGATCCTCATCCATACGGATTAAGTGACCCGCCCACCGTAACCTATTGAGCCGGATTTTATCCACAACCGGACGGTCATGGTATCGCTCATAGATTTCGTCGTTATGTAGGCTACAGAATCGTCCATCCTCATGTAGGGTGCCAAAAATTCTTCGGAGGATTCTTCTCTCGAACGCGGTCAAGAGTTCGCAATTTTTCTTGCTAAGAACCCAAGTTTCCAAGGAATACATGAGGACTGGCAAGATCATACTCTTGTACAGTAAGAGCTTTGACCCTATGGTGAAACGTTTCAAGCGGAACAGTTTTTGTAAGCTAAAATAGGCTCTGTTGGCTGTCAACAACCGTGCGCGGATTTCATCATAATAGCTGTTATCGGTTGTGATTTTCGACCCTAGATAGGAGAAATTGTTAACGGTCTCAAAGTTGTATTCTCCTTCCTTCATTCTTCCCGTTTGACCAGTGCGGTTTGATGTTGTTGTTGGTTGGTTGGTTGTCGGTGCTGACGTTGCCACCATATACTTTGTCCTGCCTTGATTGATGTGTAGCTCAAGATCTCGCACCAATCGCAGCCTGCTCGATCTGGATGAAGGCAGTTTGTACGTCTCGGGTAGTTCTTCCCATGATGTCGATATCGTCAGCATAGGCCAGTAGTTGGGTGGACCTAAAGACGATCGTACCTCTTGCATTTACCTCAGCATCACGGATCACTTTCTCGAGGGCCAAGTTGAAAAGGACGCATGATAGGGCATCCTCTTTCCGTCGACCGTTGTTGATGTTGAATGGTCTTGATAGTGATCCTGCTACCTTTATCTGGCCTCGCACATTGGTCAGGGTCAGCCTAGTCAGTCTTATCAATTTCGTCGGGATACCAAATTCTCTCATGGCCGTGTACAGTTTTACCCTGATTATGCTATCATAGGCGGCTTTAGAGTCGATGAAAAGATGGTGCAACTGATGTCCATATTCCAACCGTTTTTCCATCGTTTGCCGCAGAGAGAAAATCTGATCTGTTGCTGATTTGCCTGGAGTGAAGCCTCTTTGGTATGGGCTAATGATTTTCTGAGGGTATGGGGCTATCCAGCCTAGCAAGATAGCGGAGAATATCTTATAGATGGCACTCAGCAACGTGATACCTCTATAATTGCTGCACTGTGTGATATCTCCCTTTTTATGTATGATACAGATAATGACTCTTTGCCAGTCGTCAGGCATTGATTCGCTGTCCCACACCTTGAGCACAAGTTGATGAACCACTTGGTGTAATTGATCGCCTCCATATTTAACTAATTCGGCTGTAATTCCATCGGCTCCTGGCTACTTATGATTTTTAAGCCGATGAATTGCAGGGACTGTTTCTATTATACTTGGTGGTGACAGAATTTGTCCGTGGTCTTCATTTGGCGGGACCTTCAACTCGCTCATGTTCTGAATGTTCAGTAGTTCATCAAAGTACTCAACCCATCGCCTAAATATTCCCATTCTGTCGGAAATAAGATTTCCCTATTTATCTCGGCAGGATGATCATCGGAGTCTGTAAGGCTTCATCCTGCTGACTTGGTGCGGTTGCTCCCTGTATTTTTCGAATTCACAGACCTGTTGGTTCGTCCAGGCGGAAAAAGGTCTGTGAAGTCGCTTTTCCGTTCGTCGAATTTCGAGATAAATCTCTGCGCGTGCCCGCGTTTGTGGAGAATGCAGCATTACTCGGTATGCAGCATTCTTCCTTTGCGTAGCTTACATTCATCGTTAAACCAACCTTCTGACTCGGCTGCGGCTGAGGCCAAGTATGCTTGTGGCCGTATTTATGATAACGTTTTTCAGGTGATTGTGAAGATCAATTGTTGATGCTTCATCTCTAGGATCTATGTTGATTGCGGTTATTGAGGAATCCATTTCCCTCTTATAGGTGCTACGGAGGGCTGTGTTGCGGATGGTTTCAGTGTTAACTCTCACCTGATTGTCAGAGGGGATTCTGGGTGGTGTTGTTATTCGGGCTCGGAGCACCATGCCAACGGGATAGTGTCTAGAGTCTATATTGTCGTCTGACATTCATCAAGCCTGAGAGGTGGCGGCGTTCGATGAGCACGTGGTCAATTTGGTTGATAGTGGTCCCGTCTGGAGAGGCCCACGTATGTTTGTGGACCGCTTTCCGCGCGAACCAGGTACTTCTAACAACCATTTCATTGACACTGCTAATTGAATAATCCGCAGTCCGTTATCAGTTGTATTTTGATGTAAGCTATGAGAGACAACGTATCGCCTGAATACGGGCTCCTTCCCTACTTGGCTGTCAAAATCCCCAAGTATGATTTTGATATCATATCTGGGACAGGCTTCGAGGGTTTGTTGTACTACCTCGTAGAAGGTATCCTTCTCCGACTCTGCAGTTTCTTCTGTAGGGCGTGCACGTTTGCCTCTCAAGCGCAGAGTGCATAGCCGTTCGCTTATGTTTTCAAAGACGATAACAGCAGGTTTCACTTTTTGGCTGACTAAGAAACCTACTCCGAGCACATGGTTTACTGGATGGCCACTATAATATATGGTGTAGCAACTCTTTTCCAGGAAACCGGTCCCTGTCCAACGCATCTCCTGTAACGCTGTTACTTTAGCCCTATATTGGGACTGTACAGGGAGCGGATATTCCATGAGAAAATGCGCATATGGTTATTCCTTTGTCGTTGCCGGGTTCGTCGTTGTGTTATCCGTTCAGTTCGACAGTTCTGTTGTGGCTTCGTAACTTTGGTTTTCCGTGTAGCAGTTCTTCGTTGAAAATAGTGTCGAGCCACGATTCACCGATACCACAGAAAAAGTACTTGTTAGTGAAAGCATTTACTAGTAGCAGTGATGATCAGTTACGAACTGCCCCTCCCTTCCCTACACACAGAAAGAACATTGACATGAAGCAACTTTAACTTGATCAACACCAGCGGGTTGGGGTATCCACATTACGAGGTTTTAAATAAAATTGAAAAAGTGGATTAAGCACTGCTAAAATGCCGGGTAACATCAAGCTCGTCCCGCCGTCTGCAGAAACAACGCTACCATCATAGACAAATTTATCTTCGTTTTTCTGCCCATTAATGTAGAAAGGAAAAGTCCGATAACCAGTCAGACTAAAAATCTTTGTTTTGTTAGTGTTTATCTTTTGTTCGACTCTACCTGCCTCCTTTTCCGAATCCAACGCTAATTTGACCAACCTTTATACTTTTTAAATAAACTTACCATAGCCCTATATGTGTGTGGCCACCGTCAAAGATTCCCTCACTTTACGTTCGACTTATTTGAGAATCTTCGCATTTGATGATGCAGCATTGCTCATTCACTTATTTATCACGAGCATCATCTTTTCAGGTGGCTTTTTTCTTCTGAATAATATCGGATATCTGATCTGCGCAGATCCGATACACACTAATACCAAGCCCGTTTCAATCACATCCTTAGCTCTCCTTCCTTCCGCTTGTTCCGTTTAGATCTTTGGAGAAATTATGGAAGGTATAATATAATAGTATTTATGATTCACACTGGATTCTTGCTAATGTATCTTTTATCTTATACGCTCGGATCTACCCTAGAAAGGCCTATGCTACAATTTCAAATCTCGACTCGGAAATCTCCACATCTGTGATTCTATCCTTCTGGTCACATTTCAACTTTACCATTTAGTACTCAAAATACACCCCCTAGTTCTGATCACTAGCCACATGGACGATATCCTGTGCCTTGCTTTACAGGACGGCAATTGAACATGTAAAATCTTTTGGCCTTCCCAGCTTAGTTTTCACGAGACCATCCACGAGAACTTACGGCTGCAATTGCCCTCTGGAGGAGTCCTCTGTTTAAAACTTGGCCTTGGTCTTATCTTGAATGCTTTGGCTCTTTCTCAGAATTCTAAATTGCACCGTTAATATTTTACTATCCTTAAAGAAAACTACCAAAGCAGCGTTCAAAAACTAGATTCTTTTCTCCTTGCTTTCTCGTTAATATTACTATGAAAAAAAAACAGATTCAATGACATCTCTACCTGAAATCGTGGGAGAAGCTGAAACGTATTTCAAATAACCATGAGCGATGGCGTGTAGGTGTGGTTGACGCGCTATACCCCAGCAAGAGGTGAAAGGCAACTATATATGTATATCTATCTGATATGATCACCTTCTAAAATGCGTGTTTCCTCACGTGTAAAATCGTAGAAGTCGACCGCGGAGTAGAGTATTCCAAAGCCTTAATGACAGAAGAGACTATCACGTGTCAGTGAGATCTCATCGGGGTAACAACCCCACTTTCCGCCAAAGTTTCAGTTCCCTTGTATTTGATTTATTTGGGTATTGGCAAACCTACAACAATGGCCATTCTTTCTCTTTTGCTTCCTGATTCACATAACAATTCAATTGTATCTAAAATAGTTTCATTTTCTTAATCTTTCTCGCCACTTGTTGACTAGAGTTCCCTATTGCCACTCTTTTCTTTCGGTCTTTCGGTTTTTGCAAAATTTAGGCGGAGCACCTATTGTTTTAGGAGAATTGTTGTATTCTACTGGCCGCGATTTGCGTACTCAACATCGTAGATTAATTTGGAATTAGCTATCCTTACAACTTGGAGAATACAGATCCTTAACTTTTTCTAGGCACACTAAGCTGAGTTGTGAACCACTACGGACAATGCCTCCACATTGAGGTAGTATGCTTTATAGGAGTGAACAAATGTCTTTCATCAACTAGTCGTATTAACTACCTATGAAGCCCTGTTTCCTTACAGCTACCCCTCTCTCTATCCACAGGCGTAGCTCCTCAATAAAATTTGCTTAAGATCACTTTCAGTCTTTACACTCCTATTCAAACTTCTAGTGATCTTCATCTTCGCAAGCTCTTGTCGCTTGGTTACATAATAACTCCTTCTTCGCAATTTTTTGCTTCCATTAATATTGATGGACTGCTTGCCATGTTATCTGAGCATCAAACTCTTGATCCCGTTTCTACCAATTCGTTTATGATCGTTATTGTGCTATCTTGCTCTATAGGATTATCACTTGTGATCACAGCTCTTACATGCGCCTTATTGGCTTAAGAGATTAACCCCCCCCCCCCCCAAAACGATTTTTTATTACATTTTGTTTGTCGTTAGAAACAGGAAGATCTTCCACCTCAGTCGACGCGGCAGGACGGGCCCCAGTCCTCTCGAGAAATGGGTAGGGGTTCTTGACGCATGGACGGTGTCAGGACGTAAGTAAATTAGTCCGAAAAAAACAAATACGTGTCTGTACGATAAATGTTGGCATCCTAACTGGAAGGAGGAACTCGCAAGAGCCTTTCGCAAAAGGCGCATTGATATCTGTGCTCTGCAAGAAACCCGATGGTCTGGTGCCAAAAGCTGCGATATTGAACGCGAACGCTGTAGCCCACATACTCAATACGGTGTTGGCATTGCCATCTTAGAGCAAGAAGTCGAATGATTTGATGATCGGGTGAAGAAGCTCACCATTATATCAGCTGATTGCACTACAGACAGGTCGACCTGATGGCGAGAAAGTTGCGTTCTGGCAACTTCTCAATGAAAAGACCTGTAACGTGCCTGCTGATGACTATATCATTATTGCCGGTGACCTTAATGGTCATGTGGCTGAAAAGGCTTACGGTAACAGATGCCACGGGGCAAAGGGGTTTGGAGCGCGCAATGAGGGTGGCGAGGGTACAACCGATTTTGCGGACACCGATGATCTTGTACTGTACTGTGCTGTTGGTATTCGTCAAAGAAGCGCCCTATCACCACTTCTCTTTGTTGTTGTTATGGACACCGTCACATGGGTACTCTATACACTGCTTTATGCAGATGCTGTTTTGCTAGCATCTAACACCAAAAATTATCTAGAACAACTTGTCAAAAAATGGAATGATCGCCTTATGCAACACGGTCCTAGGTTGAATCTGAATAAAACTGAGTTTTTGATGACCGATCCTTGTGAAACAGGCACAATCACTGTTAACGGAAGTTACCTGCCCAGAATTGAACGATTTAAATATATCGGATCAATGCTATCAGCCAGTGGAAAACTGCGATATGCAATTGCGCGACGCATTAACGCAACCTGGACGAAGTGGCGTCCAACAACTCGTGTTGTTTGTGATCGACGTATCAACGAACGTCACAAATCTAAAATTTACCGCAATGTCATCCGCCCTTCCGGTGTCTATGGTTCTGAGTGTTGTTTGACTATTAAAGATAATGAACGGCGTCTTGCGGTAATGGAGCCGAAGATGTTGCGTTGGACTAGTGGCGCGACTCGTTTTGATCACATCCGATATGACGATATCTGCGACCGGTATGGGGTTGGATCGTGGAAAAACTGCAAGAGAGGCGGCTTCGATACTAAGGACACTAAGGATAATTTACTTGTCAAGATTGGTCCGAATATCGAAGCCGATGGTAAGCTACCAACAGACCCGCTGAAATAACGGTGGATTGATACGTTCGATGGGGATTTAAAAGCCTGGGGATTGCATTCATATTAGGCATTTGATAGAGCCAAATGGCGAAATCGATCACGACGAGCCGACCCCGCTTTTGAACGGGACAAAAGCTGAAAGAAAAGAACAAGAATATGTGGGTGTGTATAGAGTGGGGGAGAGAGTCAACCTCTAAACATTTAATCATTGAGGTGCTCCAGTCTAACGGAATATCTCAAATTCAGATTATTAATCAAACTGTTTTCATTCTCAGCACCAGATACCAAAATTCTACCACCCAGCCTTTATCTTCAGTAAAATTTTAGCACGGAGCTCTACGCCTGATTTTAAATGCAAACTATTTTTTCATAGGAAAAGGCTAACTCAGCTCTTTATGCTCCTAATTTACATCATTATACTTCCTGCAAAACTAACGATTCTTAACAGGATTTCTTCTCCCTTAACAAGACCTCCTGTATTTCTTATTTTCATAACTATCTCCTACTTATCTCCTTACCTGAAGGTTTCTCAGGCTAGCTTGCTGCATTAAAATTTTCTGTGAATGACACACCACTCTTACACTTCCCGATTTCTAGTTCGATCTGAGAAAAACTTAAGCATTCATTTTGAGTACTTCTTTAAAATATTCTGAATATTTCAAGGATTTTACTTAATTATGCCTATGATAGCATAGCCAGGGTAAAACTGTATACGGCCATGAGAGAATTCGATATCCCGACGAAATTGATAAGACTGACTAGGCTCACCCTGACCAATGTGTGAGCTAGATAAAAGCAGCAGGACCACCCTCAAGACCATTCGACATCAACAATGGTCGACGAAAAGGGGATGCCCTGTCATGCGTCCTCTTTAACCTGGCCCTGGAGAAAGTGATCCGTTAGGCTGAGGTAAATGCGAGGGGTACGATCCTCTTCAAATCCACCCAACTACTGGACTAAGCTGACGATATCGACATCATGGGAAGAACGACCTGAGGCGTACAAACTGCCTTCATCCAGATCGAGCAGGCCGGGATTGGTGCGAGAGCTTGGGCTGGACATTAATGAAGGCAAGACAAAATAGATGGTGGCAACATCAGCACCGAAAACCAACCAACCAGCATTGGTCAAACGGGAAGAATAAAGATAGGAGACTACAAGTTTGAAATCGTTGATAATTCCTCCTATCTAGGGTCAAAAATCACAACCGATAAGAGCTGCGACGATGAAATCCACGCACGGTTGTTGGAAGCCAACAGAGCCTATTTCAGCTTACGAAAACTGTTTCGTTCGAAATGTCTCACCATAGGGTCAAAGCTCTTACTGAACCAGACTATAATCTTGCCAGTCCTCATGTATTCCTCGGAGACTTAGGTTCTTAGCAAGAAAGCGAACTCTTGGCCGCGTTCGAGAGAAGAATCCTACAAAGAATCTTTGGCCCCCTACGTGAGGATGCACGATTCCGTAGCCTACATAACGACGAAATCTAGGAGCGATCCCATGGCCGTCAAGTTGTGGATAAAATCCGGCTCAATAGGTTACGGTGGCCGGGTCACTTAATCCGTATGGATGAGGATGATTCAGCCCGGAAAGTATATAAGCGCAATATCTATGGTAGAAAAAGAAGACGAGGCAGACCCTGCTTGAGATGGAACGATGGCGTAGGTCAGGGCGCCAGACAGCTAGATATCGAAGAGATATCGAATTAGTGGACCTCGGCGCAAAACCGGGATGTCTGGAGTTCGTTTTACGAGAGAGGCTTTACCATTAAAGTCGGGCCAGATCCAGATTGGTCCCGATGTTTTCCCATTGCAAAAGGGACGCTGGTAAGCTTTGATAAGGCAGCGGAGCAAATCGCAGTTAGCAGAAATGACAACAAAACGAAGGTTAAGATACAAATTATAAAAAGCACGTCATCTAGCAGAATATTGCCATTGGTGAATACAATTATGAAAATGTTGACAATTTAACATACTTAGGAAGTTAACTATGAAGGGACGTAAATTAATTTAACGAAATAAAGACAAGAGTTCAGTTGACGGATAAAACATTACTCGATTTTCCCAATTTTAAAGTGAAAATACATGCAAGAAATGCGAAGCTACACATTTACAAAATGGCCACCAGACTAGTGCTGGGCAGACTTCCTAGTACAACTTGGGGGTATCTTAGTTGCATCAGAGGTGTTAGATAGACCTCGCATCTCCTGGTATGTATCCTGAGTCTGCACTAAGCATAAACTAGTATCGCGGTGCTAGTCATAGCAGGGGCTCTGATTGTGGTCCCCCAATCTATCCGTGTTCGAAGAGGACCGTGGGATTATGCCTATACGGCGGGTCCTCACGTTAAACCCGACGTGATAAGTCTAGTGCCATGTTACGATAGCAAAGGACGCACCCCCAAGCAGCAATAAAAATATTGGAAGCTTTCGGAAGGAAGGTTCAATGCAGAGTAGTGGGACAGCACGAGGGGACAATAAATGAAGTAGGCCAATCGGAAAACGCAGAAGAAGATGAGAAAATGAAGTCGATGTTAACGGTGAGATGATATTAGGAGTAAGAAATTGGAGGTAAATGTTGAACGAAGCCCTAAACGGTATGTAGTGCTGCGAAGAACAATAAGAAACTTTAACTAGTGTTATAAACTGTTTTCAATTCGTTTAAATGTTAAGATGAGGAAACGTCGATTGATGGTTAGTCCAGATGTCTGCATGTACAACCCAAAGACTATTTTCCTTTTTATAAATGAGCGCTTCCTATTGGTGTTGTACTTAAAATTACATTAGAATTATAACGATGATTGCAGGCAGTGTTTCTGCAACCAAGCGCTCCTTTTCTCGGACTAGACGCGAAGGATTACTGGTTTTAATCAACAAAACGGAACTGGTAAAGTATACAAGGACACTTTCCGTGGATGAGATTGGATTCCACCTTGGTTCTAACGTAGCCATGAAACTACTTAATTCCTAGTGAAAAGCAAAGAAAATTCTCCACAAAAGCCGCATGTACATGCCTGTTAAAACAGTCTGTTATATCGATCTGCTTACTTTTCCTCTCATCATTTCCAATCATCAGGATAATTGCAGATAACGTTCGAATCGCACCTGGAAAGGGGCGACCTTAATGATCATGTGGATGAAAAGGCAGACGGTAACAGGTGCCATGGGGGAAAGGCTTTCGGAGCGCGCAATGATGGTAGCGGGCGTATTATCGATTTTGCGGACACCCATGACTTTGTACTTATGAATACATTGTTCATCAAACGATTGTCTCATCTTCCTACATTTTATAGTGGGAATAGTAAAACGGTTTTAGAATGACGATGTTGAAATGAAGGTCCGTGAAAAGAAACGCCTTTACCACAAATTTCTCCATGATAAAACACTGGACAATTGGTAAATTTATAAGAATGTCAACCGGGAAGCAAAGAAAGCAGTCGCTGTCCCCCGAGCGGACCATTACAAACATCTTTACTATAAACTTGACACTCGGAATGGCGAGAGAGATCGGTATCGACTTGCCAAAAGCCGTAACGAAAGCACACAGGATATCGAACATTTCTGCTGCATTAATGATAAGAGCGGTACTTTGCTTACCAACCGTCGAGTCGCGACGGATATATGGCGAGTATACTTCGAGCAGATTTCAACTGAAGAATTTGCTCATCCTCTATTTCCACAATCATTGCCGACATTTGGAGTAGTTCCAACTGTCAGCGTAACTGGTGCTCAGAGGTGGCGGCGAGGAAGATGGGGCGGCAACCCTATCGGCCAAACCAAAACCAAGTGGTCGAGGAGAACCTCCGTAGTGGTGGCACCGGGAGACGCTGTACTCACTTTGGTTTGCCGGCCGTGATTCAGTAGGCGAATGCTCCAAAGACGTAATCAGGGCCATCAGACGCGAGTCTGCACGGGGACTCATCTGAAGTGGCAAATTGGTCACGAAACCTTACCAGCGGTATACTGGTACCATGGGAATCGGGAAAGCCCCTGGACTCACATACTTCGGGTGAACTCCTGTTGTATGTGAGGACAGCTCGGTTATTTGCGGTTGGCCCCCCTAGTGGGAGTTTCATGGTGGTTGTGGTTGTGCTCAAGCGAACAGAGACCTTCGGGCCTCGACGTGGTGTTGCGTATCAACACGGGTCCCGTACTCCATAGTTCGGTAGAGATTTAGGTAATTCTTGCATCCACCAGTATGAATGCTAAGCCATGCACTTGGTATAGACTGGTACCGTTGTTGCTTGTCTCCGCGGGGCTCTGATTGTGGTCACAAAATCAATCCGTGTCTTAAGAGGACCGTAGGATTAAGTGTCACGACAGGTGCCTACGTAAAACACTATGGGCTTCACTGTCAGCGCAACTGGTGCTCAGAGGTGGCGGTGAGAAAGACGGGCGGCAACCCTGTCGGCCAAACCTAAACCTCCATAGTGGTGGCACCGGGAGACGCAGTACTCACTTTGGTTTGCCGGCCGTGATGCAGTAGGCGAATGCTCCAAAGGCCTAATTAGGGCCATCAGACCCGAGTCTGCACAGGAATTCATCTGAAGTGGCAATTGGTCACGAAACCTTACCAGGGGTATACTGGTACCATGGGAACCGGGATAGTCCCTGGACTTTCATACTTCGGGTGGACTCCCGTTGTATGTGAGTACAGCTCGGTTGTTTGGAGCTGGTCCCCTAGTGGGAGCTTCATGGGGGTTGTGGTGATGCTCAAGCGAAAAGAGACCTTCGGGCCTTATTTCCTTATTTCGGTAGAGATTTAGGTTGGTCATGCATCTACCAGTATGAATGCTAAGCCATGCATTTGGTATAGACTGTTACCGTTGTTGCTTGTCACAGCGGGGCTCTGATTGTGGTCACAAAGTCAATCCGTGTCCTAAGAAGACCGTGGGATTAAGTCTTACAGACCGGTGCTCACGTTAAATCCTCAAGGAGTTAACTGTCAGCGCAACTGAAGTCGAGGAGGCAATAAAACGAATGAATCGGGAAAACCCACAGGACCTGACGACATCACATCTGAGCTCTGGAAAGCGAAGAGCTTGGACCCAACATTGTGGCACAGTGAATTTTTTAATCGGGTTATTAAGAAAGGAACAACACCATCTGACTGGCAAGAAAATACCACAATTCCGATATGGGAGAAGAAAGGTAGTCCAACAGAAATTATGTTCAAATTATCGTCCGATTCGGTTACTTTCCCATACCATAACGATTTTGAACGCATTCTTGACAACCGTAGGCGCGAAATCGTTGAAATAACCGTGAATCATGTCGGATTTATCAAAAACTGCGGAACTACTGAGGCAATACACGCTGCTCGGTTACTAACGGAAAAGCACAGTGAGAAGCATCGCCCTTTTTACTTTGCATTTCTGGATCTGGAGAAAGCATTTGACCGTGTGCCATACCAACTCATCTGGTATGCTCTACGACAACACTTAGTGTCAGAAGAACTCGTACGGTGGGTTCAATTGCTCTACCACGATCCGAAAAGTAAAGTTCGAAGTATGGCGGGTGTATCAAAACCGCTTCGTGCCTCCGTCGGTGTTCATCAAGAAAGCGCCCTCTCACCGCTGCTCTTTGTTCGTGTTATGGACATCGTCACACGGGACACCCAACGTCCAACGCCGTATAAACTGCTTTATACAGATGCAAACATGATCTCGAGCAACTTGTCCAAAAATGGAATGATTGCCTCATTCAACACGGTCTCAGATTGAATCTAAACTAAACTGAATTTTTGACGACCGATCCCCATGAAACAGGCATAATCATAGCTCAGTGATCTGCAATGTCGTTCGTTCTGTCGCACTATGTGGTTCTAAGTGTTGGCTGACTATAAAATACAATGAACGGCGCCTTGCGGTAGTGGAGACGAAGATGTTTCGAAACAACGGTGGCTTAATACGCTGGATGGGGATTTTAAAGCCACGAGATTGCATCCAGATCAGACATTTGATAAAGCCAAATGGTGAAACCGATCACGACGAGCCGACCCCACTTGTGAACGGGACAAAAGCTGAAGAAAAAGAGAAGGCACAGTCCGACGTGTAGCACTGATGAAAGGAAAAATTAGTTCCCAAAATATCGGCATATAAGAATTAACTTAGGAAAAAAAACAAATAGGCGGCAAGCTTGACCCTTCAGGTATGAAAGGTTATGTGCTTCCTATTAAAGTTTGCTGTTGCAAAAACGGATGAGCTTAAGGGTTGTTTACATATATCAAAATATGATAATGCACTATTGTTAACTTTATTTGAGCAGACGGGGAATAGTTTAGGGCCTGGATATCATGTGCATAAACCGTCATGATTTTTTTCAGATTTTTAGGTTGGGAAGTTTCTGAGAACGGGTCTTTGAAATAGGTGACCCCTTTCGAATCGTATTCCAACCGTATATTAGTTTTGATAGAGCTCCTTCTCTTTGCGACCAATGTCAAAACTAATATCTGCTTCGAAAAGTACTAATAGAGGTTTTTCATATGATATCCCATATGACTATATTCGGTAAGAAGAAAATTTACACCCCCTTTTCGCATGTATAGTAACCACCCCTTAAACTTAACGTATATCGACATTACTCACTGCGTCCAAGGAAATTCACAGTTCCAGCCTTTCTACCAAAATTTATTTTTGAGGAAACGGGTTTAACAGGCAGACAGTAAATCGGTGTTAATAAGGATGTGTTATCAATAAAACCTTAAAAACCGTCTAATTATTTCTAATAATTTAATGGCTAGAATTACCGAAAAAATAACACTTAGATTGTAAGTAGGTATTTTCGCATGTTCACTTAGATCCGATCATCATGTTGATCGCAACTCAATTCTTTTGGCATGTTAGCATTCTCCGTTGCAGATTTTCTGGAATCAGCACTTTGCTTAGAGTTTCCTCCAGATTTCTTCCTTCGTCCACAGTAGAAGAATGCGCACATTGCGTTCTGGGACCAATCGCAGTTTGACAATCAGGTAAAGAGTTCACTTTAAAACTGTAGAGGTAATACCGATATTTTAAGTACTTCGTGAAAAAATAGGTGAGATTATAATTGATATCGTCATGCATTTTTTTCAACTATTTGCTGGTGGCAAGGATCAGCCTGTGTATTCAATAAACCTAATCGCTGACTTCAAGGTGTCAATCCACATCATTCCTGATTTGACGAATGTTACTACGCCCTGAAGAGAGTATACACATCTCCCAAGTTGGGGGTGCATACAACAAAATGAAGCTTATCGTAGTGGCCAAAACCAGCCTACAGGTATCCCTCGACCCTTCTACCTTTGGCATTTGCATAATTTGGAGCGATCCTCCTCATTTTTACAGTGTCTAAACTATTGGCGTTTGAAGTACTTTTTCTTCATGACCTGTTCGCGGATACTATAAACAACTCAGTGTATTTTTATCCTTCCTCTCGCAGTGAGGAAGACGGGGCGGCAACCCTGTCGTGGTGGCATCGAGAGACGCTGTGGTTGTGTTCAAGCGAACAGAGACCTTTGGGCCTCAGTGTGGTGTTGCGTTCCAACACGGGTGCCGTACTCTTTAGTTCGGTAGAGATTTAGGTAGGTCTTGGATCCACCAGTATGAATGCTAAGCCATGCACTTGGTATAGACTGGTACCGTTGTTCCATGTCACAGCGGGGCTCTGATTGTGGTCACAAAATCAATCCGTGTCCTAAGAAGACCGTGGGATTCAGTCTTCCAGGCAGGTGCTCACGTAAAACCCTGAAGGACTTAACTTAACTTCCTCTTTCAATAAGTTTCTTCGTGCTTTCTGGTGGAAGGATAAGTGCAGCAGTTTCTGCGTCGCCGTTCGCTTCCCGGAAATATATCGTTTTTAAGAATATTACATTCGCCGTTCCGAACTGTGACCGGGTAGGTTGGGGGTCTAACATCTGAACGCACGCCCAGGGCTTGGCGGGTGTTCCTTCCCAATTTCGCTGATTTTCTCCCCCAATTTGAGTCCTCTTAATTGTGAACACCGCTTTGACGATGCGTTCCAGTTTTGGGTCGGTTTCGACGATACGCGCTATATGCGGATACAACATTTCGCCTTTTGTGTTTATCAAAATAGCGCCGGGACTGACATCTAATGAGTCCTTTCCTGTGATTATTTTGATTGTTTTCGTTTACCTGATCTGAAATTTTTACAACGTTTGCAACCGGAGCGTTTTCGGCGTGACATTTTCTCAATATTTGATGGATCTTTGTTAATAATGGAGAGAACTTGCAGCCTACAATCCCATCCTTTCGGTTGCTTTCTCCTATTCATATCTTTTCCTTCAGAGAGCAGTGTGACTTTTCCCTTTGCTTACTAAATGTTTATCTGGATATAACGTTGCCATAACAGGCAAAGGAACCACAAGACCAAAGTAGAAATTGTACAAAGAGTGAAATAAAATGCCAGAGATAAAATCAAATAAATCATTAATTTGATTATAAACTTTTTATTGATTTATAAAACTTTACAAATTATATCACAGATAACAATTTTTGTTTAAAAGTTTATCCCCACAATTTCACTTTAACACTCGTTTCGGAGCGATGATGTGGCAGCTGATAATCATGAATTTAACAGGCGATTACGATTCAATCAATTTACAAATATTTCATTTACTAATTTAATTAATGCCTGTCAATTGCATGTTACTCAGCTTGTGGAGCAATTTTACTAGTTTTTTTTTACTATGAAAATCATCTGGAATTCGCTGATACAACAACTTTCTGTGTTTGCTTTCAGGATATTGATTTCTCTTATTTTTAATTATGGAAAAAATTCATTAATCAAATTAGGACAGTAGAGATTAATGAGGAGATAACATACGTAAATAACAACATTCAATGGAAAACCAGGAGAACATTTTACTAACTAGAATTTCAGAAACCAAATCAACAGAGTTAAGGGAAAATTTGGTTAATTTTTTTCGAGATCTTAATTCTACAGAGAAGGCACTTATATTTAATTTTATATAACATAACTCAACTGTATTTATATTTCTTTTACATATATTTATTCACATTAATTCAATACGTATACTTAAGCTATGTATGTATATTATACTGACGAGTTTGGAATTTGATTTTTTGGTAAATTATCTCAATTTTTTGAGTCGTACTCGATATTCGAGAATAGTACGTTAGAGAAATAACGTACCATCAACGGCTTATTTATTATATTAAGTTAAAAGGAAGGATTGGTTTTAAGTTTCATTACCTGGTCATGTATTCTGCATATCTGAATACGTACTCATCCTTAAGATGGGTGTCAATGAGGAAACTGGGATGGTTGGGCTACTAGCTACTACTAACAATGCGACGTTTAGGATGCAGCACTGGGGAGTGTCTTACCAGAGATCTTTCTCAGTTTACGGTTGGGTCCTAAATTTCGCTGTAAGGTCTCCTACCCTTTCAGAGACTCCAGGATAATCGACTCATTCACAGCTGAGTCGACTTGTATCCGACGTCAAACTACGATACAAATCTCACTGCCACCAGTGAGATCTGCTGTAGCCATGAATAATGACAGCTTTACACGAAATGACTGAAGAGGTATGTTATAAGTCGGCCATCAAGACTGCCAGGTAGCGTACTCGGCTGGACTAGTGTCAAAACGTCAAAAGCGAGTGTGACTCAGTAAGATTTTGATCAAGGAACATAGGAGCCCATCCTTTGTTAAAATTCAGAAGGATTCTGGACGGAATCTGCTGGTGGGATTCTGAAGCTTCCAGTCTACACGCATTTCCTTGCCAGCTAGGTGGATTGTGAGCCACCTTGTTTAGAGGGTAAACCGCCAAGTCGTGTGAAATTATCAAATCGGTAATTACGAAGAATAAAATCAGCTTGTTCACACATAAATCTCCGGTTCCAGGGGGCACAATGCCGGTTATGCTTCAGAAACAGCAAGAAAGGTGTGTGCCGTGGGTTGTAGAGATTTACCGGAACTGTATTTAGTTCGGATGGTTACTGTACTCTTAGCGATGCACGCACGTTGGTTTTTATACCGAAAGCGGAAACACGTAGCCAGAAATCCGTGAAGGACTTTTGCTCAATCAGCGTTACCTGTACGCATCTGTAAATCTTAAACGTAAATTAGGCTAGCTCTCTGACGATGGTTAGGTGTTTAGTTGGTACCGAACTGGGAGTCCAGCACTGTGTGCGTAAATGCATTCACCTACCCTACCTACCCAAAAAAAAAAAAAACGTAAATTAATACAAACCGCTCTTCACAAGATAATTAGCACGGTTGAGCGGTGGTTACACAACTGCGACAATGCAGCCCTGAATCCCTGATCCTTCACATTAAATATGGTCTGGCGTGCAGTGTGTTGTTACACTATATGAGTCCGGATGCTGAACAGCGAAGCAGCGAGCATTTTCAACGGATTATGCCACACGTGAGCCGAGGTATGAGAAATGTAGCGTATGCTTTTGCAAAAGGATGTCAGCCGCAGCTACCGAAAATAACATCGACTTCGTTACTGTATTCCGTATCACTAAAGAGCCTGTGGGTAATCGTAAACCTTGCTATTGCGTGTGTGGTGACGTTAACGCCAGATTTCTTATCTATGATGATGAGTTGAAGAGGCACTTCCCCACAACCCCCAGTCAAATTCTTCCCTAGGGAGAGGAAAGAGGAGATAATCGTCAAAATTTTGAAGAAGTGCACCTTTATTTTGTGCGAGATGTGGAGGGTTGCTTCAATGCTTGCCGCCGCTAGAAAAATAATAGGTAAAATAATCTAGGGACAAATCAAGGAACACCTTGCAACCTTGATCAACAGAAGGAAGGCTGGTCTCCACTCTGGATTCTCTTCCACTTAACACACCTTAGATCAGTATGCTGAGTTCAGATCTCGGTTTCATGTACTTTTTAGCCATTGATCAGATAGATTCTGGCAGTGTGAATAGGGAGCGTATCTGGAATGCTCTATACAGGAGGGACATTTCGGAGAAGCTGGTCGTTATTATCAACGGATCATATGACATGCTGACGCACGGGAAAGACTAGAACTGGTTCCATCGACAAGTCCGTTCAGAAGAAGTTTGATTCTTTGCAGATCCCCATCGTACGGGCATACGCTCTGCGATTGAAAGTGGTCCTTTCAGGAGGGAGGGTGAAGCGATAATACGCAAAGGAAGAAACTTTTACGTCTAATTACCCGAGCGATGCAAGATGCAGCCACCAATTGAGAATTACCTTTATGGAGCTCAGCGAATTCACCAAAGAACGCCAGAATATTCATCCGAATATAAGGGCTATGATAAGAGGCATCAGGTTTGCATCTGGCCACGAGATGAAAGAGCAGCGAAAGCGCCAGGCAAGAAGTGAGCCAGGTGAGAAAAGAGACACCCATTCAAAGCACGAGAGAGAGGAAACCGAGATATCGGTGCACGGATGGTTAAACGAATAAACAAAAGGGCTCAACTCTGAAAAAAACTAGAGCATGTGAGGAGAACGGTTGAATTTGCTGGCGAAACTCATGTAGGTTGGAGAATATTATTATTATTTTCAAACCAGGTGAAAGGTCATATGCTGACATTCTCAGGAGGGTAAACGCCGACCCCGACTCACGAATCTGAGAGATAAAGTTGGCGACATTAGTCTATTCCAGAAAGAAAACCTTATGTTTAGCTAAAGAAATCAAAGGATCTAACCGCAGACAAATTTTTGAGCCAAATTGGAAAGAAAATGATAAGGAAAGCTTACGGTGGAACACAAATCGCCACAGTCAGCCTACCAGTGGGAGCAGCACTCAAATTTTTGGCAGTAGGGAGAGTAAGAAAGAGTTGGGTTATGTGTTGGTTTAGGGAGCAGGTGGCACTGAAGTTGATACCAATCAACCTCAGTTACTGCCAGGCGGCGCAGAGCTTACTCTCCCCAATCATCTGCGAGAAACACGTCGATTTATAGACCACCAGGTGGTATTTGGATGAAAATCCAACGGGCATTTGGATCAAAAACCAAATGGGCTAAGCAGCGCTACGGACCTGGGGAGAACAAGCCTTTCAGGAAATAATGGAACATCCAGAGAATGGATTCGTCAGAACAAAAGTAAAAAAAATCCACATATAGAATATTGCTGTTATATTGTATTAAACCTAGTGGTACAATTACCGAACTTGAGCAGATATTAAGCGCTATGGTTTTCACGCGAGAAGACTTTGGCTAAAATTCATAGCAGGGGATTTTAATGCATGTGCTCTTAAATAAGGCAGGCGCACACTGAATGTGGTGTTCCATTTGAAGCATTTCAGGAGTGAAATGTGGTGCTACCGAATGAGTGGAAGAGGACTAGTCTATAAAGGACCTGACATATGTGAGCGCTGCTTTAGTCAGAAGAGTTGTTTGGCAAGTTAGTGAGGACAATACTCACGGTGACCACGTGGCATAGAAATTAAGTGCGAAACGAGTTAGAAAAGAGCGCTCGCAGAATGCTAGGTGAGGTGGCCGGGAGGACCCCGAGGGCTTTTGAGCCGACAGGTTTTCCGACATATGGCTGGATGGTACGGCCAAAGAAAAAGCTGCTCTAATTGCCTAATGGGTGACGGAAGTATGTGATGCAACTATGCCCTTAAGGCGGTTGTTTCTCTGTAGTCAACCCAAATGCTCCTGAAAAAAGAACGAATTCACAACTTTGCGAATCGTATATTTTCAGGCAAGGAGGCTTTAGCAGAGGCTTACGGAAAAACTCGGTACTGTCAATCGAGAGGAGACTCAAAGACAACTGCACGGCGCTTGAAAGAGGCAATTCGGAGGAGTGAAAAAAGTGCTTCAAGCAATTGTGCGACCCTGTTATGGATATAAGCACTTGGGTTGGGACCTACTGGCTGAGTGGGTGGTGACTTGCCCTGGGCTTCTGAAAGAGATTGTTACCACTCTGTTTCTTCACCACCAAAATAGCGGAAGGCAAAGGTCCAGTTCAACGAGCGTAGGGTGTTGTGTCTATTGATATGGAATTTCATATACTATATAATGGGGTCGTTATTCTTTCCATCTCAGAAAAGGATACGGTTGTACAGCAAAGCAGATGTAGAGGTCTATGTGATAGGGGCAGATAATGAAAGCCGAACCGACTCAGGCGGATGAAAAATAGAAGTGGTACCGTAGAAAGAAGAACGCAGTGAAAATGGGAGTTGTTGTACATATGGTCGTATCGAAGCTGGCTATGAAATGTGGAGATTGGTATTTAACTGAGCTGTATTGTACAAGACGTATAGAAGGGGACACAGAGGGTGGGAATGTAGCAAAGCCAGACTCGTATGATCTCAGATCCAAGCTTCTCAGTCTGATTAATTATCTCACTCTTTTTATTTGTATTAATGGGTAGAATAATGAAAGGGTTAGTCAGTTTTTACAGGGTGTGTTCTCAAACTGGTAGCACAGTGCTCTTCCTGGGCGAACGGAGGGACGAAGGGATCTACGCACCCACGATTGTTGGAGGGGAATACTGGGAACGTTGGGAAAAATCGGCACTCGGCTTCCGGCTGTTGAAGTGAACAGGTCGCTTGGACTGTGGATACTTGTCGAAGCGCCTCGTCTCAGGGAATCGTGAATCATTTACTGGAGCAACGATACGCGATTAGCTTTTGTATGAAACTTGGTAAAACGGGCAAAGGGAGGGAGTATTAGGGTCGCTGGGTAGCACAAGCTGTTCCAAGAGTATAGAGAAAGAGGGGTAAATGTTAACCGTTCCTTGCCACCAGAAAGTGCGACGATAATGTATCTTGAGCGAAAAATTTAGTGAACTGTGATCATAGAACGAGCATCAGAATGATTGCTGATGTTTTGGGCATCTCCCAAACTCGACTTTTTGAAGTCGTGACAGAAGACTTAGTCATTAAAGAGTATGCGTGAAGTTTATGCCGCGAGTGCTGTCAAATGAGTAAAAAGGCAATCGAAAAGCTATCTGCAAGCATCTTCTTCATCATCTGAATGGGGATTCCGGCTTTCTGGACAATGTAGTGACTGATGATGAAACTTGGGTGTTTGATTACAGCCCGGAGAGCAAGTGGCAGAGCTCAGAATGACACCCCCTTTTTCCACGTCTGCTTAAAGTACGAATGACCAAATCCAAGCAAAGGTCCAGGCTCACTTACTTTTTTGTTCGACATGGGGTTATCCTCAAAGAGGTCGTACTACCAGGACAAATATAATAATTAATTATATAATTAATGCAGATTTTTATGTGGAAATGCTCACAAGGCCGCGAAAACGCATTGTTCGTGCCCGTTCGGCCATCGCTAACAGTTGGCTGCTGCGCCATGACAGCGCACGCACCACACAGTGTTCCGCGTAGTGGAGTATCTTGTCCAGCACGACAACGCTGCCTCAGTCCCCCTAAAACCTCGCCTTGGCCCCACCAGACTTTTCTCTATTCCAAGGGGAAGCAGGCCGTGTCGAGGGAGCTAAACAGAATTCCTGTCCAGGTCTTCCTTACGAAAACTGGCATACTCGTTCACAGCAGGATGTGTTGATCTGCAGGTAGAAGTGGAAGTGGAAGAAAGGGCAACAATCCAATCCAATGTTCAGAATAGTGGAGGTTGAGCTATAAGCACATTGCCAACAATTGTGCGTAGGTGTTTATGGTAACCATATAAAATGTAAGATGCGTTGCTTATATGTAGCAGCGACGTCAGTTTGTAATATTACAGCGGACTAAGTACCAAGTATTGATCACATGAATATGATAGTTTTCCCAATCATATATGTGGGCAGATTCGCATCAATTGAAAGAAAAATATTCACATTTTAAGCCGGAAAGTCTGCCTTTCACAAGAGTGAGTCTTGATGAGCATAAATCTGTCATCGGATTCATTGTCCCTGTGGTTGATCCTCTATGATGCCACATAGAGAAGAGAAGAAACCTAAGAATATACGTATATACCCTGTAGATGAACTAATTAGGTGCATTGGTGAGCTTATTGCCAATTATACACAAGGATCTCTGCAGCAATAGATGCGTGGGAGCTCCTAATGAGTGGCCTGTTTTGTCGGTCGAAGTCGGATTAAATTTTGTTTTGAAAGACTTCTTATTTGATGAAAGTTAATGTTAGAGATTTTTATCCATAATTGACGAGTTTTTTCGTTTGGTGATGTTTCTTCGTTAATTGCTCATTTGCAATGATTATCTCTGTCAGTTTGAATGTGCTCTGCCTTCGCTCTCAATAATGAATGGACATGTGTTTTGATATATTTTTCTTGGTAAAAATCCATTCAAAGCTGCTTGTTCCAACTTCCATACAATTCATAACCTTAGGGAAAGGATAGTGCAGCCTACAAGAGCGTTATGTATCTAAGCCGTTGTTGAGTACGTTTCAAATTTAAAAAGTAATGTTCATGTGAAGGTTTGCTTGTTGGATATAAAAATCATCATAGCTGCAAGGTCGTGTCAGACTTGTATGTTTGATATATTGGCAATTGCCTTGCATTTTATCTTATTTCAATTACATTTTATTATCTAGAGTTACATTTAACTTACACGATTAACTTTAACGCCATTCAGTTGCACACCACCTAAAAACAATAAGTTCTTCCGGAGGAACTTTTCCTACTATCCTTGGTTTTGCTATCTGCTTCGAGAGCGCTAGGGTTTGTGACGGCAGTTGATTGTTGTGAATCATCGTCAGACTGATTCGGTCATCCGTAGTAGAACTGAGGATTTTGTGCTACGCCACTCGAGAGTGTCCTTGGTGCGGTACCGTCATAGTGGAATGTCCCTGACTGAGGGTGCTGTGGTAGAGCATGCACAGGCTGAGTAGAATTCGGACGTCGGAGGATGCCTTCGTGGTCCATTATGTAGGCTGGATGGAAAGTGGTAGGGGCTGTTGTGTATTGTGCTAGTGAAGTTATTGGTACTACGGCTCCTGTGGATAGAAATGAGATTTTGTAGATTTAAGTCATGGTTGAATTGTTTTTAGATCATTGCATTCCGACGAATCTGTCCAACAGAAAAATTGAGAGGACATTGCCCACATTTATTGGAAATCTTAGTTTCTGTGGAATCACAACAGAATATGTATTGCAAATGTGGATTTTATGGGTTATCTGAACTTGGGCGCATCACAGATAAGTAGTTATGTATACTGAGACACTATCAAACGAGCTCTATATTGTCCTTGGATGACTCCAATAATGTCCTCGGTCATTTGCTCAGTTTAGGTTGTTCAGAGTTTATTAATAACAGTCCACAACTATAATCACTCCTGCATAAACTCCATCACCTATCAACGCTCATAATGATAATAACTGGATTCTGCTTGGACAGTTTGTCGCATACAATTGGAGCAGGACTAATGGCAATAATTAAAGTTCAATTTATCCTACCGATAGCGCTGCTGCCTCCTAGTGGTGGTTGACCAACAAATGTGTTGGCTACACCGATAATGTCGGGTGATTGTCGAGCACATACTAGTGAATTTGTGGGCAATAGCATTGTCGTGGACGTGTGAGAAACATTCGATGGTCCAAGGCTGCCATACAAATTTGTTGCCGGTCCGTACGTGATGTAATTCTGGGGAGAGGCAATAAGATTTCGAATCAAAGAAGTGAAACACATTCAGTGCATCATCCGTTGTGGATATCTGGTAGTTTCTATTAAGGTAGGGCACATATGGTCGTAAGGTATCCGGTACTCACCTCACTCTTTGAGACACTTGGCACTGGGACGGGCGTTGCTAAATCAATGTCAGCATCTATCTCTGAAATGCTGTCGTTGAAGCCATTGGAAATAGTCGTCTCTCCTTTTGGTGATGATGTTGTATCGTCGGATCTGGAGCGACGTTTTTGTAGCACTACACGTGCTACCACCAGAATGATACATAAAAGGACACCAACCGAGCCAGCAATTATTAAGTACAAATAGAGACGGTTTTGGCTATCTGTAAAACATAGAGGATAAAAGAAGTGGATTAGGAATCGAGCAATTTGAGTATGTGCTTCTGAAGCGGGAAAATGTTCTGAGTATTTATAGTTTGTGTATGGTGTGGGAACGTGTTGTAATTGATCTTCTTACAGAGTTCGCCAAACAGCTCTAAATGTACATATGTGTGCAGTTCCGGAGTGAATGGAAAAATCAAAAAATCATGATTGTAACATAAATCGTCATATATGTAGTGTGCGGTTTAGGAGACTTTTCTGACGCAAGTCAACTTTCACAATTGGTGATGACACATGAGTTGATGCTGCGGTTATTGAATGAGATAATCGATTTATAATAGCTTCCATAATGGAGCAGGCTCACATTGTAAAAGTTCAATTTTTCCTATTTTTGCTATTGAGGTAAAAATAACCTATTGTAACTTGGCAAGAAATTTAATCAGAGCATCTGATTCTATAATCTTTCCCCATCTCATTCACTTACTCACTTTTCGAGATCTTCATAAGGATGTAATTGCTAGTTAGCCAAAGTAACAAACGATAGTTTGAAGGAGCTATGACCGATGAATATATTGCGTAGGGTAAAGCCTCTCTGTTCACCACATTTGAATGGTTGTGAACAACTTTCTCAATCCCGAGCAGTTCATTGTCATACAGTAGAATAAGTTTGTCGAGTCGACACTCCTATTATGATCCTTTGGAAGGGAAGAAGAAACGATCACAGCCTGGCCATTCTCTCAAAATCATTCCGGGAGCAAATACTCACTCGTCGAGGAGCAAGAGGTCATTGAATTTCTTATCGCTAAACAGATGTGTAAGAGGTGGAGTGCTGAGCCCGTGTTCACCGGCATACGCTTTCGACCAGAGCGAAACGTGGATTGGTACCCACGATGGAGCATAAAATCTGGGAAACGCCTCCTGAACCAACACCAACAGCTGCATTACCAAACGCCAACTCCAACTTCACGTGGTGACCGCGTGGAGTTCTTTCTTAACGAAAAACTGCAGACGGAGAAGGATGAAGACGAGTCTCCCGCCCTTAAAAACGGGATAAATTGTACTACCTGGTCCTCCAGGTTGCGGGTTGGGTAGGACCGACAACCCTACACGGAGAACAACTTGTTATGAAGCCACAAAATGAGCGTCGGACTATACTGATAATACAACGACGAACCCGGCAAAGAAAATGGAATAACGATTTGCACATTTTCTCATGGAACGTGCGCTCCCTGTACATAGAAGGAGCTGTCAGGCAGCTAGCCAATACCCTGCCGCAATATATGACTGATGTAACCGCATTACAGGAGATGCGTTGGACAAAGAGGCTTCACTCCAGGCAAATCAGCAACAGATCAGGTTTTCTCATAAATTTCGTCGGAGTAGCGAATTCTTTTATGGGCGTGTAGAGTTTTATTCTGGCTATGCTAGGCGGATTTAAACCCGATGAAAAGATGGTGCAACTGATGTCCATATTCCAACAGTTTTCCCATCGTTTGCCGTAGAGTGAAAATCTGATCGGTTTCTGATTTGCCTGGAGTAAAGCCTCGTTGGTATGGGCCAATTATTTTCTGGGTGTATGGGGGTATCCGACCTAGTAAGATAGTGGGGAATATCTTGTGAATGGTACTCAGCAATGTGGCACCTCTATAATTGCTGCACTGTGTGATATCTCCCTTTTTATGTATGAGAGAGATAATGCCTCTTTGCCAATTGTCAGGCATTGATTCGCTGTCCCACATCTTGACCTGTTTGGTGTAGTTGGTAGTCTCCATATTTAACTAATTCGGCTATAATTCCATCGGCTTCTGACGACTTATGATTTTTAAGCCTATGAAGTATTTGTTTCTCGTCTTCAGTTGGGGGACCTCGCCGATGTTCTGGTTATTGAGCAGTTCATTAAAATATTTAACCCATCGTTCCAATATGTCTATTCTGTCGAAAATTAGATTTCCTTCTTTTTCTCGGCAGGATGAGCATCGAGGTGTATAAGGCTCCTTTTGACTTGTTGGTAAAATTTCCGCGCCTGGTGCAGGTTCTCCCTGTATTTCTCGAGTTCACAGACCTGTTGGTTTTCCCAGGTTTCCTTTTTCCGTCTGTGAAGTGGCTTCTCCGATCGACGGAGTTCGTGATAAGTCTCCGTTCGTGCCTGCTTCCTTTGAGAGTGCGACGTTACTCGGTATGCGGCATTGTTCCTTTTCGTTGCTAGCTTACATTTATCGACAAACCTGCCGTTCCGTTTTTTTTATTGCGACTGGGGTCAAGTATGTTTGTGGATGTATCAATGATAAAGTGCTTTAGATGATTGTGAATATCACTTGCTTGATACTCCATCTCCAGGATCTCTGTTGACTGCAGTTATTGCGGCATCTATTTCCCCCTTATAGGTATTGCGGAGGGCTGCGTTGTGGACGACTTTAGTGCTAACTCTCACCTGATTGTTAGAGGGGATTAGGTGGTGTTGTTATTCGAGCCCGGAGCACCATGCCAATGAAATAGTGATCCGTGTCTATATCGGCCCCACTATATTTTCTGATATTCATCGAGGCTGAGAGGCGACGTTCGATCAACATGTGGTTAATTTGGTCGAAAGTGGCTCCGTCTGGAGAGGCCCATGTATGTTTGTGGATCGCTTTTTGCGCAAACCAGGTACTTTCAACAACCATTCCGTCTGACACTGCTAATTGAATAATTCGCAGTCCGTTATCATTGGTATCCTTACGGAAGTTATGGAAACCAACGTACCTCCTGAATAAGGGGTCCGTCCCTGCTTAACTGTTAAAATCCCTAAGTGTGATTTTGTTATCTTACCTGGAACGGGTCCGATGGTTCGTTCTACTGCCTCGTAGAAGGTATGCTTCTCCGACTCTGCAGTCTCCTCTGTAGGGGCGTGAACGTTTATGAGGCTTATATTTCTAAATTTGTCTCGCAAACGCAGAGTGCATAGCCATTTGCTTATTTCTCCAAAGCAGAAAATAACAGGTTTCATTTTTTGGCTGACTAAGAAACCTACTCCGAGCACATGGTTTATCGAATGGCCACTATAATATATGGTGTAGTGGTTTTTTCGGTCCCTGTCCAATGCATCTCCTGTAACGCTATTACATCAGTCCTATATTGGGACAGAGTATCGGCTAACTGCTTGACAGGTCCCTCTCTGTACAGGGAGCGTTGTTCGTTCCGTTGTCGTTGCCGGGTTCGTCGTTGTGTAATCCGTCCAGTCCGAGGCTCCTGTTGTGGCTTCGTAACAAGTTGTTTTCCGTGTAGGGTTGTCAGCCCTACCCAAACCCCAACCTGGAGGACCAGTTGGTACAATTTGTTACGGTTTTGGGTTGTTTGGTTTTTAGGGGCGGGGGACTCGCCTTCATCCACCAGCTACTGGCTTATGTTGATGATATCGACATCATGGGAAGAACGACCCGAAATATACAGACTACCTTCATCCCGATCGAGCAGGCGGCACGAGATCTTGGGATGCACATTAATGAAGGCAAGACGAAATATATGGTGGCAACCAAAAATTAAACAACATCAAATCGCACTGGTCAAACAAGAAGGATACAGATAGGAGACTGCAACTTTGAGACCGTTGATAATTTCTCCTATCTAGGGTTGGACATCACAACCGATAACAGCTACGACTTTGAAATCCGCACATGGTTGTTGGCAGCCAAAAGAGCCTATTTCAGTTTACATAAATTGTTGAAGTGGTAGTAGGGGCCCCGAGTGAACGCTGATCCGTCAGTGAGTTGCTTGATCAGCTAGGTCAGGCCTCAGGGAACTGGGGCTTTGATATCGAGGGTCATCAGTTCCTGACTATTGCGACCGGCTTTCTTGCACTTGATGCGGTAGTAAGAACTTGAATGGTGAATAAAAATTACATAGTTAAGGAGATAGTAGGTATGCAAATGCGTCGCTCGTTGTGTCCAAAAAAAGTGGCAGTAAAGGCTGCAATACCCCATCGTCGAATAAAGAAGAAGATTCGTAAAGTGATGTGGCACCCGTAGCATGGAAATCGCTGAAACTGAGCAGATGACAATTGGTTGGTTCTAGATCGTATTTTGCACTTAAGGCGGATATGGACGCCAAGGAAGATGCGCGAAAAGCAGGCGCAGCCACAGCTCCGTAAGCGTTTAATGGATCGCATTTAGTCCATTGCAGAAACAACTGGGGGAAAAACCCAAGGAGGAAGAATTATCTGAAGGAGACTTCACCTGTTAGTGTCCCGGGTTCACAGGAAGAAGATGAAGATGGGACCAGAGGCAACAACACGCAGCGTCATCAGAAAAACCTTTGTTTAAAATTAAGTTAGGCACGAATGGTGGAGTACCAAACTAAAGTTGGGGGAACGAAGACGAACTAGATCGTCAGCGCTGCTTATTAAGTAACTGGAAGGTAAGACAGGCTTTTGCTCTGGAGGACGCTATCTTGGGTACGGAGGGTGATTCCAGATCGGGGTGACTTTATTGCCAGGGCACTTAATGGGGCAGGCCTCAACCGACTCCAGAGGAAAATGAACTCTCGAAATGGCGACGAAAACAGGATTCGTAGTTTTAAACATCGGATAGACTTTTCGGGGAAACATTCCCGATGTAACCTTTGCGAGTTCTGGAAGACTTCTCGGCAAGCGACCATCAATACATTGCGTTCGAAGTGGTTGATGCATCTTCTTTCTGTGCTTCATCCCGGCGCTCTTTCTGTGCGTGGAACATCACGAAGGTGCATACTGAAAGATTTGTCGAAGATCTTGCAGCAGATGGAGGTGGAGGTGGCGCAGTAGCTGCCACTGTCGTAAATTCAGTTATGAACCTGATAACGATAGCCTCCGGAGCATCCATGCTCAAGAGGGTATCGAGACGTAGGGGAACTGGCAATCCGTGCAGATGGACCGAATTCTCTACTCCTCCCAACTCCCTGCGCTTCCTGTATGAATTGATGACAGCAGCGTGGAAGGTGTCGACTTCCGTCCCCTTCTTGCTAAGGAGCTTTAAGTCATATACAAGCGCAACTGAGAAGACCCAAAGGGTGCAAAACGACAGTGTACACAAAATGAGTGGCAACTATTTTGCCAAAATGGGAAAAGAGGCAGATGGACTGAGCGGCTCATTGCCAACTTAGGGACGTGGCTGAATCGGAAGCATGGTGAGACTTACTATTTCCTTACTCAACTCCTAAGTGTGCATGGAGGTTTTCATTCTTACCTGCTCAAACTTGGGGGGATTATGTGTTTGGTAATGGAGTTGTAGATGACGCCCATCATACATTTTTTCTTGGCGAAGGGGACAATATTGTTGGGAAAATGCTGACGAGTGCTGAGAGGTGGAGCCGTGCTGCGAATTATGTTCAGTTTTTCTCGCTGGAAAGAAGATAAAGCTAGACCGGTGAAGGGTCCGCCCGGCAGGGGGTTCCTTGAACTCACAGTTCCATTTTTCCTCTTCCCTCCCGTTATTGAAAGGAATTTCCTGATTTAAGGGATCGCCAAGATGGGAGAGCGCGGTCCTAGCTCCAAGTAAGATGATAAAGAAATGCAGGCCCCTCTCACGATTGGGGGGGGGGGGGGTGTTTAATTGCGTGCTGGTGCGGAAAGAGCATCAATTAGAAAAAGTAACTGAGAATATTAACAACGATTTTATGACCCACTCTGAGTGCCGTGGTCTAAGGTCTAAGTGTGCCAAAAAGTGAATGGTACCCATCTTTAGAAAGTGAAATTGGTTTTTAGTTTAGTGATGTTTGATAAAAGAGAAACCCAAAGCTAGCAGATCTTGGGTTGAACAATTCATGAAACGATCAGGATCAGTATATGTCGAAAGTATCCTCTTGACTTCGAATGGAAGCTTGTATGTTATCATCGCTATGGTAGCTTCTTTTCCAAAGAAAATATTTTCTGCTACCATATGCAGATAAGAAATTTAGAGTTTCAAAAATGTAACGTGCTGGGAAAGCAGGTGGTATGCATATACGAAATTACGATCAATAAATCACACTCGATTAAAAACACCATCCTCATTTCCAAGCCTGCAAAACGTGAAACAATGTGCGGCTTATTTGCGTGTAAAATATGGTAATAAATAAACATTTTGTTTTAGATACATAAACAATATTTTCAGTAATTGCTTTATTAACAACAACAAAGTTCAAATGATAACTTATCGCTATCGAAAATTCCGAGTAACAGATCCTGTTTAGATCTAATAGAGCCCACACAGTGCCTATCTGAAAGGAAGCTTTGAATATCGTAAGGAGAAAACAGGAAGAAGCCAAGTTTGCGTAGTGGGCGAGGCAATGATGGAAGAGAAAGCGAAATTAGTCCGAAGCGTAGCAGAACACGTTAATATGGTGAGGAAGGAGATATATACATATATCGAGGTGATAATGGTGTAAAGAAGTTGAACTTGCTTCGAGAAGTATCCTTTCGTGGAGTAAAGGCAGAAAAGGCGGCTAGGTCAGAAGAAGGAGGGTTCAGGTTTTTTTTGCAAAATATATTTGTAATGTAAAGAGAATTGTGAATGACATATTTCATAACGTTAACGAATCTTTTGGGGTTGCTTTTCATAGACGTTGTCGAAGCTTGAATTCAGTGGACTGTGAATATGGTGACTACGCAAGGTTTAATTTTGTGTACCTATGCATGTATTTAATATGCATGTACTTTTCTCAGAAACGATGGTGCCTAAGGTACCTACAAATTAAGACATGCGTGCACGAGTCGAGATTCCTATGGAGGTCGGTCACGTTTTTGACGTAGCTGATGGAACAATCTGGTGGGGTTAACGCCCGACCTAATGGCGAGTGCAGAGTCGCTTTGGAGTTTCAAGTTCCCCCCATATACCAGCTCTGTGGGATTTGCAGTAAATTCCTCGCGGTTGGCTATCTGGGGGCTAAGTAGAACCATTGGCAGAACTTGCAACGAAAAAGGTTTTCTTGGGCCATTCTAGTGGCCTTCAGCGTCCTCTGCCATCTTTCAAGCATTCCATTGGATTCTGGGTGGAATGCAGCTGCCCGGTGGCGTTTGAAGTGGAGGTGTTTGCCTGGTACTGTGAAAAGAAGGACTAGAACTCCCTTCCCTGGGGGCTGATTATAACTGTCGGCAAAGTGAAGCATGAAATTTATGCTCGACAGAGAGCCCCGGCATAAAATTTTGCAAAAATGTCTTTCAAAGGTATTGCCTCAGGCTACCCCGTGAACTTATCGATGATTGTGAGGCAATACCTGAAACCGTGCGAGTCTCGGAAAACGCCAATTAAATCGAGATGGATTGTGTGGAAGCGGTTGGTGGACCCAGGCAACACGCCTACCTCTTTTCTCAAATGTTTTGGTATGCGATATAATATTTGGTTCCAAACTCGTCATCCTTCTGGGCCTTTGTAGTTGTCGGAAAATCAACAGTGGCGGGAATCTTGATCTCTGCAATAGGTGACAAAGCGTCAACAACTACATTATCCATTTCAGATACGTTTCGCAAGTGAACTGGGGGAGGATGCTTTCTTGTGCTTCTGTTGCAAAGTAAAGATTAGCGGCACTTTTGACCTACTATAACTTTGTTAATAATATTAGCACTTGTTACTGCCATTTTGTGAATCTGTGATAAGTTTAAAGGGTGTTCGCAGTAAATTTTCAAAATATAATAATATGCTATTAGTAACTTTTGAGTGTTACGACGAAGAGTATCTTAAGGCCTAGACATCATGTGCATCATGATTTTTTCAGATTTTTCAAGTGGGTAGTTTCTGCGGAACAGAGAGAAAGGTGAGTGTTACGTACGGTGAGATAGACAGACGATTCGTTTTCAACAAATCCTTAAAAGCCGGGAAACCGGAAGTTTGACGCTTTAGGTTTAAAAAGTTTTGTGTTTCCCTATGTGAGGAGCATAACGCAGTTCTCCATTGGCTGATAGCATTGACTCGAAATATTTAAATGGCTCAGTTCTGTTAGCGGTAGTGACCTGCCCAGAAATGAGCGATTGAAATATCTCGGGTCAGTGCTATCGGCCAATTGAGAACTGCGTAATGAAATTGCTTCAAGCATTAACGCAACCTGGATGAAGTGGCATTCCACAACTGGTGTTCTTTGTGATCGACGTATCAGCGAACGTCTCAAATCCAAATCCATCGTCCGTCCTGTCGCTTTCTATGGTTTTGAGTGTTGGTCGACTATAAAAGACAATGAATGGCGTCTTGCGGTAATGGAGACGAAAATGTTGCGTTAGACTAGTGGCGTGACATATTTTGATCACTTCCGAAATGAGTATATCTACGATCGATATGGAACCGATCGTAGAAAAATTGCGAGAGAGGCGTCTTCGATGGTATGGTCATGTAATTTGGGGTAACGAGAATTTACTTGAAAAGATTGGTCTGAAAATCGAAGTCGATGGCAAACGACCCAAAGGCTGACCAAAACAACGGTGGGTTGATACGCTAGATGGGGATTGAAAAGCCTCGCGATTACATCCAGATCAGGCATTTGATAAAATGAAATGGCGAAACCTATCACGACGAACCTACCCCGCTTGTGAACGGGACAAAGGCTGAAGAAAAAGAAGAAGATGTGAGGAGCGATGAGTGCGTGGCAGTTCCGTTTCACATAGTTACAAATTCTATTGACCTCCATTTCTTAGAAAGCGATTGAAGTAAATCATCTGATGAAAAGCACTGTATTGATAATAGTCAACCTCATACGCTTCACACTCGGAATTTAATATTGTTAGCAAATGTGAAGAACTTAACCTACAACAGATACAAAAAGGGCTGGGCAGAACTAGATTTTTCATGAATGGAATTTTAATATGGCGTTAGCATGTTATTTGCACTGAACTGCTATAAGTTTGGCGTTAATGGCCAGATGCGAAATTTGGTAGTCCTAGCATAAATTTAAGGGGGGTTTTTCAGTAAATTTCTAAAAGTTGGTAATATACTATTAGTAAGTTTATTTGAGCAGATATCGAAATGGGACATATTGAGGCCTAGATTCCATCTAAGCGCACTTTCCTGATTTTTTCGGATTTTTAGGTTGGGTAGTTTCCGAAAATGAGTCCTGTCTCACTCTAAGTGCGTACATTTTGACTCCTTACTCACGCACTTTGGCATTCACGCCAAAACTAATATTAGTTGCGGAAAGTACTAATCGAGACTTTTCATTTGATACCCTACACGACTATATCGGGTGAACATTTTTTTTTAATTCTCCTTTTGCATGTATAGGGAGCCCCTTTACTCCACCTATATTTATGTCACTCATTGTAAGCGTAGGATTTCATAGTTCCCATCTGTCCACCAAATTTCGTTTGGATTGGTTTAACCGTTTTGGGGAAAAGTGCGTGTGACAGACAGACAGCGAATCAATTTTAATAAGGTTTTGTTTTACACAAAATTTTGAAAGTGAGCTCGAGCTGCTCTAAATTTTCTTATTTAGAAAAAATATGTTTTAAAAGAAATGAAAATCCTTCCTCCGATCGTTATAAAATTTGGTGAGAATATTCTTGAGATAATGTACTTTTTTCGATTTCCGTAACCAACACAGTCTGTTAACTAAGTCCAAGGTCGAGAAAATGAGTCAATTTACGATAGAGTGCATCAAATCGTAGATGAGTGGAACGAGATATCGGTCTGCAATTGTCTGGGCGTTTATAATCGTCTCCATTCGCCATTGGGTTCAGGGAACATGGAGAATGGCGAAAATCAACCGCTGTTTGAATGTCTGCAACTGCCCTTAAGAAATGTCTCTCCACGCAACTGCAAGCTTCTGCGGTGGTAATTGGACGCACCTTAGAAAAGATAGGGAAGCAGTGGTGTTAATGTGGTGCGGAAATTTACGCTTAAAGCGGCAGAGTGTCTAGGCTCGGTAGTATGGTGGCGATATTTTTGCTGGAGTGCTCAAATACCTGGGTCGGGAACATTTCTAAAAGCCATGGAAAAAAAGTTGTTCTCGCTGATGAGGAGGGCACTGAGTTTATGAGGGAAATTGTAATGTGAATGATGGATTTGTTTTACAAATCAATTAGTAATCCATAGTATCTAAAATGGAATTGCTGATATCCGCACTAATGAAGAGTTAAGACAACGTGTCGAAGTCCTAGATTCATGTGCCTGTAGCGGTAAATGTCGATCGACGGTTATAATTCTGGGATGCGTACACAACCGAGACTTCAGCGCCTGTATCGACATGACAGTGATGACACCGGCTCAAGGACTTTTAAATTGTCAGGCTACGTGGTGCTTCATTTCAGGTAGCCGTCGCCAGAGCTCCCGGTAATTTTACGAGAAAGTGCATAGGCTGGGATCTTTTGTGGCCTTTTCAGCAAACGGTGGTAGCAGTGTTGTCCGATATTTGCCGAGGTTCCTAACAACTTATTACCCAATCACCCTTTTTCGGGAGGCGGATCTAGACCTATATTGATCTAGTTCCAATATTCAAACGCGAAACACCCACTTTCTCTGCCAATTTAGAAACAGTAGCTATTAGCGCTGCCACGGTGTGCAGCAACTAATGTACCTAGTTTGACGTGTCGTGAGTAACCCTGTTAATTACGGGTCGTGGATGAACCTCATGGAATTTGTCTCCGGTGGTGGCTAACGTGTGTAGAGTTCCCAAGTCCACACATGCCAGGACGGCCTGTGTTCTATTCGGAAGTCTCTGTCACCATCCAGCTGGTTCATTCAGTGCAACAGTTGGCTTGCCGCACGGTTACCAAACGTTAGTTCTTTCAGTAAGTGATTAAGATTAGTCGTTTGAGCTGCTCCTTCAGTTTCTTGTAGCAGCAGCCTTCAGACACGTCAGAGACAAGCTCAATTGTCTCTTTATCCCCGCTGAAGAAACCATGCTACCGGGATGTTACGCTAAAACGAAAAAACCCTGCTTGTACGGCAGACATTGAGGAACCTGTCTCCATCCTGTCCGTGGAGATCCTAAGGCAAACAAAGGAACATGCAAGGGCAACCCATGCATGAGAGAAAAGAGCACTGGAAAAAGCGGAGGAAAAGAGTCTTACGCCTCTTCTTGCGGTGTTTTCCTTTTCTTTTTACAAGACTTTCATAGAATGAAGTAACTAACTATTATATCGTCAATGTTAATGATTAACATGTTGCCTTCTGCCTACCGAGCACTTGAGTTGGTGTTGGCACTCGTCTGAGGAGCACTTCACCATCAGGGGTTACGTTTCACTTATCCATTTGGCAGGTCGCACCGGCACCACGAAAGATGGTATGGGATTATGTTTTGTTTGTTTGTTTTTCACCGTGCTGCCTCCTTTCGTATTCCGAATTTCATAGCTTGAATTTTTTTGCTTACCTCTAATAGGCCGAATAATTTAACTTTTTTCTTCGCGTGCAGTGAGTAATATAGAGAAATCTAGATAAAAACGACAGATACTATATGACCTTGTAATCTCGTTTACTGGTCACTGGCCAGCAGATTCGATTCGTTTCTTCTCCTAAGTTGGGTTTTTAGCGAAAAGAAGCGATTTTTACAAAGGGCGTCTTTTTCTTTTCGTGCTACTGCTGCAATAGATCCAGGATAAGAAGAATCTATTTTGGGAGAAATCAGTTGAGCAATGAATCGTAAACGTTTATTTCACAGCAAATCCTTAGTTTAATGCTTGTTTTCATAGACCCATACACTGAGATTCGGCGACAATGAATAAAATCAATATTCAGGACGTTCTTCCATTTGATGCCCCCCTTTCTTACTTTTATTGTTCCCTCCACTGACACCCTTTCCGTCAATTCCAAAGACGTAATTTTTTTTTAAATAAAGATCAAGTACTTTACCTAGGAGCCATAATCATCCTAAATTAGAAAGTTGAAGTGAATAAAAAGGACCACATTTTCTTTATTCTGCTTTCATTCAGTCAGGCAAAAGGAATCGCTAGAGAAAACTAAAAAAGTCTTGTATTCACATTAAATTTAACTTACCATTGTATTAATTTGCAAGCCACTCGGATAAGAACGAACCAAGACAAATATCTTCCGGGACCGAAGTTTCGAGATACATAGCTAAGTAAATGGGGATAATAAGTCGAGAATAGAATAAGAGTCCCGTGCTCGGGCCATAAATCCTTAAAAGTGTATAATTCGTAGCTGTAAATCACCCGCGTAATCTTTTTTGATGACATTTTTGTAATGCTTTCTTTCGACAACGAAAAAGACTAGTCACAGCTTGGCTTTGCTAGCACACGAAAAAATATCCCCATTCTATTATATATTCGTTTTAAGGAAATCAAGCATCACATTTGTTCGACCATTGAATCAACAGTAAGAAGAGGAAACAAATAGGATGAAAATGGGAAAATAGGAAAAACGTGGAAATGATGGGCTTACTTCCGTTTGTCTTCAAAAATGCCAACTCGCTTGAGAATTAAATGTTAGAACCAACTGAGAATGTCAGAACATGGGAAGGATTTTCTTCGTTCCACTCTAAAGATTTCTATTTGCCCAAGGATAACCAGCGAGAAGGGATCATAAGAAATGTCTGTGACATGAGCATAGGAAACGTTTTCGAAAATTTATTCCAGGAATGGATCACATGTCATCACAAAGCTTCCGCAGGAGTTTTAAAGTGTCCTTTATTTCAAGGCTTAGGAGAAGTTTTGAGTTCTTAATGAAAGTTTGTCCATAGCGAAGTAAATCTAATAACATGTTTTCCTAAAATTTATTCAGCTGCGGGGTTTGATCTAAAAAATACAAAACTACTTTCGATTTATGTTTTGTCATTGCAGTAGCAATATCCGATCTAAGGTATTTGGGGTCCTTGCCAATCCTTAACGCCGCGGAACTTTAGACATAGTTCACCATGATTAAATACAGTATATATAGTAGTATATGCTGTCCTTTTTACAGGGTCGATCAAATGAAGGGTGCCTTCCCGGCATTAACAGCTACCAATTTTCATCTCCAAGTGATTGCTGGGACTTCTTTCTTAACGAAAAACAGCTGCAAACGGAGAAGGAAGAAAGCAAATCTCCCGCGCCTAAAAGCGGGCAAATTTTGCCAACAGGTTCTCCAAGTTCTAGTGTTGGCTTGGGCTGATAATGCTTCTCGGGAAAACTTCCTACCACGAAACCCAGAAGGAACCTTGGACTGGACTGACAATACAAGAATGTTTCCGGCAAAAAATGATTTAGGATTTGCGCATTTTCTCATGGAACATCCGCTTCATATACAGATCGAAAGTTGCTGACCAGTTAGTCGATATCCTGTCCCAATGTAAGACTGATCTCATTGCGTTTCAAGGGATGCACAAACACAAAAGTGGTGGTGGAGTTGGTTGTAAGTAAGCTACGAAACGGAAGAACATTGCGTACCAGTCACCGGACTAAACCTTAAAGAATGCAGGCTCGTAGAGACCTATCGCGAACTCGATCTGCTTGGGAGAATTGACAAAAAAACAGAAGTGCAGGGGGCAAGAAAGCTTTACTAATTAGCCATGGAATGAAACTATATAAACCTCGTGATCATTATGCGGAGTTAAAAAGAGAAAATAGATTTTCGGCCATATTCTCTTAAGGGAAAGTCGCACCGCGTCCTTAAAGAACTATTGGGCCCATATAAACATATTGGAACGACGGGTTGAGTATGTTTATAAATAAATTACTTAACAACCAGAATAATCATGGTGTATGCTGAACGTTCGCCAAGCCAAAATGTTAGAGTTGATTAGAGCAGGTGCCAGACGAGGTCTTGTTGTCTGACCACCATTACTTAGAATTTACTCTAACTATTGCCGGCGACCAGACTATAATACACAAGCGGAACCCTTGGAAAAGGGATTGGGAGAGTTGGTAATAAAATCCCTAGGCAACTAAGATCTCTTTGCAAATAGAAGTTTTATTGGAAACTCTGAGTTGCACAACTTTAAGTGTTTTGAACGGGTTTGTTCTATTACCCGAAGCAAATGCGGTAGAATGGTTCTCTGGTGCAACCGAGAACTGCAGAAACTCGAGAAACCAACAAGATGACTTCTAAATCGTGCAAAAGTGGTAAGAATTAAGACTAGTTAAATTTCAAGAACACACGGCGTAAATATAAGAGACCCGTATGAAGTTCCAAACGAGACATCTTTAGAACATACAATAAGGATTTCAAGGTTGAGGGGACCCTTTAAACGGAATGAGTTGGCCAAGCTGAAAGTTTCATTGAATCTTCATAAACTCTAGAATTGAATCACAGTAGACTCTCTTCAAGGTTCAGAAATCGGAAACTGGTGACAGAAGTGGGAGGCAGCGAATTAACGATTTGTGCAAACTTTTTAACTGTTACAAAAGAAATCGGACCATTACGAGAGCAGTTGTTACCAGCAAAAAACAGCTAACAGTACTATCCTTTGATCCGATAGTACTGGTTTCTGAGAAATTAGAAGGCACTTTGCATAGGTGTTTACAAACTACCTACGAGAAGGGTCTTTCCGCAGACAGGTAATTAGGAAAGCTTGTGTTGATCCTGAAGTCCAGTTTGGCTTTCCAGAAGGTTTGACTAGCTGCTGACACTACTAAAATGTTTGTCAACCTAGCCAGAAAAATCTTTGCTGTACGGAAATACATCGGTATCATCGAAGCGCTCATCGCGGCATAGATGCCCTATTATATACTTTCTGCAGCGAAAGCTACTCTTGCGAAGGGTCGAAGAGGTATATAACGGCAGGTGTTCCTTAGGAGTCAGTTCCCGATCCCTGCTATGGAAAATCATGTATGGTGGACACGGTGGATGTAGGAAGTACCATTATAGGTTCAGCTTGGATGAATCATTAGATTGTCTTTCGGGCAAAGGTGAAGCCAAAGATGCAGAACATGTTTTTAAGGTTTTGTGTAAAACAAAACGTTATTGAAATCGATTCACTGTCTGTTTGTCTGTCGCACGCACTTTTCCCCAAAACGGCTAAACCGATCGGAACGAAATTTAGTGGATAGATGGGAACTATGAAATCCCACGCATACAGTGAGTGACATAAATTTGGGTGGAGTTTAAAGAGGGGCCCATACATGCAAAGGGGGGAATTAAAAATTTTTTACACCGGATATAGTCGTGTAGGGTATCAAATGCAAGGTCTCGATTACTACTTTGCGAAACTGATATTAGCTTTGGCGTGAATTGCAAACTGCGTGAGTAAGGAGTAAAAATGTATGCACTTAAAGTGATACAGGACTTATTCTGGGAAACTATCTAACGTAAACATCCGAAAAAAAATCAGGGTGGTGCGTTTAGATGAAATCTAGACCTCAAAATATGTCCCATTTCGATATCTATTCAAATAAACTTACTAATAGTATATTACCAGCTTTTAGAAATTTAGTGAATCCTAGGACTTCCAAATTTCGTACCAACATAGAGAAGAATATTTTGTATAAATGTGCCACGGCTGACCTTTTGGTTGGTTACCGTTGACTTCGATGTTCAGACCAATATTGGCAAGTGAATTCTCTCGCGCGAATTACGTGACCATACCATCGAAAACGCAATTCTCAATTGGCTGATAACATTGATCGGAGATATTTAATTCGCTCAGTTCTGGGCATGTTGTTGAGCAATTTAAATATCTCGAGTCAATGCTCTCTGCCAAGAGAAAACTGCGTTATGCTTCTCACTAAGGGAAACGGAAAACCTTTTATACTTGAAGCGTCAAACTTCCGGTTTCCCGACTTGGTTGTATTTGTTGTAGGTTAAATTCTTCGCATTTGTTAATAATATTAAACTCAGAGTCTGAAGCGTATGAGATTGACTATTATTAATACAGAGCTTTCCATCCAATGATTTATTTAAATCGCTTTCTAAAAACTAGAGGGCAATGGAATGTTTAACTGTGTGACACGTAGTTGTCCTGCACTCGTCGCTTCGCACATCTTCTTTTTCTTCAGTCTTTGTCCCGCTCACAAGCGGGGTCGGTTCTTCGTGATCGGTTTCGCTATTTTATTTTATCAAATGCCTGATCTGTATGCAATTTCGAGGCTTTTAAACGACCATCCATCGTATCAAGCCACCGTTGTTTCGGCCGGCCTTCTCTTGGTCGCTTAACATTGACTTCGATGTTCAGACCATCCTTGATAAAAGAATTCTCGTTAACGCGAATTACGTGAACATACTATCGGAGACATCTTCCGCGGAATTTCTCCGCGATCGGTGCTACCCCATATCGATTGCGGATATCTTCATCTTGGATGTAATCAAAACCAGTCCAACGTACTATCTTGGTCTCCATTACCCCAAGACGGCGTTCTTTCTCTTTTATAGTCGGCCAACACTCAGAATTATAGAGAGCGGCAGATAGACGACATTGCATTAAATTTTAGGTTTGAGACGTTCGCTGATACATCGATCACAAGGAACACCAGTTGCGAAATGCTACTCCATTCAGGTCGCATTAATGCGTGAATCAATTTCATTAGTCAGTTCTCCATTGGTTAATAGCATTGACCCCACATATTTAATTCGCTCAGTTCTGGGCAGGTTACTGAAGCTGACAGAACTGAGCAATTTAAATGTCAATGCTATCAGCCAACGTAGAATTGCGGTATGATCCTCACAAAGGGAAACACAAAACCTTTTATACCTGAAGCGTCGAGCTTCCGGTTTCCCGATTTGTTTTCACTTGCCTCAGATTTGAAAGTTCAAGGAGAAACTGGCTGAGACTGAGTTTTAAAAAGTCATGGAAAATGTGGTTGGCTAAACGGTGGAATTGAATACAACATGGAAGACAGTGGTTGCTGAGATGAATGTGCCAGTGATTAAAAGAAACAGTAGTGGAAAAGAAGGGAAGCAAATCGCCCAAAATAGTAGCAGCTAATGCATCTAGGGTGAACAGTTACCAACTGAACAACTTCGCGAAGCAACACCAGAACGTTGGTTCTGCGAGAAGAGTGTGGAGGAAGTATGAGAGTTAAGAGTCAGCATGGAGTCTTTCGATTACAAATACGTATTAATGGGGGATTTTTCCCAACCGAAGAAAACAAGCCAGAAAACTGGGAATTGTATTTATTATTTTATATTTTGAATAAACCCGATATTTAATTCGATACGGTACTGACATTATATTTCTTAACGGGTCGTTTGAATTGCCGTTTATTGAATATATCGGCAGCTGTTAGCTGGTAGCGCTTAACAACTAAAATAGAAAAAAAACATACAAATTATAACCGGATCGACATGAAGGAACATTTACGCTCCGAATTGGATTTCGAGCTGGTTACTGGTTGTCGAAGTGAAATAGGAGCAGGAAGGAGCTGGCTCCTCCCCTTTATTTAGCTTTCTCGTTGAATACTGAAACGGATATCTAAGCTCCTTACATTGAATGCAAGTTGAAATTGCAATTTTTGCCTGAATGACTCTACGTAGAGTGGACGTACACAGAAAGGCGACCTGTTGCTAGAACTTTAATCTCGTGTAGATGGAGGTGAAGACTTACGAAAGAAAATCGAAGTGTCACTGGGTGATACTCCGGTGGTCAAAATGACTAAGGATTCGGTGACGATCGAGTGCAAATGCCTGGATAAATTCACCAGAAAATCGGAGGTCTGTGAAGTTTTGCAGACCCTATAAGGGCTACAATTAGTGAGTGAGGTTAATATGCTATGACTTTGGAGAGGCGTACGGTGACACACAGATAGGATCGATAAGTCTTTCTATCGAAGGAGCGAAAAAGCCGATTCCAGTAGACATAATATGCATTGGATCGGTGGTCTGCCAGATACATGCTTCGAAACGAATGTCGCTATCGTGTTTAAACAATACGGGAACGTGTCAACGAGGAGTACACACGCAACTATCACCAGGCTATCATCTTCCAAACCTCGCAAAGGAATATTATGAAGTCACTAAAAATAATAATGAACGGCGTCTTGCGGTAATGGAGAAGATGTTTTGATCACATCCGAAATGAGGCTATCCGCAATCGTTATAGAGTTGCGCCGATCGTGGAAAAACTGTGAGAGAGGCGCCTTCGATGGTATGGTCACGCAAATCGTGCTAACGAAAATTCACTTGCCAAGATTGCTCTGAAGATCGAAGTCGATGGTAAACGACCAAAATAATAATAATAATAATCGCTGGCGCAACAATCCATGTTGGATCAGGGCCTTGAAGTGTGTTAGAGCACTTCATTCAAGACCGTAACGGTACACTAGGAGGCAATGTGGTCAGCATTGCGCTCGCCCGAGATTATTACCCTGATTTGACTCAGGTACTCATTCACAGCTGAGTCGACTGGTATCCGACGTCAAATCACGATATAAATTCCACTGCCACCAGTGAGATTTGAACCGCGACCCTCCGTACGATAGCCTTGCGCTCTAACCACTCAGCTATCCGGACAAACGACCAAAAGGCAGGCCGAAACAACGGTGGCTTGATATGCTGGATGGGGAATTAACAGCCTCAAGATTGCACCCAGATCAGGCATTCGTTAGAGCTAAATGGCAAAACCAATCACGGCGAGCTAACCCCGCTTGTGAATAGGACAAAGGCTGAAGAATAAGAAGACTAAAAATAATAAAGATGAGCTTGGTAACCAGTGAATTTGCCGCAAAAGTGTTGAAGGAAGTATTTCTGGAATATATATTGTTAGAAAAGTACAGGGAGCAACCGAATGGGCATATTGGAGCCATGGGTTGAGTACTTTGATGAACTACTGAACAACCAGAACATCGGCGAGTTGGAGGTCCCGCCAACCGAAGACGACTGATAAATATTGCCACCACCGAAAATAGGAGAAACAGTCCCTGCAATTCATCGGTTTAAAAATCATAAGTCGGTTGGAGCCGATGGAATTTCAGCCAAAGTAGTTAAATATGGAGGCGACCAATTACACCAAATGGTTCATCAACTTGTGCTCAAGGTATCGGACAGCGAATAAATACCTGACGATTGGCAACGAGGCATTATCTGTCTCATACATAAAAAGGGAGATATCACACAGTGATATAGATATAGATATTCTCAGCTATCTTGCTAGGCCGGATAGCCCCATACGCCCAGAACTTCATTTTCCCATACCGAAGAGGCTTCACTCCAGGCAAATCAGCAATAGGTCAGATTATTCTCTGTGCGGCAAGCAATGGAAAAACTGTTGGAATATGGACACCATCTTTTCATCGACTTTAAAGCCGCCTATGATAGCATAGCCAGGGTAAAACGGTACACGGCCATGAGAGAATTCGGTATCCCGACGAAATTGATAAGACTAACTAGGCTGACCCTGACCAATGTGCGAGGCCAGATAAAAGCAGCAGGATCACTCTCAAGACCATTCGACATCAACAACGGTCTACGACAAGAGGATGGCCTATCATGCGTCCTATTTAACGTGGCCCTGGGGAAACAGATTCGCGCTACCGATGTAGAGGCACCATTTTCTTCAAATCCACCCTGAGACCATGGGAACAATGAGCCGAGACGTACAAACTGCCTTCATCCAGATCGAGCAGGCAGGGATTGGCGCGAGATCTTGGGCTGCACATCAATCAAGTCAAGGCAAAATATATGGTAGCAACGTCAGCGCCAAAAACCAGCCAACCAACAACATCAAACCGCATTGGTAAAACGGAAAGAATAAAGATAGGAGAATACAACTTTGAGACTGTTGACAATTTCTCTTATCTAGGGTCGAAAATCACAACCGATAACAGCTACGATGATGAAATCCGCACACGGTTCTTGGCAGCCAACAGAGCCTATTTTAGCTTTCAAAGACTGTTCCGCTCGAAACGTTTCACCATAGGGTCAAAACGCTTTCTGTACAAGACAATGATCTTGCAGTCCTTATGTATTCCTCAGAGACTTTGGTTCTTAGCAAAAAAAAGTAGGAACCCTTGGCCGCGTTCGAGAGAAGAAACCTCCGAAAAATGTTTGGCTACCTACATGAGGATGGACAATTCGGTAGCCTACATAACGACGATATCTATGAGCGCTACCACGACCGTCTGTTTGTGGATAAAATCCGATTCAACAGGTTGCGGTGGACCACCTAATCCGTATAGATGAGGACAATTCAAACCGGAAAGTCTATAAGGGCAATATCTATGATAGAAAAAGAAGACGAGACAGACCTTGTCTGAGATGGAACGATGGTTTAGGTCAAGACGGCAGACAGCTTTTAGGGATATCGAATTGGACCTCGACGCAAAACCGGGATGTCTGGAGTTCCTTATTAAGGCAGGCCTGGACCGGATATTAGTTGTTGCGCCGTTGATGATGATGAATTTCGCATGTATTTTCTGGCTGAGTTTTGTCTCAATCAAACGGTCAAATTCTAATGTAACATAAACAATTGATGCTTCTAATATATCTTATATATATGTAATATATAAAAATGTACATATGTTGCTGGAGGGTATGGAATTTAATAATGCATTTTCCATAGTTATATATTGGCTTGCACAATGGAATAAATTACCAGTTTCGTAGGATTTTGGGATACCTGATGTTGTTACTGCCAAATCTTTTCGCTTGTTCTTGGGTTAACAAATTGAGAATTCATAATCGATGGAGTCCATAGAGAATCATAATTATAAGCAATCCTATCTTATCTCTTGGAATTTTATGTAATCTTGTCTAGACGAGATGACTGTGGAAAAAAATTATTCATACATCAACCCTTTAGTATTAATTTGAAGCCTTCGGGTAAATATAGATAGACTGCTAGAACATCATCAGATTTCAATATCGACCTCAAGCGAAGATCCTTTCTATGCTGATTCCATTAATAATCTTCCAAACTAAAACCTTCCAGAAAAATAAGATAAAAAAATCAGCTCTGAAATCGGTTAAGGAAGGGAAAGAGCAGGTCATCGAAATAGAATACTGTCCTACATGAAAACCCATTTAAATTGAAGACTTTTCCTTTTTCAACTTCCATACATCGACTTGGGGTAAAAGTGCTTAGACCCATCCCTAACGGGCTTTTTTTAGAATGCCGTGGAGACCATCTTTGACTTTTATTGAACACATAGATGTGGTGACCACAAACTCAATTGGAATTTCAATATTCTTGTGACAACTTTATTGGCCAATTGTTCGTATAATAAAGTGAATTGAAATTGAAAACTTTTTTTCTTTCACTTTTCTTCACTTGTAAACAGTTAGTACATAAAGGCAACGAGAGTCCGATGGCAAAAGATGGAGATTTTATCGGGAATGGTGAATGAATAATAATCCTCTGGAATGCCAATTCAAGGCGCTGGAGCTGCGGATGGGGGGAATCCTTCATAGTTCATAACACCATTCGTAGCCAATCGATTGAAAAGTTTGAAGATAATACATGCGATAAAACTTCGGAATGAGTGGCTTTTAACTGACTTCAATTTCGTCAATGCAGTGGTGAGTTTTAATTGGGCGGGGAGACGGTTGTTATTGTAAGAGGTGGGCAAGTCCTTACTGGCTGTCTACATCCTCTTGCTGATCAATATGAACGCATTTTCTTTCCACTTCATATACAAGAATTGAATTTACATTTCTGACAATCTTCGCAAATAATACAGGGTGCGCAGCATAACTTCCTTTTTTCAAAACTCAATAAAAACTATTGTATGCATCGGAAAATATTTATTTATTTTTTATAATGTAGGTACATGTCTAAAGTTTTTATTTACATTGTTTTGAAGATCAAATCTGTTAGGTGACGTCCCCCATTCTCCATACATTGCGTAAACCGATTTCTGGCGTTTGTCATGACTCTTGTTAGCATAGCAAGTGTTATGTTGGCAATTTCTTCTTGGATGTTGGTCTTCAAATCTTGTAGGGTTCTTGGACGGTTCACATAAACACGGGATTTCAAAAAACCCCATAGAAAAAAATCACAAGGGGGACAGATCGGGAGAGCGTGCCGGCCATTCCAAATCGCCTCTAATTGAGATAAGGCGCTCTGGAACGTGTTCCCTCAAAGCAGCCATCGATGCTCTTGAAGTGTGTCCTGTTGCACCGTCTTGTTGGAACCAAGTGTCCCCCAAATCCAAATTTTCTAGCCGTGGGAAAAAAAATTCTGTAGCATGTTTACATACCGGTCCGAATTCACTGTCACTGTAACCTCATTTTCCTCAAAAAACCAGGGACCAATAATTCCAGCTGAGGAAATTGCACACCACACTGTGACTTTGGGTGAATGCAAAGGCTTTTGATGCAATTCTCGAGGGTTGGTGTCAGCCCAGAAGCGCATGTTTTGTTTGTTAACCGACCCACACAAATGAAAATGGGCTTCATCGCTAAAAAAAACAATAGCACCCTCGGGAACGACATCAAGAAGAAGCTCACACGCGTTCATCCGAGAATTGAAGTCACCTTCTGAAAGTTCCTGCACTATCGCCATCTTATAGGGATGAAAATGAAGATCATCACGAAGAATTCTTCTCACAGAACGATCGGATAGTCCAAGGGCAGATACGTGTTTGCGCGCAGAACGCCGTGGCGATCGCAACATTGACGCTCTCACTGCTTCAATGTTCTCAGGTGATCTAACGGGCCGAGGGACTCCAGTTCTTCCTTTTGTCGCACTTGCAGTTTGTCTGAATGTAGTGACCCATGTAACAATTGATTTGCGGTCTGGGACGGAAGCCAACGGGGCTAAATTAAAGCGATTTCGAAATGCACGCTGTGTTGCAATAACCGAACATCCGCTTGAAAAGTAAACCTCAACGGCAAAGGCACGCTCCTCACTATTCCAACGCATGATGGCGACTGAACCGTGTCGGGACAAAACTTTACAGTATCCCCTCTTGAACGAGTCCACTAGCGCTCCGCTATGACATCAACTAACTGAGTGGCGCGCATTTTAAAAAAGGAAGTTATGCTGCCGAACCCTGTATAAATACGCTCAAATTCGTTTACTCGAAGAACCACTATTTTTGAAATTTATCGCAAACATTCTCAGAACATTTAAACAATCTGACTCTTTGCCATGTAATCGAACCAGCCGCCTGCCTATGCCAAAAATCGAATCACTTCGCCTCCAGCATTTCCAATTGATTGCGCTCTTCAGATAACCGTGTTCCTTTATACGAGAATAATCGAATAAATCATATTCGTACTTTCAAGTGAGCTTACTCGATGCCGCCCACGCAATGTTTTATTGGCCCGAGAAACAAAAGCATTTTATCTGATGGCTTGTACGAGTATACATACTACATACATATATGTACTCCTTCCCTATTCCGCCGCTTCCATTTCATTTTACGGCCGTCTTGAAAAAGAAAAATAATAAGCATTTAGATGATAAAACCTTGCGGTCTTCCGAATTGCTCTCGGCCTATTTTATTGAAGTTCCTACTAAACTACATATAGAGACAACCAATAGCAGGATAACGCAAAGACGCAATCCTACGGGAGTCTCGAATCTCTCTATAATCCGTAGTTTATAGCAATCATCAAATATAGATAATCTCACTCGTAGGATTACAGAGAAACAAAAGAAAGCTGCTCGAATCATATACTGCTAGTTTGATGTTGAAGCTAGAGCTGCGTCCTTATAAGGATACTAAACTGATACATTTTGAATGCTTTCGAAATGAGTTTTTCTTTCTTGTTGTGAGAAGAGACTCATTAATGAGGACCTTAATCCGTCGAATACAGTAGGACCTGAGCACAAATTATTGAAAACCGATAAAGTTGATATCAGCTTTAAAATTTCTGAATCCTCTTTTACCTTATTAGGAACGGTGACTACGGGGAACGTGACCGATCCTATATAATCCTGATAATTAGATGTCATAAAAAATTTCTAAAAAGAGTATCTCAATTGAGACGATAAAGGATAAGATTTAATGTCTGATAAAGAGCTACCAAACGGACGTTTCTCTGTAACAATATTAACCACACCGCCAAACAAAAGTTTCCTATCAACGCCATTAGCTTTTTGTTAAGGATGTAAAACTTTTCGGCTTTTCCACATCGTTGTTTTTTGTCGGTTATTCGTCACGATATCATTGTGATAATAGATATAATAATCTATGGCAGAAATGCATTAACTGTCGTTAAAAACCGACAAGTCAGAAACCAGAGGCTCGGCATTTCAGGTATGAAAGGTTTTGTTAATTTTTTATGTAAGAATATTTGGCCACACCTGATCTCGCTTACATATAGCGCGTAGTTAATATACGTTGAAATATCGAGTATATTCAATTCGATGTGGTATGATACCAGTTTTTTGACACGAAAGAAGCAACTTTAGCCCACTATAACTTTGTCAATAATAACAGGATTTCCACCAAACTTCCCAGTATGATATTTCTTATTAAAACTTATTCCAAAATTTTATAAATCTAGGATGAATATTGTGGGTGTTCGCAGTATATTTTCAAAATATAAATATGTAATATAAATATTATTAAATTTATTTGGGCAGATGTCGTAATGGAGAGTATTTTGAGGTCTAAATACTATGCGCACGGATGATTATAATTTTTTCCAGATTTTTCGGCTGAGCAATTTCCGAGAACGAGTCCTTGAAGTAATTGTCTCATTTTGGACACCCGCACTCCTTGCCTCTGTACCTAATGTCAAAAATAATACCTGATACGGAAAGTACTACTCGATACCTTTCATTTGGTACTCTACATGAGTATATTTGGTGAAAAAATCTGTGCCCACCTCTTTTAGTTATATGGGGACCCCCTCCATAAATTTATTTTCAGCAATGTCATTCACCGCATGCGTGGGGGATCCACAGTTCCCACTTTCCTACCAACTAACTCATTTCATGTTAACCGATTTTAATAAGGTTTCGTTTTCCATAAAACTATAAAAGGTCAATACCGGGAGCTGGGTGCTTCGGGTATAAAGGCTTTGTGCTCATCTTATGTGTGGAGCTTTCTATGCCCGGCTTTTTATTCAGAATATTCCTGCAATAACTGCTAAACTCCAGACATAAATATTGAGCTAATCCTAAATAAACAAAAGTTGCCCATTCAACTTGATCTAAAATATAGTGGTATGCTATTATTAACTTTATTTAAGCAGATATCTGGATGAGATGTACTTTGAGGCCTAGATCTATACAAAGATGTACCATTGTGATTTTTTTCATATTTTTCAGTTGGATAGGAAGCGAGACCTGTTTCACTTTTTGGGGCACAAATTTCGAGCCCTCACTTCCCTCTATTTCATCCAATATCAGAAATCGTTTCAAAAAGTACTAATCGAGTTTTTTTATTTGATATCCCACATGACCATATTTTGTGAAAAAACTTTTGCAATCCTCTTTCGTGTGTATGCCGCCCTCCCTCAAACTCAACACAACATAGCGCCATTTGCTATGTGTAAAGGGATTCACAAAGCATACTTTCTCACCAAATTTCGTGATAATAAGTTCAGCCGTTTTCGAGTAAACCGTGTGAAAGACAGAAAGACAGATTGAATTGATTGTAATAAGGTTTTGTTGCTTACAAAACCTCAGAAATGATCATGTGGGTAGAAAGCCTTGCAACAATCCTAGGGCCCTCAGTCGACGCAGCAGGATGTACACCAATCGAGAAGTGGCCAATGTATCATGACGCAAGGCGGCGTCGAACAAGCCAAATACTTGTCTGCACGCAAAATATTGGCACCGTCAGTGGAAAGAGGTCTTCTGACAACTTCTCAATGCAAACACCTGTAATGTGCCTGCTGATGACTATATCGTCGTTGGAGGCAACTTTAATGGCCATTTGGGTGAAAAGGCCGACAGCAACAGGTGCCTCCTCGTCGGAGAGGAATATGGAGCACGCAATGACGGTGGCGAGCTTATAGTCGATTTTGCCTGCACTCACGATCTTGTACTTGTGAATACATGGTTCATCAAACGATTGTCTCATCTTCTTACATTTAATAGTGGGAGCAGTAAAATGCAATTGGACTATATCCTAATGAGACGCCGACATTTTGTCACTGTCACTGACTGCATCGATGAGTACATCGGCCGTTGAGGGTTTAAATAGTGACAATTTCGTGGGAAAGAAGAACAAATTATGTCACTTATGCGATTGCCAGCCATTCTGAATGTCGGAAATGGCAGTATATAGGTCACACTCTAAGAAAGTTGACAACTCTATTGCCGGCTATGCCATACGTAGATTCTATGGATGTCCTGACAACACATGGCATGCAACAGTTGAAGTAGAGCGAACGGTTTTTGGGAAGACCTGCAGAGAGCTAAATCATATTTCACCGAACTGATTGCGAGCAAGTGTGATTGATGCGATCTATGAACTATTCTCTCCGGAAATCAAGAAATTTTGAGTCTTTAAGGGTAGTTTCAGTTTCCATAACAGTGTTAGCTACTGTAGTCTTTTAGGGTTTCCAGAGTGCCCAGAACCTCCTGCACAATGTGAATTGAACCATCGAGAAATACTTTTCACTTTGCATATGCATGTGTTCAATGTTTTTGGCGAGCTTTCTCGATGCTCCATCACTGCCCCTCCGTTTTTTATTAGGTAGGTGAGCCATTATTGTTTCTGATTTGGAGACACTTGACGGGACAATATGTAGATAAGAGTCCACACAAAACCTATGATTTGATAAATTTGAAGCTAATAATATCATTCAGATATTTGATTTAGGCTAGAAGTTTTTCGAAAATACGCAACGAAGGTGCTGTACCGTATTAGCTCATTTTGCCTGTTTTTTTTGCATAGTTGCATTAATTATAAATTTAAAATCATTCAGATTCAGGGAAGATATTTCGGAAGACACACCGGGTGAAAAATCTACCAAGATTACCAAAAAAATGGTGGGCAACATAAAGGTCGAAAAGTTAGAACGGAGAAGGGAAATATACTTGCATGGCCATTGAGGTGGATGACTTAGACCTGGATAGAGCGCTGAAGTCGGACAGTGAGACGATACTGCAACACTGGAGAGGAGCTTCAAGGATTAATGGAGTCAGTGGCCAGCACTAACTCGAAGGGTAGTCATGGCATCGAGCAATTTTCGTTACGTTGGTGAAGGTCTATAAGGCGAACGCTCACCGACTTCTCCTCGGCCAACACGCATTGTGAGATATGGGGAAGTAGTGTCACCACTCAAGAGATGTGCTAGAAATAGGCAAGAAGAGCTAGACATAACTCCTCTGGGGAAGAGTCTTATAAATAAGCTGAAGATAAAGTCGCTATATCGGATCACAGAATGATAAGATTCAACATTGAGGACAGTTCTGAGGTAGAAAAAATAGCGATTAATCGTAGGAGAACGGGCTAGGTTATAAGGCACCAGAGCAATGATATGACTCATCTAGAGGTGATCGGTGATATCGAGAGTAAATTAGAACTAGAAATAGTAGTGGAGGACCAACGGCAAGAAGGCCAATATAAGTGACCTACATTCCGAAAGCGGGCAAAACAGTGGAGAAGGATTTAGAGAACTACGTTAGAAAAAACGTTGAACAATAATCTTTTACATACATGTTAACTTGCCTACCGAGCAAGACAGTCAACTGAAACTGTCATGTATTAACTCATCATCAACGGCGCAACAACCGGTATCCGGTCTAGACCTGCCTTAATAAGGAACTCCAGACATCCCGGTTTTGCGCCGAGGTCCACCAATTCAATATCCCTAAAAGCTGTCTGGCGTCCTGGTCTACGCCATCGCTCCATCTTAGGCAGGGTCTGCCTCGTCTTCTTTTCCTGCTATAGACTATACTATACTACTATAGACCTTATAGACTTTCCGGGTTGGATCATGCTCATCCATACGGATTGAGTGACCCACCCATCATAACCTATTGAGCCGGATTTTTTCCACCATCTGACGGTCATGGCATCGCTCATAGATTTCGTCGTTATGTAGACTACGGAATCGTCCATCCTCATGTAAGGGGCCAAAAATTCTTCAGAGGATTCTTCTCTTGAACGTGGCCAAGAGTTCGCAATTCTTCTTGATAAGAACCCAAGTCTCCGAGGAATACATGAGGACTGGCAAGATCATTGTATGTATGTAGGGCGCCAACTTAATATCGCGCGAGTTCATTATTTTAATTTGAATTAACAAGTTATTTTTTTTGCTGTGTAAATACAGAGAAAGTATTTGCTCCGTAGATTGTAGATCCTTGCAGCGATAAGTTTTAAAGTGTATTAATTTAAAAAATAACTAAACCACGTAATATGGGTGATATCGATAAAGGATAAATAATTGGCTTATTTCATAGAAAAAATAGCGGCCAGTGTGGATTTTAGCTAGTCCTTTATAGCTGACTTTTTAGAAAAATGTCGGGTCGTTAGATCTACTGCCCGAAATCAGGGTTTCGGGGATTCTGCCTGCGGGATCGGTTCAAAAGTCCATCAAACATTAAGCAAATCGGGAAACTGGAAGTTGGACGCCGCAGGTATTAAAGGTTTTGTGTATTTCTTATATAAAGGCATTTGAGTGTGCATTTGCCCTATTAGTACGTAGCACGTAATATATGCATATTACTGAAAATTAGAATAATATACTATTATTCATTTTATTTTTGCAAATGTCGGTATTTCGGAGCCTAGGCACCATATAGTAGCCTTTTGATTTTTTTCAGATTTTATGGTTGGATAGTTTCTGAGAATGGGTCCATTAGAGGGATGTTGAGTTTCGACCCCCCGCACTCTCCATTCTGACAAATATCAAAACTAAGACCGGCTTCGGAAAGTACTAATCGAGATCTTTCATTTTCTATCCCACAAGACTTTTGCATATATGGAGACTCCCCTTAAATTTCATGTTCCCATATTCCCGTCAAATTTGTGTCAATTGTTATAATCGTCTCCGAGAAAAATATGTGTGACGGACAGACAGTAAACCGATTTTAACAAAGTTTAGTTTCATACAAAAATTGATCCATCAACGGTCTGTAGGAGGCTTAGAACGGCCGGCCTCCATGGACGACAAGTTTCTTAAATGGGAAAAATGGGGAAATAACCTTATTTAAGAACCAAGGACCACGAAAATTGAGCTCTAGAGCGAGCAGACAGTAATTTTTTTCCGATGAATCCCAATTTAATATTTTTGGATGAGATGCGATCCACCACGTATGGAGAATGTCGGGTGAACGATGCGGAGTACATCCAGTCAGACGGTGAGCAGAATGATCCGGGTCTGCTTTATGGTGTGCAATGAATTTCCTTAAGAGTTAATGGTGCAGCCTATAAACGACTTTTAGAGGAACATCTGATGCATGGAAGAGCAACACCAATATTCACGCGAGGTCATCTTTCAGGACGATTCTGCGGTTGCCGCAGGTCCACATCACAAGCAATAATTTATAAGAAGTATTGAAGGCTTCCTAATTATTTGACTTTTTTCTCTTTGATTTGCCTCGGACCAAACCCATAGAAAATTTGTATCATCATCATCATCAACGGCGCAACAACCGGTATCCGGTCTAGGCCTGCCTTAATAAGGAACTCCAGACATCCCGGTTTTGCGCCGAGGTCCACCAATTCGATATCCCTAAAAGCTGTCTGGCGTCCTGGCCCACGCCATCGCTCCATCTTAGGCAGGGTCTGCCTCGTCTTCTTTTCCTACCATAGATATTGCCCTTATAGACTTTCCGGGTGGGATCATCTTCATCCATACGGATTAAGTGACCCGCCCACCGTAACCTATTGAGCCGGATTTTATCCACAACCGGACGGTCATGGTATCGCTCATAGATTTCGTCATTGTGTAGGCTACGGAATCGTCCATCCTCATGTAGGGTGCCAAAAATTCTTCGGAGGATTCTTCTCTCGAACGCGGTCAAGAGTTCGCAATTTTTCTTGCTAAGAACCCAAGTTTCCGAGGAATACATGAGGACTGGCAAGATCATAGTCTTGTACAGTAAGAGCTTTGACCCTATGGTGAGACGTTTCGAGCGGAACAGTCTTTGTAAGCTGAAGTAGGCTCTGTTGGCTGACAACAACCGTGCGCGGATTTCATCATCGTAGTTGTTATCGGTTGTGATTTTCGACCCTAGATAGGAGAAATTGTCAACGGTCTCAAAGTTGTATTCCCCTATCCTTATTCTTGTTCGTGCTTGTGTTTGACCAGTGCGGTTTGATGTTGTTGGTTGATTCGTCTTCGGTGCTGACGTTGCCACCATGTATTTTGTCTTGCCTTCATTGATGTGCAGCCCAAGATCTCGCGCCGCCTGCTCGATCTGGATGAAGGCAGTTTGAACGTCTCGGGTGGTTCTTCCCATGATGTCGATATCGTCAGCATAGGCCAGTAGTTGGGTGAACTTGAAGAGGATCGTACCTCTTGCATTCACCTCAGCATCACGGATCACCTTCTCGAGGGCCAGGTTAAAGAGGACGCATGATAGCGCATCCCCTTGTCGTAGACCGTTGTTGATGTCGAATGGTCTTGAGAGTGATCCTGCTGCTTTTATCTGGCCTCGCACATTGGTCAGGGTCAGCCTAGTCAGTCTTATTAATTTCGTCGGGATACCGAATTCTCTCATGGCCGTGTACAGTTTTACCCTGGCTATGCTATCATAGGCGGCTTTAAAGTCGATGAACAGATGGTGCAACTGTTGTCCATATTCCAACAGTTTTTCCATCGCCTGCCGCAGAGAGAAAATCTGATCTGTTGCTGATTTGCCTGGAGTGAAGCCTCTTTGGTATGGGCCAATGATGTTCTGGGCGTATGGGGCTATCCGGCCTAGCAAGATAGTGGAGAATATCTTATAGATGGTACACAGCAACGTGATACCTCTATAATTGCTGCACTGTGTGATATCTCCCTTTTTATGTATGAGACAGATTATGCCTCGCTGCCAATCGTCAGGCATTGATTCGCTGTCCCATACCTTGAGCACAAGTTGATGAACCACTTGGTGTAACTGGTCGCCTCCATATTTAACCAATTCGGCTGTAATTCCATCGGCTCCTGGCGACTTATGATTTTTTAGCTGATGAATTGCACGGACTGTTTCTCCTAAACTTGGTGGTGGCAGTATTTGTCCGTCGTCTTCAGTTGGCGGGACCTCCAACTCGCCGATGTTCTGGTTGTTCAGTAGCTCATCAAAGTACTCAACCCATCGCTCTAATATGCCCATTCTGTCGGAAATCAGATTTCCCTCTTTGTCTCGGCAGGATGAGCATCGAGGTGTATAAGGCTTCATCCTGCTGACTTGTTGGTAAAACTTCCGCGCCTGGTGCGGTTGCTCCCTGTACTTTTCTAGTTCACAGACTTGTTGGTTCACCCAGGCTTCCTTTTTCCGTCTGTGAAGTCGCTTCTCCGCTCGACGGAGTTCGTGATAAGTCTCTGCGCGTGCCCGCGTTCTTTGAGAATGCAACATTACTCGGTATGCGGCATTCTTCCGTTCCGTTGCTAGCTTACATTCATCGTCAAACCAGCCGTTCCGACTCCTTTTGCGGCTGGGGCCAAGTATATTTGTGGCCGTATCCATGATAACGTTCTTCAGGTGGTTGTGAAGATCATTAGTTGATGCTTCATCTTCAGGTCCTCTATTGACTGCGGTTATTGCGACATCCATTTCCCTCTTATAGGTGTCGCGGAGGGTTGTGTTGTGGATGGCTTCAGTGTTCACTCTCACCTGATTGTCAGAGGGGATTCTAGGTGGTATTGTTATTCGAGCTCGGAGCACCATGCCAACGAGATAGTGATCCGAGTCTATATTGGCCCCCCTATATGTTCTGACATTCATCAAGGCTGAGAGGTGGCGGCGTTCGATCAACACGTGGTCAATTTGGTTGAAAGTGGTCCCGTCTGGAGAGGCCCACGTATGTTTGTGGACCGCTTTCCGCGCAAACCAGGTACTTCCAACAACCATTTCGTGTGACCCTGCTAATTGAATAGTCCGCAGTCCGTTATCATTTGTTTTTTCGTGTAAGCTATGGGAGCCAACGTATCGCCTGAATACGGGCTCCTTCCCTACTTGGCTGTTAAAATCCCCAAGTATGATTTTGATATCATATCTGGGACAGGCTTCGAGGGTTCTTTCTACTGCCTCGTAGAAGGTATCCTTCTCCGACTCTGCAGTCTCCTCTGTAGGGGCGTGAACGTTTATGAGGCTTATATTTCTAAACTTACCTCGCAAGCGCAGAGTGCATAGCCGTTCGCTTATACTTTTCAGGTTTTCAGGTTTCATTTTTTGGCTGACTAAGAAACCTACTCCGAGCACATGGTTTACTGGATGGCCGCTATAATATATGGTGTAGTGGCTCTTCTCCAGGAAACCGGTCCCTGTCCATCGCATCTCTTGCAACGCTGTTACATCAGCCCTATATTGGGACAGGGTATCGGCTAGCTGCTTATCAGCTTCATCTCTGTACAGGGAGCGCACGTTCCATGAGAAAATGCGCAAATCGTTGTTCCTTTGTCGTTGCCGGGTCCGTCGTTTTGAAATCCGTCCTATCCGAGGCTCCTGTTGTGGCTTCGTAACATGTTGTTTTCCGTGTAGGGTTGTCAGCCCTACCCAACCCCCAACCTGGAGGACCAGTTGGTACAATTTGTCCCGTTTTTAGGCGCGGGAGACTCGCCTTCATCCTTCTCCGTCTGCAGCTTTTCGTCAAGAAAGAGCTCCCAGTGGTCACCACGTGGAGGTGGAGATAGGGTTTGGTAGTAGAGCTGTTGGTGTTGGTTCAGCAGGCATTTCCCAGGTTTTATGCTCCATCGTGGGTACCAATCCACGTTTCGCCCCGGGACCTATACTACCCTTTGACCACAATTTGTATACTTAGGCACTAATGAAGAAAAAGGTAGCTGAACAGAAGCCGAAAAATCAAAATTATCTGGATTTAATCGTCTTAAGGTCGTAAATTGAAATTGCCCTGCAGATTCTTCAGAATCTTATTTAATCAATGCCAGGGCGGATTAGAGTGGTAGTTAAGCAAAGGGAGGTGCGACCAAGTACTAATTGAGCATTTATGAGCTTATTGTTTAGTTATTAAGTAAACAAAAAAAATATTATGATACGATTTTGTGATTGATATGAAGCATAAACTAAATTTACCTAAAAAAAGAACGAAAATGTTGACTGACGGTTTCGTCCAGGGCAGAGGCAACTCATCAGACGCTGCCTCACCTCTGCCCTGGGAGCAGCGTGACCGAAAGTAACGACAGATGGTAATTGGTCCACTTTAATATAATCGCAAACACGTAATGGGCGCGAATTATATTCAAGTGAAATCCGTCATAAGTCCAGACCTAAACCAGGCCGAAGTATTTTTTTGTAGAGGATGCTGGAAGTCCTGAGTCCGCACCCACTTAGTGACGGACCGGACCACTTGGGCATTCGTACCCATTATGTTTGCGATTATATTTAAGTGCAATTACCATCTGTCGTTACTTTCGGTCACGCTGCTCCCAGGGCAGAGGTGAGGCAGCGCCCGAGGGGTTGTCTCTGCCCTGGACGAAACCGTCAGTCAACATTTTCGTTCTTTTTTTAGGTAAATTTAGTTTATGCCTTCGTCTTCGTTCTTCTTTTCATTTTTGAACTTTAGGTGTTAACCCAAAAAGAGGAGCCCGTGGACCATAAACAGTGGGAGCAAATTGCTCTTCATTTGGTCCGGTCTGGCATTAAATGGATGCGGACTTAGGACTCCTCAATCCCTAAAAAGAAAAACATATTAAATTTTTCGGGTAGCTCTATATCTTTTCTCAAAAATCAGACTCTTTTTACTGATCGGATTTTTTTGCCTAGAACTATATGTCCAAAAGTTACAAGGGCTGGGATATTTCCTAGGTCTATAACAGGCAAAATATACGGACGCACTTCGAAAATACTACGCCAAATACACGCTGCAATAGTAAGGCCAATGATGACCTACGGGGTGGTAATCTGGGCATATAGAACCGAATTCAGCTCAACAGTCAGGGAGTTGCATAAACTTCAAAGACTCACTTGTGTATGTATCACTGGTGAAGTTATGTTAGTATGTGCGTGACAGCACCCTGGTGATCTTTCAGGGATTAATTCCTTTCCATCTTTATATAAAGCCACGGGCAAGGAATGCAATCTTTAGAATGTGTGAGGGTATCAGCAAGACGGAGAGTGGAGAGGGTGGTATTTTGAATTATTGGTACTAAGGGATAGCATGGCAATCAGGTTTCCTTTCCACAGGAACTGTGAAACGCGATGGAGTAAATTGCTAGAGCATTACAGTTGCATATTGCTTAAATCAACTGATTACGGGTCTTTTGCGACAGAGGGCACGCACAGCGCTTATTGATTGAAGAGAAATGTATTTTTGACCAATAAGAGTGCACTAGCATATTTCAGGTCTAAATATACTCTATGGATAGATGTGCCTCTTTCAATCTTCAAAGGAACTGTAGGGAGCAGGATATTGCTATTCTTCAACTTGAAACTGGTATCGGAATGCTTTAGTACACTGAATTGCATAATAAGCTTTAATGCTCGACCTGAAGATGAGCTTCTTCGAGCAAATCAAAGCAGCCGCGGACAGGGCTGCAGCAGGAGTCGTGGCCTTGAGTCGGCTAATGGCGAATGTCGGCGGCCCTATATCAACTAGGAGACGTCTCCTCATGGGAGCAACGCAGTCCGCCCTTCTCTATGGTGCGGAGAGTGCAGAGGCGGGGAGCTTTGCGAGTGGCGTCTGCTTATCGCACCGTCTCCGAACCGGCTGTGATGGTGATTGCGGGAGTGATCCCCGTTGCCCTCCTTGCCAAGGAGCGCAAAGCTATCTATCGCCGTAAGGGCGAAAACTTAAGAGAAGTGGTTGCCCGTGAAGAACGTCAACGCACCCTTAGCGAATGGCAACTTTCTTGGCAAAATGAGCCAAGGGGCAAGTGGACTGCGCAGCTCATCGACAAATTAGACCCATGGTTGAACAGAAAGCACGATGAGATTGATTACTTCCTTACCCAACTTCTTAGTGGGCATGGAGGTTTTCAGTCTTACTTGCACAGGGTTTGGAAGGCGCGATCTCCTGATTGTGTGTTCTGCAATAGAGTGGCGGATGACGCTGAACACACCTTTTTCTCTTGCGAGAGTTGGGACGGCCTCCGCCAGCAGCTTTATGCAGACACAGGGGAGCTCTCTCCAGACAACATTGTCAGAGAGATGCTGAAGAGCGCTGGCAGCTGGAATCGTATTGCGCATTATGTTCGGGCTCTTCTTACTACGAAGAAGATTGAACTCGACCGGCAGAGGGATCGGACGGTAAGGGGTTCCCTGAACTAACAACTCCCTTCCTCCCCTCCCCTCCCGTTGGTGAAAGGAATTCCCTGACTTGATGGCTCCCAAAGCCGGGAGAGCGGGAGGGCTAGCCCGAAGTAATGTGTCAAACGGTTCCAGGCTAGTTCTCTGATGACAGGAAGGTGTTTAGTTGGTAGTCCACCAGCGTGCGGTTGCGGGAGTCTAACACTCTGTGCGTAAACGCATTCACCTACCCTACTCCCAAAAAAAAAAACAAAAAAAAATTGCATAATAAGGACTGGATAATCTAGGTTTTAGGCGGATGAGCCCTTCTAGGAAAGGACCATGAGCCCTATTCATTTGCCCTTATCCAGATTTAATTCTTTTTAGTCCGGATCACAGGATTGAATTCTCCACACATCCCGCAATTAAAGTTATCTTAAATTTCTTCGTTTGAAAAACGCTTGAATGCGCCAATAATGATATCATCTAAGGAAAACTTGTTTGTTATCTGGTCGCATATGGCAAGTGAGTTAGAGAAATTTCCTAACCTGAAAACTCATTTCTTCATCGCAGGCTTCCATCATATCTATGTATGTAGAAAAAGACCTTGACAGCTTTTTATAGAATGCGTATACGCACAAGTAACAATATAAATAAGATCCCTTAATTTTCCAGACGAAAAGAAAAACAATTCAGCTCGTCCCTGGCAAAGGGAAACACAACTTGACTTCTCTAATGGAAAATCGAAGAAAAACTTTCTTCCTTCTGTTTTTATTCGTTCTGTCAGAAATGAGGACAGAATCCTTGTATAGATTCTTCTTTCGTGAAACTGTCGCACGTTTTGGTTTCTCTATGGATGACGAGGTAAATTTAATTTACTGAATCGTATCTGTAGTTGCACACAGTGTTTTTCCTATATTTTCTGTCAGTCAATATTTCCCGATATATGACGAGAGAAATTTTCTGTGGCAGGAAAGAAAATTATGTTGTTAAGTGAGAGGTTTAATTAACCTGTCCCGAAATGATGTGACATAAACAGATAATGTTTACGTGATTAGCTGGTTGGGAAAAACATCGTAGCAATAGTTGATGCTTCGCTATAATTTGTATCTTTTTAGTGATATTAAATGTTGTCATGTGAACATATGGAAAGAAAGTGTGGAACAAAAGGTAGTTGTTCTTAAATGAAATTAATTTGAATTCTGGGTCCATATTAGTGTCGAAATACCGGTATAAGGATAATGCAGGCAAATAATAATTTGCAATATAAAACCGAGACAGTCTTTCACTTTCAAACTGAGAAGGAAGTAAGTTCAAAAAGAAGAACTGTGAACTCAAATGGAGTTAATTCTTTATGTAATTTTGACACATATTTTAAAATACGACTAAACTATAACATTTGTACTTTAAATATGAAGTCATTCAACTGAATCAATATGGGGTCAGTCAAGTATGGAAACCGTATTTCAACAAGCCAATCACATGTTCAAAATTGAAAAAATTGGGATGATTGGAAGGTTTCTAAGCTCCAATTTCAGATTTTGAGATCAATACATTGAAGGGACAATTTATTTCGTTTGCTTATTATATTTGAACAGATAACCGTACAGTTTTCTAGTGATTTTTTTAAAAGGTCACTACAGCACGAGCCGAGTAAATATTGATTGGATGAAAGTGGGGGATGTTATTGGTCCATGTAATCTAATTGAAAGCCATAGACGGCATGATTGGAGTGAAGCACTGAAAAACTCATTTATATCTGAAAGAGAATGAGGGTAGGGCTCTATTGGGCTGGAATCACTGCTGTAACGTTAGCTAACGTTAAAAATTCCGGAAGAGGGGATCAGCCTATAACAAAAAATTGTAATGACTAATTAGGTAGGGGATGAAAATGCTAAACTGAAATAGGGATTCCGGACCAGAAGTTGTTGTATACACACACTCCACTAGTATGCAGGCGGGGGGAAATCTACAGGGTAAACTGTCCAGAGGGCCGGAAAACATAAAGAACCAATTCAGCAATTAGTCTAGAATCGTGAACACCAAACCATCAATTGAATCTGATGATAAATACAGCATTCGTAAAAGTAGCCCAAACACTTTGTGGGCTCCTAAGTAATAATAGTGAATCATGTTGTTTTGTTGTTGTTTTTTGTTTGTCCCCTGGGACCCGGCAGGCTATCAGTCTAAACAGGATCTGATACCAGCCACGAAGTAAACGAACAGGACTGATGGCAGGCATTTAGTTTATGTGGCCAGGAACACACTACCGTTTATGGCCAAAAACAGCCAAACGCAAATTTAGTAAGTTTGATTCTTTTTAAGGTTTTGTGTAAAACAAAACCTTATTAAAATCGGTTGACTGTCTGTCCGTCTATCTGTCTGTCCGTCACATGCATGTTCCTCGGGGACTGTTATAGAGATTGACACCAAATTTTTTTCCCATACATGCAAAAGGGGGCTGTAAACTTTTTTTCTTCAAATATAGTCATGTGGGGTATCAAATGAAAGGTCTTGATTAGTACTTTTCGAAGCCGGTCTTAGTTTTGACATTTATTGGAAAGGTAGGGAGTGCGGGGGAATGAAAATGATCATTTCTCTAAGAGGTTCTTAGAAACCACACAGCCGAAAAATTTGAAAAAAAGTTAGGAGGCTGCCACTGGGCTGGGCTCCGAAGTACCTTCCATTCCGATACCTGTTCAAATAAAGTTAATAATAGTATATTACCATCGTTTTTAGTAATTGGCTGCAAAATCCCCTTTAAGTTCACCCTAGCACCACGAAATTGCAGTGATGTAGGCTATAAGATACAGCACAACCTTACCAAGCTTGGTGGAAATCGTACTAAAGCTGTTGCTTCTATAAAAATTCAAGACTACGAATGTCAATATCACCCGAAAGTGGATACTCTCACATAATATATGCATATATTTACGTGCGACGTACTAAGAAATACACAAAACCTTTCGTAGCTGAAGCGTCCAGCTCCCGGTTTCCCGACTTGTTTTAATTATCCGATACACTTACAAACACATAAGTGTCAAAGCCTGCCCGTACAGGCTGGACACGTAATGAGTTGGTAATATTTAAGTTGAAAAAATTAATCCACATTTCAGGTCAGGATTGTTAGTGTTTTTTCGTCGTTTTCGTAGTTGATGATGATGATCATTATAAGTTTCAGTATACAAAAAGATGAGTTCCGGGAGAAACAGGATTCATTGTAGAATTAACGGTGATTGAGTTCCGGAAAACCAGGATTCTGTATTCCATTCGAGTAAAATAAAAAGTTGTCTGCATTCTCCATCCGAAAGGCCCCCAAACCAGACAGCAACTTGTCGCACGAACGCAAAGGTTGCTAGGTAGTTTAAAGGTACACCTTGTGGATCAGGTACTTCTCCGCACCTCTACTAACCATTGCGAACCATTGGAGCGACGAGGGGTAATGATAGATGAATGCAAGATAAAAGCACGGAAATGGCAATAAGTGCCGTCCCATGAAGAACCTGAAACTATATGTATTATAATCTGACTCTAGCCTCTTTAAAGAAATATAAAAGGTCACCAGTCATGCCAGGATCTCTACTCAAAAAGATTTGTTGAAGGTTAAAAAACTTATTATGCCATCTACACTGAACCCTAAAGTGGGCATAGTCCTTACGCTTGAAAATTATGTGTTCGTCAGTTTCTCTAACCACGCAAGTGTTACATTTGTCCGAGTCTATGTTTCCGAACCTTTTGTTATATGTGTGATTGGCCTGAAGACGGTTCATTATTTTTTCTTCAGAAGTTGTAATCCAACGCGTAGCGTCCGCTTAAATTGTGGGTGAAGCAGCGTGAATGTTAGAGAAAAGTGGTCCTTTGACACGTGATATTGCCAAAAAGTCATCCTTCCACTCTCTATAGGAGTGTTCCTGAATTGCCTTCAGAACATCTATAACGGAGGGTTCGAATAAACTTGTGGGACTAGAGTCCAGAAACTTACGGGCCTCTACAAGGGCGAGTTCATTTAATGGGTGTCCCGCATAGAACTTTTGTAGATTTAACATAAATGTATTTTGTCCACTAGGTGATGCAATGGCGTAGTTTGTTTGAGTAATTTACAAGTATGGGGAGAGTCTGTAATGATAGCAAAGTTTTCCTCACCCATCTTGAAAGCCATCCTGATGGCCTGAAACACAGCAAAAAGTTTAGCCGCCTAAACCGAATTGACATTCAAGGAAAAACGTGAGACTTGCATTCCATCTGGACCAACCAGACCCACCACGCATAAACGCAGCATCAGACGCCAGAACCAGCAAACGTCATGATTTCAGGCACTCCACCGAAAGGATAACCTGCATCTTATTAGAGGTTGCGGGAATTACAGTGTCAAAGTAGCTGCGGAACGACTTATAGGTCGAGGAGAGGCCAATATCAGCATCCGCGTTCTGAACCTCCACACTATAGGTTTTAGGATTTTTTTCCTTTAATTTAAGAAGTTCTTTGGCTGTCAGGAGGGGCCTTCTGAAACGGGGAGGTGGCCCTTTGGTCAAAGCAAAAATCTGGTGGAATCGGGTAGTCCTGGTCAGTTCGAGCATCTTCTCAGGATACAAGCAGATATTGATTTGAGCATGTTTTCAAAATATTTTAGCGGATTCACAGTGGACGTAGCGGAATCTCTATAATGGGCCTTACCACAGATCTATAGAAATTGATGGCCTTATGGGGGTGTGGGGCCTGCTTGGCTTCACGGTTTTAGGAATAATGGAGTTCAAGTGGTTTCTGACCGAACTAGTTCTTGTCATTTGCTTGCCTAAAAAGATGATGAATTTGACATGGACAAGGCGTATTTATTATGCAGGGATGTTGTATAGATATTAAACAACATGGGATTTAAAACGTATCTGTCGTAAATGCCATTTCCAACTAGAACGCTGTCCAACCGTAGCCGTAGGCGTTGATTGGACATTATGCTTGACAGCTATAAAGCAATCTCATCAGGAAAGCGGAAATCTGACATTATGTCCCCAAGGGTAGCCAGATCAACCTTCTCAAAGGCGGTCTTCACTTCCAGTACCACAGTCAATACCTACTGCGCTTTACTTTTTGACATTTCTCGTTACCGATAAGTCAGACCAAATTTCACGCCAGCGCTTCCGTTTAGTGTCAGCAACAACCATCTTCCATAGACGTTTGGCCTCCTCAAATAGGAGAATATTTGCGGTGCTGGATCTGGTTCTGAATCGCCTATACGCGATTTGTTTCCTTCTAAAGTACAATTTGAACTCCGGGACCCACAAGCCTTCGGCTGGCCCATGTAATTAGTGCAAGGTATAGTTGCATCAGTAATTACCCTTTTCAAAGGGTTAGTAAGAGTAGTAATATCTGCTAGAGGCGCTGAGTGGCTGATCTGCGCCTTTAACCTATTTGAATCAATTTTAAATTTAGAAGAAACATTTAGCACCTGCGTAGAAATGCAAACGGGTGTATGGTGTCTATTAGATATTTTATCCATGATCGGATTCCATTGCAAACATTGACTGGCAGAATTAGGAAGAGCTATGTCTAGAACCAAGTCAGATTGATTAGGCATAGACGGAGGGTTGAAAAAAGTGGGCATTCCATTATTAAGAAAATTAAATGAGGAGTTGAGGACAGCAGCCTCCAATCTCATCCCTTTGCCATTACTAAGGCAGTCACCCAGATTTTTGGATGAGTAATGAGTACATTGTTAATGCATAAAGGTGAAATTTACAGAAAATGTATGTATATTTATGATTTTAGGATTGTGACAGCCATCGCAAGTGAGGCTCACAAAAATTACTGTGGTCATTCGCTGGAAATGAAAGATAAGCTTTGGATTCTGCAAAAGGTGTACAAAATGTGAGAAATAAGACAAGGAATAGATTTAGGTAAGAACCGTCAACGATCTGGAATGAACCCGTGAACCGCCTTGACGACTGTTACTTTCGTTTGTGATCATAACTGGCATTAACGGAAACAGTCGAGCCAAATGGGAATATCTTCACATACGGCTGGCATATAAACATGTTTTGAGCCCTGAGGTATCACCTGAGCTTGAAGGTGATGCACCACAGAAGTAGTCCTTGCATTTTAAGATGAAAACTGACAGTAGTGATAGTTACTTTGAAGGTCACCTGGAGACGCCAAAACCATTCAACCAAGATTATTTAGACGACCTTATAAGAGATCTAGGACTGTCAAAATTTCTAAGCTAACAGAAAAAAACTTAGTAACAAAAGAAACGCAAATTATGTATTGCCGAATAAGAGAACAAATTCTCCTTAAGTATTCGGATTTGGTAAAGATGAACCTCATTCAATGGCTGCAATGAGATTACAATGGGACAATAGAACGTTTTGCCTTCGTTGCATAAAAAGCTAGGGATTATAAAACAATTTGTAAAAGGTCTTGACAAAAATGGAAATTGTTTCCCTTTTCTACCAAAAATGTTTCCGAAATTCAGTGTAGCAAAATGAAAGCGGACATTTTTCATGGGCCACAGATAAAATCGTTAATAAAAGACTCGAATTTTACGGACACTATGACAAAGGTCGAGAAACTTGCATGAAATGAGCTTCTTTGCTTGTTTAAATTTTTTTGGGAAATATGAGAGTTTCTGACTTTTCTCAACACGTCACCGTTCCAGCTTCCAGACTGCGAAGAAAGCATTCTCGACGTTAGTGTCGGAGTCACTGGCCGGGTTGTGAGTTCTAAAAGGCTTTCCAGCGAACGACCATTATCTACCACTATCCCTGCGCGTGCAATGTCGAAAAGGTGAACATCGGGGAAGAGGCGGGGCCGCACTGGAGGACTCTTCGGAAGGTAGTAGCGCTACAACCAACACTGTTGTAAATTCAGTAATGGTAACGACAGTCCACCGGGCTTATATTTCTTGGAGGGCACCTTCTATTGCCGACCTACAGAAAGAGTGTCATTAACTTACGCACCACAATGGCATAGCACGGTTTAGATAAAAGGAGATTCCGTGCCGTGATAAACAAAAGCAAACCTCACAGTTCATTGCCCACTTTTCACCATGAAAGACCTGGAATTGACAGTCGCTCTTTCCTTAACAAAACAAGAAGGGCCAAGGACTCGGGGGTGCCCCTCCAAAGGTGCATAAGCTGTTCCATAATTGGTGGCACCTACTTCTATGCGCAGTCAATGCATACCTAGAGGATTCAATTTTCCTTGTTGGTGAAAAGTGTCAAGACCAGCACAGATTGGCTTAAGCAAACGAGATCCCGAGGAGTATTCTCTCCGAAGCGATATATACTGGCGGGGAATTGTTCCCAATATAGTTCGGTTTTAGAGTAAAAAAGTCCACACTGATGTTGTCATGGAGGTTGTGGTTGCTATTCATCGAGCTGAGGCGCAGAGCCGTTAGTGTCGACTCCTCGTAACTCTTGATGTCAAAAATGCCTCCAATAACGTAAGGTTGCAGATATGCTAGCCAATCTAGAAGATTCATTCAGTATACTGGACTACTTTTTGGGCATGTTGTGGGATTATCTGAGAGTTCACTTCCTGTCCTATGAGACGTTGAAGGCCAAGGTCCATTCCAACTTTCGAACACTTCTTACGAGAGTCTATTAAAACTCGACATGCTAGAAAAGGCGGACATATTGTTGACACAAAGTAGAGTTGACATATTGATGCGATGTGTAAGTGGATAGGTGACTATCCATGATTTCACCTTTGCACTGAAAAATACTGAAGTAGTCTAAGGCACCTGCGTGGCTGGGATGACGCTTTGGGCAGGAGGTGTATCGCAAGTACAGAGACGGGGAGCTTTGAGTGTGGTATCTACCCAAGACGCTATCTCAGAATCGATAGTGATGGTGGGCGCGGGAGTAAATCCCGTTACCCTTCTTGCCAAGGAACGTAAAATGATTTACAAGTGCAAAGGAACAGACACAGCAGAGGTGGTTGAACCAGAAGAACAACAATAAACACTTACGAGGCAAATATATTGCGCTACTTGTAATCAATTTAGGTCTGTGTTTGAACCGAAAGCATAGTGAGATTGATTATCTTTTTACCTTGTTCTTAGCAGGCGTGGAGGTTTTCGATGTTACCTGCACAAGATTAGGAAGGTAAAAATTCTCGAGTGTGCGCTGCTATTGCAATCGTAAACGGCGCCGTTGAGGTTCTTGTTGCGAAAAAGATAGAGCTCGACCGGTGTGGGGTCCAATGGTGTTTCTTTGAACTAACAATTCCCTATCTCCCCTGCCCTTCTTTTGGTGACAGAAATTCCCTGATTGGCGGGCTGCCTAAAGCGAGGGTAGTGGAAAGTAATGTGTCAAACGGAGACATTCATTTGGTATTTCGAGGGCTTGTCGTTCCGGAAGTCCAACACTTTGTGCGTAAGCATATGTATCTATTCTATTGGAAAAAATGTGAATATTGGAAGAATCGGAAGTAAAACATAGGAGAAGCTCGGAAATTGGAACCGCTTATTTCAATTTCAGAGTGGTACATGTAAATAAATTGTTTGTTTTAACTTCCAAGCTTTTCTAATTTCTGTGAGTTCTAATTTTCAAGCTGTTACTGTATTTTGTCACACTTTTGACTTTGGCGTAATAGTGACATTCAAAGTTTTAGATTGCAACAAATTTGCACAGACAACTTTCACCTATTATAACTTTGTCAACAATAGTGCGAGTTCCACCAAACTTGTTAGTATTGTGTTTTATATTATAGTCTATATTTTTGTTTTGACTTTCGGACGTGAGACTACAGCCACATTCGAATTCACTTGTGTAAATACCAAAATATTCATATATTCGTATTCATAGAAAATCATCGTACGAATTTATTCGTATTCGTATTTACCAATACAAATATGCTCAACACTGTCCGGAGAGTCAGGTACTTGATAAATACAATTGCTAGTTCTTAGAACCTTTTGAGAGAAGAATCTTTTAAATAATTTTCAGCCTCTACTCGCTGAACATCTTGATCGTCCGTCTCAGAACCTAGAGCCTATATTCCAAATTCCATGACTGTAAGGGAGCAAGGGAATGTTATCTGCATGTTCGATGTACTAGAAGAAAAATGGCATCGTCCGTTGAATCCCTCCACGTCTTCGAACCAAATCAACACCGATAAAAAAAAATATTAGTAACAGAATACAACCGTGAAAACTCCACTTTGGACTTCAAATTTGCACTGAAGCGATAACATTGACCTACCATAGACATCGAGCCAAGTAAGCGGTTCATCAACCGAGATATTTGGGTTTGGAATGGCGAAATAAATAAGAGTCCATAAAAAAGCCTCTATCACAAGTTTCTCAATGATGAAATGCTGGCCAATTGACAAATTTACAGGAATGCCAACTGACAAGCAAAGAAACCGATTGCTGACACCCGAGCGGCCCATTATAAAGATTTTCACGATGTATTAGACAGTTGGGACGGTGAAAAATGTCTGCATCGGCCTGTCAAAAGGCGACACGAATGCACAAGGATATCGAACACTTTTGTTGTGTTAACGACAAGAACGGTACTTTGCCTACCGAAGACGACCTGGCGAGAATATTTTGAGTAGATTTCAGCTGAAGAATTGGTTCACCCTCCACTACCGCTAGCATTGGAAACGTTCATTTATTAATTATAATGGCTTAAAAATTGAATTCTCACAAGGCGGAAAAGAAAACGCGGTGATTGACTGACTTTTCTTATAACGCCATCTAGCTAGCAATTTGAATCATATCTACGTGAAAGCATCCAGTTTAGTGTTTGTTACTTGTTACTTTTCCAGTAATCGATCAGTTTTTTATAGGAAAGTGGAAAATTGATGTGTGAATGGACAATCCTTCAATTTATTCTATGTTTTGTTCTATGCACAAAATGGATTTGCACTGCGCGGGATTCGAAGCTTGGGTCGGTTGAATATTCTGCGGTATCTCTGATTTGAATTTGAATAATAGTGACAGAAAATTCTAACGCAATCGTATATTATCAATTAAGATTGGAGTTAAAGTTAAAAAAATGTTAACTCATATTGAAATGATTCTCACAGTTTAAACCTAACTCCAAACAAACTGGATTCGGAACAGCCTTTTTGGCTGCTTTCTGCGGGGTTTTAGTGGAGTTATTCGTGCAGCATCGTGCCAATATTTCATCGTCCTCCTTGGCATTTCACGCGAGAAATTAATTTTGGAAGTTTTATATTTTTATGAGTAACTGTCAGTTGTCGGGCTACTGAAGTTTCTTGACTCGAGTTATGACGTCACACATGGCGCGAGCTTTTCAGCCTATTTGAATTTAGTTGAATTTAAAATGCTGATACTTTGAAACACACCGTTTTTTTCCAGACGGTCTTTGGAAATTTAGATTGCACCATAGGAGTGACTTGAAAATAAGGCAGGGAGCCATATCATGAAGATTTTTGAACGCATTCTTGACAATTCACGAAATTGTTTAAATAACCGTGAATCAATTCGGAATTGTCAAGAACAGCGGAAATACTGAGGAAGATGTTGTGTTGGATTAGTGGCAGAATACGTCGTGATCACATCCAAAATGAGGATATCAGTGATCGATATGGGATTGCACCGATGGTGAAAAGACTGTAAGAGAGGCGAGTTCGTTGGTATGGTCAAGTAATTCGCGCTAACGGCCGGCCGGATGGGATTTGAAAGCCTCACGACTACATTCAGATCAGACTTTTCATAGAGCAAAATGGCACAACCAATCACCACGAGTCGACCCCGCCTGTGTACGGGACAAAGGCTAAAGAAACAGAGGATGTTACGTCACTGCCAGCAATTTCACTCAGAGAGGAAGAGGAAAGATTTTTTTAAAGGTAACATGAGTCTGCAAAACATTGTGAGGGAATGCTCAAATAGGAGGGAAATTCGCGCATAGTGATTTTGGGGATTACGAGGATTGAGGTGGAGCTTTGAAAGGTGGAATGCACGAAGAACCCAAGGTGTGACCGTTTTAAGCGCAGTCCTTCTCGTGAGGCAATAGTTCGCGGCAGTCCTGCCAAAAAAAGGGAGAAGAAAAGAGTGGGGTTTCAGTGGGAGAGAATTGCGCAAATTGCTGAAGTATCTTGCTAAGCTTATCATCTCCAGAAAAAAAGAAGACATACAGATAATAAACTGAATTTATAAGGTTTTGTTTTGCACGAAATCTTCAAAATCAGGTACGTCTTTAGGCAGAATAAAGTATGAAAATTTGGCAACTGGTACTATGTGCATTCCTAAAAGAAAACGTGGACTCTGTACGCTCATCCTAAATGAAAAAATGCTGATGCGATTTGAAGATTTTGGAAGAGCATTCGCCGTTCATTAAAAATGAGTACTTATAATACGAAAGTTCTACCGTACCTGGGAGAAATTACCCTGTTGCTAATTTCAATTAATAGAAGTGCCAAATATTTACCAAAGTAGTTCAGAGTAGCATGATTGATTGATTCCTACAAGTTCAAAATTCGTTTCCAAAGTCCTTTTTGTCTTTGAGTTAGTCAGGTCAAGATCATATTTCAATCTAAATTTTTGTACCTATTTGATAATAAAAAATAAATAAATTGGACGCTATTCAAATAATGAAGTGGTGGGATAACACAAATTTCAATGAAGGTAATTTATAGAAGTTAAAAAATTGCTTGCTTTTCATCTAATTTCTAAAGAACTATGAAAAAAAAAAAATACTTAATTCTATTCATGGCCTTTATTGCCGCATCAATATTTACCCCATTCAGATACCTATCAAGTAACCGAACTGCAATTGAATTTCAAATATCCACTGCCTTTTGCGGGAAGCTTTTAAATTGAATAGTATGAGGGATTTGTGTAAACCTAGACACTTTTCAGTAATGAGAATACTCATGGGCAAGCATATCGTCTCCCAAAATCCTTTATAGAAGGGAACTCTTTGTTTAGCTGTTATGCACTTTCAAATCAGAAAATTGAATTTCACTTTCCAGGAGATTTTAATACTAAGCTATGTATATATATACATACCTTCAAGGCTGATTCCCTTAGGTTGTGTCACTATTGGGTTTTGAGTAGTATCTGGTTCCATTGTGCTAGAGATATTTACTACACTGACCCGCGTGAAATTACTTTGAAGTTTCGGAATGGCTTCGGACTCTTTGTAGAATTGATCCTCATCGTAAATATCGTTTTCATCACCGCCAAAGTTCTCTACCTCATCTGGTTCGATGTCCGATTCATATCTATCTTTGAGTACTTGTTTTGGTACTGTGCCGTAGTATGGAAGAAAGAGCGAAAATATTTATTAGAATCTATAAAATTGGAGTCAGATTATGGATTTAAATCATATCCTTGGATGGCCAATGACCAATCAAGATAGATGATACTTACCGCATGTATAAACAACCTTCAGGTAGATCCTCGATTGTGGGCTACACGGAGAGCCAAAAGTTGTTGTATCTGCTGATAAATTACATCGTCTTCGTCCATGGCAAATTTGCATTACAGTTTCAGTTGCGTAGGAGACCAAACATGCTGGTAAAACATGGAAGGAATAAAAGGGATTAATAACGCCGTGGGATATTCTCATGTTGCTGACATTAACAGGTGCTGGTAAACATCAAAGCATTCTAAATGACAACTTACTTTCCTCTTTGACGCCCTGGGGCTGGGGACATTGGATGCTTTCATACTCCGTACGACCAAAGCTGGCACTGTAGATCGCAATTCGGGAGTAAGGATTGCACTCCAGTTGGATTATGTCGTTTTTGCATGCAACCTTGCTCCGGAATTCATCTGAAAAAAATAATACACATAACTAGATTTCACTAGTTCCTTTTGATGTGGTTTTGTTCTATTGTTTTAATTGGATTGTAATTTTACTACCTGGATTGCTTTATTTTGGGAAATTCATTCAATATGTTTGCATGATTGATTTCTCTTTGTTATCCGATTTAACACAGCCATACAAATTTAGGCATTTCAGCCCAATTCAACATCTTAATGAATATTACAAATTGTAGACATTTCTCAGAAAAGCCAGTAATATCTTATGTAATATATCCCAATAATTACATATCAATTACTTATTCTGTAATGTTCATCAATTTCCAACATTTCCGTATTTGCATATCCCAAATGATTTATTCGAGCCCTAAAGCTACTCTTTTAGGTAAACAATTTAGTTGGGTCCAACAATGAAACTGACAGGAAAACGTCCGAGAATAGTTTGAGAAACAAACAATGTTGATTGATCCAGTGGAAATTTCCGAACAACTAAATAACTAGGCGCCGCGGATATTTTCTGTTCTGTCTCGGAAATGAGGATTATTTATGTAAACGTATATGGATTTATTACATATTCAGTATAGTGGGAACATATTTATAAGGTTTTAAGTATTTTTTTGTTTCTATTTGCATGACAATCAGGAAAAGAGAATTTTGTGTTTAAATTTTCATCCTTGAGTAAATTAAGACGAAAACTAACTAATCGGAAGTTTAATTATGATAGTTGTTACCCCATTAATCGTTTCGGTCTTGCCTACAAATTTTTCACCCCTGCCAGCCCTATGAAGATCATCATCATCATCATCAGCGGCGCAATAACCGGTATCCGGTCTAGGCCTGCCTTAATAAGGAAATCCAGACATTCCGGTTTTGCTCCAAGGCGTCCTGACCTACGCCATCGTTCTATCTCAGGCAGGGACTACTTCGTCTTCTTTTTCTACCATAGATATTACCCTTATAAACTTTTCGGGTCGGATCCTCATTCATACGGATTAAGTGACCCGTCCACCGTAACCTATTGAGTCGGATTTTATCCACAACCTAACGGTCATGGTAACGCTCATAGATTTCGTCGTTATGTAGGCTACGGAATCGTCCATCCTCATGCAGGAGGCCAAAAATTCTTCGTAGGATTCTTCTCTTCAACGCGGCTAACTGTTCGCAATTCTTCTTGCTAAGAACCCAAGTTTCCGAGGAGTACATGAGGACTAGTAAGATTATTGCTTTGTACAGTGAGAGCTTTGACCCTATGGTGAGACGTTTCGAGCGGAACAGTTTTTGTAAGCTGAATAGGCTCTGTTGGCTGACAACAACCGTGCGCGGATTTCATCAGCGTAGCTGTTATCGGTTATGATTTTCGACCCTAGATACGATCTCAAAGTTGTAGCCTCCTATCTCTATTCTTCCCGTTTGACCAGTGCGGTTTGATGTTGTTCAATGGTTCGGTTTTGGTGCTGAAGTTGCCACCATATAATTTGTCTTGCCTTCATTGATGTGCAGCCTAAGATCTCGCGCCGCCTGCTCGATCTGGGTGAAGGCAGTTTTTACGTCTCGTGTGGTTCTTCCCATGGTGTCGTTATCGTCAGCATAGGCCAGTAATTGGGTGGACTTAAAAAGGATCGTACCTCCCGCATTTACCTCAGCATCACGGATCACTTTCTCGAGGGCCAGGTTAAGGAGGACGCATGATAGGGAATCCCCTTGTCGTAAACCGTTGTTGATGTCGAATGGTTTTAAGAGTGATCCTGCTGCCTTTATCTGGTCTCGCACATGAGTCAGGGTCAGCCTAGTCAGTATTATCAATTTCGGGATACCAAACTCTCTCTCATGGCCGTTTATAGTTTTACCCTGGCTATGCTATCATAGGCGGCTTTAAAGACGATGAAAAGATGGTGCAACTGGTGCGCTTGCCGCAGAGAGAAAATCTGATCTGTTGCTGATTTGCTTGGAGTGAAGCCTCTTTGGAATGCGCCAATGATGTTCTGAGGGTCTGGGGCTATCCGACTTAGCAAGATAGCGGAGAATATCTTATAGATGGTACTCAGCAACGTGATACGTCTATAATTGCTGCACTGTGTGATATCTCCCTTTTTATGTAAGAGACAGATAATGCTTCGTTGCCAGTCGTCAGGCATTGATTCGCAGCCCCACACCTTGAGCGACCTATGATATTTAAGGCGATGAATTGCACGGACTGTTTCTTCTATACTTGATGAAGGCAGCGTTTGTCCGTCGTCTTCAGTTGGCGGGAACTCCAATTCACCAATATTTTGGTTACAGTTACTGTATAATACTCAACCTATCGCTCCAATATGCCCATTCTGTCGGAAATCAGATTTCCCTCTTCATCTCGGCAGGATGAGCATAGAGGTGCATAAGGCTTCACCCTGCTGATTTCTTGGTAAAACTTCCGCCCTGTACTTTTCGAGTTCATAGGCCTCTTGGTTCTTCCAAGCGTCCTTTTTCCGTCGATGAAGTCGCTTTTCCGCTCGACGGAGTTCCTGATACGTCTCCGCGTGTGCTCGCGTCCTTTGAGAATACAACATTACTCGGATAGTGATCCGAGTCTACATTGGCTCCTCCATATGTTCTGAGATGAAAATCAAGTCCGGATAGTACAATGCAATCCAATTTAGTAATAAATCTTTGGCGTACTTCATTCAAGACCGTAATAATACAGTAAGAGGCAATATGGTCAGTATAGCTCTCGCTCATGATTATTACCTTGATTCGCAGTTGCGTAAACTAGTACCCAACTTTCAGTTAAGATCAAAATTTTCCTGTCAACAGTGAGATTTGAACTGCGGCCTTCCATCGTAGCATCATAGTGTTCTAACCAGTTAACCGTTCAGCTAGTTTGTATCAATTTATTGCTAATAAAATATACCGGTCCTAATGTACAGCCCCGAAAGCTAGCTCTCATTGTTTATATGTAGTCTTCTGGGCCTGGTATACATACATATGTAGCTTATTGAATAGTTTCTTACCAACTAGATAGGAAAGGTAGTGGGAATTATCAGGATGATTGAAGATATGTAATGACTTAAGTAGTTTGGGCAGGAGATAAAGGATTGGATGGAGAATTGGTGGAATCGTGAGGGCAACGATATCTGAGAAACCTCAAAAGATACCGAAATTGATCATGAATGTCCGCCGACCAATACTGTAGCTCCGCTAAAGTGTAACACGCGTTTGCGCGCATCCGTGGCAGCTGTACTCCGAAATATGGGGTGCTCCCTTTGAACACTTTAGTCCCTCACGCGCTAATAACTAAAATTTCATGTGTCTTTTAGCCGATGTGTAAGAAATCGGGACCTGAAATGCAAAATGTGTGTGCATGTAAAGTTAGGGCAGAAACGGAAGCGAGGCTAAAATGTGAAAATAAAAAAGTACTGGATCGATCAAGCGCGTGGAGACCTAAAAACTCGAGAGGGAAGATTCACGGCGAAACACATCCTCAATCGATGTTTCCACTGTCTCAGATTTTCAAAAGGCGCAATAAATGGAGGATGTCCCTTAATTTTTGTGTGAAAAGGAAGAGGTCGTTAAATTAATGAATTACTTCAATGAACTCATTTTATATTCACTCATCATCATCAACGGCGCAACAATCGGTATCCGGTCTTGGGCTACCTTAGTAGAGAACTCCAGACATCCCGGTTTTGTGCCGAGTTTCACCAGTTCGATATCCCTCAAAGTTGTCTGGCATCCTGACCTAAGCCATCGCTCCATCTCAGGCATGGTCTGCCTCCTCTTCTTTTTCTTCTATCTATGATATTGCCCTTATAGACTTTTCGGGCTGGATCATCCTCATCCATATGGATTAGGTGACCCGTCCATCAGAACCTGTTGAGCCGGATTTTATCCACAACCAGACTCGTTGTATCTCTCATAAATTTCGTAGTTATGTAGGCTACGAAACATATTCATTAAATAACAATAATAGGTCGCAATTTAAATAATTTCATAGGAAAAGGAAAGAAAGAAAATAAATTTAAAATGAAAATAATAAACAAGTCGAAAACCAGATGCTGGGCATTTCAGGTATGAAAGGTTTTTGTGTACTTTTTGTGTAACAATATTTGAGTGGATTGCTGTTCCATTTGTAGGTAGCTGGCAATATATTTATATGTACTTAATACGTTAGACTATTCACTTTAGTATGATATTTTTATTAAGTGTCTTGGATTGCAGTAAATTTTCAACAAGCAGACAACTAATCGAGACCTTTCATTTGATATTCCACATTACCATATTCGGTAAAAAAATTGTACACCCTCCGTTTATATGTATGGGGATCCCCCCTTAAACTAATCGTAGAATGATGTTATTCATCGCATGCATGGGCGTTCACGGTTCCAAATTTTCACTACATTTCGTATTATTAGGTATAACCGCCACTACAACAAGAAATACCACCAGCAACACTAGCTCTCAGCCCCAACTACCTTCCGGTCATTACACGAAGATAGCCGGCGCAAACAACGATGAAGCAGGCCAACTATTCATCGCAAGTCAAAATCAGGCGAGTGAGGAAAAATTCTCTCCCATAATTATCCGGGCAGATCCCATAACAACCAAAAATATAACTAATAAGGTTCTCACTTCAAATCCCAACATCATCGCGATAAAAAACATTATTCATTCCACTCACGGACTCGCTACATTCCAGGCGGACTATGAATCCGCCAAGGAAGATAACCACCTTTTCACATACATCCCGTTCCACCTCATACCTGTAAATCTAGTTCCGCGTGAACTAGATTTCACATATCCCCCAGAGAACATACTAAACGAATTCCATCGCCACGGCGTCTCCGAAGTCACCAGTGTCTAGCCCTACGAAACGTCGTCGTGTTCAATTTCAAAACTCCTCCATTTATTCTTTGTGACGTTCCCTCCGAAATTCCAACAGTCCTCCTTTACAAAAGTCAGGCCGAGGTTCCATTGAATCAGTGCAGCTCCACGGTATAATCCAGTATTAAAACTGCCAGCGCATTGGACACGGTGTGTCGAACTACAATCCCCCATAGCGTTGCGTTAAATGCAACTTCCACAATGTCCAAAAAAAAGGGGAAGTGAAGTCCTTGGTGTTTTACGTGGGTACCTGTCATGGAGACTTAATCCTACGGTCCTCTTCAGACACGGATTGACTTTGTGACCACAATCAGAGCTCCGCTGAGACAAGCGCAACGGTACCAGTCTATACCAAGTGCATGGCTTAGCATTCATATTGGTGGATGCAAGAATTACTATCTAAATCTCTACCGAACTACGGAGTATGGCACCCGTGTTGATACGCAACACCACGTCGAGGCCCGAAGGTATCTTCTCGCTCGAGCACAACCACAGCCCCCATGAAACTTCCACTAGGCGGCCAAACGCAACCAACCGAGCTGTACTCAGATACGACAGGAATTCTCCTGAAGTATAAGTCTAGGGGCTACCTCGGTTCCCATGGTACCAGTATACCCCTGGTAAGGTTTCGTGACCGAAGCCACTTCAGATGAGTCCCCGTGCAGACTCGGGCCTGATCGCCTTACCACGGTGCCACGACGTGGAGGTTCTCCTCAGCCACTTGGTTTTGGTTCAGCCGACAGGGTTGCCACCCCGTCTTCCTCCCCGTCACCTCAGAGCACTAAAGAAACGGGGAGAAAAGCCTTGCTGCATCAACTGCGGAGCTAGCCCACATCCACCGCCCGCCAAACACAACCTCAAAGTGCAAACCTATTCTACACGCCAAATCAGCCCTGTACCCAAAACTCTCCTACGCAGCAATCTAGAAATGTCACCGGTCCGCAACCCACGTTCGATTTTGACTCTGAGATCAATACGCTATTCAACACCTCCACGGCTCAATTAGCCTCACAGGTCTGAATTTTCCTTCCCACTTATAATTCCCTTTCCTCGCCGATGGAGGCGAGGCTAACTCTCCTCTAATTTCTCTGCCAAGTGTCTCCTAGTAATGTCAAGTGGTATTGCTGAACGTCAATTCAGTAATTAGGCAACAGTAACGTCATGAATTGTCCACCCTCCTTAACCTCCAACCTATTTCTTCTCACTGAATCCAAACTAAAACCCAAACATGAGGACAATCACAACGTGCACCAAGCTATCAAAAACATGGTGGGAGCCACAGGAGGAGGAAACGGGTCCCAAGAAAAAAGCCGAATCCTGTCGTTGTAAGATGGAAATTGCCATCATAACTGAACCACACAAAAGCCGCCATGGCGGCGCATAGTTTACAGATTTGACCGGTCGAGGACGATAGTTGGTCGCAGTCGCCAAGCTATTCAGTGCACCATGAGTCAACCGGCCAATGGTTTTCTGTGCGCAAAATAATCGTTTTGTATGTGTACAGTTATTATGCATAGCCCAGTCTTACACTGTTTGAGTTTGAAGATATGTTAGACAAACTTGTTCACAACGTCAAGGGAACCAACTCCAAAGTTGATTCCTACTGATCTTAAAGCGTGAGCTTTCGATTCGGAATGCAGAAAGAACAACACAAGAACAACAAACACCTTTTGGAAAGAAGGGTCTACCTCAATCGTAGATCTGACCCTTGTCTGCCCTGCTCTGGTACGCGGTATGTCATGGCACATTACCGAAGGCTACACCTACAGGGATCACCAGGCAAACTATGGAGAGAACCACATGGCAGGGAAGCACCACATTAAAAGCCCAAAAAGACATTAGGCTTGTATTCAAAATCATTTGGTTAGCAAATTTTCATGGGTAGACCAACCTACCGAGGATGGTTGGAGATCTGCAGCAGAGTAGTCAAAAATAAACTTCCGGCTCTGAACGGTATATCGCATTGATCCTTTAAGCTCGCCGTGAAATCTAGACCGAACATATCCCCTAAATTGTTTGAAGCGTATGTGTCCAAGAAAATATTTCCTGCAGTGTCAGAAGTTGGTACTGTTGCCTAAGGCTGATAGACCTTTACTGTCCCATATGTCTTCTAAGCACTATGTGGATGTATAATATATTAATATGTAAGAGTGGGTAATTTATAATAAATTGTTAAGAGTTACTTAGAACCCAAGAGGCCTTTCAACGTGGTCAGTTGTTCCGGAGGAAAGTGGCCTTTTCTCGTGAATCAAAGAAAAAAAATTGTCGCCTCCTCGCTGTGGTGGAGAAAAAATCGAACAGGACATCCGGGACATAAGAAGTTTTCGAGTATCCCGATGAAAAGATATGTTCATTGAGCGCCACAGATTGGATCCTGCAATGTGGAAAGATACGCCTTTTAATGCCGCCATACATATCTTCAAGTGTAGGTCAGTTTTGGTGGTAGTCCAGGGTCCGTGAAATATTTATTAAAGCTGGCGCTTCGGTGTTGGTTGTCGTCCCGGGAAATCCGAATTCCAGCTTCCGACTTTTCGATCGATTTACTTTGCTGGCAGAAAACTTAAAGCTATTCCAGGCATGAAGGTCCTCCTTCTGCTTCCAAAGAGGACCGTGCGATTATTATTGGGAATCAGAGTTTCGCTGTGACTAGCACAACGGTACCAGTTTACACCGAGTGCAGGCTCAGCATTCATACTGGTGGAGGCAAGGCCCGCGTAAAATCTAACGAGTATGGTACCCGAGTTGTACAGCGCAACTCCTCTCCACTATCATCACTCAAACTCCCACGGGGTGCCAACCGTGAATAACTGGGCCAAGAGCATATCCTCCAGGAATTCTTCCGGAACATATGCGCTTAGGTAGCCATCCCGGTTCCGATGGTACCAGATGATTTTCGGTGAGGCTTCGTGGCAAGGGCCACTTCAGTTAATTCCCTTGCAGACTCGAGTCTGGTCGCCTTTTTCAAGTATGTTCGTTCTCGTTTCTCGCACCAAGCTGATGGAGCCAGAAAATCAGGCAGGAAATCGAATCTATGAACCCTTCAAGTGTTTATTTGTTGGTTGAGGCATGAAGGGGTCCTCCTTATCTTCCTTTTTTTATTATTTCTTTTTTAATTGCGTGTTTTGATGCCTTTGCTTTCGATTTCTTCTTTTTCTTCAGCCTTTGTCCTGCTCTCAAGCGGGGTCGGGTCTGCTTTCGTTGGTTGTCCCTTAATGATTCTTATTGAGTTACATTGAAATGAAAAGCTAATTCCTTTTGATTTGAGAACTCCCTCTTCCCCTTCTCTTCAATAACTTACAAGCCTCAGATCAATCAAAAGAGAATCCCACTATACTATGGCTTGAGCATGCCAAGGCAAGCCGTGAACATCAAAGGCCGCGCCTCATGAACATCTGAGGCAGTAGAAGCAACGATTGAGAAAGCGAGTCCGGAGTTTGAGGGCACCACACGCGCGGTCCAGCCTTTATTTTTTAACATTTTGTTGAAAATAACACTTTATTAAAATCGATTCACTGTCTGTCTGTCACCCGTAATTTACTCAGAAGCAGTTACACCTGTTGTCATGAAATTTGCTAGAAACGTTACAACTGTGAACCGTCATACGTTACATTGCTGTACATCGAATTTAAGGAAGGTTCCCAGACACGCAAAAGAAGGATTCAAATTTTCTTTTACCGAATATAGGCATGTGCAGTATCAAATGAAACGTTTTGATAAGTACTTTTCGCAGCAAAAGTTAAAACTGGAAAGTTTTGTGGGAATCTTATTACTATTACCAAAGTTCTAGTAGGTTAAATTTGTCAAATTACTATTCCCCCCTCCCCCTCCTTTCCTGAACCTGGTTAGCAAAGGGGCAAGTAAGATCGTGTTGACGGAATATTTCGGTGGAGCATCAATATTTGCGGGCGGACCACCACGGTCAAACTCGGTCAATTTCTTTTTAGATTTTTGAGTTAGCTCTTCTTTTTCAGTCGTCTGCAGCCACTCAGGGTGGTCTTTTAAGTCATTACAAGCTAGTTACCGAATAAACATATGTTTACGCCAGCAATTCTTAATACCAATATTCACTATACTATAATATCAAAATCATATGAAGGCAAGGAGAGGCAAACCATTGTTAGCAATTAAATTTAATCCCCATTCCAAGGCTTCATCTTTTCCTGTTTGGGATCAAATTCATTTCATATCGTTTGTGAAGATTTACCAAACTTATCTCAAGACATGGATACGTATGTACATACATATATGTATCTTTTGTACGAAGCGTAGTGAACTCATTTTCATGAAATCTAATAAATGTTTACGATGTGGATATTGCTATTTAAATAGGATCCTCAAATAGATTCTTCCTCCGTCATAAATTATTCAAGATGTCTGAATACATGCGTTTATAGCTACAGCATTTAACTTTATTCTACTACCTTCCTTTTATTGTTAATTGGCTTTAATTGTCTGGCAGGCTAACATTGTTTGAATGTTTTCATTTACTTTTGTAATTTGCTCAAGTACCGTCAGGTAGTAAAACACATTCATTTACATTCTGGAAGGTATTCCTTGTAGGATAATTTTAAAGGGCTGAAGGATATGGCATAGTATTGAGGGAAGCAAGGAATTTTTTGAATATTTCTTGAACGACTAAATAAATTGTGTTGTGATTTAAGGGGGTCATCCCGTGTGTCGGGTTGGAGAAATCGATTTTTTTTGCATGAATTCTATCTATATATAGTGGAGAATATGTGGGCAAAGGGATTTTCTGATATTCCGAGTCGTTCAGAAATTACAGGGTTAAACAGGTAAGGAGTTTGCAGCCGCGGCTAGAGTACTCGATGAGAAAGAGCATCGAATCGTTTTTTAACTGTTAGGAGCAGAGACCCAGATTAACAATGAGTCATTAAATGCATTGGTCTGGACTTTCGCTCCTAAACACCTTCATTCTGGGGCCAAGGTCGTAGAAATAGCCACTTTTCTGGCTGTAATTATTTTCAATGAAGGATTCAATGGCATTCTCAAAATCCTAGTGACAATGGGATATCAAGTTGGACACATATGTCAGGTTTATGTCGACCACTGTAATGAAGCGCGAATTTGGCGGTCCGAACGACGATCGACTGACCTCGCTAAAAGAGCCAGAATTGAAACCAGAGAGCAACAATTGGCCTTACAAGATTTTTTGAAGAAACGGAGGGTGCTCTCTATGGATCAGGTATAGCAGATTAATGGTGAGTTAAAATTTTACTGTTGATAATCACATTTAAATTTTCAAATGCGTTTTTATCGAAACTGCATCTTGAAAATCGGCTGCCACCATAGCTCAAAATCTATCCAATCAAAGTCTTTGAAATTTTCACGACTTCTTTAATACATATTTCTACGGTCCGCAAACTAGGATAATTGCAATCGGACGGTTCGTTTTTTTTATTCATAAAGAAAGCCGTAAAAAAACACCAAAATCCAAAAAATTAAGTTTAAAAGCCCACCAAAAATTTATCTTTTAATATTTTCTAATTATCCTAGTTTGCGGGCCGTGGAATATTGTCCACATTAAAATGCCGTTTAGTTTTTTTTCCTCAGATGAACACAGCGCCCTCCCTCCCTCCCTCCTCCAAAATAATTTTTCAAAAAAAGGCAAAAAAAAAAACGGCCTTCACTCGGGATGACCCCCTTAAGTACCTGGGCCGGTGTTTTGGGAGGATTGCAAGCAGTAATTTTTCCATAATACATTCGGGCGCACTTTCAAATGTTTTGGGTAACAAAGTTTAACTGCACACCAGGTACAAGATATTCATATATAATAGTTGTATCTACATTTGCAATTTGGCACCATCAATATTTATGTCGGTCCTTACAGAATTGGTAATCTGTCGTTTTAAAAACATATGTACATAGGTGAACATTGTTTTTATATAAGGGTAACATGGGACATGTCCAGATTTAGATGGTCCGGTTTTCAAGAACAATGGATGGGGTGCGTGAAGATAGCGAAGCTTACCGGAAGTTTATTTTTCAAAAGAGCACATCGTACCCTAATAATAGAGGCCGTGGACTTGGTACTGGGGGTATAATATGGTCCTTGCTGTTTCGGACTCAAAACCGCATTTGAGCGCATGATAATCAAGACTTAAATCAATAAATTAAATTCGCTAAAAGGACAAGAATGGAAGCCAAGCCTATACATCTGTTTCTTGAAGAAACCTAAGGTTTATGGACTAGGTATAGCAGATTAATGGTCAGTTAAGGTTTTATGGCTAAAAATCGCATTCTACTTTTTGAAAGCGTTTTCCTCGAAACTGCATGTTGAAAATCGGCTGCCACCACAGCTCAAAATATATTCAACGAAATTCTTTGAAATTTTCACGACTTATTCAGAACATATTTCTACGGTCCGCAAACTAGGATAATTGTGATTCATTCAGTAGTTTTTTTTTATTCACTGAAGAAGCCGTAAAAAAACAGCAAAATTCACAAAAGGAGTTTAACACGGCACAACAAATTTAGCTTTTAATATTTGTTAATAATCCTAGTTTGCGGACTGTAGTTAAGTGTGTACGTTAAAATGCCGTTTACTTAACACCTTTTTTTTGGAGATGGGTGTATAAATTGCTCTGTATTTCAATAACAAACTATGCGGTTGGGCTGGACAAATTACTATGCACGCTCAACATATTAGGTTGTTGCATATGAAATGGCTGATTTGGCAATCAAGTGACGTTAGTTGCGATTTTGCTGTATCAAACCACCACCAGTTGGCGCTGTTCGCGTCGGATAATGAAATATAAATATTCCTACATTTAATCAAGGAGTCATTTCAGTTTTGACCATCGTTGTGATAACAGTGAATGAAAAGGAAAAAAGGATGGAAAAGAGCCAAAAACGTATACTTTTTCTGTATGAGTTCAAACTCGGTCATAAAGCAGCGGAGGCGATCAGGAACATTAACAGCGCATTTGGAGCTGATACGGTAAGCGAATGAACCGCACGGCAGTGGTTCGAAAAATTCCAGTCAGGCGACGTAAACCTTCAAAATGAGTCACATGGACATCCAGGACCGTCGATTGATAACGACGAGCTGCGTGTGCTAGGCGACATGTCAGTCTGTGAGAGACATTGCAGAGAAACTGGGCGTACACTATTTGACAGTTTCTCGGCACTTACAACAACTTGGAAAGGTGAAACACTCGACAAATGGGTATCGCAAGCTCTTACGTAGCAAAATATGCGATTCGAATGGACATTTGCAGTTCTTTATTCTCCCGCAACAGAACCCCTTTTTGTACAGAATAGTGACATGTGATGAAAAGTGGATATTATAAGACAATCGTTGTCGATCAGCACAATGGCTAGATGATGATGAGCCACCGAAGCATATGCCGAAACCGAGCCTCCATCCGAAGAAGGCACTGTGACTGTTTGGTGGTCTACAGCTGATGTTATCCATTATTCATTTTTGGCACCTGGAGAAACGATAAATGCACAGAAATACTATGCCCAACTCGAGGAAATGCACCAAAAATTGAGTATACAACGGCCGCGATTAGTCAACAGAGATGGTGTGATACTCCTTCACGGCAATGCACGAGCTCATGTATCCAGAACAATGGTTCAAAAGTTGAACGAATTGCAGTATGAGACTCTGCCTCATCCACCATATTCACCGGACCTTTCGCCAACCGACTACCACTTTTTTAAGCATTTGAATCATTTTTTGGCGGAAAACAATTTAGGAAGGAAGAGACTGTCAAAATTGCCTTCGACGAATTTATCAACACCCGACAGTTGGACTGCTAAGAAGCTGGCATACATGCTCTTGAATCTCGTTGGGAGAAGTATTTTGAGTCGACTGGCACCTATTTTGATCAAATAAATAAATTTTTAAATTTTTATAAGTTTTACAGTCGTTTCAAATTTTGGTACCAAAACGGCCATTTCATCTGCAACAACCTAATATTAATGAATCTATGATGAAAAAATCGTATTTGTATCTTTATCCAGTTCTTCACAAAAAAAATCTAAAAAAGCCAAAAAAACGGCACGGGATAGAATATCAAGATTTGGTAGTGACTTCATTCCGATAAGTATCTACCTCATCGTAATTCACACTCTATATGCTCTAGTTGTACAATCTACAAGCAGAGTTAGCTGCTTTGTGCTCCCTAGGACGTAGGAAAAAAATCATTACAGATACAGTTCTTGGCCATGTTATTAGGCGTACTATCATTTTTAAGGTCTTGTATCTTGTGTTAAAACGATTGACGCCAAATTTGGTAGAAAGGTGGGAACTGTGAACGCTCACGCATATAGTGAGTTACATCCTTTTACATCTAATTTAAGGGGGGTCCCCATACATGCAAAAGGGAGGTGTACATTTTTTTTTCATCAAATATAGTCGTGTGGGGTATCAAATTAAAGGTCTCGATTAGTACTTTTTGAACCCGGTCCTAGTTGGGAGTTCTGGGGGCTGAAAGTGATCATTTCTTGAACGACCCATTCTCAGAAACTACTCTACCGAAAACTCTGAAAAAAATCAAGAGGCTGCCTTTTTATGGTACCTAGGTTCCGAAATACCATCCACACCGATATCTATTCAAATAAAGTTAATAATAGTACATTACTATAATTTTTTAGTAATTGGCAGGAAAACCCCGCTTTAGTTTACCCTAGAATCACGAAATTTTGCAGCAATGTAGGCTACAGCATAGAGCATTCTACTAAATTTGGTTAAAATTGCATTATTACTAACAAAGTTATAATAGGGCAAAGCTGTCGCTTCTGTGCAAATTCAAGACTTTGAATGTCAATATCACTTGAAAGTGGGTATTCTCACATACATATTAATGGGACAAATGTAAACTCAAATCTCTTTATAAACGAAATACACAAAAATGTCTTGGGTCGAAAATCATAACCGATAACAGCTATGATGATGAAATCCGCGCACGGTTGTTGACAGCCAACAGAGCCTATTTCAGCTTACAAAAACTGTTCCGCTCGAAAGGTCTCACCGTAGGGTCAAAGCTCTTACTATACAAGACAGTGATCTTGCCAGTCCTCATGTATTCCTCGGAAACTTGGGTTCTTAGCAAGAAAAAGTGCGAACTCTTGGCCGCGTTCGAGAGAAGAATCCTTCGAAGAATGTTTGGCCCCCTACATGAGGATGGACGATTCCGTAGTCTACATAACGACGAAATCTATGAGCGATAAAATGATTATTATTATCAGATAAGTCAGTATTGAAAAAGTAAAAAAAACTAAAGCTAAAGAACTTTGCCGGGAAGAAATTTAAACGGTTTGGATTTTAAAAATGCAAAATACTTCACGAAATTATTTGGTTTGTCATCAGTAGTAAACGCACTGGACGCTTTTACGATGTAAAAGACACAGTAAGGTAGGACGAATATAAACGAAACCGTCGACTGATGCAGATCGAAAAATGGTTTCCGAATTAGGATCTTTTTTTATGCAAGATGAAACCATTTGCAACATAGCCTGGTTTACAAAAATATATTTTCAGGAAAATAATGTCCCCATTCCCAGAGAGTGAAAGAAGGGGATGATAGTTAAAATTAAGAATGTGACAAATTGAGAGGTATCTGCGTGCTCCCTGCCGTCGCAGAGGTAATAGTTAAAGCTATCTTCAAAAGCATCAAAGAACATCTCGAAAGCTTGATCGGCAGAGATTAGGCTGGTTTCCACCCTGGATTCTGCTGCATTGACCATATCAGCACCTTACGCATCATTTTGGAACAGTGCGCGGAATTTATATCTTTGCTGCACCTGCTCTTAATTGACTTCGAGAAAGAATTAGATAGTGTGTACGAGGAGCTCTATGCAGGGGCGCCATTCCTGAGAAACTAATAGCTATTATCAGAGCGACATATAGTACATGTGATGATGCAAAATGTCGCGTGCTGCACTGAGATAAAATCTTAGAGAATATTGTGGTCTCAAGCGGAGCCCATTGGGGTTGCATTTTGCCAACGATATTATTAAGGTTTTGTGTAAAACAAAACCTTATTAAAATCGATTCAATGTCTGTCTGTGTGTGTCTGTCTGTCTGTCTGTCACATGCACTTTTCTCCAAAACGGCTAAACCGATCCGAACGAAATTTGGTGGACAGATGGGAACTATGAAATCCCACGCATACAGCGACTGGCATAAATTTAGCTGGAGTTTAAAGGGGGCTCCCCATATATGCAAAGGAGGGATTCAAAAATTTTTTCACCGGATGTAATTATGTAGGGTATCAAACGAAAGGTCTCGGTTTGCATTTTCCGAAACTGACATTAGTTTTGGCATAAATTGCAAAGGGCGTGAGTAAGGAGTTAAAATGTACGCACTTGAAGTGAGACAGGACTCATTTCCGGAAACTACCCAACCTAAAATTCCCAAAAAAATCAGGGTGATGCGCCTAGATGAAATCTAAGTCTCAAAATATGTCCCATTCCGATATCTGCTCAAATAAACTTACTAATAGCATATTGCTACTTTTTAGAAATTTACTGAAAAACCTCCTTAAATTCCTCCTAGGACTTCCGAAATCTGTACCAGCATATAGGACAATATTTTGTATATACGTGCTAAATTTCGTGGAAATCTGGCAATTAACGCCAAAGTTATAGCAGTTCAAACTTAGCAATTTCACGCCAATTTACTGCTTCCAAAGCCTTGCAAATCAGATGCTGACGTCATAATTACCAGGAATAATTGACATTCGCGTGAAATATTAATGTCGCATTTATGAAGAATCTATTTATCTGCAGCCCTTTTTAAGGTTTTGTGTAAAACACTTATGTGGAATCTAATGTTCGAGAGATGTCCCATTCCGGTATCTGCTCAAATAAATTTACTAATAGTATATTATCAATTTTTAGAAATTGACTAAAAAGCTCCCCTTAAGTTCATCCTAGGTGTGCCAAATTTTGCACCGACATAGAGGACAGTCTCGTGCATACACATGTCAAGTTCCATGAAAATCCAACTATTAGTGTCAAAGTTATAGAAGTTCAAACTTATCAATTTCGTGCTAATTAGCAGCATCCTAAGCCATACAAATAAGATGCTGACGTCATAATTAACGAGAATAATTGAAATTCGAGTGAAATATTAAAATTCCATTCAAGAAGAATCTAATTCTCCCTAGCCCTTTTTAAGGTTTTGTGTAAAACAAAACCTTATTAAAATCGATTCAATGTCTGTCTGTCTGTCTGTCTGTCACACGCATTTTTCTCGGAGATGGCTGTAGGCATTGTCATTAAATTTGGTAGAAAGGTGAGAACCGTGAAAGCTCACGCATACAGTGAGTTACATCGTTTTACGTTGAATTTAAGGGGGGTTCCCCATACATGCAAAGGGGGGTGTACATTTTTTTTTCATCAAATATAGTCATGTGGGGTATCAAATTAAAGGTCTCGGTTAGTACTTTTCGAAGCTGGCTTTAGTTTTGACATTTGTTAGAATGGTGGGGAGTGCGGGGGGTTGAAAGTGATCATTCCTTTAAGGGGGCCATTCTCAGAAACTACAAAACCGAAAAATCTGAAATGGGAGTCTGCCACTATATGGTGCCTGGGCTCCGAAATACCTTCTATATTGATATCTGTACAAATAAAGTCAATAATAGTATATTACTATAATTTTTAGTAATTGACTGCAAAACCCCCCTTAAGTTCATGCTAGCAAGACGAAATTTCACAACAATATAGAGTATAATATAGAGCATAATCTTATCCAGTTTGGTGGAAATCGTACTATTACTAACAAAGTTATAATACGTCAAAGTTGTGGCTTCTTCGCAAATTCAACACTATGAATGTCAATATCATCCGAAAGTGGATATTCTCACATAACATATGCATATATCACCTGCTACGTACTAAGAAATACACAAAACCTTTCGTACCTGAAGCGTCCAGCTTCCGGTTTCCCGACTTGTTTTATTTATATTTGATGTTGGTTAAATTGTTGGCATTTGCTAATAATATTAAACTCAGAGTGTGAGGCGGATGAGGTTGACTGTTATCTATACAGGAGTTTCCATCAAATGATTTATTTAAATCGCTTTCTAAAAAATAGAGGGCAATGGAATTTTTAACTATGTGACACGGAGTGGCAATGGATAGGTCACATATATACCACTCTCCGAAAATGTCCAACGAGTGGTTCGCCCCACGAGGAATTGGCGCAGAGCAGTGGAGAAGGAGTGCTGGCATCTCAGGAAAACGTGAGGGAGTTGAAGCGCATTTCATGCAACCGTGAACGATAGCGCGTAGGTTTGGTTGACGCACTATACCTTACCAAGGGGTAAATGGCAACTACATATATATTATATATGGAAGTACTCTCTAGGACTTGTCTCGTTTTTTCCATGACATTGCTACAGTGGTTTTGTGAGTTATCTGTCACCGACTCTGTGATGAACCTGCGGCCTCTGAAGATATACATAGGTAGCAGTACTGCGATGGCCTTCATATAACTATAAAATAAAGCTTGCCTTTACTATTGTGACCAAATTTCGAAGATTCAACGCGATTGTCATTTCATTCGCCCTGGTGTCTGCAGGCGTGTTAGATGTTCCTGGCATCGCTATACTTACCATATGTATATTAAGAGAAGTAATAGCGGAAATTTATTCGTAATCACAATTATAGTATGCCCAGATAACATTAATTTAATGAATAATATTAAATTAATTCCCTAGGATATACATAATATGAGCGTGGATTGAGCAAAGAGAAACAATCGGATACAAATGGGAGTTTAATTTAATAATAAATAACGCACTCCCAGCTTGTGCTCATATAAAATTCGGGAGGAAAAATATTTAATTCACATGGGAAAATGTTTCTCATCTTCAATTCGGAAATATTTCATTTATTTCACATTAGGAAAGGAGAACATGCAAAATGACGCATGTAAAGGCAAATGCCAGGTTAATATTTCCGATATAAAATTTACGATATCCGTACGTGATCCGGTTGAAAACAAATACGGAAATTACACACATGTCCATCCAAAACTCAGCCTTTTTTCATCCCCGTGTAAAAGGAGATTGATGATAATTCGCATATGCAATATTGACCATAAAGTGAAGTTATCGGGATAAATGGAAGGGTTCATAAAATTTTTCCATCAGATATCTACGGATGCTTGTATGGTATTTTCTAGAGATTTGTTAGCGCTCCCATAGAACACTATCAAATGTTGGTCTGCAGGAGATTCAAATTTGATTCCGACTCGCTGAACTTACTATGTACATATATATAGTTTGTGGGGATGCAGCTCAATGTACTATAAAGCTCTATTCCGCTATTGGTGTACCAGATGGGGATACAATTGGAAAAGTAGATTCTATTTTGTATGTACCCCGTTTGATCTCGATATGAAACAAATTTCAGAAGTAAAGCCGATTTAATGGTCTGCAAATTAATTTGATGTTATAACATGGCGAAACTCAGTGCAGGCTACTACATAGGTAGGAATTTGAATACACAATGGCGGTAGGAAGACATAAATATGGATAACTCTTGGATAAAGAAATTTGATTATGTATACAGGGCTTCTAAAACAGAGAGCCTCTAATCGGGGAATACCGAAATAGTGACTGTGAATGTCTCTCCGGATAGTTAGTTCGGCTAACAATGTAGTAACATGATCCAGAGAAAAGGTTAAGCTAGGTTGACGGAGCGGAGGGAATGGTAGCTCCAATACTGTGACCTCATATATTAAGCCCATTGTCCCACCTTCTTATACGTTCATATATTCAGACAATTTCAGGCTTTAATAATGCGTGCGTACAATTCATTGCTTCAAGACCCATAAGACGCCAGGAGCTGGTGAAATTACAGCCGAGTTTTTTCAATTGATTGGTAACTGTTGCCGCAGCAATCCAATTGAATCAGGGCCTTGAAGTGTGCTAGAGCACTTCATTCAAGACCGGAAACGGTACACTACAGGATTACAGTACCTTGTAGGAGGTAATGTAGTCAGCCTTGCACTCGGCCGAGATTATTACCCTGATTGGACTTAGGTACTCATTCATAGCTGAATCGACTGGCATCCGACGTCAAATCACGATACAATTCCCATTCCCACCAGTGAGATTTGAACCTCGACCTTCCGCACGATAGCTTTGTGTTCTAACCACTCAGATACCCGGGCTTTAGTGAAATCTAAGGACGCCTCGCACATGCAAATTGCTAGTTGTAGCTGCCTTCTCTATGGCAATTACGTCTCTAGTCTGAAAAATGACGTTGGTTATTAAGGGTAACGCTGTGTCTTGTCCTTTTACTGAAATTTACTGCAAAGGGTCGAGCCGAGTTGAAATAATACAAATTGATCATATAATACATCTTCAACGGCGTGCCCATTGAGATGCAAACAGCAAGAGTGTGATGACCCGTCTGATTGAGTACCTTGATTTTGTTGCCATTTATTTACATGAGGCCTATTTTGCTTACCTCCTTCTCTAAATCTAGAAGTTCGATGGAAAACAGGTAGATGTGATCAGTATAGTAAAGGCTTTTGAGGAAAGGCGACATATCGTCGATTGAAACCGTTCACATTATCGAAATCTATGAAAAGCAGATGGAGCAGTGATCTAAACGTGTCCACTGTTCCACAATGAAGGTTCTAATATGGTCAGCATAAAAGGATCAAGAGAGGCATTTGGTCTACTCTCTGTCAATCGAGTTTTCAAAGTGTTTGTGATGCACAGAGAAGGTTCGCAGGGAGACCATCAAGGCTGACGGCTTTACAGGTTCACTTCTGTTTGGAAAAGCAGTCCAGGTAAGTGGGTTACGATGGCTAGCGATTACATTCACAAGAGGTGGAACTTCAGCGGGTGTTATATAATTGAAATAGGACGTACATGGCAACCTGAACAGGGAATTGGAAAAGAGTGGCTTAATATCCGTCAATATTCTCAGCCGGCAATTCAAAACCAGTAGCGTTCAATCAAGAAGATAATCTTCCGACTGATTGAACTCAAAAAATTTGTAAGGAGTCATTTTAAGGGAACTTGGTCACTGCTGGTTGGCATTTGTTGCGTAATTGATTAAAAATTTGGAGATTATGACATGGCTGACAACCCTACACGGAGAACAATTTGTTACGAAGCCACGAAAGGAGCTTCGGTCTGGAAAATATATAATAGTGGTCAGTAAACCAGAACAGGTTCCTTAGTCAGCCAAAAAATAAAACCTGGTGTTATGGGCTTTGAAAACATAAGCGAAAAGCTATGCACTCTGGGCTCTCAAGGTAATTCCTTCATTAACGTTCACGCTCCTACAGAGCAGACGTTCGAGTGGGAGAAGAAGAGCTTCTATGACGCAGTAGAACGAATTTTCGACACCTGCCCCAGGTATGACACCTAAGTAGGGACGGAGCCCATATTCAGGCGATATTTGTCTCCCATAGCTTACATAAGAATACCAATGTCAATGGACTGCGGATTATTCAGTTAGCAGTGTCATAAGAAATGGTTGTTGAAAGTACCTGGCTTGTGGGAAAGCGGCCCCCAAACAAACGAGGTATTCTCGAGAAGGGACTACTTTCAGCCAAATTGATGAATGATAGAGCATAGAGGAGGGCCAATATACGACGAGTCAGTAGGATGTAGACACATATATTTCGATGCTCATCCTGGGGGGTTGAATATTTTGATGAATTGCTTAAGAACCAGATTTCGACAAATGCGGTCATCACCAACAATGTAAGAAACAGTGCGTGCAATTCATTACCTCAAGACCCATACGTTGCTAGGAGCCGGTTGAATTACAGCCTAGCTTTTTAAATATTAATAATAACCATAGGCGCAACAATCCAATTGAATCAGGGCCTTGAAGTGTGTTAGAGCGCTTCATTTAAGACTATAACGGTATACTAAAGGATTGCAGTGCCCTGTAATGGGTAATGTGGTCAGCATTGTGCTCGCCCAAGATTATTATCCTGATTTGATTCAGGTACTCATTCGCAGCTCACGATACAAATCCCACTGCCACCAGTGAGATTTGAACCGCGACCTTTCGTACCACAGCCTTGTGCTCTAATCACTCAGCTATCCGGACACAAATATTGAGGCCACCAAATACATCAAGCGGTTCATCAACTTATGCTCAAGGTGAGGGTCAGCGAATCATTGAATGACGACTGGCAGCTAGGTATTGTCGGTCTCATGCAGAAAAAATGTGATACCGATACGCAATGCAGCAATGTAGAGGTGTTCCGTTTCCAAGATATTCTCCGCTATTTTGCTAGACCGGATGGTTCCATACGCCCAGAACTGATACCAGAAGGCGATAGGAAAACTTTTGGATTATGGTCGTTAGTTGTACCGGCTTCAAGGCCGTTTATGCTTACACAGCCAGGATACGACTGTAGACGGTCAGGAGAATTCGGTCCTTAAGCTTTTTAAATGCCTGATGGGCAGTTTTGCCTTTTGCAACGTTATCGTTCGTATCGCTCCTCATAACACAAGCAGTCCGGAATTTTTTCGAAGTACTGTTTGCCGAACTCGATAGCAATTTTCACTCACCCACTCCTAGAGTATGCCAATTTCACAACTTCAGCTCTTGATTCCCTTGGTTTGGTCCATTTTCCTAGTTTTAAGTACTTAATTGGATTTTCTCTCTTTATTAATACACATAAAGAAGCAACAATAATTAGAATAAATAAATAAATAAATAAATAAATAAAAAAAAATTTATGTCATAATTCTTGGGTTTATTATGCGGTTTTTTTGATGCACAGTTGAGTGTGTCGAATGTCGATCTAAAATCCTTAAATACAATGTATAAGGGGTTGTTTCACCACACAAATTGCCTGACGAGAGTGGCTGGAAGTTTTCTCAGTGGTCCAGAGCAGATATTTCTATAAAAATAGGAGAGCCTCCATAATTTTTAACCCAAACCCGTCACATCCCGCGCCCGAATTTTCGCTCTACGGCCGTGGCCGCTGTATTTCTAATGAGATAACTTCTAGTAGCGTTACTAACCACTCCTCCTTTCATTCGTTTGAAATGAGTTAGTGAACCTCTCTTTTTAATATAGCAATATTTGCGTAGCCAAAAAACCATTGAAAGAGTCAGTTTTCAATTATGTTGTCCTTAATTGATGCAATTCGCCTGCATTGTTGCAGTATTTAATGTAGTATTGCTGTAGGTGTTACATGGAAAAGGATGCCCAAAAATACCTACCAAAAGAGGAGTTGGAGGAGAGCAGAACATTGGAGGTAGACGGCTTTTTTTCGTAATTAATTAACAATCGAAATTAAATATTGGTTAAATTACTCAACCTATGTCGTTTGAAAATATTTTTCCGTGAAATTAGCCCAAAGGTACAATGCTTTTACAAAAACGCCTCCCTATATTCACATTAATGCAAAATAGTCCTTCCCTCCCACTGTCAAAGCTGAAAATAATCGGTGGTAGAGGTAGATACATATTAGTTTCATTCAACTGGCCGTAATAATAGGGAAATTTAATCACATTTGGCTGGTCGGCTCAGGTTACTGTATTCTGTCAACTTGTACAATTTCTTCCTGAAAGGGTGGTATTCCACGCGACATGTGTCCGATTAACAACATATATAGAAGGATAGAATGGGTCTGGTTTCATATTCTGTACATAATGGATTAAATTTCATGTTTTTCATGTTTAATAAATTGATGTTAGTGAAAGTAACCTCGGAGTGTAATTTGGAATAATGAAGTTTTTGTTTTTCCAGATTTCACCAGGATGGTCGCCATATGAGCTGTTATGTTATCATGGGATAATGTTAAAATTGTTTGGTTACATATGAATCTATTATATAAATCATTGAATTGATTTTTGAATTAGAACGATGCAAAATGGGAAGTCTAGCTCAGAGAGAATACATAACCTTAATTATTACATCACGGGGCGAAGTTATCTTACTTTGGCTAGGTCTCCGCGGGGTTCGTAACCCGCTTCAACATTTTCCCCATAGTGTCTAGAATACATACGGGTCTATAGGAGGACGGTTCCCCTGGCGGTTTGCCAGCCTTAGGCAGCAGCACCAACTTCTGCCGCTTCCGGTATGCCGTCCAGACCCGGGGCTTTGCTGACAGCGACTTGGCGATGATGTTGTGCCGCCACATCAACCACGCCCCTACCTCCGATGTCACGAGGCAGGTTCATCCGCTCCACGGCAGACTTTGGATGATGCATTCGGAATTTGGACATAGTTGTCCGTATTCGCCACTGGACGTTTTCCAGATCGGTCTTCGTCCACGGCAATATTCCGAATGCATAAGCCAGTGAAGGGATAGCGAATACATTCAACGCGCTCATTTTATTCTTCCCCGAGAGATGCGATTTCAGCACCAGCTTTACACGTCGCAGGAATTCGGACAATAGAGCTCCCTTCAGATCACCAACTCGAGCATGGGTTCCTTGCAGAATTCCTAGGTACTTGTAGAAGTCTGTCTCGGTCATAGCTTCGATGTGGAGGTCACCAATGCTATGTCCGGCATGCGGCTCGTGATGACCTTTGCGGATGGCTTGGATTCGACTCTTGTCTAATCCAAACTCCATCCGAATATCACGGCTGAACATGTCTATTATTCGCAACAGACAACAGATGGTTGTCAGTACCAGCATACAGCTTGATGTCATCTAGGTACATCAAGTGTGTCACTTCGCACTTAGCACGTAGGCCATACTTTATTGCAAAACCATACCCTTTAGCATCATTCAGTAGCCATGAAAGGGGGTTCAGTGCCATACAAAACCAAAGGGGACTCAACGAATCCCCCTGGAAGATGCCCCTCTGTATACGGATGGGCTCTGAGGCATTAGCACCTTCAGATGTACCCTTCTGCTCCTCGGACAGAATGTTGTTGGTCTCGAGGTGCGCATTGATCCTTCCACCAATGATGGATTATTATTATTATTATACTGGACATTCATATGTACCTAAAAGTACAGGCCTACTAAGCATATGTAAATTTTGTATAAATTAGGAAACATGAATTTAGAAATATATAGTTCGTCAGAATTATCAAAGCTGAACAGGACGTGTTTAAAACTTGTGGAGTTTAAGCAATTGCTGCTCCCAAAATCGGTTAGCCTGGAGTTTGGCACTTAAGCTGCTCCGACTTTCCATAATCTCGTATAGAGAGAAGATAAAGAGGCTAGGATCGGAGGGGGCACAAATACGACCCTTGGAAACTATCATTGGGCTGGTAACATCACACATTCGTCTGGCTCTGTGGCAAATCGATCGAAAGCTGGCAAGTTCACGATTCCACCAATAATTGGGTCTTCTAGCGGGGAATGGCCATCTCCTAGGCATCGACGCGTCACATGCCTTAGAGATGCTTTGTGTAATACGGAGAGCTCTATCCGTGGAGGTGCCTGCTTTGCTAGGCAGGTCTAGCCACACTTCCTGACTATGGCTTTCGTTAGTCGATAAGATATTGTGATATAATAGCATGTGTCAGTGTTGGCCAAGGTGTCGCTATGAAACTAGTACTATATATAAGTACATATTATTTATTCCGAGCATTTTCTTTTATTTAAATGCAGTTCGCAGCCATTGGAATTTTAAGTCCTCCAACCATAGTCTTGGAGCTGTAGCTATTCTGAATAAAACTTCCATGAATTTTTATATATTCAGCTGTTTTTCAGAACACAATTTTTAACTGAATTTATTATTCAATTAATTATTTAAATTGTTCCTGTTTTCTCACTTTTCTTCTGCTGCTGCTTTCCACTATTGTGCACAAAGGTCGTGTCATGGAAATTTCTTGTTGGCCATATAGCGGGACGAGTTAAATTCATTGGGCTCCCGAACATTTGACAATTCTGTTTGAATTTCGTTTTCTTTTCCTTTTGTCCTCGATCTTTAACTTTTTTTTGTCAAACGATGGGAAATTGAATTTTCGCATGAATGCCTTTAGATGCTGTTGGAGGATATTTGTATCTCAGTCGAAACAAAAATCATCCAGGGAAATGGATGCCGCCACGTAAAAGTTTTGATTAAGATTTTGTCAAACTTCCTAATAATATTTGTTGCAAATGACAATCATGATTGGAAGAAAGAACCATAATTAAAATTGGTTGGATAGTAAGGGAGTCATATGGAGAACACAGTTCTGTAGCGTATATTGAATCATAAAGGTGAAGTTTAATTAACGACAGCATATCCATGAAACTTCTTCAAAGAAAGGCCGCTTATGGAACTACATAAAGTACTAACGCCTGCACGGTTTGTAATCGACCGGGTCAATGGAGCGAAATCAGCTCGTTTGAGCTGCATTCAACGGGTTTTCGACGTTGTCATCTATTTACGAACCTGCCAATTACATCAAATGCTCGCAATAACCTGCTTTGCATGTATCCAGGTACTCAAACGAAGAGAGCAGCGTCAAAGGGTTGAAAGTGTTAGGGCATGAAATCAATAAAGTGTGTGACGCTGTCAATGAAAAATCAAGCCCGATCAGAAATTCAAAGTCCAATGGGAGTGCAACATAAGCCGGGAATAATTTCCATTTCTTGGAAAACTAAATGGAACAATTTGTTGCCTGGGTTCATAACTATGTACCCCTAACAACGGTAAGTTCTCCTCTCAGTAATGCAAAGAGGGTGTACGTGAGATAGTATAAAATGTACTCACGATCGGAAAATTCGTGAAATACCCAACCGATTAAGGGCCACAATATTTATGGGTTTCAGAACCATATCTTTTTCACAGATGTGGAGAAAACAAACAAAGAAAAAGTTGCTTTTTACTTTCAGTGCATTGGCAAATACGTACGCTTTTGCTTACGTTTATGAAAAGGAAATAGGGCAACTCTTTTAGAAGATGAAAATTTTTAAGAAGGAATTACATTTTCGTGGAATTTTCCGGGTTTGCTGGGTCGAATAACGTTCTTATTATGCCCGCGGGGCTTGTAATCCTTTGAAGTTTTTTAGTAGGGATGAAGTATCTACTAAATACCCATACGGAATAGAAGACGTTGGAGGGAGTCGTGAATACTCTTTGGTACTTTTATATTCGGCTAACCCTGACCTACTTAGCTGGTGTTTAAGAGAATATTAATGTTCTTTAGCCAGGAGCATTGGAAGTGTTTATAAGGGTGCAGTACTAACCGCATTCGTTAAAGTGCGAAATTTCCTTCCTTCCTACAATTATACGGAAATCTGCGCCAATATCAATGCATACCAATGTGTTATTCAGTTCGGGATAAAGGCGATGATTTTCTTACTTTTGAGAGTCGTGTGGAAAAATGAGGAAAAATGCATAGATGTAAGTTAATGTTCGGCAAGGGAAATACTTTTTAAGGTTTTATGAAAGTTAATTTACTGTTTGTCGTCTCCCTTTTGTCGGTTCAGCCAGGTGGAAATCTTAGAATGACAGCGTGTGAGGGATTTTCACTCAATAAAACCATCACCATTTTTTTTTTTCTCTCTTTTCAGCGTAGCAGCCCCAAATCATTACTTCGCAAGGAGCACTGCACTTTAAGGCGGTCTTCTACCGTCAAATGCAAATTTCAAGCCTATTTTTGGGAATTAATTGGAAAGCAACCACTAAAGATAATCTTTAGTTTTCTTTATTTGCTTTGTACATGTTTTAATAATAATAATAGTTAATAGTTTAATAGTTGTGAGTGAGACGTCTTTGCCGTAGTCCTTGCCGGTAAGTTATAGCGAGATGTTCACCGAGCAACTGAAGATGCATCCAAAGTCGTCAAAAACAAAATTATCGCGTTGAGTCATAAGCCTCGGAGAAATAATAATAATTGTCGGCGCAACAATCCATATTGGATCAGGGCTTTGTATTGTGTTAGAACACTTCATTCGACACCGTAACGGTACACTACAGTACACTATAGGAGGCAATGTGGCCAGCATTGCGCTCGTTCGAGATTATTACCCTGATTTCTCAGGTACTCATTGACAGCTGAGTCCACTTGTATCCGACGTCAAATCACCATATAAATCTCACTGCCTCCAGTGAGATTTGAACCGTGACCTTCCATACGACAGCCTTATGCTCTACCCACGCAACTATCCGGACACCCTCAGAGAAATGCTAGGGCGTTTATCTCAGGCGAGGTGGCAAGACGGGCCCCGGTCCCAACGATTTGATGATCGGCTGATGAAACTGGCCTTTATATCAGCTGAAGGCACTATTTATTTCTTTACCGCGTATGCATCGCAGACAGGTCGACTTGGTGCTTTCTGGCAACTTCTCGATGCAAAGGCTTATAACATATACATGGTTTATCAAAGGATTTTCTCATCTTCCTACATTTTATAGCGGCAACAGTAAAACGGAGACCGACTATATTCTCATAAGATGCGGACATTTTACCACCGTAGCTGAATGCAAAGCCCTTCCATATGAGACCATCGGACTTCAACATCGACCTTTGATTGCCGTCTTGCGAATCCAGCCACGAATAAAATAACTTGAGGAATGCACTGGCCCGCCGCGCATTAAATGGTGACGATTTCGTGCGAGGAAAGAATGATCTCACTTACGCTATGACCAACCATTGCGAATGTAGAAGAATCGTGGAAACATGTTAAAGGCACGATTCACATAGCGGTTCATTAACCGAGCAACTTGACTTTGGAATGACGGTGTTTCTCTGCTATAAAACGCTCCTCCAGTCAGGGTTGTGTTCTATGTGGGGCAGACTCAGAGGACTGGTTACATGTCCTCTCTGTTTGTCCAGCGTACCGTGACATCCGCAATCTAGGCGACTTGGGCGTTCACGGGGTGAACGGTATCTTCGATGTTAGCCAGTGCCTTGCTAGCAGTGGGACACTTAAAAGCGCTAATGAGTTCGCGCGTGCTGCCTCCTCGACGCTGCTTCGCCTGCAGTTTATGGGCAATTGGCCTAGTGGCCGCGGTGGTCAGCCACCAGTTTTGCGTGTTTGGTGTTAGTGTTGTTTTATGATGTTCTTTGTGTTGTATTGTACGCAGAGCGGTAGTTAGCTGGTGAAAGGTTCCGTTGCCAGTTAACCCGTTGGGGAGTTCCGTCCCCACGTACTCGAGGAGGGCGATCAGACCCGAGTCTGCAAGGGACTCATCTGAAGTGATTCTGCTACGAAGCCTCACCGGAGGTTATCTGGTAACATTGGAATCGGGATGGCCCTCTGAGAGCATACGCTCCAGGAGAATTCCTGGAGGATGTGTTTTCGGCCCGGTTATTTGCGGTTGGCCCCTTAGTGGGAGTTTCATGGTGGTTGTGGTTATGCCTACATAGCGGGCTAAACTCCTCGGAGCTCAAGCATGGAGTTGCGCTGTACAATTCGGGTGCCGTACCCCTTAGTTGCGGCAGAGATGTTATATAGGCCTCGCATTCACTGGTATGAATGCTGAGCCTACACTCAGTATAAACCAGTACCGCTGTGCTAGTTATGGCGGGGCTCTGATTGTGGAGAATCAATCCGTGTCCGAAGAGGACTTTGGGATTATGTCTACACGGCAGGTACTCACGTTAAACTCCCAGGACTTTCATGCAATAAAATGCTGGCCAATTGGCAAACTTATAAGAATGCCAACAGGGAAGCAAAGAAAGCTGCAACCCGAGCGATTCATTGCAAATCATTACGATAAACTGAACACTCGGGGTGGAGAGAAATCTGTATCAATTTGTCAAAAACCAACAACAACGCATACAGGATATCGGGCACTTCTGTTTGCTTACCGACCGACAAGCGGCGATGGACAGATGGCGAGAGTATTTCAAGCAGATTTCAACGGAAGAATTTGTTCATCCTCTACTATCACAAATATTGCCGAACAATTCCACTTGGCAGCGCCACTGAAGTTGATGAATCAATAATAAATGAAATCGGGGAAATTCGGGGAAAGCAAAAAGACCTGACGGTATTGCATCTGAAGTCCGGAAAGCGAAGAGCTGCGACTTAACACTGTGGCTCAGTGAATTTTTAAATCGGGTTATTGAGGAAGGTAGACCACCATCTGACTAGCAAGAAAATATCACAGCTCTAATATAGAAAAAGAAAGGCAGAATGTTCAAATTGTGATCGATCCAGTTGCTGTCCCATATTATAATTTTTGAAAGCACTCTTGACAACCGCGCGACTTGAGAAGCTTGACTTCGACCTTGTCCCCGCTCAACTGCTGCAGTTGGCTCGGGGAGCGGTCGCCTCCGTCAGCAAGGCGTGAGGGTGCCCTTTAATTTTGAGTAAGAGCATTCTTCAAGCATGTCGGCGACTAGTCCAAACAAACTGCTCGTTCAGGATGACGAGCCCATGATAAAATTGCGTGGCGTCAGTAGAGATGCCCATGAGCGCGAACTGCGCCTCCAATTGGTGGAATCTGGCCTCCTGGTTATGCCGCCAAAACGGTGGCACCCCCACTACCGCTGCGGCTACCAGGGGTGCGAAGGTGCCGGAGGCGTCTGCAGCGTTGTTGTCGAATGATAAAGCGAAAAACCTTCCGAGCCCACCTCATTTTCCTTTAGCCCTAATGTATATGTGCATTCAGCGCTCACTTTAATGTGATATTGATATTGAGTACTTTAGGTTGCAGTAAATTTACACGGAAAAGTCAACTTTGAGCTGCTGTAACTTTATCAATAATAGCATGACCCAATTTGGGGATATCATGCTTCATACTATAGACTCTATTACTACAAATTTTTATAACTCTAGGGTAAACGTAAGGGGGGTTTCTAGTCAATTTCTGAAAGACAGTAATATACTACTGTGAACTTAAATTGAGTGTAGAGTATTTTGAGGACATGGTCGTGGCTATTTGATTCACTTGACTACCAGGTGTGATATTGTCCAGAGATATCAGACGTAAGGAAGCGGAATCGTCGGATGGAAGCTAGGAGGTCCGCACTGGATACAGTATGCTTTTCGGTCGCGGTAATGTGGGCAAGGGCCATAGACCAACATATCTGCGGTAGTTAATGCTATACTTTTTATTAGGTCTTGCTCCAAGGTTTTTCGTGGGAACTATTGCCTAGTCATTTTCGCACTTCTAGCTGCAAAGAAGGAGAGAGCAAGCTCCAGTTTCGTTTCGGACCACTGCCTTCGGAATTTTTTATAAGGTTAGCAAGTTGTCACAGGGACAATTTACTATTTTTCAGTAATGCCTATGGAACAAGATGTTGGAGCTTAGACCGGGGCCAAGGTTTTATAATCAAGGTTTTCGTGATGGGTTTCCCCATTTAGAGTGGATGGATGGGGCTGTAATAAAGTGGCTCCAAGAGGAAATCCAAGCCCTTAGTTCTCTGGATGAGGGCATGGACATGGCCGCACTGCCAAATGCGGCAATTGCTAGAGAAATTGATCGTGAGGGGATCGAGCCTTTGACAGTATAGAGTGAACGAAACTTGGCTAGAAACCGACCATGGCATAAGCTTCCAACTGGAAAAAATATAAAAATCAGAATATTAAAAGCCCTCAACGCTGAGGGTCGTCCTTATATCTTTTTGAGGAAGAGCCATGGGTTCGATTTAACAAAATCTGTGGTATTGGATCAGTTAAAGGGCCTAGGATCTTTTACGATTTATAATCTTCAAGCCTGTGTCCTAATGTCAAAATTTTGATTGACGGGCAATGAACGATTAGATCGCCCAAATCGCAATGAGTAGTCAATTTGACAGTTCTTCTTCTTTCCTTTAGTCTTTGTTCCGTTCCGAAGCGGGGTTGGCTCGTCATCATATCATCATCATATGAAGCCACCATTGTTTCGGCCGGCCTTTTGGTCGCTTACCATCGAGTTCAATGTTTAGACCAATCCTGGCAAGTGAGTTTGCGTTAGTGCGAATTATAAGGCCTTCAATTTTTCCACGATCGGTGTAATCCTATGTCGATCGCGGATATCCTCATTTCGGATGTGATCAAGGCATGTCACGCTACTAGTTCAAAAAACACCCTGTTTATTGTCTTTTATAGTCAGCCAGTTAGAACTATAGAGGGTAACTGGGCGGAAGACATTGAGGTAAATTTAGACTTGAGACGTTCGTAGATATTTCGATTACAAAGAACGCCAGTTGTGGAACGCCACATCATCCAGGTTGCGCTAATGTGTGAAGCAATTTCAAAACGCAGTTCACCATTGGCTGATAGCATTGATCCGGGATATTTTGAAGTTATCTCTGAATATGAGTAATAAAAAGGGATTTCCTAGGGGATCACTTTTTGATGACCGCCGGTCAAGTCTCAAAAGAAAATTACATGATGAATCTGAGAACCTAGTTGGTCGCTGCGAAGCTAATAATAACTTCACTATTGTGTACCCTATTACTTGTAGGTAGTTGTAAGCTTTTCGATGGGCCTGTGAGGGAAGTTAGCGGTAGGTTCTTTACCCACGATGACGACCTTTTGAAGGGAAGAAGGAACACTTCAACATCATTTTCGACGGTGTGAATTTTAATAGAGGGTGAATCTGGAGTGTTTCCAGATAGAAGGAACATTTCGGAGAAATTAATGGCTATTACCCCAGCAGCATATGATGGTTCAAAATATCACGTGCTGAGTCGAAATAAAATCTAAGATAAATTTGAAGTTTAGAGTGGAGTTTGAAACTAAAAGGTAAAACAATTAACTTTGAATTTGCATTAATAGGTAGAAAATTAAGGCCATTGTTCAGTTTCTATATGTGTATCTGTGGCGTTGTTACTACTAATGACTGTATCGAACTTGATATTGCTCGACGCATTAACAGCGTCAAGCTCACCTTCAGTATTTTGCGTAAAAATGTAAATGTAAAATGGTCGTCACTGGCATTTAGAATATTTCAAAAGATCGTGTCATGCGTACCTTCATTTCAGACGATATTAAAACGAAAAACTCAACATATCTCGCATATCTCTTACCATCCCAGAAGCTCGCAGTTGCTAAGAAAGCTTTCGACACTGTATTAAAGCAGGATATTTGCACATCAAATAGCTGCTGGTCTTTTTCACTTCACATGGCCCAAAAGTCCACCAGGGAATGGAGACCATGTGGCGATTAATAGGTACACTGTAACCAGTAAAAGGGGCACAATAGTTCTTCAAGGACGCGATGCGACTTTCCCTTAACAGAATAATAATAATAATAATGTGGCGATTACAGATATCTAAATGCTCAGATCATTCCAGACCGCTATTCTATACCATTCATCTACGACTTTGCGCATAACCTCGCTAACTGCTGTGTTTTCAAGAACTTGGACTAAGCCAGGGCGTACCAGAAAATCCCTGTAACCCCAGAAGATATTCTGAAAACCGCAATATGTACACCCTTCGGACACTTCGAGTTCACACGGATGCCTTGTGGTCTGTGCAATGCGAAGCAAACTTTTGACAAGTTCATCCTATCTTGCGAAAAGTTAACTTTTGTTTCGTGTACTTGGATGATGTTTTGGTCGCCTCTTCTTCAGAGTCTGAGCATTTGGTACATCTCGAATCCATTTTCAGCATATTCTTTAGGCCGGTCTTGTGTTTAACGTTGAAAAGGGTAAATTTTTTCAACAGCAGGTGAAGTTTTTAGGCTACATGATTTCCCTTGAGGGAATCTAATCGGATCCAGACAAGGTTTACGTCATCACGGACTTCAGACAACTTAAAACTATCAAGGATCTGCGAAGGTTTTTTGTATGTTAAACTTCTATCGTCGTTTTTGAACCAAATAATAACAATCGTTGGCGCAGCAACCCATATTGGATCAGGGCCTTGAAGTGTGTTAGAGCACTTCATTGAAGACTGTAACGGTACACGACAAGATAGTCTGTAGGAGGCAATTTGGTCAGCATTGTGGTCGCCTGAGATTATTACCCTGATTTGACTCAGGTACTCATTCGCAGCTGAGTCGCCTTGTTCCGAAGTTAAATCACGATACAAATACCACTGCCACCAGTGAGATTTGAACCGCGATCTTCCGTACGACACTCAGCTATCCGAACACTTTCTGACCAAAGCCGCACAATATCAAACGATTCTCAATGCCTACTTGTTTGGATATAATATTAAAGACTCACGCATTATTGCGTGGTCTACAAAGGCCGTCCAGGCGTTTGAGTTAGCGAAACGACAGATGGCGGACGCTACCCTCCAGGCATTCCCTCAAACCGATGCAGCTCTAGCCGTATTTGTCGATGATTCAGACATTGCTATATGTGCTGCTCTCCATCAAAAGGTGAAGCAGATCTGGCAGCCGTTGAGCTTGTTTTGAAAGAAATTGAATACAACTGAACAGGACTACAACACCTACGATCATGAGTTATTAGCCGCGAAAATGCAATAAAGTACTTCCGATACTTTCTAGAAGGCCATTCACAGTGTTCACGGATCACAAACCTTTTACCTTCACTTTTAAGTAGAAGCCCGACAAAGCATCCGCCAGCCATCTCTGGTACCTAGGCTTCATAAGCCAGTTTACTTCGGACATCGAGCAAGGATAATGTAGTTGTAGACGCTTTGTTACGAGTTTCAGAGGTTAAAATCTCTGCCGCGGACAATTTTTTGGCAATCGCCGAGGCACAGAAGGATGATACAGTGCTTCAGAGCCTCAAGCACAACTCCAAATACAAACTTCAAGTGTTTTTTTCGGCTTAGCTTCCATAATACTCTGCGAGACCTCTGAAAAGAGACCTGGGCCATATATTCTGGCCGATTGTCGCAAGGAAGCATTCCATGCAGTACACAATCTTCCGCACCCAGGCATTCAGACAACAAATCGGCTTGTCACTAACAAATATTTCTGGCCCTCAATGAATACGGATGTAACCCCTGGGCTAGACAGTGCACCGGGTGCCAGAAGTGTAAAGTCACAAAGTACATACAGAAAGAAGTAGGCTCATTTCCTCGGTCTACAAAGCGTTTTCACACGATTCACATGTACATTATTGGCCTCTTACGAGATTCGCATGGCTTCAGGTATTGCTTCACAATCATCGATAGTTTCACGCGGTGACCTGGAGGAATACCTCTGGTCGACATTTCCGTACAATCGTGCGCCGAGGGCCTTTGGTGGAAATGGATCCCTGAACGCTGTTCGAGTCTACCCTGTTCTCGGAGTTGAGCCAAATCAAACGCCACCGTAAGAATGTGTACCACCCAAAATGCAATGGGATACTGGAACGCTGGCATAGGACACTGAAGGCCGCTATAATGGCGCACGATGACTCTTCATGGTCGCAAGTCCTGCCTTTCGTTTTACTTGGCCAACGTACAGCCCATCGTGAAGAGTTTGCCCGTTCAGTGCAGTGATCCTGTGTTCGATACCAGGTTAGCCCTTTCCATCACTGTTTTTCCTTGGACATCGTGGCAAGATTAAAGTCATCCCGCCATCCCGTCATGCTTCGACGAGGACTAACACCTCCAACACATGCCATGGTTCTCGTGGATGCTCCCCGGAGATCCTTGAAAGCACTATCTAAGGCCCATGTGAAGTATTGAACATAGGGGAGCACTTCTTTAGGCTTGACGTCCACGGCAGGACCAAGAATGTCTCCGTATTCAGGCTTAAGTCTTTTGTTTTCGTGCCTGAGGTTTCGGGGAAAAAGGGTGCACGTTATGTGAGATTCAATCTTTGCTCCTAAAGTTGGCGTGCTAGGAGTCGGGTTTTGTCACTGAAACCGCGTATCAGCTGGGGGTGAGGTAGTGTGAAAGCAACACCAGGGTAGTGTAACTCGCCTGAGTGGCTCGCCTACCTGTTGGTAGCGGGTTGATAGCCAAGAGGTCAGCAGAGCAACCAGGGAGGTTTAGTTTACGGTGATAAGGTGAAAAAGTAGAATGATGGTTTAATAATTTTTTGAATTGGAAATATTAATATTCATTGAGCGGTTCATCAACGGGGACACTCGGGACGACAAGAGAGATTTATATCGACTTATCAAAAGTATACAGGATATCGAACACTTCCATTGTGTTAATTACAAGAACAGTATTTTGCTTACGGATAGATGGCGGGACTATTTCAACGGAAGAATTCTTCTTCCTCCATTTCCGCAAGAACTGCCGACATTTGGAGCAACACGGAGTCTCGCGGTAATGGAGTCGAAATTGTTGCGTTAGAGTAGCGGCGTAACTCTCTTTGATTACGCCCAAAATTAGGATATGCGCGATCGATGGGGTTGCACCAATGGTGGAAAAAAATGCGCCTTCCTAGGAATGGTAATGTAATTTGCGCTAATGAGAATTCACTTGTTAAGATTGGTCTGAACATTGAAGTCGATAGGAAACGATCAAAAGGGGGACTAAAGCAACGATGGATTGATACGCTGGATGGTGATTTGAAGGCCACACGGCTGCATCCATAGCAGGCCTTTGGGAAAGCAAAAGTGCACAACAGATCAACAGAAAGGGCAAAGGCTGAAGAAGAAGAAGAATCATAAAGAGTCAACTTCCCTACATAAGGGGACAAAAAGCTCCAGTTCACTCAAATTCGAAAACATCCAACCATTGCAAATAATATCAGATTTGTTTTTATTTGCCATTTGCATTCGCTCTCATAAAATAATCATCCTCTTATTCCGCCATCATGACAATTTTCTTCTCCTTCAACATAAACGGTATCGAAGCCGTGAGTTTATTCAAAGATATTCGAACGCTGATTTAATGCTGCACAATGTACCGTGGAGACACCATGAAAATCAACCGGATTGAATGGATCCTTGCATATTGCAGATGGGATTTATGAAAGCTTTTCGCATTACAATAAGTAGTCTTTGTTGTATGCACTTGGTAGGATTTCAAGGGTTCCTATTAGAAGTGTCTTTATTGTCGAGTGGATTTCTCCGCCAAGTAAGAAAATGGCACTCGATAAATCCCTAGAAGTGCAGGTATATGTCCTGTTTGTACACACATGTGTATGTATATGAGCATATATATATATAATTCGCAATAAAATGGAACCGTGGAGGAACTCTTCGTGGCGCGGAGACAGACACTAAAGATGGGTTGGTCCTAGGCATTACTATTGAGATCATTCTCGAATGGTCTCTCCTGTTCTAAGGATGTCGTTTCTTTTTACTGCTCACATATGTAGGGGGAGGTTCAATAAAACTTGGATTTCAATCAGAAAAATATAAATGTCATTCAGAATGTTTATTTTTTAGTCACATAAGTCTTTCTTTATGTTGAACTAGAAAATGTACATTTGTAAAGAATGGTTGAAAGGAAGGCTCTGGGAAAATTATCTCTTCACAGGAAAATGCTTAAGTGTATTAATTCACTTAAATTGTACTCTACCAATTTCGCGGTCTTATGATAATCTAGTTGTACCTGTCTTTGTCGTTATATTGAAGACAGTTATACTCTACAAGCCTAGGATAGCTTAAAACAGTTTACGATAGGAAAAATAAGTTCCACGAGGACTTAAGCAAACATTTCAGATGCTTCTAATTTCCATCTCGTTTACGACCAGTATGATGCAGAGCAGATTGCTTTATTTCTTAAATGGTGGAATCTTGTCCCTTTTATATCCTGCACTTCAGTTTAGCTCACAGTTAGTTTCGTAGAAAATATTCCGTCTTTACTAAATGAATAAAATGCATAAAGTCTCGAAAATGTACATGAAATTTTCTACTTTTCTGGATGTAACATTTGCTTCAAAACCTTCCTGCTCACCTCTCTCTTCCTTTCCTTTAAAGTATCAAAGGAAGTGGCAGCCAAGTTGTAGCAAGGAAATTCATGTAAATGAAATTTCTGTACATCAACAAAGAATTTGAATGGCTCCGGTATGTGGGACCGTCTTCTTAAAAGAATAATATTCCTGGAGAACATAGTAGTTTTATAGTACATCTTTAAGATATCTAAATAGTTCTCAATGATTCAAGGAATTGCTATAGAGCTGATCACAGATTCCGAACAATGGAATAACAGCAAATGAGGCAGGTATCTTACAGTGAGCAAATAATTTTGTGCTGTCGGTATCAAGATGTTAGAGGTAGAGTAAGAGAATTCACTTCGAGAGAAACTACACAGGAACATATCTACTTCCAGAGATACTATAACATAATGTGCGGTACCGCAATTTGAAGATAACAGGAGCTCTTTGCGGGAGCAATATTCAGAGTATTGATTACACTGATAGCGTAGTCTATGTTGGAATCACTCAGTTGTGACTGCCGCTATTATTAGCATAAATGGTCTTACGAGATAGAGGAATTGCTTCCCACCATCTGCCGGTCTCAAACGATCGGAAAATGGTACTTCTGATAGTTCTTCGCAGCATACAATGAGTGCGGAATATTGGTAGTCAGTAATAGGCAAGAATAATAGAATGGGTGAACTTCCTTGGTATAGTCATGCATATCATTGACGAATCGACATGAACAATATAGGTGACACGGATGATAACTCAAACTCAGAGACACAGTTCACAATTTCACCGCAAAATATAATGAATTATGTTATGATACTGGTTCTGATTTGAGAATATCTCGGTAATGAAATGTAGTCCTTTGGGATTTGTAGCCACTGCGGTTCGAATGCTCCATTTAAAACTGTAATACATTTCCCGTAGGTAGGAAGTTAGTTATATTTCATTCTGTTTTAGGCACAATTTCCCGAGTGTGCAGGAAAACTCATCGCCGGGAAGTCCTTTATAGTGCGATACAATACAGACCTCCATAAGCTACTTAGCAGGCTCTTTGTACGTGCACAGAATCGGTCTATTGAAAACAGACCTGTTGAGATCATGGTTGCATTGAACTGGATAAAACCATATGATTGTGCTTCATATAGGGATTTTGTGGGCTCTTTTTACAGTAGACAATTTGTTAGTTTTTAGTTTCAAAAGCAATATTGTAGGTGCATCCTTTATTATCATGATTTAGTTCGACATTTTGTTGTGATAAGTGGACTTGCACTTCTCCTGTTGCTCTCTATGGCATAGATGCACGTTTTTGTAACACGGTGGATACCAATATTTTATAGTGTGAAGTTTGATGGAAATTATGAGGAGTCTCAAGTGTAATCTACCCATGATTCCACCAATATTTGATGAAGCAATGGGTAATCTAATTGCTCTGCCATATACGGTCCAAAGTTTGTTAGAGAGAGGCGGAGAGAAGAGCTACTATAATTTGGAACACCTAGCCATCTCAGGAAGTAAGCGAGGTAAACTATTCCCGGACTACTTTACTTTAAAGGGCTCATCCGTTGTAAATATACTATTACTAACTTTATTGTGTAAATATCAGAACCGGATATATTTTGGGGTCTAGATTTCATAAAAATGCACCACTGTGATTTTTTTCAGATTTTTCGGTTGGATAGGTTCTGAGAATGAGACCTGTTACACTTTTTGATGGTCATATTTTGAGCCCTCACTCCCTCATGTTTCAACCGATATCATATATGGGACCAGTTTCGAAAAGTACTAATTGAACCCTTTCGTTTAATACCTCACTTTTTATGAAAAAAATGTTGCATCCTCCATTCACATGTATGGGTAGCCCCCTTAAACTTAATACAAAATGGCGCCACTTGCTGTATGTAAAAGGAAGAACAGTTCACACGCTCTTACCAATTTTCCCGGCAATCGGTTTAGCCGTTTCCGAATAAATCGTAAAACCGGGATGTCTGGAGTTCCTTATTAAGGCAGGACTAGACCGGATACCGGTTGTTGCGCCGTTGATGATGATGATGACAGACAGACAGACGGATAGACAGGCATCGAATCGATTCTAATAAGGTGTTGTTTCATACAAAGCCTTAAAAAACATTGAAAGCTAAATTTTTGGTGCCTTGTTAAACTTTTTTTTTGTAAATTTTAATGCTTTTTCAAGGTTTCTTTAATGAATAGAAAAAAATAGCGAATGGATCACAATTATCGTTGTTTGCAGACCGTGGAAGTATGTTCTGAATAAGTCGTGATAATTTCAAAGAATTGCGTTGGATAGATTTTGAGCTATGGTGGCAGCAGATTTTCAACATGCAGTTTTGAGAAAAATGCATTTAAAAAGTAGAATGCGATGTTCAACCATAAACTCTTACCTGACCATTAATCTGTTGTACCTAGTCCGTAAACCTTAGGTTTCTTCAAGAAACACATGCAAAGCCTTAGCCTCAATTCTTACGATTTTAATGAAGTCATTCGAACGTCATTCGGACCGGTAAATACGCGCTTTATCACGGCGATCGAGAAAAACCTCACTAAAAATCACTTTGCCCATATATTTTACACTATATCTAGATACAACTGAAGCCAAAAAAAATGATTCCTCGGATTCGACACACAGGATGACCCCGTTAATTTACTGTTAAGAATTACAATTCTTGGATACTTTGGTCTGTGAATGCTTCTCGACGACGGTATTGACGCTCTCCCAGAATGTTCCTTGAGTCGACTGGTATCCGACATCCAGTCACGATAACACAGTAGGCAGAGGGATTCTGCTACCACTGGGATTTGAACCGCGATATTCCGCTACGACAGATTATCTTGAGGAGATCGCCAGAGAATATTGATGAGTATTGAGCTCACATTCAAAGTGTTGTTTTTTGATCGGACCCATAGGTTTGTTGATTGTCAAACAGGAATTTGCTATTGTTCTGGTCACGTATCGCATCAGAAAAGAATTTGCAACTGGCTGCAAGTCTTTCAATGGTACCGTTAAAGGCGTATACGGTCGTCTTCTTATTCACATTGCTGAGCCGCTTAGCAGATGGAGAGAACATTTAACCACGGTTATCAACTGCATAACATAATGTGCGGAGTTCAGGTCAGTTTCATCTGCACTTTAGTGATTTTGAGAAAAGCTTCGCAGCGTCAACAAAGTGACATATGATGGTATAAAATTTTTACGATTCTAGTATGAACTTAAGGGGGAGGGGGAAGACGGATCATTTAATAATATATCATTATCAACTTTATTTGAGAAGACATTGGCATTGAAGGAATTTTAAGTCAAGATGCCCGCTTTGTGATTTTTTCAGGTTTTGAGTTAGGTAGTTTGTGGAAGTGGCCCCGTGAAAAAAGTGATCATTTTTTAACACATCATCTCTGCAATCCCCCCTTTCATCATCAACGGCGCAACAACCGGTATCCGGTCTAGGCCTGCCTTAATAAGGAACTCCAGTCCCCGGTTTTGCACCGAGGTCCACCAATTCGATATCCCTAAAAGCTGTCTGGCGTCCTGACCTACGCCATCGCAGGCAGGGTCTGCCTCGTCTTCTTTTTCTACCATAGATATTGCCCTTATAGATTTCCCGGCTGGATCCTCCTCATCCATACGGATTAAGTGACACGCCCACCGTAATCTAATGAGCCGGATTTTATCCACAACCGGACGGTCATGGTATCGCTCATAGATTTCGTCGCTATGTAGGCTACGGAATCGTCCATCCTCATGTAGGGTGCTAAAAATTCTTCGGAGGATTCTTCTCTCAAACGCGGCCAAGAGTTCGCAATTTTTGTTGCTTAGAACCCAAGCTTCCGAGGAATACATGAGGACTGGCAAGATCATTGCCTTGTACAGTAAGAGCTTTGACCCTATGGTGAGCCGTTTCGAGCGGAGCATCCCCCCCTTTACATCAATATCTAAACTAGGACCTCTCATTCGATATCCACTTGCCTCTATTTCGTGAAAACGCCGGCGTTAATGCCGTGTATTTGACACAGAGCACATCTGTTTATTGCTTGTCACATCAGATGGGGATATACACCCAAGAAAACCATCTAAGCGTCGTCGAGACACCGACACACCAAAACATTAACCATATGGGTCACAGGTACACAATGATATTGCGTGCTGGGGGAGCTACAACCTTTTGGCAAAAATATTTGGGTGATTTCTAAGTTTTTCTGGGTATTTTTTTAATTTGACTAAGTATTTTGTTATCTACGGGAGGAGCATTTAGATCTCGATGTAAGCTACTATTTTTGATGAACCAAGGCGTATTTGCTATTATTGGAAAGATCTTTTATTGGGTTTGTTGTAGTAGTTTGATGCTGGACATTTTTGTTGTACTTTATAGCTGGGTATGCCGTAGGTCCGGATGGGTTTAACTATTGTCTTTTACAAAAGGAACTTATTACAACTTATTATAGATACCATTCTTATACTGGTAACTAATTGTAGATACATTTTACTTTCAGGTTCACTTGTGTTCGTTTAGCTTCCATGTGTCTTCTTCAAGTAAGACGTCGATCAGGGTGAAAGCCAAGATATCTGACCCTGGCATGTTTTCCAATGAAAAGTGAAGATAACGTGATAGCTTCGCCACACGTTTGCGCGTTTTCTTCAGATATAATTCCCTGGATCTAACGATCACCGTATCATCCGCGAACGTAGATACAAGATTTGAAGATTTTAATCAGATACTTGATAGCGTGTAGAGGGAGTTCTTGACCATTTTGAACGTAATTTTGTCGTGGTTACATGCTTTTTTAGAAGCGAGTTCTCTGATCACGCCTTTGTAACTCTGAAGCGAAGGTTCGTTTCAGCAGATAAAGTTGCAAGTTGAACTTCATTTTTCATTGAGGTGGGGGCAATAAGATTTTCTAAATTAGCCGCCAGTGCAGCACGTTTTTCAGCATCGCTCCAGGGCCCAGTTACCATGTCCAACGTGCAAGGGTTAGGCGGATATTGAGGGATTATCTGAAAGACCGCTTCCTGTTCTATGAGACGCTAGAGGGCCAGAGGAGGATGGAAATCACGTCGGGAGTAGCGCAGGGATCCATCCTAGGGCCGGACCTCTGGAACGCTTCCTACGATAGTCTTCTGAGACTCGATATGCCTGAAGAGTCGCGCCTGGTCGGTTATGCAGACGACGTTGCGGCACTTGTTGCCGGACGCACTGTTGAACAGGCGCAAAGCAGACTTGGCATATTGATGCGACGGGTAAGCGGATGGATGACTGCTCACGGTTTCAACCTTGCGCTGGAAAAAACCGAAGTAGTCATCCTGACCAGAAGGAGAATCCCGACCTTCCGTCCCATATCGATCGGCGAGTTGACTATAGAGTCAAAACCAGTGATTAAATACCTTGGTTTAATGCTCGACTCGAAGATGAGCTTCTTCGAGCAAATCAAAGCAGCCGCGGACAGGGCTGCAGCAGGAGTCGTGGCCTTGAGTCGGCTAATGGCGAATGTGGGCGGCCCTATATCAACTAGGAGACGTCTCCTCATGGGAGCAACGCAGTCCGTCCTTCTCTATGGCGCGGAGGTATGGGCTGATGCCCTTGACAAGGAGGTGCATCGTAAACGCCTCGCTCAAGTGCAGAGGCGGGGAGCTTTGCGAGTGGCGTCTGCTTATCGCACCGTCTCCGAACCGGCTGTGATGGTGATTGCGGGAGTGATCCCCGTTGCCCTCCTTGCCAAGGAGCGCAAAGCTATCTACCGCCGTAAGGGCGAAAACTTAAGAGAAGTGGTTGCCCGTGAAGAACGTCAACGCACCCTTAACGAGTGGCAACTTTCTTGGCGAAATGAGCCAAGAGGCAAGTGGACTGCGCGGCTCATCGACAAATTAAATCCGTGGTTGAACAGAAAGCACGGTGAGATTGATTACTTCCTTACCCAACTTCTAAGCGGGCATGGAGGTTTTCAGTCTTACCTGCACAGGGTTGGGAAGGCGCGATCTCCTGATTGTGTGTTCTGCAATAGAGTGGCGGATGACGCTGAACACACCTTTTTCTCTTGCGAGAGGTGGGACGGCCTCCGCCAGCAGCTTTATGCAGACACAGGGGAGCTCTCTCCAGATAACATTGTGCGAGAGATGCTGAAGAGCGCTGGCAGCTGGAATCGTATTGCGCATTATGTTCGGGCTCTTCTTACTACGAAGAAGATTGAACTCGACCGGCAGAGGGATCGGACGGTAAGGGTTCCCTGAACTGACAACTCCCTTCCTCTCCTCCCCTCCCGTTGGTGAAGGGAATTCCCTGACTTGAAGGCCCCCAAAGCCGGGAGAGCGGGAGGGCTAGCCCGAAGTAATGTGTCAAACGGTTCCAGGCTAGTTCTCTGATGACAGGGAGGTGTTTAGTTGGTAACACTCTGTGCGTAAACGCATTCACCTACCCTACTCCCAAACAAAAAAAAAAAAAAAACGTGCAAGGGTGGAGAATGTTCTCTCGGTATTTTCAGATTCCTACAAGCTTTCCAAAGAAAAAAATCGATATCTGCTTTTGAAGTTAAATGAGGTAATTTTTCTTACTCTGCATAGAGCTATCTACATGCTCCCTGTCGTCGGAAAGATAATAGTTAAAATAGTCTTGGAACGCATTAAGCAACATTGAAAGGAATCAATTTTTAACTCTAGATGTTTCTGCATTGACCACATAAATACTCTGTGGATCATTTTGGAGCAGCGAGCAAGGTTGAGATCTTCAATTCACCTACTTTACATTGATTATGAAAAGGCGTGAAGGACACTCCGGAGAAACAAATAGGTATTATTTGAATGACATAGGATGGCGCGAGCTGATGCCGCGCCGGAGTAAAATCTAAGAGAAATTTGAGGACAACAGCGAAGTCTGTGAGAATTGCATTTTGTCCCCGATATTATCTCTTCTTGTTATCGATGACATTCTTCATCATGCCTTGTCTGGACGACGTGGTGAAGTTCTATGGACCATGGTATCTTTCCTCAAAAAACCTCGACTAAGTTGGTGATATCTGTTCGCTCTTTCACCGGGTCATTGATCTTGGGTGAATGGCTCTGTATTTGGAGAGAGAGAGAGAGTCGGAGTGAATATAAAAATCAATAACATTATCTCAATTAGTGTGCAGAGTATATCTAGTAAGCGTGGTTTTTGCCAACGGTGGCATCGAACTGAATTTCGCTTGACAGCGCTAGGTCTGCTCTGACTGTCTTGTCTAAATTCTGGAAATTTATTTCTCTCAACCCCAAGATCAAGTTGAGACTGTTCTGCCCTAATGTTATCTCCATGATGCTATTTGGGAGTAGCACATTTAAAGTGACCACCACTGCTACTCAAAAGCTCCAAGTCTTCGGCAACCCTTGTATATGACGTATAATTTCAAACAAAGAATTTGGTCAGTGTACAGGCCAGTTACCTGTGAGTTATGTGGTAATGGATAGGCAACGCATTAAGGAGGGGCGACAATTGCATTGCTACGCCATGCAGTGGAATCCACTCTTTCAAGATGGGCGATGAGTGAGTCACCCCAAAAGTACTCAGCGCAGAACAGTAGAAGAGGTTTCGAGAAGTCCTAGAAGGGGATGAAATGCATTTGATCGGATTGCAGATTTGTTCGTTAGAGCATCTGGTTTGCTTTCACTGTAGCGCTGTTCGGACATCAGGAGACTGATAGGATGAGAGTTGGTAATATGATTTAGCTGAAATCGTTTTTCGACGAGTATTTTTCGTTATTGCGAAATCGATGGGATAGAAAGTTTTGCAGGGGTGGCCAGTGGAGCTTAAATGACTCTATAGAAGCCTAATACGTGGAGAATTGTAGAATATATGTGAAATATTTTACCTTCTTAATCATACTATTCTCTTTACTCCAGAAAAATTAATTCACGATGCCAGTGCGTTGTGCTAGAAGCATTACGAGAATTGAGGTCAACTATTATGATACTATTTTTACGTTGGTCGGGTGCAGAATTTTCCTAATAATTTCTCTTCTTAACTAAGTAATATGAAACATTAAACCTGAGTTATACTCAATTATTTTGAATAAATTTATTATACTATCAATGATGTACGAAAACTTGTACATACACAAAACTTCCCATGCAATCTTTATCGTTGTAGAACGTGAAAAAAAAACACCATCTTCACTTGACTACGCTATTTCTATAAAACGATTTCACTGCATCGAATTGAAAAATGGAGATTGAAAAATTGAAATTTTATTCTCATACTCGTATGTACTTACATGGTCGACATTTGTAGGCGATTTCAACAAACTTTCGAATGCGAGGGCATGGATTCAATTTAGTATTTGGGCTATCGTAACTAGAGCTTCCAGTGGCGTCTCCAATACCGCTTCGCCCCGCTCCATAGCCATCCGGGAGAACGTTGAATTTACAATGTTTCTTCTTTTGGCACGCTTCCACGACTGTTTGCAGCAACGAGTACTGTTTGTGAGAAATGGGGAAAAAGGATTAAAATTAAATATAAATGAGATGTGTATTGAATTGTAAATGCAAATCTATGGAAAGGAATAGTGAAATATTTATGAATCATATGTAGCTTATCATTATTCACGAGTTCGTTTACCCATCACGAACTCGTGAATAATGATAAGCTAAGTTCAGTCTCTGAATTACTTATTAGTTCTAAGTACTGACGAAATTTGTATGCACCATATCTTATATCGTTACGATTCTTTGCTGGCTTAGGACGCAGTAAGTTCAAACGATAGGCAAATTTGACCCTTCATAATTTCGGTAATAGTAGTACGATTCCATCAAACTTTTCATATTTTATGAACTTTTCTGACCATCCCAGGTTAACTTAAGGGGGCTTTTTAGTAAAATTTAACAATATAGTAAAATACTATAGTTAATTTTATATGGTTTTACAGAGGAGCATCTTAATTATTTTCTTTTACAATTTTTCCATTAGATAATTTCTGATAATGATTCTTGTCTCACTTTTAGGTAGTAATTTTAAATACTTCGCTCCCCTACTAAATACTAATTGAAATCTTTCGTTTGATAGCTCAGGTTATATTCGCAAATATCCACAAAAAATCATGTATTTCATTCTATGTATGGCATTTCAAAGACTGCATATATTCAGAAAAGTATGTGTGACAGACGGACAGACAGACAGTCCTGCCAGATCTCATATCAAGTGCGACCCCGTATGGCGGATACGGGTCTATTTATTGATGTGTATATATGTTTTCATGTACTTTCTTTTCAAACTGTGCATGGGCAAGTCCTTGTTCGAGGACCAAAATATTATGAGAAGGATACCAAGAACACAAAACTATAATGAAGACTGGAGAAGGAGAAAACTTACAGTACGGGAACTCAAACTTCAGTATCGGCGGTTTTCTGGTCCGAGCAAGCGTGTTCCCGGCTGTCGATACTTTCCAGTGACCGTGATTCGGTAATGAACAATTTGCTCCCAGTGATATTGAATGCTGGAAATGGTTTATATCTGAAGAAGAAAGGGTTCGTATACGGTTCGACTTTGCCAAGAAAACTACTAAGAAATTCGAAGAAACATGAGCTGAAAGGAGATCAGTGGACGCCGAAAACTGCTACAACTCCTATCATACTCATTCAAGAGGGGCGAAGGCAGGAGATAGTTAAAGATGAAAAGAGGAGCTCCTCAATTCTGAAATTTCCTCAAGTGCCAAAGATGATGAAAGGAGGAAAATAGGGCGAGTTTATTAAAGACAAGCATAACGTATACCAATCCATAAAGAATGTGGTGAGAACTTTAACAGTCCTCTATCACAGTTCGAAGAAGACTAAGATTCACTGAGGAAGCGACGACTGATCCTCAAAAACTCAATATATTGAAAACAAAGGGGAACGTTTTCAGCGTTATCTTAAAAATCAGCCAAATTGACATACGTAACAGTATAATTAACTCGGAGGAGAAAGGAAAACAAATCCAAGAAGAAGCCGAAACCTGCTGTCCCGACCAGTGTCACAGGCGATTCAAGTAACAATTAACCGCACTGCCATCGAATTACGGCTAAATAAATGAGTACTGGAAAAAGAGGGAGTTCCGCTAGGGATTCAATAGGCACCTATGAAAAATAAAGCCATACAGGTAATTTTGAAAAGTGGAGCAACAAAGTCGAAGCAAGCGCGACTGTCGTCTGCAGCGTAGCGAAACCTAAGAGCGAAGCGAGAAAGGTAAGTGCAAAAGTTCTCAAGGCGATTGTTATTTGTAACAAGGGTAATCTATCTTATTCAGAAATACTGAAAAAGGCCCATCATCAAAAATTCAGTGCGAAAATATCAACATTACAAGAAAAACCCTGATGGATTTCACGCTCAAGTTAAACACTAACTTGTGGACAATATTGGAGTGCGCGCCCAAAAACCGGAGAACTACATACAGTGTAAGGTTGTCATGAGGCGGTATTTAGTTCAAGTCGGAAAGACTTTTGGAGGAGTCTGTTGAGTTTACGAAAAGCCTACGGGTCCCAAATTGCGGACGGCTGCCGAACCAGCATGAGCCAGACGATAGTTTTGTGTGGACAACATGTTTCTGGTCAAAAAGTCATGGGTTCCATTTAAAAAGGGGAGTATCGGATCAGTTAAGGTGGCTGGGTTATTCTACGGTGAAAGATCCACAAAATCGAGAGATTGTGTTTTGATGTCAAAATTGTTAGAGGCGACTTTGTTGAGACAATTCTGTCCCTAAGACCTAGACGTCTCATTTTACAACACCAGATTAATTGTAAGAGGGAAAACCCGATAGTGTCCTCCACCAACGCAAAAACTAAGCTATCCGGTTGCGTATGCAGTGTCGTCTGGCTTATCGCCCTTTATAGTTCTGAATGTTGGCCTACTATAAAAGGAAATGAACGGCACCTTGCGGTAATGGAGCAGAAGATATTGCTGGTCTTATGACTGCAAATGTATGATGTAGCTCTATGTTCCTGGGACCTAGAAGAAGTGAAGTAATCTTACAGTTGATTAGAGATTGACCATTGCTTGACGGAGTTTCAGTGACCAGCCATTGTTATTGTCGTTGTTATTCTGACATTATTTTTATTATTATTAGTGTGAATGAAGATTGCTGCGCCAATGATTATTATTATTAGTCTGACTATTGTAGACTATAATATAAACATGGAATTCTATGAAAACGAGTTGGAGAAAGTTCAATGAACTTCTTAGGAAAAAGTACTGCGCTCTAGGCGACTAAGATCAGTTGATAGTCCGAATCTCACACTTTAAGAGTGCTTTAAAGAGATAGGCCCTGCTATCCTAGGCAAAAACCGTAAAGAGGCTTCCTCGTGGAACCGAGAACTGTAAACGTTCAGAAAATCAATCAGACGGTTTCTGAATAGTACTTTTCAAAGTAATAAGAATGAAGACTGGTTCAACTTCAGAAACTTTCGGCGTAAATATAACACAATTTTAAAAATTTCGAAATGAAAGACTTGCTGTCAAGAACTGGAAGTCGAAAGAGAAACTTCAAGCCTGTGTAGTATCCTTAAAAGGGATGAGTCCGTCAAGCTGCATTCTTAGCTCGGAAGTAACTGTCCCGAACTCCAGAGTTGGAAGTACACCATTCATGAGAACAGATGATCAAAGTTGACGGAAGAGAGATGGTGGCTTCCACAAGCTTTTCGATACGAAAGTTATAAAGTGAAATGGAAAACTGCCAGAATATTAGTTATCTGTGAAGAAGCAAAAGCTGCTGTACTATTATTTTAGCAGGTCAAATCAACTGAAATGGAAGGCAACAATCGACAAATGCTAAAGGAAAAGAAGCACCTAAACTGACTTCTAGGAAACAATTTTGTTCTGCGTTACGAGCTTACCTCTTGGCAAAAGGTTAAGGTAGCTTAAACTCAAAGAAATTCTGACAGATCAGCTTAACATCATTCTGGCTAAAATTTCTTGCGAGTTTGGTTAAGCGTCATATTCTGAGGAATGCGCTAAAGTTGTATCCACTAAATGTAAACCACTACCAGTGCTTACAAGAACGTAACCCTGAAAGGCGAGTACGCGATAGGATATTTAACTGTGTGCCTTTCCACTTCGTGATGCCGCTAGAAAGCGTGTTGTCAATGATACCTTAAGTGTATCTGTGCTATAAATGGTTTTCGTTTAACCCCTCGCTATCGTTCGTGGTTACCTGAAATGCCCTTCAGCACCCCTCACGACTTCCCGAGACGCTTGCAGTCCTCGTCTTCTGTTCTGCACCAAGTGCCTTTAGGGCGACCCACTCTTGGGCTATCTTAGGAGAGTGGATTCTATTGCATGGCGCCCCTCATTAACGTGTGACCTATCCACTGCCACTTATGTTTTTCGATCACCGTGCGTACGAGTATCAGGCTTGTACGCTGACCGAGTTCTTCATTTGAGGTAGTGTCATTCCAGCGTACTCTGTTGATACGACGCAGACAGGTATTGAGGGAGCTTTTGGGTAACAGTCGAGTTTACTTTCCATGTCCTACTCTCAGAACACTAGGACAGAACAATTTCTACTTGATCTTGGTGTTGAGATAACTGCATTTCCAGATTTTAGACTGGATGGTCAATATGGATATAGCACTGTTAATGTGTCGGGCCACATCCAGTTCGGTGCTAGCATCGACAGAAACCAGCGTTCCTAGATGTACAGATTGATCGACAACTTCGATGCATTCCCCATTAATGCAGATAGGGAGAGTGCCCGCCAGACACAGAACCTTGATTTTGTTGGTGTTTATCTTCAGTCTAACTCTACTTGCTTCTCTTTCCAAATCCAAAACTATTTGGCGAAGGTCCATGATCCGGTGAGCGAGCAAACAGATGTGATCAGTGTAGTCAAGGTGTTTGAAGAAGGATGTCACTGTCCATTGAATGTCTCCACGTCTTCAGGACAAGGCAGGTTGAAGAATATCATCGATAAAATCATGTGTCGCTCTGGTGATAATTATTAGCCCCTCCTGCGTAGAGCACTGTCTCGAAATCGATGAAGAACAGGTGAAGCAAAGATCTTAACCCCGTACACTGTTCAAAAATAATCCGTAGAGCGTTGAAGTGGTAAATGTAAGAGGATGCGAAGCAGAAACCAGCCTGCTCCCTGTCGATCAAGTTTTCGAGATGTTCTTTGATGCATTCCAGGATTATTTAGTTATTATCTTTTCAACGGCGGGGAGTACGCAGCTTCCCCTCCAATTATTACACTCAAAACGGGTCCCCTCGATTGGGATCTTGACGATCACTGCCTTCTTCCACTCTCTGGGACAGGTTTCGGATTCCCAAGATTTCCGTACGAGTGGAAGTAGCACATCCGCAGTAATTGGAGATGTAGCGATACATAACTCTACGGGGAGACCAGCAAGTTCAGCGGCTTGACTTATTTCAGTGCATTGATGGCTGAAATGATTTCTCTTCTGCTTAGACAAATAGTCCGTACGCGCATGTTGCGGTAAAAAGCCATTTCACCCCCAAGAGCAGGAACCCCACTGGATGTGATACGGTTAAAAATTGTGGCGAAGTGTTCTTTCCATCTCTTTAGTTGTTCATTAATGTGGATGAGAAGTCGACCCTTTAGGTCGGGCGTTTAGGAAGTCTCCCTTGAACCGCGATTAATTGCTCGTAGAAACCATCGTTCTTCGCTATATTCGAAGTCTCCGTTGTTGCGTAGTATTGTACAATTCTAATGCTCCTTATCCTGGACCAGAATCTTGTAGTTAGAAGTCTGTCAGAAACAGGCTCCCAGGTCAAAAGAGCGCCCCTTGCGGTAGGCGAGGAGCGCCTGTGCAGTCTAGAAGCCAATGATAGTCTATTTATGATAGCAAACGGTTGTTGCCGAGAGGTCAATCTTTATTCGAGGCGTTGCTAACGTTTCAGTAGCAGTAAAATTTCGAGATTTGTAGGTTGCTAGCCCACAAATTCGTAGCCCTAGTCGGCACTTATGACAAGCAGGGAAGGCTGTATTCGTAAGCCCCAGCTCATAATCTGTGCTATGCTCACGTATAAATATTTATGCGCTGAATTTGGTTATTTCCTGATGACACTACTACACGCACTATGAAAAGGAGGAAACCGAATGATCTTTACATTAAAAAGATGACAAGGAAACCCTTCAAGTTTCCAAAGAAATGAAATATGTAGGAGTAATTTTTGTTTGTTTCCTTGCTGCCAATGCATCCATAGTGTGGTGGGTTGAGATGAGACCAAAGAGTTTTCACTGTAAGCTAGCCTCACGGTAAAGAACTGTATACTTGGGTATTCCCGATGCCCATAATACGACATCCGGGGTAGCGGTAGATGCATTAGTCAATCTGAAGCTCTTGGATATATTTACATACTCAGAGTACTTCAATGAGAGCAACTCATAGAGTAGTTCGTTTAAGTGTGTGAGGAACCAACGAACGTGACGGGCACATAGCAGTGGAAGAAATGTTGGGAGAACTGAATATAGTATAATCATTAACGTTCACGCCCCTACAGAGGAAATTGCAGAGTCGAAGAAGGATAACTCCTACGAGGCAGTAGAACGAACCCTCGAAGCCTGTCCCAGATATTATATCAAAATCATACTTGAGGATTTTAACAGCCAAATAGGGAAGGAGCCCGTATTCAGGAGATACGTTGGCTCCCGTAGTTTACATTAAAATACAAATGATAACGGACTGCGGATCACTTAATTAGCAGTGTCACATGAATTGGTTATTGGAAGTACTTGGTTTGCGCGGAAAACGGTCCACAAACAAACTAGGGCCTCTCCAGATACGACCAATTTCAACCAAATTGGCCACGTGTTGATCGAACGGCGCCACCTCTCAGCCTTGAAGAATGTCAGAACAAATAGGTGGGCCAATATAGACTCGGATCACTATCTCGTCAGAATGGTGCTCCGAGCTCGAATAGCAACACCACCCAGCCGCAAAAAGAGTCGGAATGGCTGGTTTGATGATCAATCTAGGCTAGCAAACGAAAGGAAGAATGCTGCATACCGAGTAATTTTGCATTCTCAAAGAACGTGGGCACGTCCAAGAGACTTATTACGAACCTCGGCGAGCGGAGAAGTGACGGACAGACGGAAAAAGGAAAAAGGAAGCCTAGTAGAACCAACAAGTGTGTGAGCTAGAACAGCTAGTACAGGGAGCAACCGCACCAGGCGCGGAAGTTTTACCAACAAGTCAGCAGGATGAAACCTTATACAACTCGATGCTCATCCTGCGGAGACAGAGAGGGAAATCTGATTTCCGACAGAATGGGCATATTGGAGCGATGGGTTGAGTACTTTGATGAACTACTGAACAACCAGAACATCGGCGAATTGGCGGTCCCATCAACTGAAGACGACGGACAAATACTGCCACCACCAGGTATTGGAGAAACAGTCCGTGCAATTCATCGGTTTATAAATCATAAGTCGCCAGGTGCCGATGGAATTACAGCCGAATTGACTAAATATGAAGGCGACCAATTACACCAAGTGGTTCATCAATTTGTGCTCAAGGTATGGGACAGCGAATCAATGCCTGACGATTGGCAACGAGGCATTATCTGCCTCATACATAAAAAGGGAGATATCACACAGTGCAGCAACTACAGAGGTATCACGTTGCTGAGTACCACCTATAAGATATTCTCCGCTATTTTGCTAGGTCGGATAGCCCCATATGCCCAGAACATCATTGGTCCATACCAAAGAGGCTTCACTCCAGGCAAATCAGCAACAAATCAGATTTTCTCTCTGCAGCAAGCGATGGAAAAACTGTTGGAATATGGACAACAGTTGCACCATCTATTCATCGACTTTACAGCCGCCTATGATAGCATAGCCAGGGTAAAACTATACACGGCCATGAGAGAATTCGGTATCCCGACGAAATTGGTAAGACTAACTAGGCTGACCCTGACCAATGTGCGAGGCCAGATAAAAGCAGCAGGATCACTCTCAAGACCATTCGACATCAACAACGGTCTACGAGAAAGTGATCCGTGATGCTGAGGTAAACACAAGAGGTACGATTCTTTTTAAGTCCGCCCAACTACTGGCCTATACTGACGATATCGTCATCATGGGAAGAACCACCCGAGACATACAAACTGCCTTCATCCAGATCGAGCAGGCGGCGCGAGATCTTGTACTGCACATCAATGAAGGCAAGACAAAGTATATGGTGGCAACGTCAGCACCGAAAACCAACCAGCCGACAACATCAAACCGCACTGGTCAAACGGGAAGAATAGAGATAGGAGACTACAACTTGGATGGACGATTCCGTAGCCTACATAACGACGAAATCTATGAGCGATACCATGACTTTCAGGTTGTGGATAAAATCCGGCTCAATAAGTTACGGTGGGCGGGTCACTTAATCCGTATGGATGAGGATGATCTTGCCCGGAAAGTTTGTAAAGGCAATATGTATGCTAGAAAAAGAAGACGAGGCAGACCCTGCCTGAGATAGAGCGATGGCGTAGGTCAGGACGCCAGACAGCTTTTAGGGATATCGAATTGGTGGACCTCGGCTCAAAGCCGGGATATCTGGAGGTCCTTATTAAGGCAGGCCTAGACCGGATACTGGTTGTTGTGCCGTTTATGATGATGATGATTGACGAGCGATTGAAGGACAGGTGCAGGAGTTTAGAAACCATTTTCTGTTTTTAGATTGAACATGGTGGAATTACTTTGGATACCTTGGTCACTATGTTATAGAGGGAAATAAAATCTCAGATATTTTAGGAGAAAAGGATTTTCCTGTCATAACCAACCAAACATATCTCAAGTTTATCCTGTCGAGAAGCAGGAAGTCTTCCAGAAGTATTGTTTCTTAGCATATGTTCAGAATAGGAAGAAAATGCAAGATTATATTAGTCCACCCTCTAATGAGGAAGCGGAATTTATGCAGCACCAGTCATTAAATTTCTAGTGCTGATTTACTCCAGGGTTAGTTGGTTCCAGTACATCAACTATCGAAAATCCTGGGATACACAAACACAAAATTACCAACCATCAAGGGAAAAATGGCGAATATTCATATGTGGATAGGATGCGACCTGGAAGCCTCAGTTTAAATGGAAATGACTGAAGAGAATGCATAAAATAATAACGAAATCAAGGTAACGCTGTAGAAGGCGGCAATATATTTTGATTATGCATTTAAGCTAAACTTATTACAAATTTTAAACAAATTCTTCCGAGAAATGAAGTGATTTTATCAACAACTTGAACCATAATCTTGGAATTAAATTCATCTTTGGATTTCATTCACTTAATTGTAGCAAAAGTGGAGCATTTCCGAGGTTTCCAATTTTTTTTTATCTCGATATGTGCAAATGTATATGCATGCTTATTCTTCTTCTGCTTTGCTTCACTCTCTAAATCTACTTCTGTTGAGTAAAGTTGTATTTTCGCTATGTCGTCAATATGGTGGCTCAATCTAATATGTGTCTTGATCGAACTCTCCATTTAATCAAAGGGATTCCTATGGCTTCTATCAGATCCATCTCGTTAAGATAAAGATTAATCACCCGTACACGTTTATTATTTACTTCTGACAAACATTTTTCCATTTACATATTTCAGAATAATCTGGGTATTTCCATGTCAGGAAGGATAACATCGATATAACGGCACATGGTTTAGAGAAAATGTTGCACGAAGGGAGAACCACCCTGACTGCCGTTGGTGATTTGTAAAGTGATGCTGCCATCTAATTACATTAATTTCACGGAACATTCGTAATGAATTACTAAGTGAGCTTTTCAATGTTCAAAAGGAATATGCTTCACTTTTGCTTTATTCAAGTTGATTTATGTTAAATATCAAGCTCAAAACTAGAGCTGAGTTTGTACTTGTGAATGGAGCCGTTTGTCAAGAATAATTTAATTGACCTCGTGCTGTATTGAAGACGATATAATATAATATAATTATTTGTGTATATTTCGAAAGGACGATAGGGACGAGCTAATTACTCCAAAAAGTCTTTTATGATATTTCAAAGTGTACTTTTTACTTTTACAAATGTTTACAAAAGAGCACTCTTCGTACGTATTCAAGCAAATCTCTTGGCAACTACTTGAATTAGATACTTAGGTTCCGTTCTCCGTAATGATGAATTTAGTAGGATTTGAAGATTTGAAAATTTGCTCAAGTTTTTTGTTTTGAATGTTTCTAAAAATACGCTTAATGTTTGCCAGCATTTCGACATTATGAGGAGTCATTTTGCGCCCAATTATCCACCCCCGTTTAAAGTCCTTGTTAGGAAACCTAAAAATTTTGCGATATCTAAAATACTGTTTTCTGTGAGCATCTTTGTTTGAGTTCTTCAAATTTCTTATTTATGTTAGAAGCTGTTCAATTTTTGAACGAATATTATTCTGTCATTCTATGTATAAATTTAGATGTTTTCCCCAATTTTAATATCCCCATTTACATTTCAAAGCGGCATACTGAGCCCACGCACAACTTTATTGAGAGTTTACTTGCCATTTAGCACTAAATAGAAATTTTTCAGATGTTTTCTCGTCGGATCCGGTGATGTCCTCTTCGTCCTATTTTCACAACTTGATTGATTTTCGACCTTGTTGATACGTATGTACATATATATATATATTATTTGGTTACTTGGTGGAACACTTCAATGGATTTGTAATGTCGTTTTGGGTCATATGAGAATGTTGACCTTTTTTATTTTCGGACGGAAGTTTAAGTATGGTCTTTTTATTGAGAGAATCAATCGAGACAGAATAAACTAACCACAGAGAAGAATCTGAATGGAAAAACTGAGACTACGCGGTTGAAGCATTTCCGAAGTTGAGCTTTGCGATGAGATAGGTTTTTGGAACAGGACGAGAAATTATTAGGAATGGCGGGAGGGGTGGAGAGACATATCGTTACCACATATATACATATCGCCAATCTCAATCCCCAGACAATCGGTTACTACAGAAAAGGCTTCTAGCCAACGGCGGCGGAAGGCAATTCGGAGAAATGCGAAGCTTATTAGGAATGACGACATGGGCGTTGCTGCAGCATCAGATGTGAACAAGGTAGTAACCCCAGTGAGATCCAAACTTGGTGCAGTAGACTGCTCCCTACGGCTACAAGCAGGGAGATTGGTTAAGTTGATTTGCAAGATGTCAAAGACTCTTCCTTTCTACTGGTAACGAGGTTGAAATTGCAGCACTGTCCTTATATGTTTTTTTGGTACAGCAGTCAATTAATAAAATCTGTAATATTGGACAAGAAGAGGGGGCTGGGATTTCCCAGGATGAAAAATCCTCAAAACCAAGAGTTATTATTGCCTCTGTGCACTTACCCTATGATTCACTGTTTTCTTCACTGACGTAAGATTTAAAGGATTTTGTAGGGTATGTGGAGTTAAGTGGACTCGGACTTTTAATAGGTTGTGCAAAAACTCAACATTTTTGTTGAGGAAATGGTAAATGATTTGACTTCATCTTTTCAGTTGGTCTTATGATTGCGAATCTGGTGTGTGACCCAATTTTCGTCGGGTCAAGAAAAAACGAAGTAATTGACCTAAGAATTTGTACCGCGGCGATAGATTGTGGTACACAGACGGAATCCTAGGGAAGCGGCATAAAGTTGAATGTGTTTCTTTGCAACAAAGTGCTATTTCCTAGGCGGCTACGGATTACTTTAGGGATAGAAGCTCAATTGGAAATTCTGAATCACATAATTTTACAGTTACTTTGAAGAGCTTTGTCATATTATCCTAGTTAAACCCGTTAAAATGACAGAACCGACAACTCAAACCACTCAGGAAATCAACCAGACGACTTTTGGATCGAGTTTATAAAAGCGATGAGATTGAAGAGTGGTTAAACTTCAGGAATTCACAGCGTGAATACATGAGGCTTATAAGAGACTCTTTTAGAATATACTGTGCGAAACTGCAAAGCGAAAGAGGTACTTCAAGCCTTTGCAGAGTCTTTAAGCGAGATTAGTCGATCAAGTTGGACTCTCTTAGAAAACTGGATGGAACTTTCGTGAACCTCACAGTCGAGACGGTGAAGGTTCTCTTGGAAGCACACCAGCTGGGAGAACAGGTTCCATAGGTGGGAGGGTGAGAATCAACGATTTCTGTAAAACCTCCACCATGAAAGTACTCCACCATGGAGAAACTGGAACACTGTGGTAGTGGTTTAAAAAACAAAAGCTGCTATAACATCCCTTGAGCATTTCAAAGCACTTGGAATGACTGCGTCTATCGGGTAATACTAAAGAAGAGCATCAAATGTCAAGAGCGACTGCTCTATCTCTATTTTTTAGCATGTTTTCCTTTAGCCCACGTGTCTACCTCTGGGCGGAAGGTTCAGATAACTTTCACACTGCATATGCGCGACGAAAAGTTCCACTGGCTAAAAGAAAACCAACATGCTTATGATCGTGGAAAGTCCTGCTCTTCCGGGAGGAAGCTCTGAAAGGTGAATATGCAATGAAAGTGTCCGTAGACATTGAAGAGCCTTTTGACTGCTCGGTGTCTAACTTTAGGTACATATGTGGATCTATGCTATGCTAACACAGAGATTGCTATGTGCCCAAATATTGGTCGTTATGTGACAACATAAGGTTGTCCGTAAAGAGGGGTCACACTTTCGTGGAGTATGTTGACCAACTCGCTACTATGTCAATTTTAGAATCTGTCAATATCCACCCAAGCTTATGTCGATTCCGGTTCTATGCCAGCTCTTGGTCGAGAGCTCGGGACGGTATGCAGAAATATATAACGCGCCGTTGATTGAATTTACATGATTGGTGAGTCAGGCATGTGTTTTCAGTAAATCTAAATGAAATCATCAACAGTTGGCCTACAGCATTATACGACCACGAGCAGTGATGCGATACTTCTAGACAAAGTCTTTAAAATAATTGAAAGTCTCGTAAGCAGCTGGGGGAAATCAACATCTTTCCTGCTGCCTCAGAAAAGGCAGCTTCGTATCCACTGATGACTGTTCTGGCAATGGATTTTTGACAAAGAACAGCAACATAAACGCCGTTACTGCAGCGCCAGAGGGACACTCAAAGGAGCCGAACTAGTTGACTAATCTAGTAAAATATCTTTCGTTGACAAACTTGAAAATCCGTCTCCGAGGAGCACATATTACGTTTTGGTATCTATTGGTATCGTGAAGAATGAAACAAATTTTCCAAGATAAGAGGATTTCTCCTTGCCATTTCTGGGTTATTGACGAACGATCGGAAGACAGGCGGAACGCAATCTCCCGCCATAGTCAAGCTTCCTTGAAGGCGCTGAGTAGCCCTTTGATTGCCTGCAAAATCATTCAGGAATGTAGAAATCGTTTGAACTATATATCTAGATTCAATACGGTAGAACTACTTTGGGTAGAGCAGGATCCACGGAATATTTTCTATATTAGTGTCCCGCTTATGGACGTATAAGACATCAACTTTTGTGTTGAAGTATTCCAGCAGCAGCGGATAGCATCACATTTACTAAGGGAGAATTTTGACGGGTTGCGGTTGGAGCACTTTTAGGAATATCATCGTGTTAAGATGCTGGTCGCGCAAGTGTAGTGGGTCGACAAAACGTGGAATGGGAATGTATTCGAATTTGGATTTACTTTGATGTTGCTGCTAATTAGGAAGTTGTCAAGATAGGAGTGGCGAGTGCCGGCGTAGAATTGGAGATATTTGGTGCAGCATTACTTGTTATCAGCCAGGGCGGTGTAGCACTACTCTGGTTTTATAAGTCGAACCAGGAGTTATGTCAGCAAGGGACTTGCTGACAAGACATGCACTCAATTCAATCATAATAATTGACGGGATAGTTTGGCAAACTGTGAAGATCCCGTATAGCATGGTTAGCGGATGCTTGTAAGGTTAGTGAGCTCAGATTGCTATTGTACAGAGTATCGGTGGAGGATACAGATGGTCGCGTGAAAAAGGACGTTGAGATTACGCAAGGTTTGTTTGGTTGGATCGAGTTGCTTCACAGTGAGTCGACTCGTTTCTGTTTCCTTAATTTTGATGAATTTAGGGCATTAATTGACCCGCTGACATTTCATACATTTCAGAAGCTGCTATGCTATTCATTGTCTTCATGACCAAAGTGCAGTTTATCGCTTTAACTGGATTGGGACCCTCGACCTCGAAGAAGGTATGAAACACTATAATCCTAGTTTTATTCTAGGGCTGAGACGAATGGTTTTACGGAAAGTCCACTGGGAATGAATTGGGCATCCAGGCGCCTAGCGATCTCTTGGGCGGAATAAGTGTGCTCACGATTGATGGGGGATATGATTCTTTTCTAAAGGGGCTAAGTTTATGTGAAGGACTTTGACAAGAAGGTTTTTGGTTGTTGTGTAGTCCTCTTTGTTTTTAGGAAGTATATATTTGGTGATTTACAAGGAAACCTTTAGTAATAGGATTGGTCACAGAGTTTTGCGTGGTATAAGCTTTCAGTTGACTAGTACAATTGGAGAAATTCTGGTATCAAAATGTCGGCTGCTTCATCATCATCAACAGCGCAACAACCGGTATCCAGTCTAGGCCTGCCTGCCTTACTGGCCTACGCCAGCTCTCCATCTCAGGCATAGTCTGCTCTGTCTTCTTTTTCTACCGTAGATATGGCCCTTATAGATTTTCCACGCTGGATCAACCTCTTCCATACGGATTAGGTGACTCCTCCACTGCAACCTATTGCGCCGGATTTTATCCACAAGCAGACGGTCTGGTATCACTCATAGATTTTGTCATTATATAGGCTACGAAATCATCCATCCTAATGTAGAGCGCTACCAAGGAAGCTGCTGCATGGTCGCTGTTTGTGATGTTTGTGTTCATCTTCACGCTGCCGGTTGCTGTGACCGTATAATAAAAACTGCCTGATACTCCATAAAGGACTGATGCGGGAATATACCAGCAGCCCTGGGGGGGATTGAAACTCCGGAGCCCTCCCTCCCCCCTCAGAAATTGCAAGATCAATTTTAATCCGGGACCCTCCCAAAAAGGACGAACAGAACGGTTTACTTTTTCTGAACTGTTTGCTTATGGAGGGTATAGGGGCCCATAGTGCTGAATCGAATCTCATTATCCAATGTTAGTATTTTACGGATTCCAAATGTGGAAGATCCTCTTCTTAAGATATTAGATATTGAGAGGGAATTTTGAGGTTGAATTGAGAACTACTGTGGCGCCGATGTCTACTGAACGAAATCTATGGTAGAAAATTATTTTAGGTCAATAAAAGGTTTTATCAACTTCGCTTCTTCATATGCACTCAAAAGAAGATGATATACGTTGGTAATCATCTCAGTCGTAAGTTTTTCAGTAATCCAAAGCTTCTAGGCCTTCTGTTCCTTATAAGTCATTTTTTAGTGAGTAGTTGAACCTCGTGTATATAAAGTTATCAGGGAGCATGATAGAATTCTTTCTTGATTTCTCATAGTCAACACTTCTATATTACGGAGAATCTAGGGTAATTTCGGCATGTTTCTTCTCCTTTTAAAAGCATTAAAAATTAGTCGAGAGATCTTCCGATGTGCTTTAGATATTCCCTAAGCTTAGTATCAGATTACAACTTCTTATACAGAGAGCGACTTGCCTTATAGGCACGAGGTGCTGGTTTAATGTCATCACTATGAGTAGAAAGTCATTTAGAAATATGAATACATAACGATGTCGGTATGCAACGGTGACTTTATCTATTAGCCGCTACATGGTTTGCCATGAATCGAGAGCCTAAACTGCACAGTCATGATCTGATAGAGCGATGGTTCAGGGGCTGTGAAGGTGGTCTTCCGATGCCTCATCTTGAGATATATGTCGAAATGCGTTTAGACTTGTAATGGATCTTCCTTTTGATTTATAAACAGCTTCTCTGCATACAAATCTCCATGCCCAGATGGCATAGCGCCAGTCATGCTACAGAAGCAACAGGAAAGGGTTGTGCCGTGGCTTGTTGAGATTTACCGGAGCTGTATCTCTTTAGGATACGTACCCCGGTCCTGGAGGGGCGCATGAGTGGTTTTCATACTGAAAGCAGGCAGGCGCGGTCATGAGTCCGCGAAGGACTTCCGACCAATCAGCCTGACCTCTTTCGTGCTGAAGACCCAAGAACGCGTCCTGGACATTCACTTAGGGACGATTATGGAGAGAACGCCTTTCTCTAAGTCCCAGCATGCCTATCTCAAAGGAAAATCCACAGAAACCGCCCTCCACGAGGTAATTGGCACGGTTGAGCGGTCGCTGCAGTACAAGTAGTATACCCTTGCTGCTTTCTTGGATATAGAGGGAGCTTTTAACAACGTCAGTACCAACGCCATCAAGGAAGCCTTGACCGGTATTGGATTGGAGGGGTATCTCATGTATTGGATTATATCCATGCTAAGTACCAGGATAATCCAGTCGGATCTGGGAGGCAACCACTTGATCAGAGCTGTGAACAGAGGCATGCCTCAGGGTGGCGCCATCTCACCGGTGCTCTGGTTAATAGTAATGGACAAAATTTTACGTACATTGGACAGTAGTGGGGTGAAGGTGGTGGCGTATGCTGACGACTTGGTACTATTAGTATCAGAGATATTTCTGTCCAATATGAGCGACATCATGGAAGGAGCGTTGCCTGTGGGTCGCAAGATGCGGGCTCAGCATAAACCCAACGAAAACGCAACTGATGCTATTCACCACCAAGACAAGGATACCTGAATGCCATCTACCACGGCTGAATGAACAAAGATTGGTTCTTTCCTCTAATGTATCTGGGTGTAATCCTGGATCCTAAGCTAAATTGGAGATTGAACATAGAACTGAGGGTTGGCCTGTATAGCCTTCTATGCCTGCAAGAGAAACTTTGCAAAGAAATGGGGTCTTCGGCCGAGGATGGTTTTCTGGATGTACACCGCTATAGTGCGTCAAATCCTAACGTACGGCTCTATTGTATGGTGGCAGGCTTTAAAGAAAAAATACAATAGAACGAAGCTTAATAGGATTAAAAGAACTGCGTGTGCAGGTGCTACTGGGGCTCTGTTGTAGTCTTGCCCGGCAGATGCTCTCAATGTACTCCTGCATCTCCTCCCCTTAGACCTCCACATTAAATATGTTGCAGCGTGCAGTGCCGTCAGACTACGTGAGTCCGGATGTTGGGCAGTGAAGTCCTACGGCTACCTCAACATCCTAGATAAAACACCTCGGGAAATCTGGGAATCCCCCACGGACTATGCCACACACAAGCTGAACTTCACGAGAAACTTTGCTGTGGACCTTCCAACCAGGGCAAAGTGGAAGATCGGCTGCGTGTTGCAAGGCAAGGTTTACCCTTGGCAGTCCTTCAGTGAATACAGTCGGTGTTCCGCTGGTGGCTGACGGGGACCGAGTCTACTCGCACTACCTAGCAGCTGCTGGCCTGAGATGGCGAAGGCTTACAAGCTGTGCCAAGTCAAGGAGAATTTGGCCCGTTTATAGCATAGGCCGATCACGAGAGCTCCTGTACCAGACGCGTGCAAATGCATTCAAGATTACGGCGTCTGCACTGGGCACTGACCCATAGGAGACCATGCCGCTAGGCTCGGCATACCCTACAACACGCATTGCCGAAGCTGCGGAGAAGGAAGGGAAACCCTCATGCACTTTCTCTGCGATTGCCCAGCTTTGGCTAGAGTCAGGTTGCAGGCACTGGGTAAATCATTCTTCGGGGACCTCAGAGAGATTTCTAGCTGCTGGGGGGAGAGCTGCTTTCTTTCGTGAATGCTACGGGCTGGCTCTGAAGATCTGAGCCGGCTCTCTGCCTCCCTGCTCCCATAACAACAGTCACGGTCTTAGGAGTTTGTGGCATCAAAACGGCGCACCAAAGCGCTAATTGGGCTCCTCGGAGCGGCCACTGATACTTACCTACCCTACCCTACCTTTTGGTTATAAATTGGTTGGTTATAAATTGGTTGGTTATAAATTAAAGAAATATTGCTGCCTGCATTTTCAACCCACGCCACGCCATTGCTCAGTTGCTCAGAATAAAATATCGTTGAATGCGTATTGCCCCAGGGATAAAGTCTACTTCTTGTTTTTCTCTGATAGGTTGACTCCTGTTTCAGAATCTTGTTCTGCTTTTGAGCCAACTCGAGATCCAGAAGGTTGTTTCCTCATAGATGTACACGAATTTAGTCTATGAATTACTCTCCAACCATAGAATCTGGTATCTGGAGCGCTATTAATAAACAAAGAAACAGTCCCCTGCTGTGAGGTTAGTGTGAAGCGAAAACGATTCTGTTTCACCTTGATCCACCTTCCTGCCGATGCATAGATGAAGATAGGCCCATATGCACAGCACATAGGCTACATGTGCCTGACTACCTTCGACCTTAGTAAGTATCACATCTTGATGAAAACATATAACAGAGCCTTCTTGAAAAAAAAAAATCAAATTTTAGAACCTCCTTGGGTTCAGTATGCTTCCAGATTACGGAGTTCGGCACAGTTTTCCTTAAACTTTGATAATATGAGGAATTTGAGTCCAGAAAGTTTTGTAGTATCTTCCTCGTTGTTTGTTTAGCTCATATCACTTCTGTTGCTTTCCTGGTTTTGAAATTTTCTCTCCAAAAAGGGTAGCATATACCTGTATACTTCACACCCACGATAATTATCTGGATACCAAATGTAGTTTGACTGAAGTTGTCGCGACATGCTATACTCAGTTATTGGGGTATTTAAATGGGGGACGGTAGGGTCTGAGAGGTAGTGTTACGATTTATTCTATAATTGCTTCTCTTGTCGATATATCAAGGAGAAATCACTCATTAGGTTCACAACATTATAGTCACCTTTCCACAATTAAATTTGCTTTAAGTTGCTTATATCAGTTTCAGAACCACGATTCTGGAATAGCTTTCAACGTTCCTTAGGTCTCGGTCATGGCCGGGAGGACAAAACATGAAAAACAATTGCACACTTTTCTTTTAAAACTAATTTCATGGAAGAGAAAAAGGAAAATTAATTTACTAACATAGACATGTCCTTACATCATACTATTTATGAAAGGAATTATCCATATCCCATTACCAAGGAGTATTGTGTTTGTCTGAAGGACTACGCTATTTTCTGCTTCAGTAAACAAAATGAACGTCTCCCTAAGGATGTTGGATACTTTTCCATCATGTGCTCCTTGTCATTAAACTAATGGATGAACATAGTTACGAAATACAATATAAGAAAAAAAACTTGAATTTATGGCGAGAGTTTGTTCTATTCTTTATGTGGACAGTTTTGGACCAATGATCCATGGCATCCAAGTTGCTTTAGGGTAATTTTCTTCTTAGTGAAGGAGGACAGGAAAAAATGGATTAACATTGTTATGTTCGCGTTGCTAAGAAATATATGCCAGAAAGTGAATGGAGTTTGTCAATATCGATGTTTTTAAAACTACGTCAAAAGCTGCTGAACGGCGAACGGCTGAGGTGGGCATTTTGCAGTTCTGGCTTTACCCCCTTTTAAGAGAATAATGTAGTTTGATTTTGATATTTGGTATCTGTTGTGCGAAGGAATGGGAAAAGGTGGTTTAAAAGCTATGATAATATAATAAGTATTGAGATTATTACCAGGAACTAACTGTTTGTCGTTCTGGCTTCCTAATTATTAATAATATTATTGAAAATAATGGTGGCAAATTAGGTACTTGTTGTAAACGGCGATGAACAGGATTGAAATATGTAGGGTCAGCGACACTTCGCGAACACACATTCCCATTCTGCTGGACTATCTATGTTTTTCCATATTGGAACTGTGGTACTTTCTTGCCAGTCAGATGGTGTTCTACCTTCCTGAATAAGCCGATTAAAGAATTCACCAAGCCACAGTGTAGGGTCCCAGCTCTTCGCTTTCCAGAGCTCAGATGTGATGTCGTCAGGTCCTGTGGCTTTCCCCGATTTCATTCGTTTTATTGCCTCCTCGACACACTGCACTGTCAGTTAAGTTCTTGAGGGTTTTATGTGAGCACCTGTCTGGAAGACTTAATCCTACAGTCTTCTTAGGATACGGATTGATTTTGTGACCACAATCAAAGCCCCGCTGAGACAAGCAACAACAGTACCAGTATATACCAAGTGCATGGCTTAGCATTCATAGTGGTGGATGCAAGACCTACCTAAATTTCTACCGAACTAAGGAGTACGGCACCCGTGATGAAACGCAACACTACGCCGAGGCCCGAAGGTCTCTTCTCGCTTGAGAATAACCACAAGCCTCATGAAACTCACACTAGGGGGCCGACCGCAAACAACCGAGCTGTACTCACATACAACGGGAGTTCACCCGAAGTATGAGAATCCAGGGGCTATCCCGGTTCCCATGGTACCAGTATACCCCTGGTAAGGTTTCGTGACCAATTGCCACTTCAGATGAATTCCCGTGCAGATTCGGGTCTGATCGCCCTGATTAGGCCTTTCGAGCATTCGCCTACTGGTCCACGGCCGGCAAGCCAAAGTGAGTACAGCGTCTCCCGGTGCCACCACTATGGAGGTTCTCCTCGGCCACTTGGTTTTGGTTTGGCCGACAGGGTTGCCGCCCCGTCTTCCTCACCGCCACCTCTGAGCACCAGTTGCGCTGACAGTGAAGCCCATAGTGTTTTACGTAGGCACCTGTCGTGAGACTTAATCCTACGGTCCTCTTAAGACACGGATTGATTTTGTGACCACAATCAGAGCCCCGCTGGGACAAGCAACAACGGTACCAGTCTATACCAAGTGCATGGCTTAGCATTCATACTGGTGGATGCAAGAATTACCTAAATCTCTACCGAACTATGGAGTACGGGACCAGTGTTGATACGCAACACCACGTCGAGGCCCGAAGGTCTCTTCTCGCTTGAGCACAACCACAACCACCATGAAACTCCCACTTGGGGGGCCAACCGCAAATAATCGAACTGTACTCACATACAACAGGAGTTCACCCGAAGTATGTGAGTCCAGGGGCTTTCCCGGTTCCCATGGTACCAGTATACCCCTGGTAAGGTTTCGTGACCAATTTGCCACTTCAGATGAGTCCCCGTGCAGACTCGGGTTTGATCGCCCTGATTAGGTCTTTGGAGTATTCGCCTACTGAATCACGGTCGGCAAACCAAAGTGATTATAGCGTCTCCCGGTGCCACGACTATGGAGGTTCTCCTCGACCACTTGGTTTTGGTTTGGCCGATAGGGTTGCCGCCCCATCATCCTCGCCGCCACCTCTGAGCACCAGTTACGCTGACAGGTGGAACTGGTCCAAACTTCGGCAATGATTGTGGAAGTGGAGGATGAGAAAATTCTTCAGTTGAAATCTGCTCCAAGTATTCTCGCCATCTATCCGTTGCGGCTCGACGGTTGGTAAGCAAAGTACCGTTCTTGTCATTAACGCAACAGAAGTGTTCCATATCCTGTGTACGTTCGTTAAGGCTTTTAGCAAGTCGATACAGACCTTTCTTGCCATCCCGAGCGCCTAGTTTATCGTAAAGATTTTTGTAATGTTCCGCTCGGGTGACAGCGACTGCTTTCTTTGCTTCCCAATTTGGCAATTGAACAGTGTTTTATCACCGAGAAATTTGTGGTAGACGCGTTTCTTTTCACGGGCCTTCATTTCAACATCATCATTCCAAAGCCAAGTATTTCGGTTGATGTACCGCTTACCTGGCTTCATGATCCCGATGGTTGCAGAGGCCGCTTTGTGGATCGTGTTTTTCATTTGGTGCCACGATTCTTCCACATTCGTAATGGTTGGTAATCGCGTAAGTGAGATCATTTCTTCTTTCTTCTCACCAAATCGCCACCATTTAATGCGCGGCGGGCCAGTGCGTTCCTCACGCTGTTTTATCGGTGGCTTAATTCGCAGGATGGGAATCAACGGTTGATGTTAAGTACGATGGTATCATAGGGAACGGCTTTGCAATCAGTGACGGTGGTAAAATGCCGGCGTCTTATGAGAATAGAGTCGATTTGCTTTTTACTGTTCGCACTATAAAATATAGGAAGATGAGACAATCGTTTGATGAACCATGTATTTATAAGTACAAGGTCATGAGTGCCCGCAAAACCGATTATACACTCGCCATCCTCATTGCGCGCACCGAACCCCTTTCCCTTATGGTACCTATTACCGTCCGCTTTTAATCCATATGACCATTAAGGTCGCCGGCAATGATGATATAGTCGTCAGCAGGCACATGACAAGTCTTTTCATCGAGAAGTTGCCAGAAGGTATCTTTCTCGGCATCAAGTCGACCTGCCTGTGGTGCGTACGCGGTGGAGATGTGAATAGTTCGATCTGTTGATATAATGGTAAGCTTCATCAGCCGATCATCAAATCGTTCGACTTCTTTGATGGTATCACGGAAACCCTGTGAGATGGCAATGCCAACAACAATGATATTGCGTTGGATCAGTGGCGAGGCTATGATCACATCCCAACTGAGGACGCACACGATCGATGTGGGGTTGCACCGATAGTGAAAAAAGTACGAGAAAAAGGCAATCGAAGACGCCGTGGGGACATGTAAATCGCATTCACTTGCCAAATCAAAATGGACGCGAAACGGCCAAAAAGTCCGTTGAAACAATGATGGCTTGATAAGCTAGATAGTGATTTGAAAGTCTTTCGACTCCATACAGATCAGTTCTATGACCAAACAAAACGACTCGATCAGGACGAGCTGACAGCGCATCTGAGGAAAACATAGGCTGTTGTTTAATCTGCGAGTTTATCCTGCAGTCTTTCGTGGGCGTCATCATTGCGGTCATTGCTACGGAGGAAATAGTGTAGAGGTTGGGAGCTCACTGTCACAGGCACAGGAGGCGAGGAGGTAAAAGTAGAACGCCATTGCGACCTAAGTTTATTTGAAACTAGAGGCGCATGGTTTCAGTCCACCCGTTTGTATTTGTCGGCGGGGTTGATCTCGATTTTCCCTGAATTTCCTGGAAAGACAGATCTCGTCATTCGATGAAGAGGGAGCCTCAAGGAAGTAAGGATCTTTCGCTACTGTACTGGTATATTTACAAGCGGCGATTGTGGGAAATACATATCCAACCAAAACCTCTGCGAAACCCCCAAAACACCGCTCATCGATGTCTTCATACACAGGTTCTTCCGTAAGATTAAGTAGATTTATCAACAAAATGTTGTTTTTCCAAGAATTGCACCAACGAACCAATTTATAATAATTTCAGCTCACCAAAGTTCAAATCAGAAAGTAGCCCTAATCAGGTTAATACACACATGAAAGCTAGCACCATAATTATTCCGTTTTTAGTTACAAACTGAATAAAGTTTCCAGAGAAATTCAGGACAGGGTCGTCCTTATACGACAAAAAGAGATAAGAGTGGCTTTGCTAATTAAGACCTGAATTTATTATGAGGAGGGGATATCTCACCTGCGTAATGAATAAATCATGGAGTCCCTTTCGTCGTTCTAGATACTATTTATTTAATTTTGGGGAGTAATAAGACGAACACAACTTCTATTTAGTAAGTCATCGCCTCATGTATCTTTTACTGGTAAACTTTTAATTGTATATTTAGGGTTTGCTTCTCTGTAGTTCCTTATTTCAATGAAAGCAATTGCAAAATAGCTCCTCTTAATATTGGATTATTCGGTTGATCCTAGATAAATTACAAGAAGTTTATTTGTCCACGAATGTAAGTATAGTATGTAGGCATGAGCCTTTTATTGGGTGAATATAAATTCGCACATACTCGTCCATTCTAGTGATTGGGGATGATTTTTGTTTCTTTTTGGGTTATTTCGGCCCCGTGCTAAGAACGCTTCGCTGAGAATTATTTTCCAAACCAAATCATTAATTTCTCACGATCTTTTATTCATGATTATGGTCTGGTCTACACATATTTTGCAGCCGTGATCCGAAGTTTATGCCTGTTTGCGGAAAGTAATTAGGGGTTGTTTATCTTCTTTTGAATGTAAGTTGAATTGATTATTTCTCTTTAATAATTCTATTAATAAGTTCGAAAGACACGACTGCTACGGTCTACTTTTGTTACTTCGCAGAGAGTCAGCTGCAAGCATATGGAATGGGGGAATTTTCCAAAGCAATACGTACGTACGAATATGCATGTTATAATTAGATATGATATCAGAAATGAAGTTATATATATATTTAAGCCGAAACTGTTGAAGTGCGTAGGTCATTTTGAACGAAGCAATAATAAATTTGCAATTGCCGAAATTATTACTTGAATCAAAGAAGTTAGTAGTAGTGTTCAGGCTAATACAATTTTAAGGGGTTGTGCCTTAAGGTGGTTTGAAATAATCCATGTTGATTTCACATCGACAGCCTTACCAATAAATCAAACGCTTACCTCCATGACGGTAATCGTTAGGTAACGTAAATCAGCAGATGAGGAAGGATGAACGTGTAGGATAACGTAGAGAGGAGCTGACTGGTCCTTCAGGGCAGGGGTTGTGCAATAAACTGAATACTTGTTCATAAGTAATTGATTGCCATGGAGCCCGAAACTGAGCTCCGGGTCGGAAAAACGGAAACATAATGACTAACAGGGAAATGGAAAATAAATTATGAATTTGGAATTTGAAATGTGCGAAGCTGAAAGTGAAGCTTCGATGCCCTACTTTCGAACGATGTACAGATGTACAAAAGAGCAAGTCCAACGTGGAATTACTAAAGGCCATAAGCTTTACAACATAACTAACGATAATGGTAGCTGTCTCCTAGATCGCGTATAACCTGGTCACCCTGTTGCCCGTGTCGGTGGCATTGTTGATTAAATCTTCCAGAAGACGAAATAGGAAGGTTTGGCAGAAGGAAGTCCCAAATCTGCATGTCACAACCCTATCTTTCACCCCTACCAGGAAAAGCGGAAGAGAGGAAAGCTAGTGATTTGGACACAACTTGTCTAATGGCGGTAAGTGGAAATGGATCCAAGCAGACCGGGCACGGTGAATCAGGGAAAGCTCCCAGTCGACGGCAGTGGAAGGCATTTCGAGCGAAGGTGTGACAAAATTAGATGAAGGCAAACATAATCAAACGGAACCTTTGGCAGAAGGTAGGGATGAACTGTAAACCAGCAGACTCTTCACTTGGCCTTAGCATACATTAGACTACGCTTAGACCTACAAATATAAAGGTTGGTCAAATTAACTTGCAGTATGCCAAAGCCTCTTCGTTTCCATCCACACGACCGAGAGCCTATGTCCTAGAAGCAGCCATGCTGGGACAATTCTGTATCCAGGACTTAATTTTGATCATCTCAGAATACAAGATTAATGGTAAGAGAAAAAGGGGCATGGTTGCTTCTGTGTATCTACCCAATAATTCTCTGTGTTCCATCGGCCCAAGTACTAAGGAATCTTATAGAGTATGTGGCGTTGATCCGGCGGTGTGGATCCGGCGCAGCTCTGAATGCACTACTCAATTTGCAGCGCCTGGATATATTTATTCAAAGCACTGCAATGAGAGCAGCTCATAGACTAATTCGATTAGATCTATGGGAAAATAACGGATGTGGGGGCACAGAGCATTGGAAGAGTTACTGGGAGGACTGAATCCAGTTCTTACAATGCCTTCCGATTCTCGTGTCCCCATACATCTGTTTGGTAGAAGATATGAAGTTACCCTGAAGCGTAGAGAGGACTGGGAAGACCCAGAGGAATGCGTGGCGGGATATGCGGAAGTCTTCTATACCGATGGCTCAAAAACAGAAGAGGATTCTGGAGCCGGAGTCTACCTCTAGAATAAAAACGAAAAGTGGGCTTTTCCTTTGGGACAATATGCAACGGTTTTTCAAGCCGAAGTTTATGCGATCCTAAGGGTGGCAAACTGGGTGATTGACGAGCGGTTGAAAGGCAGGCGCATCGCAATCTGCAGTGACAGTCAAGCTGCACTGAGGGCATTGAGCAGTCCTTTGATCACCTCGAAAATCGTTGAGGAATGCAGAAACCGTTTGAACTTTATGTCTAGATTCAATACGGTGGAACTACTCTGGGTACCTTCTCATTATGGCATAGAGGGAAATGAAATCTCGGACGCTTTAGCGAAAGAGGGATCAATCTCCCCTATGCCAGCAATTGGAGTATCAGTAGCATTGGTTAAATCTGTTTTCAAAAACTGGGAACAAGTTTCCCATAATGACAGGTGGCAGAGCCTAAATGCTGCTCGACACACCAAACTTTTCCTGCCAGAACCGAACATACGTACCGGAAAGTTTATCCTGTCGAAAAGCAGGATGACTTGCAGGTGTATTGTGGGCATTCTGACAGGCCATAATTCACTAGCTGGGCATATGTTCAGAATAGGAATTACCGAAGATGATACGTGTCCCTCCTGTAATGAGGAAGCGGAATCCACGGAGCATTTCCTATGTGAATGGCCCGCCTATGGACGCATCAGGCATCAGATCTTTGGTGCCGATGTTCTCCAATTGCGACGGGTAGCATCACATCCACTAACGGAAATCCTGCGATACGTTAACGAATCCAGAATATTCCGTTAGACGGGGGAGGCGAGTACAATGGACCAGCACGGCCTGAGTGCTCAGAAGCTGAAGCTTCTCCCCCACCATACACACACACACACATATGTGGTGTTGACCTGTCGTAAACTCCTATTGGGATGTGATGCAAACGCTCCACATATTTGTGGGGAAAATAGCAAGTAGGTGAGAAGCTATTTGATTTTATCACTTGAGCTGATTTTAAGACTGCGAATGTGGGATGCACCTCCATGTTTGTTATGCTTTTGGCATTTGTACAGCAACAGGGGGGAAGCTATAGCCCCAATCAGAAGGCGGTGGCCCATTGTACTCGACTCCTCCGTCTAACGGAATATCCCGGATTTGTTAATGTATCGCAGGATTTCCATTAGTGGATGTTATGCTACCCTTTGCAACTGGAGCGCATCGGCACCAAAGATATGATGTCTGATGCGTAGAAAAGCGGATTCCGCTTCCTCATTACCGGAGGGCCACGTATCATCTTGAATAATTCGCATTCTGAACATATGTCCAGCTAGTGAATTGTGACCTGTCAGAATACATACTACTCTCCTGTAAGTCGTCCTATTTTTTGAAAGGATAAACTTTGCGGTGTGCATGTTATGTCCTGACAGGAAAAGTTTAGTGTATCTAGCAGCACCTGTTATTATGGGAAGCTTGTTCCCAGTTTATGAAGCCAGCCTTAGCCAATGCTACTGATACGCCAATTGCTGGTTCCGGTTCTGGCATGGGGGAGATTGAACCCTCTTTTGCTACTGCATTTAAAATTTTATTTCCCTTTACACCACAATGACCAGGTACCCAGAAATGATTAAAGGATTGCTCAATGCCCTCAATACAGCCTGGGTATAACTGCAGATTGTGCGTGATTGCGACTGCCCTTCAACCGCTCGTCAATCACCGAATTTACGCATTTAGGATTGCATATACTTGAGCTTAACAAACCGGTGTATCTTATCCCATTGGAAAAGCCCATTTCTCGTTTTTATTCTAGAGGTAGACTTTGACTCTAGAACCCTGTTCTGTTTTTGAGCCATCAGTGTAGAAGACTTCCGTATATTCCGTCACGCATTTCTCTGGGACTTCCCAGTTCTCTGTATGTTGCAGGGTAACTTCATATCTTCACCAAACAGATGTATGAGGACCCGAGAATCAGAAGGCATTGTAAGAACTGGATTTAGTTCTGCCAGTAGCTCTTCCAATGATTTGTACCGAATCGAATTAGTCTTTGAGTTGCTCTCATTGCAGTGCTTTGAATAAATATATCCAGGGGCTGCAAGTTGAGTAATGCATTTAAAGCTGCACCGGATGTCGTGATCATCGCAGCGCGGCTAGTTTACGGTGAAAACTTTTTTGTCTCACCTTAACCCACCCTACTACGGATGTATCAGCGAACATCGGCTTAATGACAGCAACGCATATTCACATTACCACATGAGGTCTGAATCCCCATATCGAGGCAAAGGTCCGTTTGTATAGTTTATTGGCAGTGGGAGGTCTGTCAGAAGTTCTTTGGATTAAAATAGCCATCTTTCCCAGGCTTCTGTATAAAGACTACCGTCACCTTCTGCCAAGACGTAAGCCCATAACCTAAAGCAAGACATGCTAGAAAAATATTCGTTAGCAATCGCTCTAAGTGCTGCATACCTTTCTTGAGCGTCGCTCGATAGTATGGTAGCCCTCACCTTCTCATAGGTAACAATCGGTTTAGCAGTATTCCAGTTTAGCTTGCAGCTTGTTGGAGGGGTTGCAAGAACCGTCAACTCGCCTCCCTCCCTTGCACGTCTCTCACCAGTTCTCCCGTGTACTGCCAGGAAAGTCTGTACTGATTACAGCCTGGAGCTTGTGAAAGTAAAATCGTGTTTTCTAGGAGAGTTCAACTCAGCTGACTCATTCCTTTTAAGGATTCTGCACAGCCTTGAAATTTTTCTTTCGCCTTCCAGATCCTCACAGTACGCTCTGAAGGAGTCTCGTTTCGAACACTTAAAGAGCCTCTGTTTTCGCGCTGAGACTTCCGAAAGTTTAGCCAGTCTGCATTCTTATTGCTTTGATATGTATGGTTGAGAAGTCACCTGGTTGATTTCCTGAGTTTTTGTAGTTTCTGATTTCACCAAGCAACGGTTTTACTGCTGTTACCTCGGGAAATCGAACAAGCCTCTTCATAGCACTCTAAAAATGTGCTTTTCAGAGTTTTCAATTCATCTTCCAGCAACAAAGGGGTCCTTACTCGCCTAGCGAGCTGTACTTTATTGCTAAGCAGATCAATGAACTTCCCCCAATCCGTTTTCCTAGGGTTCCGTCTTTGTATTGCAGACTGTTCGCCCGCAATAGTCAGATTGAATTCTAGGTATCGGTGATCTAACAGTGAGATTGCCTCATGTACCCGCCAGTGTGTAATCAATTCTAACGCCTTCGAAGTACAGATTGTTAGGTCAATTACTTCATTTTTTCTCGGTCCCGCGAACATAGGGGCGCCTTGACAAATATGTTGAGCACTCGTATCGCAACCTATTAAGAGTTCGAGACCACTTGATTCAGCATACGCTACGAGATATCTTAGTTCCTGCGACGGTGGAGCACACAAAGAATCATAGGGTAAATAAGCAGAGATATCTATGATGCTTTTGCTTTCACCATTAATCTGGTATTATACGATGACGGTAACTTGGTCTTGGGAGCAGAACTCTCTAAACATAGTTGCTCTAACCGTCTTGACATCAAGACACTAGTTCTTGGTCATATGGACCTTTCATCGTAAAAGATCTTAGCCCCTCTTGCTGATTCAATGCCATAGATTCTATTAAATCGAACCCATGGCTCTTGCACCAGAAAAATGTAGGTCCTGTAGTCCTGCAGCTTTGTCAACTTCCCTGTCAGCATATAGGAGGAGACTTTGGCATGCTGCCGGCTAATTTGACCAATCTTTATGTTTTTCGATATAAACTTAGTCTAATGTGTAATGCTGTGTAATGTAAACTATTAGAAGTGTATGGCGCGGTCCGTGTGTGGAGGGGTTTCCCCCTCACTGTACTCGATCCTCTCGGGTTTGATTTTTCTGAGAATAGTCGAACTTGGAAGTACAGCAGTTCCCATCTCCTCATCCATGAAAAATCTCATTTCACCCCGCAGAGCATTTGTCTGTTTTCCACTTAACACCTTCACTGGTTTTCTGTGTCCAGTTTGCATAGATCTGACCACACGAACTCAGTCAGTTTCGTTCACGTCTCTGGCTTTCCTTTTTTCCGTCTGTTTCGTAAATGGTGTAGGAGAAGTTACTAGCAGGTAGGATTCACGTTTTCCACGTTTTACTGTAAGACTAACGCTACTTATAATATGATAGAACCAAATGGCGAAACCGATTACCACGAACCGACCTCGCTTGTGTTAAGAAAAAGAACAAGGCTATCGCTACTTATAATATAGTTTGAACATCCCAGGAAAATGGATTGAACAAGGGTCAGTGAACTTCACAGGAAAAAAGTGCAGTTCCCTAGTTGACTAAGGACTTTCTTAGCGATAGTAGCTCAATTTGAAACTTGGAACCGGACATTGGAGTTGGAGTGCCTTAAAGAAGCTTGTCCATAGGTAAATGAAGTAAAGTGCTGTAACCGGGAAGGCCAAAGTTCAGGATGTCAACCATCATTCATCGTGCTTTTAAAACCAGTAAAAATAAAGGCTAGTTAAACTTCAGGCGCTCATAACCTGAATGTAAAAGGCTCGAAAAAAAAAAATCGGAATAAGGCTCCGCTAGAACATACTATGAAGAATTGGAAGGTAAGACTGGGACTTCAAGGCGGGATAAGTCCGCCAAGTTGGAGTCTCTTAGTAACCGTAATAGAACTTTAAAGATCTCCACAGTTGTGCGAGTGGAGACTTTTTGGAACTACACTATCCAGGAGAATAGGTGACAGAAGCGAGAGGTAGAGAATTGGCGGTTTCTGCTACCCTTTCAACACGAAAATGTTGAAAAGGAAATTGAAACACCACGAGAGAGGTTTTCAGAGAAAAAGTAGGAGCCTACTACCCTTTGGCATCCATCCAACGATGCTAAATGAAGAGTTCCTAGAGCAACCTGTAGGAATTATTTTTTTTTGGCATATCTTGTTTTGGGCTATGTACCTGCTTTTTGGAGGAAGGTTAATGTAGTTTTCATATCAGCTGGGCAAGCTGGGAAAATATGACTATTCAGACCAGAATATTTCAAACAAATGAGCTTAACATCGATTTCGTTGAAGTTTCTGGCGAGACTGGTTGAGCATCATATTCACGAGAAAGCGCTAAGGTCGCATCTACTAAATGGAAACAAAAATGAGCGCCAGCATGCGGAGCCCTGTAAATCCGCTCTTCTCGGTTTAAAAAATGAAGGACACAACTCTGCAAGGCGAGTACGCGATGGGGGTATTGGTGGAAATTGAAGGGGCCTTTGACCTTTTCAAAAATTTTGTGATGCTGCTCGAGAGTACGATCCCGAACTGTTCCGGGGAGGGGTGATATTGCCATTTCTATGGAGAATGTTGCTCGATTCACTACCATATGAACCACAATTTGCCAATACACGAAAAGCCAACGACGTTGATTGATTTAATTGATGAGTGTTGCTTCAGGCATTGGCTTTTAGTCAATTTAAAAAACATAAAGGTAATGTTTATAAAAAGGAAGAAATTGAATAGTTTTTGGCTTCTTCTTTGGAACAAATATGTGAAGGCAAGGATGAAACGAGCTTTCATAGCTTATGGACCGTATAGAGGGACCACTGGATCGACATAGAGTCTTGTGCCAGTTGTAGTAATGTTCATATATGTTGCTATCAACCCTCAGGTATCAGCAGGCCGATGTTCATCTCGGTTGATGTACCGCTTACCCGGCTTGGTGACCCCGAGTGTTGCAGAGACCGGTTTATGGATCGTGTCTTTCATTTGGTTCCACGATTCTTTCATATTGGTAATGGTTGGTAATCGCGTAAGTTCTTTTTTATTCTTACGAAATCACCACCATTTAATGCAGGCGGGGCAGTACGTTCTTCACGCTATTTTATCGGTGGCTTAATTCGCAGGACCGCAATCAACGGCCGATGATGATATAGTCGATTTGCATTTTACTCTTTTCACTATAAAGTGTAGGAAGATGAGGCAATCATTTGATGAACCATGTATTCATAAGTACAAGGCCATCGGTGCCAGCAAAATCAATTATACGCTCGCCACCCTCATTGCGCGTTCCAAACCCCCTTCTTCCATGGCATCCAGTGCTTATCAGCAAACAGTACGGGAACAAGGACCCAGCCGCATGTCGTCTTTTCTTATTACGAACCGTTGTCGCTGGGTTTGGAACGGCACTTCACTTCGGGTTCGGAAATAAGCCCGAGGGGATGGTTTTGTCTAGATCTAGGGATAACGTTATTTAGAGATTTTGGCTTCGGGCGCAAAGCCGAAGGACTGGCTTTGCCTGGATTTGGTGTTTAGGGAAAACGCTTTTCAGCGACTACGTAATGGAGAACGCGGTTCCACCACCATTCCAGGTTCCAGGCTGCGAAGAAAGCATTCCCGACCTTAGTGTCGGAGTCACTGGGCCGGTTGTGGCATACCTAGAGGATTAAATTTTCCTTGTCGATGGAAAGTGTGACTTTCCAGGCTGGATGGGATGGATGGGGTCAAGCAGTGTACTGCAGGATAGACTGATGCGGAACATAGCTCCCTGAGGCCAACCTATCTTTGTCTAAGGATGAGTTGTCTCTCCTCTGGGACGGTGTGTGCCTTTTCAGGGGCCAAGCCTCTCGTCTACCAAGACCGTTAGTGAGTGGTGATAGCCACACCCTGTACGAGGTGACCCTACTATTAACAAAACGCTACGGATCTAGACTGGGGAGTCGAAAAACACCTCCCCCAATCCAGGGTGTCATGCGAACCGTGCCCATTGGATAGTTTGCAGTCGGGGGTAACTGACTGTATTCGAACGGAGCCTCACTGATACCTGGTCGCCTCAGTGAGTAAGTTAGATCTTACCGTGCTACGGGGGGCTATGGCACGGCGGACCTCTTAACCCCCATACTCGTGGGAATCAAATGAGTACTAAATTGGAAAAAAAAACAAAAACCAAAAAAGCGGGGCCCCGTACCGCACCAAAACTGGTTAATCAGGTGGAGGCACGTCTCCGAATTACTGAAAGCCAGGTGACTACACCCAAGAAGGGAGAAGTTGGGACGTCAAGCAGTGGATCCAAGGTGAGCATTGGTATACTGCATGGACTACAGCCAACGAACACCACTGCTCAAAGAGCAGGGACCAGCAAAAGCACGTCTGAGATAAATATAACAGACGTCAGGAAGGAGACAGGTCTCAGTGGCGGCGGGGTTAAATGGTACCTGCGCTATCTGAAGGAAGGCCTGAAACCAGAAGAGGCCCTTAAGAAGGCTCAGGACAGACCTAAGCCATCTCTACCGGAGCCGAGAAAGCGGGGAGCAGCAGAGATCAGCCCGCATGAAGGGAATGCCCCCAAAAAACCCAGACCTGAACCCACGGGAGGAGAAAACCCGGGCAGGTCAGGAGTGAAGGCAGGACCCAGGAAGCCCGGCATTAGCTATGCTAGTGCGGTCAAGGGCATTCGACTGGCCATACTGCCAAAAAGGTTTCCCGAGCAAATACTCACTCGGGAGGAACAGGAAACCATTGAAGAACTTGTCGTCAAGCAGATGATCAAGGGATGGACGTCGAAACTGGTGTCCACCGGGATACGCTTTCGACCAGGCCTTATACTGGTGGACTGCGCGACGGAAGGTACCGCAGAATGGGTCAGAACCATAATTCCTAGATTGCCAGGCTGGGAAGGGGTGGAACTGTCAACATGTGCTGGAGATGATATACCAGGAGCCCACATGGTGACAGTTTTTCTCCCAAAGGCCGCGGCAATAGTAACAGAAGACCTCATGAGACTCCTAATTGCTCAGAACGAAGATCTCCATACTCGACTATGGAGAGTCTTCAGAAGCAAGGTGGAGGGAAAGGGTAAACTCCTCACGATCGGGGTAGACGACCGATCCCTAGAGGCAATTAAACGTCGGAGTTGTCATATCAACTACCGATTTGGCAACATACCCGTGCATGTGCACAAGGAAAAGCCAAGGAAAGAGACCTCGGAGGAGGCATCGGGTGGAAAACTTACCGAGGTCCCTAAAGAAGTCGCGGAAGCCATAGAGGCGGAAAGAACGGGATCAACCAGGGAAATAGACCTGCTGCCCAGTGAATAGCAGAAGCTGGACGACCTAGACCTAGGACTGCTAGGGCTCGGGGTGGACAGCGACGCGCAGGAAAGCGCCATGTCGGAGGAGGAGGGTGACACTCCGACAGTGGAGAAGAGCTCCAAACAATAACGGAGCCAATGGCCAGCACTAGGATAGCCCAGATAAACCTCCACCATGCGAGAGCTGCATCTGCAGTGATTGCAAGGGCAAATTCCAAGGAGAACATTGGAATAGTGCTGGCTCAGGAGCCCTGGGTGTACCGGGGGCAGATTCGCGGTCTGCAAGGAGGAGACATGCAGGTAATTTGGGACTCGTCTTGTGAAAAACCAAGAGCTTGCATAATTCTCAAACGTAATCTAAAATACATATGTCTTTCTGAGTTCTTAACCGGGGACCTTGTGGCTATCCAAGTCCCATTGGAAGCCGGGAGGAGCACTCGAAAGGTAGTGGTAGCATCGGGATACTTCCCAGGAGACGAGAGCCGGGCTCCACCGGAACAAGTCGCAAAGCTGACGGAGTATTGCGAGGAGAGGGCATTACCACTTCTTCTCGGCTGCGATGCCAACGCCCACCACGTAGTGTGGGGAAGCAGTGACACTAATCGTAGAGGTGAGTACCTTCTCGAATTTATTCTTAGTAATAAGTTAGAAATATACAACGTAGGGAACACTCCAACATTTGTGACCAGCACCAGACAAGAGGTACTAGATACAACTCTAGGAAATACCCTAATGAACGGGATGGTCAGGAATTGGAGGGTGTCGGATGAACCCTCAATGTCTGATCACAGGATAATCAGATTCGACATTGAGGGTAACTCCGAAATAAAAAGAATAATAAGGAATCCCAAGAGAACGGATTGGGAATCCTACACAATGCACCTGAGCAACAACATTGCCCACCTTCAAGGGAGCGGTGACATCAGGAGCGAATTAGAATTAGAAACGGTGGTGGATGACCTCAACACAATCGTCATTGACGCATATGAGGCCAGCTGTCCTGCCAAGACAGTCAAGTCATCAAGGGATGTACCATGGTGGAACAGAAACTTAGCCAGAATGAGAACGGAGGTACGAAAACTCTTTAACCGGGCAAAACGAACCGGGGACTGGCGGAGGTATAAAAATGCACTGACTGCGTATAGCAACGCGATCAGGGAAGCGAAACGGAACAGCTTTAGGGAATTCTGTGAAGGGATTGAAAAGATCACAGAAGCAACTAGGCTGTACAAGGCTGTAGCCAAAGACGGGAGAATATCCTCTGTCTGCTTGAAAAAGGAAGATGGGACATTCACCGAGAATGAGGAGGACAGGGTACACCTGCTTCTCAGAACTCATTTCCCGGGGTCCTACCCCTCGGCGGCAGGCGACAATAATCTGCCTGACACCCCAACAACGAATAAAAGGGGAAGGAAATAGAGCTGGAAACTAGCAAAAGGGGTATGCTCAGAAGCTAGGCTAAGATGGGCAGTGGGAACCTTTCAACCAATGAAATCTCCCGGAGCAGATGGCATTTTCCCTGCACTTATCCAGAGAGGCCTAGGAATTATCCTAGAGTCTCTTCTGAGGGTGGTAAGGGGGAGCATAGCACTGGGTTACATACCAAGGGCATGGAGACGGGCAAAAGTGGTCTTTATTCCGAAGGCGGGTAAAAAGGATCCTTTTCACCCTAAATCTTTAAGACCAATCTGCCTAACATCGTTCGTACTCAAAACGGTGGAGAAGGTAATAGACAACTATATTAGAACTAACGTTCAAAAGCGTAATCCCTTACATCACTGTCAACACGCTTACCGGGCAGGAAGGTCAACTGAAACTGCTCTGTATCAGCTGACAGAGGTACTACGGGACGCCATTGAAACAAAAGAAATTGCACTGTGCGCGTTTTTGGATATCGAAGGAGCATTCGACAACACATCGCACACAGAGATACAGGATGCCCTGAGCCGCAAAGGAGTGGGAAACACCCTGGCACTCTGGATGGGCAAAATGCTAGAAAGCAGACAAATAGAGGTACAAACAGGTACAAATTCTATTATCATGAACACCACTCAAGGCTGTCCACAGGGCGGAGTACTATCGCCGCTGATGTGGAGTATGGTAGTGGATGAACTCCTGGACGTGTTAACTAATACTGGAATACAAGTCCAGGGGTACGCGGACGACATTGTTCTAATCTGTAGGGGCAAATATGAAGATACCCTATGTGATAGAATCCAAACTGGATTAAGGGTTACTAGTGCCTGGTGCAGGAAGGTGGGACTGCGGATCAACCCAACCAAAACCACCATAGTACCATTCACTAGGAGGCGTAAGCTGGATCACCTGAAAGCCATAACATTACATGATATGGAGGTGAAACGAGAAACAGAGGTCAAATACTTGGGAATCACGCTAGACCAAAAATTACTCTGGAAGACACATGTCGGAAACACTTGTCGGAAAGCCACGAGGGCTCTGATGACTTGCAGATCCATAGCAGGAAAAAAATGGGGTTGTAGCCCGAAGATACTACTTTGGATATATACTGCAATAGTAAGACCAATGATTACCTATGGAGCGGTAATCTGGGCAGAAAGAACCCAACTCAGCACAGAAGCCAGGGAATTACATAAGCTCCAAAGGCTGGCTTGCGTGTGTATCAGTGGGGCAATGAGGACATGCCCAACGGCATCCCTGGAGGTCCTTCTGGGATTAACCCCTCTCCATCTGCACATACAGATGCAGGCAAGGAGATCAATATTCAGGATGGCTGGTAGCATGAGTGAGGCGGGGAGCTGCCTAAATTGAAGGAAGATTGATATCCTTTCTAGGCGGTATCCCGAATTACTGATACCGAGGGACAACATGACAACGAGGTTTCACTTCGATAAGAAGTTTGAAACACGTTGGAGTAACAAGACAAACTGGGAAGGCGTGGCTGCGACATACGGCTTAAACCAGCAACTGATTACTTGGTACACTGACGGATCCCTCACAGCAGAGGGAGCGGGTGCCGGTGTCATTGGTCCAAGGAAAATGTACTTTGAGCCAATGGGCAGGTACACTAGCATATTCCAGACGGAAATTTACGCCATAGGCAAATGTGCGTCCTTTAGTCTGCAAAGGAACTACAGGGGGCAGAACATAGCTATTCTCACCGATAGGCAAGCAGCGATCAAGGCACTTAGGTCCAACCAGGTGAACTCTAAACTGGTATGGGAATGCCTTGAGAGACTGAATACACTCGGCTCGTCCAACAAGGTCTGGATACTTTGGGTTCCAGGCCATGCTGGGCTGGAAGGCAATGAGGCAGCGGATGAACTAGCCAAGAAGGGAGCAGGGATGCCTTTATACGGGCCAGAACCCTTCTGTGGAATCGGAAACGGTTTCATGGCTATGAATCTAAGAAACGAAGAAAAACGGCTGAGGGAACTATATTGGGCGGGCCTACCAGGGATGGAGCAGTCCAGAGTGCTTATTGGGGGATACGAACCCATGCGCACAAAGGATTGCTTAAACCTCACCAAAAAGAACCTCCGAATCATAGTGGGAATTCTCACTGGTCATTGTCGGCTGAACTACCACCTAGGGAAGCTAGGGATATCTACGGACACTGCCTGCAGGTTCTGTGAGGAGGAGGACCAAACCTCTATGCACGTCCTGGGACAGTGTCCAGCACTTGTGCAAAGTAGGTCGATACATCTGGGAGAACACTTAATACCAGATGCAAAGCTGAAACTTCTGGAAGTGGGGAACATACTAAAGTTCCTAACGGTTACTGGCCTGCTTGAGATACTATGATCAACGAGTACACTATAACCAGTAAAAGGGGCACAATAGTTCTTCAAGGACGCGGTGCGACTTTCCCTTAACAAATAATAATAATTCCAGGCTGGATCATCCTCATCCATACGGATTAAGTGTTCCCCCCACCGTATTGAGCCGGATTTTAACCACAACCTCACGGTCATGGTGTCGCTCATAGATTTCGTCGTTATGTAGGCTACGCAATCGTCCATGTAGGGGGCCAAAAATTCTTCGGAGGATTCTTCTCTCGAACGCGGCCAAGAGTTCGCAATTTTTCTTGCTAAGAACTCAAGTTTCCGAGGAATACATGAGGACTGGCAAGATCATTGTCTTGTGCAGTAAGAGCTTTGACCCTATGGTGAAACATTTCGAGCGGAACAGTTTTTGTAAGCTGAAATAGGTTCTGTTGGCTGAGAACGACCGTGCGCGGCTTTCAGAATTGCACTGAAAAATACTGAAATAGTCTAAGGCACGCAGGTTTGGGATGATGCTTTGGCCAGGAAATGTATCGCAAGTACAGAGACGGGGAGCTTTGGGTGTGGTGTCTACGATGGTGTCTATGGTGGTCGCGAGAGTAAATCTCATTACCTTTCTTGCCAAGGAACGTAAAATAATTTACAAGGAAGAGACACAGCGGAGGTGGTTGAACCAGAAGAACGACAATATACACTTAGGAGGCAAATAGATTGCGCTAATTGTCAGTAACTTAGGTCCATGGTTGAACCGAAAGCATGGTGAGATTGATTATTTTTTTACTTAGTGCTGAGCAGGTATGGAGGTTTTCGACACAGCGCATTGGAAGTCATATTATATATGGATGCGTCAATCACTCGTATGCACCATAATTCACGGTTCGCTGAAATGTACATAAACTCGCTCCAGGGCTTCCCGCGAACCCTACACTCCTCCTCTATTGCGTGGCGTAGCCGACAATGGAATCGTCGGACCTCTTTAATATGAGACCTTCTGATTAACTCAATAACGGGTAACTGGCCTGAATGCCGATGAAGTTAGCTCTGCGAGGATACCGGATGAATGCATTTATGGTTTAGATATTTTCTTTTGTGCCTGATGACTAGCTATTTCATCGACAAGAGACAAACTTCAACGGGTGTCATACAGTTATGAATCGTTGTGAATGTCTCTATCTCTTTCGCTGCTAGTCATCGCTGACGAGGAGTCCACTGTTAACGTTCCTCACAGGACAAGTGAAAGATTTGCACTACAAGCAATTTCTTTCGCGATGAGGTATACAGTGAGCTGCAAATCCCCTTTCGTCACGGCACATAGCACTTTGAACTTCCTAAGATTTCGTACGATAACGTAGCTCGAGCACGTCAGTATTTTTAATGCCGGCCAAATTCTCATCACTATTACCATGCGGGTAGTTCGAGGTATCTGACATCTCCCAACGTAGAGTGACAGTCAGATCATAAAAGAGGTCGATGCTGAACTTGATCTGATCCCCTTCGAGGCCGATGTCATTGCCTCTCTTGTTATGCACATCCAGGAGAGAACCCTTAAATCTACTGCTGATCTTAAAGTAATTAATCTGATTGCTCGTACGGTGTCGGTCTCTGCGCCCGAACATGCTACCAACAATGAAATAAGGCAACAATCCACAAGACCATCGCATCGAAATTTACAGCGAAAGTCAAACTGCGCTGAGGAAGTTGAACAGTCTTTTGATCACCCCAGAAAGCATTCAGAAATGTAGAAACCGTTTGGATTGGATTGCTTCTGGAATGCAGTGGAACTACCCTGGATACCTAGTTGCTGTAAACTAGAGGGAAATGAACTCTCGGAATTCATAGTAAATAAGTTTGATTTTTTCCCATGTCGGGACTAGAAGCAGCAGTTGGAATGTCAAGACGAATGTTGCTATCATAAACCGGAAACAAGCTCCCATTAATGTAGAAGTAGAATAGTAGAATATTGCTAGATACACCAAACCTTTCCTGTCAGAACTAAACAAACATTTATATTCAGTCTAAAAGCAAATTGGCAGTACGCTGTGAGTGGTCAGAAGCTCTTCCTCTCGTGCAGTGGATCCTTTTATTCTATAGCCTAATTCCAGAAAATTCTGTATAAGCTCTTTGGTATTTCTTGTACACTTCTGCATAGTCTTCAGATTTACGATGTAGAAATGTGCTTCGGTGACTACTAAGCCTGTTGTCTGCAGTATTGTGGATGCTGTCACGTCTGTTCCCGTCACTTCTCTACCACTAGCTTGCTTGATTATTTCAACTAATACACAATAACAGGCAATTTTGTACTACCAGAAGTGATAAATTGGTAGTGATCTGCAACGCGCTGCACAGAGACATGTGTGAATTGGAGTCTCGGCTCAGTTACCAAACCAGACGGCGCTCACCGGTTACTCGCAAAGGGCCCCAATTTTTTCTTCTTTGTTTTAATTGGCACTACATCTTGTTTCTGGTTGTCAGGTATCGTTGTAGTTTTTTAGTGGGTAATCTATGAAGCCTGGGATTACTAACAGATACAGGGAGCAACCGCACCAGGCGCGGAAGTTTTATCAACAAGCCGGCCGGATGAAGCCTTACACACCTCGATGTTCATCCTGCCAAGACAAAGAGCGAAAGAGGGACAGAATGGGCATATTGGAGCGATGGGTTGAGTACTTTGATGAACTACTGAACAACCAGAACATCGGTGAATTGGAGGTCCCGCCAACTGAAGACGACGGACAAATACGGCCACCACGAAGTATAGAAGAAACAGTCCGTGCAATTCAGCGACTTAAAAATCACAAGTCGCCAGGAGCCGATGGAATTACAGCGAAATTGGTTAAATATGGAGGCGACCAATTACACCAAGTGGTTCATCAACTTGTGGGTTGGGAGATATCACACAGCAATTATAGAGGTATCACGTTGCTGAGCACCATTTATAAGATATTCTCCGCTATCTCACTAGGCCGGATTGCCTCATACGCCCAGAACATCATTGGCCCATACCAAAAAGGCTTCACTCCAGGTAAATCAGCAACAGATCCGATTTTCTCTCTGCCGCAAGCGATGGAAAAACTGTTGGAATATAGACATCAGTTGCATCATCTTTTCATCCACTTTAAAGCTGCCTATGAGAGCATAGCCAGGGTAAAACTATACACGGCCACAAGAAAATTCGGTATTGACCCTGACCAATGTGCGAGGCTAGATAAAAGTAGCAGGATTACTCTCAAGATCATTCGACATCAACAACGGTCTACGACAAGGGGATGTCTTATCATGCGTCCTCGATAACCTGGCCTTGGAGAAAGTGATCCGTGATGCTGAGGTAAATGGGAGAGGTACGATCCTCTTTAAGTCCACCCAACTACTGACCTACGCTGACGATATCAACATCATGGGAAGAACGACCCGAGACGTACAAGCTGCCTTGATCCAGATCGAGCAGGCGGCAATAGGCGCGAGATCTTGGGCTGTACATCAACGAAGGCAAGACAAAATATATGGTGGCAACGTCAGTACCAAAAACTAACCAACCAATAACATCAAACCGCACTGGTCAAACGGGAAGAATAAAGATAGGAGACTATAACTTTGAGACCGTTGATAATTTTTCCTATCTAGGGTCGAAAATCTCAACCGATAGCAGTTACTATGATGAAATCTGTGCACGGTTGTTGTCAGCCAACAGAATCTATTTCAGCTTACAAAAACTGTTTCGTTTGAAACGTCTCACCATAGGGTCAAGGCTCTTACTGTACTGTAAGACTATGATCTTGCCAGTCCTCATGTATTCCTCGAAAACTTGGGTTCTTAGCAAGAAAAATTGTGAATTCTTGGCCGCGTTCGAGAGAAGAATCCTCCGAAGAATTTTTGGACCCCTATATGAGGATGGACGATTCCGTAGCCTACATAACGACGAAATCAATGAGCGATACCTTGACCGTCTAGTTGTGGATAAAATCCGTCTCAATAGGTTACGGTGGGCGGGTCACTTAATCCGTATGGATGAGGATGATTCAGCCCGGAAAGTTTATAAGAGCAATATCTATGGTAGAAAAAGAAGACGAGGCAGACCTTGCTTGAGATGGAGCGATGGCGCGGGCTATACAGCTTTTAGGGATATCGAATTGGTGGACCTCGTCGCAAAACCGGGATGTCTGGAGTTCCTTATTAAGGCAGGCCTAGACCGGATACCGGTTGTTGCGCTGTTTATGATGATGATGATGAATCTATCAAGCCACGAAGTTTATGCATTTTTTTAACCTACCTCCTGAAACGTGACAGTGGCTTTCCGTTATTTATATTAAAGTTATCCATTCTTCTTCCTTTCGAACGTGGGCTAGAGCCTGGCTAGGGTAGGAATCCCATAGGCCGTATCTCATCAACATCCAAGCGAAATTTGTTGGATGTCCTACTATTATTAACAGGGTTATACAAACTGAAATTTGCCTTCATAGCTTCGAATTACTACACTTTAAGGACTACTATAAAATGTCAATACCGCATTGAACTGAATATCAGGTGTATTTAATGTATATACACTATGAGCTATGACTCCAAACTGGTATAAGACCTAAGACACCTGAATTTTATTTTGAAGCAAGCAAGCATCAAAGGACCTGACCTACCTTCCCTCAAAAGTTGGCAGAGGGGTTGTCGAGCGTATGTCGACTGATGCTTCGTTTGGAGTGCACTTGAGTGGTGCCGCGTTATCAAAATTGAGTTTTCAATTCCCTTTCGGCAGCTCAGCCAATTTTGAGTAATTGATTAGGCGTCGATAGGTCTTATAATAGTAATCCCAATACTGAAAATGGCTTATCTGAAACTGTAGACAAAATTCCTCTGTAATTGTAATCTTGCGGCTATTAATCACAGATAACCTATGCTCTATTATCCTTATATCCTTCAATCAATTCTAAATTCTTGCTATACCCCCATTCTTTTCATACAATTCATAATTTTCCCAACATATTATCCTTATCTCCCATGATACCAATATATCTGACTTACACATTCATCAAAAGTTTTTAAAGAAATTTCGCCATCAATAAATCAAGTAACGTATTTAAAATGGAACGAACGGACGATGCAAAAATACCCAACAGGGAATTCAAATAGGAAACGGATAGAAGGAGTTTGGTCGAAAAGTCACGTGAAAGTTGGGATGCTTCTGTCATCGCGGGCGGGAGGATATTGGGGGTAACTTTAAGGAGTCCGAGAAAACGGTCATTGGAATTAGATGACCAGAGGCATCATATTTGGGAAGTGAACGCTTTATGGGAATTGGGATGCTATGGAAAAGGCTTTTCCATTTCTAAAATGCTGTGTTGTGAAAGGTTTTGTAAGTTCAACAAAAGTGCCAGACGTTTTAGCTAAACTTTATGCTGAGGGCAACTTGTGACAAGATGAAATATGAGAGTAATATAAAGTTAGATGCAGTTTCAGCTTGGTGGCGTTAATTCAGGTTCTATTTTTTATTTCCTCTTGTCAGTGAAATGTGTGTACCTGGGAATATTAATATCCTTCTCCGATATAGTAATGTCCTGAACATTCACTCTGAGGATTAGTTGGTATTTGTTGCTTGTAATAACTACTTGGAAGGTTGACTGTGAAATGTTTACACTTTTGGTAGTTTGTAATGGTATTTTGGATTTCATCTTTGACGGGCCTTGTCCTCTTATCCCTAGTGTATTTTGGTATAATCATACACACGTAATCATGTGGGAGAGGATGGAAGGGATAGGGATGGCCCGTCTCTTCTACCTTTCTAATAGCGGCGATAAATGCCATACCAAATCACCACCAAAATATGAAAACGCTTTAACTTTGATCGGTGATCCGTTCGAGCTTTCAGTGGGGTTAGAGAGAAGGAACCTCTATTTCCCGTTACCATACATTCGTCTTTGGCAGTATAATGATATCAAAATAAACCCTCAACAAAAAAGCTCTTGTTATCGGGGACGTTTATTGTTGCCTTGCCCGGAGAACCTGGAGGAGTTCAATGGACCATGGTGTCTTTTCTCAAACACATCGAACACCTACCTAACACCTCGATGATAACTGCCTGCTCACCGGGTTATGGACCCTGGCCAAATGTTCCTGGATTTAGAAAGAGAGGCAAGTAGAGTTGGATTGAAGATAAAACTAACAAAATCAAGGTTCTCAGTCTGATGGGCGATGGCGTTGATTTTTTTCTTTTGCTTCAGCCTTTATCTCGTTCACAAGCGGAATCGGCTCTTCGTAATTGGCTTCGCCATTTAGTTCTATCAAATGCCTGATTTGGATGCAATGGCGAGGCTTTTAAATCCCCATTCAGCGGATCAAGCTACCGTTGTTTCGGCTCGCCTTTTGGTCTCTTACCATCGACTTCGATGTTCAGACCAAGCTTGCCAAGTGAATTCTCGTTAGCACGAATTACGTGACTATACCATCGGAGACGCCTCAGTCGCAGTTCGGTGTAACCCCGTATCGATCGGGGATATCAAAATCAGTTTTGTTTAAATTCAATCTGAGACTGTGTTGCATGAGGCGATGATTGATGATATTTTTGGACAAGTTGCTCGAGATTATTTTTGCAATTAGATGCTAGGAAAACATCTGTATAAAGCAGTATGTAGGGGACTGGGCGTTGGATATCCCGTGTGGCGGTGTCCATAACAAGAACAACGAGGAGTGTTGAGAGGGCGCTTCCTTGATGAACACCAACAGAGACACGAAGCGATTTTGTTACACCCGTCGCACTTCGAACTTTACTTTTCGGATCGTGGTAGAGCAATTGAACTCAGCGCACGAGTCCTTCTGACCCTAAGTGCTATCATAGAGCATACCAGATGAGTTCGTGTGCCACACTGTCAAACGCTTTCTCCAGATCTAGAAATGCAATGTAAAGAGGCGATGCCTTTCATGTATTGCGTGAGTAGTTCCGCAGTTCTTGACAAATCCGGCTTGATTCACGGTATGGAAAAACAGTTGGATCGGATGGTCATTTCAACATTCTGCTGGACTACCTTCCTTTTTCCATGCTGGAACTGTGGTACTTTCTTGCCAGTCAGATAATGTTCTACTTTCTTGAATAACCCGATTAAAGAATTCATCGAGCCACAGTACTGGATCCCAGCTCTTCGCTTCCCAGAGCTCAGATGCGATGTCGTCAGGTCCTGTGGCTTTCCCCGACTTCATTCGTTTTATTGTTTCCTCGACTTCCGTTGCGGTGACAGATGGAACTGCTTCAAATGTCGGAAATGATTGTGGAAGTGCAACAAACTCTTGAGTTGAAATCTGTTCGAAATATCTTCTGTCCGTCGTGTCTCGACGGTTTGTAAGCAAAGTACCGTTCTTGTCATTAGCGTAACAGAGGTGTTCGATATTTTGTGTGCGTTCGTTTTGGCTTCTGGTAGCTCGATACAGATCTCGCGATCGATTATCTACTTTATCGTAAAGATTTTTGTGATGGTCCAATCGGGTGACAGCGATCGTTTTCATTGCTTCCCGGTTAGCATTCTTATAAATTTGCCAATTGGCCAGTGTTTTATCATCGAGAAACTTGTGGTAGAGGCGTTTCTTTTCACGGACCTTCATTTCAACATTCATTCCAAAGCCAACTATCTCGGTTGATGTACCGTTTACCTGACTTGGCGACGCCGAGCGTTGCAGAGGCCGCTTTGTGGATGATGTCTTTCATTTGGTTCGACGATTTTTCCACATTGGTAATTGCGTAAGTGAGATCATTTCTTTTTCTTCGTTCGGCTTCTTTGATGGCATCACGGAAACCCTTTGAGATGGCAATACCAACATCGTATTGAGTGTGTGGGCTACCAAAATGGAGAAGTTTATAGCCATTTTTACCGCGTTCGCGTTCCATTTCGCAACTTTTGACACCAGATCATCGGGTTTCGTGCAGAGCGCAAATATCAATGCACCTTTTCCGAAGGGTCTTGCCCATTTTTCGACAGGACCGGCGCCAGTCCTGGCGCGTCGACTGAGGTGGACGCCCTAGCATTTCTCCGAGGCTTGTTACTCGATCCGATAATCTTGTTTCTAACGACATTCGATGCATTGTCTTGGTCGCCCTGTCGCGCGACCTGTCACCAAGAGAGGAGAGGTAGGATTTAGCATAATGGGATAACTCCGACTATACTTTATCTACCTCTTTCCTTGATCTCAGCAATTTATTTTTGTTTTCCCGAGGACAGTACAAAGTACGCTGCCTCAAAACCTATTCCTTTACCTGAACATGGGACCAGCATACTATTTTAATAGCATGTCGTTGATAAATTTGTATTATTTAGGAAATAAAGAGACGTAGTGATACCAACTCAAAGATCAAGTTGAGGTTGCCCTGAAGTAATCTTCTATCTGTGTTGCTATATTAGGCCATGGAAAGTGGCCCCCACTGTTATTCAGAAGCTCAAAGCCTTCGTCAGATTTGTCTGCGATGAGTCGTCGGGATACACTGTCTTGATAACTTTTTGAACAAAGAACGTCGGACTACAAATCAGTTACCTGTAGACAGTGTGATCAGAGAGCGAAAGTGGCAGTGGATAGGACACACTTACCATGCAGTAGGATCCACTCTTCCAGGATGGGCGACGAGTGAGTCATTCTAAGGGCACTTGGCGCTGGACAATGAAAGAGAAGTGCAAGGGTTTCCGGAATTTTCGGAGGAAATTAAAATGTATGTCAGCAGACAATGTACGATGACGTGTAAGAGTGGTTGACGCTCTATGCACTACGAAGGGATGAATGGCAACGATACATTATAAACCTGATGTGAAAGATGAAGCTGAGGAAATATGAGATGAAAGCCTGACATTTATTATATTAACCAATTTATTTATTGATTTATTTTTTTACAGTAAGTAAGAAAAACTGTTACACTTCATTGCGTAAGGAACTTCCCAAGGAAAGAGGGCGCTCTGAGCTACGTTACGGGATATTAATACAGGTTTACTTCGATTTAAGAAACTATATGGACCTATAAAAACGTATCATAAGTCGATAATGACGTTAGCCGGACATCAAATATGTATACAGTCAAAATATAAGCTAAGATATCTGGATTGGTGGAAAATCTGTGACATATCTCTCATCAGGCTTTGCTTTTTCTGTGGATAAGGAAACACTCACCGGACGGGATCTGGGACTATACACGTATAGGCGTAACTCAGATAGGAGGGAGTAAAATGCCATCCGTGGTTAAAAATTCGCTATGGGGCGGATTCCCAGAGAAGTACAGGCAATAGAGAGATCGGTATTATTAGTGTGCCAGCAAGTGAAAATAGGTGTTAATATTGATTATGGTGGGCAACTTAAGAATAGGTAGGATCTCACGCAGACTCAGGGGCTAGTATGCATCCCTAAAGGGCTCCTACAAATGCCTCGATTTTGACTACTTTGCAGAAACATACATCAGCCAATTTGATGCACCGGAAAGGCGCAAGAAGTGCCGTGGTTTCGTACGAGCATAGGCAAAGAGGACAACAGTTGCACCATCTATTCATCGACTTTAAAGCCGCCTATGATAGCATAACCAGGGTAAAACTGTACACGGCCATGAGATAATTCGGTATCCCGACGAAATTAATAAGACTGACTAGGCTGACCATGACCAATGTGCGAGGCCAGATAAAAGCAGCAGGATCACTCTCAAGACCATTCGACATCAACAACGGTCTAAGACAAGGAATGGCCTATCATGCGTCCTCTTTAACCTGGCCCTGGAGAGAGTAGTTGACGATGCAGATGTAAACGCGAGACGCACCATCCTTTTCAAGCCCACCAAACTACTGACCTACCCTGAAGATATTGACCTAAGAGAAGAACAACCCGAAATGTACAGTCTACATTCATCCAGATCGAGCAGGCGGCGCGAGATCTTGGGCTGCACATTAATGAAGGCAAGACGAAGTACATGGTGGTAACGTCAACGCCAAAAACCAAAGAACGAACAACATGAAAATGCGGCACTACAACTTTAAGACCGTTGATAATTTCTTCTATCTAGGGTCGAAAATCACAACCGATAACAGCTATGATGATGAAATCCGCAGATGGTTGTTGGCAGCCAACAGGGCCTATTTCAGCTTGCATAAACTTTTACGGTCGAAACGTTTCACCATAGGGTCAAAGCTCTTACTGTAAAAGACTATAATCTTGCCATTATGTATTCTTATGTATTTCTCGGAGACTTGATTTCTTATCAAAAAAAAAATGCGAACTCTTGGCCACTTTCGAGAGAAGAATCCTCTAAAGAATTTTTGGTCCACTCCATGAGAATGGACGATTCCGTAGCTTACATAACAACGAAGTCTATGAGCGATACCATTACCGTCAGGTTGTGGATAAAATCCGGCTCAATAAGTTACGGTGGGCGGGTCACTTAATCCGTATGGATGAGGATGATCCAGCCCGGAAAGTCAATAAGGGCAATATCTATGGTAGAAAAAGAAGACGAGGCAGACCCTGCCTGAAATGGAGCGATGGCGTAGGTCAGGACGCCAGACAGTTTTTAGGGATATCGAATTGGTGGACCTCGGCGCAAAACCGGGATGTCTGGAATTCCTTATTAAGGCAGGTCTAGACCGGATACCGGTTGTTGCGCCGTTGATGATGATGATAGGCAAAAAGGGTTCATATCTACAGCTGCTACGCTCATTCTAGCGTAATAATAACACAATGTGGCGAGATGTGAGAGAGTTTCGCGTTGGACACTGGAGATCCACTGCCATGACCCAGTCTTGAAGTAAGGAAGCCTTGCGTGTCCGGAGCATACCAGATGCCACATTTTAACGATTATAACTCTGTTAGTAATAATGCGACTTCCACCAAAATCATTTGAACAGATATTGGTATGGGGGTATTTCGAAGCCTAGGCACTGGATAGTGGCAACGTAGAGATTTTTTTCAGATTTTTCGGTTGTCTAGGTCTGAGAATGGGTCCGTGAAAGAGATTACCACTTTTTAGCCCCCACCTTCCCTCATTATGCATTAACATTGTATTTCAATCTGAGATCATTTTCACCTGATACACCACATGGATATATTTGATGGAAAAAAAATTACACATTTCTTTTGCATGTTGGAAATAACAAGGCTGGGGGACTGGACAGGATTCCGAATGAAGCTCTTCTCGGGGATATTTTAATTACGCATGGCGCTTGCTACCGAAGCGTTAAAAGCCACTCGAGTGTCGCCTGTATCCGTCTTATAAATACTACGTGGAAGATGTTGGAGGGGATGATATACATTGGCTGCCGGCCTTCTATCGGAGAGATAGTATGGGATTCGGCGAGCCTATCCCATAGCCAATCTATTCTCTAGCAGTGCAGTGGTCATTGACAGGTGCTGACCAGTAACAACACTACATTTCAGAAATGCCTCTAATTCGGCCAGTTAGAGTGTGAATAAACGGTGAGTCACTGCCTATTTAGCTTGGATAATCGAGGAAATCCCCCGGAAACAGAGGCGGTGCTACAAGACAGATGATAGCCCAGAAGAATATATTGCGAAAGCAGATGTTCTTCAAAGTTCCGCGTTGAGTTTTTTGTTGTCGAACATTATGGAGCATGGAGTGTTTGATCTTTTTGCGTTGCACGTAGCGATAGTGATGGGTTTCGCAGACAATTCGATGGTAGTTGTATGAAGTTCTAACAGCATGGGGATATGAAACTATGGTATATGGGGAAGAATCTATTGATGTTGCTAAATGATGGTTACGGATGGTCAAACTGGAACTAGCGTTCGAAAAGGCGATGGCAGGCTTCGTTGCTTATCGCAGAAAAAAGAAACACCTAAGTGGGAACAGCGGGAAACGATGTGAACTTAAGGAGGGTCGGTTGAATTGCGCTGAGGATGTGCGGTCCATTTGGGATAGCATTGGGTGATACTTTATCAGTTATCGTGGAAGTGGTGCTTATATGTTCTCTAGCACGAAAAAGGGAAAAGGGAGGAAGAAACAATACAAGATCAACAGTAGGGTAATTCCGAAAGTGTCGGTGTACCTAAATTCTGCTTTTGTATATTCAAAATAGGAGGAGTGGAGAATTAAATTTTGACTTGACAATGTTCCTGCCCCTTTCTCCAAGACATTTGATCGAAGTCGAAACTCGGCGTGTTTGAAAGGAGATATTATGACCCATTGTACTCCATCACAATTTCCAAGGAAGCAGTATGATATGATATGGATGTCACCAATAACGAGAAGAAAAAATATCGAAGACGGGATGCAACCATGTCGGATTACACTTTGGAACTTAATTTCCTCTGAGATGGAGCACGTTATGTTATAATAGGCTTTACAAAGAAAAGTTCCTTTGTTTTCTACAATTGGGTAATGAAATCATTTAAAAATTAATTCCAAGTATATTGTAGATGTTTTATTGAGAGTTTGTAGCAGACACGTGTTTTGGACATAAAATGTGTCCTTCTTCAGTGCTACTTGTACAACTCCCCAATAAAACAGCTACAGTATAATTGAAATTCATTTTGAAGTGATTTTTGTTCAGGGGTTGAGGAGTCCTAAGTCGGCATCCACTTGATATCGGATCGCGCCAAGTAGAGGGCAACTTACTCTCACTCTTTATGATCCATGGACTCCTCTTTTTGGGTTTAACATCAAGTTCAAAAATCAAAACAGGGGACGAAGACGGTTACGGTTTCGTACCAGGGCAGGGGCGACTCATCAGACGCTTCCTCACCTCTGCCTTGGGGGCAGCGTGACCGAAGCGGCTAGCAAGTGTTAAACGCTTATAGGTAGCGGGCTAGTGAGTTGTCTCTGCCCGGCTACGAAACCGTAGCCGTCTTCGTCTACGTGGATCAACAACTTTGGGAGAAAGTTTCTTCACGTGGTTGACGGACCCAGGATTCCTTCAATTGCTGAAGAAAATTTGGTTTCAAAAGGCATGGTGGGGCCATTCAGGGCGAAAACCATAGCACTCAAATATCCACTTATTACATTGAAAATGGAAATTTTAAACATTGCCCCAGCTTCGCGGAATCTTTCTATAAGTAGAATTAGTAACTCTGCAGAAATTGCAAGAAACTTCTCTGCGGGGAATTCGCCAAGGCTTTGTTCTGCTAGAGTGGAAAAAATATTTCTCTTTTATTTAGAGGAGCAGTTCGTATTCGTATATAAATGCGAATGGTAGAACTTAAATTGATATTGCACTTAAAGAGTCATGGTGAAGCACTTCTTTCACCTTTTCAGGTGGTCATTATAGATGAAAAGGCTACCGTTTATGCCTCTCACAGCCCTTAATGATGGGATATGTGGTAGCAAGATCATTATTATTTGTAGCTGCTTCTGCTTTTCTGAACATCACATCGGTGGATTTCTTCTTATATTTTATGACGGTAATGGAGCTAAAGCGAGTCATGCTGACTCTCTTTCGTAACGATCAAGAGCATTCTAAGTTTCTTCTATTCGTTTACGTTCTCACAGTTAGTCATGTCTTGTGATGTCACTTTGGCACGTGGCAGCAATCTGACTTGACACCCAAGAGAAAGACACTGATGGTGACCCAGTGCGAAATATATAAAGAAACTGGGAACCGTCACTTTCGTTGTTTTCAAGGTTATCAAGTGTGGTTAAGATGCAAGTTGAACGGTTGAAATTCTCTCGATTTCATAAAATCATTCATTAACGCTCTAATGGGGCAATGACATTTGCAATTATTCTCTGCCTCCTTCAAACAAGGCCACATAAAATCCATACATAGCTTCCCATAGTCAAACCCGTCTAAAGCAAAAACTTGTATCTAACTTTTGTTTATAAATTGAATGTATTTCAAATGACGCTATCGACAAAAGAACCATGCTTACAAGGAAAGTCTATTAAGGAGACAATAGTCTTACAAGCTGGGATCATCGAATCAAGTCCTGGCACGAATAAGGAAAACAGCCATTTATATATAGAATGAGGGTACAAGTCGCAAGAATTCAACTTTCATTCCGCTTCGAAGTAGGGATGGCGACCGAGAGTCTCACATCCGCACTCGTTGAAAGAGTTAATGAACAAATGAATAAAGTTTTCCAATTCTCAAACATTAATTGGCCTTTAAATTCTAGCTAAATAGCACCCAGTCTCCCTGCGGAGCTGGCATCGAGTCAAACTTGGCAATTTATACTTCTTATGAGACCAACGAGGATTACCATAGATGCAAAGGATAACATTGAGTTGGCTAGATATGTGACACTACCCTTGAAACAATTTCAGGAGCAGAGTGTGTGCTATGAAAAGGCGGCAGTCGTGTGCAATTCAAATATATGACGCCCATTGTGATCATCCAGGCAACTTGTTACTGGCCGTTATCATGGCTCGGAGTCCAAAGCCCTATCATTGCGAACTTATGGCTACTGAAAATCCAGGGTATCTCAGTTCGCAAACGATTGACCCTTCTTCTCACAAGCTCTGTAATGATATGCAGTTAGGAAGATTCCTTATAACGTCTCTAAGAAACGTTGAGGTCATGGCGGGTTGGAAGCAAATCTACTATGGAACTTTTCCAACACCGAATGGCGGTTAATTAAACGAGTTTTACTGTTGATTTCTTGATATTACGTTTAATGAAGTTTTCCTAGTGATAATTTCACAAGGAAAGTCGGAAATGAAGCGTGAACTTAAACAAGGACTAATGAAAGACTTTAGAACAAACCTGCAATGCATTTGGCCACAAACAGTTCGACGGGATGTTCTCCTTTTGTGCTGAAAGAATGTTGTTTGAAGCTGTGTTGTTTGCGGAAATAATGGATGTTGCTATATTTGTTTTTCCAATGGATGCCGTTGATTCACTGTTCAACGATGAGGCTGAAAGTAATGTCCTGTCTCCCACATTTGTGTTGATATTGTGATCTCCCGAAGCACACAAATCTTCCAACGTAACCCCATCTGAAAAAGAAAATTGAGAAATTTAATGCCAATGTATGCAGTTTTGTCGTAACTGCTTTACCCAATAGTGTGGAATGGAAGTGAAAGTACATATCCACCGTGATGCATCCTCTTCGTAGGAGTGCATTAGTTTCAGGCGGAAACTGTTCATTTTTATGGAAATAGCTCTTATTGGATGTTAGTACTAAGGTTGGGAAGGACCTTCATAGTCATAGGTTTAGTCCTTTAATTTAACCTCAGCTTAAAAATCGAAGCGATCCCATCAACAATGAGTTTTGTTCTCAATGCGATTTATTGTTTTAAATAACTCTTTACTAAGGAGTCCCTTGAATGAATAGAATGTCAATTGATACCATTAACCTGTTATTCAGTTAGGAGTGTTACACAAAATTATCGTTGCAAGTATTCGTTTGCGCGGAAAGCGGTTCACAAACATACGTGGGCCTCTCCAGATGGGACCACTTTCAACCAAATTGGCCACATGTTGATCGAACGGCGTCACTTCTCAGCCTTGATGAATGTCTGAACAAATAGGGGGGCCAATATAGACTCGGATCACTATCTCATTGGCATGGTGTTCCTGCCTCGAAAAACAACACTACCTAGAATCCTCTCTGACAATCAGGTGAGTGTTAACACTGAAGCCATCCACAGTACAGCCCTCCGTAACACCTGAAACGGAGAAATGGATGCCGCAATAACCGGCGTCGACAGAGATCGTGGAGATGAATCATCAACAAACGGTCTTCACAATCATCTGAAGAATGTTATCATCGATACGGCCACAAACATACTTGGCCCCAGTCTCAAAAAACTTGGAACAGCTGCTCCGAAGATGAATGCAAGCTAGCAACGGAACGCAAGAATGCTGCATACCGAGTAATGCTGGATTCTCAAAGGACGCGGGCACCTACGGGGACTCCGGCCAGCGGAGAAGCGACTTCACAGACGAAAAAAGGAAGCCTGGGAGAACCAAAAGGTCTATGAACTCGAAAAGTGCAGGGAGCTAGCGCATAAGACGCGGAACTGTTACCAACAGCAGGATGAAACCTTACATACCTCGATGATCATCCTGCTGAGACAAAGAGGGAAATTTGATTCCCGACAGAATGGGCATATTGGAGAGATGGGTTGAGTACTTTGATGGGCTGCTCAACAACCAAAATATCGGGGAATTGCCCCGCCGCCAACTGAAGACGACGGACAAATGCTGCCATCACCAAGTATAGAAGAAATAGTCCGTGCAATTCATCGGCTTAAAAATCATAACTCGCCAGGAGCCGATGGAATTACAGCCGAATTGGTTTCATATGGAGCTGACCAATTACACCAAGTGGTTCATCAACTTATGCTTAAGGTGTCGGACAGCGAATCAATGCCTGATGATTGGCAAAGAGGCAATATCTGTTCCATACATAAAAATCAATATATCACCCAGTGCAGCAATTATAGAGGTATCACGTTGCTGAGTACTATCCATAAGATATTCTCTTCTTCTTTAGCCCCATTCGCCCAGAACATTATTGGACTATTCCACAGAGGCTTCAGTCCAGGCAAATCAGCAACAGATCAGATTTTCTCTCTGCGGCTAGCGATGGAAAAACTGTTGGAATATGGTCATCAGTTGCACCATATTTTCATTCATTTTAAGGCCCCCTATGATAGCATAACTGTACACGGCCATGGAAATATTCGGCTGACCCATCAACAATGGTCTAAGACAAGGGAATGGCCTATCATGCGTCCTCTTTAACCTAGCCCTGCAGAGAGTAATTTGCGATGCAGATGTAAACGCGAGACGCACCATCTTTTTCAAGTCCACCAAACTACTGGCCTACCCTGAAGATATTAACATAATGAGAAAAACAACCCGAAATGTACAGTCTACCTTCATCCAGATCGAGCAGGCGGCGTGAGATATTGGGCTGCACATTAATGAAGGCAAGACGAAGTACATGGTGGTAACGTCAGCGCCAAAAACCAAAGAACGAACAACATCGAATCGCACTGGTCAAACGAAAACAATGAAAATGCGGGACTACAACTTTAAGACCGTTGATAATTTCTTTTATCTAGGGTCGAAAATCACAAACGATAACAGCTATGATGATGAAATCCGCAGATGGTTGTTGGCAGCTGACAGAGCCTATTTCAGCTTGCATAAACTTTTACGGTCGAAACGTTTCACCATAGGGTCAAAGCTCGTACTGTAGAAGACTATGATCTTGCCAGTCCTTATGTATTTCTCGGAGACTTGATTTCTTATCAAAAAAAATGCGAACTCTTGGCTACTTACGAGAGAAGAATCCACCGAAGAATTTTTGGTCCACTCCAAGAGAATGGACGATTCCGTAGCTTACATAACAACGAAGCCTATGAGCGATACCATGACCGTCAGGTTGTGGATAAAATCCGGCTCAATAGGCACAATGACAGAGTGCAGATTAGCAGAAAAGAGAGTCCGCAGCGATGAATAATTAGTAAAGCCCCCGCTGGCAGAACCTAATTAATGAGATGAATAGGAATCCGTGAGGACTGGGTTATACTTCATAACATAAAAAATCAGGGCTCCGAGGAAAGCCTAAACAGATGTACTGAGATCATTCCCCGCACATTAAGCAAGGGTTGGAACGCATTGTAGATTGCCCAGTTTTCTCTTTAAAAGAGTTGGAAGGGGTATTTTTCTCGTTGAAAAACACAAAGTGGTCAGGAGCCGATGGTAGCCGGCAGTAGTGTAGTAGTGATCACTTGCGGACTCATAACAGAAAAAAATGGGAATGCAACCTGAAAATACGCCGTTGAGTACTTACTGCAATAATAAGGGCATGCTTATGGGGTGGTAATCTAGGGAGATGGAATCGAACCCAGTACAACATTCAGAGAGTTACACAACTTTACAGACCAGTGGGTGTATTACTATGGCAGGGTAAACTGGTAGAGTGTGACTGTGACCTACGGCTTAAACCAGTAACCTAGTACGCTGACGGATCTCTTACACCAGAGAGCGGGGCTGTTTGTCCAAAAAAAACGTACTTTGTACTAATGGGTAAGCACGCTAGTATCTTCCAGGCAAAAATGTGCGCCATAGATAGATATACCTCCTTTAACCTTCGAAGGAATTCTAGGGGGCAGAACATTGCATGTGATATTGTGATCATGAAGAGTAATCTGAATACTGAGGTGGACTTTGGGCATGTAAAAAGGTCTTGGACACCATAACGATAATTATGAAAAGCTTGTGTGTCAATGAATGCTCGATCAGATCGAACAAATTGCGATCAACCGTACATTTAGGAATTGTCTTTTGGATGTAGGTAACAAGAAAGATGTTAACATCCGCCTTAAAAGGGATCATCATGGTCGCCTGTTTTCGCTCGCGTATTGTGTCGGCCATTTCACGCGAAGTTGCAGAGCTGCATCCCAAGTTCAACATCGCTCGCTTATATGATCCAGTTGTTGTCCGACAATTTGAAAGCTATCTTGGTTATAGGATGGAAGATTCCTTGATAATTGTGACATGGATGGATCGTCACTAATCTTTTCTTGGAGGGTACGTAGGTCGTTGGCCATGTCCCGAAGATGTGTCACAATATCTGGATAACGGTGGAATCATGCAAGCAAATGGGTGAACCTAAGGGACTGAAAGCTTTACGAGTATTAATCGCTGCGAGTAGTCACGGGCGTGACGTGCTCGGTATAATGCAAAATCCCCTTTGTTCCGTTAATGGTCGACTTATCATTCACGATGCTGACCAGCTGAAGAGGTAGAAGGAGCACTTAACCAGGTTACACCTCTGGTGAATGAAATTACTAGTTGCTGTAGAGTATTGATACAGACCCCATATAGAAGGGAAATCATATCGGCCAAAAATGGCCTTCTTTTTCTCCGGCTTTTGTCGATCGATTTCGATTTCGTTGGTTTTACTACTTCATTGTGACTGGTCTCTAACTCCGCCATGCTATTAACATAGTATGCTGGCCCCAAGCCCAAGTAAAGGAGGAGGGCTTGAGGCAACGTACTTTGTACTAACCTCAGTAAAACAAAATAAAATGCTGAGATCAGGGAAAGAGATAAATAGAGCATAGTTGGAGGTTTTCCACTTCTTCTCTCTTGGTGACAGGTCCTGCGACAGGCCGACCAAGAAAATGCATATAATGTCGTTACAAACATGATGATCGGATTGAGTCACAAGTCTCGGAGAAATACTAGGGCGTCCACCTCAGTCGACGTGGCAGGATGGGCCCCGGTCCTGTCGAGAAATGGGCAAGGTTTCTTGACACATGGACGGCGTCAGGACGTAAGCAAGTTAGTATGATCAAAACAAACAAAACAAATACGTGTCTGCACACTAAATGTTGGTACCCTAACTGGAAAGAACGAGGAACTCGCAAGAGCCCTTCGGAAAAGGCGCATTGATATCTGCGCTCTGCAAGACCCGATAGTCTGGTGCCAAAAGTTGCGACATTGTACGCGAACGCGGTAAAAATGGCTTTAAACTTCTCTATTTTAATAACCCACACACTCAATATGGTGTTGGCATTGCCATCTTAGAGGGTTTCCGTGGTGCCATTAAAGAAGTCGAACGATTTGATGATCGGCTGATGAAGCTCACCATTATATCAGCTGATCGCACTATTCACTTCTTCACCGCGTACGCACTACAGACAGGTCGACCTGATGCCGAGAAAGAAACCTTCTGGCAACTTGACGATGAAAAGACTTGTCATGTGCCTGCTGACGACTATATTATTATTGCCAGCGACCTTAATGGTCATGCGGGTGAAAAGGCAGATGGTAACAGGTGCCATGGAAGAAAGGTGTTCGGAGCGCGCAATGAAGGTGGCGAGCGTATAATCGATTTTGCGGACACCCATGATCTTGTACTTATGGATACATGGTTCATCAAACGATTGTCTCATCTTCCTACATTTTATAGTGGGAACAATAAAACGCAAGTCAATTATATTCTCATAAGACGCCGACATTTTACCACCGTCACTGATTGCAAAGTCGTTCCCTATGAGACCATCGCACCTCAACATCGGCCGTTGATTGCCGTCCTGCGAATTAAGCCACCGATAAAACAGCGTGGGGAACGCACTGGCTCGCGGCGCATCAAATGGTGGCGATTTGGTGAGAAGAAAGAAGAAACCATCTCACTCATACGATTGCCGACCATTACGAATGTGGAAGAATCGTGGCTCCAAATGAAAGACACGATCGCGGCCTCTGTAATCCTCGGGGTCACCAAGCCGGGTAAGCGGCACACCAACCGAGATACTTGGCTTTGGAATGATGATGTTGAAATGAAGGTCCTTGAAAAGAAACGCCTCTACCATAAATTTCTCGACGATAAAACGCCTGCTAATTGGCAAATTTATAAGAATGCCAACCGGGAAGCAAAGAAACCAGTCGCTGTCACCCGAGCCAACCATTACAAAAATCTTTACGATAAACTGGACACTCGGGATGGCGAGAGAGATCTGTATCGACTTGCTAAAAGCCGTAACGTACACAGGATATCGAACACTTCTATTGCGTTGATGACAAGAACGGTACTTTGCTTACCAACCGTCGAGCCGCATCGGATAGATGGCGGGAATACTTCGAGCAGATTTCAACTGAGGAAGACCAGTTCCACCAGTCGGCGCAACTGAAGTCGAGGAGACAATAAAACAAATGAAATCGGGGAAAGCCACAAGACCTGACGACATCGCATCTGAGCTCTGGAAAACGAAGAGCTTGGACCCAACACTGTGGCACAGTGAATTCTTTAATCGGGTTATTCAGAAAGGAAGAACACCATCTGACTGGCAAGAAAGTACCACAATTCCAATATGGAAGAAGAAAGGTGGTTCAGCAGAACGTTCAAATTACCGTCCGATCCGATTACTTTCCGATACCATGAAGATTTTTGAACGCATTCTTGACAACCGTATTCGCGAAATCGTTGAAATAACCGTGAATCAAGCCGGATTGGTCAAAAACTGCGGAACTACTGATGCAATACACGCTGCGCGGTTACTCATGGAGAAACACCGAGAGAAGCATCGCTCTCTTTACATTGCCTTTCTGGATCTGGAGAGAGCGTTTGATCGTGTGTCACACGAACTCATCTGGTATGCTTTACGACAACACTTAGTACCAGAAGAATTCGTGCGCTGGGTTCAATTGCTCTACCACGATCCGAAAAGTAAAGTTCGAAGTATGGCGGGTGTATCAAAACCGCTTCGTGTCTCTGTTGGTGTTCATCAAGGAAGCGCCCTCTCACCAGTCCTCTTTGTTCTTGTTATGGACACCGTCACACGGGATATTCAACGTCCAGCGCCCGACACACTACTTTATACAGATGATGTTTTTCTAGCATCTGATAGCAAAAATGATCTCGAGCAACTTGTCCAAAAATGGAATGATCGCCTCATGAAACACTGTCTCAGATTGAATCTAAACAAAACTGAATTTTTGACGACCGATCCCATGAAACAGGCACAATCATTGTCAGCGGCAGTGATCTGCCCAGAAGTGAGCGATTTAGATATCTCGAGTCAACGCTATCAGCCAATGGAGAACTGCGTTATGAAATTGCTTCACGGTGCTGGTGTTCTTTGTGATCGACGTATCAATGAACGTCTCAAATAAAAAATTTACCGCAATGTGGTCCGTCCTGTCGCTCTCTATGGTTCTCAGTGTTGGCCAACTATAAAAGATAATGAACGGCGTCTTGCGGTAATGGAGACGAAGATGGACTAGTGGCGTCACACGTTTTGATCCGATCGTGGAAAAGTTGCGAGAGAGGCGCCTTCGATGGTATGGTCATGCAATTCGTGCTAACGAGAATTCACTTGCCAAGATTTGTCTGAACATCGAAGTCGATGGTAAACGACCAAAAGGCAGACCTAAACAACGGTGGCTCGATACGCTGGATGGAGATTTAAAAGCCTCGAGATTGCACGCAGATCAGGAATTCGATAGAGGCAAATGGCGAAACCGATCACGACGAGCCGACCCCGCTTGTGAACGGGACAAAGGCTGAAGAAAAAGAGGAAGTGTGACTGGTCTCTGAAGCGGGCGGTACAGTTTTCTCCGGATTCTAATCCATTTCGGAATCCATTAAATTAATAGCCATGTTTGTGTGCTTCGAAAGAGCGTACAAATGTAATATTGCAGATTCCAAGTTATTCCTATTAAAATGAATACTCAGTTCAAACAATAACATAAATAGGATTGTTTGGATCAGTGTCACTGGCAATTAAGGAGGCCATCCTGCAGGAGAAGGTGCTGTCTGAAATAGTCGCCTGAGACACAACCACAGTAAATTTCAAGTGGGAGGCAAAACCGAAAACTTCAAATGCCATGTTCATGATAAAGACTTAGAAATAATATTTGTTCATATCTGTCTACGTCTGGCTCACTGGGATCCCTGGTTTAGGCCCCCATGTTATTGTACTGTTCATAGAAATATATTTTCAACAATATTGATAAGCAAGTTACAAATGTTACTGGAAAGTACCTGGCTCCTATCAATAAGGCGGTTGGATTCGGAAAATGGGAATAGATTTTCTTGTGAATATCTGAATCAAGCTTCCGGCTCCGATATTATTGTATCCAAAGTGAATACTCACTTCCGTAGCTCCTCTTTGTGTCGCACGTGTGCCTTTTGAATATGTATGGATAAATAAAGGGAAACGTGGAGATATACTCTTGCAAAATAAAACCCATTGTAGTAGGTGCAAGAGAATATTCAAATCAGTTTGTTGGATAAACATCATTTTGGAAACTTTCTAGTGAATGAATAAATACATGTGCAGACTTAGGAGCACATATCCCACCTAGTATCTATTTGGCTACGGTGAAAAACTTACCATTTCGATTAGATTTTCCAAATTGTGCCAATTCGATGGAAATGCTCGTGCCTCGGGGACATGCTAATGAAACTTGATCCGTGTCGCATCCCAACTTTTGATATGTTCTTAGTGTTGCCGATAGTAAAGCTGTGGTTTTGCGTACAAGTAATAAAACCGTTGCAAGTTGATGTGATTGCATCGATTCCCCGTCCAGAAGGCAAGGATAGTTTCCAATTGTATCGGGTGGACGTGTGGATTTTCAGGTTGATTCGTCCACATGACACGGTCGAATAGCACCGAAATGTTTCATAGGATGCGTCCCAGGAGTATATAGAAGTGTTTTTGATACGAGTATGTGCGGACGATGCATGAATTTCGATATCGAAGGATATGTTGAACAGGTGCCGGCGAACATGAAAGTAGAAAAAGAAAGCAAAAATATTTTAATTCAATTTACTATGCTTGACCTGAAATTAATGTTGAACTATTTAATTTGATTTTATTTTTCTTTGAAGAGTTTTATGGAATGCCTTTTTCTGTAATGCTTTGGTGAATTTCAGTTTTCGAATAATTTAATAATAACAATACATGGTATGGTGGTCAAAGGGTAGTATAGGTCCCAGGGCGTAACGTGGATTGGTACCCACGATGGTGCAAAAAACCTGGGAAATGCCTGCTGCACCAACACCAACAGCTCTACTACCAAACCCTATCTCCACCTCCACGTGGTGACCGCTGGGAGCTCTTTCTTAACGAAAAGCTGCAGACGGAGAAGGATGAAGGGGAGTCTCCCGCGCCTAAAAACGGGACAAATTGTACCAACTGGTCCTCCAGGTTGGGGGTTGGGTAGGGCTGACAACCCTACACGGAAAACAACTCGTTACGAAGCCACAACAAGAGCCTCGGACAGGACGGATTTTAAAACGACGGACCCGGCAACGAACACGGAATAAAGATTTGCGCATTTTCTCATGGAACGTGCGCTCCCTGTACAGAGATGAACCTGACCAGCAGCTAGCTGATACCCTGTCCCAATATAGGGCTGAGATAACAGCGTTGCAAGAGATGCGATGGACAGGGACCGGTTTCCTGGAGAAGAGCCACTACACCATATATTATAGCGGTCATCCAGTAAACCATGTGCCCGGAGTAGGTTTCTTAGTCAGCCAAAAAATGAAACCTGCTGTTATCGGCTTTGAAAACATAAGCGAACGGCTATGCACTCTGCGCTTGCGAGGCAAGTTTAGAAATATAAGCCTCATAAACGTTCACGCCCCTACAGAGGAGACTGCAGAATCGGAGAAGGATACCTACTACGAGGCAGTAGAACGAACCCTCGAAGCCTGTCCCAGATATGATATCAAAATCATACTTGGGGATTTTGACAGCCAAGTAGGGAAGGAGCCCGTATTCAGGCGATACGTTGGCTCCCATAGCTTACACGAAAAAAACAAATGATAACGAACTGCGGACTATTCAGTTAGCAGGGTCACACGAAATGGTTGTTGGAAGTACCTGGTTTGCGCGGAAAGCGGTCCACAAACATACGTGAGCCTCTCCAGACGGGACCACTTTCAACCAAATTGACCACGTGTTGATCGAACGCCGCCACCTCTCAGCCTTGATGAATGTCAGAACATATAGGGGGGCCAATATAGACTCGGATCACTATCTCGTTGGCATGGTGCTCCGAGCTCGAATAACAATACCACCTAGAATCCCCTCTGACAATCAGGTGAGAGTGAACACTGAAGCCATCCACAACACAACCCTCCGCGACACCTATAAGAGGGAAATGGATGCCGCAATAACCGCAGTCAACAGAGGACCTGGAGATGAAGCATCAACAAATGATCTTCACAATCACCTGAAGAACGTTATCATGGATACGGCCACAAACATACTTGGCCCCAGTCGCAAAAGGAGTCGGAACGGCTGGTTTGACGATGAATGTAAGCTAGCAATGGAACGGAAGAATACCGCATACCGAGTAATGTTGCATTCTCAAAGAACGCGGGCACGCGCAGAGACTCTTCACGCACTCCGTCGAGCGGAGAAGCGACTTCAGAGACGGAAAAAGGAAGCCTGGGTGAACCAACAAGTCTGTGAACTAGAAAAGTACAGGGAGCAACCGCACCAGGCGCGGAAGTTTCACCAACAAGTCAGCAGGATGAAGCCTTATACACCTCGATGCTCATCCTGCCGAGACAAAGAGGGAAATCTGATTTCCGACAGAATGGGCATATTAGAGCGATGGGTTGAGTACTTTGATGAGCTACTGAACAACCAGAACATCGGCGGGTTGGAGGTCCCGCCAACTGAAGACGGCGAACAAATACTGCCACCACCAAGTTTAGGAGAAACAGTCCGTGCAATTCATCAGCTAAAACATCATAAGTCGCCAGGAGCCGATGGAATTACAGCCGAATTGGTTAAATATGGAGGCGACCACTTACACCAAGTGGTTCATCAACTTGTGCTCAAGGTATGGGACAGCGAATCAATGCCTGACGATTGGCAACGAGGCATTATCTGTCTCATACATAAAAAGGGAGATATCACACAGTGCAGCAATTATAGAGGTATCACGTTGCTGAGTACCATCTATAAGATATTCTCCACTATCTTACTAGGACGGATAGCCCCATACGCCCAGAACATCATTGGCCCATACCAAAGAGGCTTCACTCCAGGCAAATCAGCAACAGATCAGATTTTCTCTCTGCGGCAAGCGATGGAAAAACTGTTGGAATATGGACAACAGTTGCACCATCTGTTCATCGACTTTAAAGCCGCCTATGATAGCATAGCCAGGGTAAAACTGTACACGGCCATGAGAAAATTCGGTATCCCGACCAAATTAATAAGACTGACTAGGCTGACCCTGACCAATGTGCGAGGCCAGATAAAAGCAGCAGGATCACTCGACCATTCGACATCAACAACGGTCTACGACAAGGGGATGCGCCATCATGCGTCCTCTTTAACCTGGCCCTCGAGAAAGTGATCCGTGATGCCGAGGTAAATGCAAGAGGTACGATCCTCTTCAAGTCCACCCAACTACTGGCTTATGCTGACGATATCGACATCATGGGAAGAACAACTCGATACGTACAAACTACCTTCATCCAAATCGAGCAGGCGACGCGAGATCTTGGGCTGCACATCAATGAAGGCAAGACAAAATATATGGTGGCAACGTCAGCACCGAAGACGAATCAACCAACAACATCAAACTGCGCACTGGTCAAACACAAACACGAAAAAGAATAAGGATAGGAGAATACAACTTTGAGACCGTTGACAATTTCTCCTGTCTAGGGTCAAAAATCACAACCGATAACAACTACGATGATGAAATCCGTGCACGGTTGTTGTCAGCCAACAGAGCCTATTTCAGCTTACAAAGACTTCCGCTCGAAACGTCTCACCATAGGGTCAAAGCTCTTACTGTACAAGACTATGATCTTGCCAGTCCTCATGTATTCTTCGGAAACTTGGGTTCTTAGCAAGAAAAATTGCGAACTCTTGGCCGCGTTCGAGAGAAGAATCCTCCGAAGAATTTTTGGCCCCCTACATGAGGATGGACGATTCCGTAGCCTACACAATGACGAAATCTATGAGCGATACCATGACCGTCCGGTTGTGGATAAAATCCCGCAAAACCGGGATGTCTGGAGTTCCTTATTAAGGCAGGCCTAGACCGGATACCGGTTGTTGCGCCGTTGATGATGATGATGATGAATACATGGTATGATCAACAAATAGTATGACTGATTGGATATAAAAACAAGTCGGAAAACCGGAAACTGGGCGCTTCATACCTGAAGGTTTTGTTTGCTTCTTCTGTGAGTCTATTTGAGTGCAGAACTATCCCATTTGTACGTACTCCATTATGTATATGTATTTAGCATGATTTTTTTCAGATTTTTCGGTTGGGTAGTTTCTGAAAATGGGTCCTTTAAAGAAATCATAACTTTCCACCCCTCCCACTCCACGCTTTTATAACAAATCTAAAAACTTCGATTCGGAAGGTGCTAATCAAGACCTTTCATTTGATACCCAACATGACTATATTCCTTGAAAAAAAAATTTACACCCCCCTTTTGCATGTATGGGGACCCCCCCTAATCCGAACGTAGAAGGATATGATTCAATGCATGTCTGGGCGTTCACAGTTCTCACCAAATTTCGTGTCAATCGGTATAGCCGTTTCTGAGAAAAATGTGTCACAGACAGATAGACAGACATTGAACCGATTTTAAGAAGGTTTTGTTTTGCAAACAAAACCTTAAAAAGAAAATTAGGGTATCCTCTAATGCATTTCAAAATGTCGATTCAATTCTTTTTTATCATTCAAAATTCTTGGGGTAAACTTTATGCACACATTCCTCATTGCCAAATGTTCACTGATGATGGTTTGGACGGTGCCCTAGGACAGGCTTAACTCCTTATTAACCAGACGAATTGATACCGGATGAGCAGAGTTAAGAAATTGTTCTATTACCATAACATTGCTGTTAACTCTTGATATGAAAACTCTTTAAAAGGATAATACAAACCGGGGAGTGGCAGAGGTATAAAAATGCACTGACTGCGTATAGCAACGCGATCAGGGAAGCGAAACGGAACAGCTTTAGGCAATTCTGTGAAGGGATTGAACAGATCACAGAAGCAACCAGGCTGTACAAGGCTGTAGCCAAAGACGGGATAATATCCTCTGTCTGCTTGAAAAAGGAAGATGGGACATTCACCGAGAATGAGGAGGACAAGGTACACCTGCTTCTCAGAACTCATTTCCCGGGGTCCTACCCCTCGGCGGCAGGCGACAACAATCTGCCTGACACCCCAACAACGAATAAAAGGGGAGGGAAGGAGAGCTGGAAACTAGCAAAAGAGATATGCTCAGAAGCTAGGCTAAGATGGGCAGTGGGAATTTTTAAACCAATGAAATCTCCCGGAGTAGATGGCATTTTCCCAGCACTTATCCAGAGAGGCCTAGGAATTATCTTAGAGTCTCTTCTGAGGGCGCTAAGGGGGAGCATAACACTGGGTTACATACCAAGGGCATGGAGACGGGCAAAAGTGGTCTTTATTCCGAAAGCGGGTAAAAAGGATCCTTTTTACCCTAAATCTTTCAGACCAATTTGCCTAACATCGTTCGTACTCAAAACGGTGGAGAAGGTCATAGACAACTATATTAGAACTAACGTTCTAAAGCATAATCCCCTAAATCACTGTCAACACGCTTACCGGGCAGGACGGTCAACTGAAACCGCTCTGTATCAGCTGACAGAGGTACTACGGGACGCCATAGAAACAAAAGAAATTGCACTGTGCACGTTTTCGGATATCGAAGGAGCATTCGACAACACATCGCACACAGAGATACAGGATGCCCTGAGCCGCAATGGAGTGGGAAACACCCTGGCACTCTGGATGGGCAAAATGCTGGAAAGCAGACAAATAGAGGTACAAACAGGTACAAATTCTATTATCATGAACACCACTAAAGGCTGTCCACAGGGTGGAGTACTATCGCTGCTGATGTGGAGTATGGTAGGGGATGAACTTTTGGACGTGTTAACTAATACTGGAATACAAGTCTAGGGCTACGCGGACGACATTGTTCTAATCTGTAGGGGCAAATATGAAGATACCCTATGTGATAGGATCCAAACTGAATTAAGGGTTACTAGTGCGTGGTGCAGGAAGATGGGACTGCGGATCAACCCAACCAAAACCAATATAGTACCATTCACTAGGAGGCGTAAGCTGGACCACCTGAAAGCCATAACATTACATGATATGGAGGTGAAACGAGAAACAGAGGTCAAATATTTGGGAATCACGCTAGACAAAAAATTACTCTGGAAGACACATGTCGGAAACACTTGTCGGAAAGCCACGAGGGCTCTGATGACTTGCAGATCCATAGCAGGAAAAAAATGGGGTTGCAGCCCGAAGATACTACTTTGGATATATACTGCAATAGTAAGGCCAATGATTACCTATGGAGCGGAAATCTGGGCAGAAAGAACCCAGACACCCAGAACCCAACACAAGCCAGGGAATTACATAAGCTCCAAAGGCTGGCTTGCGTCTGTATCAGTGGGGCAATGAGGACATGCCCAACGGCATCCCTGGAGGTCCTTCTGGGATTAACCCTTCTCCATCTGCACATACAAATGAAGGCAAGGAGATCAATATTCAGGATGGCCGGTAGTATGAGTGAGGCGGGGAGCTGCCTAAATCGAAGGAAGATTGATATCCTTTCTGGGCGGCATCCCGAATTACTGATACCGAGGGACAACATGACAACGAGGTTTCACTTCAGTAAGAAGTTTGAAGTACGTTGGAGTAACAAGGCAAACTAGGAGCGCGTGGCTGCGACATACGGCTTAAACCAGTAACTGATTACTTGGTTCACTGACGGATCCCTCACAGCAGAGGGAACGGGTGCCGGTGTCATTGGTCCAAGGAAAGTGTACTTTGAGCCAATGGGCAGGTACACTAGCATATTCCAGGCGGAAATTTACGCCATAGACAAATGTACCTCCTTTAATCTGCAAAGGAACAGGGGGCAGAACACAGCTATTCTCACCGATAGCCAAGCAGCGATCAAGTCACTTAGGTCCAACCAGGTGAACTCTAAACTGGTATGGGAATACCTTGAGAGACTGAATACACTCGGCTCGTCCAACAAGGTCTGGATACTTTGGGTTCCAGGCCATGCTGGGTTGGAAGGCAATGAGGCAGCGGATGAGCTAGCCAGGAAGGGAGCAGGAATGCCTTTACACGGGCCAGAACCCTTCTGTGGAATCGGAAATGGTTTCATGGCTAGGAATCTAAGAAACGAAGAGAAATGGTTGAGGGAACTATATTGGGCGGGCCTACCAGGGATGGAGCAGTCCAGAGTGCTTATTGGGGGATACGAACCCATGCGTACAAAGGATTGCTTAAACCTCACCAAAAAGAACCTCCGAACCATAGTAGGACTTCTCACTGGTCACTGTCGGCTGAACTATCACCTAGGGAAGCTAGGGATATTTACGGACACTGCCTGCAGGTTTTGTGAGGAGGAGGACGAAACCTCTATACACGTCCTGGGACAGTGTCCGGCACTTGTGCAAAGTAGGTCGATACATCTGGGAGAACACTTAATACCAGATGCAAAGCTGAAAGATCTGGAAGTAGGGAACATACTAAAGTTCCTAACGGTTACAGGCCTGCTTGAGATACTATGATCAATAGGTACACTATAACCAGTAAAAGGGGCACAATAATTCTTCAAGGGCGCTGCGACTTTCCCTTAACAGAATAATAATAATAATAATAACTCTTGATGCTGACTGGCGACCGGCGTATTCATAATTTTCGACGAGTTGACTTTGCTCCCGAAACAATTTGTGTTACTCAAAGAGACTTGAGCCGTTCATCGTTGCATCCCGGTAGATCTGCTTGATAATTTCCAAGGTTTATTTGGCGTGTCCGGATAGCTGAGTGGTTAGAGCGCAAGGCTGTCGTACGGAAGGTCGCGGTTCAAATTTCACTGGTGGCAGTGGAGTTTGGATCGTGATTTGACGTCGGATACCGGTCCACTCAGCTGTGAATGAGTACCTGAATCAAATCAGGGTAATAATCTCGTTACGGTCTTCAATGAAGTGCTCTAACACACTTCAAGGCCCTGATCCAACATGGATTGTTGCACCAAAGATTATTATTATTATTTATTTGGCAATTTTTTGCAAATTAGAAGCAAAACTTGACGTTGAAGAGATACTTGCAAACTTTTGGGACGATGCTTCTAAACAGCTGCTCGTAGGAAACAGAGAATGTGGACGCTCCAGAGTTGGAGTAGAATACCGTCTACAAGACCCAGGAACGAAGCTTCGGAGCTTCTTCGGGTATGAGATAATAATTATATTTCCAGATTTCAACCGCAAAATGTGGCAGCTTCGAGGTCATTCACTAGTTTTATGTGAAATAATAATTGGAAGTTCCATTTCGTGCTCCAAGAGAGCCATAAATATACATGGGTCTCTCCAAACGTGACTATTTTCCAGCACTGAATTTTCAGAGTAGAAACTTCAAACTAGTTAACTGGATTCTCAAATCCACACTTCATTCCCTCTTGCTCCCACCATAAAACATGGTATCCAACGATAAAGTCGATACCAAACAAGGGCAGCGAATCAATTTTCCGACTCGAATCGAATCTTCTAGCATAACCAACCCACAGAAAACATCTTCACTCATTCTTTCAACCACCCGAATCATCGTTTTGTCGTACCGAATGTTGTCACAATAGTAGTCCTGATGTCTGAAAATAAGAAATCCACAGGTCCCAATAAAATTCAATATATAGGAGCATACTTGCTCCTAGCATTTCTACCTTTCTCTTTATACTCCCCACCTTCCTTTTAACCTCGATAGCTACAATCGATTCGATCCTGTTTTACTATCGCTAAGCGCAATTAAGCACATTCCAGTTCACCATTCGATCTAAACACTCGGCCAAGCGTTTCTTGTCCAGGTAAGATTCCAACCATACTCTGCCTCCTAGACATTTTTGTTTACAGTGGGAGACCGTAATTCTTTGGCCTTTAGTAGACCCATTGTACCAACCCCTTTTAAACAATCACAAACATCCACCACTATAATCGGGCTTCGAAGTCGGGGCACAACGTGCAGTAGTGGATCTAGAATAAAATCCTGTGGTTTATCAAAAGAACCACCACCACGTACTTAGTGACAAGGCAATGTTAATCGTTGCGATTTTCGACAGAAGTATCATATAATTAAAAGAGCCGTGTTGATAATTTTAATACCGGACCGACAGATTGACCGATGTTCCACAAAGCCCCGTTACTCTTTTGTTATAAGGTAGCCAAAGTGAGCGGTCAACTGTTGACATATCTCGCAAGTACAGGGTGCGGCAGCATAACTTCCTTTTTTCAAAACTCAATAAAAACTATTGTATGCATCGGAAAATATTTATTTATTTTTTATAATGTAGGTACATTTCTAAAGTTTTTATTTACATTGTTTTGAAGATCAAATCTGTTAGGTGACGTCCCCCATTGTCCATACATTGCATAAACCGATTTCTGGCGTTTGTCATGACTCTTGTTAGCATAGCAGGTGTTATGTTGGCAATTTCTTCTTGGATGTTGGTCTTCAAATCTTGTAGGGTTCTTGGACAGTTCACATAAACACGGGATTTCAAAAAACCCCATAGAAAAAAATCACAAGGGGACAGATCGGGAGAGCGTGCCGGCCATTCTAAATCGCCTCTAATTGAGATAAGGCGCTCTTGAAAGTGTTCCCTCAAAACAGCCATCGATGCTCTTGAAGTGTGTGGTGTTGCACCGTCTTGTTGGAACCAAGTGTCCCCAAACCGAAATTTTCTAGCCGTGGGAAAAAAAAATTCTGTAGCATGTTTACATACCGGTCCGAATTCACTGTCACTGTAACCTCATTTTCCTCAAAAAAACAGGGACCAATAATTCCAGCTGAGGAAATTGCACACCACACTGTGACTTTGGGTGAATGCAAAGGCTTTTGATGCAATTCTCGAGGGTTGGTGTCAGCCCAGTAGCGCATGTTTTGTTTGTTAACCGACCCACACAAATGAAAATGGGCTTCATCGCTAAAAAAACAATAGCACCCTCGGGAACGACATCAAGAAGAAGCTCACACGCGTTCATCCGAGAATTGAAGTCACGTTATTAAAGTTCCTGCACTATCGCCATCTTATAGGGATGAAAATGAAGATCATCACGAAGAATTCTTCTCACAGAACGATCGGATAGTCCAAGGGCGGATACGTGTTTGCGTGCAGAACGCCGTGGCGATCGCAACATTGACGCTCTCACTGCTTCAATGTTCTCAGGTGATCTAACGGGCCGAGGGACTCCAGTTCTTCCTTTTGTCGCACTTGCAGTTTGTCTGAATGTAGTGACCCATGTAACAATTGATTTGCGGGGCGCGGGACGAGAGCCAACGGGGCTAAATTAAAGCGATTCCGAAATGCACGCTGTGTTGCAATAACCGAACATCCGCTTGAAAAGTAAACCTCTACGGCAAAGGCACGCTCCTCACTATTCCAACGCATGATGGCGACTGAACCGTGTCGGCACAAAACTTTACAGTATCCCCTCTTGAACGAGACCACTGGCGCTCCGCTATGACATCAACTAACTGAGTGGCGCGCATTTTAAAAAAGGAAGTTATGCTGACGCATCCTGTAGTTAGAAAAGTTTACTTGTAAAAGTTCATGGAATATACATAATGATTTGAATCGAAACTTGACAACTCGACATTTTTTGAGGCGGTTTCCATAGTTAAGAAGCTATTTCTCACAGGTACAGGTAGCTTAGGGCCGTCAAGGAAAATTTAGTTTATTTATAAACGGATCAGGAGGACACGGCGTCTTCGGATTGCTTTAAGCCATGGTGAAAGGCAAGGGTTATTGCTTATTCAAAGCTGGTACGCGAGAAGATGGTTCGCCCGAATTCGCTGCTTAACTTGGTATTTGTTCTAAAGCAGATGCTTACTAGTGGCTAAATTGATCTCAGAAGACACGTCAATTACGAAGTAAATTGCATAAATCCAAAGGAATATCTTCCAGATTGTACATATTGCCCAAGATTCATAAAACTTATAAACTGCTGATCCCTTGTGTTAGCTTCTTCTAGAACTTCTTCTTGCCTAATTCATCACATATCCGAAGACGGTGTTATCAGAACGCACCTCACTCATTATGATCACAGTGTCACCTTTAGGAAACCCCCCTTGACTTCATTAAATTCCTCATAGAAGGAGTCCTTCCCTTCTGAACCGGAAGTTTACTATCGAAATGCTCCTCATTCTGATCAGGAATCTCGAATTCGAAATCGATTCCAATGTAATGAGGTGCGTCCTGCAGTTTCCGTGAGAATTAATCCAACAGCGGATTCACAATGCCGCAAGAAATATCCAACTTCATTTAAGCCCTGAATGTTTAACTTGTATTGTTGGAACTCTCACTAGAGTTAGACAATTCTGGAAGCCCTCGATATCGTTATCAAGAAGCGAATTTTCATCTTACGACAAACAGGGAATCCCTTCAGTAAATTCTTAATTCCCATCTCCCAGTCGCAAATATTAATAGGGAATACTATTAAAAAGGCCCCATCCCTGAGACACGGCCATTTGGACTATAGCGAGTTGTCATTCCCTCTTTCTCAAATTCAAACCTTCTTTGTCGGGGGCGTATGATACCGTAAAATGTCTTCTAGCCTTGGTGCAGACACGTACGTACAAACCGACACCCAACAAGTTTTGTTAATGAGATCTTGAATAAATAGGTCAGCAGTTCCCAGATGATCTGACTGTTCTGTATAGATAGTGTCAAACTGCGACTTATTTCCAATGACAACAAAACTTTTATGAACAAGTTGCGGTGTAGTGATAGATATTCACCTGAGTCTCATTGTAGATGTTAAGACATCATAGATATGGTATGTTTATATTTTCAAGAGGGAAGGGAAGAAAGGAGAGAGCGAAACTATTCTTGATACTAGTGTTGTGATTTACGAGGATTACTTTTTTGGTTATTAAAAATTATGGACATGGACTGTCAATTGAAATGAGTTTTAACTTTATCTTGAAAATCCTCGTTAATATTGAAGGAGTTGCCCTTGTTTAGTCACTTCCTCCAGGGTAGGTAAGGGAGGAGCCTAACAAAAAATTTCTCTCATTTCTGAAATTGGTTCAGGATCCTTTGGAATTCAAAGGGAGATCTTGAAGTCGAGCCATGTTTTAGATAAGAACAATTCATGATGACAATATGCCCCTTTTTTATCGGCTATGCACAAATGTCATTGATTTCCATAATAAACAGCTGCATTGATCGTAGTCTCATTATGCATGACCTCCAAAACCAATGCAAATTTTGATTCTAAGTTTCAGTAGCCATGAGTTTTTTTCATGAAATTGAAGGAGTCCTAAGTGACCCATCAGTTTGATGGGAGCAGACCAGTTCCACGATTTGTGGTCCACAAACTCCCATAAGGAGCCATAACTCACTCCCCCTCTATCATCTATCATGAGCTCTTGAGGTGACCCAATTCTCGGTTATCTTAGCTAATATGTTCGTCAGACATATATACATTTATTTAGGTGGTAGTGAAAGCGCCAGATTTGGCGCTTTCCCAAAGGGTTTAGTGAAAAGGTCGCGTTAAATTTATATAAAGCAGATTAGCTAAATAGGGTTGCAGACTTTAGTCCTATTGAAGGCTGGGGGATAGGTAATGGCGTGAACTGATGAGCACCGATAATAATTGAACAAATCGGGTTAGCTCTAATGGTTTAGAGAATTTATTTCGAAAGTTCCCTCCCATTTTCCGATGCTCTGATTAGGGTCAAAAATGAATTTTTTCATCATCCTCAACTCAATGAATTTTCAATTCACGTGATCAAAAGTCGTTTAAAAGAAATTTATTCATACAATTTTCTAAAGTCAACTCGGCAAAAACTTTTAATTAAGTTCAACATAATCCTTGGCTCTTGTTTGCCATGAAAAGTCTGCCTAGTTTTATTTAGCGTACAAAAAAAATTTCTGGTCTGATTCCCTGTTTCCAATTTAATCTAATTGCAATTTCCCATACAACACAATAAACTTCATGCCGTTTGAAATTCTCTGGGGTATGACATAATTTCCCATTTTTATAACACATAAGTTACAAAATCACAACGACAATAAAATAGGAGATTCGCAGTTCGCCTCCATAGCCGTGGCGCGTTCATTTTGTAAGGGGATGCCGCAGTCAACAAACCCAGCTAAACCTGGAGCCAGGGAACATGCGAAGCGAAACGACAGAATATTGTACAACCGTAGCACGAATGGAAATTCCAAATAATAGGGAAAGCGGTGGCGGCAAAAAGAAAAAAAAACAAAAACATAGTATTGAATGGATTTACCCCAAAGAGAGGAAGAATAAAAATTGCAGATGAATACGTAGGGGATGGCGAAAATGGGAACTCACTGGGAGAAAATGTAAATCAATTTCGTGCTAAATCCTATGACTTTTGGGTACTTTTTGCACGTATTCATTTGGATATTTTACTAACGCAAAATTCCTTGAATAAGTGTTCTGGCAAATTATTGACATTGGCAAAGTAAAAATGTATTTCCGCGGAATGGAAAACAGCATTTCCGATCCCATTAATTGGATCAGGATGTACTTTATTTAGATGCCTAAACCACATCACAAACTCCAGAAACGACAATGAATCGGGTTGTATCTTTCCTCCCCAATTGTCTTCTTTCTACTGTAAGCCGTTGTTAGAGATTACATATGTATGTATGCACCTGGCGGAATCCGAATCTGCGATTGAACGTCATTTGCCAAGTCAATCAAATGCGGAGTATATCAGCTTCATTACTACCTGCTCCCCCAAAGGAGTGTATTCCGGTAAAATACAAGGAGCATCAAGTACTTGAAGTAAGTCTTCGCAGTTTGCTAAATTTATCACGAGTAGATAAGTTATACCTAAATCAGATAAGTCGTCCTGACTTTTTTATGTAAATGTATTTTGTATAGTCCCATCGAATCCTTACGACCATTATCAACGGCGTAACAACCGGTATCCGGTCTAAGCCTACCTTAGTAAGGGACTCCAGACACGCCGGTTTTGAGTGGAGGTCCACCAATACGATATCCCTAAAAGCTGTCTGGCGTCCTGACCCACGCCATCGCTCCATCTCAGGCGGGGTCTGCCTCGTCTTTTTTTTGTACCATGGATATTGTCCTTATAGACTTCCCGGGCTGGATCATCCTCATCTATACGGATTAGGTGATCCGCTCACGGTAATCTATTGAGCCGGATTTTATCCACAACCTGACGTCATGGTATCGCTCATAGACTTCGTCGTTATATAGGCTACGGAATCGTCCATCCTCATGTAGGGGAGCAAAAATTCTTCGGGGGATTCTTCTCTCGAACGTGGCCAAGAGTTCGCAATTTTTCTTGCTAAGAACCCATGTCTGCGAGGAATACATGAGGACTGGCAAGGTCATTGTCTTGTACAGTAAGAGTTTTGACCCTATGGTGAGACGTTTCAACCGAAACAGTTTTCGTAAGCTGAAATATGCTGTCTATTAGACCAGAATGTCCTTCTTGGATCACGCTTTCGTAACCTGTCAGGAAATCGATGAAGATCAGGTGAAGCGAAGATCTAAATTCCACACATTGTTTCAAGCTGATCCGTAGAGTGCTGATGTGGTCAATGCAGGAGGATCCAGAGCGGTAAACAGCCTGATCTCTCTCCATCATAATCTCGAGATATTTTTTGATGCGTTCCAGGATTATTCTGGTTGTTGTCTTTGCGACCGCAGAGATCACGCAGATACCTCTTGAATTGTGGCAATCGAAATGTATACCCTTCTTTGGAACCCTTACGATCATCTGCTGCTCTGCGAGAGGTCTCGGATTTCCAAGACTTCAGTATAAGTGGAAGTAGCAGATCTGCAGAAATTGCAGGTCTTCTTCTTCTTCTTCAGCCTTTGTCCCGTTCACAAACGGGGTCGGCTCGTCGTGATCGGTTTCGCCATTTGGCCCTATCGAATGCTTGATCTGGGTGCAATCTCGAGGCTTTTAAATCCCCATCCCGCGTATCAAGTCACCGTTGTTTAGGCCTGCCTTTTGGTCGTTTACCATCGACTTTGATGTTCAGACCTATCTTGGCAAGTGAATTCTCGTCGGCACGAATTGCGTGACCTTACCATCAAAGATGCCTCTCTCGCAACTTTTCCACGATCGGTGCAACCCCATAACGATCACGGATATCCCCATTTCGGATGTGATCAAAACCTGTGACGCCACTAGTCCAACGTAACATCTTCGTCTCCATTACTGCAAGACGCCGTTCATTGTCTTTCCCCATAACGATCACGGATATCCCCATTTCGGATGTGATCAAAACGTGTGACGCCACTAGTCCAACGTAACATCTTCGTCTCCATTACTGCAAGACGCCGTTCATTGTCTTTTATAGTTGGTCAACACTCAGAACCATAGAGAGCGACAGGACGGACAGCAATACGGTAAATTTTCGATTTGAGACGTTCGTTGATACGTCGATCACAAGGAACACCAGTTGTGGAACGCCACTTCATCCAGGTTGCGTTAATGCGTGAAACAATTTCATAACGCAGTTCTCCATTGGCTGATGGCGTTGACCGGAGGTATTTACATTGCTCATTTCTGGGCAGATCATTGCCGCTGACAGTGATTGTGCCTGCTTCATGAGGATATAATCGATTTGCGTTTTACTGTTCCCACTATAAAATGTGGGAAGATGAGACAATCGTTTGAAGAACCATGTATTCATAAGTACAAGGTCATGGGTGTCCGCAAAATCGATTATACGCTCGCCACCTTCATTCCGCGCTCCGAACACCTTTCTCCCATGGCACCTGTTACCATCTACCTTTTCACCCACATGACCATTAAGGTCGCTGGCAATAATAATATAGTCGTCAGTAAGCACGCGACAAGTGTTTTCATCGAGAAGTTGCCAGAAAGTATCTTTCTCGGCATCAGGTCGACCTGTCTGTGGTGCGTACACGGTGAAGAAGTGAATAGTGCGATCAGCTGATATAATGGTGAGCTTCATCAGCCGATCATCAAATCGTTCGACTTCTTTAATGACATAATGGAAACCCTCTAAGATGGCAATGCGAACACCATATTGAGTGTGTGGGTTACCAAAATACAGAAGTTTATAGCCATTTTTAACGCGTTCGCGTTCAATGTGGCAGCTTTTGGCTACAGATCATCGGGTTTCTTGCAGAGCGCAGATATCAATGCGCCTTTTCCGAAGGGCTCTTGTGAGTTCCTCGTTTTTTCCAATTAGGGTACCAACATTTAGCGTGCAGACACGTATTTGTTTTGTTTGTCTTGTTCAGACTAACTTGCTTACGTCCTGACGCCGCCCATGCGTCAAGGACCCTTGCCCATTTCTCGACAGAACCGGGACCCGTCCTGCCGCGCCGACTGAGGTGGACGCCCTAGCATTTCTCCGAGGCTTGTGACTCAATCCGATCATCATGTTTATAACGGCATTGTATGCATTGTTTTGGTCGGCCTGTCGCGGGATCTGTCACCAAGAGAGGTCAGGTAGGATTTAGCATAGTGCAATAACTCCAACTATACTCTATTTATCTCTTGCCCTGATCTCAGCATTTTATTTTTTGTTTTACTGAGGTTAGTACAGAGTACGTTGTCTCAAACCCTCCTCTTTTACCTGGGCTTGGGACCAGCATACTATGTTAATAGCATTGGCGCAGAAATTGCAGTTGCAGCGATAAATAATTTTGCCGGCGGACTGTCGAGCCCAGCGGTTTTTTGATTACATTCATGGGTGGAATGATTTCTCTTCTCCATAGAGGAACAGTCCGTATCCGCATGTTATGGCAACTAGCCATTTCATCCAGAAGAGGAGGAACTCCACCGGATATGGTACGATTAAGAATCTTCAGTTGCTTGTCATCGTGAATGAAAAGTCGACAAATAAAGTGCTTCAGAGGACCATCGAAAGATTTGCGATTACTTGCAAGTTCTTCTGTCACGCGGTATACAATTCTGACATCATTGTATTTTGAAGCATATTCCGCTTCCCTGACCAGTGCAATAACAAATTTCCTTTTGGTACGGAACACACAACGCTGAACTTCTCGGGATTTCGCTCGGTAAAGAACTTTGAGCGCGTTCATCCACCCTTCCGTTCATTGATCCGCTTCCACAGCTCTGCAGTTAGCTAGATCTTGTGACGTTCATTCGGAGTACAGCCAACGACCTGCGTCGCACCCGAGAAAAGGACGACCAATGCTTATATTCTCAGGTGGACTTTACAAGTGGTCGATGTTGAACTTCGAGGGTAGCAGCTCTTCAGTCCTCCTACAAGTGACGGACGCTACACGCGATTGAACGCCAGCTACCATCGCGCACATCTAGAGGACAGCTCCTAAATCTACTCCTGATCGCAAAATGCTGCAGAAATCTACAAACCTTCCATCATTATACAGGGTGCGGCAGCATAGCTTCCTTTTTTAAAATGCGCGCCACTCAGTTAGTTGATGTCATAGTGGAACGCTAGTGGTCTCGTTCAAGAGGGGATACTGTAAAGTTTTGTGCCGACACGGTTCAGTCGCCATCATGCGTTCGAATAGTGAGGAGCGTGCCTTTGCCGCTGAGGTTTACTTTTCAAGCGGATGTTCGGTTATTGCAACACAGCGTGCATTCCGGAATCGCTTTAATTTAGCCCCGTTGGTTCCCGTCCCAGACCGCAAATCAATTGTTACATGGGTCACTACATTCAGACAAACTGCAAGTGCGACAAAAGGAAGAACTGGAGTCCCTCGGCCCGTTAGATCACCTGAGAACATTGAAGCAGTGAGAGCGTCAATGTTGCGATCGCCACGGCGTTCTGCACGCAAACACGTATCTGCCCTTGGACTATCCGATCGTTCTGTGAGAAGAATTCCCGTTCCCGAGGGTGCTATTGTTTTTTTTTAGCGATGAAGCCCATTTTCATTTGTGTGGGTCGGTTAACAAACAAAACATGCGCTACTGGGCTGACACCAACCCTCGAGAATTGCATCAAAAGCCTTTGCATTCACCCAAAGTCACAGTGTGGTGTGCAATTTCCTCAGCTGGAATTATTGGTCCCTGGTTTTTTGAGGAAAATGAGGTTACAGTGACAGTGAATTCGGACCGGTATGTAAACATGCTACAGAATTTTTTTTCCCACGGCTAGAAAATTTGGATTTGGGGGAGACTTGGTTCCAACAAGACGGTGCAACAGCACACACTTCAAGATGGGTGTTTTGAGGGAACACTTTCCAGAGCGCCTTATCTCAATTAGAGGCGATTTGGAATGGCCGGCACGCTCTCCCGATCTGTCCCCTTGTGATTCTTTTCTACAGGGTATTTTGAAATCCCGTGTTTATGTGAACCGTCCAAGAACCCTACAAGATTTGAAGACCAACATCCAAGAAGAAATTGCCAACATAACACCTGCTATGCTAACAAGAGTCATGACAAGCGCCAGAAATCGGTTTACGTAATGTATGGAGAATGGGGGACATCACCTAACAGATTTGATCTTGAAAACAATGTAAATAAAAACTTGAGACATGTACCTACATTATAAACAATAGATAAATATTTTCCGATGCATACAATAGTTCTTATTGAGTTTTGAAAAAAGAAAGTTATGCTGCCGCACCCTGTAGTTACAGTCGCCAAGAATGTGTTCTCCATCACAAGTCTGACCAAGGTGTTGTCAGAGCACACCTTTACTCATCATAATATCACCTATAGGAAGCCTTATCTGAACTGTTTGTAGAAAACATCCCCCTCCACTAGATTGAAAGTCACCTTTGGTGCACAGCACTGTACAATTCTGATGTTTCTTAGCCTGGACCGGAGTCTTCTAGTCAGAAGTGTGAAGAAACCGCGAAAGTCAAAAGAGCGTGCCTTGAGGTAACCATCAGCAACAACACGACACTGGATTCGCTTCTGTTACCACTCGTCTTTCCAGAGTATAAAAGCACATTGCCATTAGTGTGGCAAGAGGGAGAGGGATACTCTCTAAAATCCCCCCCCAGCTTACTTCGCTTAGGCCAAGAATGTCCAGTTTATGTATATCGTTGGAATTCCCGCCCAAGTTTCAGGAAGCCGGACGAGAACTCACTAACTAAGATTAGACCGAGCATCAAAGTCGATTGGGAACGACCAAAAGGTCGATCGTAACAATGATGTCTTGATATGATTTCAGAGCTTGTCGGCTGGATTAAGCCATTACAGGTAAAAATGTGGCCTTCGTTCCAGAAGAACTAAACTTGCTACTGAAGAGAGAAAGGGTAAAAAACAAAAGGATTTCTGTGGTCATTAATTTGAGTGCAGTGGCAATAATTGACAATCAACCATCTGGGTAGTTTCCGTTGCAAATTGGCAGATTCTAATTATAAACGCAGCAGCAATCCGATTTTTGACCTTAATAGATTAACATATCCAATTATTCTGCCTAATATATACATGTGTGCAGAATTTGGAGACTAAACCAAGCATTAAATTCTTCTCAATTTGGCACCATACATACTCATACATAAATCAAGAAACGAAGTCGGAATACAAATATCTCGGAAGCAATCAAATAAAACTTTTTCTCCCGCTCTCCCTTCAGCTTCTTTTCTCTTGTCTTCTATTTCGGTAATGGTCCGACACTGTCCAGTTTCCTTGAAGCCTATTGTCCTTTTTATTTTATGAGGCATTCTGTGAAGCCACGAAATTCTTGCCCGTCCCATTTCCATCCTTCAAGGAGCAATTTATAAATTTGACCAGCATTAACTTCAGCCACAATGTCCTTGCTTAATGTACACATACTGATTACTATCAGGACATTATTCTTTTCATCCTGCATACACTCATGCATATGATGTCCAGTTGGTTAATATTGTTTGGACATGTTTATTCGCATAGTTAATCAACGTTATTTATCCTATTTTAAAATTAATCTGATTACATACTATTTTGGAAAAAGGTCTATGCCGTGGAGAGTTAACCCCGGTACCTTTTGCAGTAATTATTTGAAACCCTAGAGGTTTTTTTGTGGGGCATTTTTGCTTCATCCTTTGTGGTGGAGCCATTACGAGAGTTCATATTTGTGATGCAAATTATTTAAAGGGACGGGCTGTAATATTTCATGTTATTTAGCGGGAAAGCGCATAAATTAATCAGGGAAAGTAATCATATTTCTTCCTTTCTTTTTGGCAACCAGAGAAAGGATAATTTACCGGCGTCCTAATTAAACAAATGGTATGGTGCGCTGTTTCGTCAAGAAAATGTTTTCAACTGGAATCGTCCTGGGATTTGTGTGGTTTAGTTTGTATGCGGAAATAGGATAATCGGTAGCCTGGAAACCAGGGAACTTCGGCAGAATTTCACATTGTTAGGATCGAACTAGGCGTCACTATAGTTCCAAAACCCAAACCGATCCTGATTTAAGCGTGCAGAATAGTTATATTCTAGGAAACTACAATATCTTTATTCCATCTTGCTTCACAAATTGCTTACTATCAAGCATGTGCTTATATTATCAGGACCAACTATTATGAAGCTATTCGTAGAACTTACGGAAGCAGAACTTTTCATATATGGAAATATCCCAAAATTCGGTCTTACCACAATTCATTGTCATGGAACAATAGCTTGATAGGAATAAAAATATCGATCAATTCCGGCATATGTTATTAAACCGAAAACCAGGCACAGTACATACAATGGAAGCTTCAACAGAAGCCGAGATCCCTGGCCGAATCAGTTATTTCAATACCCGAATAAGCATAAAGGATACCAGAAGACGCATCTATTGCCTGGCAATCAATTCACCTTTCTCCTCGTTTGACCTACGTCCAGCACAAGTCAATGCTACCCGAACCGTATTTTGTAATAACAATGGCAACGGACAAGCCAGGAATGTTTAAAATTCTAAGCGTTCACCAGACTCTACCTAACTTCACCAAACTTGAAGAATGTGTGTTCTCTCCTCAAAAATCGAATAGAATTAACCGGGATCGAGAGGTGTCTAGAAGAGGGTAGCAAACAGCAGGCTATTGTGGAATATGTTTTATGTGATCCTGTATATGTTTAGAATTCATGGTACGTTCTGTTGAAAGGTTTTTTTTCCTCGTATGGACATATTGCTTCGTGGCTTCCTACATTCCACACCTTTTCACATAATAAGTAAAAGGTAAAATGACCTTTGCTACAGTGTGTACGAGAACGGAGTCTGAGTTGGGCTGTTTTAGAGTCGATTATTTCCATATGTAGTAATTTGAAAATCATGAGAGGTGGATTTAATACCAGGGTCAGTCATAAACGTAATCCTGGATGAATGAATGTCTTAAGTGGGGCAATGAACACGGACATACAGTAGACGCAATGAACAGGAGCTCAGCCTTTATTCTCGCAAAACTTGTAGCATCCTGATAGCTCACAACTTAATGTCCATTACCACTGGAGCCATGATGCTAGGGACCATCATGAAACACCGCAAGGCATTTGACATCACCTCGAAGCTGAACTACGTGGCCATGGTGGACTTATTTTGATTTACGCCTGTTTAGAAGTCGAAAGTCGTCCTGACTAAGATCTTCTGTAGGGAAACTTTGCAAGTCGACTTAATCTATGCGACAACGTTTCCTGAATTAATTGCTCGTATGATCCCCTGAAGCTTGCCATTGTTCTCTTAGCTCCGCTTCCTTGACACGTACTCTCCTAAAACTTCTGCATTATGGTCGAAGTAAATACATTTAAATGTAACATCTAATAATCTTTTCGGAGATACAAACTGAAAGACTTTTGCACGTGCTTTTTCTGCTACTTTTTCGGGGGATGAAATAAGTTCCTTGGAAACTTTTATATTTATTTTATTTGGTTTGAAAATTTGAACAAGTTTGCAGGCGGTTACGAGTATATTGTAGTAGCAATCAAGGGGATGAAAAGCACAAATATGTAAGGTCAAAGAAACCACTCAATTTATAGCTCTAAGGTAGACGTTGATAGTTACCGTCCTTTGGATACAGCGTGGAGTTTTGCTTTTGGTTGTTAGATGGAAAACTTATAGTCACATACCATGACAAGCAGGTGCAACCCAAGTTATAGTCGCGTTTTCCCTGTTGCATTGTGTCCAAAAAATGCAGCTTCGAATATATTGTTTAGGTGTTTTAGGTCAAGCTGTCGCCAGGAACAATTTATTGCCTTTAACGTGGATGGTGGGCGAGCTATGATTGATTGAAAGTGGCATACATCTTTCGAATGACTTAAGTTTTTTACGGCCAAATTTAAATTGCGGATGTCACTTCTTCCCGGACCTTGAATATTGTGGAAGTTCTAAATTGAAGTTTTTCTTGAGTGACGTGCTAAGGATAATGAAGTGTCAGTTGGTTTGAAAAACGTATTGAAATGCAGGTGAAGTGGATCGCATATTTTTGCAGTGTAGATATTGTTCCAGAAGTTCTCGATGATCACCTAACATTTGATTGTTTCGCGTTAATACCAAGGTACTATTCACATGCTACGTATATACGATGTTTTTGGGTACGGTAACAGACAACTTTTATCTACAACAAATTTTTTAATAATGGTATGGTTTTCACCAAATTTCCCGGGATAATGATCGTGAATGGTGGACTCTGGACACCAGGCGATCATCAGTTTCAACTAGCCTTGTCTCAGAGAAAGGGGCGCTGTTGAGGTCGACTCACTTTCCCCGAATTTACTTTCCAGGTTTCAGTCGGCGTCACCTGCTGAAGACTTGTCCATCTATAGTCGCGCAAAAAACAACTTCTGGGCTAACCGCTTTATGACAAAACAACGCCTCACGCAAACCGCCTTTGGGGAAATTGATTTGGGTAAACCGTCTTTGTTCAAACCTGCCCAGGTAAACCACCTCCAGCTAAACAGCTTTCGGTCAAACCAAGGCTCATAATTCGTGCCAAGGTTGAAGTGAAAGGAGCTTCCAGTGCATCCGCAACTAGGAGCAAATCGAAGCAGTAGCGATTCTGTGACGATCATCGGCGCAAAAGCAACAAAGTGGGCGCGGCGGACAAGGTCTTCATTTCAAGGCAATCGAAGCCGATGGATGGGTATTGTATGACGGTTAAGATACTGAGCAATGAGTGAGTAACATCTCTAGTTGTGAGGACTACGTTTTCGCAAGGCAAGCGCTTTGAGTCTGCAGGTGTATTTTGTGAAATGTTAAATTTGTCGACGAAAACGCAAGCTAGTGGTTCTGGCAGTACCGCTCCCCCGCAACCAAATATGAGAAGTGCGCGACGAACCCTGAGTTGCCACTCTTCGAAAAGTACTTTCTATCGCTTCCAGAAAAGGGGCGTAATGGTGCTGAGATTCTGAAATAATTTAGTGTCTAGAATAACTTGAACACCACTACTTGGATGCTGCTATGCAACTTATCAGGAGAGAGAGCCGATAGGGCGAGTGTGTTCCTTATGATCGGCGTTCCTGAACCGGAAAGGTTAGGGAATAAATCTACTGCCGGCCTTATTACGGGGTGCGTGCAGTTCACGACATTTTTATATTAAATGTAGATAACGTGCTTTCTTCGAGTAAATTTGCAGCATTGTAAACAGATCTCTGCAATAATCAGTCGTCGGATCAACAGCTCTACGCTTCAATTTACATATATACATAATACAAGAACGGTGCGTTGTTGGTGGGAAACTTAGGGACTTAAACTTGGTTGTATGCCAATGGAAGTTGTAGACTTCGCTCCTGCCCGATGGATTCAAAAGATCTTCAGACGTCTTGGTTAGTGATCTATGCGATGGTAATATTACAGCGGCTAAAATGTCAGTTGAAAGATAAGGGAGATCCTAAGAGTAAGTTCCCAGTTACAGATTCATAAGGATATGATGTTAACGGCCACTATATGGGCTGGGGAAGTTAGAGCTTCAACATAAGAGGATCGGGACTATTGGAATATTTGATAGGGACTGAAATTCAGATCCCCAATTTGGTTAATAAACCCGCTTTCAGTTTTCACGGAGGCATCCCCTGACATTACCTCATTTGTCGGAGATATTTAAGAATATCTGGCTCATGGATCACAGGCGCGTTGATTTCGTAATGGACATGGATCCATCTATAACATCTAGAACTGAACACCTGAGATGCATCAATTGCTGGAATTAAAAACTTTCAATAAGTCAAAGGAACTCGGATAGCTAAAACAAGAGTACGATAACCGAGCTTTAATGTGTGATTCAACTGTTGGTTGGAATTGGTACAAAACGGCTCAGAAAGGTCCAAAGGCCGGGTAAACGATCATCATAGCGATGCATTTGGGAAGAAACTAACTCTGCTGAGGCAACCTCAAAGTTGAAGTGAATTCTTGTTAAAGAAATGGGCAGCTCACTTGTTTCATAGATACAAGTGTGCGGGCGCGGAAGGCATCATTCCTGCTCTAGTAATAGAGGGAATGGATACGTTGGATCAACATATTCGAAAAATACACCGTGCATGCCTAGCACATCCCTATATTCCTATTAACTGGGCCCAAAAGTTTCGACCGATCAGTCTAACTTCCTTTTCAGTAAAAGGATTGGACTACTTATCTGTCCATCGGTTGATGCATACATCCCTAGGTGGCAATTTCACTTTAGGCAACATGTCTACCAGAATGACAAATCCATGGAGGCAGCACTCCATGAGCTCACGGCAAAAAATGAGAAGGTTTGGTTTGAAAAAAAGAATACGCCTTAAGGGCATTCATGGACATCAGAGATGCTTTCAATTATGCCTCATTCGGTGCAATTTATGTCGTGGCAAGACAGCGTGAAATCGATCCGCTGTTAATCATTGCATTTGATTGCCAAATAGCCGTAATGATTGTCGGTATTTCTGCGAACACTGTGTCCATCTGAAAATTCCTTGGCAAACAGGTGAATCTAATGCCTGCCGGTCATATGGTTTTCAAATTTGTGTTCGAAAAGAAATATTCCAGTGTAATCACCCAGAGGGAAGAATGGTCAAAAAATGGTCACTAGTCTTTTGGGATTACAGACTCAACAATTTTCACTGATGGGTCAATGAGAGACAGATCGGGCGCAGGAGTGTAATCGGAATCCGATTATGGATCTGGCTCGACATCTTGGAAAACTAACCAACATTGTCCCGGCGGAGATATATGACAATTTATTGGTAGCCACCAATTGTTTGGGAGAAAATTTTCAGGTTCGCACCGTTCGAATCTGATTCTGCAGTCGGGCAGTGTTTTCACCACTAAACCGCTACCAAATATCAAGCCAGTGCAGTAAATATAATTGTTTTTGAGAAAAGTGTCTGTGACAGACAGACGGACTAAACAGACGAACAATAAGACAGTATTTCAACAAAAGTCGTTAACGAAGAATCAAAAGAATAGTAGATTCAGAATGGATGAAGAGGAAACACAACTAAAAAATACACCAAAGAAACGATTAGAGGGTAAGAAGGCGAGCCATGGAAAGAGTGACAGGGAAATATTATGTCGACAAGTTTGGAGAAAAGTGTGGAGCGGTTAGCAATGTTAAACGTCTTAGAGGAATCGGTAACGTTCACTTTCTGGTTGGAATTTGAGCAGAATGGAACAGTCATTCTTAGTGACAGTATGTTGGCCAAAAGGATAGGACACTAGAAAGATAATGGCTTCTGGAATGAGTTTTCAGTGATTTACTGAAGGTTGCGAAGTTTAAAAGCAAGCGAAACCAGCGTGTATTCGGAAAAGGTATTTTTTCATTACTGTGTATTTGATACCATCTATAAGATATTTTCCTCTCTTTTGCTAGGCCGGATAGCCACTCCAAGCAAATCAGCAACAGATCAGATTTTCTCTCTGCGGTCCCTGCGGCAAGCGATGGGAAAATTGTTGGAATATGGACATCAGTTGCACCATATTTTCATCGAGTTTAAGGCCGCCCATGATAGTATAGCCAGGGTAAAACTGTACACGGCCATGAGAGAATACGGTATCCCGACGAAATTAATAAGACTGACTAAGCTGATCCTGACCGATGTGCGAGATCAGATAAAAGCAGCAGGATCACTCTCAACACCATTCCCTATGCCCTATCATGCGTCCTCTTTAACCTGGCTCTAGAGAAAGTGATCCGTGGTGCGGTGGCAAATGCAAGAGATACGATCCTCTAAGTTCACCCAACTACTGGCCTATGCTGAGGATATCGACATCTTGGAAAGAACCACCTGAGACGTACAAACTGCCTTCATCCAGATCGAACAGGCGGCGATTGGCGCGATATTTTGGGCTGCACATCAATGATGGCGAGACAAAATATATGGTGGCAACGTCAGCACCGAAAATCAACCAACAAACAATATCAAATCGCACTGGTCAACCGGAAGAATAAAGATAGGAGAATACATCTTTGAGACCGTTGATAATTTCTTCTATCACAACCGATAACAGCTACTATGATGAAATCCGCGCACGGTTGTTGGCTGCCAACAGAGCCTATTCCAGCTTACAAAAACTGTTCCGCTTGAAACGTCTCACCATACCGTCAAAGCTCTTACTGTACAAGACAATGATCTTGCTAGTCCTCATGTATTTCTTGGAGACTTGGGTTCTTAGCAAGAAGAATTGCGAACTCTTGGCCGCGTTCGAGAGAAGAATCCTCCGAAGAATTTTTGGCCCCCTACATGAGGATGGACGATTCCGTAGCCTACATAACGACGAAATCTATGAGCGATACCATGACCGTCTGGTTGTGGATAAAATCCGGCTCAATAGGTTACGGTGGGCGGGTCACTTAATCCGTATTGATGAGGATGATCCCACCCGGAAAGTCTATAAGGGCAATATCTATGGTAAAAAAAGAAGACGAGGCAGACCCTGCCTGAGATGGAGCGTTGGCGTAGGTCAGAACGCCAGACAGCTATTAGGGATATCGAATTGGTGGACCTCCATGCAAAACCGGTATATCTGGAGTTCCTTATTAAGGCAGGCCTGGACCGGATACCGAATGTTGCGATGATGATGATGTGTGTTTCAGGCGAAGCTTTTTTTAAGTATTTCATTGGAGTATCAGAATCGGTAAAAACCGAGGGACTAGGTCTAGAAAGGAACATAACAAGGAAGCAAGTTACTTGGAATGGTATAAAAGGAATATATGGGTTGGCTTAATTACTTGTTAAGCCATTCATTAAGATGTTCATATAACACGTGAGTTAGAGTTAATGGGAGGGGCTGAAGACCGGGAAGCGTCAGTCTATATGTCCAGTCAGGTATCAGAAATGCAGAATAGTTTGCTTTTGGCGATGTCGTCGTGGATACGGTGAGTTGGTGTGGTGGTGACGCGATTTTTAGTAGCGGTCCATTAGAATATGTTCGATTTGCAGCGCTCGTCAGATTGACGGCAGCATTTGAGGCCACTGAAAGTGTGTAGAGAAGCAGGAGCGAAGAGCTAGGTGTCCAGAAAGGCTCAGTATTGACACCAACTCCTGCCTGAATGTTAGATGTGGAGTGAAACAGAAGCGTCGAATAAAAGGGACAATATCAACTGCCTGGTTATATGGCAGTATTTTGGTGTAACCACCATTATCATGAAGGACGCAACAACCGATATGTGATCTAGGCATGCGTATATAAGGAACTCTAGACATTCCGGTTTTGAGCCGAGGTCCACTAATTTGATATTGCTGGAAGCTGTCTGGCGGCTTGGCTTACGCCATCGCTCAATCTCAGGTAGACCCTACCCACGTCTTTTTCCAACAATAGATATTACTTATTGCAATTGAGAGTGTAGTACTGCTACAAGCGTTTCATCGGTAGATAATCTCCGAAAAAAGCTTGACGCGAATTCTAAGAAACGCAGTTGGGCGGCCTAGACATTTAGTGGAATTCCCATAGTATCCCCAGTAGTTATTCTTGTAGATTACCAAATATTTTACTTCGTATAGGTTAAGCCTTGTGAGGAGAGCTGCTGTTTTTTTTCAATAAAAACTGAATTACAAGAAATCGGGAAGAAAACCGATCACTGTGTGTCGACTTTCACGGCATCAGTTGATCAGCTTGATACTGATCCATTAACGGCCATATTGAAAAAGGAAACGGCAAACGGAGCCAAGGTAAGTAAAGGAGTCGGTATATGCAATAAGGGGAACAGTATATAGGACACAGTAAGGCGCGCTAACCAACGTCTGAAATTCAACATTTACTACAGTATTGCTCTCGCAATAAACGACGTCTCGTGGGTATAAAGATAAAGATTTTTCGCAAAATCAAAAACTCAAAAGTGAAAACCTTTTTGAAAGGATAACGAAAGAAGCAGCCAGGCGTCAACTAATTACGTTCTCCAAATCAAATGCGTTTCCCGTCAAGTTTACTTGGAAAACACGTTGACATGCTGATGACGTCTTTATTCTGCAATCAGAAATTGAAGTCTGAATTCAGAAAGATTATTTTGAAGAGATTCATGTATGGCAGGAGGAGGGAAACAAGTTGAATAATGATGAAATAATCAAATGGTCGAAGAAATTGATTGTTAAGTACGAGATCGGACCGGATTGATTAATACTCATCAATTTTCTGAAATGCTCGATAAAATATTCCTCTTAGCTGATAAAATCCAGAAGATTTTCAGATTATCCCCCGCTGGACTCTTGCCTTTCAGGGTTTCTCTTTACATTTGCTACAAAGTGTGTTATCTTTAGAAACTGACAGTTTCTAATTCCGTTCGCGTGGCTTACCATCACAAATTAACACCACTGTGTCGAAAGGTTTTATATACGGATTCTGTCACCACTGATGAAACTTATCCTGAAAGACTGAAATTACATAACACAGGCTAGGTTGACGGGGGAGCCGCTGCTAAAAGCTCTCAGGTCTTTTATTGGGCCCGTTATACTGCCTTCTTGAATTCAAATTCAATATTCAATGGCTTCTCGCTTGCGGCGTTCGCACGCATTTACGAGAACGTACAGAGGCGTTGAAGTAAACCTTTCCGAGATCTGAGGATGTTGGGTATCATATGAAGTGTTGGGGCGTCAAGTTCTCTTCCTCAGCAACAGACAGTCAAAATCATCAGCCTAACTGTTCCAAGTGGTATTTCAAGCAGTGCCTTGTTAAATGTCTTTCTTTAAGGGCACTAAAATTGCTGCTGAACGGCTGTTCGAACGCCTTGGCATTAAAGACCTTTTGCTCAGCCGTGGGAAAAATAACCGGAAACCAAAGCACCTGGGAGAACAATGTGGGTTTCTCAAGGAGAAGAGGAATATTCACTTCGATACTGGGCATTAAGTTGCCTCATACTAGGGGGTAGCAGAGGAGAAAAACGGCCAAGCGTAATGGATTAGTGAATAATTTGGTGCCCTTCATCGATGAAAGCTGAGCTGGCTAAAATTTTGGGAAAAGTTAGTTCAAGAGCAAAAGTGGACAGCGAGAACTGGCAAAAGGACAACACAAAAAGATTTGTGCGGGAATAATCATTATAGTATTTCCAAGAAATGCAAAATGAAAGTGGATCCGGACAGACTTGGTCGATAGTGTGGGTCGTATTGGGCGAACGCAGAAAAAGGCAAATTAATCCAGTGAAAACTAAGCGGGTTTCCGCGGTCAGGTGGAAAAGGTGCTAGGTGAGCAGGCAGAAGTGAAAACTTGAAAGCAGGAGATACTAGGACCAAGATGAGGGTACGTCAAACAACGTACACGCTAAGGAAACAATTTGATCTTAGCGGAATAGAATAGAATGACCCAAAGAGGATGAAGGAAGCATATGGGGGTACCCAGGCAGCTATTATTACCTTGGTGGAATCTTAAAAACTGATTACCGTAGGTAAGGTATGAGTAGACTGGGTCGTGTGCCGACTTAGGGAGAAACTATCTCTCAAGATATGATAATCCATGAAAATTATCGAAATTACACTAGTGATATGTTGGTAAAAGACATATCTTGGCACACGACGATAACTTCATGCGGAAGGAAAAAGTACAAAAAACCATGGAATTCCCGAAAGGCAGCCAGATGAGGGCCAAATTCAAAGCGTTTATATCTACAGATGTCTCTTCTCTCTTAGTGCAATAATAGCGCAATATAAGACGAAACAAGAGAGCTTGGTGTTGGACGCTACAGACCAGTCCACTTTTGACTTTGGAATGTGGAAGCCGAGTGACGAACACCAGGGACCAAATTTTTCTTGCCCACTTTTTAAAGCAAAAGGTTAAGTTCGATCGTTGATTTGACTTACCTCAGTACCATATTGCCAAGAGAGTTGGTCTGGTGGACGAGTGAGCACTACACCGACAGTGACCCCCACCCCATTCGATTTCGCAACAGAATTGAAAAATTAGGATAGCTGGCTGCTCAACTGTTTGCTTTAAGAGGAGGTCATGACCGCGGTGGAGAAGGTGAGTCAGCCATGTCAACGGATAACTGACGCAACTTACTCTACAATGCTGCGAAGGCGTTTTCACCACGGTATGACGCAAAACTACTGATGGAACCAGGAAATTTCGCTGCTGGGATCATGTGGAGGAGGAGGAGGGAATCGGAGAAAGAATACTGAAATCTTTGTACATGTGGGCTATATGGTACAATACGATACGAATAAGTAGGGCGCTGCCTACAAGGAGAACAAGATACGGGACAAAAAATCGACCCAAGTGATGTGTCTACGATTCTTGTTTAAATAATCACAATACTTTCCCCATAACACGAAAAAAGTGGACCTCCTTCAGCGGTTCAACAGAACGTGTTCTCGTTCCATGGAGTAACTGAAGAGGAACCACAAGAGATCAATAGATCAATTGAGGATAATAAAGTTCCGAGATTTGACGAGATTTCGAACAAAATTGGTCTGACATGGTTCATAAACACATTTTAATTGTGCATGGTATAAGAAGCGTTTCCTGCCAAGTGGAAAAGGCAAAGATTAGTCAGGCTGCGCCAAAAACCACCTGGTATGCCCTGATTGGCCCCAAAGTTTCGTATTGTTACCCCGCTATGGAGCATAAGGTATGATGAAGTGTAAGTAAAGCCATTGATCTTATAAAAGCATGGTTATGAATAATTAAATTTAACCTGGACGACGAAAAGATGGATGCAGTCCTTACTACCAATGGTAGGAAAAGCAATACTGCTAAAAAAGAAAGTCTTTGCATCTCTTCGGATTGGTCTCCCTTGAACCACAACTGTCCCCGGCACTACACCCGAAAGCCTGGAGTATGTTATGCTCCATTGGTCGAGATTTACAGATGGAAGAGTGAGGTTAACTGAGAACAATAATCGCGATACAAGAAAAGTTCCAGGAACTGGATCGAGCCCAGAAAGTGCCAAGGACGTGTGATTTAATCGTGCTGGTGTAGACTCGAGTTCCTTTCATGAAATAACACTTTACGGTCGTTCCGCGGAAAAATGAGTGGAGAAATGCGTGTGATTTTAATGGGTGGGAATTGGATAACTTGGCCCATCCATGAAAAAACTGTGTCCAAAAACTTGACAATAGTTATTATGGCTGCGTCGTCCAGGACCGCTTGCGCGAATTTCTTTGTCTCGTCTAGGAACCATGGCAAGGTATCTATGTATTAGCCCACAACAAAGGTAAAAAAAACCCTCCCCGTTGCTAGCCTTAAGGTAACCTGCCTTAAACATACACATTTTTTGTGTCTTTACAGGTGACATTTCCTGGTGTCACATCACGCTGGGTAATTTGAATATAATTGAATAATATATGTGGTATATATTCCGAATATGAAGATTAAGAACATTCGTTTTTTCTGTTACAAAAATAGGAATGATATAATTCCAGTCAGTGGATTTTCATCTTTAAAACCAGTTTCATGGCCCATTAGGCCTGAGATATGATTCTGGTTGGTGCCTGGAAAGTGCACTTAAGGCAGACGGTTAGCTTCAACTTAGAGGTCACCTTGAAGGAGTTAGTCTCTTCTCAAAAGCTTCAGAACTCTCTAAGCATCTTTGCACCAATTCCACGCAATAACTGAGTCATACTTCGGAGTTCGGTTAAGCACTGCTCTTGTCGTTCACCTCTGTTTTGCCAAAGCTGAGTTCAACCATGATGTTGTCTCCTTTTTAAGCTATTGAGTGGACAGTGTTCTACGAAAGCCTCTTTTATCCTAGTGGGGATCATCTGTGTTGTTAGCTGGGTTGAGTTCCGGTAATGGATTTGTGCACCACCTGGGGATCCTAACTCGGGTGCTCTGCTCTAGCTTGTACGTCGCACAATCTCTATTCTTCGGCAAGGGCTACCATGTCACCGTCGTGTCGATGACCTTTTTCCTTTCCGCACTGTAGTTGTGAATTAATTATTCAAGTTGAAGATCTGCAGTTCGGTCCCTACCATGGGCATTAGTATCGCATCCTGTCATTGCTCTTTTATGAATTTCCACTGGCAACTTTCTGCTCGTCTTGTGGTTTCATTTTGATAAGAACCAGACGCTTTAGAAATACTTAATTTTCAACGCGTTACAAAGATTACAAAATTTATTTTAAATATACGATGAATTGAAGTTTATTCCTTGTATAGAAATTTCTCTTTCTTTTTGCCACCAGATGAATTATATAAGACTATTTATAAATCTAGTCGGCGGGTGACATGGGGTGGTAAAATTTTAGGGCTGCAAAATTTATCAGCTGAAAAGAATGTTATTTTTAGGAGGCACGGGTTTCTATATTTTCAGTTGAGTTGCTGCCTCTCGCACAGTTATCTTCAGAAGCAATCATCTAGATAAAGTGTATCTTTTTTGTCGACTTGACCTGATATTTTTATTTTGTATAATACTTAGAGCGAAAACTCATAAACTAGTATCACCATGCCGTCATTTGTAGCGAGTTCATCTAGCTCCAGCGAAATCTATCCCCTAAATCTTCCAAGAAATCCTGTAACACGCTTTTAATAATAACACTTGCGCTTGGGCGTAAACACATAATACATGTTAACATGAGACACAAAAGACCTAAAGCATCTCGACTTCTTGACAGTCTGACCTTGTGTGGAAATACCTCTAAAAGCTTTTATCAGGATATCTGATATACGATATGTTAGGATAAAACAATTTGCCCATATCTTAATATGTTGTTTTTTGTTTTACGACCATTATACCCGAGCCGATTTGGGAATGATAAAAATTAGTTCTTGTTCGCTGGCTAAGGACCAACAGATTATAGACTCTTAGTCTTATTCCTGCAGGCATACGAACTGAAGTTACTTTGCGGGGGTGATTTATGAAGAGTTTATTTGTGGGGGTGGAGTGTGGGAGCATAGACTTGCCGCTCTTTTGTGCTAGTGGGAGCAGCTTGATTATATCTTTTTTAAAGACCATTCATGATTCAAGAATAATTGGAAGCATAAGGATAAACGTCCCTCAATTTATTATTGATCTACGGCAACTGCTTTGATATCTACATTTGCCGTCGAGGGTTCTGATATAAATGGCTTCCAATTCAGTGGTGCTATAATGTATTGATACTTCAACAAGGACTTGAGTATCACGACGGAGTAGAGAAGCCACGTATTGTGAAGTGGGGAGTTTTTATCGTTAATTCATATATCAACGAAGATGGGTGGGTTGCAAAAAGACATGATAAGGTTTGAAATTTTCTGGTTGATAATAAGAGCTTTTTTCTAGGACATCAATTTATAATGCTATGTTTACAACTTATTATCGGTTTCGTTGGTGAAATATGTTACAAGAAAGTAGGGCGGCTGGGATTCGGTGAACTTCTAGACATTCATTTATTGTAAGCGAAAAATGAGACTTTAATATGTAGAGTGGGAAGCATATTTCAGAAACCTCCCAGACAAGAGTTCAAAGTACAACTGAATGAACTTCATCTAAACATCGCATTTCGCACCTCCAGCAGAAATTTCCGCTATCTCTCAGTCTTGAACAAAAATAAAATGACTTCACTAAAATGTAGATAATTCTGCAGCAAAAGAAAAAACTGACCTAGACATTTTATATCCCTTTATTCTCGTACTCAATTCGGCGGCGAGATAAGGTTTCACTTTATTCTGTTGTCATCGTTCGGGCCACGATGCAGAAGATATTTCCTCTAAGTGCTTACTCACTTGATTTCTCGCAAACACGATGTCAATGTTTCGAGGATAAGGAATGGGTGCCACCCCCAACCGTTCATTGTGTAGAATGTCAAATCCTTTTTCCGTCTTTCTTTGGTGACTTTATCTGTTGGCAGAATCGTTATTGCGTGGCGGCATAATAAATTTTTTTCGGGACAATGATTGCAAGTTCTTATGCTAGCGTCTCTATGGAAATGTGGGGGAAAAGGAAAAGGCAGGTGGTGGGGGATACAGCATGGCAAGGAGCTTTTAAATTGTGTATGGGACCTAATCTGATCGGGTTAAATATCATGCATGGAAGTATTTGTACTTACTAGGTTAATGTTGACATCCTCTAGGATTTATGAGATGACATCTAGGGAATTCGGAAGGTTGCTTGTAAATTTAAAGAAACCAGGTTTCAATTTTATATTGGCCATTAAGAGGTTTACGATGCCATCGTATGATTGTTATTCCTTGGATGGTAAGGTTAAATCTAATATATTACCAATGAATGAGTCAAGTTTTTGCTGTTCCCTAAAATCTGCTCTTTAAATGTGTCATGAATACATCAGAAGCTTTGAAACTAAGGACGAGTGTCGGCCGCTGTTTCGTCACAGTCTGTGGCGACCACTCCAGCAGGTTAGTGTAGGCAACGAATGAAGTGGATTGAGGATGTGAACCTCTTTACCATCCATTCCTACTACGAAATAACGGCGGGACAAGAATAACATCGTGCCGCACCTTGATGCACCAGAGATTCGTCGAACGCGCTTTCCGACATACGCGAACGTGACTATGAAGTGGGCCGCAGACCAGTACCGCTTCATTTCTGGCAGTGCTACAATCCTGGCCATCATCAGGGACCGTGTTCCACATGAGGTTATCACGGAAACTGGTGATCTAGAGTCCATGGGGCAGAGGTAGTGAGATCAATAACACCACGCAGATAATAGTTTCAGTACTTGCCGAAGCACACTTCCTCACCGTCTGGATGAAGTCTACGCTGAGGTTCGGGACGAATTCTAAAGAGCGAAGAGTGTGTATAGAAAGCATAATGTCCATTATTAGTGGAAGGGTCAATGAGCAGAAGGGCTGCGGGTCGGGTCTTTGCAACTCATTATCCCTTCGGTACTTGTAGGAAAAGCAGCTAGAGGCCAAAGAAGTCTCTTCAGCTAATCCATATAGCGGATTATGCCAAGGCTTTTGACAGCGTCTGGCACACCTAGCTAATCGATGTCTTACATCTGTGTCGCATTGATCCGAAACTAATAAATTTCTTGGCGACAGCTACGAAACGGTGGCATAACGCCTTATCAGTGCATTCATTTGATGGTACTTACACCTCAGAGCCTATCCGTATAAGGAGGGGCATCCTCCAAAGGGAGTATCCTTTGGCTTTGCATGACACTGAATCACTTTTCATGCTAAAGGGGGTGAAACTATGACCTACATGCTAAGTACGAGCTGACACACTTGATTTACTTAGATGATATCAAACGGAATGGTAGCACTGACGACCACCTTAAAAGTCTTCTGCGAACAGTAGCTGTGATATTCGGATGAAATTTGGATTAGACAAGCGTTGAATCCAAACCATCTGCAAAGGTCATCGTGAGCGGCATGCCGGACATAGCATTGGTGATCTCTACATCCAAACTGTGACCGAGACCGAGTTAAACAAGTACCAAGGAGCGGGAGAAATCCACTTAACTTGAACGATCGATCTTTCAATCCTCTGAGTGGAGTGAAATCAGACCAGGAGCAGATATGAATGGAAGTCGAAAGCAATGTACGGTAAAAATGCGAATTGCCTTTGGCACCCATTGGTCCATTTGCATTTGTTAAACAGATAGCTGTGTGCTGGGGAGCTCTTTGCTGAGACGGGGGTATTTATGTGTGCTACTCAGGTCAGCCTGATCGCCACCCGAGCTTATAAGAAGCTCATTATTAAAGAACGGGTGAAGGACAACCCGTGCACAATGTGTGGTTCGGTATTAGAGACATTCCCATGTCTGGCAATACTATTATGGGACCGGTAGAATACACGAACAGGCACAATGCTGTATGTAGGGTTATTCACTAAAACTTTGCATGCATTGGGCTAATTACAGAAACATGTCCTGTTTACCGGTATGAGCCGCGAACAGTGCTTGATAATTCTGCTTACTGCATGTATTGGGACTGGCAAGTTCCAACTGATCGCTACATAACGCATAACATGCTTGACATGCTGTTAGTTGACAAGACGGGTCGCTCAGGTGTATTATTGATGTTGCTATCCTTCACAATAATATGTATAATAATGGATGTGTCCAATGTGGTTAGAGCACTAGGCTGTCGTACGGAAGTGCACCGTTCAAATCTCATTGGTGGCAGCGGAATTTGTATCTGGATTTGATGTTGGATACCAGTCGACTCAGCTGTGAATTAATACCTGAGGAAAATCAGGGTAATAATCTCGGGCGAGAGCAATGCAGACCTCGTACAGGCTACTGTAATCCTGTAGTGTACCGTTACGGTCTTGAATGAAGTGCTCTAATACACTTCAAGGCCCTGATCCAATTGAATTGTCGCGTCAACGATTATCATTATATTATCCTCGATAATAGCAACATTGAGCGAAAATACGTGGAGAAGAAGCTGAACTGTGAGCCACTCGCTTGGGAAATCAAAGAAATTTGACATCTCGAGAAAGTGATTGTAGTTCCCATAATATTATCAGATACAGGTATTATATCTAAATCTCTCACGGCTTCCTTTGATGTCCTGGGACTCTCATAAACTTGGTTCAAATTATGCAGAAATATCTTGGAAGATTCCTTCGCCTTAATTTTCCCGATTATTATTTTCTCGTGAAATTAAAAAACAAATTCTTTCGCTGAATTCTTCACATGTTGACGAAACGTTGGCTGTCTCTCAAACTGCCCACCGAGCAAGTGAGTCCTTGCTCACTTCAAGCGATAATTTCGCCTAAGTTCACGACTAAACATTCACCGATACTGGGAATGTAATTCTAACAGAGTGCAATTTCACTCTGTGCTATTCTTCTGCATCGGTTACAATTACTCTCCTGAGGGAGTGAGTTTCCTCTACTCGTACGTGCTAGAAAAATATCTGCTAATTCTTCAATTTCAACATCCGTTTACCCTCAAGTCCCAGCTTCGGCTACAACTGCCAACTGTAAATCAAAAATTTGCTACTTGCATTTAAGAACACTTTTGCTGCCTTCAAATTTTACCGCACTAATAAGAAAAACCCCAGGTTGTATTCTCCTGCGTCCTGATATTGATGAGTACATTTGATGCTCCGCAAAATCATACAACGAAATTTCCCTATTGCCCCCCCCCCCCCCTCAAACCGTTAGCTTAAAATGCATTCAATTGCATGTTGACAAGAGCATGTACATCCAATTGAAACTGTTATTCCGATTTGGGATGGGGGGTGATGAGCATGACGAAAAATTCTATGTTGTATAAAATAAAATGAAACTTTTCATAAGTGGGAATCAGGGCAATGAAGAAACAACGCTAATTTGCAAATTGCAAACCGGCGCATGTAACACATTTGTGTTTTTTATTTGAGCTATTCGAATGAGCAAATTGAATCTGATATTCGACATTGAGGGTAACTCCGAAATAGAAAGAGTAATAAGGAATCCCAGGAGAACTGATTGGGAATCCTACGCAATTCAATTGAGCAACATTGCCCACCTTCAAGGGGGCGATGACATCAGGAGCGAACTGGAATTAGAAATAGTGGTGGCAAACCTCAACACATGTCATTGACGCATATGAGGCCAGCTGTCCGGCTAAGACAGTCAAGTCATCAAGGGATGTACCATGGTGGAACAATAACCTGGTCAGAATGAGAACAGAGGGACGAAAACTCTTCAACCGGGCAAAACCAACCAGGGACTGGTAGAGGTTTAAAAATGCACTGACAGCGTATAGCAACGCGATCAGGGAAGCGAAAAGGCACAGCTTCAGGGAATTCTGTGAAGGGATCGAACAGATCACGGAATCAACCAGGCTGTACAAGGCTGGGGAGACGGGGGAATATCCTATGTCTGCTTGAAAAAGGAAGATGGGACATTTACCGAGAATGAGGAGGACAGGGTACACCTGCTTCTCAGAATTCATTTCCTGGGGTCGTACCCCACGGTGGCAGGCGAGAACACTTTGGCTGACACCCCAACAACGAATAAAAGAGGAAGGAAGGAGAGCTGGAAACTAGCAAAAGAAGTATGCTCAGAAGCTAGACTAGAATGGGCAGTGGGAAATTTTAAACCACTGAAATCTCCCGGAGTAGATGGCATTTTCCCAGCACTTATCCAGAGAGGCCTAAGAATTATCATAGAGCCTCTTCTCAGGGTGGTAAGGGGGAGCATAGCACTGGGATACATACCAAGGGCATGGAGACGGGCAAAAGTGATCTTTATTCTGAAAGCGGGTAAAAAGGATCCTTTTCACCCTAGATCTTTCAGACCAATTTGCCTAACATAGTTCGTACTCAAAACGGTGTAGAAGGTCATGGGTAACTATATTAGAACTAACGTTCTAAAGCGTAATATCCTACATCACCGTCAGCACGCTTACCGGGCAGGACGGTCAACTGAAACTGCTCTGTATCAGCTGGCAGAGGTACTACGGGATGCCATAGAAACAAAAGAAATTGCACGGTGCGCGTTTTTGAATATCGAAGGAGCATTCGACAACACATCACACACAGAGATACAAGATGCCCTGAGCCGCAAAGGAGTGGGAAACACTTAATGGGTACGAATTATATTCAAGTGAAATACGTCATAAATTCAAACCTAAACCAGGCCGAAGTAAATTTTTGGTTGAGGATGCTGGGAGTCCTGAGTCCCCACCCAACTGGTGACGGACCGGATCACTTGGGAAGCGACTTACTTACTACGTGTTTGCGATTATATTTAAATGGAGCGCTGCTCCCAAACCAGAGGTGAGGGAGCGTCTGATGAGTTGCCTCTGCCCTGGACGAAACCGTCAGTCAACTTTTTCGTTCTTTCTTGCTTGTATGTCCTGCAGACTTGATCTCTGAATAAGGCTAAAAGGTCAACAACTTTTCCAATGACTAGGTCATGCATAAATTGAAATTAAATATCTAGACATAGAATTGAAACCAATAAACAACTACTTTGCAGAAAAATATCATCTAGAAATGGCCGTTAAAAACGACTGACGTGCTGTTTTATTCGAATTCTCAAATTCCACAAACAACATGCAATATCGAATGTCAAAATATATCGTTAGTGAAAAATACAAGAAAGCGTCTTTAATATCTGCTTAGCGAAGCAGAAATCGTTTCCTGTCACTTCAATTACCAACAGAAGGAGCTTCACGAACAACTTAATTTTATTGCGAATATTTCATTCTTAGAACCAAGTTCACATAGAAAGCATTAAAGGAAATTCAGATGGTATGTGCTAAACGTGTTCACCTTTAGATTGGATGCTCGGAAAAATGGGAAAACATATGTTGGAGACAACTGTCTGGGGGAAAAAACGAGGGGAGGAATAATAATTGGAAAGGTTGCAAGGACGATAAATATTTGAATTTTCTTCAAATTTGAATTTGAATTGTTTGCCTGAAGTAGGAAGAAGATTGCGAGAATTCAATAAAATAGAACTTTATTTCTGGAATTATTCAATCCTTGTGTTGAAAGACAATTGAAATTCGTAAAATTTTACCTCCTTCTTAGTGATTTTAAAATATTTCTTGATTTTTTTTAAACGTAAATAAAAAGCATCATAAACACAGGATAATGTGTACGTGTATTCCTTTCATTCAAATTATTTGAAACAAAATTTGAAGAAGTTCACGTCAGTTACAAAAATTCTAATTTCATGCTTGAGATATCATAGCCGCTTGTATTTGGTGAAAAGTATACTTGCGGTTTCTCAAAGGATCATCTCTGTTCCAAGAAATCTGTATTCATCTTATGCGTTTCGGATTTTTAAAATTTTGTGATTTGTTACTTTCGTTGCCGTCTATAACGCCAAAGATACATTTCGCTTGTGCAGAGTAAGTAACATAATCTAATACAAATTGAGTAATTTTACATTGGCGATTTGGAAAAATTGGGAAATTTCAAACCGGTTGCTCTTTTCCAATTTCTCAACATAATCCTGGGTGCATTAAATATTCTTCTCAGAGAAGTTCAAGTTCAAAGTCGTTCACAGATGGAAAAAGATGTGATCCAAAGATTTCAACCAGCGTCGATGGAGGTTTGGAGGTGTGCCCAAAAAGTGGAGAAAAAGACTAGATAATCAACATTCTCAAAACGAATCACGTTGCGTGCTCTGAAAACGAATGCGAAAATCAAATTGCAGGTTGGCAGTGGAAAGTTGGAAATATCTAGTACTGAATACGTTGTCATTTTCCTGAATAACAGTAATCTCCACTTTTATAGCTTTAGAATAGAATTAGAGTTGAAGATATTTACTAAATTTGGGACGTTCATGAAATCTTCCATAAAGTTACGCTTGGAGCGATTTCGGAAAATGAGGAAGAGTACTGTGTTAGAACTGCGGACGACAACAAGCATATCGACCTGGTTGGTGTTTTAGAACCGGAAGGATATCAGTGTGCATCTGAAGAAGGTTTTGTGTAAAACAAAAACTTATTAAAATTGATTCAATGTCTGTAAGTCTGTCTGTCACATGCACTTTTCTTCAAAACGACTAAACCGATCCGAACGCAATTTAATGGGAACTATGAAATACCACGCATACACCGAGTGGCATAAATTTAGGTGGAGTTTAAAGGGGGGCTCCCCATACATGCAAAGGAGGGATTCAAAAAATTGTCCGCCGGATATAGTCGTGTAGGTTATCAAACGAAAGGTCACGATTTGTACTTTCCGAAACTGACATTAGTCTTCGCGTGAATTGCAAAGTGCGTGAGTAAGGTGTCAAAATATACGCACTTAAAGGGATACAGGACTCATTTTCGGAAACTACCCAACCTAAAAATTCGAAAAAATCAGGGTGATGCGCTTAGATGAAATCTAGGCTTCGAAATATGTCCCAGAGTCACAGTCTGCAGTGCACAGTCTGACATTTACATATATTCTGCTCCACTATGCATAGGTGATAAGTTTCCAGCACTAGAACAACACAAAGACGAACAATACCCAATTTGGGGCAGGGGGGGGGGGCAATGGGTAAAAATCCCACACTCTGGCGTGCCCAGGCGAAGGTCTTTTAAAGATTTCCACCTCCTTACAAAAAAAAAAAGACAGACAGACAGACATCGACTCGATTCTAATAAGGTTTTGTGTTTACATCATGTCATGTGAACTCACCTTGTTGTGGAATGTCAACATGTTATGATGACGTCATACGTCTTCTAGAATGCACGAAATTCATACAAAATGTTTTAGTAAGGTTTTGTTTCGCACAAAACCTTAAAAAAGACAGACAGACATTGAATCGTTTCCAAAACAAAACCTTAAAAATTAATTTCTGGTAACCATCACATAATAAAACCTCCTAGATGCAGACAACATAATTTCAATTATCCTACAGAAACAACGACGAAAACTTGTTCCATAATGACAGAGATTTATCGGAGGTGTGTGTGTGTGTGGCTTAGGCACCATACACCAGGAAATAGGTAAGAATAGTTTTCGTAACGAATGTAGGATTTAAGGCCAATTAGTCTTACATTTTTTGTATTCAAACCCCTAGAATATGATTTAACGAACTTAATGCAAGCTGATTACGAGGAAGGCTTTCCTGGACAAAGAAAAAGCGTTTGACAATATCAGAAATGAAGCTACGGGTTTTTTACGAAATCTATACCTATAATTAGAGTCATCGAATGACTTCTGACGCACCTGATGATTAATAACTGGGGATGAAATCTTAAGGAACGTATGCGGGTTGGGGTCTGCTAACGATGTTGTGAAATTGAGAAAGGACAATGGACAGTGCATTCACTGAGTTTACAAAGATTGTCTGCGCAGGAAACATAGTCTAATCCCAAGTGGTAGCACCCCAAAAAGTACCATTCTTTCGCGTCAAAACGAATTATCTTATTTTGATTAAATCTAATATTTCCGACAAATATCTACTTGAAAATTACCAAATGATTGTCCATCTTTAACTTCGGGAGGAGTGCTCCTAGTTTAACTTCGTATTATTCTGCATGAATGCATTAAATGTAATATCATTGAAAACATGCTTAATCAAAAAGTTTTCAATCATAAACCGATTTGGTAGTGATTCAAAAAATTAACACTTGTCAGATCAAAATGAAAATCCATGGATTGAAATGTGCGGGGAGCAGGAGGTGAAGTGGCTAACACGAAACCATCGCGCCATATAGTTAGAAAGTGTCCAACTTTCAGATCGCATATTTTGTGCAATTGCGATTGTACTGTTCTTATGAAATTTATATTGTTTTTAACAGAACGACTATAAATTTTGGACCACGCTAATAACAGGATTTCAATTTGGAATTCTAGAAATAACAAGCCAAGTTTTGGGAAAACCAAAGAAAAAACGAATTCAGTTTATATCCTTGAAGCAATCAAAGTAGTAAATGAGCAGTAACATTCCCTAGACTTCATTATAATTTTATCACAAGTTGCGGTAGACGCACAAGGCACAAAGGATATTATGAGAATGTTCTTTGAAGGAATCCAATTTTCTTCCATCAAGGACTGCGGGTACTCTACACAGTTTCCCGGCAAGTAATCTTAGACGACTTCGTATATTGAACGTACGTTTATGTACGCCATGACGCCGCCCGTAATATCAACTGCCGACAAGAGAAACCTAAATTTTTATACGTCCCCGGTTGGCGTCGTCCTTCGTAGTCTTTGCCAGTCAACAATGCCCGTAGAAAACGCTCAAGTTCCATTTTCAATATTGTTGTTGATATAATTCGATAGAATTTGAGTAAAACAAAAGCGTGGCATAATAGCAAATAAGTACTTTCTTCTGTTTGCTCGGATCAACTTGATCCGCCTAAATGGCGCAAGTGTATTTTTTTGTCTGAAATTCGATAAGGTTCTTCCGGGAAACATACAACTGAATCGAATGGAATATGTCGGAAAAGTCCAGTCGAATCAGAAAATGTCTTTCAAAATAGCGATTACAAGGTATTACGTTGCTGAGGAAAGATATTTTCACATCACATAGTCGTAAAAGGAAAACCAACTGATAACTGTATCCTTTTAAGGTTTTGTGTGAAACAAAACCTTATTAGAATGGTGACGGTGTCTGTCTGTCCGTCTGTCCGTCTGTCTGTCTGTCTGTCTGTCTGTCTGTCTGTCTGTCTGTCTGTCTGTCACACCCGATTTATTCGGAAACGGCTAGACCGATTGTTACGAAAATTGGTGAGAGTATGTAATCTGGTGATCCCTTTACATGCAGTAAGTGGCGCCATCTTACGTTAAGTTTAAGGGGGGCTCTCCGTACATGTGAATGGAGGGTGCAAATTTTTTTTTCACAGAATGTAGCCAAGTAGGGTATCAAATGAAAGGTCACAACTAGTACTTTTCGAATCTGGTTCAATATTTGATATTAGATGAAACATAGGGGAGTAAGGGTTGAAAATATGACCCACAAAAAGTGTAACAGGTCTCGTTCTCAGAACCTATCCAACCGAAAAATCTGGAAAAAATCACAGTGGTGCATCTGTACGAAATCTAGGCCTCAAAATATATCCGGTTCCGATATCTGCACAAATAAAGTTAATAATAATATATTTCCACATTTTAGAAATTTACCCGGCAGCCCCCCTTATGTTCATCCCAGAAATACAAAATTTGGCATGAGTGTAACGAAGAATATAATGCACAGTTTGGTCAAGTTTGAAGAAAATCCAACTATTATTAACAAAGTTATGGGGGGTGAAACTTTACAATTTTTTGTGAATTTCGTGCACTTTACAACCCGCATGACGTCATCATCACATATCAATTCGTCAATTCCACAACGAAATGAATTCTTATGAATTGGGTCGCAGACAATTATTTTGTTTTAGTTTTTTAGTTATTTGTCAACCAGACATGTGTATATGTAGGTATATAATATATGCGTGCTAATGAACTTTGCGGCTAGTGCCTAATTCAGATAGATATAAGACGTAAATCGGAAATATGGGTACGATAAATTTAGATACGTGCATATATGTGTACAGCAGGTAATAGGCAGTTTGTTTGTTTAGGGTGAGCGTGATATCTATGGCTCTAATATGTACGTATGTCTCGTAGTTTGGAAAAATATGAAGGATTATGTTGGATTTGTAGCTATATACGGACAGAGAAATGTGCGTCTCTTACATAAGATGAACACAAAACCTTTATACCCGAAGCGCGAGCTTCCGGTATTCCGACTTGTTTCAATCTGTAGTTAGTTGAGTTACACGCATGTTCGTCACTCGTGAGTACAGTGTTGGTTCCTGTTGTCTCGAACACGCGAAAAATGTAAATATCCTCGCACGTGTACATATCCTGGCAGATCTCTAGGCATGTCGTTTGATAACTGATTTGAATTTCTGCTTTTCAATGCATCCATATTCTTTGACAGCAAGATTGATGTTTGGCAAATTTTCAGGATTGTTCTCGCTTTATCGAAAAGATATCAAATTATATGCCTGATCTTCTGTTGCCTAGAATCACACAATTGCGGGTGACAACAGTTTTAAATGACAGAACTGTTTGTATATCAAGGACAATTCCCATTCCGCGGCGAACCACAGGGAATATGTATTGGAAGTTCTGACTGAATTGGAAAGTAAAAACACGTCCCCAAACTCCGTGCATGAGATGAATTTCATTTTTGATCACGTGGCAAAAATCAGATTCGTTATAAATCTGTTTGATATGTAACACACATGACTCTACTGTGAATTTGTAGTATATATTTCCTTTGCAAGAAGGAGGTCCCTGCAGCCGGAAAAGTAAATACATATGAGTTGTCATGCCCGGACAACGACTGTCATGAACTTGGGTTCTGTTTCAACGGGTATGAGAGTAAACGTTAGATCATATCCATATTTATAATTTGAAAATGTTTCTATGTTGTTCTATAAATAAAAATATTTGAATTTTGTTAATTTTTTTTATTTTTATTAAATTGATATGAGGGGGATGATCGTGGGCATATTATATTCCATCTTACTGCTTAGCCTCTGAGCACTCAGATCACTGTGGTTCATTATACTCGATAACCCGTCAAGTGGAACACGTCAGATTCAGTTCCATACTGCAGGATTCCATTTAGAGGAGTATATTAGCGCTACCTCACATAGGAAGTGTTTCGTGGTTTCCGCTTCCTTGTTACAGAATGGATTATTTAATAATACTCATATTCCGAACACAGATGAAGTTCAGGAAGTCATGGCCAGCCAAAACGTACAAAATACTTCTGCATAACTTCTTGCTTTTAAATACAGCAAACTTCCCAGCACATTTTTTTGGTTCTGACAGAACTAGACTCCACACGACTTGTCCTAATTGGAAGTCTTTCTTTACTTTGTGACAGCAGCATTTTTCAATACTACTGGCACTCCAATTACTGAGTTCTGGTTCAGATATGGAAAACATTGGACCTTTTTTGCTGAGGTATCCATCCATTTCATTACTTTGTCATCATCATCAATGACGTAATAACTGGTATCCGGTTTAGACTTGCCTTAATAAGGAACTCCAGACATCTCAGTTTTGCGTCGAGGCTCACCAGTTCGATATCCCTGAAAGCTGTCTGGTATCCTGGCCTACGTTATCGTTCCATCTCAGTTAGAGTTTGCCTTGTCTTCTTCATTGCCTTCGTTGATGTGCCGTTCAAGATTTCGCGCCACCTGCTCGATCTGAATGACAGTTTGTGCACCTCGGGTCGTTCTTCCCATGATGTCGATATCGTCAGCATATGCCACTAGTTGGGTGGACTTAAAGAGGATCGTACATCTTGCATTTACCTCAGTATCATGGATCACTTTTTCAGGGCCAAGTTGAAGAGGACGCATGATAGGGCATTCCCTTGCCTTAGACGGTTGTTAATATAAAATGGTCTTGAGAGTGATCATCAGGATCAGCCTAGTCAGTCTTATTAATTTCGTCGGGATACCGAATTCTTTTATGACGGTGTACAGTGTTACCCTATGCTGTGATAGGCGACCTTAAAGTAGATGGTGCAATTGATGACCATATTTCAACAGTTTTTCCGTCGCTTGTCGCAGAGAGAAAATCTGATCTGTTGCTGTTTTTCTAGGAGTGAAGCCTCTTTGGTGTGGGCTAATGATAAGTAACCAAGTACCTAGAATAATTCCACTATATTTAATGCAAATGTAAATCTCATGATTAAGGGGTTGCTAAACGTTCTCAAGGCTTGAAGGTGGCTATGCGCTTTTTTGATAGTCATCAGTCAAACATCCAGGTTGTCGCTCTTAGGTTCTAATATACTCTAAACAATCATTGTGTCTTGCCTAAAGGAAACTTGCGACTTTCTTTTTTGTGTGAGAGGTAAACCACTACTCCAGAAGTTTATTCTACTTTTGAGCCATCTGACTTCCGTGTATCTAGCCACGCTCTCCATATAAGAGGAGAGGATGGTCCCTTCGAGGCGGTCGCCTACTCCCTAAGTTATCATCCCTCCAAATGTTTTTATAACATCATGGTAAAATTTGAATTGTCAACACTACCCGATTTATATCACAGATAATTGTTTTCATTCTTACAATCACAATAACATTAATAAGCCGAGAAACCAGAAGCTGGACGCTTCACGTGTAATGAGTTTTGGTTATTTCTTACATAAAAACATTTACCCTATTAGTACCTAGCACGTAGTATATATGCATATATTACGTCACAATATTCACTTTCGCATATTACTCACATTTAGAGTCTTAGAACTTGCACTGAAGCGAAAAAAAACTTGACCTATTATAATTTTGATAGTAATAGTGTGATTTTCACCAAACTTGGCAGAATCAACCTTTATATTATAATCTATATTATTGCAGTTTCATGATTTTAGGTTGAACTTAAGGGACCTCAGTCAATTACTAAAAATTGTAGTAATATAATATTGTTAACTTTATTCGAACAGATATCGATATGCGGAGTATTTCGGAGCCTAGGCAGCATATAGTGACAGCTTTGTAATTTTTTTACAAATTCTTCGGGTAGGTTGTCAGAATGGGTTCGTGAAAGAAATAAACACTTTTCAGTCCCCGCCATCTCTTTTCATAAATTTCAGAACTGAGATCAGTATTGAAAAATACTAATCGAGACCTTTCATTCAGGACTATATTCGATTGAAAAAAATGTACATCCCTTTTTGGAGACCCCCGTAAATTACACAAAACCTTAAAAACAATAATAAATATAATCGCTACGGCAACAATCTATATTGGATCACGGCCTTGAAGTTTGTTAGAGTACTTCATTCTAGATCGTAATGGTACACTACAGTACACTGTAGGAGGCAATGTGGTCAGCATTGCGTCTGCCGAGATTATTACCCTGATTTGACTAAGGTACTCATTCACAACTGAGTCGACTGGTTTTTGACATCCAGTCACGATTACAAACCCCTCTGCCACCAGTGAGATTGGAACCGCAACAGCCCAATAATTGGGTGGCTCAATATTTTCGTTGGGTTTTTTTTTTGTTCAAGGAATTTTACTTCAACAAAAATAATAAAATTATTAGTAACATATGTATTCCCAGAAGTCGTTTATTGACTTAGAACCTGTTCCCATCTCTCGCCAAAAATTGGCCGGTCCTGCCTGACAGAAGTTGCTGAGCCAGATTTTGATGTAAGCGGGAAATCTGTTGGCCAAAGATTTGAAAAATATCATGGATGGTGAAGAACCTTCCATATGAGCTCTTGGAGTGTGCCTTTGACCAATTGTGTAATATGAAGCCTAAGGTAGTCGTGAAGCAGTATTGTTTGACCCTGGTAGTTTCCTTTCTTCAGATGAATTGCTTCATTTATACAATACAGCTGAACAATTTTTTAGCTCCTTTCTGATCTACTTTTTTGGCAAAACTGTGTCACTCTTGTGCAGCTGAGTGCAAATCATGGTCATGGGAATTTTGACGTTTCTCCTGGACCGACCCATTCTCTTCTTTGTTTCATATTGATCATCTATCCTCACCATCCGATACAAGAAATATTGCTTGCGTCCACGTGTTGCTCGGTGGTGGTAAAGCTGCTGAGAGGCAATTTTAAGGCGCCGTTCTTTGTCTTCTTCGTTAAGCTGAGTTTTTCGACAAATCTTATCGAAAGAAAATAATTAAGCACTGTTACATGACAGCAGCTCATTTCTTCGACCAACTTACGTTAGGGACCGTCCTTCTTCAAATGTGCTTTGAGATGATCTCCGTCCGATTCGGTCCCTGTCGTGGAGATCAAACTCACAACTTTTGAACTCGGCCAACCAGTTCCGTGCCATTGTCACACCTATATCTGCAAACATTGCAAATGTTTCAAGAAGTGGCATTGTTAGTCTGATTTTTGACCTCCTTGATGCTCTATTTCTTGGCAAAAAGGATGATGAAAAAAACTCAAAAACCACCAGGCTTATGCAGCAGTAAAAGTTACTTCAAATGGCTGTAAACCTTTTTCTTTTGAAATGAGGAGGAAGCCACAAGCCAGGGGAACAGTATAAAGTCGCAAAAGCGTTGGACGAGGGAAGCTTCTAGGAAGCTTGCTATCCAGCGGAGCGATAGGGAATGTCTTAAGAAGCTCTACTCGGAAGCGGATGTAAATTCGTGGGAGCGTGCCTATAGAATTATGGTGGGATGGTTGAGAGGCGGGTCACTCCCACAGATCATATGTGCTACTCTCTTGTTGAAAATCATCCAGGGGTTATTCCTGCAGCAGAAAAGTTCCCGGTTTGAACGGTATACCAAATAGACCTCTTAAGTTCGCCGTAAAACCCAAACCGGACATGTTCGCTGAATTGTTTGAAGCGTTCATGTCCGAGGAGATATTCCCTACAGCATGGATGTATCAGAAGTTGGTACTGCTGTCTAAGGCTGGTAAACCTCCCATATGTCTTCCAAACCTGCTAAATATTGGACCGGGTATGTTACAACAGATTACTCCCAATCGTTGAAAGGCAAGGAGGACTTTCAAGTCGGCAGTTTGGGTTCTGTAAAATCAGATCAACCATTGATATCATCAAAATGGTTACTGGCTGGGCCGAAAATGCAATTCATGGAAGGAGTTGTACTAGCAAATATTGGGTGGTGGTGGCCCTGGACGTGAGGAATGCATTTAATTCGGCCAATTGGAACCTTATACAAAATTGCCTGGAGACGATTGGTGTTCCCGCCTATCTCGCGGTTATTATCGATGGTTACCTGCGAGAACGGACGCTCTGGTATGACACCGATGATGGACCCAAGGAATATGTTGCCCCCGGGGGTGTTCCACAGGGCTCCGTACTGGGCCCACTACTGTGGAACATCATGTATAATGATGTACTTAACCTTCCTCTTCCGGAGGAGGCCACGGTGGTTGATTACGCCGATGATATAGATTGGTTGTAGTTGCAAAGCATCTAGAGAGAGCTAACAGAGCTAAGATAGCGCTGAACTGGCCCTTGTGGAGGAAAAAAAAAGGAAGCAGTCCTCATCACAAAGCGCCGGAAGCGAAATTACGCCCGATTTAGAGTCGGCAGTCACATCGTCACTTCCAAGCCAATCACCAAATATTTGGGGGTGATGATAGATGCGAAGCTTAGTTTTAAGCAACACGTGCAATATGCTAGTGATAAGGATAATGCGGAACGTCGAAGGGCCGCAGTATAATTGTGGGGTACTTGTTGCCAGGGTGGTGAGCTGGATCTTCCTTTATGTCACCGCTATTTGTTGAAAGACATTTCGCATATCATGTAATGCTCATAAACTGAGTGCGTAGACCGCAAGGAGGACAGCCCTAAGGGTGTGTTCTGCCTTCAGAACTGTTCAGATGAGACTCAATTCGGAATGATGAATATATTCAATCTGAAGTCAGTCTCTGCTTTGTCGCAGACGAAGAACGCCGAAAGGGAGAGATCTGTAAATAGATGGCAGGAGCGGTGGGGTCGGTAGACACATAGACCGATCCCTACCATCAAGGCGTGGCTGGGGAAACAACATAGGTAAATTAATTATAATCTCACCCAGTTTCTGACAGGGCATGGGGATATAGCCAATATTTCGACAGGTTCAAATTGGACCCCGAGCGTATATTTTTCCACTGTCCTAGATTCAGGGACGAGAGGAGGATTGGGATGTGATCAACTCAATGATAGCATTAACCCAGGGCATACTGTGAGAAGCGAAAGAGGAGAAGAAGGCGTGGTTACGAACGTCGCGCATAGAAGATAGGAGAAATAGCTAAAGTGGGCTAACTCCGCCCACAGATGTAATACCTTATCGTGGTTCCACGGGCAGGAGCGAGTCAGGGGTAGTTTTAGTGGGTAAAAATTCTACACTCTCGCATGTCCAGGCCAGAGTCTTTTGAAGGTTTCCACCTCACTCGGAATACCGGAAGCTGGCGCCCGGGTATAAAGAGTCATCTTACACATTCACATTTTCCCATTTGTATATAGCTTCAAATCCAACATATTCCCTCATATTTTTTTCAAACTAAAAGATATGCGTACATATTACAGACATAGATATTCTCACCTTAAACAAATAAATTGCCTATTACTGAATACTGTACATATCATGTTTCCGGCTGCATTTCTAAAATATGCTAATATACTATTATCAATTTTATTTATGTAAATGTCTCAAATCTAAAATTTACCGCAATGTCGTCTATCTACCGCTCTCTACAGCTCTGAGTGTTGGCCGACTATAAAAGACAATGAACGGCGTCTTGCGGTAATGGAGACGAAGATGTTGTTTTGGACTAGTGGCGTAATTTTGATCACATCCGAAATGAGGATATCTCCGATCAATATGGGGTTGAGCCAATCGTGGAAAAACTGCAAGTGAGGCGTTTTCGATGATATTGTCACGTAATTTGCGCTAACAAGAATTCACTTGCCAATATTGATCTGAACATCGAAGTCAATGGTAAGCGACCGAAAGGAAGGCCAAAACAATGGTGGCTTGATACGCGGGATGCAGATTTAGAAGCATCGCGATTACATCCAGATTAGGCATTTGATAAAATAAAATGATGAAATCGATCACGACGAACCTGACCTCGCTTGTGAATGGGACAACGGCTGGAGAAAAAGAAGAAGATATGAGGAGCGACAAGTACATGACGGCATACGCTTCGCACTCTGAGTTTAATATTATTAGCAAATGCGAAGAATTTGCTCTATAACAGATAGAAAAAGGAGTAGATTTTTCAGGAATGGAATTTTAATATTTCATTTGAATGTCAGTTATTCATTATCTTATTTGTGTGGCTTAGGATACGATAAATTTGCACGAAATGGATAAGTTTGAACTGTCATAACTTTGACACCAATAGTCGGTGCAAAATTTAGTACGTCTAGGATAAACTTAAGAACTAGATTTTTCATAAATGCGAGTCTAATATTTCACGTGAAAGTCAATTATTCTCGTTAATTATGACATCAGCATCTTTTCTGCATGGCTTTAGAAGCAGTAAGTTCGGCGAAATTGCTAAGTTTGAACTGCTATAACTTTGGCGTTATTGGCCAGATTTCCATTGGAAGTAGGATGAATTTAAGGGTTTTTTTTTAGTCAATTTCTAAAATCTGGTAATATACTATTAGTAAGTTTATTTGAGCAGATATCGGAATGGAACATATTTTCAGGCCTAGATTTCGTCTAAGCGCACCATCTTGATTTTTTTCGGATTTTTTGGTTGGGTAGTTCCCGAAAATGAGTCATGTCTCACTTTAAGTGCGTATATTTTAACTCCTTATTCGTGCACTTTGCAATTCATGCCAAAACTAATGTCAGTTTCGGGAAGTACAAATTGAGACCTTTCATTTGATACCCTACACGACTATGTCCGGTGAAATTTTTTTTAAATCCCCTCTTTCCATGTAACTCCCTTTAAACTCTACCTAAATCCATGCCACTCGCTATATGCGTGAGATTTCATAGTTCCCATCTATCCACCAAATGTCGTTCGGATCGGTTTAGCCGTTTTGGATAAAAGTGCGTATGACAGACAGACAGGCAGTGAATCGATTTTAATAAGGTTTTGTTTTCCACAAAACCTTAAAAACTAAACAAAATAATTCTTTTTTACTCCATTCATATGAACCCACCTCGTTATGGTATTGACGAATTGATATGTGATGATTATGTCATACACATTGTAGAAAGTACGAAATTCAGAAAAACCGGCAAAGTATCACCCCTTATAGCTTTGTCAATAATGGTTGGATTTTTTTCAAACTCGACCAACTATATTCTTCATTACACCTATGCCAAATTATATACTTCTGGGATGAACATAAGGGGATTGCCGGGTAAATTTCTAAAATATGAAAATATACTATTATTAACTTTATTTGTGCAGATATCGGAACCGGATGTATTTTGAGGCCTAGATTTAATAGAGAAGCACTACCGTGATTTTTTTCAGATTTTTCGGCTGGATAGGTTATGAGAACGAGATCTGTTACACTTTTTGATGGTTATATTTTGAGCCCGCACTCTCCTATGTCCCACCCGATATCAAATATGGAACCAGTTTCAAAAAGTACTAATTGAGCCCTTTCATTTGATGCTCCTCGTGGCCACATTTTATAAAAAAAATTTTGCACCCTTCATTCACATGTATGGGGAGCTCCCCTTAAACAACACAAAATGGCGCCACTTGTTGCATGTAACGGGAACAACAGATCACATGCTCTTACCATTTTTCGTGACAATCGGTTTAGCCGTTTCCGTATAAATCGGGTGTGACAGACAGATAGACAATCACACAGCCCGACAGACAGACATCGACTCGATTCTAATAAGGTTTTGTGTTTACACAAAATATTAAAAAACTTAACTTAAAAAAAAAAATGTGTCCCTGCGACCTCCCATTCATGTGAACTCAGTTTGTTGACGTCATACACCTTGCAGAATGTTAAAGGTGTTAAAGTTTCACCTTCTATAAATTTGTTATTAATAGTTGGATATCCTTCAAACTTCCCAGAGTTATGCCTTATGTGATATACACTTCTAGCGCGAACTTAAGGGGGTCATTCCGTGTGTCGGAACCGCGGAATCGAATTTTTTTTTGGTAACAATTGTATTTAGATATAGTGTAGAATATATAGTGATTTTTTGATGTTCGAAGTCATTCGGAAATTATAGTGTTAAACACGTGATAAGTCACATGCCAGATTGATGTCGACTGCCGTAATAAAGCGCGTATTTATCGGTTCGAATGATGTTCGAATGACTTCGCTAAAAGGACAAAAATCAAAGCCAAGGCTGTACATGTGTTTCTTGAAGAAACCTAAGGTTTATGAATTAGGTATTGCAGATTAATGGCCAGTTAAGGTTTCATGGCTAAAAATCGCATTCTACTTTTTAAGTGCGTTTTTCTCGAAACCGCTGCCACCATAGCCCAAAATCTATTCAACGAAATTCTTTGAAATTTTCACGACTTATTCAAAACATATTTCTACGGTCTGCAAACTAGGATAATTGTGATTCATTTAGTAGTTTTCTTTTTGATTCATTGAAAAAGGCGTAAAAAACGCTAAAATTCACAAAAAAAAAGTTTAACACGGCACCAAAAATTTAGTTTCTAATATTTTTTAATAATCCTAGTTTTGCGGACTGTAGTTAAGTCTGTACGTGAGAATGCCGTTTACCTTTTTCTCTACGATGACCGCAGCGCCATCTAGCTTGGCAGAAGAACACGTTTTTTGGAGATGGGTGTATAAATTGCTCTGTATTTCAATAAAAAGCTATGTGATCGGGCTGAAAAAATTACTATACACGCTCAAGATATTAATAAATTTCGGGTAAAAAATTCGTATTTGCATCTTCTTCCGGTTCTTCACAAAAAATTTCTAAAAGAAGCTAAAAAAACGGCCTTCACACGGAATGACCCCTTTAAGTGGGGTTGCAGCTAAATTTCTAGAATATAGAAATATACTATTGATGAGATAGATGAGATGTATTTTGAAGCCTAGATTTCGTTTCGATACACTACTGGGATTTTTTCAGATGTTTAGGATAGGATATGTTCTGAGAAAAAAACACCTGTGACACTTTTTGAGGGTAATATTTTGAGTCCTCACTCCTCTACGTGTCACCCGATATCAAATATGGGACCAGTTTCGAAAAGTATTAATTGGGCATTTTCATTTGATACCTTCACTTGGTCACATTCTGTAAAAAAAAGTTACTCTCTCCTTTCGCATGTATGGGGAGGCGCCCTTAAGCTAAACACAAAACGGGGCCGCTTATTGCCGTTTTCGAATAAATCCGGTGTGACACATAGGCAAACGGACAGTCGACTCGACTTGTTTCGCATAAAATCTTAAACAAGTCGGGAAACCGGAAGCTGGACGCTTCAGGTACGAAAGGTTTTGTGTATTTCTTTTATAAAGAGATTTGAGCGTGCGTTTGCCCACATTAGCATGTAGCACGTAAAATATGCATATATTATGTGAAAATAGCCACTTTCAAGTGATATTGACATTCATAGTCTTGAATTTGCAGAGGAGCGACAGTTTTGACCTAGTTTAATTTTGTTAGTAATAGTGCGATTTTCATCAAACTTGGTATGATCATGCTCTACATTATAGCCTACATCACTGCAGAATTTTGTGCCGCTAGGATGAATTTAAGGGGGGTTTCCAGCCAACTACAAAAAATTATAGTAATATACTATTATTAACTTTATTTGAACAGATATCGGTATGAAAGGTATTTCGGAGCCAAGGCACCATATAGTGGCAGCCTCCTGATTTTTTTCAGATTTTTCGGTTAAGTAGTTTCTGAGAATGGCCCCCTTAAAGAAATGATCACTTTCAACCCTCCGCACTCCCCACGTTTCCAAGAAATGTCAAAACTAAAACCGGCTTCGAAAAGGACTAATCGAGACCTTTAATTTGATACCCCACATGACTATATTTGATGAAAAAAAATTTTACACCCCCCTTTTGCATGTATGGGGACCCCCCCTTAAATTCAACGTAAAAGGATGTAATTCACTGTATGCGTGAGCGTTCACTGTTCCCACCTTTCTACCAAATTTGGTGTCAATCGCTATACCCGTCTCCGAGAAAAATGCGGGTGACGGACAGACAGACAGACAGACAGACAGACAGACAGACAGACAGACGGACAGACAGACAGACAGACAGACAGACAGACAGACGGTAAACCGATTTTAATAAGGTTTTGTGTTTACACAAAACCTTAAAAAGACAGACAGATATTGAACCGATTTTAATAAGGTTTAGTTTGGGAAATAAAACCTTAAAAATCAATTTCTGGTGATCGTCACATAGGAAAACCCCCGAAATACAGACAGCATAATTCAAATTATGCTACAGAAACAACCACGAAAACTTGCTCCATTATAACAGAGGGTGTACCTCTCGTTTAGGCATCATACACCAGGAAATAGGTAGGAGTAGCTTTCCTAAATGAGGATTTAAGGCCAATTAGCCTTACATTTTTTGTATTCAAACCTCTAGATTATGATTTAACGGACTTTATACAAGCTGTTTACGAGGAAGGCATTCCTGGACAAAAAAAAGCATCTGACAATATCAGAAATGAAGCTATGGGCTCCTTACGAAACCTATACTTAGAGTTAGAATAATCCAATGACTTCTGGAAAGCTATAATACCATTTAACCGGAATCGTCTGTAGAGGGTGGAAATTGGGAAGGCTACCAATTAATTTGAATTGTCCGCACCTGGTTATTAATAATCGTGGATGAAATCTTAAGGAATGTAGATGGGTTGGCGCCTGCTAAAGATGTTGTGAAATTGAGGGAGGTCAATGGACGGTACAGTCACTGAGTTTACAAAGATTGTCGGCGCAGGAAACATAGCCTAATCCCAAGTGGTGGCACCCCAAAAAGTACCATTCTTTCGCGCTAAAACGAAGTACCTTATTTTGACTAAATCTTATATTTCCGACAAATATATACTTGAAAATTACCAAATGATTGTACAGCTTTAACCTCGGAAGGGGTGCTCCTGGTTTAACTTCGCGTTATTCTGCATGAATGCATTAAATGTAATATCATTCAAAACACGCTTAATCAAAAAGTTTTCAATCATAAACCGATTTGGTAGTGATTCAAAAATTAACACTTGTCAGATCAAAATGAAAATCCATGGATTGAAATGTGCTGGTCATTCTTCCAAAAAAAGACATCGATTAAATTCAAATTTATAATTCTTGATATTTAAAAAAAAACATGCTCAACAGTGAAACTGCAATTACACAGTGTAAAAGTAATGAAGTTTTTTCGCAAATTACATCATCAATAACGAGCTCTGGGCCTTGCACTCCCGGCAACAACATACTAAATGCAGTATCAACACGTTATTAACTGCATGCAATTCGGGGCTCATATAAAGTCATGAAAAAGTGATTTTTCAGGCTGCAATGTAAAGCTGGAATAATGACATGCTGCCCATCAAGGACTTTTTATTGGACTGGGACGAAAAAATTTTCTGAAACTGAGCACAATTTGGGGTCAGTAATGGTCATACAATTTTACGCTTTATGAAATAAAGTAGGGCAATGCGATGTGATTAACTGTAATGATTTTTCAATTGAAATTTGGTTTTGAAGGATGAGTTCCTTGTGTAAATTGTGAAAGGAGCTGCACATACGAACATGTTTTATATGAGTGTCAATAGCCATTGAGATTATAATCTGTTCAACATGACACCAAAGAATGAATTCATCTCCTTGTTTGATTAAAAAATTCCAGGTATCCGTTTTCACACCATGAAAGCGACTCTGATGAGCCAATAAAGTAAAATTCTAGATGTCCAGTCCTTTTTCCCTCGAAAGCTCTCCGTGTATACTTCACACGTATTATAGCCTTTCATCAAGATTTTTCCGCATTGTTAGAGTTCCTAAAATACCTACTTTACACTGACACGTGTTAATTATTATGGTCTATTACTTCGAACCCTCGTCAATGGTCACAATCCGCTTAACCATCGATTCCTAACGCATTCTCTTCACGTAACCATGTAAGCGGATTTTCTTGCCCAATGAATCGATTCAATTGAAAGTCAATTAGAGAAGCATTACAAAATTTTTATGATTGACCACGCCACAGATTTAATACTAAAATAATAGCTTACACTGGAGATTTTCCAGGATTATTTGCTCACCATAAGCACGCACTTACACTCCCCTCTCCCATTCTTTCCAAATAAATCCTTGGAAATTTTTTATAGGACCTTATGAAATTCAACAAACGTCGCGTTATGAAGGGTGAGGCTTTTCCGATACCTTGAACTTCTTGATGGTACTTTTTCAGTGTATTTCAATGGAAAGGACATTGGATTTACAAGGCACCAAAGTTGCTTTTGTAATCCATCTTTTGAGAAAAAAATCTTTTGCGGTTATCTTTGTTTTCCAATGTGGGATGTTTTATATGCCTTTCGGGAAAGTACCAATACTTTTGATTGAGTCAGTTAATGGACAAATGATGTTTGGGTGTTATTCAATTACCCTCGGCTACAAAAAAATATTCAAAAGAACCGAATTTCTTAGATAGTATATTAAAAAACTGGAGCAGGTTATATGTATATTATACTATAACTACGAGCATATAATTATAATCATATGTAAACACGTAACATACCCGTATGTGTGTCCAAACACTTTTTGTTGTTTTTGAGTGCCCAGCAAATTTGAGTGAGTATTAAATGAGGAGATGGGTCGAGTGCACTGAAGATATTCTAGACTTGCATTTTTTTTAAATCCGCTTCTCAATTTATTGTCTTTCGATGTTAATATAGGATACGCGTTAAAACTCTAGAGATCTTCGTCTCAGCGCAAGATATGGTGGCCCTTACAAATATGGGTATGGGGGGACAAAGAGGATGTACTGGTTGTATTGGAAAAGAGGACTACGAGAACAGGATATAGAACAAATTTGAGAATATACGCGCCAAAAACGGGACAAATTGTACCAACTGGCCCTCCAGGGTGGGGGTTGGGTAGGGCTGACAACCCTACACGGAAAACTAACGTTACGAAGCCACAACAGGAGCCTCGGACTGGATTATATAATACAACGATGAACCCGGCAACGACAACGGAATAATGATTTGCGCATTTCTCATGGAACGTGCGCTCCCTGTACAGAGATGAAGCTGATGAGCAGCTAGCCGATACCCTGTCCCAATATAGGGCTGATATAACAGCCACTCAGGAGATGCGTTGGACAGGGATCGGTTTCCTGAAGAAGAGTCATTACACCATATATTATAGTGGCCATCCAGTAAACCATGTGTTCGGAGTAGGTTTCTTAGTCAGCCAAAAAATGAAACCTGCTGTTATCGGCTTTGAAAACATAAACGAACGGCTATGCACTCTGCGCTTCCGAGGCAAGTTTAGAAATATAAGCCTCATTAACGTTTACGCCCCTACAGAGGAGACAGGAGGGATTTTAACAGTCAAGTAGGGAAGGAGCCCGTATTCAGGCGATATGTTGGCTCCCATAGCTTACACGAAAATACAAATGATTACGGACTGCGGATTATTCAATTAGCAGGGCCACACGAAATGGTTGTTGGAAGTACCAGGTTTGCGCGGAAAGCGATCCACAAACATACGTGGGCCTCTCCAGACGGGACCACTTTCAACCAAATTGACCACGTGTTGATCGAACGCCGCCACCTCTCAGCCTTGATGAATGTCAGAACATATAGGGGGGCCAAGATAGACTCGGATTACTACCTCGTTGGCATGGTGCTCCGAGCTCGAATAACAATACCACCCAGAATCCCCTCTGACCATCAGGTGAGAGTGAACACTGAAGCCATTCACAACACAGCCTTCCGCGACACCTATAAGAGGGAAATGGATGCCGCAATAACCGCAGTCAACAGAGGACCCGGGGATGAAGCATCACCAAATGATCTCCACAACCACCTGAAGAACGTTATCGTGGATACGGCCACAAACATACTTGGCCCCAGTAGCAAAAGGAGTCGGAACGGCTGGTTTGGCGATGAATGTAAGCTAACAACGGAACGGAAGAATGCCGCATACCGAGTAATGTTGCATTCTCAAAGAACGCGGGCACGCGCAGAGACTTATCACGAACTCCGTCGAGCGGAGAAGCGACTTCACAGACGGAAAAAGGAAGCCTGGGAGAACCAGTAAGCCTGTGAACTGGAAAAGTACAGGGAGCGACCGCACCAGGCGTGGAAGTTTCACCAACAAGTCAGCAGGATGAAGCCTTATACATCTCGATGCTCATCCTGCCGAGACAGAGAGGGAAATCTGATTTCCGACAGAATGGGCATATTGGAGCGATGGGTTGAATACTTTGATGGGCTACTGAACAACCAGAACATCGACGAGTTGGAGGTCCTGCCAACTGAAGACGACGGACAAATACTACCACCACCAAGTTTATGAGAAACAGTCCGTGCAATTCATCGGCTTAAAAATCATAAGTCGCAAGGAGCCAATGGAATTACAGCCGAATCAACTTGTGCTCAAGGTATGGGACAGCGAATCAATGCCTGACGATTGGCAACGAGGCATTATCTGTCTTATACATAAAAAGGGAGATATCACACAGTGCAGCAATTATAGAGGTATCACGTTGCTGAGTGCCATCTATAAGATATTCTCCGCTATCTTGCTGAGCCGGATAGCCCCATACGCCCACAAGATCATTGCCAATATCGAAGAGGCTTTACTCCAGGCAAATCAGCAACAGATCAGATTTTCTCTGTGCGGCAAGCGATGGAAAAACTGTTGGAATATGGACAACAGTTGCACCACCTATTCATCGACTTTAAAGCCGTCTGTGATAGCATAGCCAGGGTACAACTGTACACGGCTATGAGAGAATTCGGTATCCCGACGAAACTAATAAGACTGACTAGACTGACCCTGAACAATGTGCGAGGCCAGATAAAAGTAGCAGGATCACTCCCAAGACCATTCAACATCAACAACGGTCTACGACAAAGGGATGCCCTATCATGCGTCCTCTTTAACCTGGCCCTCGAGAAAGTGATCCGTGATGCTGATGTAAATGCGAGAGGTACGATCCTCTTTAAGCGCACCCAACTACTGGCCTATGCTGACGATATCGACGTCATGGGAAGAACGACCTGAGACGTACAAACTGCTTTCATGCAGGTCGAGCAGGCGGCGTGAGATCTTGGGCTGCACATCAATGAAGGCAAGACAAAATATATGGTGGCAACGTCAGCACCGAAGACGAACCAACCGACAACATCAAACTGCACTAGTCAAACAGGAAGAATAAGGATAGGAGAATACAACTTGGAGACCGTTGACAATTTCTCCTATCTAGGGTCGAAAATCCCAACCGATAACAGCTACGATGATGAAATCCGCGCACGGTTGTTGTCAGCCAACAGAGCCTATTTCAGCTTACAAAGACTGTTCCGCTCGAAACGTCTCACCATAGGGTCAAAGCTCTTACTGTACAAGACTATGATCTTGCTAGTCCTCATGTATTCCTCGGAAACTTGGGTTCTTAGCAAGAAAAATTGGGAACTCTTGGCCACGTTCGAGAGAAGAATGCTTCGAAGAATTTTTGGCCCCCTACATGAGGATGGACGATTCCGTAGCCTACACAATGAGGAAATCTACGAGCGATACCATGACCGTCCCGTTGTGGGTAAAATCTGGCTCAATAGGTTACGGTGGGCGGGTCACTTAATCCGTATGGATGAGGATGATCCCGCCCGGAAAGTGTATAAGGGCAATATCTATGGTAGAAAAAGAAGACGAGGCAGACCCTGCCTAAGATGGAACGATGGCGTAGGCCAGGACGCCAGACAGCTTTTAGGGATATCGAATTGGTGGGACCTGTGGGCGCAAAACCGGAATGTCTGGAGTTCCTTATTAAGACAGGCCTAGACCGGATACCGGTTGTTGCGCCGTTGATGATGATGATACTTTACAGAAACCGCAGGACCGAGCTTATGTAGCGGCCATCATTTCAGTCTTAAGTTTTATTTTTATTGATCCACGGGTTGAGTAGGATTGGAGGCAGTACTGGTTTTCAAAAGTTTTGTTTGTTAAAAAAACTTTATTAAAATCGGTTCAATGTGTGCCTGTCTGTCGGTCTATCACACATACTTTTCTTAGAAACGGATATTCCGTGTGATACCAAATTTGTTGAGAAGGGGGTACAATGAAAGCCAACACATGCAGGAAGTTACATCTTTCTACGTTGAGTTAAAGGGGAGGGGCGTCCTCATACATGAAAAAATGGGGGTGTAAATTTTTTTCAATCTAATATAGTCATGTTGGGTATCAGACGAAAGATCTCGATTAGCACTTTTTGGAGGCATTGTTAGTCTTGATATTTCTTGGATAGGGCGGGGAGTGCGGGGTCCGGAAGCGATCATTTCTTTAAAGGAGCTATTCGCAGAAACTACCAAAAAACTGAAAAAAATCATGGAGTTCCCTATATACAATGTACAGGTCTCCAAATACTTTCCATATCGATATCTATTCAAATTAAGTTAATGATAGTATTTAATTGTATTTTTGGGGAAGTTGACTAGAAACCCCCCTTAAGTTTATCTTAGAGATACAAAAATGCAGTAATACAGACCATAGCATGAAGTATGATATCCCAATCATGCTACTATTGATAAAGTTACTGTAGCTCAAAGTTGTCTTTTCCGTGTAAATTTACTGCAAATATCAATATCACATTAAAGTGAGTTTGACAATGCTAAATATACATATACATTACGGGCTATGCACCAAAGGGATAGTTCTGCACTGAAATATGCTTACATAAGGAATCAACAAAACCCTTCATACCTGAAGCGTCTAGCTTCCAGTTTCCCGACCTGTTGAATCTATTAAGCAAACAGTTGAGAAACCGTGATGTAGAAAATGTGATAATTATTTTTCCGTTGGAGAGTAAGAACGGATAAAGTTTCAATAACTTTCTCATAACCTTCTGAGCTATAATTGTCATTATGAATAGCGCATAACTTTTTCCTTAAATATCATATCGGAAGAACATGCCACTTCCATGTTTATGTCAGTTTCGGAGTAAATTCAAATCCTCCAGTCCCTTGGCTTACGGGACAGAACAGGGGCCTGGGAAATTGCTAACCAGCCTAAAGCAAGCTTGTGGTTTTAGCGGTTACCAACGAATATACAGGTAATTCTCAGCATTTCGGAGGCAACCGATCTTTCGCGGTTGTTCGAAATGGCCGATCGATTAACCGAAGTTCGTGAAAGATTACTAAAAATTTGAAAGAGGTTCTTGGACATTTTAATCATTTACCGGCAGGAGGATTCGGTTTTGTGGTCTATTTAAATGAACGCATAATTTTCATATTGGTTAATTGCTTAACTCATAAGTTGAAGTAATAAAAACTTGTTGTTTCTTTTTCGTTGGTGTGGTTGGTAGCACTGATGAAGGGAACAAGTGGTTCCCGAAATATCGGAATTTGCAAGACTAAATATCCACACCAACGAAAAAGAAACAACAAGTTTTTATTACTTCAATTAATTAATCGTTGGAAACACCGCATAATTTCACTCAGATTAACTCATAAGGTTGCACGCAACGACTTCCATGAGTCCCAAGGATGGCAAAGTTGAAGAAATTCAAGTTCCTGTTCATAGCGAAGGCGGTTTGACTTGTTAGCGGAAAAGCGTTAAAGTAGCTAGACTAGCCTGAGGGCTATCGAAAATGGTTTTATTAGTTTTTGCAATGTGGGGACGCTCCTCGGTAACAGTATTGAGTGAACCCAGAATTTTTGCTTAGCTTCAAATCGAGCAAGCATATATATAAGCATATAATAGCTGGGGGTTCTTAGCGTAATCGAACGGTGAGGGTGAAATGTGGAGGGTTCTTCTATTCCTCTTGTGGGACTGTGCTTTTGTGTTCTGGAAAACCAAGTGGTAGCGAATGCGAATCTGGTGTCGAGCTGTCGTAAACGATAATAGAAAGGCGTGCTTTCATGAACATCGACAGTATCTTGACTGCGAGATTCCGTGGAGGGTTAAGGAGCATCATATTTACGCAATGCTTTTCAATGTAGAGCAGAAGAATTCTTTCTATGTGAAAATAGATGTAGTCCAGGAAAGGATTCTGTTCATTGTGATCATTATGTGTGATCTGAATATGAAGGTGAGATCTGACAACAGTTCACAGCAAACGGAGTGTCAGCCGAAATTTCTGGCATACAACTGTCGTTCAGCATTACGAGAACTTTCCTGCTACCACAGGAGTTTGAAACATTCATATCGAGAATATCGATGGCTGTCGTAAATGCGTATTCATCTCTGATATGGTGAAGTTGTTTGCCAGATCCCAAATGGACGTTACAAAGCTTGGGTGATTGTGGGAACGTGGAAGCAGATCGATGAACATAAGGAGCTAAGAGCTCTGCTGATGGTTGGAAGCAGTGGTGGGGGCGAAGCGCTGGAACTTGACAGTACATTTCCTAGTAGGGGAAGTACAAGCTGCCGCAAATAACAACGATTTTGGGACCGTATAGCGTATCACGAAAGAACTTCCCGGTTAACTTGAATAGTACATGTCTTTGTAGAGGAAGCAGAAGCTGCCGCAAATAACAACGCTTTTGGAACCGTAAAGCGCATCATCAAAGGACTTCCCGGTGGTCGTAATCCTTTTGGTGTTTTTCGGGGACGTTAACGGTCCACGATGTCGAGCACTTAGATATGTGGCAGAGGAATTTTACCATAATTTTGAATTGTATAACATCTGGTGAAGTTCACTACTTGCGAATGATATGATAAACAAACAGAAGTGAAATTTCCTTTGCTATCAAAGCTAACTCCCTCGGAACTTTTCCATGTAGCTCTTGGAAGTCTTTGTAGAGTTGTTACTTGTATTCATTCATAACTGCTAAGAGTTTAAGATCTTTTGAAATGAACAGATGAAGATGTCCATTGAAATTCTGAAGGAGTTCACCTGTCTTGAGTGTGACAATTGGCGTTATTGATTTCGAAAACGTTTTCTATAGCCTGAACATGATGGGCATTCTGGAAGTGTTGATCCATTGAGGACTATGTCATTGCAATGGAACTCACTATTTCAGAATAGCTGATGACTGGTTCGCATTAGAAGCAAGTGACGTAGAACGAAGAAGGACGTGTGGGTTGGCAGCGATGATGCATAAGTGTGGTGCGCGCGGTGTGCCCCACATTAGGATCTTTGGTAACCAGATTAACATTAAGAAGGCACACAGAGTCCCGCCCCTTCTATTTAATGAGTAAAGGTGAAAGAATCCAATTTTAAACTTGCGATGCCAGAACGTGTACGTGAACGGAAATGGGCACATGTGGGAATGTTTATGCGCAGGCCGAGTAGGTGACGGCAAAACGTTTACCCACGATTAAAACGTGGCTATGCAAAGGATATCCAGAAATATAATCAAATATAGAAGAGGAGATGAGAGAAAGTGATAATGCAGGGCTTCGGAAATCCGGTTTAAGCAGCTTTACTGAGCGGGTAAGTCAGAAATCTAATGAATACAGTGCCTTAGCAGGAAGAATCTTAGGTACAGTGGCATTCAATTTTACAAAACGTGCGGGAGGGTATAAAATTGGTTCCATTCGAGGATTTGTTAAAAAGATGTTTTAGTTGAATTAAGCTTACCCCCGTACGAAGAGCAGTACCTAGCATTGAAAGTGCTTCCCTCAGCGCAGAGAGTGTAATGATATAATGGCATAGGTCGGTGGCCGAAAATACCATCCTGACCTGTCGGAGACCACCAAGAGAGGGGAGTTATCTCAAAACTTAAAATGAAAACAAAGTTGGCGAAATCAACCGTGAAGTTGCGCCCGCAAATACTGAAGCTCCATTGAAGGGTTCTGTCTACACGCGCTTGCTTGTATGCTAGCCTCAGGAATGTGGAAGGGCGGGGGTCTTCAGAACACTACCATGCATCCTGAGATGTACGGCCACTTACGATGATCGCGAGGCCATCAGCCAAATCCATTTAAGTCACTACAAATTGCTCCCACCGTGGGGCCTTAAATTTCCAAGGTTCATTGTCCAACATTCATTTGGTTCGGATACCTGAATAGGTGGAAGATAGCCTATTCCGGCTCCCAATTTAATTTTCGTATGTCGTATAGAAATATAATAGCTTCGCAGCTTTCTTCCTGGCTGGGTTTCAGGTGATCTTTCAAGTTGTAAGTTGACACTTTTCAATTCAATTGTCAATTTGCCAGGTGTAAGTTGACACCTTTCTTTCCAGTAGCAAGTGTTCTTTAGCCTCAATTTTCCATCCCAGAGTTTCCTCTCTTGTCGTTGGATGTAAACCTCTTGTGTTTGCATTTGAGATTTAGCGTTTTGTATGTTGGTTAATTGCTTTCCAGAAGTCTTTGGATTTATGGGCCTTATGGGTATACACTGCAAAGTATTGCTGTCCAAGCTAATTGAAAAGTTTGATATCATTTCCTCTTCGTCTGGATGAAATGACGGGTGAGGGACGGGGAGGTCTGCCAATGCTATGCTGTTCCGTCCTCAATGTCTCATCCTGACTTTTCGACTCGAAGCGTGGAAGCTATCAAATTTTCTGCGAGGGGGAGAAACTTGGTGTATGCTTCTCCTTAAACGGGAGTTTTCCGGTGTAACAAATTTTTGAGGCTGTGATGGTGTTATGGTCATCCGTAAGTCTTGCGGGGAGTTGAGAGTATGAGAGTCGAACAATTTAGGGCGAAAGGAGTCCTCAACGTTCATTGTTGAGAATATTCGTTTACTTTTTAGTTGATTTATATTCTTGATTATGTGATAGCTTTCGGACTTTTTTCATATTTGCAATTTTTCAATTTTGGGGATTTCATCGCCCCTTTTTACCCTTTATTTTATTCCTTTCGGTTCTTTCCGATTTTAAGTAAATTGAAGCTACGTGTCATCAATACGACCGTTTTTCATGCAATGGGCTTCGATGCCTATTTTGGCTCTACGTAAATGGAGATCTCTTGATTTTGACTTCCTAACGAGGTTCTGTAGGTTGGGTTGATCTTTCCATGCAGGATGCAAGGGCAATGGATGCCTATGTCGCTTTACGGGTTGAAGAAAAGTTTCGAAAGCGATATGTTGCCTCAACCCGTACAGCACATTAAAATTAAAGACAGGACGATGAGGGGTACGTCAATTTTTAAGGACATGACGGCAGGTGTTGATCCGGGAACTGTGACGGACATAACGACTGTATGTACAATTTTACTCGGATGATGACGATTTGTCTATTGGATGCCAAGGACGACCACTTAATACCATCTCAGCTGATTGTGCTAATACTATAGCATCCTGAAAACTGACATTTGCTGGCGCTTCAACATATTTATTCACAGTCAACCTTACAGGGGAATTCAACGTTTTTTGCACAAGTACTTACGTATACACACTTTCTTAGAGACAGAACAGCAGATTGTTATTGGGATGACTACTGGTCTGTCAGAGAAATCAAGTTAAGGCACTTCGCTAGCAGTTTTAGGACTCACTAGAAACTGATCCGCAATCGCACCCATCTGAAGAATTTGGCAGTTACCATAAAGCCGTGCATTTGCTTACCAATGGACCAGGAAATTCCTTGACGGAAGGTAATCTACTGAAGCTGGAGAAGCGGTGAACATGAAATACAACTCACGGAATCATCAGTCTTAGAAGAAGATTTAATTGCTGACTTGGTATATTTATGAGGACTGTTTGGAAGATCTCAAAGTCTTTTGTCATGACTGCTGGTTTCCAAACATGTTCAAAATGCCGAGTTCCAGAGCCCAATTCCAGTCATCCGTGTATTTCTGAATAAGCCACACGTGACTGCGAAGGCATTGCGACGACGTCTTTTACAGGAATTGCGAAAGTTGCCATATTGATGCGGTCCGACAACTTAGAGATGATAAGTACGGATTTGACTTAGTTCTGAGGCGGTTGAGCTCTACACTTTGCATACAGCGAAAAATGCGGGATCGTCGTCTCTACTACTTTGATGTTCCCACATTCGTATTCGTCCTTATGTTGATGTTACAGTTTTTGGGAGAATGTGCCTCAGGACTGATTAATACCGGAGCTACGGTAGGTTATTTGGCTTCGGATTTCGCCTAATTTCGTTATGTCATTACATGAGTATAGCAGGAGGAAATTTTGGCATCTAATTAGGTGAACGACGTAAGACGTAGTGACCAATTGGAAGCGGTTTTTATTGCACTGGGTAGTAAAGTTATGGATTTGTTAGAATTTGTTAAGAAATGCAAGAGTATTCATTAGAATATGAGAGTTATGATAAGGGACGTGCGACACAGCGCAAGATAAAAGAGCGGGAAGAAACCAATAAGACAAGTGATGCGCACTCAAAATACGGAGATGCTGTATAGATAGCTGAATAGATCAAGGGGACCTTTTAAAGACAGAAGAGATGAACACTTGAAAAATGCGCTACAATTACAGTGCGTGAGGAAAAGAGTGGATCCAAGATCGGGGATATGGTAGACTGGGGAAGAAATAGAGAGGGCGGGGATAGATCGGAGGTGACCGACATCTCCAAAAAAAGTGAGTTCTTAAAAAAAAATTGTGGAAGTGAATCTTCAATCAATGTGAGGGCAGATATTAATTGCATCAGACAGTCTCAGAAGGAAGACGTTGGACTGGATCTCAAGAAATTGCAGGATGTAGTTGAGGGCAGATTCTACAACCAAACTGAAAAGTCCTTTGGAAAGTTACAACTTAGGGACATGTGGTACTGAAAAAATGCTTCAGACATATTGGCTTAAATTATTTACAGGTAAGGCATATCAATGCAGAAGAGACATTCAAGCTACGTAGAGAATGCTAAGAGGAAAGTGGTATTAGTAGCGATTGTAGAGTCGAATAAAAATATATGCTGTGCAGGCAAAAGGGTTTAAGTATTTTCCTAGAGTACAGGAGAGCCACCAACGCATATCACACATGAACTTGTTATAAACATGATGACCACTGCGAGGTGTGTTTCTAACGAGTGGACTCTTAAGGAAACAATAAATGGACACGTTGGGATTTCAAAGATTTTCTTGTTAAGAAGTTTGGGGTCCATTAAAGATCTGACATATGTGAGCGAAAATTACCCAGGGGAGTCTGAATGTTAGTAATCAAAGCGACTTCCAGGAAATATGATTTGAGTTTAATGTCGCATCGAACTTTAGAAGGAACTCTATGACCGCACTGACAATGAATGTTTTTGTGGTCGATATATCATCATCATCAACGGCGCAACAACCGGTATCCGGTCTAGGCCTGCCTTAATAAGGAACTCCAGACATCCCGGTTTTGCGCCGAGATCCACCAATTCGATATCCCTAAAAGCTGTCTGGCGTCCTGACTTACGACATCGCTCCATCTTAGGCAGGGTCTACCTCGTCTTCTTTGTCTACCATAGATATTGCCCTTATAGACTTTCCGGCTGGAGTCATCCTCATCCATACGGATTAAGTGACCCGTCCACCGTAACCTATTGAGCCGGATTTTATACACAAGCTGACGGTCATGGTATCGCTCATAGATTTTGTCGTTATGTAGGCCATTCGTCCATTCTTCGGAGAATTCTTCTCTCGAACGCGGCCAAGAGTTCGCAATTCTTCTTGCTAAAAACCCAAGCCTACGAGGAATACATGAGGACTGGCAAGACCATTGCCTTGTACAGTAAGAGCTTTGACCTTATGGTGAGACGTTTCGAGATTTTGTAAGCTGAAATAGGCTCTGTTGGCTGGCAACAACCGTGCGCGGATTTCACCATCGTAGCTGTTATCAGTTGTAATTTTCGACCCTAGATAGGAGAAATTATCAACGGTTTCAAAGTTGTATTCTCTTATTTTTATTCTTCCTGTTTGACCAGTGCGGTTTGATGTTGTTGATTGGTTGGTTTTCGGTGCTGATGTTGCCACCATATACTTTGTCTTGCCTTCATTGATATGCAGCCCAAGATCTCGCGCCAATCAGTGCCTCCTCGATCTGGATGAAGGCTGTTTGTACGTCTCGGGTGGTTCTTCCCATGATGTCGATATCATCAGTATAGGTCAGTAGTTGGGTGGACTTAAAAAGGATCGTACTACTTGCACTTACCTCAGCATCACGGATCACTTTCTCGAGGGCCAGGTTAAAAAGGACGCATGATAGGGCATCCCCTTGTCGTAGACCGTTGTTGATGTCGAATGGTCTTGAGAGTGATCCTGATGCTTTTATCTGGCCTCGAACATTGGTCAGGGTCAGCCTAGTCAGTCTTATTAATTTCGTCGGGATACCGAATTCTCTCATGGCCGTGTACAGTTTTATCCTGGCTATGCTATCATAGCGGGTTTTAAAGTCAATGAATAGATGGTGCGACTGTTGTCCATATTGTAACAGGTTTTCCATCGCTTGCGGCAGAGAGAATGATATTCTGGGCGCGTGGACCTATCCGGCCTAGCAAGATAGTGGAGAATATCTTGTAGGTGGTACTCAGCAACGTGATACCTATATAATTGCTGCACTGTGTGATATCTTTTTTTTTATATATGAAACAGATAATGTCTCTTTGCCAATCGTCAGGCATTGATTTGCTGTCCAACACCTTTAATACAAATTGATGAACTACTTGGTGTAATTGGTCGCCTCCATATTTAACCAATTCGGCTGTAATTCCATCAGCTCCTGGCGACTTATGATTTTTTAGCCGATGAATTGGACGGACTGTTTCTTCTATACTTGGTGGTTGCAGTATTTGTCCGTCGTCTTCAGTTGGCGGGACCTACAACTCGCCGATGTTCTGGTTGTTCAGTAGCTCATCAAAGTACTCAACCCATCGCTCCAATATGCCCATTCAGTCGGAAATCAGATTTCCTTCTTTGTCTCGACAGGATGAGCATCGAGGTGTATAAGGCACCTGGTACGGTTGCTCCCTGTACTTTTTTAGTTCACAGACTTGTTGGTTCTCCCAGGCTTCCTTTTTCCGTCTTTGAAGTCGCTTCTCCGCTCGATGGAGTTCGTGATAAGTCTCTGCGCGTGCCCGCATTCGTTGAGAAAGCAACATTACTCTGTATGCAGCATTCTTCCGTTCCGTTGCTACCTTATATTCATCGTCAAACCAGCCGTTCCGACTTTTTTTGTGACTGGGGCCAAGTATGTTTGTGGCCGTATAAATGATAACGTTCTCCAGGTGGTTGTGAAGATCATTTGTTGATGCTTCATCTCCAGGATCTCTGTTGACTGCGGTTATTGCGGCATCCATTTCCCTCTTATAGGTGTTTCGGAGGGCTGTGTTGTGGATGGCTTCAGTGTTAACTCTCACCTGATTGTCAGAGGGGATTCTAGGTGGTGTTGTTATTCGAGCTCGAAGCACCATGCCAACGAGATAGTGATCCGAGTCTATATTGGCCCCCCCTATATGTTCTGACATTCATCAAGGCTGAGAGGTGGTGGCGTTCTATCAGTACGTGGTCAATTTGGTTGAAAGTGGTCCCGTCTGGAGAGGCCCACGTATGTTTGTGGACCGCTTTCCGCGCAAACCAGGTCGATACCTCCCTGAACAGAAAGGTCACCCAAGTTGACTGCAATGCTGCGGGTCATACAATTTCGAGCAAGGGAACTATCGGATACTTATAGAGGAACCCTGTATTAATGGTGGAGAAGAAACCTATAGGCAATTGCGGGGCAGCTTGAAAGAGATCATTTGAGGATCTATACATTAATTTTTCGAGTGGACAAAAATTAGAACAGATCGCTTGCGTACCGTTCTGTTTTTTCAGCGCATCAAGGAAAGGCAAACAACGGTCCATTATAATGGGTGCGCTACACCTCTAGTTACTTTGGAGAATCTGCCGGAAATAAGACTTTAGGTTTGTATGACGTTATCAATAAAGTTTTGAAGTTGTAAATGAAGACTAGGTTCGAAGAGGCATGCCTAGAAGAAGGAATATTCGGTGCCCTGGAGCAAAAGTTGTGGTTATTACTGAAGCTTAATAAGTTATTTCGAGGCCCAAGATCATATCGTCCGATCTGTTTGTAGGAAACAATCGGGAAGATGATGAAGAAAGCCATCTACAATGGAACGCAACCACCCCACCGGGAGCATAATACGTTCCGTGTTTGCATGGGTGGAAAACACCATTTAATTCAAATCATTGACATAGCCAACTCAGCCCGTGGCAGACATATCAAAATCATGAAAAAATATTTGTCGCAGGATATTTCCTTGTATCTAAGAAAAATAGGTTATAAGTTGCAAAGAAAGGAATCATATGCGCACTTTTTTTCTTACCTCAGAATAACTGCAATTTTTATCAAGTTTGACTTATCATCTCCAACCCTCTGTTTTGAGGCTTTGAGTCACGTAAATCGACTGTGTACGTCCATGAGAAAATATGAAAATCTTGAAAATGTTCATTTTACTTCTAGGCTGACATTTTCGCATAATTTGTCAATTTGGGGACGACAGAAAACTACAAAATCCTTCGTATTCAGGACAGGACTGTTGTTTTTCGACTTTTTATTGAATACGTAATAAAGGTAATAACACTCTCCGGAGGTATAAAAACTTCTTCTAGACAGAGAAGTTATTTTTGTGGAAGTAGATGTACCTGGATAGAAACAAATGGAAGTAATAAATTTAACAGGACATTCCCGACCACTAATGTCGGCAAGACAAATTCCATTTCTGTGCGTATTACATCTTCAAGTGAATTGTGAATGGGAAGGAGGAAGTGTTGCAAAAATCAATATCCCCACTCCGTTTGGTCTTTTTTTCTGCGAAACAGCACCAGTGGGAAGTCGGTTCCTTAAAATAAGCCTCATATAAATTATTTTAGTTTTATGTCGGCACACAAACTGTACACTGTTAACCGCGCAAGGGACTCATTATTTTGCATTAGCAGAAGATTCCAAGCCCGCATGTGGGTAGATATGTCTGGATCCTGTGGTCTACATGCACAAAGCACGAGAATGTAATAAGATTTGCGGTGACGCAAGAAAATTGTGTAACACATGCATTTTCAATATTCTCCCTCATATTAAATACAATATAGGGACAAATCGTATAAATATTACTATGGGCAAAGACAGCTGCCACATTATTGGCCAGAGCTTTGCATGTGAGATTTCTGCCTCCCGGATCTTTTCCCATTATCTTGTTCCCTTTACATATTTTACGGATGTCCCTGATACCGTAAAATTCCTTGACGAAAATGCAAATTTAACGATAACGATACCTAGATGTTATAAATGGCAGGCGATGAGGCGGGCAAAGGACTTTTATGCATTGGGGTAGTTACGGTTTATGATATCTTTCTTTGCATCATGCTTAATTCAGCAGGTTAGAGGAATTCTACGTAGGGTAGTGAGGGGTAATTTTTGGCAGAGAAGATGTCTACTACTTCAAAGTCTAGGATGGCGTCTGCGATAGGCGTGGGTCTGAAATGCAAGAAATTCATTCCAAATGAAAATATGACGAGAAAAGATGTCGTAATCTTTACTCATTAAGGATCGTTTGAAGTTATTCTGCTTCTAGATTCGTGGAATCGACTTTTTTTGTCTGGCCAGATTTCATTAGTCTAAATGTTCATCTTTTTCATGGAAGGACTGAAAGAATTCAAAGAATATTAATTTCCCGGCCCTCATCCAACATAAAACGCATATGCATCATCATGTATCAAACTTATGTCTTTAGAGATATTGAAGACTGATCTGTATCTTGTCCTAAGTGGCAGCTTTCATTTGCAAAATTTGATGACGATCAGGACGAGGACAACTTAGACGGGAAGTTTAGTGGGAAAAACTCTTTTGCTAACATTTCAGGGAACATTTTTCGGACAAGTTTATGGCCAAGGTCTCCCCTTGTATAAAGCAAGCCTAATGCTGAGTGGAGAGAGGCTGAGCATTCAGGACCTAAATACTTTCTGACTGTAATTTATGCATATTTATGATGCCACTTTCGTACCTACAGAAAGTGTCTTGTAACAACTGTGTACATTGGTATCTAGTGAGCGTACATGAGTACGCATATTTATATTTACATATTGATGTATGCATAACCAAGGAACGCTAGTGTAGGCTTAGTGCGACAGCAGCTTAGTATTCCTTCGACGGATGAATCTTCGTGGCAGTACTATCAGTTATTCATAAGATACTTACGTATAGATGTACGAATGTACATTTCGGCATTAAAATGTAGAGGGGCAGGCAAGGATGCAATGATAAATTCAGCGGGAGTACGCAAGATGAGAAATGACTGTAAATTGAACTCATGACATAGTCATAGCGTGAATCATCCACCTATTTTCAAGTTTTTACATATACATTCATATTTGATTTTTCCATGAGAAATAGAGCCTGCATAGGATATAAATGTTTTGAGTTGATGTCTTTTCCCGAAGCTTTTCAAAGACATGTATATTTGCTCAGAATTTTTTTATACGAACTTATTTCCCCCTTTTGTGGGGGGAAAACTTTTCAGAATCACTCAGATGGTTTTCTTTTCGTTTATTTAACCCATTTCTAGGCCTCGGTTTTCCGGTTATGAGCCCATCATATATTGAATAAATTTTTAGGCTCAAGTGAACCAACTAGTTAGATAAGTCCTTTAAGAATTGGAAAATAAGGTAAAAGTCGGTGCTTCAGTTAATTTTTCTTAGAAAGCTAGCTCAGGTAAGTGGGCATATATGGTCGCCATGCACTATTAAATAGGGCTTTGCACCTCAAGCATAGGCGCCAATGTTGTCGGTTTGATGAAATGTGTTTCAGCTACACTTTCCGAGAAGTTTGCAACCTTTTTTCTGGGTTCACCATTACAAGGTTCTGTCCTGTAATAGTGAATTCCATTGTATGGTATAGCTAACAATGGGGTCGTCACTTTTGCCCAATTTGTGACGCGTTCCTTGCCACTTTCCGCTTCTCGTCAACACGCCCACGATCATTATTGCCCTTAAGGCAATCGAGCTCTTCAAATTTAGAGCTATTAATGTGATAAGCGATATCAAGTTTGCGGCTACCGTTGAAAGGAAAAATGTTTCGTAGATAAAGCTCATAATGCAAGACTGAGAGCTTTAGTTTTGTTGGTATTTATCTTCAGTCCGACTTTGGCTGTTTTATTTCCAAACCCAGAACCATTTGTCCAGGCTGCATGATCTGATGAGAGAGATGTCATGATCTATTATACCCTTCTCCACCTTCTGGAGAATAAATAATATCTGCAATAGGACATCACCCTGGCGGACTTCAAAGAGCTCATTCTCAGCACAATTTTAACTTTTATCTTTTTTATGGCCGGAAGCACGCGTTGTCACAAAATTGCTAAATAATCCCTGGACATTTTGATGCCAGGATATAATATAGGAGCAGTTTCATGATTATTTTTTCACATTTTGGGTTGGACATTTCCTGAATATGGCCTCGTGGAATAAGTGATCATTATCTGGCCTCCACATTTAAAACTAATGTCAAAGCAAGGATTCACTTCAGTACGAACCAAGACCTTTCATGTGGGGATATATGTGTGCCTTCGCAAGTCCACCCTTCCTATCAAACTTCGTGTCAATCGGTATATAAAGTCAACAGATAGACAAATAGACAAATGAATCAATAAAAGTTCGGAAAGGGGAACCATAAGAACCGTGGACCAAGGACGTAAATAAAGGGATGAAGAAGGAACTAAAAACGCAAATTTTCCCAGAGATAATTGTAATCTCCAGCAAGGAAAATCTGTCAAGTGCGGAATCCCAAAAAGCGGACTTCATGTTTGAACTGTAAAAGGCACAAAACATGAGATCTATATTGCAAGGGGGAAAGGAGAACAGTTCATTTTCGCAATGCAACTATAATAGGAGTTAGCGCAGAAGTTGTTGGCCGTAGGAAAACTTCGAATTGGATGGGTTGCTTGTCTAACAGAATAGGTCTTATTAAAGAGGTGTTTCAAATGCCTTATGTTTGAACACTGTGCGAAGGTATGTACCAGCGGCATTGATCAGTTCGTTTAGTGCAGAAGGTGTAGGGAGCAAGGACACGGTGATATGGAGGATAGGGATGCAATGCATATAGTATGAAGTGAAGGGGATACGGGATAATATACATAATGATGAAAGTAGAAAACGCTCGGAATTTAGGAACTCAATAATGATAAAATAAAGTTCATTCCAATCCTTCCCTCAGTAGGGTCGCTAAGGATTTGTTTGAGCAATCTTTTACGAATTCGAGATGGCAATTGCCATCATAACTGGCCCCAAGCCATATAATATATAATGAGTCAGTTGGCTAGTGGCTTTGTGTAGGTCAAAACAGGCGGTATATACATGTACTGCTCTCACATTCGACCTAGTCATGTTTTGAATTTGAATACTTGTTAGATAGCCTTGCCTTGACATCCAAAGTCCAAGTTTGCCGATGACTTTAAACTATAAAATAAATAACGGAAAGCAGGCCAGCTTTTTTTTTTAAATCCTTTACTCTGTTAGATACAGTTTTAGTTAATAAAGGTGATGAATTCACCTATTGGAAGAGCAATCTGGTTCAATTGCAAATCCTGCTACTGTCAAATCTTACGCTTGCCCGCAGTATATCTTTGGAAGTCAGTTCAAGCAACCATCAGGCTATCACTTTTGAACTATGAAAAAAGTCACAGAACAGGACACCCGCAGGCCAAAATCAAAAGATTAGATTGGTTTACCGTTCATCTTCGAAGATCATGCTTCATTCAGCGGTGCTGTTCAGATGAATCTACTTTATATGAAAATGACGTCATACACGTCTTACGAGTGCAATAAATTCATACAAAATGTAAAACCTTTACGCTCTATAACTTTATTAATAGTAGTTCAATTTCCTTCAAACTTCCTATTTTGTTTGGTTTCACACGAAACCTTTAGAAAAAATCAAAAAAGTAACAAGGGGCAATCATCTCCTATCTCGGAATAGACTGCTTTATTTTCACTAATGACAGAAATCATTTCTATGATGAAGTCTAACAAAACTCTCAAAGGCCGTTAATCTATATCATGATTTCAAATTTCAACTAAATTCAAATGCATTGAATAGCGTGTGACGTCATAAATCGCGTCAAGAAACTTCAGTAGATCGACAACCAGACGTTGCTTACCAAAATTTCAAAGTGTTAAACTTAATTCCGCACGTGAATTGTCAAGAAGGACGGTGAAATATTGTTTCGTGCTTTGCTGCTTATATAATTCCGCAAAACCCCGCTGAAAGCTTTTTTAGCTTTCCCCAAAGGAAATATTCTTGGGAAGTGCATCGCCATTGCCCGACGGAGTCCAGTTTCTTAGGAGTCAGGTTGAAATTTTGGGGATCATTTTGTGGCGCGGCAGGATCTGCAGCATTCGAAATTTATTTCGAATGTTGCGGATGCGGACGGGTAGATGGCGCGGAACTCTGCACTCACTCATTTTTGGAACGCACCAAGGGAGTGGAGAATTAGCGGTGGAAAAATGCCGTTGGTTGGGACAGTAAGGACCGCATGGAAATAAGCCGGTCTCTTCTGTTCCAACCGCGGCGGTGTAAACACCTAAAGTAATTTGTAATATTTGAAAAGGTTTTTTAAAGTCAAAGGTTTTTAAAGTTAAAGTTTAAAGTTTAAGTTAATAAATTCGAATTGGTTTTTAAAGTGGTGACCCCGACACTGGACCCGCAAACGCAGACAGTAGGTAGGTAGGTAGGTATCAGTGGCCGCTCCGAGGAGCCCAATTAGCGCTTTGGTGCGCCGTTTTGATGCCACAAACTCCTAAGATCGTGACTGTTGTTATAGGAACAGGGAAGCGGAGTCCAGCTGGATCGAATCTTCAGAGCCAGCCCGTAGCATTCACGAAGGAAAGCAGCTCTCCGACCCTGTAACTAGAAATCTCACTGAGGTCCCCAAAGAATGGTTTACCCAGTGTCCGCAGCCTGACTCGAGCCAGAGCCGGGCAATCGCAGGGAAAGTGCATGAGGGTTTCCCTTCCTTCTCCGCAGCTTCGGCAATGCGAGTTGTAGGGTAAGCCGAGCCTAGCGGCATGGTCCCCTATGGGCCAGTGCCCCGTGCAGACCGCCGTAATCTTGAATGCATTTGCACGCGTCTGGCACAGGAGCTCTCGTTATCGGGCTATGTTATAAGTGGGCCAAATTCTCCTTGGTTTGGCACAGCTTGTAAGCCTTCGCCATCTTAGGCCCGCGGCTGCTAGGTAGTGCGAGTAGACTCGGCCCCCGACAGCCGCCAGCGGAACACCGACTGTGTTCCCCGAGGGACTGTCAAGAGCAGAGCCTTGCCTGGCCAATCCGTCAGCCCGCTCATTCCCTTCTATGTTCCTATGCCCGGGAACCCAAAGGAGAGTGATCTTGAGCGTGCCGCCCAGATGGTTGAGCGTGTCTCTGCACTGCCCCACCAACCGGGAAGATGTCGTCGTTGAGTACAAGGCCTTGATGGCCGCTTGGCTGTCGATCAGAATGGCTATGTTACGCTTGGGGCTCGAATCACGCTCCAGCCATCGACAGACTTCCAATATCGCCAGTACTTCCGCCTGGAATACACTGGTGAAACCTGGGAGACCATACGACTTGGACACACCGTGTGTATTCGAGAAAACCCCCGCGCCGACTCCATAGGCCATCTTTGATCCGTCCGTAAAGAATACCGTGTCGTAGTCTTGCAACACGCCGCCGGTCTTCCACTTTGCCCTGGTTGGAAGGTCCACAGCAAAATTTCTCGTGAAGTTCAGCTTGCGTGTGACATAGTCCGTGGGGGATGCCCAGATTTCTCGAGGTATTTCATCTAGAATGTTGCTGTGGCCGTAGGACTTCGCTGCCCAGCATCCGGACTCACGTAGTCTGACGGCACTGCACGCTGCAACATATTTGATGTGGAGGTCAAGGGGGAGGAGATGCAGGAGTACATTGAGAGCATCTCCCGGGCAAGACTGCAGAGCCCCCGTAGCACCTGCACACGCGGTTCTTTGAATCCTATTAAGCTTCGTTCTATTGTATTTCTTCTTCAAAGCCTGCCACCATACAATAGATCCGTACGTCAGGATCGGACGCACTACAGCGGTGTACATCCAGAGAACCATCCTCGGCCGGAGACCCCATTTCTTGGCAAAGGTTCTCTTACCGGCATAGAAGGCTACAGGCCTTCTTAACCCTCAGTTCTATGTTCAACCTTCAATTTAGCTTAGGATCCAGGATTACACCCAGATACTTCACATTAGAGGAAAGAACCAATCTTTGTTCATTCAGCCGTGGTAGATGAAATTCAGATATCCTTGTCTTGGTGGTGAATAGCATCAGTTGCGTTTTGGTTGGGTTTATGCTGAGTCCGCATCTTGCGGCCCACAGGCACACCTTTCGCAACGCTCCTTCCATGATGTCGCTCATAATGGAAGGAAACATCCCAGATACTAGTATCACCAAGTCGTCGGCATACGCTACCACCTTCACCCCGCTGTTGTCTAATGTACGTAAAATTTTGTCCATTACTATTAACCAGAGCACCGGTGAGATAGCACCACCCTGGGGCGTGCCTCTGTTCACAGCTCTGGTCAAGTGGTTGCCTCCCAGATCGGATTGGATTATCCTGGTACTCAGCATGGATATAATCCAATGCGTGAGATACCCCTCCAATCCAACACCGGTCAAGGGTTCCTTGATGGCGTTGGTACTGACGTTGTTGAAGGCTCCTTCTATATCCAAGAAGGCAGCAAGGGTATACTGCTTGTACTGCAGCGACCGCTCAACCGTGCCAATTACCTCGTGAAGGGCGGTTTCTGTGGATTTTCCTTTGAGGTAGGCATGCTGGGACTTAGAGAAAGGCGTTCTCTCCATAATAGTCCTTAAGTGAAGGTCCAGGACGCGTTCTAGGGTCTTCAGCACGAATGAGGTCAGGCTGATTGGTCGAAAGTCCTTCGCGGACTCATGACCGCGCCTGCCCGCATTCGGTATGAAAACCACCCGTGCGCGCCTCCAGGACTGCGGTACGTATCCTAAAGTGATGCAGCTCCGGTAAATCTCAACAAGCCACGGCACAACCCTTTCCTGCTGCTTCTGTAGCATGACTGGCATTATGCCATCTGGGCCAGGAGATTTGTATGCGGAGAAGCTGTTTATAGCCCAGCCGATCCTATCCCCGGTAATTACCGATTTGATAGTCTCGCACAGCTGGGGTTGCCGCAAACCCTCCAAGCGAGGTTCTGACTCACAGTTCTCCTCGCTGGAGGGAAAGTGCGTTTGCACCAGCAGCTCCAAGGTTTCACTAGAAGATTCCGTCCAGGAGCCTTCCGACTTTTTAAGGAAGGATGGACTCTTATGTTCCTTGGACAGAATCTTATTGAGCCTCGCGGATTCACTAGTGCTTTCAATGTTCTGACAATAGTCTAGCCAAGACCGCCTCTTGGCGGTCCTGATGGCCGACTTGTACTTCTTTAGGCAGTCCTTGTATGGCTGCCAGTATTTTTGCCTGTAGCAGATGTTGAAGATTTCTCTGGTCAACTTCCTGAGACTAGAGAGATCTTCGTTCCACCACGGTGGCAGGGTCTTTTTGCTGTACTTAGCAGGGCACGAGACTTTGAAGGCGGTATCAAAAGCCTTCTCCAGAGCCCCGACCTTTGACTCCAGTTCGTCTGTCGTGCCAATCCTACCAATATGCGCACCAGAGAGTTTGTTCTTAATTACCTGACCAAACTTTCTCCAGTCGATCCTCCTGGGGTCTCTAAAGGGCTTGGAGACCTCTGCGGCGAGATCTAGACTGAAGAGTATCCAACTGTGGTCAGGGAAGGATCTCTGGTCAGACACTCTCCAGTCCTCCACCCTAAGAACCCCGTTGTCGGTTATTAGGGTGATATCAAGGACCTCCTCCCAACCGTCACAGTTCTCCGAGCAGGGGAAATGAAAGGTTGGTGTACTGCCCCTGTTACACACCGATAGATTTGAAGTAATAATAAAATCAAAGAATGACTCACCCCTTTCGTTGATTTCAGAGCTGCCCCAAAGCGTATGCCTTGCATTTGCGTCGCAGCCTATCAGCAGATTGGCTTTCTTTGGTGTTATGGTGTTCGTCAGATGTTGTAGTTCTTGTGGCGGAGCTGATCGGTCGTGAGCCATGTACGCCGAGGAAATATACACGTTCTCTGCCCCCACCTGCTCCAGCTTGACCACAACTAGGTCACTGGAACTCAGGTCCGGGCACAAAAAAAGGGTGCAGACTCTTCCTCGCAAGAATACATGCTCTAGGTTTAGCATGATCAGCGTCTCCTGTGCTGTGGAATAAATTAAAATATTTGCTTTGGAGCCCTTTGATGGTTCGGTCGCTTCCGACCCAGGGCTCCTGTATTAACGCGATGTTGATGTCGTCCTCTAAGAGGAAGACGAGCAGATTAGCCGAGGCACACTTCGAGTGCTGCAGATTTATCTGCGTTACCCTCAGCATGATCTGCTTGCGTGGGGGGTTCGTCAGCCCCCGTCGGACCGTCGATCGTCATCTCCTCCAACAGCTCGTTGGCGGCGTCGATTGGGTCGAGGTCGTCGTCCGGTTTTGCAGAGCGGAACACTTTTACTTTGGCATTCCTGACTCCGAACCACACTTTGTAATCGGCCTTTTTCAGTGCCTCCAGGCACTCCTCGTTTATGCGGAGTAGTACGGGCTGGCTGTTTATCTGAGGTTCCTCCTCCTTTATAACAACCCAGTCGTCCATGGGAATCCCGGAGTTGTGAAGGCGCAGGAAATGGACAAGCTTGTCCTTCTCCATGCGGATCTTCGGCAACCAAATGCGAGCGACCGGTCTCCTGGGAATCTCGTCGTAAGGGATAGTCTTGAGCTTAACGCCCTCCCAAGCGTCGCTGATCTTAGCGACGCACGAGCCGAGAAAGTCCTTAGAGAACTGGTTCATGCAAGCTATTACGTGGAACCCACGGACCACATGAGATGAATCAAAGTGGGGAGTGAGTCCTGGGTGTTTGCCTCCGGTTTCCACGAGATGTTCATAGACCATGCCCGACAGCCTAGCCTCAACACTGGTTCACACCTCCAGCGTTAGTTTGCCGCTAGCAGAATTGCCATCCGCCAGCGCCACCCATAAGTGACTCCTGGCCACATCGCTGAAGGTCTTCGCAGTACGTGGCCCGCCGGCTGACGGCTGCTGTACAATTTCCTTCGTATGTTGCTTGGCGTCTGCGCTCTTGCCCACTCTACTCCGCTTTTTATCTTGTTCGACCTCGTCTTGAGATCGGTTGCGTTTTAGGGCTTCGCCTTCTGCTCGTCAGCCCGGCGTTTGCTGTTGTATTCATCAACAATCGCCTGGTATTTAGCGAGGTCTTTTTCATCCCGCTCGTCGACAGTACCGGCCTCCTTATTCTTGGCAATCTTGCCGAGAATATGCATGGCCTTCTGGTACTGACTCTTGAGCAGGACACCCGTGGACCTTCGCTTCTTAGCCGGTTTCCGGCGATTCTTGTCGGTTTTCGCTTTCGAGGGATCCCCCGACGCTGAGGGCTTCGGGTCAGGAGTACTATGTCTGGTACTCGCTACACCCAGCCTGACGGCAGTGGGTTCCAGGCTAGAAGCCACTAGTCCGTCTGACGCCTCGCTCCGGGAGGTCCCTGCGGCTGGTTTCAGCATAACGGTGCTACGGCTGACACCGAGTGTATTGCTCTCGACGGCCACTGTCTCCTGGCTGGAGGCCAGCAGCTCGTCCTCCGATGATGCGCCTGGCATCATCGCCTCCTCTTCTATCGTCGTTTTGGTTTTTTTATTAATTGAGTCCATGCCTTGGTCCCACGAGTAGTCCGGGAAGAATGTCCACCCTGGCTGGCCTGGCCACCAGGGTAAGGGTCTTATTTGAAACTGAAGGTGCCCAAGGTATTCAGAGTTCGCATACTAAAGACCAAGCTCTCCATTGGCCACGCAGCCCTCGGCGTATGCTGTTCCACCTTGGCTTGGGGTCCTATTAGCACCTTCTCCGGTGCAGGGAAGACGATCCCCAGTACAAACTATAATTCGGTCTGTGTTGACGACAAATGTGCAAAGCGGGTTAACAACGCTCCCGCAAGGTCTAACTCTGCTCCATCAGCCTGGTCAGCAGCCACAGCTAGTGCAAGTGCAAAACAGTCAACCAGTTGTCCAGCAACAGCAAACAATACAACGAACGATTATTTCACAACCGCGGCCTCAAGCCCAAATAAGGCCACAACGAATTATCATCCAGCAGCACAAAGACCAGCAGACAATTATAACGCAGCAACAACAGCTCCAGGAGCAGCAGAAACAACAAACCCAACAACAGCAGCAACGGCCGCCCCCGGCACCGCCAACGCCGCAGCTACAGCCCGACGAATTCGAACCAGCGCCGCCGTCGAGGAGAACCCCAGCTCGGCTTGAAAGTAGCACACGCAAGGACAACTAGTTATATCCATTTCAAATTTATTTAATTGCATCATTTATTATATCAAGTGAAATTATTATTATCTCATCTCTATACTCATTTTATATCCATTTCAAATTTAATTGTTATCATTAGTTTTGCAATATTCGCACTAGAGCGAACCCCGAGCAGTGGTTCGTGCATTTGGAAGCGCAGTTCCAAATGTCCGGCATCACATCGGACGCGACCCGCTTCAACTACGCGGTGGTCGGCCTGGACGAAGAGTCCATTCTTATGGTGTCTGACGTAGTGAAGTCGGCATCATACACGCAGCTCAAGAGTGAGTTGATCAGGCGCCTGTCGGCAAGCGAGTCGGCAAAATTAGACCACTTGCTGGCGGGTTTAACGTGGGGTGATCGAACTCCCAGCCAATTGCTTCGCGAAATGAGGCAATTGGGTGGGAGCAAGATTGGCGACGACCTGATCAAGTCGCTCTGGCTGCGACGGCTTCCGGAGGGCACCCAGGCGATACTAGCTTGCGTTTCCGGTCCCTTGGAGGAACTGGCAGCGACGGCCGACCAGGTACAGGAGGTATACGTTCGCCCAACCATAGCGGCCGTTCAACCACAGTCGGATGAGGTGAGCGACTTACGGCGCGAGATAGCTGCTTTAACGGCCAGCGTGGCCGAGATGCGGGCGACGTTAGGCGCTCAACGTTCGAGTGCCAGATCGCGAGCTCGCTCACGGTCTGCCACACGAAAAGGGCGTTCGGGTAGTAGGTCGTCAGGACAGCCTGCGGGCAAAGGTATTTGCTGGTACCATCTGAGATTCGGAGATAAAGCGACAAGATGTACGCTACCTTGTAAATTCGCGCCTACCGCAAAAAACTAGGTCCGCGGGGGGTCTTGGCGACGGCCACCCAGAGCGCAGCGCCACGTTGCCTAACTATTTTCGACCCCCTCAGCAGACGCAACTACCTCGTCGACACGGGTGCGGAGGTTTCGGTTCTTCCCGTACCCCGGCATTATCGACTATATCCACAACCCCTCAAACTGGCGGCAGCAAATTCCTCCCGCATCAATACATACGGGTACAGGCAAGTGGACGTGAGTCTTGGCTTGCGTAGGACGTTTTCGTGGCGTTTCATCCTGGCGGATGTCAGCTTCCCCATATTAGGCGCAGACTTCTTGTGTCACTATGGGTTGCTGGTGGACTTGCAAAATAAGTCCCTTATAGACCCCACAACCAACCTAAATTCGTCGGGCCAAATGTTATCTCACGCTGACAATAACCTTTCCGTTCTTTTGGAAGACATCACCGACTCTCGTGTTCGGACACTCTTCCAAAAGTTCAGCCAGATTACTACCGAGTGTAGTCTCTCGAAACCAGTGAAGCACAATGTGCAGCACCACATAAATACTACTGGTTCCCCGATTTTCTCGAAGGTGCGTTCTCTACCACTCCAGAAACTGGCTATCGCGCGGAAAGAAGTTGAACAACTTGTTCAACAGGGTATCTGCAGGCCCTCAAACAGCTGTTGGTCTTCCCCTTTACATATGGTCCCTAAGCCAAATGGCGAATGGCGTCCCTGTGGGGATTACAGAAGGCTAAACGCACAGACTGTTCCTGACCGATATCCGATTCCACTCATCCACAACTTTGCGCATCGCCTCGCGAATTGCCGCATCTTTTCGACCTTGGACTTAGCCAAGGCATACCACCAAATCCCAGTAGCTCCTGAAGACATTCCAAAGACGGCAATATGCACACCCTTTGGACTCTTCGAGTTCACCCGAATGACTTTGGGATTGTGCAATGCAGCGCAAACCTTTCAAAGGTTCATTCACTCAGTCCAGCGAAACCTCGATTTCTGTTTCGTCTATTTGGATGATGTTCTGGTCGCTTCTTCCACTGAGTCTGAGCACTTAGCCCATCTCGAGTGCATTTTTCAACGTCTCCTTGAGGCCGGTTTAGTCCTAAACGTTGAGAAATGCAAATTCCTTCAACAACAGGTGAGATTCCTCGGCCACTCCATTTCCTCTGAAGGAATACAGCCCGACCCAGACAAGGTTCAAGCAATCACAAGCTTCCCGCGTCCAAAAACAGTGAAGGAGTTGAGGAGGTTCTTGGGCATGCTAAACTTTTACCGTCGTTTCCTGCCCAAGGCCGCCCATCGCCAGTCCGTTTTGAACGCGTACTTGTCTGGCCCCAAAACAAAAGACACACGAGAGATTGTGTGGTCTGAAGAGGCTGTCCGCGCGTTCAATAAATCCCGACAGCAACTCGCCGACGCTACACTTTTGGCATTTCCTCAGCAAGATGCCCTAGCCGTTTTTGTCGATGCCTCTGACATCGCAGTAGGTGCTGCCCTTCACCAAAAGGTGGACCAAGTTTGGCAGCCGTTGAGCTTCTTCTCGAAACAGTTGAATCCCGCTCAACGGAACTACAGCACCTACGATCGCGAACTGCTCGCCGCATACCTGTCCATCAAATACTTCCGTATCTCCCTAGAAGGCAGGCCGTTCACAGTGTTCACGGACCATAAGCCTCTCACGTTTGCTTTGAAACAAAAGCCCGACAAAGCGTCCCCTCGTCAGCTTCGACACCTGAGTTTTATAAGCCAGTTTACGTCAGACATCCAGCACGTGTCCGGCAAGGACAACATAGTTGCTGACGCTTTGTCTCGTGTCTCCGAGGTTAACATCCCCGCCTCACTCGATTTCTCGGCTATTGCCAAGGCGCAGGAGGATGACGCAGCACTTCAGAGCCTCAAATCCTACCCCAAATACAAATTTCGGGAGTTGCCCATCTTCGGCTCAAACCGCTCGCTCTGCTGCGAAGACTCGGAAAAGGGACCTCGGCCATACATTCCGGCCACATTTCGCAAGGAAGTGTTCCACGCAGTTCACGACTTGGCGCACCCCGGCATCAGGACAACAAACCGGCTAGTCACCGGCAAATACTTCTGGCCCTCCATGAACAAGGATATCAATTCCTGGGCCAGAGAGTGCATCGCATGCCAAAAGTGTAAAGTCTCCAGGCATGTAAGGAAAGAAGTGGGCTCATTCCCCCGCACTACCAAGCGTTTCCACACGATACACCTCGACATAGTAGGGCCTTTGCGAGTCTCGCACGGTTACAAGTATTGCCTCACAATCATCGACAGGTTCACGCGGTGGCCTGAGGCAATACCTCTGAAAGACATTACGGCGCAATCTTGTGCCGAAGCCCTCTGTCGAGAGTGGATACCACGCTTTGGCGTCCCTGCAGTGGTCATCACTGACCAGGGAATGCAATTTGAATTCACCCTTTTCTCGGAGTTAGGCAAACTCCTGGGTTTTAAACGCCAGCGGACTACGGCATACCAGCCGCAATCCAATGGGATGCTGCAACGTTGGCACCAGACGCTGAAAGCCGACATTATGGCACGCGACGACCCGTCCTGGACTCAAGTCTTGCTTCTCGTCCTACTCGGCCTTCGTACAACCCGCCGAGAGGAATTTGCTGCCAGCCCCGCGGAGCTGGTTTACGGGGAGAACCCAAGACTCCCAAGCGATCCGGTCTTCGACAAGAGATCGGGTCTCACAGAGTCGGGGTTGGTGCGTCTGCTGAGGGACAATCTCCGACGCATCAAAGCGCCACCACCCACTCGACACTCGCCCACACCTGCCTGTTCGCCCAAGGAACTGGACACATGCACGCACGTTCTGGTCAGGACGGATGCCGTCCGGAAGCCGCTGCAGCCTCCATATGAGGGCCCGTACCGCGGGAGAACATTTCTTCCAGCTCGAGATCGGTGGACACAAAAAGGCGGTCTCTTTGTCCAGGCTGAAACCCGTGTGCGCCCCGAAGCAGCGTCGTGTCCGCTTTGTGGATTAACGGGGAACGAAGTTCCGGGATCCGTCGCCGAAACCCCCTAGGTTTCGTCTGGGGGCGGAGTGATGTCGCGCGGCAGGATCTGCAGCATTCGAAATTTATTTCGAATGTTGCGGATGCGGACGGGTAGATGGCGCGGAACTCTCCACTCACTCATTTTTGGAACGCACCAAGTGAGTGGAGAATTAGCGGTGGAAAAATGCCGTTGGTTGGGACAGTAAGGACCGCATGGAAATAAGCCGGTCTCTTCTGTTCCAACCGCGGCGGTGTAAACACCTAAAGTAATTTGTAATATTTGAAAAGGTTTTTTAAAGTCAAAGGTTTTTAAAGTTAAAGTTTAAAGTTTAAGTTAATAAATTCGAATTGGTTTTTAAAATTTCAATGTGAACATTTTTTCAACTTCAACTTCAATCTTATTAATAATATATGACTGTTAAAATTTTGAATCACTACTATTCAAATAGAAATCTAGTCACAGAGGACGAGATACCGGATTGAACCGGATCAAGGTTCGAATCCCACTCAGTTCAAATCAGTTCAAATCCATTATTAGAATCGGTTTACTGTCTGTCTGCCTGTGTGCCTGTCCGTCTGTTTGTCTGTCTGTCTGTCTCGGAGACTGCAGCAGCGATTGACACCAAACTTAATGAGAAGGTGGGAACTGTGAACGGTCACGCACACAGTCCATTATATCCTGTTACGTCGAATTTAAGGGGAGGTCTCCATACATGCAAAAGGGGGGGTGTAATTTTTTCCATCAAATATAGTCATGTGGGATATCAAATGAAAGGTATCGGTTAGTACTTTCCGAAGTTGGTCTTAGTTTTGACATTTGTTGGAAAGCCGGGGAGTTCGGGGGGTCGAAAGTGATAATTTATTTATCAGAAACTGTCCAACCGGAAAATCTGAACAAAATTAATTGGCTGAGCTCCGAAGTACCGATTTCCTTCAAATAAAGTTAATAATAGTATATTACTATAATTTTCAGTAATTGACAGCAGAAGCTTCCTTAGGTTCATTCTAGTACCACGAAATTGCAGCAATGTATGCATAATATAGAGATCGATCCTCCCAAGTTTGGTGGAAATCGTACTATTACCAACAAAGTTATAATATGTCAAAGTTGTCACTTCTTTGGAAATTCTCAAATAATATATTCTCACATAATATAATGCAACGAATTCACACTCAAATGATTTTATAGAGGAAATACACAAAATCTTTCATACCTGAAGCGTCCAGCTTCCGATTTCCCGATTTGTTTTTCCGGCCTGTGTTTCTTTCAGACACGTACGTTTTATCGGCGTCCAGGTTAAGATACGAGTGAAGTTTCTTGTGCACCTGCGTTCGGTCATTATTTCAGCAGTGTAAACATTGTGTTTGAACATGTTTGAACATTAACTGCACTCCTCCACAGGATTGTCTCTATAACTTTTACGCTGGCACAGGTAAATCAATTATGCAACAAGATGGCGAAGATCCGCATTAATTTAATTTCTCACGCTTGTTAAATGGAAAATATGTTTGAAGCAATCGATGGAAACAAATAATAATCAACATTACAAAACTATTACTCCACTTAGTATAATATCATATAATTAAGTTTTAACACCTCTCTTTTCCCCTCGTCCCGTACTTGTCAGAATTTGCTATACAGCTTGTCACCTTTACTGTCGAAACGTAAGGTAAACTGAAAGATTGTTCTTTCACGCAACAATTACCCACTTTTCAGTGAAAAACTGGTTGATTACTTTAAAAGTAAATAGTAACAACCACTAAACCGTACGTTTTCAAGTAGATGAGAGTCAAATCGCTTCCTCCTTGAAGTCACATGAAGTTTCACCGCGTTACCTTTTCCATCTTTTGAGAAGTCAATTTTTTAACCATTCTAATTGATAAATGAGTATTACGAATTGATTTTTTTTTCAATGGATATGGTAATTGCGTAGGTGAAAATATTATTTCGGCTTCAAAAAACATATAGTTAGCGCTAGGCTTTTCACCATTGTGATCTCGCGAGATCCACCAACCTAACAACCACTATCCACCAAACTAATTCTTAGTGGTTTGCGTATTTGACAATCTTATTAGGACAAGTACGTTATTGGTAATTACATTTTATAAATTGTTTTCCCCTGGAAGCGTTTTAAAGAAATTTTCCAATATTTCACAGGTAAAAAAGAGGTCGGCTTATATTCGGTTGTTGCACATGAAATGGCCGATTTGGTACTAAAATTTGAAACGACTGTAAGGTAGGTAGGTAGGTATCAGTGGCCGCTCCGAGGAGCCCAATTAGCGCTTTGGTGCGCCGTTTTGATGCCACAAACTCCCAAGACCGTGACTGTTGTTATAGGAACAGGGAAGCGGAGTCCAGCTGGCTCGGATCCTCAGAGCCAGCCCGTAGCATTCACGAAGGAAAGCAGCTCTCCGACCCTGCAGCTAGAAATCTCACTAAGGTCCCCAAAGAATGGTTTACCCAGTGTCCGCAGCCTGACTCGAGCTAGAGCCGGGCAATCGCAGAGAAAGTGCATGAGGGTTTCCCTTCCTTCTCCGCAGCTTCGGCAATGCGAGTTGTAGGGTAAGCCGAGCCTAGCGGCATGGTCCCCTATGGGCCAGTGCCCCGTGCAGACCGCCGTAATCTTGAATGCATTTGCACGCGTCTGGCACAGGAGCTCTCGTGATCGGGCTATGTTATAAGCGGGCCAAATTCTCCTTGATTTGGCACAGTTTGTAAGCCTTCGCCATCTCAGGCCCGCGGCTGCTAGGTAGTGCGAGTAAACTCGGCCCCCGACAGCCGCCAGCGGAACACCGACTGTGTTCCCCGAGGGACTGCCAAGAGCAGAGCCTTGCCTGGCCAATCCGTCAGCCCGCTCATTCCCTTCTATGTTCCTATGCCCGGGAACCCAGAGGAGAGTGATCTTGAGCGTGCCGCCCAGATGGTTGAGCGTGTCTCTGCACTGCCCCACCAACCGGGAAGATGTCGTCGTTGAGTACAAGGCCTTGATGGCCGCTTGGCTGTCGGTCAGAATGGCTATGTTACGCTTGGGACTCGAATCACGCTCCAGCCATCGACAGACTTCCAATATCGCCAGTACTTCCGCCTGGAATACACTGGTGAAACCTGGAAGACCATACGACTTGGATACACCGTGTGTATTCGAGAAAACCCCCGCGCCGACTCCATAGGCCATCTTTGATCCGTCCGTAAAGAATACCGTGTCATAGTCTTGCAACACGCCGCCGGTCTTCCACTTTGCCCTGGTTGGAAGGTCCACAGCAAAGTTTCTCGTGAAGTTCAGCTTGCGTGTGACATAGTCCGTGGGGGATGCCCAGATTTCTCGAGGTATTTCATCTAGAATGTTGCTGTGGCCATAGGACTTCGCTGCCCAGCATCCGGACTCACGCAGTCTTACGGCACTGCACGCTGCAACATATTTGATGTGGAGGTCAAGGGGGAGGAGATGCAGGAGTACATTGAGAGCATCTGCCGGGCAAGACTGCAGAGCCCCCGTAGCACCTGCACACGCGGTTCTTTGAATCCTATTAAGCTTCGTTCTATTGTATTTCTTCTTCAAAGCCTGCCACCATACAATAGATCCGTACGTCAGGATCGGACGCACTACAGCGGTGTACATCCAGAGAACCATCCTCGGCTGGAGACCCCATTTCCTGGCCAAGGTTCTCTTACAGGCATAGAAGGCTATACAGGCCTTCTTAACCCTCAGTTCTATGTTCAACCTCCAATTTAGCTTAGGATCCAGGATTACACCCAAATACTTCACATTAGAGGAAAGAACCAATCTTTGTTCATTCAGCCGTGGTAGATGGAATTCAGGTATCCTTGTCTTGGTGGTGAATAGCATCAGTTGCGTTTTGGTTGGGTTTATGCTGAGTCCGCATCTTGCGGCCCACAGGCACACCTTTCGCAACGCTCCTTCCATAATGTCGCTCATAATGGACAGAAACATCCCAGATACTAGTATCACCAAGTCGTCGGCATACGCCACCACCTTCACCCCGCTGCTGTCTAATGTACGTAAAATTTTGTCCATTACTATTAACCAGAGCACCGGTGAGATAGCACCACCCTGGGGCGTGCCTCTGTTCACAGCTCTGGTCAAGTGGTTGCCTCCCAGATCGGATTGGATTATCCTGGTACTCAGCATGGATATAATCCAATGCGTGAGATACCCCTCCAATCCAATACCGGTCAAGGCTTCCTTGATGGCGTTGGTACTGACGTTGTTGAAGGCTCCTTCTATATCCAAGAAGGCAGCAAGGGTATACTGCTTGTACTGCAGCGACCGCTCAACCGTGCCAATTACCTCGTGGAGGGCGGTTTCTGTGGATTTTCCTTTGAGGTAGGCATGCTGGGACTTGGAGAAAGGCGTTCTCTCCATAATCGTCCTTAAGTGAATGTCCAGGACGCGTTCTAGGGTCTTCAGCACGAAAGAGGTCAGGCTGATTGGTCGAAAGTCCTTCGCGGACTCATGACCGCGCCTGCCCGCTTTCGGTATGAAAACCACCCGTGCGCGCCTCCAGGACTGCGGTACGTATCCTAAAGTGATGCAGCTCCGGTAAATCTCAACAAGCCACGGCACAACCCTTTCCTGCTGCTTCTGTAGCATGACTGGCATTATGCCATCTGGGCCCGGAGATTTGTATGCGGAGAAGCTGTTTATAGCCCAGCCGATCCTATCCCCGGTAATTACCGATTTGATAGTCTCGCACAGCTGGGGTTGCCGCAAACCCTCCAAGCGAGGTTCTGACTCACAGTCCTCCTCGCTGGAGGGAAAGTGCGTTTGCACCAGCAGCTCCAAGGTTTCACTAGAAGATTCCGTCCAGGAGCCTTCCGACTTTTTAAGGAAGGATGGACTCTTATGTTCCTTGGACAGAATCTTATTGAGCCTCGCGGATTCACTAGTGCTTTCAATGTTCTGACAATAGTCTAGCCAAGACCGCCTCTTGGCGGTCCTGATGGCCGACTTGTACTTCTTTAGGCAGTCCTTGTATGGCTGCCAGTATTTTTGCCTGTAGCAGATGTTGAAGATTTCTCTGGTCAACTTCCTGAGACTAGAGAGATCTTCGTTCCACCACGGTGGCAGGGTCTTTTTGCTGTACTTAGCAGGGCACGAGACTTTGAAGGCGGTATCAAAAGCCTTCTCCAGAGCCCCGACCTTTGACTCCAGTTCGTCTGTCGTGCCAATCCTACCAATTTGCGCACCGGAGAGTTTGTTCTTAATTACCTGACCAAACTTTCTCCAGTCGATCCTCCTGGGGTCTCTAAAGGGCTTGGTGACCTCTACGGCGAGATCTAGACTGAAGAGTATCCAACTGTGGTCAGAGAAGGATCTCTGGTCAGACACTCTCCAGTCCTCCACCCTAAGAATCCCGTTGTCGGTTATTAGGGTGATGTCAAGGACCTCTTCCCAACCGTCACAGTTCTCCGAGCAGGGGAAATGAAAGGTTGGTGTACTGCCCCTGTTACACACCGATAAATTTGAAGTAATAATAAAATCAAAGAATGACTCACCCCTTTCGTTGATTTCAGAGCTGCCCCAAAGCGTATGCCTTGCATTTGCGTCGCAGCCTATCAGCAGGTTGGCTTTCTTTGGTGTTATGGTGCTCATCAGATGTTGTAGTTCTTGTGGCGGAGCTGATCGGTCGTGAGCCATGTACGCCGAGGAAATATACACGTTCTCTGCCCCCACCTGCTCCAGCTTGACCACAACTAGGTCACTGGAACTCAGGTCCGGGCACAGAAAAGCGTGCAGACTCTTTCTCGCAAGAATACATGCTCTAGGTTTAGCCTGATCAGCGTCTCCTGTGCTGTGGAATAGATTAAAATATTTGTTTTGGAGCCCTTTGATGGTTCGGTCGCTTCCGACCCAGGGCTCCTGTATTAATGCGATGTCGATGTCTTCCTCTAAGAGGAAGACGAGCAGATTAGCCGAGGCACACTTCGAGTGCTGCAGATTTATCTGCGTTACCCTCAGCATGATCTGCTTTCGTGGGGGGTTCGACAGCCCCCGTCGGACCGTCGATCGTCATCTCCTCCAACAGCTCGTTGGCGGCGTCGATTGGGTCAAGGTCGTCGTCCGGTTTTGCGGAGCGGAACACTTTTACTTTGGCGTACCTGACTCCGAACCACACTTTGTAATCGGCCTTTTTCAGTGCCTCCAGGCACTCCTCGTTTATGCGGAGTAGTACGGGCTGGCTGTTTATCTGAGGTTCCTCCTCCTTTATAACAACCCAGTCGTCCATGGGAATCCCGTGGTTGTGAAGGCGCAGGAAATGGACCAGCTTGTCCTTTTCCATGCGGATCTTCGGCAACCAAATGCGAGCGACCGGTCTCCTGGGAATCTCGTCGTAAGGGATAGTCTTGAGCTTAACGCCCTCCCAAGCGTCGCTGATCTTAGCGACGCACGAGCCGAGAAAGTCCTTAGAGAACTGGTCCATGCAAGCTATTACGTGGAACCCACGGACCACATGAGATGAATCAAAGTGGGGAGTGAGTCCCGGGTGTTTGCCTCCGATTTCCACGAGATGTTCATAGACCATGCCCGACAGCCTAGCCTCAACACTGGTCCACACCTCCAGCGTTAGTTTGCCGCTAGCAGAATTGCCATCCGCCAGCGCCACCCATAAGTGACTCCTGGCCACATCGCTGAAGGTCTTCGCAGTACGTGGCCCACCGGCTGACGGTTGCTGAACAATTTCCTTCGTATGTTGCTTGGCGTCTGCGCTCTTGCCCACTCTACTCCGCTTTTTATCTTGTTCGACCTCGTCTTGAGATCGGTTACGTTTTAGAGCGATGGGCTTCGCCTTCTGTTCGTCAGCCCGGCGTTTGCTGTTGTATTCATCAACAATCGCCTGGTATTTAGCGAGGTCTTTTTCATCCCGCTCGTCGACAGTACCGGCCTCCTTATTCTTGGCAATCTTGCCGAGAATATGCATGGCCTTCTGGTACTGACTCTTGAGCAGGACACCCGTGGACCTTCGCTTCTTAGCCGGTTTCCGGCGATTCTTGTCGGTTTTCGTTTTCGAGGGATCCCCCGACGCTGAGGGCTTCGGGTCAGGAGTACTATGTCTGGTACTCGCTACACCCAGCCTGACGGCAGTGGATTCCAGGCTAGAATCCACTAGTCCGTCTGACGCCTCGCTCCGGGAGGTCCCTGCGGTTGGTTTCAGCATAACGGTGCTACGGCTGGCACCGAGTGTACTGCTCTCGACGGCCACTGTCTCCTGGCTGGAGGCCAGCAGCTCGTCCTCCGATGATGCGCCTGGCATCATCGCCTCCTCTTCTATCGTCATTTTGGTTTTTTTATTATTAATTGAGTCCATGTCTTGGTCCCACGAGTAGTCCGGGAAGAATGTCCACCCTGGCTGGCCCGGCCACCAGGGTAAGGGTCTTATTTGAAACTGAAGGTGCCCAAGTTATTCAGAGTTCGCATACTAAAGACCAAGCTCCCCATTGGCCACGCAGCCCTCGGCGTATGCTGTTCCACCTTGGCTTGGGGTCCTATTAGCACCTTCTCCGATGCAGGGAGGACGATCCCCGGGCTGTTACTTCAGACCATCCCCCCGCCAGATCTACTTGCCCCTAACACATGACCAGCAGACAAGCAGATCCTCGTCAGTTGGATGGGCCTACTCCCAGCCCGGCCCTACACACTCTTGGCCCGCCCGAAGACGGTTTCCAGCGGCCACCACGCGGAGGTCGTGTGAGGACTTGCCTAATTACGCAACTTTAACCTGAAGCATAATCAGACCAGGCCGACTGTAAAGCATACAAACATTAATTTAATTAATTGAAATATGTGCCCGTCGATTCAAAACACTTCTCCCAGCGAGATTCAAGAGCATGTATGCCAGTTTCGTGAAAGTTAAATTTTCGGGTGTTGATAAATTTTGACAGCCTCTTCGTTCCTAAACTGGTTTCCGGCAAAAAATGATCCAAATGCTTAAAAAAGTGGTAGTCTGTTGGCGAAAGGTCCGGTGGATATGGTAGATGAGACAGAGTCTCATACTGCAATTCGTCCAACTTTTGAACCGTTGTTCTGAATACATGAAGTCGTGCATTATCATCACACCATCTCTGCTGACTAATCTCGGCCGTTGAATACTCAATTTTTGGTGCATTTCCTCGAGTTGGGCACAGTATTTGTGTGTATTTATCGTTTCTGCCGGTGCCAGAAAAGAATAGTGAATAACTCCAGTTGTAGACTACCAAACAGTCACCATTACCTTCTTCGGATGGAGGCTCGGTTTCCGCATATGCTTCGGTGGCTCATCAGCATCTAGCCCTTGGGCTGATCAGCGACGATTGTCGTATAATATCCACTTTTCATCACATCTCACTATTCTGTACAAAAAGGGATCGCTTCTGTTGCGGGAGAGTAAAGAACTGCAAATTTCCATTCGAAGCGCCATGTTTTGTTTCGTAAGGGCATGCGGAACTCATTTGTCGAGCTTTTTCACCTTTCCAAGTTGTTGCAAGTGGCGGGAAACTGTTGAATGGTGTACACCCACTTTCTCTGTAATGTCTCTCACAGACTGACGTGTGTAGGATTCGACTCCTGGATGTCCACGTGGCTCACTTTGAAGATTTACGTCGCCTGACCGGAATTTTTCGAACCTCCCAACTGTGGTTCGTTCGCTTACCGTATCAGCTCCAAGTGCGCTGTTAATGTTTCTGGTCGCCCCTGCTGCTTTATGACAGAGTTTGAACTCATACAGAAAAAGTATACGTTCTTGGCTCTTTTCCATTTTTTTTTTCCTTTTTATTCACTGTTATCATAACGATGGTCAAAACTGAAATGACTCCTTGATTAAATGTAGGAGTATTTATACTTCATTATTTGACACAAACAGCACCAACTGGTCGTCGTTTGATACAACAAAATTAACTTCTCTTTATTGCCAAATCGGCCATTTCATGTGCAACAACCTAATATATGTAGGTATATTATCCTTGTATACTGCATTTCAGACTATTCGTTTCATTATAATGCTGATATTTTCTGATGCTCTAGAGGGCCGTAAATTCAAATTTGACGCTATAACTTTGCTAATGGTAATAAAATTTGATCTTAGTATGGGTTTCCTTGTGAATTCAATTTACAATTGAGCAAAAAGCAAAAAAAATGCAAATAAAAATCCAATATTTCTTCCCATCAAAATCCCATATGCCCCCATCAAAACTCTTCAAATCGCAAGAAGTGGTCAAGCCGATCGCGCGTCCTACACATCAAGCCAATTCCAATTCGCACGTAAGAAAACAGGTTTCATTATCATCAACGGGGCAATATAGACTTTCCTGGCTGGATCATCCTCATTCATATTTAAAGATTTCGTCGTTATGTAGGCTACGGAATCGTCCATCCTCATGTAGGTGGGCAAAAATACTTCGGAGGATTCTTCTCTCGAACGCGGCCAAGAGTTCGGAATTTTTCTTGCTAAGAACCCCAAGAAAACGGGTTTAGCAGTTAGTAATATAATGGAATGGTTTGCAGTGTGTGTGCCTCCAACTAGTAAATTTCTAAAATATAGGGATAGGATGTATTTGAGGCCTAGATTGTGAATAGGTACGATTTTTTACAGACGTTTCCGTTAGATAGGCTCTGAGAACGAGACCTGTTTCACAGACTCTGCTGCACTTTGCCCAATGTGAATGTCTAATTTAGCCCTTTTGTTTGATATCCCACACGGCCATATTCTGTAGAAAAGTTTTGTTATCCCCTTTCGCATGTATGGGGAGCCCTACCCCCGCAAAGTCAACACAAAATGATGTCATTCTTTGCACTTGTAGCGGTTCACAGACCACATATCCTCACCGAATTTCGTGACGATAGCTTCAGTCGATTTGGAGTAAATATCGTGTGACAGACGGACAGAGAGACATTGAACCGTTTTTAGTAAGGTTTTGTTTCACACAAAACCTTAAGAATAGCTTCCAATTATACTTTGGGATGTTGGCTATTTGGATAACCCACTCGGAAACATGTGTAATTATGTATCGATGGAAAGTATTCTTGCCAGGTTAATCACCGTTGATTCTATATACATATGTATTATACAAATGCTAGCTTTCTCATCTCAGTACGCATACGTCCCTTGATTGTAGATTCGTAAGGTTCGCGATACATGGAGTATACACAATGATGGACTCACAGACTACACCCTTTATGCAGATAATCTTAAAAATTAGTCATTCAGGCGAATCTCTTGTGTATATTTTGCTGATTTTGAGATTCTGTTCTTTCTTCACAACATATCAAGCACTATGAAATCCTTCATTTTCCTAGCAAACAAAAGATCCAATTACCAATTTAAACTGAGCTTTTTCCGCACTCCTTAGTGTAACATTACACAAAATTTAAACTTATCTTACGACTACCTACAATGACATACTCATATATACAATGAAAATTACCTAATGGATCCACACGGAAGATAACCTCTGCGGAAAGTTTTCCGTTGCATAAAATGAAAAAAATCAGGATTACGGTGTTTATTTTCGCTACTGCTGCAAGTGGATGGCATGAGATGTTCCAACTGCTACGCTTGCCAAGCTTCATTTTGTTCCATCCAATCCGTAGATAATGATATAGATATATGTAACTTCGAAACCACAGATTTAACAATAGAATTCTGTTTTCACTCCCGAAAATTCACTGCGAAAGCTTTCATATACACTCACATGCACATGAACAAATCCAGGATAAACTCATACGAACTCATACCAGCGCTTTCATAGGGATAAAAATTAAATTGGAACTTTTTATACCGTCAAAAACCACCACGTCCGCTATGAAGTAACTTTTTTCCTACCAAGGATAGTAAATAGGAGGATGTTTGATGTCCTGAGTCCGGGTTTGCTGTGCATTCACTATTTATTATCATCCAGAATGGAGTTGGCATGGGAACTACCAGGAGTAAGTATGTTTGGTCTGGATTTTACCATATTTTAACCGTTTTCCTTTAAAAACTTTTAAATGAAATTTGTGAGAATTTTAATTGAGACTCGATCCTGATGTGAATTTTATATCAATGTCATCGATGGTGATGTCTATTCACAAAAATTTTTAATTGGAGGTCCTGAAGTGTGAATGAGAATGTGGTAAATTACATAGACAAAAGCGAAAACTGAGATTGTGTGTTTTAAAAGAGAATTGGAAATTTAAAATTGTTTATCTGATAAATATTCGTTTATATTCAAATGCTAAAAATATACATATGCATAGGTATGTACAAAGGTAGTACATGCAAATAATAGTGAGAAAAAAGTCACAAGTGGCAACACGTGTTGCGTTGTTCACATCAGACAATACCTGTCAGATCGAGTACATAGATGTCACTTTTCTGCTCTTGTGCAAATAAGCAATTATTCAGTCTTCTAACAGGGCGAAAACATTTGCGGGGACTTTAGCTTCATTATTTTATTAAAAAGAATTGAAAATCCTCCATAAAAAAAGAACTTGTAAGCTTGGATTATGTTGTAACTAAGTAATAGTAATAAGATTCGCGTACATCACTGTGCAGCGGGTTGTAGACAAGTACCGCTTTACTACCCGCAGCGGTTTTGCGCCGAGGTCTACCAATTCGATATCCCTAAAAGCTGTCTTGCGTCCTGACCTACGCCATCGCTCCATCTTAGGCAGGGTCTGCCTCGTCTTCTTTTTCTACCATTCATATTGACCTTATAGACTTTCCGGTTGGGATCATCCTCATCCATACGGATTAAGTGACCCGCCCACCGTAACCTATTGAGCCGGATTTTATCCACAACCGGACGGTCATAGTATCGCTCATAGATTTCGTCATTGTGTAGGCTACGAAATCATCCATCCTCATGTAGGCGGCCAACAATTCTTCGGAGGATTCTTCTCTCGAACGTGGCCAAGAGTTCCCAATTTTTCTTGCTAAGAACCCAAGTTTCCGAGGAATACATGAGGACTGGCAAGATCATAGTCTTGTACAGTAAGAGCTTTGACCCTATGGTGAGACGTTTCGAGCGGAACAGTTTTCGTAAGCTGAAATAGCTCTGTTGGCTGACAACAACCGTGCGCGGATTTCATCATCGTAGCTGTTATCGGTTGTGATTTTCGACCCTAGATAGGAGAAATTTTCAACGGTCTCAAAGTTGTATTCTCCTATCCTTATTCCTCTTCGTATTTGACCAGTGCGGTTTGATGTTGTTGGTTGATTCGTCTTCGGTGCTGACGTTGCCACCATATATTTTGTCTTGCCTTCATTGATGTGCAGTCCAAGATCTCGCGCCAATCCCCGCCTGCTCGATCTGGATGAAGGCAGTTTGTACTTCTCGGATGGTTCTTCCCATGATATCGATATCGTCAGCATAGGCCAGTAGTTGGGTGGACTTGAAGAGGATCGTACCTCTCGCATTTACTTCAGCATCACGGATCACTTTCTCGAGGGCCAGGTTAAAGAGGACGCATGATAGGACATCCCCTTGTAGTAGACCGTTGTTGATGTCGAATGGTCTTGAAAGTGATCCTGCTGCTTTTATCTGGCCTCGCACATTGTTCAGGGTCAGTCTAGTCAGTCTTATTAATTTCGTCGGGATACCGAACTCTCTCATGGCCGTGTACAGTTTTACCCTGGCTATGCTATCATAGGCGGCTTTAAGGTCGATGAACAGATGGTGCAACTGTTGTCTATATTCCAACAGTTTTTCCATGAGACAGATAATGCCTCGTTGCCAATCGTCAGGCATTGATTCGCTGTCCCATACCTTGAGCACAATGGAATGACAATGACATCGAAGAAGAGTTAACTTATTTTGGAAGTACGCAGACTTAGAGAATAAGTTACAAGATTGGTTTGGAAAGTATAACATCGTGCCGGGTATCGATTTCTGCATTGCTTATTATCCGAAAACAGAAATTTCATTTGTTGTATCCTCGGTTTCACCCCATATAAGTTATTCTGTCTCGGCACACGAAAATATCTTGTGCCGAGCTGGTGGAAAAATTGATGTGATCGCTGATCATCCAATTTCCAATTTTCTAAAAACCATTAATAAAAATTAATGTATTTTAAATATTTGTTTTAAATTATTATTTTAAACATTTCTCCTCAAAGCTCATCAACCTTAAAACTTCCAATAATAATAAACGTTAATTAATCAATATCCAGTTATATATTTTATAAGCGATTTCTTTTCGTGTAATTTGCATCGCATGATGTGTGATTTCGCATACTAGTGTTCGATCAAGGGCATTTCTACCTAGCGGATCGGTGCCGGCAATAAAGAGACATTTATGTAGGCAATATTGCACACCGTTTTTTGTTTCGGGTGGCCGAAAGAACGAATACTGGCAAATGGTGACGCAAATCAAAAAGCAACTTCTCTGTGTTTTTAACAACTGCGCCATCATACAACAAGAAAAAGAGAAAAGCTTGAGACTGGCGCGGTAACAGTTCTACCAGGAAATGGGAATAATCGCTGCACAGATCGTAGGAAACTTTTGTTCTGAGGACTACGCGAGCCATTGGTTTGAGAAACACGAGTTTCAATTATGAACCTGCGATGAATCCTTGCATTTCTTTTTGCGTAATATTGTTTGCGGCAACCTCGGTATTTCGTGAAATAAGGTCCATTATCCATAATCAATGTAACCCCATTGAGCGTAAAATCAGTAGTATCCATTCTTTTTCAATTTTTCTCTGAATCGAAGGGAATTTGGCTCCTGTAACTTTCCGGAGTTGATTGTTTCAGGCAGTTTTCTTTCATCATCATCATTTACAGTGTAATTGGCATAATTGGTTTCTTACAGGAAGGTGTGGGCGGAAAAAAGTTATTGATAATAACTTAACGTAAGAGCGCGTTCTTTTTCTTCATTTTTTGTGCCGTTCACAAGCGGAGTCGGCTCATCGTGATGAATTGCGCCATTTCGTTCTGGCATTTGCCTGATCTGGATTCAGTCTCGAGGCTTTCAATTCTTTGTTTACCATCGACTTCGAATTTTGGCGAGTGAATTTTCGTTTGCGCGAAAAAACTTGACAATGCAATCAAAGACGCTCCTCCCGTAATTTTTTCTCGATCGACGTAACTCCACATTTACCGCGGATACCTCATTTCGGGTGTGATCAAGGCGCCACTAGTTTAACGCGTTCATTGTCTTTTATAGTCGGTCAAAACTTAGAACCATAGAGAGCGACAGGACGGACGACACTGTGCAAAAATTTAGATTTGAGACGTTCATTGATATGTCGATCACAAGGAACATCAGTTTTGGAGCGACTAAAGTGTGTAAAAGGATCCCCCTTCCCTGCATGCTCTAGCCTGGTTAGCAGAGTGACGGGCAAATATAATAGATTCATCAGTGGAGTCGCACTAGTTTGAGGTAGTTATCTCCCCATGATTTCCCGATGGATTGATTTTCAGCTTTCGAACACCATACTTGTTTGGAAATTTTCTCTGGGCACGAAAAATGTCGAATTTGCAGGTCACTTCGACTTGTAGCCTAAGGGCGGCCAGGCCAACCGAAAAAGTTTGAAGGCATCACCTTGTCACCTGTTCCACCATCCACTAGTCAAAGTCTGACAATTCAGTTCACGGGTGGATCACCTTCAAAGAAGAACCCTTCCGCTGTGAGAACATTCGGAACTTGGGCGCTGATGGTGGAACTGTGCAGTAGGGATAAGGGCAAGGGCCAATCAACCAACAATCCCGGCAGACCTTTATTATTAATTAGCATGATAAAGACGAATTTGAGTATGACGATAAAGAACTTAAAAAAACTATCTAGAAGGAAGCAAAACATATTTACGGAAAAACTGGGCTTGAAATTTCTGTTTCGGACGCTAGAGAAAATTTCGACATGGGGAGGAAGCCCACATTTTCCACCGCTTCTCATTAGGCTTGGTAGGAAGTGATAGCAGGACTCTGCTTTATGCAGAGGTTTGGGGATACAACCGGTATTTCAAGGTGTTCCTTCCCTCTAAAAGTTCAAATCAAAATCGGTTGAAGTGATCCTCGATATAACACACTAGTAGCTTCATATACCCTTGAAATTTCATTATAGCGTATACTGTACTATTTATTGTTACGTAGGAATTATCTGGCAATGATTTAAAAAGATACAACAGTATAAATTAATAAGAAAAGTGATTAAGAATGCCTTTGAAAAAGATACTTTTCCGGCATGATGTAAGTTTCATTTCGCGTGACTGCGGACTTTATGTTACAGAAAACATTAAAATCTTATCAGTTTAAGAGAGCTACATGCGAATCATCTCCGTTTTTCTATTGTCTTGTGCACTACTACTCGTTTGCGATATTTCTCTTTCGTTGTCATATAGCATTTTTATTGTTTTCTTGTTTCTATTTTCTGTATTCCTTCCCGACTACGTCCTTTAATTATGCAATATTATTCCTATTTGGTTTACATGGGTTAATCAAGGAAGGTAGCTTTTCCCTTTTGGTTTGCCGGTCGGGTATGGCGTGTATACTGGATTGATAAATTTTGGGTTACACGCTTTTCTCCTAGTAGAGTAGAATTTGGTCATTGTAGTGTGAACTCCACAAGAAAGTACTTTACTGATGTCTTTGAAGGTACCTTCATGTGCCGGGAATTAATTTGCCCCGATTTTCGTTTGTAAAGTGCTTGAGGCTTTGAGGCTGGTAAGGGAACCTACCTTAAGTACCCCTTTGAGGTAAAGACTGTTCTTCTGTCTGAATTTCTGTCTTTATCTGAATGATGATTCTTCTTGTAAATTTGGACGTGAGGTAAGTGATCTTTGCTTCTTTGCATCCAGGAAGAAGTCTTCGAGTATAATGCTGGAAGCGGAGGATTAAAGCGAGGTGCTATGCATGGTGACTTCAATATCTTTTTCGTTCCCATTTCGGATGTCATACATGGTAGTCGGTGGAACCTCCATGCAAGTCAATGACAGTATTGCGTGGGCTATTCACGAGAGGAGGACGATTTTTCTAATAGACTTGATCTCAGTATCGGCTAATGTCACTTTATTGAATAAGAAGTAAAAATGCTGCATTCGCTTCCTTCACATCCTTCCAAAAAAATTGTGAACCATTTTTTTTGTTCGATAAAAAGGTGAAAAACAAACAAGTCGGGAAATCGAAAACCGGACGCTTCAGGTATAAAAGGTTTTGCGTATTTCTTTTATAAAGACATTTGAGTGTGCATTTGTCCCATGTGACATTCAAAGTCTTGCAAAGAAGTAACAACTTTGACCTATTAAAACTTTGTTAATAACATTGCGATTTCCACCAAACTTGGTAGGATCATGCTCTATGCTATAGCCTATACTACTGCTAATTTCGTGGTGCTAGAATGAATTTAAGGGGTGTTTCGCAGCCAATTACTGAAAATTATAATAACATACTATTATTAACTTTATTTGAACAGATATCGGTATGGAGGGTATTTCGAAGTCTAGCCAATATATAGTGGCAGTCTCTTGATTTTTTTTTCAGATTTTTCGGCTGGGAAGTTTCTGAGAATGGGTCTGTTAAAGAAATTAGCACTTTCAAACGCCCGCACTTTTCACCTTTTAAACAAATGTCAAATCTAAGACCGGCTTCGGTACTAATCGAGACCTTTCGTTTGATACCCCACATGACTACATTTGGTGAAAAAAAATGTACACCCCCCTTCCATTCGACGAAGGAGAATGCAACTCACTATAGCAATCTTTAACGGTTTTAACCGTCTTCGAGAAAAATGCGTGTGACAGACAGACCGACAGACTGAGAGTAAATCGATTTTAGTAAGGTTTTGTTTTACACAAAGTCTTAAAAAGAGCAGTTTTAGGAAGCATTACTTTAGCTGCAAGTATTGGACTGGAAATGATAATCACATTTATGCTTGCCAAAGAAAGAAAAAATTAAAATAAATCTCCTTAAAGGACAAAATACCTTTATGGTATAAAGTTTATACTATTGGTCAAATATTATTTAAAAAAAAAACATAAAATTCGGATTACAAATAAAAAGAAATTATCCACAAATTAAAAGTGAATTTCACTGGGTTCTGAAGAAGACAAGCAAACATAATAAGTTCAAAGTCTGCATCTGATGAAGCAACAACGGGTTAGTATGTTGAAAAATTGAAATTTCAGTTAGAAATGTCTCCTGTCGAATTTTATTAAATGCGCTGACCTTTAGGAGGATCTGTTATCGGTTACTGTAGGAGAATAATCTGCTGCTTTTGGATAAACCAAAAATTATTGAAAGCCCATTGACGTAGTCAAGACAGCATACTTCCACCAAAGTGCATATATTATATGATACGGTACCATTTATAAAGATGATGTGCAACTTGAAGTAAAGCATCTTGCCTTTTCCTCCATTCTACTCTAGCCTTTACGCTTTACGAGAGTGCTGCTGGTGATTCCGATTGTAGAATGGAACACGTTAAAAAAGATGAAACAAAATGGCGCAGAATTCAGCCTTTCTCGATTAGTGGTTGCTAAGGAGCCAGTTACATATTTCGGTGTGTCAAGGGAATTTTAGGACGCTTGGGAATATAACATCAATCAATAGCGATTAATAACATCAATAATTCGTGCTAACTAGAATTCACTTTCCAAGATTGGTTTGAAAATCGAAGTCGACGGTAAGCGACTAAAAGGCCGTCGAAACAATGGTGGCTTGATGCACTGCATGGGGATTTGAAAGTCTCGCAACTGCAACCAAATCAGGCCTCTAAGAGAACAAAACGGCGTAAGCGATCACGACCGACCTTAGGCGCATAATAAATGACATTCGATAAGAGACTGTGCTTACAAATGGATAAGACTCCTTTTTGGCAGATAGTTTCGAGTGGACAGCGGAGCGGACAAGGACACAACAGGAGGGCATCCATGTAAAAAGTTATGATAATGGCTGATGGTCTGTCGATTTGATTAGCGACAAAAAGTTGGTGATAAGTTTGACATGTGGGCATGGACCTTACTGGATAGTAGAATCTTCAGCCGAATATATCATGTCCTAATTGAAAAGAAGGTTGCCACTTAACTTTTCCCGAAGCAAATAGGGTCATTACCTACTAAGGAAAAATATCGCAGCCACATAGCGAAGTATGCCATCTATAAAGCCAGTCGTGAAACCGGAACATTGTGATATACTACAACTGCCATCGAGACCTTTCATGTGATACCTCATATGAATATATTCAGTGAAAAGAAATTGCATTTTGCATGTAGGGGGCCCCCTTTAAACCTAACGTAGTATGGAGTTACTCATTGCATACAAGGGGGTTCGCCGTTGCCACTTTCCACCAAATTTTATCTTAATGGGAAAAACCGTTTTGGGGAAAAGGCGGGTGTGATAGACGAACGGTTTGACAGGCAGACAGTCGGCCGAAGAAACAGACAGAAAATCGATTCTATTAAGGTTTTGTTTCACACAAACAACGGAGTAAAGACATTAGCGGGGGAGACCGTAGGATTTGCCAATAGACAACGAATTAACTGATTTGACCAAGAATGAGAACCATCTCCTTTAATTCCTAGTACTGAAATTTTATGCAATTATATGTTTCTGCTTACGATTATATTTCAGAACAAATTTAATTATAGATGCGGTAATATTGGGTTGGGGAAAAAGAAATGTCCTATTTGTGATCGAAATTTGACGCTTTATTTAACATACTTAGAATTATCCGATTTAAGTCATATATGCGCCATTTCGTTCGCAAACTTGTTGCCATTTAGAAGGTAACTCAATTATGCTCCTCGTATAAACGCCAGACAGCCAGTTTTCGCAAGCCACTTTTGGGGCCAACTTGGTAGCACCAAGAGCGTTTTGCATGGACCGGAAGAGATGGCGCCGTTGATTCGGTCCAAGAAATTTTTTTACATGAACTCGTGTGGCACCCAAACATCCAGCTTTTTTTGGAATCCAGTTTTTTGCAAATGGTTCCAAACGGTTTTGTGGTCTATATTCAGTCCCTGGCCAATCGAGCGAATGCTCACATGCCGGTCTACTTGGCTGATTTCGATGATTTTATCGGTTTCTACAACGATTGGTCTACCAGTACGGGGTGTATCTTCGACATCCACTACACCAGAACGAAATCGATTGAATCAACACTGTCTTGTGCGAAGCATTACAGTATCGGGCCCATACACTTTTTTTTCGGCCGCCTTCGTTGCATTTTTATCTGACAGGTAGTAAAAACGTAAAATATGACGAATTTCTTGCTTGGTGGACGCGCTATAACTTGAGACTGAAACGTACGATCAACACTGTCAAAGAGACACTTGTAGCACATATTGTCATCTTCAAATCGCCGAATAGTATGACCCGATGCGATAAGTACAACACAAGATATGTTTAAGTGCCGCCATCTATTGACAAAATGCGACATTTGTTTTTCCCCAAGCCAATATTATATTATTACCGTGAGTAGCGGTTTGGTGTAACAAGTGATAATTTAGCACTCTTCATACCGCATTTAATGCAGTGAGTGATTATACTGCACCAGTACACTTTTCCATTGTATACAATATTTGCTGGATTATCATCATCAGTGAGAATAGTAAATAAATGAGATAACCAGCTAGGTTAAGTGCAGTTGTGTTTCAACTTTTGAAATAAAGAACTTGTTTAAAATAACTCTGCCAGGCACCATAACTGGCGCCCAGCGTGTTTCGATGGAACATTTAGTGACAACAGAAAACTCCTACAACCTTAATTAGAAGAGCAGCATTAAGAGGATTAAATAATTAAAAGTCTTTTTACAGCCCCGAAATAGAACGAGATTTATTCAGGAGAATGCAAACGCTCTCACTAGGTTTTGAAGGAAAGCGAAAAGCAATATAATTCAACTTTACTATAATGATATCAAAATACCCAAAACTTTCCGATTTCGTGCAGGATTTCCAAGCCTTTCATAAGAATACAATGCGGTTTCTGCCTCACTGCGTACAGACTATTCTAAGTGTACTTGAAATAATTTATTACCCTTGCAAATACCGATATTTCGGGAACTTGACTTGTGACTTATTATCCCTGATGAAGGGAACAAGTGGTTCCCGAATATGGGTGTTTGCACGCTTAATAAATATTACCAGCGAATGGAAAAGGCAAGTGGTAATTATTTCAAATAATTTAACCGCTAGGAACAGTGCAAGATCACTCTTAGGGGATGAAAAAGTTGTTAGATATCAAAAAGACAAAAGACAAAAGAGCCTTGGAGCAACAGCTTCACTCAATGGCCCAGAGGCACACAATCATAGCCTGTATGCTGCAATCAATCATCAACTTTCTTTAATTACCAATAAAATAAAGGCTGAGGTGTATTCAGATACTATTCGGCTTTAACGGAAAGTTCAGGAATAGAGCCTTCAATGCCTTCGTTAGAGATGTGAATGGGGATCTCTCTAAAATCTTGATAATCCCAAATTCCCAAACATTGTCGGGGCATACGCATCCTGCATCGAGCTTCAAAATTTCAATTTTCGACACACTCTCTTAGACCAATAAATTCGTAGCCATGGTACTACGCCTGAAGTTGTGATGCTCCAACAAGCTCCACCTATCCCAAATCAATAGGTTACGGTGGGCGGGTCACTTAATCCGTATGGATGAGGATGATGCCACCCGGAAAGTCTATAAGGGCAATATCAGGAGAAAAAGAAGACGAGGCAGACCCTGTCTAAGGTGGAGCGAGGCGTGGGTCAGGACGGCAGACAGCTTTTAGGGATATCGAATTGGTGGACCTCGGCGCAAAACCGTGATGTCTGGAGTTCCTTATTATGATGATAATGATGATGGGTACACTATGGTTCCCTTTATTTAAACTTAGGTCATCGTGTATGTACGTTGAATATACCTGACATTCAATCCAATGTGGTAATGATATTCTATCTCACAGGGAGTAGAGAAAATTTTTCCTATTATAATTTTGTTCATAATAATAGGGTTTTCCACAAACTATGTTACTTTCACAGAGCTGGGATTTAACGGGGTTCGCAGTAAATTTTCCAAATTACAAATTACAGTTATATACAATTATTAACTTTGTTAACGGAGTGTAGTTTGAGGACTAGGCTTTTGGAGTCGGTGGTTTCTGAGAACGGGTACGTCAAGTAATTGACCCCTTTCCGAATTATGCACTCCCCCTTTATGCAACCAATGTCAAAACTAATATTTGGATGGAGGAAGATCACTGAGCTTACTGAAACGGTTGTAGAAAAAACGAGCGTATGAGGTTTTAATGCCAAAACATTCTCGGAAGCGTAGCCCTAACTACTGGTAATAATAATAATCGTTGGCGCAACAATCCATGTTGGATCAGGGCCCTGAAGTGTGTTACAGCACTTCATTCAAGACCGTAACGGTACACTACAGAACACTGTAGGAGGCAATGTGGTCAGCATTGCGCTCGCCCGAGATTATTACCCTGATTTTGACTCAGGTTCTCATTCACAGCTGAGTCGACTGGTGTCCGACGTCAAATCACGATACAAATTCCACTGCCACCAGTGAGATTTGAACCGCGACCTTCCGTACGACAGCCTTGCGCTCTAACCACTCAGCTATCCTAACTACTGGTAGAACGCTGAAGTAGTAAAATGCCGTATAGAATGCTTGACGGGCAGAAGGCGAAGCCAGCGCCGCGGAAACACGCCAGAGCATGAAGAAAGATACTTTGAGTATAAACACGAACGCAGAAAGTTGCAGTGGCCCATGGCGAGAAGTAAAAAGTATTTCATCAAGTGACTCTGCGATGAGGTAGACGCTGCCCCTTAAGGAGGTGAGGTGAGGGCCCCCTACTATTATGTGCCCTAGAGACAGTTTCTACATTGTTTTCCTAACATCTGGAAACTACCACGGTTTCCACCGGTAACAATGGGCACCGAGAACATCCTTTTAGTAATCGCAGAAGAAGCTCAAGACGCCGTAAAAGGGGTCCCGGATAACACATCTTCAGTATAGATCGCTGAAACTGACAACTAAAATGGCATCAAGCATGTTCGGACAGGTGTCCACTGACTACCTAGAAGAAAGGTCTTTCTGCACAGAGCCTGTATTGATCCTGGATCAGGTAGACCGATAGGTGAACGAAAATCCTATAGACCTATCTGGCAAAACTCTTGAGCGGATAATTTACAACCGGCTATATCTAGTAATTGATAGTGGCAGTTATTAGGAACTTGGGCTTTCAGAAGGCACTGTAGGCGGTTGATGCTACCAAAGTGTTTTTTGAGCTAGGCAGAAAGCCTCTGGCGAAGGGAAAAACTGCACATTGGTGACTCTCAACATCAAAAACGCCTTCGATGGCCTTCCAAATGGAACGATATCACCAAAGTGCTCAGCCCGGCATATACGTCAAAGTATATACAGAAATATGTAGGGGCAAATACAATATGAAGATACCCTATGTGAAAGAATCCAAACTGGACTAAGGGTTACTAGTGCCTGGTGCAAGAAGGTGGAACTGCGGATCAACCCAACCAAAACTACCATAGTACCTTTCATTAGGAGGCGTAAGCTTGATCACCTGAGAGCCATAACATTACATGATATGGAGGTGAAACGAGAAACAGAGGTCAAATATTTGGGAATTACGCTAGACCAAAAATTACTCTGGAAGACATATGTCGGAAACACTTGTCGGAAAGCCACGAGGGCTCTGATGACTTGCAGATCCATAGCAGGAAAAAATGGGGTTGCAGCCCGAAGATACTACTTTGGATATATACTGCAATAGTAAGGCCAATGATTACTTATGGAGCGGTAATCTGGGCAGAAAGAACCGAACTCAGCGCACAAACCAGGGAGTTACATAAGCTCCAAAGGCTGACTTGCATGTGTATCAGTGGGGCAATGAGGACATGCCCAACGGCGTCCCTGGAGGTCCTTCTGGCATTAACCCCTTTCCATCTGCACATACAGATGCAGGCAAGGAGGTGCAATATTCAGGATGGCCGGTAGTATGAGTGAGGCGGGGAGCTGCCTAAATCGAAGGAAAATTGATATTCTTTCTAGGCGGTATCCCGAATTACTGATTCCAATGGATAACATGACAACGAGGTTTCACTTCGATAAGAAGTTTGAAACACGTTGGAGTAACAAGGCAAACTGGGAGAGCGTGGCTGCGATATACGGCTTAAACCAGCAATGGTGTCATTGGTCCAAGGTAAATGTACTTGGAGCCAATGGGTAGGTACCTCAGTATATTCCAGATGGAAATATACGCCATAGACAAATGTGCCTCCTTTAATCTGCAAAGGAACTATAGAGGGCAGAACATAGCTATTCCTACCGATAGCCCAGCAGCGATCCAGGCACTTAGGTTCAACCAGGTGAACTCTAAACTAGTATGGGAATGCCTTGAAAGAAAGACTGAATACACTCGGCTCGTCCAACAAGGTCTGGATACTTTGGGTTCCACGTCATGCTGGGTTGGAAGGCACCGAGGCAGCGGACGAACTAGCCAAGAAGGGAGCAGGGACGCCTTTATATGGGTCAGAACCCTTCTGTGGAATCGGAAACGGTTTCATGGCTATGAATCTAAGAAATGAAGAGGAACGATTGAGGGAACTATACTGGGCGGGCTTACCAGAGATGGAGCAGTCAGGGAGCTTATTGGGAGATACGAACCCATACGCACAAAGGATTGCTTAAACCTTACCAAAAAGAACCTCTGAATCATAGTGGGAATTCTCACTGGTCATTGTCGGCTGATATCTACGGACACTGCCTGCATGTTTTGTGGGGAGGATGACGAAACGTATATACACGTCCTGGGACAGTGTCCGGCACTTGTGCAAAGTAGGTCGAGGCATCTGGGAGAACACTTAATACCAAATGCAAAGCTGCAAGATCTGGAAGTAGGGAGCATACTAACGTTCCTAAAGGTTATAGGTCTGCCTAAGATCCTATGATCAATAGGTACACTACCACCTGTAAAAGGGGCACAATAGTTCTCGAAGGACACGGTGCGACTTTCCCTTAATAGAGACTTAAGACTTCTTCAGAATAAACTTCAGACAGCGAAAGCTACGGTTCGGAAGAAGGGCCGAAGACGTACGATATATCGGCTATTGAACATAATGTGTGATAGCGTTCTACAGCTTCCGGTACCTAAGAAAACCATTGTCACTGCATTCGCAGATGATGTTGGAGAGATCAGAACATCCAATCACCCCGAAGAAGTAAAAATCTGTACTGTGTACTGAACACAAGATGGAATCGGTACTTTTTATAAAGCGGCGGAAATAGAAAACTCTTCTGTTCATCGGGCAAATGTTTTTCGTCCCCAGCCAACGTGAAAATTCTTGGGGGGTAACTTTAGACTCCAAGCTGAATTTTAATTATAATTGACGCAAAAATTCATGCTTGATCAGGGCCTTGATTTGACTCAGGTTCTCATTGACAGCTAAGTTGACTGGTATCCGACACCCAGTCACGATTACAAATGAGTTTTAAACCCTTTTTAAAGCTTACCCCGTAGCAAACAGCCTGGGACCAGGGTAAGAATGTCCTGTGGATATACAGGCTTATCCCAAGTATAAACATGTGGACTATGCGAAACCGTAGAGAGAGTTCTTAACTGGCCATTAGGGGCACGAGAGATACCTCTGTAGGTTCGGTTTCGATGAATAGTCTTACATGGGAAGTGCAGGTGAAGATGCAGAATACGTTTTATTCTCGTGTCCAAAATTCTTGAGACTGAGGTAAATACCTGTTTAACCGTTGAAAAACTGGTAAGGTACATGATGCAATTAAATATAGCATGGAACGCAGTAGTTGTAATAGTGAAACGGATCCACTAGCGACTAAAAAAAGTAGAAGCGGAGCGGAGGTATAGAAGGGAAACTACTGAAATTAATGCAAAGCTCAGAAGCTAATCTAGAGTAAACAGTTAAGCATTGAAGAGCCCTGCGAAGCAATTTCAGAACGGTGGCCTCGTAGGAAGAATATGGAAGGTTATAGTTGGTAAGAGTCCAGCGTGCGCGTCCAAGATTACAGATGAGTATACATTGAGCGCCGAAAGAAAAAGGGCAGACAGACGGATAGACAGATAGACAGACAAACAGTGAACCAATTTTAATAAGGTTTTGTTCGCGCTTTGCGTCTGGAGAGTTCATGTGCAAAAAAAAACAACAAACAAAGAAATAAAGGACAGACCGTTATTGTAGACAGAAACGATGCAAAAGGACAATCGTATCAGCATCAGCACGGCCACCGAAGAAAAGATTTACAAATTCTACCTAAAGAATGTACTTTCCCCGTCCAATACTTAGCCTTGCCAAGTAAATACCAAGGCACTAATTGGTATTATGCTTCCCTTGTATTACATCCTTTTGGGTTGGTAGTAATTCATTGGGCATCTACGAACAGGTGTACAACCCGCAGCGTTATAAGGTAATATGAATGAAAAAGAGATTGTCCTGGATTTGGAATATCTCCATAAGTTTCACTTCGACGATGTCAAAATGTTTGGTAGTTTTCATTTAACGGGATAACATGGCCAATTTTGGAAATTTCATTTTTCCAAACTCTTACTCAGAGTGGCAATCGTCCATGACAAGCAGATCTAATGATGTCGTGATATCTTTGAGGAACGAATACTGTGAAACATCCATGATCTCATACAGAAGAGATCAGAAATCAATGACCATCCGCTGTATTCCTTCTAATCAAACTTCGTAAGCTTCAGTGAGCACGTCATGTGGCCAAACAAATCCTGAAGAGTGAAGCATCACAAGGAAAACCACGAAAACGATGAGAGGAAATTATGGTAGGATTATAGCAGGTCACTGTTAGAATTCGGCAATTGAAGGGCGGGATCAACTGAGTCATATTTGCAACGCAATATGTTGAAAACACTTGTCTGCTACGTATAATCGAGGTACGCTGGTGTGATAAAATTCTGAACGAAGAATTTCGTCGATGCACAGACTGCCTGCCGATGTGTTGATCAAAAGGCGGAAATGACAGTGGGTGGATCAAGCAATAAGGAAGGGCGACAAACCTATTACAGGCTACGCCATCCACTGGAATCCACTATCTCAAGCTGATCCTCGAGAGGGTAGAATCAGAATATATGCCGCAGAACGGTGGAGGAGGAATGCAACCATCTCGTGAAGCTTTCACAATGGCGCCTAGGTGTGGTTGACACTCAATGCCCTATTAAGGAGTGTACGGCAATCAGGCTCAATTTTCTACTCTCGTGTCACAGACGATGATCACATTTACTGCATAGCTGCCAAATAAACAAGCCCTTTCCTTATAAGAATAGATCCCGTCCACATTCAGGTAATTCAATCTGATTTTTTCCAAAATGATCCCGAAGTGTTTTATTGTCAAAAAGGAAAATACGTTTCTGTATATCATCTCACAATTATTGAATCAGAGTTTTTCCATTAGAAGTATGTTGCTTCACATGATTTGCATAACGAAGTGGTATTTCTTCCATTTGTATCCGCACGTGTCTTTCAATTCGTGGAGGAATCTTTTTCGTTCACGTCTGAGCAATTTGGATACATGAACCATTAGATATAAATCTGGAATAAGTGAGAATGCAATCATTCATAGAATGGAGGATTAATTTTATTTGAGGTTTGAATAAATGGAGAAATTATATGCAAGTCCAGATTTAAACAATTTAAAACTCCGTTGCAAGGATGCGAGTAATATTTACGTTAACCTGGATTTGTGATTTAGAACGTAAACATTTTTATACCGTAAAACAACTTTTTCAAGGGAGGGAGAGTTCCCCGTGGTAACTAACTCACCAAATGAATTTATACGAGAATGTAAAACTAAATGGTCGGGCAATGTGAAGTGTCTATGTGGAGCATTTCTCACGAAGGGAGATGAAAGGAGCTTTTGAACTCAAATTACTGGGGCATCACCTCTTACTTGATGGTGACTGAATTTCTTAGAAATACCCTTCTTGGGAACTCGACGGCTTAAGATTCTTGAGTTTGCAAGTGTTTAAATAACACAACCTACTCATACTTCTGTGCTACTTATCCTTCGAAAGATTTGGAACAGATTAGGAAAACGACTGAGTAATTAGTTTTTCCCTACCATGAATAACTGTTCCCATTTTGGTAAGGTGAGTTTATGGACGAACTAGAGCTTTAATGCGCTTAGTAGATAGCTAAATAAAATTGCCAGTCGGGTGGACCTTGCAGTTCTCATAAATTTTGTTATGCTTATATCAACTTAGTAGGCGTAAAAGTTGGTCCTTCAAGAGTTGGATAGAATAACCCCGTAAGGGTAGATGACAAAACGTTCTCCTTAAACCGCTACTCTTGACGTATGGGCAAATTTCGCCAGTAGGAAGGCATAGAATGTATCGGAGGAATTCTGTCTATAATAATGCGTCTGTGAGTTAAGTTTGAGGCACCTATCCTGGCCAGGAAGACCTCGTTGATGATGAACTAATTTAGTGGTTTCAGATTTATTTTCTAGCGTGGAGAACCAAGGTTTGATTGGAATTCGTAGGGAGATTTTGGCGTGGGGAGATATTCCTCATTCCGGACATCCATGAGGATTATCTTTAGTCCGTCGTTCAAGGACGGCAGGGAGATTACGATTGAGCCCGCTGGAATCCAAATTAGCTGGACTTCGTCAAGGTGGGAATACTCAACAATGGCACGAATTTCTGCAGCTGATTAATGGGTGAGTATTTGAGATGCGATGCATTTGAATGCTCTAGAAATGTCGTTTAAAATTACAATTTTTCGGAAATCTAGGTCCTATGCTTCACGGATTGAAAATTTAATGACGGTTAATTCTACAATGAGGATTGAAGTTTCACCGACTTTGAAGAGTAAATATTCCCCAGACGTCGAGAACACAACAGTGCCGCCTGTAGGAGGAGATGCAAGTCACAATTTGTGAGCTCATCCACAAGTCGGCTACCTACATTGTGTTGAAATTTGGGACTGAGAGAGGTTGGAGAGGGTGATGTTTTGTGGTTCGGATTTTGGTGGACCTGGTGGGTGTTCGATCGGGTTTGATCCGTTGAGAGATGTTTTCAATGGCTCTCGTATAGTGCGAATAATCATTTTCACCTTAGATAGGTACCACAGAAACTTGACTGTTGAAGGTTTATAATTTGATGATTTCTTTTGTCGTGAGAATCATTCTTCAGTGTTTGTCGCGAGGTGCGTGCGTCATGGCGAAGATGACATGCGTCAGGGTGAATTTGCAAATCCTGCACAAAGTCGCAGTTGCTAGGCTGAAAAGCAGTCCAGGTTTTTGTTAATGTAACTGGGACTGTTGATAGTGAATGCTGTAGGATATTCAAGTCTAGGTCTGATTGAGCTCCTATAGAGCATTACGCTCTTGTTGAGATGGATTCCACTGTTAATATCTAACCCTGCCTGTAGAGTGTTGGTTGGAGCTGCGGCACTTGATAAGAGATCATCAAAATGAGGTTTAAGAGACTGGTAAGGGAGATTTCCTCTCCTGATATTGGGACTTTCCCTTATATTGGGCCTTTCCCTTTCGGTACTGCAGACTGTAGGCATAAGGCGATTTTATTAACTTCTGTGGGAAGGGTTATGTTTGGAGATTGGTTTTTAGTAGACTGCACGCTACAAAAGATTCTGTACCTTGCGTAGTAGAAGCGGTAGAGATAAGGATTGGGCTATAGTGGTTTTTGCTGATATTAACCATTAGCGTGCCCCACGTCTAAACTGGGATTGTTAATTGTTCTTAAGTCCGGAGGTGAGTCCGTGAGTTGTTAGTGAGATGGGTGTAGGTAGGTTTTTCATTGTTAATGGTTTGCAAGTCTGTTTCAGAACGGGAGCCGGACCCTTGAGAGAATTGATAGTATCACAGTATGTCTGGGAAATCACCAGCTAGAACAACGTTTGGTTTGGTTTGCATAATAAAGAGACGCTATTTTTTTATTTTTTCCGAGTTATGACAATCTCGGCAGATGCCGGATTTTACCTAATACTAGCACTAAGTGCCAAGCATTTAGGCTCGGACGATCCTACCTACTTAAAAACTAAAAGGGGCACTGGTGATGGTGGCCGGTGGTAGGTCAGTGGGAGAATCCGTCGAGTACACCCCGCAACATCGAGCACGTATGCAGAATGGTGTACTTCTGCATGGTTTGAACCAGACTGTGCGACAGTCCCAGGACATCAAGGGAAGCCGTGAGGGATTTAGGTACAATACCTGTAGCTGACAATATTATGGGAACTACAACCACCCGCTCGAGACGCCAAATTTCTTTGATTTCCCGAGCCAATGACTCATAGTTCACCTTCTTCTCCACGTATTTCCGTTCAATGTTGCTATTATGGGGGATAGCAACATCAATAATATACGCGGAGCGACCCGTCTTGTCAAGTAACAGTACGTCAGGCTTATTGTGTGCGGTATGGCGATCAGTCAGAACTTGCCGGTCCCAATACGTGCTGTAAGCAGAACTATCAAGTACTGATTGCGGCTCATATCGGTAAACCGGACATGTTCCCGTGATCAGCCCATGCTTATATGCAATGTTTTGATGGATAACCTTACATACAGCATTATGCCATAACAGTACAGCCAGAAATGAGATGGTCCAACGTCTCTAACGCCGAACCACACATTCTGCACTGGTCGTTCTCCACCCGTTCTTTCATGATGAGCTTTTTATAAGCTCGGGTGGCGACCACGCCATCCTGAATGGCACACATAAACCCCTCCGTCTCAGCAAAGAGCTCCCCAGCACACAGCCATCTGTTCGACAGATGCAAATTGACAAATGGCTGCCAAAGACAATTCACGTGTTTACCGTGCATTGCCTTCGACTTCCATTCATCGATCCGCTCTTGGTCCGACTTCACCCCACTCAGAGGATTGAAGGATCGATCCTTCAAGTTAAGGGGAGTCAGTCCACAGTCTGCCTTACAGACAGCCGCATGCAAGGGACTCGTCTGCTCTTTGCTGTAAAAATAAGCGTGCAGCGAGTCGACTTGGCGATGATGTTGTGCCGCCACGTCAACCACGCCCTACCTTCGATGTCACGAGGCAGGTTCATCCGCTCCACGGCAGACTTTGGGTGATGCATTCGGAATTTGGACATAGTTGTCCGTATCCGCCGCTGGACGTTTTCCAGATCGGTCTTCGTCCACGGCAATATTCCGAATGCATAAGCCAGTGAAGGGATGGCGAATACATTCAACGCGCTCATTTTATTCTTCCCCGAGAGATGCGATTTCAGCACCAGCTTTACACGTCGCAGGAATTCGGACAGCAGAGCTTCTTTCAGATCACCAACTCGAGCATGGGTTCCTTGCAGAATTCCTAGGTACTTATAGAAGTCTGTCTCGGTCATAGCTTCGATGTGGAGGTCACCAATGCTATGTCCGGCATGTGGCTCGTGATGACCTTTGCGGATGGCTTGGATTCGACATTTGTCTAATCCAAACTCTATCCGAATATCACGGCTGAACATGTCTATTATTCGCAACAGACTTCTAAGATGGTCATCAGTACCAGCATACAGCTTGATGTCATCTAAGTACATCAAGTGTGTCAGTTCGCAATTAGCACGTAGGCCATACTTTATTGCAAAACCATGCCCTCTAGCATCATTCAGTAGCCATGAAAGGGGGTTCAGTGCCATACAAAACCAAAGGGGATTCAATGAATCCCCCTGGAAGATGCCCCGCCGTATACGGATGGGCTCTGAGGTATTAGCACCCTCAGATGTACGGACTGATAAGGTGGTATGCCACCCTTCCATGACTGTCGCCAAAAACTTTATTAGTTTCGGATCAATGCGATACAGATGTAGGATATCGATTAGCCAGGTATCCGGAACGCTGTCGAAAGCCTTGGCATAATCTATATAGCAACTGAAGAGGTTTCTTTGGCCTCTAGTTGCTTGTCCTACAACTACCGAGTCGATAATGAGTTGCTCTTTGCAACCCCTTGACCCAACTCGGCAGCCCTTCTGCTCCTCGGACAGAATGTTGTTGGTCTCGAGGTGCGCATTGATCCTTCCACTAATAATGGACGTGATGAATTTGTAGAGGGTTGGTAAGCAAGTGATCGGTTTTGTGTCTGCGGAGTCCTGCACCGTGTCCTTCTTAGGGATAAGGTAGGTAATCCCCGCAGTGAGGAAAGGTGGAAATTCCTCCGGCCGACTCATGACCTCATTAATACTGCGTGCCAACCGACTGTGTACGCTGGTAAATTTCTTATACCAGAAATTCTGCACCCGATCCAGACCTGGGCCCCTCCAGTTCTTCGAGCTGTTTATGGCTCGTCGAATTTCCTCTTCGGTAACATCCGCGAAATTCATGCCAGGGGTATTGGCGTGGCGGGTGCCTTCGGCGGTGATCCACTCAGCATGCTGGGCAGGTAACCCCCAAAGTCCACCCCAATACTCTTTCGCTTCCGTCACTGAGAACTGTATTGTCTGAGCGCTCTGTTGGGATTCGTTGAGGGATCTGAAAAAGCTCCGCTGGTTCCTCGCGTATGTTGCATTCTGGACACGTCTGGAATAACTTTCGCCATACCGTCGTAACCGACTGCATATGACAGAAAGTTTCTGTTTTAGTGTGTCCAGAATTTCAACAACGGGTGTCTCACAGGGGATGGCATAGTTCCGGTAAACCCTCTGCACTTTATTTCTCACCCGTCGGCTGGCACTGCCAGTGCTGATCTGAATCAGTCTAGCAATGTCCTGCCTTAGTGAGTCCCGCCGACGTTCCAGACGAATTTTCCATGGTGGATCTCTTTTGTCACTCAAACCAATAACGCGAAAGCGAATCTTCTGACCGTGCAATCTAATAGCCGCAACTGCATCACAATACACAAGTGATTGTAGTTGCAGCAGCGACATATCAGCACACAGTCGAGAAGCAATCTCATCATTGATTTGAGATAGAATTCCCGGAGTTGCTGGAGATGCATAGAGCCTGGGAATACCTGGTCTATGCAAAGGATCCATATCCGAGAATTCCATACACGCTCTTTGGAATTCGTCCCGAACCTCAGCGGAAACCTCAGCCGGACGGAGGAGAAGAGTGCTTCGGCGACTACTGAACCTGTTACCTGCAGTGCGGCGTGGTGTTGTTGATGCCGCCGCCTCTGCCCCCATCGACTCTCGGTCACCAGTTTCCCCGATGACTTCAAGTCGAACACGCTCCCTGATGGTGGCCGGGATTGTGTCGCTGCGAGTAATAAAGCGGTACTGGTCTGCGAGTCGCTGCACAGTCACGTGCGCGAATTGCGGGAAACGCTCGACGAATCTCTGGTGCAACAAGGGGCGGTAAGATGTTGTACCCGCCCCCGCCGTTATTTCGTAGTAGGAGCGGATGATGAAGAGGTTCATTTCTTCAGTCCATTTCATCCGCTTCCTACGCGAACCTGCTGAAGTGGTCGCCACAGATTGTGGCGAAACAGCTGCAGCAGGCGGAGCTGTGCTCCTGGTCGTCATGGCGCCTAGACGCCGAACCGCCCCACAACTAGCGGTTTCGACGCCGTGCTGTCCATTACGAGAGCCCGACCCAGTCACCAAGTCAGACGACTCCCGCCGGTTATCCGTACCGGACCTCAAATTTCTCCTCCTTCTCATTGTTGGTGGTGCATTTTATCCCTAGCTGCCAGGTGTTGAGATAGCTTCCTTAGTGAGTAATCTGCAAGACTGCAAAGTTCCTGCACTTTCCTCACCTACCCCCTGAGACGCTGCGGTGGCGTACAGCCATTCAGACTGAAACTATCTATTCCTCCTCCTTTCACAACCGGGCTTTATATTATATTTATTTTTTTTATTATATATTTTTATTTTTATTATTATATATTTATTTTTTTTTTCTTCATAATTTAGTTTATTGGTAATTGTATTGAATGCTTTTACATCTGGTTTAGCAACTTTTGATAGTCAGAGACTTTCTGGTTACTCGAAGGGTTATAGCATTGAAGGTCCCATGATCAGGTGTGGGAAAAATTGAACGTTTTGTTTACGGGGTGGCGTAATATTTCAGCACTGCGCTAAGGGAATGTTTCCCTCTTCGAATTTAGTTAATGTCGTCCTCGTGCGGGTTTCTGATGGGTAAGGTTTTATTTTCGTTGAGAGACGGAAAATTTGTGTTTGATCTCAAACCAAGCACTTCATAATAATTGACTGAATTCTTTTGGACATCTCCAATTATGACGTTTTGGAGGGTACCTATTTGGTTGTGTTGAAAACCATTTTGGGCAAGATTTGTTCTGGACTTGGTGGTCAGGGCTACCAGCAGCATTTTGAACACTCGCTGTGAGGTTTGGTAATGGTTAGAAAAGTGACCTAGTCTTCCACACTTCCCACATTGTCATGGTTTCGGAATGTAGTTTTGTAGTCCGCGGGTAGTCAAAAACAAATTTTCCCGGGGAGGTCAGATCCACTGAGCATGAATTTAACAGTGACCAAACAAAGAAATTCCCCGTGATTTCCAGATTTCTTCCATTTAGTCTTTGAACTATAACTATTTGTATTAGCAAGGTGGATCCTTCAAGGATTTTCTTCTCCGTCATGGCTATTTTCTTTACTATTACAAAACAAAATATGTTATTCTGAGCTATGAAGGCTCTCAAGCCTTCCTACTTCAATTTTTCAAATAATAATGCACGTACAAAGCGCGGTGGATACTTGGATCCTCGAAATGCTATTCAAATGGAGAGAGAGAAAGAGAAACCCAGAAACTATTAGGAAGGCTAATTCGACGAAGACAGCGCACTGCTAATGGGATTTCTAAAGGAAATGGATGACGCGATAGAAGAAGATAGTTGAAGGAGAAGTCCGAAATGAAGAGTCTCGACGACACCTTGTGGAAGAGGAGACTGTCTTCAAAATAGGACTTTCTCACCTTGCCTGGGACAGGTACATGGAAGTTGATAGCAACTGTAACTCGAAAGTTTTCTTGACATACTGGTGAAGCACTTGTACTTTTGTTGATCAGAAGCCGGAAGGAGAAGAGCCGAAACATATTTCTGCAAACTGTCAACCATTAGGCGTGGTTGATGCACTATTCGCCATTTTGGGATATATGACAACCATATATTGCCTACTTTTGTGTCTAGATGGACAGGAAATATACAAGTAAAATGATAATAGGAATAAAGTCTTGTAAGTATAAATTACTGGGGTTTAACTCAAAAAAGAGGAGTCCATGAATTACAAAAGAGGGAGTCAGTTGCTCCCCAAGTGGTTCGGTCCGTCACTAAGTGGGTGCGGTCTCAGGACTCCCAGTATCCTCAACAAAAAAAAAATATTATTTACTTCGGCCTGGTATAGGTCCAGACTGATGACGGGTTTCACTTAAATATAATTCGTGCCCATTACGTGTTTGCGATTATATTTAAGTGGAGCAACTACCATCTATCGTTGCTTTCGGTCTCGCTGCTCCCAGGGCAGAGGTGAGGCAGCGTCTGATGAGTTGCCTTTGTCCTGGACGAAAGCGTCAGTCAACTTTTTGCTTTTTTATAAATTAGATGTTCTCTTATAGCAAATATTGACGGTTTTCTTCAAGGGTTTTATCACTTTTGACCATTTACTACGTGATATTCCCCTCTACCTCCTCTCAGGATAGTATTAAGATGCACTCTTTAACAGATCCTTTTTAAGGGACAGTCTAACTGGGATTTTTTTCGAACGAGCGCTGTCTACCTTTGAATATTAATCGTTAGCGCACATATGTAGATATAGTATGAAATTTCGTGTTACATTCACTAAAAGGGTTTGGACAGTATTGATATGCTCACTATTGGGTATACTTTCCGCATCTATGGGATTTTCAAACAGGGATAGGTGGACGTTGATAGGCGTTATGTTGTTTTTGTCGCTTCGATGGCGTCCGTCAAACTTGTTGTTAATTGTCCACTCAGTGATGCCAAATAACTGCGGCAAATTACACGATTGAGTAGCACATTCAAATGTACGTCTACTGTTCATCCTTTTGTGGAGGACAGGATATTTACACAGTCTTTTGTCGTAGGTTGTTATTTGTCTTTTTATTTAATTGTCTATTGTGATGGTGCCATGTTATGGTCCTTTAAAGTCGGCTCCCCAACATTCGGTGACCTCATAATTAACCAACACCAACAACCAACTATATTATAAGAGGGCTAGACCACTCGAAAACCTCACCGCTGCACCCACAGTGTGGGGTAAACCAAAAGAAGACAATTCTAGGGTGTGGACAAGAACTTCAGGTGACGTAGATTTCAACTTATTGAATTTTGCGTCCGTACTTGGATCAAGTTTACTTTGGACTACAAGTCAACTAAAATAATCATCATCATCAACGGCGCGACAACCGGTATCCGGTCTAGGCCTGACTTAATAAGGAACTCCAGACATCCCGGTTTTGCGCCGATGTCCACCAATTCGATATCCAAAAAGCTGTCTGGCGTCCTGATCTACGCCATCGCTCCATCTTAGGCAGGGTCTGCCTCGTCTTCTTTTTCTACCATAGATATTGCCCTTATAGACTTTCCGGGTGGGATCATCCTCATCCATACGGATTAAGTGACCCGCCCACCGCAACCTGTTGAGCCGAATTTTATCCACAACTTGACTAGTGGTATCGCTCATAGATTTCGCCATTATGTTGGCTACGGAATCGTCCATCCTCATGTAGGGTAACGAAAATTCCTTGGTGGATTCTTTTCTCGAACGCGGCCAAGAGTGTGCATTTTTTTTTAAGAACTCGGGTTTCCAAGGAATACATAAAGACTGGCAAGATCATGGTCTTGTAGAGTAAGAGCTTTGACCCTATGGTGAGACGTTTCGAGCGAAACAATTTTTGTAAGATGAAACAGGCAGCCAACAACCGTGCGCTGATTTCATCGTAGTAGCTGTTATCGGTTGTAATTTTCGACCATAGATAGGATAAATTTTCAACGGTCCCAAAGTTGTAGTCTCCTATCTTTATTGTTTTCGTTGTTCGATGTTCGTTCTTTGGTGTTTGGCCTTCATTAATGTGCAGCCGGAGAACTCGGCCCGCCTGCTCGATCTGGATGAAGGTAGACTGTATATCTTGGGTTGTAATTCCCATAATGTCAATATCGTCAGCATAGGCCAGTAGTTGTGGACGTGAAGAGGCTGGTGCGTCTTACGTCTGCATCGCGAATCACTTTCTCCAGGGTCAGGTTAAAGAGGACGCATGATAGGGCATCCCTTGCCTTAAACCGCTGTTGATGTGAATAATCTCGAGAGTGATCCTGCTGCTTTTATCTGGCCTTGCACATGGATCAGTGTCAGCCTAGTTAGTTTTATTAATTTCGTCGGGATACCGAATTTTCTCATGGCCACAACATTGCTACATAAAAAACAGATTCAACCTACAAGAGGTTCAGCAGGTGACACTGTGTCCTCCAAAAGTTACTATATGATGCTGATTTCTGACTGGTGACATCCTTGAATTGTTATTCTCTGAAATCGGTGGTGCCTCAACGTCGTTAATTGAGAGTGCCAGTGCCATATATTGATAATTACCAATTTTTGTTGGCTTAAGTTGAACAATCTTTACATGGATGATTAACGGACGGCATATTGTACGGGCAATTTGAGTGTGCAGTTATTTCTTGAAAAGGCTACATAGATCGGTGCACTCAAAATTGGCGTAATCCAGGCTGCCGCTCAAATTTAGCCAGATCTATGTGACAAAGTTATTGAAAATTGGATTTGTCCTACTTTGGAAACCCTCAGTGGAGAGTTGAAGTCTGATATATTTTATTTAGTTTTTCTTTCATGTTTTAGCACATTTGTTTCTATTCCATGTCAACATTGATTCACCCTTATAGGAAACCCCTATAAGGCCTATAGGGGTATTGAAACTACATTAAAATGTTGTTTGTATTAAAGGGTAAATGCGATTACTTTTTAATTCTGTGTAAAATGATACTTAAAGGGTTCGACGTTTCTTTCTTCAATATATTTTATAACCTGTAGTGACAGAGTACTGAAGAAGGACGCACTTGGTATTCCGAGCAAAGGCTTACGGGGAATTAAAAATAATATTGTTTGCCATACAGTCTTCCATTTTCCTGCTCTTATTCTCATTCTATAAGTACGAAAAGCTGCTCTAGAAAACATTGCTTTGGTTCTTTGTTTGCAATTCGATTTTCATTCGAATTTTCCGAAATTTTTCGGAGGTAGCAATACGAATTCTTCCCCGATTTCTCGCCCGCCTAGCTCATACTTTCAATGTCTATCAGTTTCAATGTCCCAGTTCCTTCTTTTGAAATTAAAACTAATCCTGTATGACCCGCCAGGATCTTATTAGTGCCATGGTGATAAGGTCTCTGCAAATTTGGGGGACCTTCGGGAACAAATTGTATAATCATAGCAAACTGAACTCCTTAATTTAAGGTTGGAAGATATCGTGCGCCTCAAATGCATATGACTACAAAAAAAAGTTGGAAATAGTACTATGAAAAATTACAATCCCGACAGAGGAAAAGCTTCGTAGCAGCCTTGTGGTATACACCTCCAGGTTTCAATTTGAAAATTCATGGTCCATTGACTATGTAACAATCCAACATTTGCCTCAAATTTCGTTTTGTTATATTTTGCAAATCAATGAAAATTTCAGAAACCAATGGAATTCTGTTGCGCTGCGTTTGATTGCTTTCAATGCAAATACTCCCAGTTAACCTGAATTTAACTTGTTTAAATATTGATCCAGCACAAACTTTGCAAAGTAAACATTTTCCTTGATCGAAACTCTTCGCTTTTCTGTTGCTTTTTAACTGTTTCTGTAATGCAGGTTACAGCCAATGGTATACTGGGTCTGTCAGACACTTGCCTGAGTTTCCCATCTATAAATTCCTCAATTGCGAAAGTTCATCCTTTGACTTGAAAATGCGTAGATAAAACCTCCTATTGCATGTAGAGTTGTGAACTGATGTAGCGGCATCAGACGGAGGGTGGAGATTAGCGAGAACACTCATATATTTTGTTGAAAATTGAAATTTGTAAGGGGAGGGGGTCACTAGTCTGCTGTTATGCTAACAATTACTGAGATTCACTGATAAAAATGCCGATTGCTAATACTTATTAACACACACTCAGTTTTCGCGTTCACTATGTCCAATCAAAGGACTCACTAGGGGAGCTACTAACCAGATACTCATTACAACGGACGATCTAGCGGTTTCAATTCAAATATTCGACAACGACTAACTAGAGACAGATCCACCTCAAACTTCTAGCTGCTGGATAGGAGAGAGATTTGGATTCATGTCCATAGAAGATTCGTAACTGATCAAACGTCGTTATGATGAATGGGCCCCGAGCTCATTAGCGATGCAAATGCAGTTCACGACCGTTGCGTCCTTTGCCTCTCTAACATAAATGCTATTGTTGCCACGCGTTTCAATTTCAACTAATTTGGTCCGGTGCTGCCTCGCGGAGCCATCGAGCAGTGGTTATCGGGATTCATTAGCATCATTCAATTGATAGGAATGTTCTAACAACCACCGCAACGAAGCACGTGATTATGTAATTATCGTGCATTAATTAGATACGACCGCGACGTTGATTCCAAGAAGGACTTAATATTCTACTTTTTGGAGGTATTCCATGCAACGTCGCTACTAAATCACTAGGTTTATGGCTATGAATTTATAATTAAAACCAACGACACCGGACACTAAACACCGGACACCGAACACCGCACTATCGAAAATACATCAAACTCGGGACTCGAATCCTTAGAACATTCCCGCACATCCGACACGTTCGTATAATACATGGGCCACGGCTGGCTTCTGATGCTTTGAAGAATAATAAAATATTGTCGAGTTCACGGAGTGCTACAACTCACGAACCAGCGATTGTACAGATTGCACTGAAACAAGGCTCGAAAGATACGTTTATTTTGGTCCATGCCTCAGCATCCTGAGTGAGAGTCGTGCCCAGCAAGGATTTCTCTTAAATTTTAGAATGTTATACATAGGAATCGTGAATGAGAGTTCTAGCATCACAGCTCGCCTAGACTTTGGACTGTGTTACTATCTCGAAATCATCCATATGTGCTGTGGATGTTGGGTATAGCCTTGAAATGGAAGAACTCACCGAATTTTCCCAATTTTCCGGGGCACATGAGCACACTTTCGGAATATGAATCAAATGTGGAGTGGATGCAATGCGCGCAGACGTGCTTCCATTCTCTTGGAGAAAGTGATCCTAGTGTTTCTCGATTTATGAAAACATTCTGAAACGCTTGATACCACAATGATGCCTTCGGTGGGTATTATGGATGCTGTAACATAGCAATGGCTATGTTGATTCGGACTGGATGTCTCTTAAATTTCATAGGGAGTGCCATTGCCCCAGTTAGGCCATTCTTCGTGGGCGCTCGTACATTATGGAATTTGAATTGGTTCATGGTACCAATGTTTTTGCGTGGAGCTCGAAAAAGGACACACATGTCGGCAGGGCGCCAACATGCTACGTTTGCGATGTTTCCATTGATACTGTTTCGGAGTATAAACTTTTGTGGTATTATAGATATCTGAATATCTGGTAGTATCATAAATGGATGATTAATTTGTGGATTTGTGTAACGGAACACGGTTTCGGCATTTGCGTATAAAGTGTCCTGTTGTACGAGGTTAGGGAAGCTTATTATTGTGTTAGTTTCCAAATGGTCGTAAGTATTTGATAACACTTGATGAATTAGATGGAAATTTGGACGAGTTTTACGGGATAATTTGAATTATACTTTGTAATACCAGTTGAGATTATTGTCAATTAGACGGGAAAGTATATCAATATATAAATATGCATATGTAGCTCCGCAACGTGAGTGCCCATTCATTTTCTGTTTGATGCTCTTTAACTTTCAAACTCTTACTTATCATTGAAAAATAATTTAACTACTTTACTATAATGTAACTACTTTACTGTTTTCTATGCGTAAATACCAAGTGTCTTAAAATTGTAACTTGTAACTAGTGTAACACTTGCCAGGCCTTTTTTCAGGCTAATATAAGAAACTGAATATAAGCCCATAGTTTCCCACTTTTCAAAATGTTTCACAAAACCTTATTAAATTTGATTCAATAAAATATACATACACATATATATATATACATGGTGCCTTTAGCAATGAAGGTAAAAGTATACAACAGGAAAAGATATTTCATTCGCTAGTGTGATACATATTTATTTACCAAATATCGATATGTCGGAAACAACTTGTTACTCAGTGTAAGACATTCCCGTCCCGGTATTGATGTTTGTCCGTCTGTTTTTAGGGGTTGAAAATCTTTTAAAATATTATACATTGGCGTATATTTACTAGGGTGGGGGATTATTACCCATTTAAACCATCCTGTGTTTCCTTCCTCATCCTAATGGAACTTTCTTGAATTTTCCTAGTCCATTCATCAATTTTGCAATGGAACCGTATATGTACACATTTTGTTTTTTAAAACTTTAACTGATTATATTTTATCTTTATATTTTTAATGATCCATCCTGAGTGGCCGGACACGACTAAGAGCTATCTCAAAAACTTAAAAAGTTAACGAAATCATCGATTAAAGTCCGGGAATGTGGAGGGTACTTTGAACACTTCGACCCCTCCTGGTCGTCTCCCGGCATTCAAGATGGACGTTAGGCATCAACCAAACCGATTAATTCATCACAAATAGCGCCCAACGTAGAGCTCAAAGGTTTCAATGGATAGCCTAGTCGAAGCTTATTCCGACTCCCAACTTAGTTTTGGTGTGTCGGTTAGAGATACAATAGTTTCTCAACTTTGCTCCCGGTTAGGCTCTACGTACTCTTGACTCCATCCTTCAAGTGGAGACGAGAGTTTGCTATCCTTTTCTTGGTAGTATATTTAACGAACTTGTTGTCGTTTGTTTATGTCCTTGAGACTTAGCGTCTTGCAAGTCTTCCAAAAGTCTTTGGATCTCCGGGCCTTTACGGCTATATGCTGGAAGATATTTCCGTCCGAGTTGCTCAGCAGTGTCTTCCATAATGGCAATCTCTTTATTAATTTTTTTGAAAATTCAATATTAGTTCTTCTTCGTCGGGATGAAACTGGAATAGGGTAGTCGGTCAATGCCGTGCCCGCCCATTCTTGGTTCTCGGATTCCAATCGAAGAATATTGAATTTTCGTTATTTTTTTTGTTGTTTTCGGAGCAACGTTGGTGTCTTCCCGTTGGCAAATGCAAAGATGTGGCGAACAATTTTTGAGGATGGGGTGGCATTTTGGCTATCCCTGAGTTTTGTAGAGTAGTCGAAAAACTAGGGAAGATGAGTTGTTATGATTCATTTTTTGAGATGGTTAGTTATTCTTTTTCGATTATTTTGGTTATTGATAATTCACCTATTTCATTCTTGATCTGGATTCTTGATCTAATCATTTCACGATTTACATTTTTTCCGTTTTGTCGATACGAAATAGCCAAAGGCCGGCTGAAGCAACGGTGGTTTGATACGCTGGATGATGGTCTGAAAACCTCGCGACTGCAACCAGATCTGAGATCTTGCCGGCCACACAAAAGGCAGAAGTGGAAGAGGCCATAAAGCGTGAATGTCTGGAGGTAACCAATGCCCGGATGAGTATGACCTCAGTAAATGATCGAGGCGAAAAACTCGCCGTGGTGGAAGCCTCCGAGCAATATGCGAGAAAATTTCTTAGCAACGGCAAAATTAAAATTGAATGGCTAGTACGCAGGGGTACGAATTTGGATAATCCCCATCAAGTGCTACAGGTGTCTGGACTATAAATACGTCAGTGACTTGCAAGTGACCCGAGAGGAGGAGAGCATGCTGCAGATGTGGTCAGGTAGGCCACCAAGCGAAGACCTGCAATGGAAGCGAAAGTTGCGTTCTCTGCAGGGATCATGGCGCATCTGGTGAGAGCGTCGCATACACTGCCGGTTTGGAACGGTGTCCAATCTTTAGGGCGGAACTTGAAAGGGCTAGGGCGCGAATAGCATGATCCGCATTCTACAAATTGCACCGGAGTGTAACCGCTCACCAGCTGCTAGCGCAGTTCGCTGCGAAGGTAAAGGCGGATCTAATGTTAATCAGCGAACACTACACAGAACAGGCATCCGGCTTCATGGCATCTTGACTTATCGGGTACCGATACCATCTGGGTTCGGGACGACGTTGGAATTTGTGTTCTTGCTCAAGGTCGAGAATATGGGTTTGTCTGGATTCGGAGATTAGGGATAAGGTTTTTTAGTGTTTATTTGATGCCGAATGAGACGATGCCGGACACGGAGGGGTGAATCTTGGTATGCGATGATTTTAATGCTGGGGCCCTTGAATGAGGCATGCCTCAGCCAGACTTCAGATGGGAACGGATCCTGGAAATGGCGTTGAATACCGAGCTTGTAGTTTTAAACACTGGATCCACTTCAACGTTTCGGCGCTCCCCCTGCTTTTGGAATATCGCGAGGGTGAACATCTGGAAGTTCGTCGAAACTCTTGGAATAGGGAGGGTTGCGCTGGGGGTGCGGTGAGGAAGATGGGGCGGCAACCCTATCGGCCAAACCAAAACCAAGTGGCCGAGGAGAACCTCCATAGTGGTGGCACCGGGAGACGCTGTAATCACTTTGGTTTGCCGGCCGTGATTTATTAGACGAATGCTCCAAAGGCCTAATCAGGGCAATCAGACCCGAGTCTGCACGGGGACTCATCTGAAGTGGCAAATTGGTCACGAAACCTTACCAGGGGTATACTGGTACCATGGGAACCGGGAAAGCCCCTGGACTCACATACTTCGGGTGAACTCCTGTTGTATGTGAGGACAGCTCGGTTATTTGCGGTTGGCCCCCCTAGTGGGAGTTTCATGGTGGTTGTGGTTATGCTCAAGCGGGAAGAGACCTTCGAGCCTCGACGTGGTGTTGCGTATCAACACGAGTGCCGTACTCCATAGGTCGGTAGAGATTTAGGTAATTCTTGCATCCACCAGTACGAATGCTAAGCCATGCACTTGGTATAGACTGGTACCGTTGTTGCTTGTCTCAGCGGGGCTTTGATTGTGGTCACAAAATCAATCCGTGTCTTAAGAGGACCGTAGGATTTAAGTCTCACGACAGGTGCTACGTAAAACACCATGGGCTTCACTGTAGCTGAAAGGTGTTCCGTCCCCACGTACTCGAGGAGGGCGATCAGACCCGAGTCTGCAAGGGACTCATCTCAAGTGGCTCTGACACGAAGCCTCACCGGAGGTTATCTGGTACCATGGGAACCGGGATGGCCCTCTTAGACCATATGCTCCAGGAGAATTCCTAGAGGATGTGTTCATGGCCCGGTTATTTGCGGTTGGCCCCCTAGTGGGAGTTTCATGGTGGTTGTGGTTATGCCTACATCGCGGGCAGAGCTCCTCGGAGCTCGAGCGTGGAGCTGCGCTGTACAACTCGGGTGCCGTACTCCTTAGTAGCGGCAGAGGTGTTAGATAGGCCTCGCATCCACTGGTATGAATGCTGAGCCTGCACTCAGTATAAACCAGGACCGCTGTGCTTGCATGGCGGGGCTCTGATTGTGGTCCCAAAATCAATCCGTGCCCGAAGAGGACCGTGGGATTATGCTTTCACGGCAGGTACTCACGTTAAACCCCCAGGACTTTCATGTCGCTGAAAGGTGGCGAGATTGATCAGCATGGGAAAAGAAGACCCTGACCTATCGTTTGACCACTACACTACCGACCACTGTGTATGCTTGAAACGGCTGGGAAAGTGCTCGAAAAGCTAATCACGAGTAGACTCGCTGAAGCAATCCACGTTGCCGGGGACTTATTCCCAAGGCAGCTCAGGTTTACAACAGGGGAATCCATAGTGGATGATGTTATGGAGGTCGTGAATGGAGTGGGCATTTGTACCTAGTTCCTAAGGTTAATGCATTTAGTTAGTCAGATCACTCACTTTGGTGTGATACTGACTTTCATTCATTCTATTTGCAAAAAGTAGCAACTTGGACCTATACCTATAATTACTCTTTTAGTAATAGTGTGATTTTTATCAATCTTGGTAGCATCGTGCCCTATAGTACCCTTTATTGCTGGAAAACTTGACGATTCTAGGATAATCTTTAGGCGGGGTTACCAGTCAATTTCTAAAAAAATATACCTCTAATGAATAATGGCATAATAATAATGTTCATGGACCACCCTATTTTTTTCTGCTATTTGGGTTGTATAATTTCCGGGAACGGGTCCTTGAAGTAACTGACCATAACCCCGCACCTCTGCCTTTTGCAACCAATGTCAAACCTAATATCGGTTTCGGAAACTAATCAACACCTAATTTGATATCCCACAAGACCATACGCGGTTAAAAAAATGTACACCCCCATTTTGCATGTATGAGGACCGTCGCCCCCCCCCTCTCCCCTAAACTTTACGTGGAACTATGTGACTGCATGCAGAGGGAGTCACAGGTTTCTCACAGGAGTAACCGTTTCTGAGATAATGGGTGTAACAGATAGACCGACAGTCAGACGGAGAGACAGACAGTAAACCGATTTTAATAAGGTTTTCTTTTACGTAAAACCTTAAAAAGGAGATGACACGCAACTGTTAAAGGGGACCCCACGCACTCTAGCATATAAGGAAGACCTTAATCGGGATAGTACAGATGGCGGAAAGCCATACGAACCAAGTTCCTTGAAGAACAGGGTATGATCAACGGGGTCGAAAGCTTTAGAGAAATCAGTATAAATTGTATCCACGTTTTACCTTCAATTAAGGGATTTAGATAAGGGCAAAGTGGAAGAGCGTGGCTATTATACACGGGTTAAACCAGCAACTGATTATTTGGTACAGCTGCTATTAAGGCACTCCAACCGTAAAGAAGAACAATTTTATTCCTATATATAAAAAAATTCTTTCTTCCGCGGCTACTAGTCGCTGCAGAACTGCATCCATTCACGTCAAAACCATTGGAAGTGAAATTTCAGGAACTGAAGGAATAGAATAATCGTGAAGATCCCATAGAAATGCATTAGAGCTCAGTGAGATGATTTGGTGGACTTGGAAGGGGACCCATTTCCGTTCTGGATGCTTCACATATACTAACCTGCTTAACGCTGGTTGATCTATCACAGAGAAAAAGCTATTAAGGCAGAAGATTTTCACAATGTTAACAGGAAGTATATGCTATTTGGATTACGCTGTGCATAAAAGATATTCCTGACAAATACAGAGCTTTTATCAGAAATACATTTAAAACTACCAAATAAGCGCGTCTTAGCTGGAATTTTATCAAATTTTGCGGCAATCTCATGGCCCCGGAGAGGTTAATTTTGATTAGGTTCATTTGAAAAATTTACATAACATCTTAAATCAACAAAATGAAGTCCTCTTTTATGTTTGCTGTCTTATTAACGGAATTCTACATATTTTATGTTCAATTCGAGCGTAAGGTTGATTACGTATCACGTTTAATATATGTACTTGTTACTCCCTCCATCAAAGTAGTCATTCGAAATATAAGTACCTGGGAGAGATGCAGTCCATGCGCCGTAAGAGACGTACATACTCGTATAAAGTTTTCCCTGGTAAAATTTTGTAGCAGGCATTTATTCACATAATACTGATTTAGTTCACTAAATCGTGTTTGAATTGAAAGGGATGTTGAGGTCGAATATCAAACACTACTATACTAGCTTTAGTTCCTATGTTTGGTTTTCTCAACTTATGACCTTGAAGCTAGAAATTTATGAAACCCCCTTCGTATTTTAGTGAACTAAAATGTTGATATTGTTTAAAGTGGACTTCTAAAAATGTGTATACTCATATGTACTATTTATTATCACTTGGTTAGTCAATAGTTGTAGATAAATTACATACATTATTAAGCCCGATGCTAGGGCTCCAGCTTTGATGAAATAGAAGATACCGAATCGGTTGAATGTGGCTAGTAAAATGCCAACATTTCCTATCAAGTTATATTTATTAACCCAATTCCTGGTTTAATAATAATAAATCATTCATTTTCCCTTTCATTGGCGTCATATTGAATGCAAATGAGTTTGAAGTTGACGCAATTGGAGGTAATTATTTTATAACGTATTCTTTCAATGGTAATCAATGTTCATTGCAATTTGGTTTGCTTCAGAGAGAGAGATTATTCAAAGTGAGGTGGAATGTGGCTCATTAAATACCATCAGGAATGACGCAGTATTTGCCTAATACGATATTTAATCGATCATCCGGAATTTGGTTGGAAATAATTTGCAGGCATTTGCATTTTCAGGCGACATAATTTTGCCATTTTTGGTTCGTATCGTAACGTATTTAAGGGCTAAATGAAAAAAATAATTTCAGGCATTCCATTTTGGTCGCCGGTTACACACGCATCAAATTCGAAGCTGAAGTTTACGCGTTTGGCCTAAAATCCCACGATCCCTCTCCGCGCTAAATCGGAAATGGGGGTAACTAACCTAAGGATGGATGGGAGGCAATATCCAATGGCTCGCATTATAATGATGGTGAGTTTTTGCATAAAATATATGCGACCATTCGAAAATGAATTGCTACGTCCTCAATTGTTACAAGGAGTGGCGTGGAGGTTCAGATCTTGAAAGACAAACGGATGGCGTATTCAAAACAATACATATTATAGTCTGAGAACAGAGTCTGTAAGTCCAAACTTTTACAGAACAGGAGTACTTATTGCAAGGATAGCAGCTTTTTGCATCACCAGGTATAGTCTACCACTAAAAGATACTTTGACGTGAGGTCCTGTTGGAGAACCTTGCGGATGGAATTCTGACAGCTGGTGTGCTCGGTGCTGGTCAATATTCTATTCACAGATGTATAATCTACAATTGGAATTGACAATTGAACGGTCATGGTATTTGTTGATCATTTTGTAAGGCTTCCAAACTAATGCTTGCCAACAACGAATTTTTGAGACGTCTTTCTCCTTCTACTTGCGACGATTTTCTGCTAGCCTGAAATTACATTCGACATGGGATCCCATTTTATGCTTTTGAAGTTCAAAAGAGACAATTTATTATCTTTCATGATGGTAGTCTAATGTAATAAGCTAGAGGATTGTTTCTCGCTGAAAAACTCACGAAGAGCGCACTTGAATGAATATGTTTTTATAATTTGTAGATAAGTATTTCGAGAGCTATTTACTCTCTTCCTCAGTATTTTAACAACTAAATTACTGGGAAGTTTTTTTCTGTTTCTAAATAAGAAAAGTTAAAAGGTAAAGATACATATGTAGCTACAAATTGTAAGAAGTTGTATTAAAACCCAAAGATCATCATCAACGGCGCAATAACCGGTATCCGGTCTAGGCTTGCCTTAATAAGGAACTCCAGACATCCCGGTTTTGCGTCGAGGTCCACCAATTCGATATCCCTAAAAGCTGTCTGGCGTCCTGACCTACGCCATCGCTCCATCTTAGGCAGGGCCTGCCTCGTCTTCTTTTTCTACCATAAATATTGCCCTTATTGACTTTCTAGGTGGGATCATCCTCATCCATACGGATTAAGTGACCCGCCCACCGTAACCTATTGAGCCGGAGTTTATCCACAACCGGACGGTCATGGTATCGCTCATAGATTTCGTCATTGTGTAGGCTACGGAATCATCCACCCTCATGTAGGGTTCCAAAAATTCTTCGGAAGATTCTTCTCTCGAACACGGCCAAGGGTTCACAATTTTTCTTGCTAAGAACCTAAGTTTCCAAGGAATATATGAGGACTGGCAGGATCATAGTCTTGTACAGAAAGAAAAACCCAAAGATGCGAAGATACAAATTGTAAAAGGAGAAAAGGTCCACATATATGTTAGGTAGAGATTAATGCGATAATGGTCACTAATTATCAGTAATTAATGGGTGGTGCGGTGCCTATATTTGTTGGCAAGTTCTTTAATTAGTCCCGATGCACAGTTGCTCTCATCTGTGTTCATCAATTTTGTCGCATCCTTTCGCAATATTTCTCTCCCATGCGTCCAAGGTGGGCGACTTATTCACTTGTCGTACCAGCTCCAGATTTGACCTTGTCTGAGAATGGGTTTCCTCGATAACGTGCATAGCTACCGATGATCGCACCGTTCTGGTTCCTCGTCTTTCCCCTTTGTCTACTTCTTTTATGTGTTGCTGGAATCTCGTCGTGATGATGCGTTTTGTTTGGCCAATGGAGAACATCTGGCAAACATTGCAGTTGATTTTGTATATTCCACTTTTTTAAGGTTTTGTGTAAACAAAAAACCTTGTTAAAAGCGGTTTACCGTCTGTCTGTCTGTCTGTCCGTCACACGCATTTTTCTCGGAGACGGTTGTAGTGATTGACACCAAATTTGTTAAAAAGGTAAGGTAACTATGAACGTTCACGCATATAGTGACTTACATCCTTTTACGTCGAATTTAAGGGAGGTGTACATTTTTTTTCATCAAATATAGTTATGTGGGGTATTAAATTAAAGGTCTCCGTGAGTACTTTTCGAAGCGTGTTTAAGTTTTGACGTTTGTTGGAAAGGTGGGCAGTACAGGGGTTTGAAAGTGATCATTTCTTTAATGAACCCATTCTTAGAAACTACCCAACCGAAAAATCTAAAAAAAAAGTCAAGAGGCTGCCACTGTATCGTACTTTGGCTCTGAAATACCCTCCATAGCGATACCTTTTCAAATAAAGTTAATAATAGAACACTACTATAATTTTTAGTGATTGATAGGAAAACCCCCCTTAAGTTCACACTAGAATCACGAAATTTTGCAGCAATGTAGGCTATAGTGTAGAGCATGATGAATTTGGCGAAAATCGTACTATTACTAACAAAGTTATACTAGGTCAAAGCTGTCATTTCTGTGCAAATTCGAGACTATGAATGTCAATTTCACTTGAAGGTGTATATTTTCACATAATATATGCATATATTACGTGCACATGTGTGTGTGTATGGTGGGGGAGAAGCTACAGCTTCTGAGCACTCAGGCCATGTTGGCCCATTGTACTCGCCTCCCCCGTCTAACGGAATATTCCGGATTCGTTAACGTATCGCAGGATTTCCGTTAGTGGATGTGATGCTACCCGTCGCAATTGGAGAACATCGGCACCAAATATCTGATGCCTGATGCATCCATAGGCGGGGCATTCACATAGGAAATACTCCGTGGATTTCGCTTCCTCATGACAGGAGGGACACGTGTCATCTTCGCCCCATCCATCTTGCCTGTCAGAATGCCCACAATACACCTGCAAGTCCTCCTGCTTTTCGACAGGATAAACTTTGCGGTACGTATGTTCAGTTCTGGCAGGAAAAGTTTGGTGTGTCGAGCAGCATTTAGGCTCTGCCACCTGTCATTATGGGAAACTTGTTCCCAGTTTTTGAAAACAGATTTAGCCAATGCTACTGATACTCCAATTGCTGGCTCCGGTCCCGGCATAGGGGAGATTGACCCTTCTTTCGCTAAAGCGTCCGGTATTTCATTTCCCTCTATGCCACAGTGACCAGGTACCCAGAGTGGTTCCACCGTATTGAATCTAGACATAGAGTTCAAATGGTTTCTGCCTTCCTGAACGATTTTCGAGGTGATCAAAGGACTGCTCAATGCCCTCAGTGCACCTTGACTGTCACTGCAGATTGCGATGCGGCTGCCCTTCCACCGCTCGTCAATCATCCAGTTTGCCACCCTTAGGATCGCATAAACTTCGGCTTGAAAAACCGTTGCATATTGTCCCAAAGGAAAAGCCCACTTCTCGTTTTTATTCGAGATATTGACTCCGGCTCCAGAACCCTCTTCTGTTTTTGAGCCATCGGTGTAGAAGACTTTCGTATATCCCGCCACGCATTCCTCTGGGTCTTCCCAGTCCTCTCTAACGTGCTATATACTAATGGCATAAAGGCGCACTCAAATTTTTTTATAAAAGAAATACATAACTTCATACCTGAAGCGTCTAGCTTCCGGTTTCCCGACTTGTTTTTCTTTTAAGTATTGCTAGAAAAGATTTAATTCTGTAAAAGTATTTGGACAATAGCATGCTAATCCATTGATGTTGATTCTTTAGCCAATTTTAAATGGGTGCTATATGTTTTTAGGTTTTATTTTGCTTATAGTTCCATGCGTTTCTTGACCTAGCTAAAGTACTGAGGAAGAGAGTAAGTAGCTCTCGAAATACGTATTTACAAATTATAAAAATATATTGTAGTAGGAGAAGCTACATAATTTTATTTAGAAGAACTACAAGCATCGGAACGATAACTATTTTTTGAAGTGGGATGTTTTCAAATGAAGCAACCCCTTTTCTCCATGTTTGCGAGATTCACACGACGCACAAATTCTTGCTTGCAATATGGCGAAATAGTTATGTACGTTGTCCATCATAATCATCATTATCGCAACAATCGGTATCCGGTCTAGGCCTGCCTTAATAACGAACTCCAGACCTCCCGGTTTTGCGCCAAGGTCCACCAATTCGATATCCCTAAAAGGTGTCTGGCGTCCTGACCTACGCCATTGCTTCATTTCAGGCAGGGTCTGCCTCGTTTTCACCTTGTATTTTGTGGTTTTTATTGTTGGTAACTGCGAAAAAGTATTTAGGAGGGAGGAAGCTGAAGAGCATGCGTCTAAACACGAATGAGATGACTCATGAAAAATCCGGCTTGATTCACGGTTATTTGAACGATTTCGGGAATACAGTTGTCAAGAACGCGCTCAAAAATCTTCATGGTATGGAAAAGTAACCAGATCGGACGTTATTTTGAATATTTTGCTGGACTACCTTTCTTCTTCCATATTGGAACTATGGTACTTTTCTTGCCAGTCAGATGATGTCCTACCCTCCTCAATAACCTGATTGAGTTCACTGAGCCACCGTGATCGGTCCCAGGTCTTATTTTCCCCGATTTTTTTCGGTTTATTACTCCTCGACTTCAGTTACTGTGACAGGTAACATTCCTCAAAATATCGCAATGTTTGTGGAAGTAGAGGATGGATAAATTCTTCAGATGAAATCTGCTCGAAATATTCTAGCCATCTATCTATCGCGCCTCCTGGGTAAGCAAAGTTGTCGTTAACGCAACAGAAGTGTTCTATATCCTCTGTGCGTTCGTGTCGGCTTTCATACATATCTCTCTGGCCATTCCGAGTGTTCAGTTTATCACAAAGATCTTTCCAATGGACGGGTCGAAGGACAGCGATCGTTCTATTTGCTTCCCGGTTGAATTCATGTAGATTTGCTCATTGGCGAGCATTTTATCGTCGTGAAACTTATGGTAGAGCGTTTCTTTTCATGAACCTTCATTTGAACATCGTCATTACAAGGCAAGTATCTTGGTTGATGAACCGCTTACCTGGCTTACTGACCCCGAGGGTTTCAGAGACCGCTTTGTGGATCGTGTCTTTAATTTGGTTCCACGATTCTTTCACATTTGTAATGGGTGGTAATCGCGTAAGTGAGATCATTTCTTCTCACGAAATCGCCACCATTTAATGCGTGGCGGGCTAGTGCTTTCCGCGCCCAACTTTATCGGAGGCTTGATTCGTAAAAGGATTCGACCGCCGATGTCATAGGGAACGGCTTTCCAATCAGTGACAATGGTAATGGCGTCTTATGAGAGTCAAGTCGATTTGCGTTTTACTATTCCCGCTATAAAATGTAGGCAGATGAGGCAATTGTTTGATGAACCATGTATTATAAGTATACGATCATGGGTGTCGGCAAAATCGATCATACGGTCGCCACTCTCATTTCGCGCTCCAAAGCTCTTTCACCCATGCCCCGTCTGCCTTTTCACTCATCGTCATCATCATCAACGGCGCAACAACCGGTATCCGGTCTAGGCCTGCCTTAATAAGGAATTCCAGACATCCCGATTTTGCGATTTCGATATCCCTAAAAGCTGTCCGCCATCGCTCCATCTCAGGCAGGGTCTGCATCGTCTTCTTTTCCTACCATGGATATTGCCCTTATAGACTTTCCGGGCTGAATCATCCCCATCCATACGGATTAAGCGACCCGCCTACCGCAACCTGTTGAGCCGGATATTATCTCTCGGTTGTGATTTTCGACGGCTAGACAGTCAATGGTTCCTTCTTTATGCACGTGTTAAAAATATTGAAGCGACGGGTCGACTGCATACGGCCAGAAATTGCCGCCGATTTGAAGCTCCGACATGATAATGTGTCCTCTCACACCTGCTTTATGGTTGCCTAACAAGAAATGATATCGAAATAAATCCATCTCCCGCACTCCAATTCCCCTGAAATTTTGGATGGTGTCAGCGATAGGTTTGGGGAAAGGCGTAGGAAGGGGTACATGGAGGAGCGGATATGGTAGGTTTTTCAAATTGGGACTGAGAATAATTACCCGTGTAGAAGGCTACTCTACCCTTCGAATCGAAGAAGGGGTTTCACGACTAGAAGGATAAGAGAAGTTCAGAGAACAGACGAATATAAAGAAGGTTCTTTTCGACGGGATTAATCATGACCTAGGTGAAAAGGTGTTTATGTCTGATATTGGTTTAGGAAGGTAACTTTGTGACCAAAAAGGACAGTGCCGAAGAGGGGAGTTTGTCAGGGATCATATACGATTTGGTTGGAAATTTATTCAAAATACTTTTCGTTTTTGTAGACATTAGAGTACGGAGTCACACGGAACCTTTCTATTTGGGGCGAGAAACTGTTGGCCAGAAAATGAAGCCAAAAATGTAAAAAGATTTGATGAGTTGTTTGTAACAGAACAGCTTTTCTGGGGCGTTGGGGCGCAGATCGGACGGGATACAGGGAACAGCAGGCACCGTTTTCATAGCTCAGCACCTTCGAAAAATGGGATATGTGGGGAAGACGCGAATTAATCTCCGCCCCTAGGTTGGTGACTTCATTCCTAATGAGAGTGAGCGTATCATGCCTTGTCATGGCAATGTCTTCCCACATTTTCAGAATCATCCTCATGTTATTGCAACACACAATCGGTAATTGTTAACGTTTAAAGTATCGATAAAGCTCTTCCATATAGGAATGTACACGAGTTTCCCCAAGGTAAATGTTTTTGGTGGACGATAGCGTTAAAAGTCCGTTTAAAAAAGACAGCGGTCAAAAGAGAAAAAATGTTGACTGAATGCACTGGGCAAGGAGTAGACATTCGAGCATATGTAAGGCAATCAAAGCTGCTGTCGAATGTTGACTTTGCAGATATTGCAAGGCGTCCTGTTAAATTCATTTAGGGATTCGTAACTTTGCTTTTTGCTTTCTGAACTACTACTTATCTCCTTCTTTCGGTTTTGGTCCTTGTTTTTCATTAGGCTTTATTCGAAAAGGTAAATGCATCAGGGTCAAAAACTATAAATGGGTTAGTGTTGTTTATATTTTGTAGGTGCATAACTATCCAGACTAGTTTGAAATCTTGCCTCGCCTTTTTTTGACCATAACTGAGCTTCGTGGAAATTTCCGGCCCGCCCGCCTGCCTCGCCGAACTTGAATTATTCCAAAAACTATACGCTATTTTATCAAAATGTAAGGGGCCTAAGGACCAAGCTGTCGGATTTCAAACTGTCTGCCTTAGCATTCCAACATCATGTCATCTGCATTTCTGAAACCTGGCTGGATGATAGGGTTGTAGATTCTGAGCTCCTTGAAGGTTACTCTGCCTTTCGTTGTGACAGAGACTGCGCTGCGCTTGACAAGACAACTGGCGGAGGTGCGCTAATAGCTGTTAAGTCCTCCTCTTCCTACGATTCTGTTACCATAGGTGCCCTTCCGCCAAACGTATGTCCCTTTATCATATCGTGTGTATATTCTCCCTGCCTAAGCCCGCCTTCTCTGTACAAGTATTTCTTCGACAGATTATCAGAGGCCCTAATCGTTTTGTTTCCCTCACTTCCTTTCATCCTCTGTGGCGACTTTAATCTTCCTATGCCTATCCTCCTGGCCCATTACTCCTGGCCTTCCCTCCCTCCCTAATAACTCGACCCACTCTTCCCTTCCTCTATCCAATTTCATGTACACCTGTGGCGCCCTCCAGTTTAACCTTTCTGGAAACCACTTAGATCACACTCTTGACTTTGTCCTCTCTAACCTTCCTGTGCGTTGTCTTTCCCAATCCCAATGCTCCGTCTTACGTTGTCCCTGACGCCTATCATCCTGCTCTCGAGTTCGATGTTCAGATATCCCGACTCCACTCTCCTGTCGCTCGGAAGCCTACCAAGTTCAACTTTCGTAAGGTGAACTTCGAAGGTCTGAACTCAGCCCTGGCGTCAATGAACTGAGTTCCTCTCTTCTCTCCATTTACGTGTGACCAAGCACTCAACACTTTCTATACCATTTTATCTGATCTACTTCCTTGTTACGTTCCCTCCTCTCCTAAGTGCTTACGCTCGTACCCAGTCTGGTTCACCACTGAAATTCACAAAAAATACGTCAAAAACAAACTGCCTGAAAGAAGTTCCTGTCTTCTAGAAACTTTGCTGACTTAGTTTTTTTTCAAATCGCTTCTTTCCTCGGTCAAATCTGTAATACGTAAGTCCAGAAACGAATATTTGTCCAGCGTGGAAGACTCACTAAAGCGCGGAAACCTAAAACCTTTCTGGTCCCACATTCACAACTCCCGCTGCCCTGCCCAGTTATCCCCTCCGTCCATTAAATTCTCTGGCTTCTCAGCTAACTCTCCTTAATTATCTTGTGATTTACTCTGCCGCTACTTTTCGTCAGTCTATGTTCCCCCTCCTTCCTCCGAATCCCTCCCGATAGTGGATGTAGCCTGTCCTGCATCGCCTACCATTCCCCTTCTTACCCATATCGTTGTCGAGTACCTCATTGGCAAACTTGATGCCAATATCGGACCTGTCTACGGTGGTCTTCCAAACGTCTTTTTGCTCGAAACTGGTAAGTCCATCTCCCTTCCCCTATCACTTATTTTCAACAAAAGCCTCCAAGAGAATTATTTTCCTGGCTTGTGGAAAGAGGCTCTCATCATCCCCATTCACAAAAGTGGCGATCGTCCTCTTGCCGAGAATTACCGCCATATTTCCCTCCTCTCTTCCTGTTCCAAAATCCTGGAAGGATATGTCGGTGACTGGTTGTCCGCCCACTTTGGCTAACACATAGTGAAAGAATAACACGGCTTCGTTAAACGTAGGTCCACTGCCTCCAACCTGCTTGACTTTACTAACTTTGTAGCCAAATGTATAAATTCACGGTAAGAAGTGCATACCATTTACACTGATTTCGCTAAAGTATTCGACACTGTAAATCACAAGATACTTCTATCCAAACTCTCGTCCCTAAACGTTCCCATACCATTTGCCTTATGGCTTGCCTCTTACCGTTCCAAGCGATTGTGCCGCGTCTCTTTTGACGGCTGTACTTCCCGCTCCTTCTCCCCCTCCGCTGGCGTCCCACAGGGATCTATTCTGGGTCCTTTGTTATTTTTATTTTTTATTAACGACCTTCCTCCCCTCCTTACTTGTCCCTGTTTGCTTTATGCAGACGACCTTAAGCTGTTTTCCGCTATATCGTCGCCTATGGACTGTTTCCCTTTAATCTAACCTGGGCACTCTGGTTCGTTGGTGCTCGACTAATGGTTTAGCGCTAAACGTCAGAAAGTGTCACTCTATGTGCTACTCCCTAAAATCCTCACCCACATTCCTTATCCTGCTTAAATTCCACTCAAAACCTCGGAGTCACTTTCGACAATAAGATCCGCTTTGACACCCATTGCCTCGATGTCATCATTCGAGCAGCAAAATTGTCAGGCTTTATACTTCGCTCCTCCTCTGATTTTGACTCCATACAACCCTCCTTAGCTCTCTTCAATTCCCTCGTGAGGAATACCCTCGAGTATTGCTCTGTGATCTGGTCACCCTCCCGTAACTGTGATTGTCTTGCCCTTGAAAATGTGCGACGTAAATTCACCCGTTCCCTCTTCTTTAAGAAAAGCTTCCCTCGTGTGGACTACCCCTCCCGCCTCCGTTTTCTGAACCATGCTTCCTAAAACAGCGTAGATCCTATCTGAATTTATGCACGTTCTTTAAACTTACCTCGGGACTCATGGACTGCTCCGCCGCTGATGAGATCACCTGCCGTCCTGCGTCTTATAACACACGTAGCGCAACCATTTTCAACGTGCCCTTCGCAGAGCTCGAAGTCAACTTTAATTCCCCGATTCCTAGGCTTCGCCGAAATTATAACGCAGAACAGTTTGGTCCTTTTAACTTCCCTACTTTAAGTAGTTTTAAACGCAGGATAAGTTTTTTGCTTTCTCCTCCTCCTGAGGACAATAATTATTTGGAATTTACTCTGTTTGTTGTCCGTTAAATTAAATAAATAAATAACTAAACAAATCCTCGATAATCTGAAACTTCATCATCATCAACGGCGCAATAACCGGTATCCGGTCTAGGCCTGCCTTAATAAGGAACTCCAGACATCCCGGTTTTGCGCCGAGGTCCACCAATTCGATATCCCTAAAAGCTGACTGGCGTCCTGACCTACGCCATCGCTCCATCTTAAGCAGGGTCTGCCTCGTCTTCTTTTTCTACCATAGATATTGCCCTTATAGACTTTGCGGGTGGGATCATCCTCATCCATGCGGATTAAGTGACCGTAACTTATTGAGCCGGATTTATCCACAACCGGACGGTCATGGTATCGCTCATAGATTTCGTCATTGTGTAGGCTACGGAATCAGCCTAGTCAGTCTTATTAATTTCGTCGGGATACCGAATTCTCTCATGGCCGTGTACAGTTTTACCCTGGCTCTGCTATCATAGGCGGCTTCAAAGTCGATGAACAGATGGCGCAACTGTTATCCATATTCAAACAGTTTTTCCATCGCTTGCCGCAGAGAGAAAATCTGATTTGTTGCTGATTTGCCTGGAGTGAACCCTTTTTGGTATGGGCCAATGATGTTCTGGGCGTATGGGGCTATCCGGCCTAGCAAGATAGTGGAGAATATCTTATAGATGGTACTCAGCAACGTGATACCTCTATAATTGCTGCACTGTGTGATATCTCCCTGTTTATGTATGAGACAGATAATGCCTGAATCTGAAACTTACCACTGAAAAACAGAATACGGTGTTCGATGTAACATACACTGAGATCCAGAGCTTCCACGATACTATCATATAAATGCATACCACTCGATAGTACGTATTGAATTTCCAGCTTCGTCATATGTGATGCACTTAATCCTGGTCTCACTAGCTGCGGTCTGTCGTCTGTTTTACCCATGATATTCTATGTTTGTTAAGAATACACTAGCTGTGTCTTCGTTTCTTGTCTTCTTATGGATAAAAAGGGCCGAATTTATTTTTCGTATATGGAAATATGTGGTTCCAGAAGCCTACATATTTCCTTATAATTTTATTGATATATATGTTATTGGAGTGGCTAGCTGCCTCTTATGGTCTAAATCCTCCTAGCATCATGAAGGTAATGAATTAATAGAAATTTGCTTTATTATCCCTTCATTGACAGATTGATCGAAAGCGGTGATAAATCCTAATGAAGGAATTTCCTTGAATTATTTAGAAGCAGGGTGCACTGAGACTTTTTTTTTTCATTTTAATACTTTTTGATACTCTTAGCTACAACAAAGTACATCTTCTGTAAAAAGTTGGGAAAAACCAGCCACTACTGGAATTGACTTATTTGCATTCACAGATCGAACCTTCTTTTAAGGACCAGTTGTCCATAAAATTTCTGTTACTTTGGTACTTTGATCAACCTACTCATCGGACAATACAATGTATTTAGCACGCATCATGTCCTAATAGTTTTGGTTTTGCGGGTGCTTTAATAACACATAAACCTCACCCACAAAATTTGGAACTACAACTTGTCTATAAATTAAAGAAAGCTCTTCCTCGCCTTGGCCTAAGTAGAGCATTGATAGTTGAAATTGAAATCTGTTTAATTAGTTTTCCTTTCATGCATACCGGTTTTCAAGTAACCCTTCCAAACATTTTAGATAAATAACTTATTGCTTCAGATAAGCTTGCATCTTATTTGGAATGTTGTTCCAATCTGTACTGTATCGAAATTGAAATTCCTGAGTAACGTTCCTTTCTACTCCAGGGAACACATTCACTACTCGTAAGTTTATTGTAGTATCTATTAAGGTGTCTTGTATCGTTTCAGATGCTACAACATCTCGGATGCATTTGCAAATTCATTTTCTTTCATAATCCCAAATACTTTTCTGAGCTAAATTGCAAGATGGATGTACGGAGTTTATCCGACCGGAACTTGAACATCTCCCTGAGCCCTTTTCCTTCATTCGGCGCCGCCTCTCCTGTAGTAGTTATAAGATTTCAATTAGAAATTACAAGGCTTCTTTCCATCGCACCAAGAACATTCTTCAAATCCTGTTTGCAGACTTTACATGGCACACATTGCCGTTGCACATCGGTTGTAATACTCAGCACATACCCTGGACGAGTGCATTCAAGTGCAGGAGGAATTCCATATGTACGATTATGAGTGGATGCTCATTTTGGGAAACGAATTCTTTTGAGGACTATAAAAGGCACACATGCAGTACTTAAGGGCGGAGAGCGTGCATTGGGTTATCCCGTCGTTAAATGAAAGACTAGCGTGAAAGTACGAAAAATAGCTGGAAAATTTCCAGCAGTGTAGATCCTTCTTTTGGGATTCATGCGGATGCTGTCGTTGATGCTACGATGCATGGGAAGGAGAGGTAGCTGCAGAGAGTGTTCGCGTCAGACGAAAAGTAGATGATACGAAAGACAACGGGAGGGCTTGGCACATTCACCATGTGTGTAAACCTCTTCGACATGCTTTGGATTTTAACACATACCAGATCTTACACACTAATTTGCATTTCTAATTACTGTCGTCATCGTTGTCAAATGGTGTTTTCGCCTTCGGCGTGGTGCTGGAAGTACATATTGTGATATATCTTTTATAGTAATATCTTCTGAAGTATCATTTTTAGTTAAGAATTTTACGCTTTAAACGAAAAAGGTTTTGATGTTGCAAGGAGTCGTGCAGAATGAATTGAGATTTTTCAATGTTTTCAGAACCGTCGAATGAGAGGGTGAAGGAACATACTTTCTTAGATTCTTTGTATTTTTATTGTCGAAATAAACAAGAGTGTTCCTTGGAAACCTTCGATTCCTCACGTGTTATTCAAGAAAAGTTCACGTGACCTTTAATCGATGCGCGGGTCCGCACTGAAACTTGGAAAATAGCAAACCTTTTCCTTCCTTTATTGAATAATCAACACGGAGCTAAATTGGAATTGAAAGAAAAAAAAAAAAAATAACTGCTCCATCGCGCTTGTGGAGCTGTAAAACTTAAGATCCGAGTGCCGACATTATGAGGGAAAGTCTACGACGCATCGCATCCTCAATCGATGGTTCTTCTACTTCAGATGTACTACGAAAAGTGGCTTTTGAGGCTTCCGCTTTACCTTGGCGTCGCCGGACCATCATATTCAAGGATTTCTCTTGTTTAGGGTAAGAGTTGCGGGGTTAAGAGGGAGGAGGGTAAGAAGAAGTCCTCAAATCAATAGTATCTTATCTGAAATTCGTTGTTTTCTGTTAAAAAATGAATCCATAACAATATAGAATAAATTAGTAATATTATTAGTTTATATTACTAATTTAAAAGTCGGGAAAACGGAAGCGTGACGCTTCAGGTATAAAAGGTTTCGTGTTTCCCTATGTGAGGAGCATAACGCAGTTGTCCATTGACTGATAGCATTGACCCGAGATATTGAAATCGCTCAGTTCTGGGCAGGTTACTGTCATTGCCAGAACTGAGCGATCTAAATATTTCGGGTCAATACAATCAGCCAAAGGAGAACAACCTAATGAAATTGCTTCACACATTAACGCATCCTGAATGAATTGGTATTCCGCAACTGGTGTTTTATCTAAAATTCTGAGTCTTGGCTGACTATAAAAGGCAATGAACGGCGTTTTGCGGTAATGGAGACGAAAATGTTGCGTGGGACTAGTGACGTGACACGTTTTAATCACATCCAAAAAGAGGTTATCCGCTATCCATATCGCGAGAGGGGCGTCTTCGATGGTATGGTCATGTAATTAACTTGCCAAAATTGGTCTGAATAGTGAAAAGCGACCAGAAGTCCGACCGAAATAACGGTGGGCTGATATAGTGGATGTGTATTGTAAAGCCTCGTGATTACATCCTAATCAGATATTTGATAAAATAAAATGGCGAAATCAATCACGACGAGCCGACCTCGCTTGTGAGCGGGACAAAGTCTGAAGAAAAAGAAGAAGATGTGAGGAGCGATGAGTGCCTGATAGTTCCGTGTCACACAGTTAAAAATTCGATTGGCCTCTATTCTTTAGAAAGCGATTTAAATAAATCATTTGATGGAAAGCACATTATTGATAATAGTCAATTTCATACGCTTTACACTCGGAATGTAATATTATTAGCAAATGCGGAGAATTTAAACTACAACAGCAACATTGTTCCCATCTTTCCACCGAATTTTGTTCGGATCTGTTTAGTCATTTTGGAGAAAAGCACGTGTGACAGACAGACAGACAAACAGACAGTGGATCGATTTTAATAAGGTTTTGTTTTACACAAAACCTTAATAACGAGTCCGAACCCGGAAGCTGGACGCTTCAGGCATGAAGGGTTTTGTGTATTTATAAAGACATTTGAGTGTGCATTTGCCCCATTAATACGTAGCACGAATTATATGCATATTTTATGTGCATACATATTCAGTCTTGAATTTGCAAAGCACCGACAACTTTGATCTATAATTACTTTGTTAGTAATGGTTCGATTTCCATCAAACTTGTAGGATAATACTCTATATAGTGTATAGTCATTGTTGCAATTTGCTGGTGCTAAGATGAATTTAACGGAGATTCTGCAACCATTTACTAAAAATTATAGTATGGAGGGTATTTCGGATCCTAGGCACAATATAGTGTAGCTTCATGGCAGTTTCTGAGAATGGGTTCGTTAAAGAAATGATCAGTTTCGACTCCCCGTACTCCCCGCCTTCCCAACAAACATGGGGGGAGGGGGACCCGCCCTTAAATTCGATGTAATTATATTTCTCACTGTATGCGTAAGTGTTCACAGTTCCCACCGTTCTACCAAATTTGTTGTGAATCGCTACAACCGTCTCCGAGAAAATTCGTGTGACGGACAGACAGACAGATAGTAAACCGATTTTATTAAGGTTTTGTTTTACAAAAACCTTAAAAATGGAATAAAAAAGTAACCAAAGTAAAAAGGCATGCACTTAGATGGCATCGAGCTGCATGCTGGTACCTTAGGAGTCCGTTGCAAATAGTAATTTGTTTAACCTTGATATTCGGATGGAATATAATTTAGAAAAATTTCGAATCTAAATCATACTTAAAGGTCATCACGAGGCGCACGACAGACATAGCATTGGTGACCTCCACATCCACACTATGACTGAGACGAATTTATACAAATACCTATGAGGTTTGAAGTAAAATAAGGACACTGAAAGTGTTCGCTATGGCTTCACTGGCTTATGCATTCGGAATAGTACCGTAGGCGAAGACCGAACTGCAAAAGGTCCAGCGGCGTATACGTATACTACGTCAAAATGCCGAATGCATCATTCAAACTCTGCCATGGAGCGGATGAATCTGCCTTGTGACATTGGGGCAAGGGTGTAGTTGACATGGCACAACACCATCGCCAAGTCGACTTGCTTCGTGCTTATTTTTACTGCAAAGGGCACGTGAGTCCCTCGCATGAGGCTGTTTTTAAGGTGGACTACAGACTGACTTAACTTAACTTGAAGAATCCATTTTTCAAACATTTATTCCTAGGTAATACAGATCACACAGGCAAAGCAAGGAAAATAAACACAACCAACTGCAGCGAAAGTATTGGCACAACAAGAGAAATGAACGCATTCTAAGTAAAATCCAACCGAATTCGAACTTTCATTGAAATTTTAATGTTATGTACTCAATTGCGGTTGTAAAACAACGATTTATCGGATTGGGAAGGTGTTGAAACACACCCGGGTAAATTTTGTTCCCAATAAAGCCACAATGTTTCCCAGAAATCATTTCTTGAAGAGATGTGCCTTATATGAACCTGGAGTTTGAGGAAATAATACAGATGTTCAAACACGTTTTACCGACTGAAGAGGCATATAGAGTTTGCATGAGCATTATACAACCACATTTTCCGAAATAAATGGTGGTTTTATGCCCAAGGTGCTCTCTAAAGTGAATGTATCCGCCGTGGACGTCGTGACATATTCATACAATGTCATAGCGTTTTCGGTCGGTCTTCTCTGTCTGTTGCCAATGACGCCTTATCTTTTTCGAATTACCATCTTTCGCAGTAGGTCGTTCCAATTTACGTCCAACAAAAAAAACTGGTGGATGTATTTCAATTACCTAATTCGTTTGACCAAAATTCCCAACTGAATCCCAGGAGCACTCAGAAGTTTATTAGCGCAGTGAAATGAAAAGTTTACCCTAATTTCATGCAGCACGTGCTAATACCAAAAAGTCTGAACCAATGCACCACCAATTTGAATCATCCGATTGTAGAGAAAACTGGTTATTTGTAGATGGATAATTCGCACTAATTCTACGATTTGGGATGTAACATTTATTCTAACCAATAATATTCTCGAATTTAACTCGGCCATGCTATTAAGACACTATGCTGGTCACAAGCCCAGGAAGGAGGAGTGTTTGAGGGAACGTACTTTGTACTATCCTCAGTAAAACAAAAATAATATAAAAATAAAATAAAATAAAAAATAAAAAGTATCATTGGAGTTATTCCACTATGTTAATTCTACCTGACCTCTCTTGGTGACAGGTCCCGCGACAGGCCGACCAAGAAAATGCATCCAATATCGTTAGAAACGAGATGATCGGATTGAGTAACAAGCTTCGGAGTAATGCGAAGGCGTCCACTTTAATCAACGCGGCAGGAGGTGCCCCGCTCCTGTTGAGAAATGGGTTTTTGACGCATGGACGGCGTTAGGACCCAAGTAAATTAGTACGAACAGAACAAAAACGTGTCTGCACGCTAAATGTCGGGACCTTAACTGGAAAAACCGAGGAACTCGGAAGAGCTCTTCGGAAAAGGCGCATTGATATCTGCGCTCTGCAAGAAACCCGATGGTCTGGTGCCAAAAGCTACGACATTAAACACGAACGCTGTAAAAATGGCTATAAACTTCTCTATTTTGGTAGTCCATACACTCAATACGGTCTTGGCATTACCATCTCACAGGGTTTTTGTGATGCTATTAAAGAAGTCAAACGATTTGATGATCGGTTGATGAAGCTTCCTATTATATCAACTGATCGCACTATTCACTTCTTCACCGCGTGCGCACCACAGACAAGTCGACCTGATGCCAAGAAAGATGCCTTCTGGCAACTTCTCTGGGGCAAGGAGTTCAGAGCGCGCAATGAGGGTGGCGAGCGTATAATTGATTTTGCGGACTCCCGTGACCTTGTACTTGTTCATCAAACGATTGTCTCATCTTCCTACATTTTCTGGTCAGAACAGTAAAACACAAATCGACTATATTCTCTTTAGACGCCGACGTTTTGCCACTGTCACTGATTGCAAACTCGTTCCCTATGCGAATTAAGCCACCGATAAAACAGCATGAGGATCGTACTGGCCCGGTGCGAATTAAATGGTGGTGATTTCGCGAGAAGAAAGAAAACGATCTCACTTACACCGTTACCAACAATTACGAATGTTGAAGAATCGTGAAACCAAATGAATGACACGATTGACAAAGCGGCCTCTGTAACCCTTGGGTAAGCCAGGAAAGCTGTACCTCAATCGAGATACTTGGCTTTGGAATGACGATGTTGAAATGAAGGTCCCTGAAAAGAAACGCCTCTATCACAAGTTTTTCGACGATAGAATGCTCGTGAATTGGCAAATTTATAAGAATGCCAATCGGGAAGCAAAGAAAGCGATCCCTGTCATCCGAGCGGACCATTACAAAAGTCTTTACGATAAACTGGACATTCGGGATGGCGAGAGAGATCTGTATCTGCTAAAAGCCGTAACGAAAGCACGCAGGATACCGAACACTTCTGTTGCGTTAATGACAAGAACGGTACTTTGCTTACCAACCGTCAAGCCGCAACAGATAGATGATGAGAATACTTCCACTTCCACTTCCATAATCATTGTCGTCATCTGGAGCAGTTCCACCTGTCAGCGCAACTGACGTCGAGGAAGCGATAAAACGAATGAATTCGGGGAAAGCCATATGACCTGACGACATCGCATCTGAGCTCTGGAAAACGAAGAGCTGGTACCCAACACTGTGGCTCAGCGAATTCCTTAATCGGATTATTCAGAAAGGAAGAACATCATCTGACTGGAAAGAAAGTACCACTGTTCCAATATGGAAAAAGGAAGGTAGTCCAGCAAAATGTTCAAATTACCGTCCCATACCATGAAGATTTTTGAACACATTCTTGACAACCGTATTAGCGAAATCATTGAAATAACCGTGTATCAAGCCGGATTTGTCAAGAGCTGTGGAATTACTGACGTAATACACGCTGCGCAGTTGCTCATGGGGAAACACCGTGACACAGTGATCAGTCCAGAACTGAGCAATTTAAATTCCTCGGGTCAATGCTATCAGTCAATGGAGAACTGCGCTATGAAATTGCTTCACGCATTGTCGCAACCTGGATGAAGTAGCATTTCCCAACTTCTGTTTCTGATCGACGTATCAACGAACGTCTCAAATACTAAATTTACCGTAATGTCGTCCGTCCCGATGTCCTCTATGGTTCTGAGTGTTATAAAAGACAATGAAGTGCGTCTTGCGGTAATGGAGACGAAGATGGTGCTTTGGACTAGTGACGTGACACGTTTTGGTCACCTCCGAAATGCGGATATCCGCGGTCGTTATGGGGTTGCATCGATCGTAAAAAATTGCGAGAGAGGCGTCTTCGATGGTATGGTCATGCAATTCGTATCTAACGAGAATTCACTTGCCAAGATTGTTCTGATCATCAAAGTCAATGATAAACGACCAAAAGGCAAAAGGAAATAACGGTGGCTTGATATGCTGGATGGGGATTTAAAAGCTTCGAGATTGCATCCAGATCTGCCATTTGATAGGGCCAAATGACGAAACCCATCACAACGAGATGACCCCGCTTGTGAACGGGAAAAAGGCTAAAGAGAAGAGAAGAATATATCTCGAATTTGTTTTTTCTATTTACACAAACTTGAGTATTCCAGGAATACATGTAATAATCCCTTAAATCTTTCAACTTCTGTAAACTCGAACAAAAGTAATATTTAAAGTTTTTATAAGCAAACATTTCACGAAATTGTCTGAAGCGTTTCAACTGCCAAAACGGGTCCACTCCTTACCCAGCCAAAGATAAGAACGATCTCTTGCGCCGAGTCAGTTCAGCTGATCATTTTCCGGAAGAGGTTCCGTAATTCTTGCATTTTGCTGACCTTGAGCGTCAATTTGAAAGTTGGGGACAGCAAAAGCAAAAATTATATCAAATTTTTCACATTGTTACATTCCCTCCACACAAAGCGAGACGTTACGCTTACCATACATTCAATAAGATGTAGTCTGGGCAAGTACCAGGTGGGGGGTTTATTGAAATTATTAATTTTAAATATTAAATGTTAAGTATAAGTGAATGTTCCGATGGGAATTAGGAAATCGAAGGGAGTATATATTGAAAAAGCTAGAGGGTGCTAAAAGCGTGCGAAAAAGAAGAAAAGTTTCATATTATTAAATGCACTCTATTGTCAGAGCGCCTGGAAAAGACGAATTAAATGTTACATATGTCGCAAAGCTGCGTAAAGCTGTATAGGCATGCTGTTAAAAAGTTTACTTCCCATTGGTGTTCCCTACAAGAAAATGCTTATCTAAATGAGTTCGCTCTGGAGCCTGGAAAGATTGGCCGTAATTTTGAACATAACCAAAATATATTAATAATATTAGGCTTTAGATGATCTTCAGTCTGTTAAAATTCTACAGTAATTGCCTTGTATCATCGCTATTGATCAGGTTCCAATTTGAACATGTCTTGCGGTTCCTAAAATAAGGATATATAAGTTAAAGTTCACTTATGCTTTTCACATAGGGGAAACTAGAAGCAAATCCTTTTCATTCGGTCGGACTCGGTTAGGGCAATAGGGTTCGTGGAGGGACGATCTTTCCTGCAATTTTATATATCCCACTACAACATCTAATTTTCAGTATCTCAGTAACAGCTAATTTTCAGTATCTCAAAAATATTCAGTACAAAATTCATTAGCATCCTTAATCCCGTAAATCTTATTAATTTATTCAATACAGTTATATACAGGGTGCGGCAGCATAATTTCCTTTTTTCTGGCGATTTCTGGCGTTTGTCATGACTCTTGTTAGCATAGCAGATGTTATGTTGGCAATTTCTTCTTGGATGTTGGTCTTCAAATCTTGTAGGGTTCTTGGATGGTTCACATAAACACGGGATTCCAAAAAACCCCGTAGAAAAAAATCACAGGGGGACAGATCGGGAGAGCGTGCCGGCCATTCCAAATCGCCTCTAATTGGGATAAGGCGCTCTGGAAAGTGTTCCCTCAAAACAGCCATCGATGCTCTTGAAGTGTGTGCTGTTGCACCGTCTTGTTAGAACCGAGTGTCCCCCAAATCCAAATTTTCTAGCCGTGGGAAAAACAAATTCTGTAGCATGTTTACATATCGGTCCGAATTCACTGTCACTGTAACCTCATTTTCCTCAAAAAACCAGGGACCAATAATTCCAGCTGAGGAAATTGCACACCACACTGTGACTTTGGGTGAATGCAAAGGCTTTTGATACAATTCTCGAATGAAAATGGGCTTCATCGCTAAAAAAACAATAGCATCTTAAAATAGTTATCGTTCCGATGCTTGTAGTTCTTCTAAATAAAAATAAAACTAGGTAGCTTGCTCCTACTACAATATATTTGAATAGTTAGTAAATACGTATTTCGAAAGCTACTTACTTAGTAGCTTAAGTACTGAGGAAGAAAGTAAGTAGCTTTCGAAATACGTATTTACTAACTATTCAAATATATTGTAGTAGGAGCAAGCTACCTAGTTTTATTTTTATTTACAATAGCATTCTCGGGAACGACATCAAGAAGAAGCTCACACGCGTTCATCCGAGAATTGAAGTCACGTTCTGAAAGTTCCTGCACTATCGCCATCTTATAGGGATGAAAATGAAGATCATCACGAAGAATTCTTCTCACAGAACGATCGGATAGTCCAAAGGCAGATGCGTGTTTGCGCGCAGAATGCCGTGGCAATCGCAACATTGACGCTCTCACTGCTTCAATGTTCTCAGGTGATCTAACGGGCCGAGGGACTCCAGTTCTTCCTTTTGTCGCACTTGCAGTTTGTCTGAATGTAGTGACCCATGTAACAATTGATTTGCGGTCTGGGACGGGAGCTAACGGGGCTAAATTAAAGCGATTCCCAAATGCACGCTGTGTTGCAATAACCGAACATCCGCTTGAAAAGTAAACCTCAACGGCAAAGGCACGCTCCTCACTATTCCAACACATGATGGCGACTGAACCGTGTCGGGACAAAATTTTACAGTATCCCCTCTTGGACGAGACCACTAGGGCTCCGCTATGACATCAACTAACTGAGTGGCGCGCATTTTAAAAAAGGAAGTTATGCTGCCGCACCCTGTATTTCTAGAAACAGAAATAATTATTCATCCTTAAAATGCGTAATCAAATGTATTTCTATATAACGCGTTGCAAAAATGGCGAATATTTGGTAATAGATTTTGCGACATTATTTCGAATATTTAGCAAGATTCGAGCAAGGAGTTGCCTCCTTGGGAAGGAGCCTGAGGATCAGTCAGTGAGGGAGAGAAAAACTGTTATTAAATTTCGTAGCCTAACTTACTTGTAGTAATGCAAACCAGATGTATTGATTGTAAGCGATGAGATTATCCTTGGACTTTCAAGGGAGGATTTCTCCTCTACAATACATCGATGGCGGAACAATCCAATTTGGATCTAGATCTTGGCACGTGTTATGGCACTTCATTCAAGACCGTAACGTTACAATAATGGGCAATGTGGTCAGCATTGTGCCCGTCACGGAGTGTTGCCCTGATGTCACTCAGGTATACAGTAGAGACGGCTAGTATCCGACTTCTAGCCAGGATATAACCTCTTCTGTTATAAGTGTTATTCGATCTGTAACTACTGTTCTAATCATTAAACCATCCGAAAACACACAATTTATTGCTTGATTTAATTTGCTTTTCTTTTTCCTAGTTGTCATAATTTCGGGAGATGCTGAATGTCGGTGGTAGGTCAATGGGCAAATCCCCTAAAGTTAAGCACATTTGCAGACTGATGTAATTCTTCATACTTCAATATAATATCAGACCATCCTAGGACATTAATGGAAGCTGTGAGGGATTATGCAAGCTGAAAATATTATGAGATTGCAGACACCGTTTCGAGACGTCAAATTTTTATGATTTCCCGAGCTAGTGGCTTATAGTGGACCTTCTTCACCATGTTTTTAAGTTCAATGTTGCTAATTATGAGGATAGCAACTTCAATAATATAAACTAACAGCACGTTCCGATCCCAATACAAGTAGAAATATCCCCATACATGCAAAAGGGGGGTGTACATTTTTTTTTCATCAAATATAGTTATGTGGGGTATCAAATTAAAGGTCTCGGTTAGTACTTTTTGAGGCCAGTATTAGTTTTGACTTTTGCTGAAAAGGTGGGGAGTGCGGGGGGTTGAAAGTGGCCATTTTTTTAACGAACCCATTATCAGGAACTACCCAACCGAAAAATCTGGAAAAAATCAGGGGGCTGCCACTATATGGTACCTAGGCTCCGAAATACCCTCCATATCGATACCTGTTCAAATAAAGTTAATAATAGGATATTACTCTAATTTTTAGTAATTGACAGGAAAACCCCCCTTAAGTTCAGCCTAGAATCACAAAATTTTGCAGCAATATAGGCAACAGTATAGATCATGATCCTGCCAAATTTGGTGAAAATCGCACTATTACTAACAAAGTTATACTAGGTCAAATCTGCGCTCCTCTGCAAATTCAAGACTATGAATGTCAATATCACTTGAAAGTGGGTATTTTCACATAATATATGCATATTTTACGTGCTACATGCTAATGGGACAAATGCACATCCAAATCTCTTTATAAAAGAAATACACAAAACCTTTCATACCTGAAGCGTCTAGCTTCCGGTTTCCCGACTTGTTTCTGTCTAGCTTAAGCACAATGGGTCGGATCTTTTGCTACGGAATAATTTTTACGAGAGAATGGTTGCTCATGGCTATACTGTGACTTGTAGTTTACTTTTTTGATAAAAATTTTGAATCGCCCCAGAGCTCAATGCGGCAGGAGATCTGAGAACATTCTAAGTTCCTTGGTACCTCCTCCGGAGATTCCAAGTCCACTAGGACACTACGATAAAGTGCAGTCTTTGTTAACTCATTGAATACCACTCTGGTGTAGCATCCACTACCCTACCAACCATAACCGGCTATGACAGTAATTAGAAACCTCCTTTGATGTTATTGCACTTTATAAGGAAACAATTTCAAAATACCCGCGGATGTTAGTGTAGCTTATTAAAACAAAGTTGCCAGTTTCTCTCCGATGTCTTCAAATAATATAAAAACACAATTTTTCAATCCTTCGTACTTTATTATTCTCCGCTGCGCTAGACAACGTTTCTCAGAGAATTCAGGAAACAATGGAAAACACAAGCCATTAACGAAAGGGTGCATTCCTTCCCAGCTTCTTTTTTTTTCATGCAGCTCCATAATGAACCTGCTCCTCGGCGAAAATTAATTAGAACATGAAATAATTGTCTACCACGAATCGAATGCGATCCACAGACTAGCTGAATAAGTGAACGTAGAAGCAAGACCAAAAAGGACGTTTCAAATGGTTTTAATTACGACTCTGGTCACAAGGTAAACGGTTTTCCATGCCTTTATGGTGACTATACGATGGAGCTGACTGAAGTTCCAGCCTTCGCACATGGAAATTGGAGCAGTTTTAATGGGATTATGCAAATCGAGCAAACATTGTTTAATGAATGACAGGTTCAGCGAAGATACCGAGAAACAGTCGTTTTTACTGGGATATAAAAGTAAGTATAATAAACCTGTAAAACAGCCGACTTGGGGGCTTTATGGAAGTGGTAAGTCCGCAGTTTATTCCTTATTAAATGAATATAGGATGGGAACAGAAGTTGTATTCAAAGGTAAACTCAATTGCCCGTTCTCCTCTATCATCATCGGAATAAATAAGGAACGGAAAAAATATCCTTTAGTCGCGAAGGAACAACCATCGTCAAACGACAATTATTATTTTAATTATCTGGAACTTTCTCATTTTTACCACTTCGATGCCACAATGTTCCAATAGTATTGAGGTACCATCGCTGCAACCTTTATTGAGTACAGGCATCCCAACAGCTTTGAGAAGATTATCGAAATCCTGCAAAGTTTGGACTGAAATACGCTAGGACGGGAGAAAAAAAGTTTTAATTAGAAATTTCCTTGCAGGGATAGAAATTTAAACGATAGTTCGGTTACTTTGTTGAAACTGGGTGGTCACTGTGATGGAAGTAATCATTACTCGACTGCAATTAGCGTTTTGGAAAGTATAATCAAAATGACTAGTCCTTTTGGAGGGAGCGACCATTGCGTTCATTTTATGCAATAATTTTGGATGAGGTTCATTCATATTCGCTTGGAATTGTGTTTGTAATTTTCAGGTATTTTAAATAATGATTTCGCATTTACGGTAATGCAATTGGTCCTTCACAAAATCATTTTACTATTTCCTTTCGATTGCCACTTCTTTATTAGCCTTTATGTCACAACTCCCAATTCATAAAATTAGGTTTGATGGAAAGACCTTATCTTTCTCGAAAGAACGTGGGGAAATTGAAAATACCATAGTCGGGGAAGCACATTAAGTCCTTGAGGAAATTACATAATATAAACAATAAGATACTGTGTATTCGGGTGTCAATGGAACGACATTAAGTATTATTATGAGCAACACATCTAAAAAATTTTAAAATTCGCTTAGAAGCCTACAGAGTTCCCGATCTCAGATCGGGATCTCCCAAGATGCAAGAAAGAAATTAAGTTCAGTTGCGATAGTTATAGAAGACAGAAAATTTACTTTTGCTTTAGTCGGCTTAGGGTTATACTGCGGGTTTTTCGCCTATAATACGACTCATACCTATATCGTGTTTGTGTATACATATAAGAGAACAAACAACAACTGGTAACGCTTCTTTCGGGATGGGGATGAATTGTCCCAGCTCTGGACGTCCGCCTTCAATTCTAAAAAAATCGGATGCTTTGATTCCCGGTTGGTCCATTTCTATTGTAGAGGTGGGCCAGATTCTGACTACTTGTCTCTTTCCTAAAAGAGGGGTCCTTGGACTAATAACAATGGGTGTAAGTTATTCTCCATTTGATCCGGTCGAAGATCAACTGGATGCAAATCCTTCAATTCATAAAAAACCGCCTTAACAAAATTATGGAAAGGCATTCCTTCAATTTGGCTACAGCTCTGTGCCAGCCCTTCTGCAAGATCTCATTTGCGCTAAAAGTCCCACAAAAGTTAACCAGGTAGATAAAGATTATAATGGAGTACACAATCCACAATCCAAACCACAATCCAGAATTGAAGAAGCGATGTACCTGTATATAAGGACGATACTTAATGTTATGACTTTGTCATGACATAGGCACATTACTTAGAGCCACAAAAATTCGTGTCTCTACGCTAAATATTGGTATTCTCACTGGTTAAATGGAGCAACTTCCCCGGAAGAGTATTATCGCTGTCTACAAAAATTCAGTGATGTAGGGCCAACAGCTGTGACACAAAAAAGGGAAAGGTGATAAAAGTGACGTTAGTACAACTCAAGGAACGCACTGGCCCTCCGCGAATTAAGTGGTTGCAATTTTGTGAGGAGATAATTTTACTCTCGTTATTGCTGGCTATTATGAATACCAAAGATACAGGATCCGCCATCCATTGGCTTGGCAAGCGGTTCATCAATCAAGATTCTTGAAATAACGATATCTAAATGAGGATTATGAGAAGAAATTCCTCTATCATCATAAGTTCCTCGTTAATAAAACGCTGGCCATTTGATAGACAAACCGATCGCCGTTTCAAAAGCGGCTGCTTATAAAAATCTTTATGATAAACTGAAGATCCGGGACAGCACGGGAGATCTCTATCGCCTTGTCAAAAGCCGATGACAGCTCAGACAAGATATCGAACATTGTTGTTTTAATGACAAGGATGGTACTTTGCTTATCGCGACCTTCGCTGGATAGATGGCGGGAATTCTTTCAACAGATTTCAAAAGAAGAATTTTTTTTCCTTCGCATCCACAAGGATTGACTACATTTGAAGCGACTCAACCAGTCGCCACTACAGGTGCTCAGGGTCGCAGAGAGGAAGACAGCAACCCTGATGGCTAAACCAAAAAAGCCTATGTCTGTGGAAAACCTCCTTGTGGTGGCACCGGGAAACACTGTACTCATTTGGTTTGCTGGCCGTGATGCAATAGGCTAATGCTCCCTAGCCTCATTAGGGCGATCAAACCCTAGTTTGCAAGGGGACTCATTTGAAGTGGCTTCTGTCACGAAACTTTACCAGGTGTATACTGGAACGGGGATAGCCCCTGAATTCTCTTGGTTTAGGAGAAATCCTAGAGCGTATGAATTCAGTCCAGTCGTTTGCGGTCGGCCCCCTTGTTTAAGCTTCATGGGGGCTATGGTTACGTTCAAGTTAACAAGACACCTTCGGCCCGCAAACGTGGTGTTGCGGTTCAACACGGCTGTCATACTCCAAAGTTCGATAGAGATTTAGTTATGTCTTACATCCAACAGTATGTATGAACTCAGCCGCGCACTCAATATAAACTGGTATCGTTGCGCTCGTACCAGTGTGGTTCTGAGTGTGGATACAAAATCAATCCGTACATTAAGAAGATCGTTGGGTAAAGTCCACTGGACAGGTGCTCACGTAAAACCCATAGAGACGTAACTGTCGGCACCACACACCCGACTAATTCCAGTCAAGTCGGTGGGGAGCACCGTCCCCAGATTCTCGATAAGGGCGATGAAACGCGAGTCTGTAATGTTACTCATCTGAACTGAATCTTGCCAAGAGACTTCACCGAAGGTTATCTGGTGGCATTGAAAACGGAATGGCCCTTTGAAAGTTTATGCTCCACGAAAATACCTGGAAGGTGTGTTCTCGGGTCGGCGGAGACGTACGGGCACTATTCCCTGCCCACTTCGCACGGGATAATGAGCCGTTCATTGAGCGGAGGAACATAGCAGCTGAGCTCGACGGGTTGTGCTCCTCGTAACGCTTGTCGTCAGAAGCACCTTTAATTCCGTAAGATGGAAAGACATTCTAGGCACAGTAGACAATACTTTCCACGTGCCGAACTATCTCCTACATACTGACTATCTAAGGAACCGCTCTCTGTTCTCTGAAGCGGTAGAGGGTCAAAGGAGAATTGAGGTCACGTCGGGGGTAACACAGGGATCCATACTAGACCCGGGCCTCTGGAACGCGTCCTATGATAGTCTACTTAAACTCGACATGCCAGAAAAGTCGCGTTGGTCGGTCGGTTATGCAAATGATGTCGCGGTGCTTGTTGTTGGACGCACTGTCGAGCTGGCGCAAGGCAGACTTGGCACATTGATGCGACGGGTAAGCGGATGGATGACTGCTCATGATTTCAACTTTGCATTGGAAAAAACCGAAGTAGTCAGAGCAGAGCGGGGGTATGTGCTATTGCTCTTGGCAAGGAGGTATATCGTAAGCGTTTCGTGTAAGTACAGAGATTGGGAGCTTTGCGGGTGGCGTCTGCGTACCGCGCTGTCTCTCAACCGGCCGTGATGGTGATCGCGGAAGTGATCCCCGTTGCTATTCTTGCTAAGGACCGTAAAGCAATATACAAATGCAAAGGAGAAGTGCCAAGGGACATGGTTGCTCGTGAAGGATGGCAATGCACCTTAGATGGCAAAATGAAACTAGACGCAGATGGACTGCGTCAGTCATTGACAAATGTACTTTCTTTTGATTCTGAAATCATCACTTTGCTCACATCCCACTTAACCTCCACTCCATTCTCAGGAGACTGACCAATCTCATCGATCGTCATGGAAATTTTGGGAGTGCACAACGATGTATCGAACTATAATACTTCGGAATGATCATTGTCCGTATTAAACCAAAGAGAATAAATAGAATGCCCTTAGTTCCATTGTATTCTTCTTTTAGAAGATTCTGAACCATCTAGAGTGTCTTCAGATCCTTTAGTGAAATCTGGCGATGCCGATAAGTGCTTGAATCTTCTTTTCTATTAGGACTCGCCGATTTTGATATGGTCGATTCAGGACGTTTGCGTAGAATTTCCTCATAGATATCTAAGCGATCTATCGCTGACTTTGCACCGTCTTAGTTTACCTTGCAGCATCATTAATCCAATATCGGAACCATCATAGACCAAACTGAATAGGTTTCTAAATGGCTTATGGTAGCTAATACCTTCCTGAAACAAAGGAATATCTACGGTTGGTGGACTGCGTCAAGATAATTTCTTCCTCATAATGGAAAAGTTTTAGCTTTATCCACTAACCATCGATTTATCCTCAGGAACCTCGCTTGCCATGCTTGTGGTATTCTTTTTCTCTTCTCTCGCCCGCTCCTTTGAATTACTACTTTTAAGCTATGCCTGGTAGGTCCTTGTTGTTCCTCTGCCACCAAGGATGTGTATAATCTTTTGGGCGTATCTATTGGGCGTCCGTCAGTGAATATCAAAAGAATGATTTGATATACAGGGTGCGGCAGCATAACTTCCTTTTTTCAAAACTCAATAAAAACTATTGTATGCATCGGAAAATATTTATTTATTTTTTATAATGTAGGTACATGTCTAAAGTTTTTATTTACATTGTTTTGAAGATCAAATCTGTTAGGTGACGTCCCCCATTCTCCATACATTGCGTAAACCGATTTCTGGCGTTTGTCATGACTCTTGTTAGCATAGCAGGTGTTACGTTGGCAATTTCTTCTTGGATGTTGGTCTTCAAATCTTGTAGGGTTCTTGGATGGTTCACATAAACACGTGATTTCAAATAACCCCATAGAAAAAAAATCACAAGGGTACAGATCGGGAGAGCGTGCCGGCCATTCCAAACCGTCTCTAATTGAGATAAGGCGCTCTGGAAAGTGTTCCCTCAAAACAGCCATCGATGCTCTTGAAGTGTGTGCTGTTGCACCGTCTTGTTGGAACCAAGTGTCCCTCAAATCCAAATTTTCTAGCCGTGGCAAAAAAAAATCTGTAGCATGTTTACATCATCATCATCAACGGCGCAACAACCGGTATCCGGTCTAGGCCTGCCTTAATAAGGAACTCCAGACATCCCGGTTTTGCGCCGAGGTCGATATCCCTAAAAGCAGTCTGGCGTCCTGACCCACGCCATCGCTCCATCTTAGGCAGGGTCTGCCTCGTCTTCTTTTTCTTTTTCTACCATAAATATTGCCCTTATAGACTTTCCGGGTGGGATCATCCTCATCCATACGGATTAAGTGACCCGCCCACCGTAACCTATTGAGCCGGATTTTATCCACAACCGGACGGTCATGGTATCGCTCATAGATTTCGTCATTGTGTAGGCTACGGAATCGTCCGTTCACTGTCACTGTAACCTCATTTTCCTCAAAAAACCAGGTACCAATAATTCCAGCTGAGGAAATTGCACACCACACTGTGACTTTGGGTGAATGCAAAGGCTTTTGATGCAATTCTCGAGGGTTGGTATCAGCCCAGTAGCGCATGTTTTGTTTGTTAACCGACCCACACAAATGAAAATGGGCTTCATCGCTAAAAAAAACAATAGCACCCTCGGGAACGACATCAAGAAGAAGCTCACCCGCGTTCATCCGAGAATTGAAGTCACGTTCTGAAAGTTCCTGCACTATCGCCATCTTATAGGGATGAAAATGAAGATCATCACGGAGAATTCTTCTCATAGAATGATCGGATAGTCCAAGGGCAGATGCGTGTTTGCGCGCAGAACGTCGTGGCGATCGCAACATTGACGCTCTCACTGCTTCAATGTTCTCAGGTGATCTAACGGGCCGAGGGACTCCAGTTCTTCCTTTTGTCACACTTGCAGTTTGTCTGAATGTAGTGACCCATGTAACAATTGATTTGCGGTCTGGTACGGGAGCCAACGGGGCTAAATTAAAGCGATTCCGAAATGCACGCTGTGTTGCAATAACCGAACATCCGCTTGAAAAGTAAACCTCAACGGCAAAGGCACGCTCCTCACTATTCCAACGCATGATGGCGACTGAACCTGCTGCCGCACCCTGTACAACATATCTTGCAGTTGAGCAATTTTTTAAAAAAAATAAACGACAATGGCCGCTATTCTTTAAGGCAACGCGCGTGTGTCGCAATTACAAAATCGATGAATAGTAAGGCTACCGCAAACCAGAATTATACAAAAAATTTGGCGCAGTAAATAGTTACTGCCAGGCACTTCCAGCAAGGTGTACGCAGTAACCGCAAAAGTCAGTAATTGGAAGGGTCTTCATAAGCGAAGAATTCACGATTTACAAATGGTAATACTATAAACAGTACCAAAATGATTGAAACAAATTTTTAAGGTTGTTCAAAACAAAACCTTATTAAAATCCGTTCACGATCTGTTTGTCTGCCACACGTACTTTTCGCAGAGACGGTCACGCCTATTGAGAGGATACTGTATAGAAAGGTTGCAACTGTGAACCCCCAACACGTGCGCCAAACTACTTTGTACCACGTTGAACTTAAGGGGAGGTCCGCATACACCTAAAAGGGCAACGCAATTTTTTTTCACCGAATATAGCCATCAACTAGGGATATCAAAGGATTAATACTTCTTACAGCAAAGTTAGTTTTGACGTTGGTTACAAAGGGAAAGAGAATGGAGGTCCAGAAAATGTTAAAAACTGGACAAAATTAAAAGGTCCATGCGAACGGTATCTGGGACTGAAAGTACTCTCCGATACGATATCTGCTCAAAGAAAGTTAATAATAGTATATTTTATATTTTGAAAATTTACTGCGAACTTCCTTAAGTTCGTCTTAGATTCATAAAATTGTTATGTAATATATCAAATATTATGTATAGCATATTCTTTTTCTACAGCCTTTGTCCTGTTCGCAAGTGGGGTCGGTTCGTTGTGCTCAGTTTCGAAATTTTGTTTTAACAGACGCCTGATTTGGATGCAATCGCGAGGTTTTAAAATTCCCATCCAACGTATCAAGCCACCGTTGTTCGGGTCGGCCTACTGGCCGCTTACCATCGACTTCGATATTCAGACCAATCTTAGGGAGTGGATTCGCATTAGCACGAATTTGGTGACTATAGCATCGACAGTGCCTCTCTCGCAATTTTTCCACGATCGGTGTAACCCCATATCGATAGCCGATGTCTCATTTCGGATATGATCAAAACGCATCATGTAAGGCGCCGTTCATTATCTTTTATAGTCGGAAACCACTTAGAATCATAAAGAGCGACATGATGGACTACATTGCGGTAAATTTTGGATTTGAGACGTTCGTTGATGCGATCACAATATCAGAACCCCAGTTGTGGAACGCCACTTCATCAATTCAATCTGAGACCGTGTTGCATGAGGCGATCATTCTATTTTTGGACAAGTTGCTCGAAATTAATTTTGCTATTAGATTCTAGGAAAATATCATCTGCATAAAGCAGTGTATAGGGTGCTGGACGTTGGATGTCCTGCGTGGTAGTGTCCATAACAAGAGCAAAGAGGGGTGGTGAGAGGGCGCTTCCTTGATGAACACCAACCGAGACACGAAGCGGTTTTGATACACCTGCCATACTTCGAACTTAGTAGAGCAATTGAACCCAGCGCACGAATTCTTCTGGCACTAAGTGTTGACGTAGAGTATACCAGATGAGTTTGTGTGCCACACGGTCAAACGCTTTCTCCAGATTCAGAAATGCAAGTAAAGAGGATGATGCTTCCCACGGTGTTTCTACATGAGTAACCGCGCGGCGTGAATTGCGTCAATAGTTCCGCAGTTCTTGATAAGTCCGGCTTGATTCACGGTTATTTCAACGATTTCGCGCATACGGTTATCAAGGATGCGTTCAAAAATCTGCATGGTATGGGAAAGTAATCGGATCGAACGCTAATTTGAAGATTCTGCTGAACTACCTTTCTCTCATATTTGTGTGGTATTTTCTTGCCACTCAGATGGTGTTTTCTTTCCCGAATAACTCGATTAACGAATTCACTGAACCATCGTGTTGGGTGCCAGCTCTTCCCTTTCCAGTGCTTAGATTCAATGTCGTCAGGTTCTGTTGCTTTCACCGATTTGATGCGTTTTAGTGCTTCGTCGACTTAAGTGGCGTTGACAAGTGAAACTTCTTCAAATGTTGGCAATGCTTGTGAAAGTGGAGGATGAACATATTTTTCAGTTGAAATCTACTCGAAATATTCGCACTATCCATCAGTCGCGTCTCGACGGTCAGTAACCAAAGTACCGTTCTTGTCATTAATGTAACAAAAATGTCCAATATCTCGAGTGTGTTGGTGTCGGCTTTTGACAAGTCGATGCAGATCTCTCTTGCCATCCCGAGAGTCCAGTTTGTTGTAAAAATCTTTGTAATGGACCGCTCGGGTGACAGCGACTGCTTTCTTTTTTTTCTTTTTACGGACCTTCATTTCAACATTGTAATTCCAAAGACAAATATTTCGGCTGATGAACCGCTTACCTGGCTTGGTGAACCCGAAGGTTGCATAAGCCCTTTTGTGGACTGTGTCGTTAATTTGGTTTCACGATTCTTTCACATTCACAATGGTTGGTAACCGTGTAAATGAGATCAATTCTTCTCACGAAATCACCATCATTTAATGTGCGGTGGGCCTGTGCATTCCTCACGTTGTTTTATTGGTGGGTTGTTTCGCAAGACAGCAATAAACGGCCGATATTGAGGTTCGATGGCGTTGTAGGGAATGTCTTGAAATCAGTGACGATGGCAAAATGTCGGCATATTCCGGCGAAGTTAGTGGATACTAAATACGGAACTACGGGTTACGCTAGTAAAAAGATAGTGGTGGAAAAATGGAGACTTCGACCAAGGATGATTTCACAGCTACAGTTCGTCTGATGTTCGTCTATGGTTCTGTCGTAATGGTCGCTTGTGCTGCGCATAGGTATAATGGGATGACGCTTAATAGGACCTAAGAAACCGTTGTTGGGTGCATTGATCTAGCTATGTGTCCCTCCGTGGTCCTAAAATTAGAGTATGTCAGCACATTCAAAGCGGAGATACTGATGATACGGGAGGATAGCCCACAGATGGTGCGGGAACCGACATCTAAACAACCGGGAGTCAAGCCGGTATCAAAACTTTAGATCCAGACACGGACTGAGCAATCAAAGTCTCCCCACTCTGGGTTGCCGGGCTCAGAATTATGGAGAAGAATATGTCAACGAACTGAAATTCTATTCGTAGATTAGTCGCTAATTCCAAAGGTCTACGACAAGGGGATGCCCTATCATGCGTCCTCTTTAACCTGATGTAAATGCAAGACGTACGATCCACTTTAAGTCCACCCAACTACTGGCCTATGCTGACGATATTGACATCATGGGAAGAACTACCCGAGACGTAGAAACTGCTTTCATCCAGATCGAGCAGGCGGCGATTGGCGCGAGATCTTGGGCTGCACATCAACGAAGGCAAGACAAAATATATGGTGGCAGCGTCAGCACCAAAGACGCACCAACCAACAACATCAAACTGCACTGGCCAAACAGGAAGAATAAGGATAGGAGAATACAACTTTGAGACCGTTGACAATTTCTCCTATCTAGGGTCGAAAATCACAACCGATAACAACGACGATGATGAAATCCGCGCACGGTTGTTGTCAGCCAACAGAGCCTATTTCAGCTTACAAAAACTGTTCCGCTCGAAACGCCTCACCATAGGGTCAAAGCTCTTACTGTACAAGACTATGATCTTGCCAGTCCTCATGTATTCCTCGGAAACTTGGGTTCTTAAGAAGAAAAATTGCGAACTCTTGACGGCGTTCGAGAGAAGAATCCTCCGAAGAATTTTTGGCCCCCTACATGAGGATGGACGATTCCGTAGCCTACACAATGACGAAATCTATGAGCGATACCATTATCGTCTGGTAGGTGGGTGGGTCACTTAATCCGTATTGATGAGGATGATCCAGACCGGAAAGCCTATAAGGGCAATATCTATGGCAGAAAAAGAAGACAAGGCAGACCTTGCCTAAGATGGAGCGATGGCGTAGGTCAGGACGCTCAGGACAGCTTTTGGGGATACCGAATTGGTGGACCCCGGCGCAAAACCGGGATGTCTGGAGTTGATGATGGTGATGAATTCCAATTAAAGTGCGCTCAGTACCCTTGCGGGATTCGAGAAGATTACAACTCTTGCCAAACAGCTGAAATTATGAGCCAGATATGTATGAATGCCTACAGGATCACATCGATCTGCACGAAGGACTGTCCAATTGAGTACTATGCCGCCATGACCAGAATGCCCAGCTCTGGCCATAGTCAGGACTGGAATTGCATAATATTGAAATAGACTATACATAATACAATGTTTCTTTGAGAAGGGTTACGTTTGTTCTCATTTCCTTTTTGAGTTCATTGATTTACCTGGCTTAGGATTAAAATATTATTGAAATGATTCTATTGAGAAGACCTTTTAGACTCCGGTCCTGATGAAAACTTAATATGGTTCTCAATGTTAACAAAAAAAAATATTTTCTCAAATACCAACTTCTCTCCGCAATTCATCTTCAATCGGGTATATGTACTGCAACAGATTCATCTGGAATTTCTTTCCTTACGACATACCGTGAGCAGTAATTTGTCTTCCAGACATAATACATACTCAAACATATCACATATAGTTCCTGGCGTCCCATTCAGTGTCACACGTCAGTATTTTCATGGAAGAGGACGCGTGACATGGAGCAACTGCGACTGCGGATTCGGCGTTTCAACAAACCACGGAGACCATTAAGTCATAATGATTGTCATGTCGAATCAATTCTATTGTCGTCTGTAGACGCTGGAGATGGAGGATGTAATGGATATTATTGTGGTTACAACATCCCTTTTTCAGATGCACTGCATGCACTTGGAATTTTAAGTTGCATCCAAAGCGATGAAACATGACACCGAAGAGCTATGAATAGAGTAGGAATACTGCACCTGACTCTTTTGGATAAATTTAGTCTAAAAGGGATAATGGATCTGGAAATGAAATTGTGTACATTCCTACATTATTTGCTGGGTATATTTATACGAACATATACATTATTATTTAGTCATGTGAGCTTGTAAGATGTAATCAAAGATATTTCTTGTAGAACTTTTTATTTTAAGTGGGAATAGTACGAAGTAAAAATTTCAAGGTCCTAAGTTTCTAAGTTTGTGTTTCACAATATAATTAAAAGATGATACTTGTGTTAATCTAGGTTGAGAACTCTCCTTTTTCTTGCAGAGTGGTAAAATTACATATTTAATTAGGTGTGTGTGCGCAGCATGCGTTTGGCAAAACCAACCTCAATTTTTCTCTTTTAATTTCTCATGCGCTTTTCTTGATATGAAATCGCGCCTAATGTGGGAATCAAGCCCGTGTATCATATGTTTTGTTATGGGGTATGTGTAATGGTGGGACTTAAGAATATACTTAAAGTCTCCCTTGTTTGTTGTAAGAGACGACCAAAAGGGATAGAAATTTGTGGACCAGCAATATGCAAATTTCGAAATTTTATTGTTCTCGAAACATCAACAACGTGGATAAGGACTGGCTATCAAAAACGGACTATCATTTTTTTCTGGAATGTGCGCAGGCTCCTCGACAACGGTAGCGAGGATTCTCAAAACGCTTGCTTTCTCCAACTTGAGCTTGATATATACTTCACATTCTGGGCCTAAGTGAAGTAAGATGCTGGGATTTTGAAGAGTACTCCTCTCTCCCTTGCCAGGCTAATGGGATTATGCTTTTGTGCTCTACAAAGCCAAGTGGTAGCAGACACGAATCCGGTGTCGGGTTGTTTCTGATGGCTACCGAAAGGCGCGCTCTCCAAAACTTGGGGCCGTTTTCTGATAGACTTCTATCTGTAAGATTCCGGTCCAACTTAAGGAGCACCACAATTGAACAGTGCAATGCCCCAAAGGAGACTTCCGATATACTGGAAAAAGATACTTTCTGCTAGCAATTACACCCATTTCGAGCGAGGCTTCCTAAAAATGACATTGTGATCATGATGTGTGATCTGAATGTCAAGGTGGGCTCTGACAATACCTTGCTCGGACGTGTGATAGAGAAACACGATCTTTGCGACCGTAACGATCATGGTGGTAGGTTCGTTCATTTCTGTAACTTACACCGCTTCGTCATTTATGGCACACTATTCGAGCACAGAGCCAGGCATAAGATCAGTTGTGTTTCGACTGAAAGGCACCGTACTACTGTTGTGCAGCAGAAATAAATTTCGAATGTTGTTAATTCGATTGACAGATGCAACCGCCCGTGTTCTTCGTGGTGGAGTAGGCCTTGATTTGACAAGAAAAGTAATTGAAGTTAAATCAAGGCCTACTCCGCCACGGAGAACACCGGTGGTGGCATCTGTCAATCGAATCAACAACATTCGAAATAAAAAAGAGTAACGGATCTAAAAATTAAAAAAAAACCATTTCCGAGAATTCGATCTTCAGAGCGAAATATTTTGTGACTCCTAGTTGGATCATGTTGACATGATCAATCTAAAGAAAAGAAAATTCAATGAAGGAAAACAAAATTCTCAGATCCCATTACTTGTGTGACTGAGAGCAGTTCGTTTGCAGTGACTGAGGCCGTTCAACAATTGGCGAATGCGAAAATTGAAAGTGTCGACTATTCACACTGTCAGAAGACTCCGTCAACGTTGTTGCAATTCTGACTCGCGGTAGCGAACCCATCATTTACCACGTATCCAGACTCATTCGGAGAGCCGGAGCATCAGAAGTCCAACGAGCGCGACCACCTTTCAACATTCGCAGCAGTAATATAGACAACGCACGATTATTTGGCAACTGCGGCCTCAAACCCAAATAAGACCACAACTGACTTCATCTCAACAACCACCACAGCATCATTTGCTATCACAGATGCAAAAACAGCCGTCTCATCCGCAGCAATCAGTGGTCTCGATTGGAAATTTAGTTGGGCCGATGTCGACGACGTTGGCAAATGGTTTCAATTCGTCAACCCCAAAATCGCCCAAGGAATAAAAACAACTTGTTATAATTGTTGAAATATTTAAAAAAAACTAACCTTAATAATCATCATAAAATCACCACAAGAGATGGCATCGATACTCTTTGGATTTTCGCCATTTTGGCGTGTTTGCATTTTGGTCTGCGCATCAGGCGTCTGCTTCCGGGTGCGTCGGTGGTGTTTACTTTGTTATGCCGATTGATAATAAAGACGCGTCAGGCCCATCGGACCCTCAAGTGACCGCCCTCGCTGTGCGCGTCCCTCCCTTTTGGCGACGGAATCCAGAGCTGTGTTTCGACCATCTGAAAGTGCAATTCCAGATGTCCGGAATCAGGGCGGACATGACAAAATTTAATTATACCATTGTGGACCTGGATGAGGAGTCCATACTCTTGGTGGCCGATATCGTAAAATCGGCCTCTTACACCGTATTGAAAACAGAGTTGATCAAGCGCCTGTCGATAAGTGAGTCAACTAAGCTGGATCACTTCCTGGCAGGTTTGACGTTGGGCGATCGAACTCCCCGCTAATTGCTTCGCGAAATGAGACAATCGGGTCCTCGCGTTCGTCTCCAGTTCTTTGGAGGCGCTGGCAGCTGTGGCTGACAAGATGCATGAGGTGCACGCGCAACACACGATAGCGGCCGTTCAGCAGCCTTCAGATGAATTAGGCGAGCTGAAGCGTGAGATGGTCGCTATTGTGGTCAGCATGGCGGAGATGAGGGCGACGCTGGACGCTCAGCGTTCGGGCGGCAGGTCGCGAGCTCGGTCTACTGCTCCAAAAGGCAGGTCGTCAGGACAGCCTACGGACCAAAGCATTTGTTGATGGCATCGCAGATTTGACGAAAAAGCTGTAAATTCGCGCCTACCTTAAAAAACTAGGTCCGCGGGGGGTCCTGGCGATGGCCACCCAGAACACAGCGCCACGTCGCTTAACAATTTACGACCTTCTCAGCAGGCGCATTGTAGACACTGGTGCCGAGGTTTCGGTTCTTCCCGTACCCCAGCACGATCGGCTATTCCCTCAGTTTTTAAAACTTGCGGCGGCAAATTGCTCGCGTATTAACATCTATGGGTACAGGCAAGTGGGTGTGAGTCTTGACTTGCGTAGGACGTTCCCGTGGCGATTCATCCTGGCGGATGTCAGCTTTCCCATTTTAGGCGCAGACTTCTTGCATCACTATGCGTTGCTAGTGGGCTTGCAGAACAGGTCCCTTATAGACTCCACAACCAAACTTTATTCGTCAGGCCGAATCTCATCTCTTCCCAACAACAATCTTTCCGTACTTTTGGAGATTATGTGGGCTGAAGGGGCTATCCGCGCGATTGACAAATCCCGACAACAACTGGCTGATGCCACCCTCTTGGCATTTCCTCTACAAGATGCACCCCTAGCCGTTTTTGTTGATGCCTCTGACATCGCAGTAGGTATTGCTCTTCACCAAAAGGTGAATCAAGTCTGGCAGCCGTTGAGTTTCTTTTCTAGACAGTTAAACTCGCTCCACGGAACGACAGCACCAACGATCGAGAACTGTTCGCCGCGTACTTGAGCGTTAAGTACTTCCGCTTCTCCCTAGAAAGCAGGCCGTTCACAGTGTTCACGGACCATAAGCCTCTCACATATGCTTTGAAGCAGAAGCGCGACAAAGCGTCTCCTCGTCAGCTTCGACACATGAGCCTTATAAGTCAGTTCACCTCAGACATACAGCATATGTCCGGTAAGGACAACATAAATGCTGAGCTTTGTTACGTGCCTGCGAGGTTAACATCCCCGCCTCACGGGACTTCTCGGCTATCGCTAAGGCGCAGGAGGATGACGCAGTACTTCAGAGCCTCAAATCCAACCCCAAAATGCAAATTTCGGGAGTTGCCCATCTTCGGTTTGAACCTCTCTATCAGCTGCAAATACTCGGAAAAGGGACCCCGGCCATACATTCCGGTCACTTTTCGGTTAGTCACCGAGAAATACTTCTGGCCGTCCATGAATAAGGACATCAACTCCTGGTCCGAAGAGTGCATCGCATGCCAGAAGTGTAAAATCACCAGGCATGTAAGAAAAGAAGTGGGCTCATTTCCCCGCACTACCAAGCGGTGCCACATCTTACACCTCGACATCGTAGGCCCTTTGTGAGACTTGCACGGTTTCAGGTATTGCCTCATAATCATCGACAAGGTTTGCGCGGTGGCCTGAGGCAATACTTCTGAAGGACATTACGGCGCAATCTTGTGCCGAAGCCCTCTGTCGAGAGTGGATCCCTTGCTTTGGTGTTCCTGCAGTGATCATCACTGACCAGGGAATGCAATTTGAGTCCACTTTTTTTTTGGAGTTAGGCAAAGTCCTGGGGTTCAAACGCCAGCGGACTACTGCATACCACCCGCAATCCAATGGGATGCTAGAGCGTTGGCACTGGGCGCCGAAAGCCGCCATTATGGCCCGCGACGATCCGTCCTGGACTCAGGTCTTGCCTCTCGTCCTACTTGGCCCCGCGGAGCTGGTATAGGGGGAGAACTCAAGGCTCCCAAGTGATCTGGTCTTCGACAAGAGATCGGGTCGTACAGACTCGGGAGTGCTGCGTCTGCTGAAAGACTATCACCACCTCCCACCCGGCACACATCCGTACCTGCCTGCACTCCTAAGGAGCTGGACACGTGCACGCACGTCCTGGTCAGGACGGATGCTGTCCGGAAGCCGCTGCAGCATACGAAGGCCCGTACCGTGTTTTCGAGCGAGGAGAGCATTTCTTCCAGCTCGAGATTGAGGGACATAAAAATGTTGTCTCCTTTTCCAGGAGTTCAGTTGCTGAAACTTCTAGGTTTCATCTGGGGGCGGAGTGATGTGGCGCAGCAGGGTTAACAACATTCGAAATTTCTTTCGATTGTTGTTAATTTGATTCACAAATGCCACCAGCGGTGTTCTCCGTGGTGGAGTAGGCCTTGATTTGACGAGAAGTTAAAAAGTTGAGTTGACATGAGATTTTCAATCAAGCAGAGCTAATTATAAAAAGTTGAAAAATTTTTCGAGTCAGAGAGTCTCGTTAATTATTCCTTAACTTTGAGAGAGTTTCACTAATTATTCTTTAACTTTCCTGTATATTAATAAAATTATTTAAGCTGAGTTTCTACGATTATTTTAAAATATCAAGGTTCTGAATTGAAAGCAGTTGCTAGCGATATTCATATTTAATATCTAGAAGAATGTTTCAATCAAACCGTACAAGACTAAACGACCAATCAGATCGAGCATTGCGCCGTGCTGTGCTCGAACTCCGATTCCATGTAGTCGCCAATCTTTCGATGGTCCTGTGGAGAATGTTAACGGTTGATTTCTCATCCACGATGATGAGCAAGAGGAGGAAAGAACACTTTGCCATGGTTCTTAATGTTAAAAAAACAATTTTTCGATGCCATGACCATCGCGATTCGCATTTGCGTGCGTCCGACATGCAAGTTTTTCGCTACGACATAAATGCACTAAAACGGAGTAAAGACGCTGGGCGTAACGGTCATAGTTATTATATTTATCGCTGCACCTACAGTGACTGCAGATCGGTTGCTGCCACTCGTACGAAAATCTTGGGAATCCGAGACCTCTCCCAGCATGTGGAACAAGGAGATGTGAGAGTGTTTCTGGTGTGCTCTACTAACAGCTATTATCAGAGCGACATGTGATGGCGCAAAACGAGTTGCACAGAGGTAAAGTCTCGAAGGATTTTGAGATCAAAAGCGAAGTCCGGCAGGGTTGCATTCTGTCACCGATATTATTTCTTCTTGGTATCGATTACGTTCTTCATATTTCCTCGTCCGGAAGAGTTGGAGGACATGACATCTTTCCTCAAACAACTGACTACCCTGATGACATCTGTTTGTACTCTCACCGGGTCATGGGCCTTGGTCAAATGGCTCTGGATTTGGAAAGGAACGTAAGTAGAATTGAACTGAAGATAAAAACCAATTAAACTAAGGTTTTCAGTCTGACAGGTCATCGCACGCTCTCTATCTGCATTAATGGATAGAGCATCGAAACCGTTGAAAAATTTGTAAATTTAGGAATCATGGTTCCTGCCGACGGTGGCACCGAACTGGATGTTACCCCACCCATTAACGCGGCTAGATCTGCTTTAGCTGCCCCTTTCAAAATCTGGAAATGCAATTATCTCAAAAGCAAGATGCAGATGATGTCTATGCTAGTAACCTTTCTGGGTTGCTATATGGAAGTAGCATATGGAGTAAACTCCACTGTTACTCAAAAGTTTTTACGTCAACAGTCTTCTGCCCCGTGTTATCCGAGTATGCAGACGAAAAACTGGGCGCATAGGTCTGTCATTCGTATGCGGTGATCGGAAGACATAAGTGCCAATGATATGTTACATATTAAGGAGAGGCGATAATTTCATTGCTGGCTACGCCACGCAGCGAAATCCTCTTTCCCAATATGGGCAACGGGTAGGTCGTACCAAGGACAGTTGGTGCAGAACAGTAGAGAAGGAGTGCAGGAATCTCAGGATATTGTGGGGGGAGTTGAAGCGCATTTCTGGAAATCGCGAACAATGATGCGTATATGTCGCTGACGAGCTATACGCCAGCAAGGGAAAATGACAACAATGTATGTACATACGTGTAATGAATTTTATATTTAATGATGTTCAAAATGGGTATGTAGCATCTACTATTGTTAGCACCTTGGACAGAATTTCCCAACATAGGAAAAAATACCGTATTTTAAACCTCGTAGGCGCCTAAGGACAGCTCAGAAGAACTATCGATTGTCGGGTGCTTAGTCTCTTTGTTTTTAAAGGCGGGTTGAATTCTTCTATGTTTAATTCTCTCTCATGTAATATGAAAAAAAACCTTGTGTCCTGGCTCCAGCCCATTTAGGAAAGATGTACCAAGCCTTTCTCGAAAACTTAAGAAATACATAGGAATGCAACTTTTTGTTGTAAATGCAGTTCTTAAGAAAAGATTAGCAGATGCCGAGCGGGTGATATCTTCGAGATGCATTTTCCATTTTATTTTTATAACTATAATTTATATTACAATCGAAATTTAGTGTTATCCAGAGAATTCTGGTAATGGATAAACAGGCACCATTGGGGGTGGCAACCTACAGATTTCTTCGATTTTTTACTCGAACATGATTTCCTTCTTGGGAACAGGAAAATTTATAGTATAATTAGAAATTTAAGATAGAACAAAGCTTATCGCAACATTCGCGAAATTCCATTACAAAAGAAAGTAAGGAGAGAGCGACGATATAGTCATCTCGCAACAATCCCCAGTTGATATCTACTGAAAGCAAAAAGAAGGAATAATTGGAAGCGATAATCTAACTATCAATGCCCTCGAGCGGCCTAGGAGAACAAAACACATTTTCGCTGCTCTTTGTTGAAACTACCTTAGGAAGAAGTTTATAAGCCAGTGATTTTCCTTCACTTCACGCCTCCTTTTCCGTTTGAAAAAAAAAAAAACAAATAAACTGAGCCGGTTTAACTACTGATCTTACGGTACGATTAAAAGGACTCTTTTACGTATGTTGCAAGTTATGCACCTTCTGAAGTTAAAATCCTTGGGAGGAAGTTTTTCTCTTTCCTTTCGCCTCTTGGTTATATTGTATATTAATCGTTGCGCTGAAATTTATATCTTTTTCAAGCCAACAAAAAAGCATCTAATTCAAAATAAGTGGGAGACTGGGTGCTTGGGTCTTCGGTATGCAAGCTTTGTAGGTACATAGTACGTAGTTTGTACGCGAATAATAGAATGTGTGTATACGGGATTAGTTACTTCAATCTGATACTGATGCTAAGGCAACTTTTACTTATCCACAATTGAGTAGAATCCCTGAGAAACGCCTTCTGAACCAACATGGTTTTGCTCCCAAGCCCAATCTCCCTCTCAACGTGGTGATAATTGTGTGTCCTTCTTTAATGAAAAACTGCAGACGGAGAAGAATGAAGTCGAACGACAAATTTGATCGACTGGTCTTCCAGGTTGGGGAATAGATAGAGGTGAGAAAAAAGGATTGATTTTGTAATGGCGCATTTTGTAATCTAGCGTAAAGACCAAACCCTGTCCCAGTATCACAAGAGATTCGCTAGACATGTAACGGTTCACTATATTATAACAGTGAACCTTATCAGTCAGTCCTTGTAGATGATTTCCTAATCAAAATAAAATGCTGCTTTTATCGGCTTTGAACACTCCAATGACAACAGACTGCTGATTATTCGGCTAGAAATGTCATCCGAAATTCTTGTTAAAAATACTTGAAAGATATCCATAAACAAACGTGCGTCTCTCCAGATGGGACTACTTTCAACCAAACTGACCACGTGATAATCGAAAGCCGTCACCACTCAGTCTTCATGAATGTTGAATAACTGCCATAAACTGGCAATTCATCGGTGGAATTGTAGCTAAACTGGCTAAATATAGAGGCGACAAACTACACCAAGTGGTCCACCAGCCTGTTTTCAAGGTTTGACACATCGAATCAACGCCTGATGATCGGAAACGGGATGTTATGTGGTGGTGAGCCAAATTATTGATGTCGAAACTCTTTCCATCACTCCGTCCTTTAAGGTGAACTTTTCTCCTCCCATCTTTCTCCAAGAAGGAAATTGGATATCACCTTTTAAATGCTAACTATGGGACTATAAAAAATCATATCAAAGGCAAAACAAGTCGGGAAACCGGAAGCTGCATACTTCAGGTACGAAAGGTTTTGTATATTTCTTATATAAAGACACATGTATTTATTCCATTTGTACCTAGTACGTAATATATGCATATATTACATGAGAATTTCCACTTTCGGCTGATATTGATATTCAAAGTATTGAATTTGAAAAGAAGCGACAACTTTGACCTATTATAACTTTGTTTTTCGCTTAACTTGGCAGGATCATGCTCTATCTTACAGCATACATCACTGTAATTTCGTGGTGCTAAGATGAACTTAAGAGAGGTTTTGCAAAGAATTACTAAAAATTATAGTAATATGCTATTATTAACTTTATTTGAACAGATATCGCTATGGAAGTTATTTCGGAGCGTAGGCACCATATAGTGGCAACCTCCTGATTTTTTCTGATTTTTCGGTTGGCTAGTTTCTCCCCACCTTTCCAACAAATGTTAAAACTAATACCGGCTTCGGGAAGTACTAATCGAGACCTTTCATTTGATACCCCTGACTATATTTGGTGAAAAAACAATTTACACTTCCCTTTTGCATGTATTGGGACCTCTCCTTAAATTCGACGTAAAAGGATGTAACTCACTGTATGCGTGAGCATTCACATTTCTCACCTTTCCACCAAATTTGCTGTCAATTGCTGTAACAGCCTCTGACCAAAGAGGGTGCGACAATTGAGCTTGTCTCCGAAAAAAAGGTGAGGAGCAGGTCTTTAAACGAAATGAAATGGCTAAATTAAGTCACTTACTGATGGAGGTAAATTTTGGTGGTTGCGGGTGAAGTCAACTGCTGCATGGAATGAAGCAGTTGGGTATGGCAAGTGGCGAGTTACTAATCTTTGCGGCTGCAGGCACTTCTGAAATACTTTCGTGGTCTTTGGACATGTTGGGCGCTGAAAAAATGCATGAGATTCACGCGCATCACTTGGTTGGTAAGGTCTAGCATGACACATCCAGTCGGGTGGCTCAGCTGCAGCAGATGGTGATGGCACTAACAGCTACCTGTTAAATTGGTTAAAACAGTTGGGGTATTCCGAAAGTTACATTCTGATCAAAATCCACCTCCTGAAAAGTGCGAACGGGTACTAGGTCGTCGGGAACCTTGACAAATGCCAGAGTGCGCTTGTACCACCGAAAGTTTGCGAAAAGTTCTCGAAATTTACTAGCCCTTGTACTTTTTCAAAAAAAGAGACTGTCGGTGCCTCTGTCGGGGGCTACCCAAAATGTAGTATTGCGAAAAAATGTATGACCCCATGAACCGGTGTCACTACGTAATCGATACAGGCGCTGAAGTCATGGTTCTCCGCGAGCCCTGGGATCATAGGCTTACATTGCAAACCTCAAAACTCTCGACAGAAAATTTCCAGTTGATCTACACGTACGGCTACAGATGGGAAGTCATCAGTAAAGGACTTCGACGAACCTTTTCTTGGCGCTACATTATAGCGAACATCAATGCTCCCATTTAAGCGCAACCTTCCTATGCCATTATGGATTACTAGTGGATTTACTCATCACATCAATGATTGACCCCACAACTTTACTTAGGTCATTAGAAACAATCTCTGTAAGTCTAAACTTCTTTCCGTCATTTTTGACGACAATTCCGATACACGTATTCGGGCATTTTTTGAAAAATACCGCAACATCACTACCAAGCGTACTCTTTCTGAGTTACTTAAACAAAATCAGCACTATTGGTGCGTCCATTGCGAGCGCAGAAGCTCGCTGTTGGTCGGGAACAATTCTTAAAAATTTAAGCTCAGTATTTGTAGATCTTTAGACAGTTCTTGGTGTTCCTAACTTTATATGGTCCTTAAACCCAGTGGCGAATAGACACCTTGTGACGATTACAGACGTTTAAACTCCCTGGTGATTCCCAACCGATACCCATGGTATGGGTAACGCTGACTGCCTCATTTTCTCGATTTCGGACTTCGACTTTGTCAAGGCACATCATCATATCCCTGTAGCTTCTGAAGGCATTCCAAAAACGGCACTCCTCGAGTTTATTAGGATTACTTCCGGACTGTGCGTTTTTGGAGATTCATATACTCTTCACTTAGAATCACGTTTGTTTCGCATATTAGGATGGTTGTGGCGTCTTCCTCTGAATCCGAACATTTACAGCATATCGAGTGCCTTTACCAACGTCTCCTTGAGGCCGGACTAGCATCCAATTTCGAGAAATGCAGGTTTTTGCAATGGAAAGTGAGTTTCCTGCTTTCGAAAATAATTGAGGATCTTGCATATTAAACTCCTACCGTCATTACCCACGGTCACTCACCATCAGCTGATCCTTAACGATTATCTGTGTGGGACCAAGACCAATGATTTTAGAGGTTATGCAAGCTTGTGAGACCAACAAGAAGCAGCTGGTGGGAGCTATAATGCTACATTTCCTCAGTAAGATGGATCTCTAACGATTGAACCTGTGGTAATCTTTGAAAATTTCCTATATAAAAGTTAGGGCTTTGAGGTTATAAATACTGAAACAAGTCGGGAAACCGGAAGCTCAGCGCTTCGGGTATAAAAGGTTTTGTTTGCTTCTTCTGTGAGTATATTTGAGCGCAGAACTATCCCATTTGTACGTAGCCCGTATGTAGCCCGTTATGTATATGCATTTAGCATGTCAGACTTTCACACTTTAGTGTGATGTTCATAGTTACAATGAATGCGATATATTTTCAGGCCTAGATTTCATTTGATACCTCACATGGCTACATTCGATGAAAAAAATTTTACATCCCCCCTTTACATGTATGTATAAACTCTACGTAAATTTATGTCATTCAATGTATGCGTGGGATTTCACCGTTTACATATGTCCACCAAATTTCGTTCGAATCGGTTTAGCCGTTTTGGAGAAAAATGCGTATAACAGCCAGTCAGTGAATTGATTGTAATAAAGTTTTACACAGGGGCGAAACCGAAGTAGGGTACAAATTGTGTGCTCTTACCCAACCGAAAAATCTGAAAAAATCACAGTGGTGCAACTATATGAAATCTAGGCCTCAAAATACATCCATACATAGTGAGTTAAAGTTTTCCGTTTCAGGTAAATTGATGGCACCCAACACGTGTATGACGTCATTGTCATATAAAGTGAATTTGTATGAAAGGCGGGACCGTGGGAACGTTTTAGTTTACGTTGTTCGACTTTATTTTTGGTTATTTGCATTTCATTGTCAATTCCTACAGGTAGACATGTAGATTCTAACAAAGCTTGCCGGTAGTAACCAATACAAGACATGTGAACGGGGCAAAGGCTGAAGAAAAAGAAGAAGATGTTCTGGTTACCAGAGGTTTCTAATTCATATACCTAACATATAGGTATATGTATGGTTTTGTGCACGGAGCAAAGTGGAAATGCGTGAACATACGTTACATCAATTTAAATGTGTACATCTATATGCTTGCGCCGCCATGCGGTAAGAGACAATGCTTGTCACTCTAAATGGTGAACACAGTTTTTATGTGAATCTTGAGCTTTGTGAAAATATTGCTGAATATTTTATATTCTTAGGTGTGTCTTCTTCTTTTTCTTCAGCCTTTGTCCCGTTCATAAGCGGTTCGTCGTGATCGGTTTCGTCATTTAGCTCTTTCGAATGCCTGATCTGGGTGCAATTTCGAGGCTTTTAAATCCCCATCCAGCGTATCAAGCCACCCATTGTTTCGGCCTGCCTTTTGGTCGTTTACCATCGACTTCGATGTTCAGACCGATCTTGGCAAGTGAATTCTCGTTAGCGCGAATTGCGTGACCAATACCATCGAAGACGCCTCTCTCGCAATTTTTCCACGATCGGTGCAATCCCATAACGATCGCGGATATCCTCATTTCGGATGTGGTCGAACCGTGTGACGCCACTAGTCCAACGCAACATCTTCGTCTCCATTACCGCAAGACGCCGTTCATTGTCTTTTATAATCGGCCAATACTCAGAACTATAGACAGCGACACGACGGACGACATTGCAGTAGATTTGAGACGTTCGTTGATACGTTGATCAAGTGGAAAGTCGTACATAGCGAATTTCTCACATAAGATAAATACATAACCTTTATACCCGAAGTGCCCGGCTTCCGGTATCCCGTTTTCATCTGTTGTAGGTTGTCTTCTTCACATTTGTTAATAATACTGGGCTGGGGTTGACTGCTATCAATATAGGGCTTTAAGGATCAAATTATTTGTGTAAATGGTTCTTTTAAAAAGTAGAGGGCAATTGAATTTTTAACTATCGACTGTCATTCCTCTCATAGAGGAACAGAAAATCTTTTATACCTTATATTCCTCAATTTTGACTAACATTGAGTGTTTAATTGTTACACACAACCAAATCTTGCACAAGATAAACACACGGCACGTGCATATGAGCACATGAATCGGACATTACCAAACCATGTACTATGTATGTATGTTTCTGAATTGAGACTATTGCAGCTGGAAAAAAATGAAAATATCCCGGTTCTTTCCAATAAACTCAAAATCAGGTTTCAGTTTTAGTCGAATAAACTAGTCGTCAAAGACAGACGAACAGAGACACAGCTATTTTCAAATCGGATATCTTATGTCAGTACAAAGCCTTAAAAGCAGTTCTAATTTCAGTTTGCATAACTCTAGAAAGCATGCGCCCCTAAAATCAATCAACAACTAAAATATTTGTAAACTGCTCAAATCACACTGGTAGCTACGGTGATTTCGTATGATTCCATGATTATGATTACGGTAATTACGACTTCAGGATTACATGATTGCAATCGTAATCATGGCCTGTGATTATGATTACAATTATGTAATCACAAAATCATGCTCCTTTGGGATTATAATCACAATCATCATCGTAATCATAATCATGATTATGATTTGCCCACTTGCACGCGATGACGATGTTGATACGCAAAATCAAGGTAAATATTTATTGAAGGTATGGATTTTGCGGCAGATAGCAAGTGTATGGACGCGGCATAATAAAGAAGCCAATAGTTTGCACATTTAATTATACGTCTGCCATATTAGCACAACACATGCACAAATGCTTTAAAGGCAATTTGAATATACCTCAGCAGTTTCTCCGCAGATGACCCTCGATGCTTTGAAGTTTGTTTGAATTTACACCAACTGTAATTAGTACTCCATGTTATTATCACATAATGCCTCTTTAATTAATGCGATAGTACAGTTCGAAATTGAAATGATTAACATCGAACAATACTTCATTGAAGCACTACCGACGGGGAACATGTTGGTGCACATATCACCACTCGGTAACATCAATATTGCTTAATCGCAATGTCATCACATCAATTTACCTTAATCACTCTAATTGAAATTATGGTAGGCATTAGCATGTTCCTAGGACTAATCGGTCGTAGGTCGTAAGGATAATCAAATAATCAGCATAAATAAAGGTGATTGATTCCATTTGAAGGTATGCAAATTCTGTACAGTTCTCGAGATCATCTTATTCCTGTCCATTTTGCGTCCATTCAGAGAATAATTACAATTGACTAAGAAGAATCAAAAGGGAGTCACGACCCCAATATAGCAAATTCTTTTCCCTACCCTTCAAGCAGCCTTTTTTGCTTCTCATATAATCCTTAACACGCGTTCATGCTCCATAATGGCTGAATGACCCCCCTCTTCCGAAATAAGCCGATTTATTTTTCTGAAACAACATTAAGGACTATTAGCTCAAGTACCTTTCGCCTTAGTGCGTTTCAATTGCCGTTTATTTTAAAATTCTCCGGCTATAATAGAAGCCAAGCTGAGCGTTATTATGGCCTTGTGGGCCAGAATGCTAGGGAACAATGCAGAGGAGACAGTCTACAGCAGCAATCCATTAGGGGTAACCATTTGTCTTCATCTTGCAACATGTTGTTCAACGGAGAGATTGTGTTTTGAAGTTAGTGGCAAACAAACATTGTTTTGATGCCGAGATTTATCTTTTTCGTTATGCCACTGAGTATTGGAGCATATTTAAGATTCTTGAAAGTTTAGCTACGTTATGCAGAAGAAAGTGTTTTTGAAATTTCACAATATCAGCAACGGATGCGTTTTTGAGGGCTATCGAAAGTTTGAATGTCTTCATGATACCATTTAGATGCGAAGAAAATATTTTAAACTTAAATATATGAGGCGAAGTAAAAATTGAAAACAATCTCAGAATCAGATTAGAATATCTTCGTGTTTTGAAAAAGAAAGGGTCGATAATGCCTTCCTTTTAATCCATCAGTATTTATATGCACATAAATTACACCGAATGGACTCAAATGGAAAGGGCGCAATTGTCGTACTTTGTAGAAGGCTACTATTTTTGATTCCGTCAGAATACTTTGCCTCAAAAATTTTGTGCAAACACTCTTCTACGCATAAGGCGTGGCTGAAAGTTCGGAATCCGAAAAACCTCTTCTTTTTCTTCAGCCTTTGTCCCGTTCACAAGTGGGGTCGGTTCGTCGTGATCGGCTTCGCCATTTGGCTCTATCGAATGCCTGATCTGGGTGCAATCTCGAGGCTTTCAAATCCCCATCCAGCGTATCAAGCCACCGTTGCTTAGGTCTGCCTTTTGGTCGTTTACCATCGACTTCGATGTTCAGACCAATCTTGGCAAGTGAATTCTCGTTTGCACGAACTGCGTGACCATACCATCGAAGACGCCTCTTTCGCAACTTTTCCACGATCGGTGCAACCCCATAACGATCGCGGATATCCTCATTTCGGATGTGATCTAAACGTGTGACGCCACTAGTCCAACGTAGCATCTTCGTCTCCATTACCGCAAAACGCCGTTCATTGTCTTTTATGGTCGACCAACACTCAGAACCATAGAGAGCGACTGGACGGACGACATTGCGGTAAATTTTAGATTTGAGACGTTCGTTGATACGTCGATCACAAAGGACACCAGTTGTGGAACGCCACTTCATCCAGGTTGCGTTAATGCGTGAAGCAATTTCATAACGCAGTTCTCCATTGGCTGATAGCGTTGACCTGAGGTATTTAAATCGCTCAGTTCTGGGCAGATCACTGCCGCTGACAGTGATTGTGTCTGTTTCATGGGGATCGGTCGTCAAAAATTCAGTTTTGTTTAAATTCAATCTGAGACCGTGTTGCATGAGGCGATCATTCCATTTCTGAACAAGTTGCTCGAGATCATTTTTGCATCAGATGCTAGGAAAACATCATCTGCATAAAGCAATGTGTAGGCCGCTGGACGTTGGATATCCCGTGTGACGGTGTCCATAACAAGGACAAAGAGGAGTGATGAGAGGGCACTTCCTTGATGAACACCAACAGAGACACGAAGCGGTTTTGATACACCCGCCATACTTCGAACTTTACTTTTCGGATCGTGGTAGAATTGAACCCAGCGCACGAGTTCTTCCGGCACGAAGTGCTGTCGTAAAGCATACCAGATGAGTTCGTGTGGTACACAGTCAAACGCTTTCTCTAGATCCAGAAAGGCAATGTAAAGAGGGCGATGCTTCTCACGGTGTTTCTTCATGAGTAACCGCGCAGCGCGTATTGCGTCAGTAGTTCCGCAGTTCTTGACAAATCCGGCTTGATTCACGGTTATTTCAACGATTTCGCGAATACGGTTGTTCCGAAAAACCTAAAATCCAATAATTGTAATCAAGGGCTTAAAGCCAATTGAACCGCCGATATTCATCTCTCTGACAATTTCCTACCTTCGTTTCCGTTGGAACTTTGAAGTAGATTCAAACTTGTTTCCCAGTTTCTTTAAAATTGATTCATCATATTCTCACCTGAAATGGTAAGAAAACAAAATGAAATGTTAACAATTTGGATAAAAGCCAGTTTAGTTTATGTAAGGGAATTTTCAAAGGCATTTATGTCAAATTAAAGAAAAGGCAGCAGTTCTCATCCCCCTTTTATATTAGTAACACCAAATTAATATGTTCGATATAATTAGCGCTTAATCAATATAATTCTATCTAATCTGGCAGGTAGCAACTTGACCAGAGCCGCAGATAAAGGGGTGTCCCAAAATGGTGTCATCTCTTTGGTGCTCTGGTTGAGATGGGCAAAGTTTGGAACTATTCTCCAATTTAAAGTATATACCGCGCTAGGTGGTCAAAGTGTAGTTTAGGTCCCAGGGCGAAACGTGTGATCGCTGAAAGCTCTTTCTTAACGAAAAGCTTCAGACGAAGAAGGATGAAGGTGAGTCTCCCTCGCCTAAAAACGGGACAAATTGTACAGAACAATAAAGAATAAAGAAAGGAGACTACAACTTTGAGACCGTTGATAATTTGTCCTATCTAGGGTCGAGAATCACAACCAATAAGAGCCACGACGATAAAATCCGCGCACGGTTATTAGTAGCTAACAGAGCCTATTTCTTGGCCGCGTTCGAGAGAGTAATCTTCCGAAGAATTTTTGGCCCCCTACATGAGGATGGATGATTCCGTAGCCTACATAACGACGAAATCTGTGAGCGATACCATGACCGTCCGGTTGTGGATAAAATCCGGGTCAATAGGTTACGGTGGGCGGGTCACTTAATCCGTATGGATGAGGATGATCCCACCCGGAAAGTCTATAAGGGCAATATCTATGGTAGAAAAAGAAGACGAGGTAGACTCTGCTTGAGATGGAGCAATGACGTAGGTCAGGACGCCAAACAGCTTTTAGGGATATCGAATTGGTGGACTTCGGCGCAAAACCAGGATGTCTGGAGTTCCTTATTAAGTCAGGCCTAGACCGTATACGGGTTGTTGCGTCGTTGTTGATGATGATGGTGAAGGTGCCTCACATTTATCACCGTCTCTGAGTGGAGAATTGTTTTCTACGAGACCCTCGCACCCCAACATTCGCGGTTGTTTGCTGCTCCGGAAATCAAGCCACCGCCTGTGACGGATTAAATAGGGGCGATTTCGTGAGAAAAAGAAGAAAAAACGAAGAGTCGAGTTAGAAACACGATTCACAAAGCTTCATATGCAGGTCTCGGGTCACCAATCCTAAAGTGGTTCATCAACAGAGATATTTGGCTTTTCATGGCGACAATAATGTGGACCAAAGCGAAGAAAGCAAACGCTGTTATCAGAATGGTCAATTACAAAAATCGTTATGATGACACTTGGTATAACGACGGGGATTTGCCTTGGCGAGTAAAAAGCTTACAACAAAGCCAAGAAAAAATGCTGATCGATCGACGAGCTGCGATGGACAGATCGTGAGGATTTTCAAGTTGATCCTTCCCTTGCACAACCATTGCTATCACCCGGAGTGTTTCCATTTGTCAACGCCACCGACGTCGAGTAATCAAAGGAATAAATTGAGGGAAAGTCAGATGACTTGAGTCCTTCAATCGGGTTATTCAAGAGAGTAGACCATCATCTGACTGGGAAAAAGCACGACCGGTACACTATGGGAACAATACAAAATCAAAAGTTTAGCGATTCAGGTATGACAGGTTTTGTGTACTTTTTATATAAGAACATTTGAGTAGATATTTGTCTTATTAGCATCTAGTTCATAATGTATATGCATTTAATATAATTCGAAGTCTTTGATTATAATAAACAAGTCGGGAAACCGGAAGCTGGGCGCTTCAGGTATGAAAGGTTTTGTTTGCTTCTTGTGTGAGTATATTTGAGTGTAGAACTATCCCATTTGTACGTAGCCCGTTAAGAATATGTAATGTATGTGTAAACTTAAGGGGGTTTTTACTCAATTTTCACAAAAATATGGTAATATACTATTATTAACTTAATTTGAACAGATATCGATATGGAGAGTATTTTGAGGCCTGGGCACCATATAGAGGCAGTTTTTTCAGATTTTTCGGTTGGGTAGTTTCTGAGAATGGGTCCATTAAAGAAATCATCACTTTCCACCCTTCCCAATCCCCGCCTTTTTAATAAATCTCAAAGTTAAAACCGGCTTCGAAAAGTAATAAAGACCTTTCATTCGATACCCAACATGACTATATTTGGCTAAAAAAATTGTACACTCCCCTTTTACATGTATGGGGAATCCGCCGCCCCCCCCCCCACCTCCCCCCTAAATCTCAATGTAGAAGGATACCACTCACTGCGTGTCTGAGGGTCCACAGGTCCCACCTTCTCACCAAATTTCGTGTCAATCGGTATAGCCATTTCTGAGAAAAGTGCCTGTGACAAACAGACAGACAGACACACATTGAACCGATTTTAATAAGGTTTTGTATCTTGGGACCTATTTCCAAAACTGCAGCAGTGAATTTATTTTTTGCTAGGTTCTTTAGCCTATATGTTTGTACGTGTAGTCCCCAGTCTCATCTAAGTTTTACTCCGTAGGTTGTGGCAACGCAATTAAAAGAAGGACGTAATCTGGAAGATAGTTCTTTATTAACTTTTTGCATTGCATATAGTGCAACTGAAACCGTGGTTACATATATACACATATATATGATTTGCAGTATTGGGCCAAAATCGAACTAAAGTCCTACCCTCCGGCTGATAAGCTCAAGAGATCCATCGCACGAAACCCTAACAGCTAGCTATTCAATTTGGCCAATTGGAATCTAATGCGTGAATCCTGGCAAGATTGGTATTCGCGCTTATTTCGCAGCTATTTAAAAGAACAGGATACATTGTCTCCGCGGGCTTCGTACTGGGCCCATTACTAAGGAACCATATGTACAACGATGTACTCAATCTTTCAATTCCGATCCGATCCGATCCGTAATGCGTAACATGGCTCTACCTGTCAGCGCTCTTTACCATCTTTTCGAAAATGTTGTCTGCAGCTCCTGTGTTTATCGGCCTCTAGTTTCAATTTGTTAAGAGGGTGCCTTGTCCTTCTGTACGAACAAGGATGACTACTTCGGTTTTTTCCAATGCAAGGTTGAAACCATGAGCAGTCATCCATCCGCTTGTTTGTCTCAACAATATGCCAAGTCTGCTTTGCGCCTTTTCGACAATGCGTCCAGCAATAAGCGCTGTGAAATCATCCGACTATGTGGCAGGTCGAGTTTAAGCAGACTATCACAGAAACTACTAAAATCTACGACAAGGGATCCTAGGTTTATATAAAAGAGAGAGAGAGAGAGAATGTAATTAGATACATCAAAAAATCACTGGAATAGTTTTTAAAATTATCATCCTGGATGCGGCACTAATTATGTGTATGAGAAAAAAATGTTAGGCGATGACGGCTTTACGGTTTTTTAACTGGGCAGAGGCAAATCGTCAGACGCTGCCTCACCTTTGCTCTGGGAGCAGCGTCACCGAAGCGACTCGCAGATGTTAAGTGTTCATTTATATAATTTGCAGAACACAGCATGACTACGAATTATACTGAGCGCAAATCCGCCAATTCTATTGACCGAAGCTTGCCCAGAGCTAAAAATTCTCAAAAAAATATGTGTGTGAGCCTTATTCACATGTCGCACTGGTCCTACGTTGTCAGTTGTGCCCTACATTGTCCTTATTCGTTAATGTTTACAGCAACCTCTGATTTTACTGTATTTGCTCCTCGTCTTTCGCCATGTTCTGTTCTGATGAACCGCCTTTTGTCTGCCCTACGTAAATTTTGTCATACTCACTACAACTTATTGTGTATACGCCGCGTTTTACCTCTTTCTTTAGTGGATCCTTTTGACTACCCTTTTTTTGTGATAGTTATCCCTCTACTGAAACCGACCACCATTTTCCCATAAATGTTTTTATTCTGCGGAATTTGTTTTTCGACCAATATTTAATGTGGGCTCCTCCGTATTTCCTTTTGTTTTCACCAAATTATTTTATATTCTATAAATACATATAGCTAGCCCCATATTAGCAAACAGGATCAACTTTTAAAGTTAGTGTAGTCGGTTGTCGACTTTCCCATGCTAGTTGTTTCGAACGTGGTCCATCTTTCACTAAATTTCAGTTTCTCTGAGAGCACTTGAGGATGAAATAAATAATAGCTCTAACCTCAAGCAGATGACTGACGGCTAAGATACATGGGAGTTTTCATTGGTTTCTTGATCTCTTGATTTCAAACCATGGTTTGGTCGTAGATCGTTCTGCATAAGATATGCATATCTTATGCACAATAACGGTTAATGAATATGTTTCCAAAGTGCTTCTATTTATAGAGACTTGAAAGGATCCGATGACACCTCAGCCACTTCTTTCAAGTAAACCATGAAAACAACGAAAAACTCGGTTTCCGAAAATGATGGCATCCTTACGCTTGCTTTGGCTGACTTATTTTTCAAAATAAAAGGTCTTTGCAAACAGTTATGAAAAGCTGTCGGTTTAAATGATCATGATCCAGAGCGAAGGAGAGCTTGAGGTCACCGAGGCGTTCAGTCCGGCTTATAGGATCGGAAGTAATAAAACAGAATCTTATTATCAGTATATTTGACAAACGGTTTCAGTCGCTTAATGCGTGGTTTCAAAATGGAAAAATTGACCCTGGATAAAAAACTTTTTTTTAGATTTTAAACAATAAACTAAGTTATTTAAAGCTAATGGGGCAGAGGACCCCAAGTGAACTCAAATGGCAGTGAAAAATGGTAGCCAGAGGCTTCATTCGGAGTCAAAGCTATTTGAAGCTGATGGATCGGGCCTGCGACCCCACGTTAAACTACTTTATTAGATTGGTGAAAAGTGTCAACCACATATCTGTTATAAAAGTTTGAAGAAAAGGGGACCGTCATGCTACCTATTGCGCGGTCCAATACACCTTCTTTAAAGGGGCAAGTGAGATTTCGTAACATTAGATTTGCCGCCTTATAAAGCAGCTCATCGATTCAATTGTTGTAATATACTTGTTGCAAGGGTTGGATAACATTCTTGGATTTTAGATGTAAGAAAGCTATTTTCTGATCACAATATTAGAATAAGTCGAGAAACCGGAAGCTCGACACTTCAGGTATGAAAGGTTTTGTGTATTTCTTTTATAAAGACATTTGAGTGTGAATTTTTTTCATTAGTACGTATCACGTATAATACGCATATATTATGTGAGAATATTCAGTTTCGGGTGATATTGACATTCAAAATCTTGAATTTCCAAAGAAGTGACAACTTTGACCTATTATAACTTTCTTAGTAATAGTGCAATTTCTCCGCCTTTCTAACAGATGCCAGAACTAAGACCACCTTTGGAAAGTACTAAGACCTTTCATTTGATACCCCAGAGTATATTTCGTGAAAAAAATTTACACCCCCCTTTTGCATGTACGTAAACTAATTGTGCGCAAAAATACATTGTGTGCCAGTAGTGACGATCCCCGGGAAGTGTGTTAAATTTATTACTAAAGATCAGGAAGCACTTCTGATGTTGACCAACAGGATGAACGCTGCCTTCTCGGTGTAAAAAATAAATAAATAAATATTCTAGATTTTGTGTAGGTGCACCACTGTGATTTGTTCTCGATTTTTTGGATGGATAGGCTCTGAGAACGATACTTACTTTTCGCGGCATACATTTTAAACCTTTACTCTTGCTTCATCATCGTCATAAGACGAATTTTGACAAATACTAATCAAGCCGCTGCATTTGATAGCTCGCATGACCATATACGCCTTCTCATGTATGGGGGAGGGGAGTCCCTCCTTAATTCCAACATAAAATAATGCCACCAATTACACGTGTAGCGCTTACCAACAGTACCAAATTTTGTGACAATAACCTGAGCTGTTTCCGAATAAATTGAGTGTGGCAGACAAACAGACATTGAATCTATTTTAATAAGATTGTGTTTCACATAGAACCCTAAAAAAAGGAACACTCCTTGATGGAACTTAGAATTGTCAAAGCAGAGAAAAGAGCATGGGTAATTCATAATTGAGCTTAACAGCCTCAGTTTGCTAACTATTAACAAATACAAAGATGCTCAGAAGGTTCTGAAGGAAACTATAACGTGTTTTCTTGGAGAAGCAGATTCGCTCTAGGCAATCTCTAAATTTTTGCCTGCAATTCGGCAACCTAAGCATGGTCTGTCCTTGAGACACACTCAATTGTCATTCTAGTGAATTACCATAAATGGCTATTTAAGCCGCTCAAGAGATGCATATTGGCGGACCCTGATGGCGTACTCCGTGAATTGGAATATATATACTGAGCCTGAATATTAGGAATATATGACATACGCACGTTTTCATTCAAAAAATTTGAGAAGTGAAAATGATATTTGTTGGCAGACCTGGGAAACAGATGTAGAAGGCTTCTAACTAACTAACCCGACTTCGTTTCCTCTAAAAGGACTGAAAAGAGTGGTAGATCATTTCATGAACGCTTCTATGTTCCTAAATGATCTTCGTCCCTTTCTGATACAGCTGGACAAGTTGTTGTTTGACGCTGGAGATCCTACTCCTAAAATTATTGCCTTCGATTTCAATGTATGGGGTTTGGAGTGGGGAAGCCTAGCGACGAACACCAGGGGTCAAACTCTACTTTAAATCTTTGCGGAATTGGAGATCGCACTAGACAATGTTTAGCGTCTGCATACCATCCGAAGTAGAGAGGTAGGCTTGACTTTTAATCTAACTTACCTTGGTACTTATGCTAGTTTGCGAGAAAGATGGAGTGAAGTGAGAATAAACACCACGCCCATATTGACTATTAGTCCTGCTCCTCGTTCTCGACATTGGAAACGGAGGAGACGGCAATCGAAGGCTCAACTAGAGTAGTTGAGATGGTTGTGTCTGCGAATGCGGAGAGTTATCTAAGGGGGCCAAAGGAAACATCGTGAAGTCCAGACGTTGAAGTAAACCGAATCGCTAAAGGCAGGCGTGCCTTGAAGCAAATGCCAACAAGTTGTGTGCTGGCTAAAAGGTTGTAATGAATAATATCACTTCAACTGATCTGCGATTCAACTCTAGTTCAAACAATCGCATCTCTTTGCACAATACGAAGAAAGTGAATCTCAAGCAATGGTCTTCTGAATCCCAGACTTATTGAGAACTACGAAAGATCAGTCGACAAATTGGAAATAATAAGGCTGCAGGATTGGACGGAATCCCGAATAAAGCTGTAAATTTGGCTGCTAAAATTAGGCACACATGGTTCATAGACACATTTTTAAGGTTTTGTGTAAAATGAATTGTAAAATGCACGAATGGAAAGTCAAAATGGACGCACTTAAAGTGAGACAGGACTCATTTTCGGAAACTACCCAACCTAAAAATCGAAAAAAAAATTGAGGCCTCAAACTATGTCGCATTCCGATATCTGCTCAAATAAACTGACTATATAGTTTATTACTAACTTTTAGAAATTTACTGAAAAACCCCCCTTAAATTTATCCTAGGACTTCTGAATTATATATACGTGCTAAATTTCATGGAAATTTGGCCATTAACGTAAAAGTTATAGTACTTTAAACTTAGCAATTTCGCGCGAATTAACTGCTTCCAAAGCCTTGCAAATAAGATGTTGACGTCATAATTAACGAGAATAATTGACATTCGAGTGAAAGAAGAATCTAATTCGCCCCAGCCTTTTTTTATATTTGATGTAGGTTACATTCTTGGCATTTGCTAATAATATTAAACTCAGAGTGTGAAGCGGATGAGGTTGACTGTTATCTATACAGGAGTTTCCATCAAATGACTTTTTTAGATCGCTTTCTAAAAAATAGAGGGCAATGAAATTTTTAACTATGTGACACCAAACTGTCAGGCACTCATCGCTCTTCATATCTTCTCCTTTTTCTTCAGCTTTTATCCCGTTCACAAGCGGGGTCGGCTCGTTGTAATCGGTTTCGCCCTTTTTTTTATCAAATGCCTGATCTGGATGTAATCGCGAGGCCTTTAAATCCCCATCCAGCGTATTAAGCCAACCGTTGTTTCGGCCGGCTTTTTGGTTGCTTACCATTGACTTCGATGTTCAGAACAATATTGGCAAGTGAATTCTCGTTACCGTGAATTACGTGACCATACCATCGAAAACGCCTCTCTCGCAGTTTTTCCACGATCGGTGCAATCCCATATCGATCGCGGGTATTCTCATTTCAGACGCGATCAAAACGTATCACGCACCAGTACAATGCAACATCTTCGTTCCCATTACCGCAAGACGCCGTCCATTGTCTTTTTTAGCCGGCCAACATTCAGAACTATAGAGAGCGGCAGACGGACGACATTGAAGTAAATTCTAGATTTGGGACGTTCGCTGATATGTCGATCACAAAGAACACCAGTTGTGGAACGCCTGCAGCAATTTCATTACGTAGTTCTCCATTCGCTGATAGCATTGGCTCGAGATATTTAAATTACTGAGTTCTGGCAATGGCAGTAACCTGCCCCTCGAGATATTTAAATTGCTCAGTTTTGGCGATGGCAGTAACCTGCCCAGAGCTGAACGATTTAAATATCGCGGGTGAATGCTATCAGCCAATGGAGAACTACGTTATGATCCTCACGTAGGGAAACACAAAATCTTTTATACCTGAAGCGTCAAGCTTCCGATTTGCCGACTTGTTTAGATATTATTTTTGGGGTTTCGGGGAGGTGAAATATGAGACGGATGATGATTGATAGGCGGAACAGTAGGTAGGTAGTAGTAGTAGGACTCCGTGTTGGAGTCCCTGCCGTGGAACGTAATATATGAAGGAGTGTTTGATCGTCACGTGCCAGAGAAAGCAACATTCATTAACTTGGCAGACGACCTGGTGGTTGTTGCGCAGCATTGCAAAGGCTAGAGAGAGAAGTAGTAAGCCTATTCATCCCATCAAAGCATGGTAACGAATAATTAATCTGGGAGACCTGGGGGACGAATAAAAACCGCGACGGTCATTGTTCGCCGGAAAAATAACTCTGTCAAAGTCCGGGGTAGTAACCGCGAAGTCGATTCAAAATTGATCAAGTTGAGTTTGAAGGAGCACTCGGGTTATGGGTGAGAAAAAAAAGAATGATATCAGAATGAATATCGAAGGAAGAAAATATAGTCGCTTTCTGTCTATTACAGGAGTGGCGATATCTCTCCTGCTAGATGCGGCTTCTGTCTGGGCACTCCACAACACATTAAGCCGAGAAGAGCTGCTGGGCTGACTCATACACTGATTCCGTATATTGAGAGATGGGTCCAATTACTTCCTAACATTGTTGCTTACGGCACATGCTGGTTACAGGGAGCATTTACATCGGTTCGCATCCCCCAACTGTTCCTAATACGCCGCTATATCCGAAGATCCATAGTTCAATTGTTCGAGATTTACAGATGAAATAGGGAGTTAGCGCAGTTGTCAGACTCATAATCTCATCGAGGAGATGTTGTTGTTAGAAGCAAATTTGAGCACGGTAAACGCAACAATAACTGCGATACAAGAAAAGCTGCCGGAACTGCATCGAGCCTGAAAGTGCAAGGAACGCGTGATCTAATCGTACCTGTACAAGCCAGAGTCCTTTTCGGGAAGTAATACAAATTTTAGTGGTTGAGAATCCCACGCACTGCCGCAATCTGGCGCAACAGTGTCATTTTAAGATTTCCACCAAAATAACTAAAGAAAACAGAATGTATTCACATATGAACACATCAAAATTTCACGACTACTGCATTAATGAGTAAATCTTCTAGTCCTTTTTCTTGTTTAATATGCGTTTGCTCTTGATAGTCAACTGTAAAAGCCCACAAAGGAGTTAAGAGGAAAACTGTTGCTTACGGCTATTGAAACTATGGTAAAATCACTTTGACTCAAGAAGGAATTTAGTTTTAATATTCAGGAATCAACTTTCATGCTGTGAGCAAAAAGGGACTCCAGACAGAGCCACTTTTATTCCTTTGGGCGATTAGACATTTATGGAAAATTTCAAAGCTTCCAGCTTTCCTACCCAGTTCGGCATTACCACAAAAGACAGCAAACCCAATAGAGACAACATTTTCCACAATAGTTTCATGTCTTTGAGAAAGCTTAACTGTTAAGATATGTACCGGCATTTCAGACTATGATTAAGGCATTTAGTCCATGAGAACATTCGTCTAAAATGGTAAATATGGTTAGCGTTTGTAAGTACTCATATGTGAAGCCTGAAGTCATTGTAAAAAACGTTTTTGTTGAGTTTCAGTTTCATAAAGCTGATATTTGTGCTTATGTGCTGAATTGCCCTAGAAGAAAAGAGAGTCCTTTTTCAATATCCAGAAACTAGCATACAACTATACATGACTATATCGACATTGGTATACACATATTATCCTTCAATTGACCTAACGGCATTCACCATATGTCTGCATCATCCACGAAATTCATCATCGGAGCGCCTTCTGTGAAGGCGAAAGGCGGAGGAGTCTAATGCATTGGGGAGAGTGTCAGAGGAGCAAAAGAAACTAAAAGAGGCGAGATACTTCATACCAACAGTGAATACAAGAAGGGAGAACGAGGAAGACTCAAAAATTAATTTAGGCTATGTTGTCGACTAGAAGTAGGTCAAGAGCTGCTTTTGATCCTTTTCGGAAGAACGGAGACATTGGCCATTTTCTTGTGTATTTGAAGAGTATGTACAAATATGTGTACATATCGTTTGATTGAAAAGTGTAGTCAAGCGGAAAAGTGATGCGTTTTTTGGTATCAACATTAAGTTGCCTCGGGAGATATAACAATGCAAAGCAAAATGTCTTCATTCAATAATGGGATGGGCTGTTTCTTAGAAAAGTGTCCAGCTAACATAACATTTATAGGAATGTCATCCTTGATGTTGTTTAAAATGACTCCCACGCATCCTGTACATATATATAATAGCTCTCGGAAATACTTCATCTAATAAGTTTCTCCCAGGCTGTTCTCACAATGGGAAAGTTAATATCTTGGAAATTTGGAATTTTGGAGGACAAGCACCGATTGAAGAGGACTTGCTTTCTAGGCTATTGCTTTTTCCCCAGTCCGTTTGCCTGAAATCATTCTCAGTAAATTTCGTATGCAATTGAAGTACTATATTGCCAATATTTTGGTAATACATACATAAATAGAATTAGGTATCTTCAGACATGACTCTTGATTCTGATGGAGTCACCTTTTGATTTATTGTCACCAATTGATACGTATTCAGAACCAATTCGTACTTCAGTGAAGATTTCACAAAACGAGGGTTATGCTTTCATGATAAGGAATTATTATCCTAAAGAATGTTTCGAATTCTCCAATTCTCCGCATGAATGGTGCCATTGAATTGCCAAATTTGAGACAACCCCCCCGCCCAAATCAACCCCGACTCTTTTCGTATTAGAAAATTATTTTGCTTGCAATAGCGAAACAGTACATCCAGCTGATCTCTGTGATAACAATAGGATATCAAGAACTTTTTTTTGTTCTTGTTTTCCAGGAAGTGGAGGAATGGAGAGTTTTAAAGTGGTAGTATACTGAGGGAAAGTGTCCGGATGGCTCAAGTGGTTAGAGCGCTGGGCTGTCGGAGCGGAAGGTCGCGGTTCAAATCTCGCTGGGGGCAGAGGAATTTGTTATCGTGACTGGATGTCGGACACCAGTCGACTCAGCTGTGAATGAGTACCTGAGTCAAATCAGGGTAATAATCTCGGGCGAGCGCAATGCTGACCACATTGCCTCCCACAGTGTACTGTGGTGTACCGTTTCGGTCTTGAATGAAGTGCTCTAACACACTTTAAGGCCCTGATCCAATATGGATTGTTGCGCCAACGATTATTATTATTATACTGAGGGAAAGTTTTCTACTACGTATTATGTATTATAGAAGAGTTTTAGAAGCAGAGATACGACGGTGACTCCGATAGAGATAGATAATGAGTAGGAAGAGAAAGAAAGCAGATGTTGTCGAAAATTTCGTAAATATTCGACTAATCGTTCAGAAATATAAACACGTTATGCAGATAGGGCCCTAATGGTTGTTATTAGAAAGTGACTCAAAGTTATTCGAAGTGAAGAATAGAATTACTGTACTTTATTAAAAGGGGCCATGTTAGTCACTTCCGTTTACAAATCATGCCTATAAGGTTCTCAATTCTCCGGTCTATATCTCTACTGAATGTCTCGCTCCACATTGTGTTATGTCTGAGTATTCAGCCCGCGTTGGCAACTTTAACTTTTCCATTATGTACATTAAGCCCGAGCAGTCTCAATTTAAGGTTGGTGTTGCTGACAAACTCATGTTAGGGATCATTATCCTGGTTTGCTAATGTCAGCCTTTCCGGTTTTTCTGGATGAAACCTCCTAGGAAATCAAAATTCTATTGCGTGTTTATGCTCTGCTCGTTGGGTTTTAAGCAATATTTCTTACTTGTCGTAAATGTCGACAAAAAGGAATACAAATCTGTGGGTTAGAAGTCTGTAAATTTGGAAACCTTACTATTACCGAAATGCCAATATCGGACTAAACTCACAACTACGGACTTTGGCTATTGAAAATTAGTTTCTGGAACGTGGACACGTTCCTCGGTAACGGTCTCGGGGGTCGCCAAAATGTCTGCTTTCTCGACTAGAACGAGAGTTACAGCTATATAAGCTTTGCATACTAGGCCTATGCAAAATAATATGGAGGAAATGTGCAGTGTACACCTTTTCCTCTTGCGGTACTGCGCTTTTGCACTCTGGAACCCAAGTAGTCGGTATCGCATTGTTACCAATCGCTATCGCCCTCTCGCAAGAGCCAGTTTCTGATGAGATCTTGACTGCAATATTCTGGTCCAAATTAATAATCAAATAATCGTTGATCGATAAACTAATTGGACCAAGGTTTCGAAGCACTTTAGAGCACTTCATCCAAGACCGGTACGGCACACGACAAGACTGCAGTACACTGTGGGAGGCATTGCGCTCAAATCTGATTATTACCCTGATTTGATGTAGGTACTAATTCACAGTTAGGTCCACTGCTATCCGACATCTAGCCACTATACAAATCTCTCCGTCTCCAGTGAAATTTGAATCGGGACCTTCTGCTATGAAAGCCTAATGCTCTAGCCAGTGAGCCATCCGATCCAGGTTAACGAACATCACAATCGTATATGCACAAGCAGAGCCATCCGAAACAGTAAAAAAGTATGCTTCGTATGAGCTATGCTTCGTATGAGTTCAAGAGAGACCTCCTGAAGGTGTGGTTATCGCAATGAGTGATCTGAACGCCAAGACGGACTCTGACAACACCTTGCCAGGACATGTGATGGGTAAGCATGGTTTTGGTGAATGTAATGATAGTGGTGGCAGGTTTGTGGATTTCTACAGCTTCCATTGCCACGACATCAGAATTGTATACCGCATCACGAAAGAATCCTGCCGAGACAAAGAGGGAAATCTGATTTCCGACAAAATGGGCATATTGGAGCGATGGGTTGAGCACTTTGATGAGCTACTGAACAAACAGAACATCGGCGAGTTGGAGGTCCCGCCAACTGAAGATGACGGATAAATATTGCCACCACCAAGTTTAGGTGAAACAGTCCGTGCAATTCATCGGTTAAAAAATCATAAGTCGCCAGGAGCCGATGGAATTACAGTCGAATTGGTTAAATATGGAGGCGACCAATTACACCAAGTGGTTCATCAACTTGTGCTCAAGGTATGGGACAGCAATGAGGCATTATCTGTCTTATACATAAAAAGGGTGATATCATATAGTGCAGCAATTAGAGAGGTATCCCGTTGCTGAGTGCCACCTATAAGATATTCTCCTCTATTTTGCTAGCCCGGATAACCTCATACGCCCACAACATAATTGTCCCATACCAAAGAGGCTTCACTCAGGGCAAATCAGCAACAGATCAGATTTTCTCTCTGCGGCAAACAATGCAAAAACTGTTGGAATATGGCCATCAGTTGCACCATCTGTTCATCGACTTTAAAGCCGCCTATGATAGCATAGCAAGGATAAAACTGTACAAGGCTATGAGAGAATTTGGTATCCTAACGAAATTGAAGGCTGACCCTGACTAATGTGCGTGACCAGATAAAAACAGCATCATGCGTCCTCTTTAACTTGGCCCTGGAGAAAGTGATCCGTGATGCTGAGGTAAATGCAAGAGGTACGATCCTCTTTAAGTTTACCCGAGACGACCCGAGACGTACAAACTTCCTTCATCCAGAACGAGCAGGCGGCGCAAGATCTCGGCCTACACATCAATGAAGGCAACACAAAATATATGGTGGCAACGTCAAAACCAACCAATCAACAACATCGAACCGCACTGGTCAAACGGAAAGAATAAAGATAGGAGAATACAACTTTGAGACCTTTGATAATTTCTCCTATCCAGGGTCGAAAATCACAACCGATAATAGCTACGATGATGAAATCCGCACACGGTTGTTGTCAGCCAACAGAGCCTATTTCAGCTTACAAAAATTGTTCCACTCGAAACGTCTCATCATAGAGTCAAAGCTCTTACTGTACCAGACAATGATCTTGCCAGTCCTATGATATCCAGCGAAACTTGTCTCTTGTAGGTAAAGTGGCAAGTCATTGCAGCATGCGAATGCGAATTGCTGCTCTTACTGAATGATAAGTCATCAATCATCAATGCATTCAAACGGAGTGAAGTCGCTGGGCTCAACGCAGAGCTATTCATCTCTGCATCTACAGTTTGAGGTCCATTACCTCTGAGACCTTTCCTAGGGAGTGAAAGAAGGTAATGATCGATAAGATTTAGAAAAAGAATAATCGTCTTGAAAGCGTCAATTGGAGGGGCATCTGCGTGGTCCCTGCCATCGTAAAAATAATAGTAATCATAATCCTGGAACGTATTGACACCTCGAAAGCCTAATCAGTAAAGAGCAGACTGATCTCCGCTTCTTCTGTATTGGCCACATCAACACTCTGCAGTTCATTTTGGAAAAATGTGTGGATTGTACATCTTCGCTTTACCTACTCTTCGTCGATTTCGCGAAGGCTGTCAAACGCGTAAACAGGTAGTTTATTTGGAGTGCCTTACACAGGACGAGTATTCCGGAGAAACCAAGACAAGGTTGTATCTTGTCACTGATATGATTTCTTTTTGCTAATTGCAATATCCGGAGTAGCGTAACACTTCAAAGAACCATTATATCTTTCTTCAAAGTCGTTGACTATGCTCAAAATATCTGCTTGCCCTCTCAACGAGTCATAGACTTTGGGCAAATGGCTCTGGATTTGAAAGGAAGCACGTCGAGTTGTACACGAATACAGCCACAAATCTAAGGTTCATTTGAGCGAATCGAGAACAACGGAGGGTAAGCATAGTTGACGCACTATGACCCGTTAAGGGTTGAATGGCCAATGGCCACAATATAAAAGGCTCCCGTATTTCTGCTTCTTCAAATGCTGATTATGTTTAGATCATTCGATTTTTAAAGTTTTGTACTTCTCTGTAGCAGATGGTGACTCCACTATATCTGTCAGGATTTCAGGAGCCGTTCACCCTAATGCCACAAAACGTATGGAACTGTGTTTTGATTGTCGTAAACCAGAAACTCAGAATTATCGTAATACAGCGCTTCGCTTCAGTCAATTCACCTTCCATCAAGCTTTAAACGCCTTGACAGTAACAGAAGACCTAAATATGAGCTGTATTAAAGGACAAAGGTAGATGCTTTTCTAAAGTAATACGAAAGAGATTCCGGGCTGGGTAGTCCAGTTGGAGAAATTGTTTTTAATATGTAACTTGATATAAGGACTTTAATATTTCATCCACGTTATGACCTGGTTGAGGGTACATCACCCATTCCATCTACCTTTTTTCCAACTTGCTTATTTATCAGGCTTGAAGTTCAAGATAAAAAAAGGTAGATATCGTTAACTATGAATAGAAAACATACATATGGCTTTGTCTCGTACAATCATGGTTTAAAAAAATTCAAGTTCAGAAATATATTACTAGACGACAGAAATAAGCCGGGAATTTTGCCTAGATCTTCCGTTAAATGTAATTTTTTACTACATCAGCTTCTCGCCTACTGATACCTAATCAGTGGGCGAGGAGCTAAATTAGCGGTGGGGTGGGCCGATTGCTAAGATAAGAGCCTCGGGCTCATTCCATATTATATTCCTATGACCGGAGACCCAGAGAGGCCTACTTATTGTTGGGGTCGAGGGCGAAGAGTTGGAGGAGCATGTCTTACAGGCATAGAGGTCTATAAGTCTATCCTTACTCTTAACATTGATACTATCCAGTGCGTGAGACACACTACTTTAATGGTACCTCTATATCCATGAAACCAGCTAGGGTATATTGCCTGCATTGTAGCGCATTGTGGGGTACGCATGATGCGATTTGGAGGGGGGCGTCCGCTCCATGACCACAATTAATTGGATGTCTAGGATCTTCAACACGAATGAGATTAGGCTGATTGGCCGAAAATTTTGCGCGGATTCATGCCCAGATAAAGGAAAAAGGTTTGAAGCAACGTACTTTGTACTACCTTCAGTAAAACAAAAATAAAATGCTGAGATCACACAAAGAGATAAATAAAGTATAGTCAGAGTTATTCCACTGTGATAAATCCTACCTGAAAGGTACTGGGACAGGCCGGCAAGAAAATGCATCCAATGTTGTTCGTCATCGTTGTGTTGAGTCCTAAACTTGGCTTGAAAGTTCACTTTAGTCGACGCGACGCGGTTCTTAACACATCGACGGCGTCAGGACGTGAGTAAATTAGTCCGAACAAAACATATACGTGTCTGTACACTAAATATTGGCATCCTTCCACTACTTCGCTTCATACGCAGCACAGGCTGGTCAACCTGATGCCGAGAAAAATACATGCTGGCAACTTCTTGATGAAAAGACCTGTAACGTGCCTGCAGGTGTCATTGCATTGTCATTGCAGGCGATCTTAATGGTCATGTGGGTGAAAAGGCAGATCACAACAAGTTCCAAGATGGAAAAGGGTTTGGAGCGCGCAATGAGGTTGGTGAGCATGTAGCGATTTTGCGGATACTCATTACATTGTACTTGTGAATACACGATCAAAGGATTCTCCTATCTTCTTACATTTTAAAGTGGGAACAGTAAAACGCAAATCGACTGCAAATGCACCGACTTTTTATCACCGTCACTGACTGCAAAGTCGTTCCCTATGAGATCATCGCATCTCAACCTCGCCCGTTGATTGCTGCCTAGCGCATCAAGCCACCACCATGAGGAATACCCTAGCCCATCTCGTATTAAATGGTGGCAATTTCGGGAGAAAAAGGAAGAAACCTCACTGATGCAATTACCAACCATTGCGAATCATGGAATCAAGTTAAAAATACGGCTTACAAAACGATCTGTGCCCGGGGTCACCAAGCCAAGTAAGTGGTTCATCAATCGAGATACTTAGCTCGATGTCCAAATGAGGATCCGTGGAACGTCTCTACCACAAGTTTCTCGACGGTAAAATGCTGATCAATTGCCAAATTTAAAAGAATGTCAACTGGGAAACAAAGAAGGCGATCGCAGTTATCCGAGCGGTCCATTACTCCTCAAAATCACACAATTTTGTTGCGTTAATGACAAGCATGGTACTGTGCTTGCCGATCTATGTGCCGCGATGGGGATAATATTTCGAATAGATAACAACGGAATAATTTTTTCACCCTTCACTTCCACAGGCATTACAGGGTCTAACTCACAGCATTGCCATTTGAAAAAATTCCACCTGTTAGCGCCACTGAAGTCAAGGAAGCAATAAAACCAATGAAGTCGAGGAAAGCAAGAGGACCTCATGATATTGGGGAAATCAGCTGGGACTCAACACTGTTGTTCAGTGAGTTCTTCATGCAGGTTTGGCAGAACAACATCTGACTGGTAAGAAAGTACCACAGTTCAGATGTATGGAAAAAGAAAGGTAATCCAGCAGAAAGTGCAAATTACTGCCCGATCCGGTTACTGTTCTATACACGCTGCGCGGTTACTTATGTAGAAACGGAGTGCGGCGTGCATTTCTGGATTTAGAGAAGATGTTTGACAGCGTGCTATACGAACTCCTCTGATTTGATGTATGAAAACACCTAGTGCCAGAAGAACTCGTTCGCTGGGTTAAATTGCTCTACCACGATACGAAAACAAAGTGTGCGAGCAGAAAACCACTCCGTGCCTTCTTCGGTATTCATCAAAGAAGCGCCCTCTCAAAATCTCTTATTGTTCTTGTTATGCATATAGCCACATGGGATATTCAAAGTCCAGCGCTTTATACACTGCTTACACACTACAGATGACGTTTTTCTAGCAACTCATTGCACAACTGATCTCAAGCAAGTTGCTCAAAAATGGAATGATGGCCTCAAGCAATATGGTCTCAGATTGAATCTGAATAAGACAGATTTTTTGTCGACCGATTCCCAAGAAACAGGCACTATAACTGACAGCGACAGTGACTTGCCCAGAACTGAACGTTTTAAATATATCGGGCTTTGGTTCACGAATTAGCATAAGTTGGATTAAGTGGGGTTCCATAACTAGTGTCCTTTGTGATCCGCAGTGTCGTCCTCCTGTCGGTCTGTATGGTTCTGAGTGTTGGCCGACTATAAAAGACAATGAATGACGTCTCGTTATAATGGAGACCGAGATGTTGCTTTGAACTAGTGGCGTAACAAGCGTTGATCACATCCGAAATGAGGATATCCACGACCGATATGGGGTTGAACAGATCGTGGAAAAATTGCGAGAGAGGCATTTTCGATCGTATGGCCTTATGCGCTAACGAGAATTCGTTTGCCAAGATTGCTTTGAATATCGACGTCGATGGGAAATGACTAAAAGGCCGGCCGAAACAACGGTGACATCATAGGTGGATGGAAACTTGAAAGCCTCGCGATTACATCCAGATCAGGCAAATAACAGACCAAAATCGCGCAACCGATCACGGCCAGTGGACCTCACTTTTGAGCGGGGCAAAGACTAAAGAAAAAGAAGAAGACTGGGGCTGCATACCCCCCAGGCAAGGGTCTAACTCACAGTCTTCCTCGCTGGCGGAAAATTGCGTGCTTCTAGTAGATGTTAGACGGGACTTTGAAGCCGGTATATCATCAAAGCTAAGAAAGTAGAAGTAAATTATCTTTCTAAAATTCGAATCAACAAACGAAATCTTTTGCCTTTAACACCAATCATAACCAACTTTGAGACATTCTCATATAAATTACAACATTTTCATTTTTAAGGTTTTGTTATTAAAATCAGTATAATGTCTGTCTGTCCGTCTGTCTGTCTGTATGCCTGTCTCTCTTTTCTTTTTTTTTGAGGAGGTAGAAATCTTCAAAAGGCACTGCTCTAGGCACACCAGTGTGTGGGATGTTTACCCACTAAAACCACCCCCGACTCCCTCTCTGCCCCATGGAACCACCCTAAGGTATTACATCATGAGGCGGAGTCAGCTAATTCTAGCTTAATCCCATTTCTTCTATATGCGGCGTACCTGACCGCGCTTTTCTCCTCTCCTCTGCCTTTCGCAATTTATCTTGAATAGATGCGATCATGCAGTTGGCAGCATCCCAATTCTCTTGTTTTGCTAGCATTTTCGCCACCTGATTTTCTGGTACCAGCAACTCTCCTAGAATCCCCTCTAGATTCCTACTTTTTTCCACAAATCTCGGACAGTGGAAGAATATATGCTTTGGGTCCTCTGGGGCTCCATCGCAATTTGGACAATCGGGTGAGGTCTCCAATTTAAACCTGTGCAGGTATTGGCGATATCCTCCATGCCCGTGAGAAACTGGGTGAGATTATAATTAATCTCTCCGTGTCGTCTCTCCAACCACTTTTTGATGGCAGGAATGAGCCTGTGAGTCCACCGAGCCTTTCCTGAGCATTCCCACCGCTCTTGCCATCTATTTATGGATCTCTCCCTCTCAGTTTTCTTCGTCTCCAATAAGGGAGAGATTGGCTTCGCATGGTATATATTCGCCATCTCATCTCCCAAGATGTCAATCGGCATCATTCCAGAGATGACGAATGCTGCATTATCTGAGACAGTCCTGAAGGCAGAGCATACCTTCAGGGCTGTCCTCCTATAGACTGTATTCAGTTTGCTAGTTTTAACTGACATCCGCAACGCCTCCCTCCAAACTGAGGTCGTGTAGAGCTTGATTGAGGTCACCACCCTGGCTATAAGCAACTTAGAGGTATCCGTGGCCCTCCCACGTTTGACATCATCCTCGCCAGGGCCATACTAGGAGTGGATGATTTATCACAAACATACTGTACGTGTTGCTTATAGCTGAGCTTCCTGTCTATCACCACCCCCAAGTATTTGTTAGTCGGCTTGGAAGTGATGATATGACTCCCGATTCTAACACAGGGGTAATTTCTCTTCCGTCGCTTCGGTTTTTTCCTCCGCAAGCGTCAGACCAGAGCTCTCTAACCAGCATTTGACAGCGTCTAACCAGACGATAGCAGCGAGATAGGTGGGAATACCAACCTTCGCTAGCGGTTTGCGTATTAGATTGCAATTGGCCGAATTGAATGCATTTTTCACATCCAGGGTTACTACCACGCAATATTTGCTGGTACTACATTTCCCGTGGATTGCATCTTCGGCCAAGCCAGTAACCAATTTGATGGCATCAATGGTTGATCGGGCTTTACGGAACCTATACTGCCGATCTGAAAAGCCGCCTTGGTTCTCAACAACCGGAAGTAATCTATTATAGATTAGTCGCTCTAACATTTTCCCCACCGTGTCCAAAAGATATATGGGTCGGTATGACGATGGTCACCTGGAGGTTTACCAGGATTAGGCAGAATTATCGACTTCTGTCGCTTCCATGCCGCTGGAAATATTCTTTCGGGCATGCACGCTTTGAACAACCCAGCAAACATGTCCGACCTGGATTTCACGGCAAGCTTAAGGGCCTTATTCGGTACTCCGTTAAGGATCGGCGCTTTCTTGTCTCCTATTCTACCGCAGATCTCCAGTAGCTCGTCTCTGGTGACTGGCGGGATTGCCGTTACATTCAGAGGTGGTTGGAATGTGTCGAATGTGGAATGTGTTGCTGGGGGGATAACCTCTCTTTCTTTTTCGGTTCCGGGCATGATAGCTCTTTGCGCTGTGGCTCGACACATGTCTCAAAGAAGATTGCCTGGTGATCACTGTGGGTGTAGCGTTCGCTGACGCGCACCAGGACACACCACGCGCCTGCGAAGGACTGACAAAGGTCAAGTCTACAACCGAGCCTGACCTCCCTTCCTGCAAGGTGTTTACAGCACCTTTTAGCCAAAACTATGTCCATCTGCGCAAAAGCTTCTAATAAACTGCGCAGCCTAGCATTTGATTCTCTGTTACCCCACTCTAGGGCCCAAGCATTGAAATCACCAGCAATCACCTTTGGACTTCGTCCCCTTGCGTCGAGAACAAGATTATCGAGCATTTGCTCGAATTCAGACACTTGAGTGCGAAAGTCATCAGTTTTGCCTACGCTGGATCTTTTCAGCTCGAACATGAGATCCCTTTTCTGGGTTCTTCGGATTCTGTTCACATTTCCGCTCAGATCTTTTAGGTCGGTATCTCCGCGTAGGACAGATTGCCCTTACTTACTTACTTTTCGTTCCGCTTTTTTGTTGGTAAATTTAGTCTGTCCATCGTTTTCGTTCGCCTTGGGTTTCGCAACGCTGATCTAGTTTCCTAGATATGCTGCACGTTTTCCTCCTTCTGAGCTGTTGGTGTTGGTTTTCCGAATGTCCTGTCCGCCTTTTTTTCTCTTAGGCGAGTGCTGATTATTTAAAGGATCCCCCTCTTTTTCACGTACTCGTTTATTTCGCCGGGATTCGATGGTAGTACGGTTCGGCGTCACTTGGGTCGCCTGTGGCACTGTTGGTACAGCGGGGTTCGGCGTGTCTTTATTATTCTTTTCCTCCATCTGTGATCTATTATAGAGTGTGATCTCTAAGAGCCCTCACCATATTCTTTATGGCTTGGTGCACGTTACGATTGTCCTTGATAAACTCGGACAGCTCAACTATTTTTGCCCCAAGCTGGGTGAAGGGTAATTCGAACGGATCAGGACTCTGCTCCCTATAAGTACCGGCAGGGTTACTCCTTTTACACGGTCCTTCACTTTTGGCGTTTATTGACCTGGCCTGTACTTTATCCTTCATCGTCTTTGGCATTGGTTATTGGTGTTCTCGGTAAGGTCGTACTTCGCTTGAACACCTCCTTCTCCAGATCCAAATCACTTGTAGCATTATATGCCAAGGTGGCCAAGTTATCCACCACCGAGGCACTGCTGTCGAGGGTTATCGACGACCGGGAGCCCGCTTGCTCACTCCCAAAAGCCGTCGGTACTAGGGTTCGGACCTCCTGCACCGTAAGTTTCCTCCTTCTCTCGTCTTCCATTGTGGTTTTATGTTCTGGGTATCCTTCCCATATTCATTTTGGTCCACGCACCAGAGATGACCAAACACTAGCCCATGCACAGTCAGAAAAGAAAATTGCATGAACACATATTTACACATCAATAGGTATGCCCCAATTCGCCAGCTGGTGTCGCGCCTGATGGGAGATCTGGCCACTCCTCACAGGTCTGTCTGTCACATGGACTTTTCTCAGAAACGGCTATACCGATTGACACGATTGTGCGAAGGTGGGAACTGTGGGCCCCCAGACATGCAGTGAGTGATATCCTTCAACGTTGAGATTTAGAGGGGTCCGCATACATGTAAAAGGGGGGTGTACAACATTTTTTTCACCAAATATAGTAATGTTGAGTATCAAATGAAAGGTCTCAATCAGTACTTTTCGAAGCCGGTCTTAGTTTTGAGATTTATTGGAAAGGCGGGGAGTGGAAGGGGTGGAAAGTGATGATTTCTTTAACGGACCCATTCTGAGAAACTACCCACCCGAACAATCCAAAAAAATTCATGAAGCTGCCTTTATATGGTGCCTAGGCCTCAAAATACTCTCCATATCGATGTCTGTTCAAATTTAGTTAATAATAGTATATTGCCATATTTTTGGGAAAATTGCGTAAAACCCCCCTTAAGTTTATCTCAGAGTTATAAAAGTTGGTAGTAGAATCAGAATCAGGAATCAGAAGCTGTCCCCAAATTTATTTATAAACTCGCATTCATTCTTTTTGTCTCGCTATAGATACTAAGCAGTCGTTATAAGACGGATGCTAATAAAGTGCGGTGTAATTGATTTAATCCTATCAAATTTGCATGAGCATCTCCACAAATCTGATAAAAGGTTCACGAAATGAAATATTGTATTTTGGCTATTTCTTTATTCTTTTCGTGGAAAATGCAAAGAAATTCAGGAACACAAAAAAGAGATAATTTTCGTCGGGAAATTGCAAAGATGCAGAAAGTTTTGTTGCCGCGCAACTTGGCTATCAGAAGAAAATCATATTGTTGGCCCGAATATCGTCATGAATAATATATATAATAATATAATAAGTGTCTGTTTTCCTTGTCTATTTTTTGAGGATTTTCTGTGTTAGACTATTTTTTTGTTTGTATTTAATTTTTCCCAGTCATTACGAATCTCTGCAAAGTAAATTTTGCTCGTTCGCGAGCTGGGTTACAAATTCGTGGTTGTATAAGTTCCTTTTAGTAAACATTTTGACTTAAAATCTATGGTTTTGGGCAATCAGGAGACAATTGGAAAAGCTTTCAAGTGGATACGAGATAACAATTGTTAATTGTGGAAAAACGGGGGGAAATATTTACGAAAATTTTCGCTATCCATTAATAATAATCGACTGTCGCTCCTTCATTTCACTCATCAAATTTGACATCCTGAATGTTTTCCGTACTCGGAGAATAAAACCAATTTTTTCAATTTTATCAAAAACGCCGTTCCCTGGGAAATGAAGGATGACTGAATTGAAAGGATTGTGTTCTGTTTTCAGTTGATGTATTATCGGCATTTGTACGGGGGCGCGTCGACGCCTGTCATATCAATGACAGAGGACCTATGGAACAAGGTACACGACGATCATTTATATCCTTGCCTGTGATAAATTGGCTCCAAAGCAGGAAAAACACCTTCAAAATCCATAACCCGACTCTTTCAAATTCATTCCACCCGAGGAAAGATAGAAAATCAACTCTTCATTCAATCTAAGTCAATTTTACAAAGCAGAGCCCATAGCGCTGGTACCATCGGAAGTCATCAGGTACGGACGAGCCTTTCATCCGTAACCAATTTTTATCTCATTGAATTTTATGTAAATGATTTCCTCCCTGCGAAACTGTATATCGTCATCTTTCTTTTCCGATCCAAGGGTTCTCTGGTCCAGTTACGGAGAGAGAAGAATATGTACAAAGCGCTCCAAGTACGTGTCGGCCGGGTAAATTAGACACTGTAAGCTCCAGTGAATTTTGATTTGCAGGAGATTGAAAAGTTTCACGGAGAAAATATTGTGGCTTTCAAATCAGGATTTATGGAAACTTGCTTCACATGACCTAGAAAAACACCCTTTCCGTGTTGCTCGTCGGGGCCGTTTGAAAAATGAATTCCAATAAGTTGCCGATAAACAATTCGTAAAGTATGAGGAAAATGTATTATTCAGGGATGGGCGAGGTCCCTGGCGGAGTTTCCATCACGGGTCACATTCATTGTTAGTCTAGGATCAATGGTCAGTAATCAATCATCTATTGTATTTGGGGGAGGTAGAGTAGACGCCGTGCTATTAAAGTCAATGAACCTTCTCATGAGGGTTCGCTGTTCGGGTCCAGAGTTGTGATATCGGTCTAAATATGATGCTTAGTGCAGTCATGTAATTTGCTTGCTGATTTATCGCTACGGTATATGTAGATAATTGTTGGTAATTAAGCTTGTGGTCTGCGATTTCGAAATTACCTGGATACGAGCACGAGCTCTGCGCACAGAAGAAGGATGCTTTCGATTAGTTTCTTTCCCGATAAGAGCCCCAGCAATGATAAATATTCGATCAATAAATTCAGACGTGCTTGGTGGGTGAAATATGCTACAATTACCTCTTGTATTTTGCTGTCATATGAGACTTGTGTTGGGATGGTGGTTTGAATTCAGAATAGTTGCTCAACTAGATATAACACCAAGCTTGTAATTAATTTGCGTCAACATGCTTGTAAAGTTTTCAATGCATAATAATGATACTCACCATGATGAATGACAATAATGCTTTTCAGGAGGGGGCTATTCTAGTGGAAGCCCAACAGTAATTTTATATTAAGACGTCCGGTCGTAAGTTTGAATTTTGAGCCTCCAAAAGTTCACATCTGTTACGCTTTAGATATGCATTGAAGCCTTCACCGAAAATACATCCCATGTGTTTAATTAACGCTTATTACTTGCAGACACTGATTTTTAAACTGGTGCAATATCAGTCGATTGTATGACATTAAGAAAGCAGAAAGGGGCTTAGTTATCTAAATTTTAATCGGCTCACCAGCCCTCCAATCTTCATCATCAACGGCGCAATAATCGGTATCAGGTCTAGGCCTGCCTTAATAAGGAACTCCAGACATCCCGGCTTTGCGCCGAGGTCCACCAATTCGATATCCCTAAAAACTGTCTGGCGTCCTAACCTACACCATCGCTCCATCTTAGGCAGGGTCTGCCTCGTCTTCTTTTTCTACCATAGATATTGCCCTTATAGACTTTCCGGGTGGGATCATCCTCATCCATACGGATAAAGTGACCCGCCGTAACTTATTGAGCCAGATTTTATCCACAACCGGACGGTCATGGTATCGCTCATAGATTTCATCATTATGTAGGCTACGGAATCTTCCATCCTCATGTAGGAGGCCAAAAATTTTTCGGAGGATTCTTCTATCGAACGCCGCTAAGAGTTCGTAATTTTTCTTGTTAAGAACCCAAGTCTCCGAGGAATACACGAGGACTGGCAAGATCATAAACTAGTACAGTAAGAGCTTTGACCCTATGGTGAGACGTTTCGAGCGAAAAAGTTTTTGTAAGCTAAAATAGGCTCTGTTGGCTGCCAACAACCGTGCGCGGATTTCATCATCGTAGCTGTTATCGGTTGTGATTTTCGACCCTAGATAGGAGAAATTATCAACGGTCTCAAAGTTGTATTCTCCTATCCTTATTCTTCTTCGTGCTTGTGTTTGACCAGTCCGGTTTGATGTTGTTGGTTGATTCGTCTTCGGTGCTGACGTTGCCACCATATATTTTGTCTTGCCTTCATTGATGTGCAGCCCGAGATCTCGCGCCATTCCCCGCCTGCTCGATCTGGATGAAGGCAGTTTGTACGTCTCGGGTGGTTCTTCCCATGATGTCGATATCGTCAGCATAGGCCAGTAGTTGGGTGGACTTGAAGAAGATCGTACCTCTTGCATTTATTTCAGCATTACCGATCACTTTCTTGAGGGCCGGGTTAAAGAGGGCGCATGATAAGGCATCCCCTTGTCGTAGACCGTTGTTGATGTCGAATGGTCTTGAGAGTGACCCTGCTGCTTTTATTTGGCCTCGTACATTGGTCAGGGTCAGCCTAGTCAGTCTTATTAATTTCGTCGGGATACCGAATTCTCTCATGGCCGTGTACAGTTTTACCCTGGCTATGCTATCATAGGCGGCTTTAAATTCGATGAACAGATGGTGCAACTGTTGTCCATATTCCAACAATTTTTCCATCGCTTGCCGCAGAGAGAAAATCTTATCTGTTGCTGATATACCTGGAGTGAAGCCTCTTTGGTATGGGCCAATGTTGTTCTGGGCGTATGGGGCTATCCGGCCTAGCAAGATAGTGGAGAATATCTTATAGATGGTACTCAGCAACGTGATACCTCTATAATTGCTGCACTGCATGATATCTCCCTTTTTATGTATGAAACAGATAATGTCTCGTTGCCAATCGTCAGGCATTGATTCGCTAACCCATACCTTGAGCACAAGTTGATGAGCCACTTGATGTAACTGGTCACCTCCATATTTAACCAATTCGGCTGTAATTCCATCGGCTCCTGGCGACTTATGATTTTTTAGCCGATGAATTGCACGGACTGTTTCTTCTACGCTTGGTGGTGGCAGTATTTGTCCGTCGTCTTCAGTTGGCGGGACCTCCAACTCGCTGATGTTCTGGTTATTCAGTAGCCCATCAAAGTACTCAACACATCGCTCTAATATGCCCATTCTGTCGGAAATCAGATTTCCCTCTTTGTCTTGGCAGGATGAGCATCGAGGTGTATAAGGCCTGCTCCTGCTGACTTGTTGGTAAAACTTGCGCGCCTAGTGCGGTTGCTCCCTGTACTTTTCTAGTTCACAGACTTGTTGGTTCTCCTAGGCTTCCTTTTTCCGTCTGTGAAGTCGCTTCACCGCTCGACGGAGTTCGTGATAAGTCTCTGCGCGTGCCCGCGTTCTTTGAGAATGCAACATTACTCGGTATGCAGCATTCTTCCGTTCCGTTGCTAGCTTACATTCATCGTCAAACCAGCCGTTCCGAATCCTTTTGCGGCTGCGGCCAAGTATGTTTGTGGCCGTGTCCATGATAACGTTCTTCAGGTGATTGTGAAGATCATTTGTTGATGCTTCATCTCCAGGTCCTCTGTTGACTGCAATTATTGCGCCATCCATTTCCCTCTTATAGGTGTCGCGGAGGGTTGTGTTGTGGATGGCTTCAGTGTTCCCTCTCACCTGGTTGTCAGAGGGGATTCTAGGTGGTATTGTTATTCGAGCTCGGAGCACCATGCCAACGAGATAATGATCCGAGTCTATATTGGCCCCCTTATATGTTCTGACATTCATCAAGGCTGAGAGGTGGCGGCGTTCAATCAATACGTGGTCAATTTGGTTGAAAGTGGTCCCGTATGGAGAGGCCCACGTATGTTTGTGGACCGCTTTCCGCGCAAACCAGGTACTTCCAACAACCATTTCGTGTGACCCTGCTAATTGACTAATCCGCAGTCCGTTATCATTTGTTTTTTCGTGCAAACTATGAGAGCCAACGTATCGCCTGAATACGGGCTCCTTCCCTACCTGGCTGTTAAAATCCACAAGTATGATTTTAATATCATATCTGGGACAGGCTTCGAGGGTTCGTTCTATTGCCTCGTAGAAGGTATCCTTCTCCGACTCTGCAGTCTCCTCTGTAGGGGCGTGAACGTTAATGAGGCTTATATTTCTAAACTTGCCTCGCAAGCACAGATTGCATAGCCGTTCGCTTATGTTTTAAAAGTCGGTAACAGCAGGATTCATTTTTTGGTTGACTAAGAAACCTACTCCGAGCCCATGGTTTACTGGATGACCGCTATAATATATGGTGTAGCTGTTCTTCTCCAGGAAACCGGTCCCTGTCCATCGCGTCTGTTGTAACGCTGTTATATCAGCCCTATATTGGGACAGGGTATCGGCTAGCTATTCATCAGCGTGATCTCTGTACAGGGAGCGCACGTTCCATGAGAAAATGCGCAAATCGTTAATCCGTTGTCGTTACCGGGTCCGTCGTTTTTTTTTTTAAAAGTCCATCCTGTCCGAGGCTCCTTTCGTGGCTCCGTAACATCGGTTTTCCGTGTAGGGTTTTCAGCCCTACCCAACCCCCAACCTGGAGGACCAGTTGGTACAGTTTGTCCCGTTTTTAGGCGCGGGAGACTCGTCTTCATCCTTCTCCGTCTGCAGCTTTTCGTTACGAAAGAGCTCCCAGCGGTCACCACGTGGAGGTGGAGATAGGGTTTGGTAGTAGAGCTGTTGGTGTTGGTTCAGCAGGCATTTCCCAGGTTTTATGCTCCATCGTGGGTACCAATCCACGTTTCGCCCTGGGACCTATACTACCCTTTGACTCTTTGGCCATTGGGGACGTTTCAGTTTTCCTTTTTTGGCTTTTTTTAGTTATTTACATTTCAGTGTCAATTACTCAAGGTAGACATTTATATGTATATGCTAATAAAGCTTGCAGGTAGTATCCCTAATATGATCGACACACCTGGTTACTAGGGGTTTTTAATTTAAGTATCTAACATATATATGTATATGTGCGTGAAAATGCATTAGATCTATTTTGAAACGCAAATATAGTCTATATGCATGCATCACAATGCAGCAATAGACAGTGTTTGTTTATTTAGGGTGAAAACAGTATTTATGTTGTTGATTTGTATGTTCATATGTGTATCTTGCCGTTTGGCAAAATATGACGGAGTATTTAGTATTCTTAGCTACGTACGATTGGAAAATCGTGCATAGAGAGTGACTCACGTAAGATGAATACAAAACCTTTATACCCGAAGCGCCCGGCTGCTCTTTGGAAGGTTGCGAGGGTTACGCTGATCCACAACGGGAAACGCAAACCTGAGTTGCCGTCTTCATTGCACCTACTGTATGCTTGACACTGCTGGAAAAGTGCTCGAAAATTACATCATAAGTAGATTCGCTGAAGTGGTGTGCGCTGCCGGAGATTTATATCCCCGGCAGTTTGGTTTTAGAGCAGGGAGATCCACAGCTAATGATGTAATGCAAGTCGTGGATGCCGTTCGACGAGCGAAGCACATAGCCGCCGAACTCGATGGGTGGTGCTCCTCATAACGCTTCACGTCAGAAACGCCTTTAATTTCGTAAGATGGAAAGATATTCTAGACACACTAAACAATGCTTTCCAAGTGCCGAACTATCTCTTACGGATATTGAAACACTATCTGACGAACCGCTCCCTGCTCTATGAAACACTAAAGGGTCAAAGCAGGGGGTCACGTCGGGGGTGGCACAGGGATCCATCCTAGGGCTGGACCTCTGGAACGCTACCTATGATAGTCTACTTAAACTCGACATGCCAGAAAAGGCGCGCCTGGTTGGCTGTGGAGATGATGTCGCGGCGCTTGTTGCTGGACGCACTGTCGAACAGGCGTAAAGCACACTCTGCATATTGATGCGACGGGTAAGCGGATGGATGAGTACCCATGGTTTCAACCTTGCACTGGAAAAAACCAAAGTAGTCATCCTGACTAAAAAGAGAATTCCGACCTTGCGTCCCATATCGTTCGACAAGTCGATAATCGAGTCAAAAGTAAAGTACTTCTGGTTGACTCTTGACTCAAAGTTGAGCTTTTTTGAGCAAATCCAAACAGCGGGGAGCAAGGATGCAGCCGGAGTTTCATTGTTAAGTAGGCTAATGGCAAACATTGGGCGTACTACATGGTAAGGAGGTAAATCGTAAACATATCGTACGAGTAAAGAGAGGGGGAACTTTGCGGGTGGCGTCTGCGTACCGCACTATCCCTGAACCGGCCGTGAAGTTGATCGCGGGAGTGATCGTCTTACAAAGGAGCGTTAGGCTATATAGAAGCGCAAGGGAGATGAGCCAAGGGAGGTTGTTGCTCGTGAAGAACGGCAACGCACTCTAAAGAAGTGGCAGCTCTCTTGGCAAAATGAAACTAGAGATGGAGTGTGCGGCTCATCGGCAACTTCGGTACGTGGCTGAATCGGAAGAATGGTGAGACTGACTATTTCCTTACCCAATTTTTAAGTGGGCATGGAAGCTTTCATTATTACTTGCACAAGATTGGAAAGGCGCGATCTCTGGATAGTGTGTTTTGCGATGGAGTTGTCGACGACGCCCACCACACTTTTTTTTGTGTGGAAAGTGGGATGGGATTCGTCAGCAGTTCTGTTTAAACACAGGAGATCTCTCCCCAGACAACATTGTTGAAGAGATGCTGAGGAGTGCTGACAGGTGCCGTGTTGCCTATTACGTTCAGGTCTTTCTTTTTGCTAAGAAGATAGAGGTCGACCGCCAGTAATTGTTCAGGTTTAAACTAGATTCCGCACCCGATTATCCAAACTGAAATAGAGTCCCAGAGGACCCACAGCACATATTCTTCCACTTCCGAGGTTTGTGGAAGAAAGAAAGAACCTAGAGAAGACTCTAGGAGGGGTGCTCGTACCAGAAAAACTGGTGCGAAGAATACTAGCATGTCAGGAAGGCAGGGATGTGATCAACTCCATGGTCGCATCTATCCAGGGTAAACTGCGAAAGGCAGAGGAGACTAGAAAACGCGGTTACATACGCTGTGCAGAGACGAACGCGGACCAAGCGAAAATGAGCTGACTCTGTCCCATGATGTAATACAGTGTGGTGGTTTCATGGTGCTTGGGGGAGTCTGGGCTGGTTTTAGTGAGTAAGAGTCCCACACGCTGGTATGTCCAGACTAGCGTCTTTTGAAGATTTCCACCTTCCTAAAAAAATGACAGTCGGACAGACAGACATCGACTCGATTCTAATAAGGTTTTATTTGGCACTGCTGTAACGATCTTGAGGATACTACCGATCATTGGTGGCCTAAGACTCCAGATTCTAGTTTGGGTAATTGTTCTAGATAACAAAATAAACTGTAGAAAATTGAGAATGGCATATCGGCTAAGTGCACTTCGGTATGCAGTGCGTATCGGACAACATCAGGAGAAGCAGCATATGTACTAACAGGGATGCTCCTCAAAGACATCTTGGCGAATGAAGGCCGGTGACTCTACGACAAAAAGTATGAAGTTGGGGAGTCTAGCGTATTTCGACGGCAGCTGGCACGGTGTACCAAAAGAGATGGGAAGAGTCACAAACTGGTCGTTAGACATACCGCATCAATCTGGATATTCGGAGATGGTTTGAACGAAGCCACGAGGAATTAAGCTACGAATTAACGCAATTCTTAAGTAGACATGGAGGTTATCGTGCTTATTTACATGGATTTGGTCATGACGAGTCACCATGCTGCCCAAGATGTGGTGACGTGATTGTCCCAGGTTTACCGTGCACCAAACAAGAGTGAAAGCGGTCGCAGACAGGTGGTTAACACCTGAAAATGTTGTGGAGTTCATGCTGGAGTCAGCGGATGCTTGGAACCAGGTTCTAGAGGAACCGAAAGCTATTCCATAATATGATTTTTAACACCACGAAGGGTGCATAGCTCTGGCGCTCGATCGCGATCTTTAACGTGATCAAGAAGAGATCCAGCGAAGACGATCGTGATGCAGAAACAGCTGATATGCTGCAAGGTTCCCACAATTGCATAATTGGATCTGCCATTTCCGAAGAACTGCTTGTACGTTCCAAGTCCCAGAAGTCGCACCGTTTTCAAAAAAGTTGTCCGGCATTCGGTCCACAGCCTTCATACGTATCACACGTAGGAGGTGGGAAGGCTTTTGGTATAATATAGCAGTTCGAGTCCAACTAATATCTGCATATTCTCTGTGTCTTCGGACACTGCAAACGCGCTTATGATGCTCGGCTTGAAGCCAATATATTTCCCTTCGGTTGGGGATGACTGAACTATAGCCGCTATCTGTTCCAGGATTTGGGGTCCAATTCACTAACCATCTTGTCGAACTTAAGGACTTCCTGGGTTGAAGGAAACCTCACCATTAACAAGTAACATTTATTAACGAATAATGAATAAAGAGTAAGGACGACTCGGAAGTCGAAGTTACTATCAACTTATACACCCTCGTCGTCATGCCAAATAATGGAAAAAAGGATTTCTAGCCGTTTTCAGCGAAATTTGCATGCTGACCAGCTCATATTATTGTTGTTTTTGTATCCATGTACGTACATTTGTCGTAAAACCGACAATTTAACATAAATTTTTAAAAAGTCCAGCAGACAGTTTCAAAAGTAACGCAACTTTCACCAGATATTAGAATCCACACTAAGATATGTTTAATCATTCTCCATTGGTTGGGAGCATCACTAAAATTTCCCAGTTTCGGTTGGCACGTTAACTCTAAGTTGGTTCTTGGCTCTGATGAAGTCCACACTGTTCCTAAAAAAATGTGTCCTGACTTAGTGCGTGCCTCTGAATTTAAAACATTTTGTCTCACGTCCTTGGTAGGTCATTCCATCCAGAATTCAAATATTACAGAGAGAAGGCTTCACTTATGAAAGTTGCAGTTTTTCGATTCTTCAAGTTCACAACTGCTTGGTGAACCATGTACCTAAGTGTTTGGAATGTGTACTGAACTTGTCCGTGGGCTGCACAGGGATCTGGACACACATATTAAATTGTGAAGAAAGTGGAGGAAAAATAAATAGCGGAGGACACTTGCCATTTTTCCGTGCTATGTGTGATGTTTTCCAGTGAAAAATACTGTACACGACAAAAACAAGAAATGAAACAATGCACATGTCCTGTCAGGAACGTTAGAAGTGGATACTTGCTCGAGGAGTGTGTTATGAAAGTTCGTGTTAACATATAGTGCTTACTTCCAGAGAAGATGTGAGGCAGAGATACTAATATCCCCGACAAAATCTAGTGCGGGGGCAGAAGACTGGGTTACTCTATAAAAGATATTTCATATGTCCATTTTTCATACTGTACAAGCGGAATGCCATCGGTTATTTTGTTTTTATGGACTGCTGTTAGCCGATTTCTAAGGATCTTCCGGTATTATGTAGTTCACGGTTTTTAACAAAATTTGGGAGATGTCTAGGCTAGGGGAAGGACAATGAGAGTATTTATTGAAAATGGTGGGATTGTCTAGATCATTTGTCTTCATTTTGTTGAAAATAAGAATTAATGTGGTGGCAGCAGTTCAACTCTGTTTTGATCATTTAACGGACAGGATATGGTTTAAGATTAAGTTTTTACAGGTTGGATGCGGTTTTCCGAGTATTTTCTGCTCTTTCGCATAATTGATTTGGGAAAGATTTTTCCCAGCATGTCGCATATACATTTAAATGTAGAGATTCAGGTCAGTTTGATAAAAGTTCATATAACTAAGAGCTGCGATTTCGTCCAGGGCAGAGCCAACTCATCAGACGCTGCCTCACCTTTACCCTGGGAGCAGCGTGAGCGAAGTGGTTACAACGTGGTATTTGCTCCCTTTTATTAATTTAAAAACACGTCATGTGTATGAATTATAGCAAACAGAAATCCGCCTTGTAAAATTGTTGGGCCTAAGCTGGCCAAGGGGGAGGCAGTGTCTGATGAGTTGCCTCTGCCCTGGACGAAACCACAAGTTTAAATTTTGCATTTTGGGTGCTTGCCCAAGAATGAGGGTTTCGTGGACCACAGCCGCGAAAGTATGTTGCTTTCCAACTGGTCTGGTCCGGAATTAAGTGGATGGTAGACTTAGGAATCTTTATCTTTAGAAAAATGCATCTTCTTATGACCAAATAGAGTACTTTCCATGCTTAGTATAAACGGGAAGGTCAGAGGTATCTTTGATCTAAATAATCACGTCAAAATAAAAAATAATCAAATAAACTAAATAGAAGAAAAGGGGAAATCATTGTGTGTTGAGTTGCCCAGAACTGGCGGCTTATGGCAATTGACAAAGGCGTTGGTGGTCGTCGATGTCTAGCGACCACCGGGGTTCAGAAACTTGGTCCCTGTGTCATCTTAAGGGGTAACAATAGAGTGAAAAAGGGTTTCATCCTGGATCCTTTTCCTAAGAGCTCGAATGTTGTGTGTGTTTGGGGTGGGGGAGAAGCAAAGCACTCAGACCTTAGTTGTACATTGTACTCGATTCCCCCATCTAATGGAATATCCCGGATTCGTATATGTATCGAAGGATTTCCGTTAGTGGATGTGATGCTACACTCTGCAGTTGGAGCACATCAGCACCAAAATCTGATATCTGATGTATCCATAGGCAGGGCACTCACATAGAAAATGTTCCGTGGATTCCGCTCCCTCATAACAGAATGGACACGTATTATCTTGGAACATTCCTATTCTAAACATATGCCCAGCTAGTGAATTATGGCCTGGCAGAATGCCTACAATACTTCTGCAAGTCTTGCTGCTTTTCGACAGGATAGATTTTGCAGTATATTTGTTTGGTTCTGACAGGAAAAGTTTGGTGTTTCTAAATGCATTAAGACTCAACCACCTGTCATTATGGGAAGCTTCTTCCCAGTTTTTTGATAGCAGCATCAACTAATGCTACTGACCTCAAAATTACTGGTTCTGGTCCGGGCATGAGGGAAATGGAACCTTCGTTTGCTAAAGCATCCAGGATTTAATTTCCCTTTACACGACAATGACCAGGTACCTAGAGTAATTCCACCGTATTGAATCTAGAAACAGAGTTCAATCAGTTTCTACATTCTTGAACGATTTTTGAAGTGATCAAAGTACCAATCAACGCCCCCAATGCAGCTCGATCGGCACAGATTGCGATACGCCTACCTTTTGCTCGTTAATCATCCAGGTTGCTGCCCTTAGGATCGCATACACTTCAGCCTGAAAGACCGTTGTGTATTGCCCCAAGAGAAAAGCCCACTTCTCGATTTTATTCTAGAGGTAGACTCCTGCTCTAGAACCCTATTCTGCTTTTGAGCCATCGGTGTAGAAGACGTCAGTATATCCTGACACGCATTCTCCTGGTTCGTCCCTGTTTCCCCTCGTTTCAAGAAAACATCATATCTTCTACAGAACAAATGTATAGGGATCCAAGAATCAGAGGGCATTGTGAAAACTGGATTCAGTTCTGCTAATGATTCTTCGAATGCATATTGAGTAATGCATTTAAAGGCGGGCCGAATGTCGTGCTCATGGCACCGGTGATACCCAGACACACAGTTCTTTGCAATGTGGCTAGTTTCCCCATGTCGAGACAAAGGTCTACATGTCTCTTTCAAAGAAACTTCTTGTCTTGTTTTATTTCGATTAACTGAATGTCCAAGCCTTAGACACCAACTCTCTATCAAATCAACGACGCCTTGTGTATTTCTATACACCATTCCGAGATCCCGACCAACAGTCATCCGCATAAGGTCTATCGTCAAAGGAGTCCTTAGTATACTAGGGGGTTCTACTTTGCCGCCAAAAAGTTCATTGAAGTTTGTCCCGTCCGTTTTCCTAGGATTCCGACTTGTGGATCTGTGCAGGTTGTCCGCCTGGGATAGTCAGACCAAATTCTAAGTAACGCTGATCTGAGAGTGAGACTTCATGAAGCACTCGCCAGTTTCTAATCAATTCCAAAAACTTTGAAGTGCAGATGATTAGGTCAATTACTTCACTTTTTCTTGGCCCCACGGACGAAGGAGCGCACCCTACATTTGCGATATTAATGCTGCTGTTGCAAACGTCCAACGTAGATGCAAATTGGAACACCGATCCTTCCCCTAGAAGAATGCATCAATGAACTCCGCGAGTTCATTAAGGGGAGGTAGTATATTTACCAAAATATCAAGACTCTAATAAGCGGCATTAAATTATCAGGGTACTAGCGGAGGAAACCGTCTGGTAGGTAAGAACATAGATTAATGGATTGGGGACGGTATTAGCAAACTTTTTGGTGCTCAGCAAGCGGCCAAAAATTGTCCAAGCCAAATTTGTCAACAGTTGAGTCACTGAAAGCGGAAGAAGGGCGAAAACAAGAGCCGTCTGGAAAAAATCATTATTTCCAAAAAAAGGAGATATAGTCAATCTCGATATTCTTCGAAAACTACGATTCTGGAATCGAAACGAGACCTTACGTTGAATCTAAGGTGGTGTGAATTCGCTAGCGGGAAATATTGAAAGTGACCCTTTTAAGAAGAGTAGCAAGGTAGTACGAACCTCTGCAGAAAAGGCTGATAATGGTCATAGAGTTAGTCAATGTACTTTGATGAAAGACTAGAATGCTGAGCACGGGGAGATTACGAAGTTTGGAACAATGATAAAAAAAGTTGTAGATTATGTCCATGCTCGGCATAATGTGCACCACACAATTAAGGATCGCCATCAGAGCCGCATATCTTGAAGTACGTGAGGAATTAAAAAGAAAGGATGAAGGGCGAAAACCGACTTTAGGAATGCTATTAACAACAAGATCGTTATAATCTAGGAGAGCTCCTGCCTTGATTTAAGTAGAGCAGTGCAATATATATCCAGCACAAAAGAAACCCCGGAGCTCTGTAATGGGGAAGGGGAATTATCTCATTGCTGCCAGAAAGGAAAATTTGAGAACACCGTTCAGGTGTTCAAGAATTTCCAGGTGAAAAGGATTGCGAAGAAAGACCCGATTGCCTGTTCTCCAGGTAAATAAACCACATCGATAACATCCACATTGTAGGTTGCAGCTCGTGCTTCTTCTTACAGCTAAGCCTAAACCATTGCCAGGCGGTTCAAACCTACTCTCCCAGATTATAATTTAGAACAAAATCAACGATGCCATTGGCTTCGAACAGAACAAAGATTTACGCAGTGGAATTTGAGTTACCGATATGGGCGAAAAGCCGCGATATGTATATACGGAAATCGAGTCATTGAAGGGGCAAATAAGACCATCGAGAGTGGTTTCACGAGAGCGAAAATAGGAAAAGGAGAGCTTAGCGGTGAATAGAAACGACCATAATCCTAAGATCGTTATTAACGTATGGGCTGAAGAATGGGGAAGTTGAGAAACAAACGCAAGAGTCTCTTTCTCTCCTGAATCTTGTACTCGCAAACACTGGATGCGTCAACACTTTGCGAAGTAGAGAAATGGGGTCGGTGGTAGATGTCATATTTATTTACGATATTTAAGCGAAGCATCTCCAGTGGCACGTTGGTGAAAACTACTCACACAGTTACCACCAGACTACTATTTTTGAAAATATGCATTGCAGAAAAATAAAATGGCCCCGGAAGACAGCGACATAAGATAGGCAGTAAACAAGTTTGACGAGGGAACTTTCAAAGAAGTTTTGCAGCAAAATACAATGCTGGAAAGAAACGCAGATGATAAGGCTTGTTAGATCGGCGAAAACTGTTGGCGAGTCTGTAACCCGCCCATGCCAAAGTGTATTATATCCCGGAGGCGCGTACCGGACGTTCGGTGGAACTCCTGAATCGCGGAATGTCGCAAGACCTGCCTCAAAGGCAGAAGACGCCGTCAGCGAAACAGAAACCGGTCCAAATACGAGTATGTGTATGAACAATACAAAAAGGCGCTAGAAAATGCATTTGGCTTCAATAAAAGGTAAGAGTGAACACTTTAAGTGACTATGTAGGGAAGCGAAACGGACCCCTGCTGTGTCGCCTGGAAAATAATAATGTCGAAAGTCAAATGAAAACGCTCTCCACCGATTTTCCACAAAATGTGTGTATCTTCGTCCTACCGGCCAATATGCCTTTTAAATAACACTGGCAAATTATTCAAAAGGATAATCCATAAAAGCCTACTTGCGATTGCCGAAAAGGAAGGTAGCCTCTCCGGAAAGGAGTTCGGTTCTCGAAAGAGGCAGTCTATGACTGATGCAGATATTGAGGTGACCAACATAGTTAAAGCGGCGCTTGATGAGGATAGATGCCGCGTACTGATAACACTAGATGTGAAGAATGTTTTCAATTCCGTGAGGTGGTGTAAAATACTTGAGTCCCTAACGAAATTAGATGAGTACCTGGTACGCACCGATGACGACGTCTTAACCGATAGACGTTTGTGCTATGAATCAGAGAAAGGACCGAAATCATATCGACTGAGATCCCATCCCCCACAAGCGTCCGTCGGAGTACTGATGCTAGATCTTCCTACTGCGTGGTTTCCACTGCATTGATTTCTTTAGCAATTCCTGCGCAAGAGTGGAAGGAGAAGGAGGTTTTAGTGAAAAAGGGTCCCACATAACTGAGCTAACGGTATCTTTTGAAGCTTTCCACTTTACATCGAAGAAACCAAAAAAAAACGCAATTATGAGTATTCACTGAAGGTTGGAATCAGTGGTTAAACTGATTGCCGCAGTCAAGGTTAGTATAGCTTGCGTCGTATGTCGACTTAAGATGCAAGAATCTCTTAAGAGATGCCTTTGATGTGGATGTGAACTGGAGGTTCACCATTCACGTTGTGCAAAGGAAAGAGAGAGTGGATGAACAGCACGTTGCTCGTAGTGGTGAGTGTTCAGCATACATACATTCTTTTTCGAAACCACAGCCCTAAATTTATTTCTGACTATTTCAACCCGTAGACCAAAAAATAGAGAAGGCAAGTGGCAAACGCGAGGGGCTAACTTTTACTTGAATCCTTTGCGGAGTTGCAGATATATATACTAGCAATTGTTGAATGTGTGCTCATCATCTGAGGCAGAGAGTTAGGCTCGATCGTCGATCTGACTTACTCCAATATCTCTTTGGCGAGGGAGATGATCTGGCGAGCGAACAATGCACCTATAGTGACCATCAGATTATTTTTCTCTACACTAGAAACGGAGGAGCTGATAGTCGAATGGGTAACAGATCTGAAAACCTAGAATGCTAGAATGCTGGCTGCACCTCACGGATTTTCGAAGAGTGTGTACGTACGTGAAGAAGGTTAATTTGTTTTGTCAGCGAATAACTGAGGCATGCGACTCTGAAATGGTGCGACGTCTTTTCTATGACAGTGGAAAACCACACTACAGGTGGAATGAAGAAATCTCGGTTTTTGAAATCATCGTATCTACGAGCGATAAGGCTTTGTCAAGGGAAAAAAGGCAAGCCACAACGTCAGCAGCTGGAGAACTAATACCGACAGGGTAGAAACCTTAAAAAGGTTTACGGCGAAGAAAGCGGAACAGCCATCGATGCTCTTGAAGTGTGTGCTGTTGCACCGTCTTGTTGGAACCAAGTGTCCCCCAAATCCAAATTTTCTAGCCGTGGGAAAAAAATTCTGTAGCATATTTATATACCGGTCCGAATTGACTGTCACTGTAACCTCATTTTCCTCAAAAAACCAGGGACCAATAATTCCAGCTGAGGAAATTGCACACCACACTGTGACTTTGGGTGAATGCAAAGGCTTTTGATGCAATTCTCGAGGGATGGTGTCAGTCCAATAGCGCATGTTTTGTTTGTTAACCGACCCACACAAATGAAAATGGGCTTCATCGCTAAAAAAACAATAGAACCCTCGGGAACTACATCAAGAAGAAACTCACACGCGTTCATCCGAGAACTGAAGTCACGTTCTGAAAGTTCCTGCACTATCGCCATCTTATAGGGATGAAAATGAAGATCATCAAGGGCAGATGCGTGTTTGCGCGCAGAACGCCGTGGCGATCGCAACATTGACGCTCTCACTGCTTCAATGTTCTCAGGTGATCTAACGGGCCGAGGGACTCCAGTTCTTCATTTTGTTGCACTTGCAGTTTGTCTGAATGTAGTGACCCATGTAACAATTGATTAGCGGTCTGGGACGGGAGCCAACGGGGCTAAATTAAAGCGATTCCGAAATGCACGCTGTGTTGCAATAACCGAACATCCGCTTGAAAAGTAAACCTAAACGGCAAAGGCACGCTCCTCACTATTCCAACGCATGATGGCGACTGAACCATGTCGGGACAAAACTTTACAGTATCCCCTCTTGAACGAGACCACTAGCGCTCCGCTATGACATCAACTAACTGAGTGGCGCGCATTTTAAAAAAGGAAATTACGCTGCCGCACCCTGTATATGTATGTAATTACTATTATAGTAAGTGGTAATTGGCAATGTTTGTTTGTTTGGGATGATCATAATAATAATGCTATTTTGCAGAATTATTTCAATCTTTTTAACATGCTAATACGTTACGGTATTTATAAGAAACGTTTTGAATGTTTTTTAAATTACAAGTAGACTTGTCCGGTAAATACTCCACCAACAACTTTTAAAAGGAGAAAACTACACATACTTACATATTATCGACTTTGGTAATTACTCACCTGTAACGGGAAAGAGAGGAAGATTTAAGTAAGTTTGTTTAGTCAAAACGAGCTAAAACTTTAAAATAATAAAGTGATTAAATATTTTAAAGGAGGGGGGAAGATAAAAGCAGTTTTAGTAAATTTAAAATCGTCTGCTCTTCTTCTGTATTGTTCTGCGCCAAGTATGGTTCGGAAGACCCACCGGTCGGCCATCTTAGGGAAGTAAATTCCACTGCAATGCCTGTTGCCTTCCCTTAATATGTGACCTATCCACTGTCACTTCTACCTTCCAATCACAGTATATGCGAGTGCCACACCTGGGCGCCGACCGAGTTCTTCATTTGCGATAAGCCAGCAACCATAGGTTCCACTTTTCATATCCATTTTCCATATACTGTTTGGTTGGTATTGGTGTTGAGATAATTGAAGTTCCGTTTTTTTGGGCGAGAGAACGAAAGCGAATTTAGCGCTGTTAATACATTGGACAACAGCATGTCTGTCGGCAATAACTATGCTTTGGATATATAAATTGATTGACGTATTCGATGATTTGTGCACTAATGCATATAGGGAGAGTGCAACGACCCGTCAGGCTGACAACCTTCAATTTGTTGGTGCTTGCCTTCAGTCGAATTCTGCTTTCCTCTCTTTTCAGATCTAGAGCCAATCCATCATCATCATCAACGGCGCAACAACCGGTATCCGGTCTAGGCCTGCCTTAATAAGGAACTCCAGACATCCCGATTTTGCGCCGAGGTCCACCAATTCGATATCCCTAAAAGCTGTCTGGCGTCCTGACCTAAGCCATCGCTCCATCTCAGGCAGGATCTGCCCCGTCTTCTCTTTATACCATAGATATTGCCCTTATACACTTTCCGGGCTGGATCATCCTCATCCATACGGATTAAGTGACCCGCCCAACGTAACCTATTAACCCGGATTTTATCCACAACCGGACAGTTATGGTAACGCTCATAGATTTCATCGTTATGTAGGCTACGGAGTCGTCCATCCTCATGTAGGGGGCCAAAAATTCTTCGGAGTGTTCTTCTCTCGAATGCAGCCAAGAGGTCGCAACTTTTCTTGCTAAGAACCCAAGTCCCCGAGGATTACATGAGGACTGGCAGGATCATTGTCTTGTACAGTAAGAGCTTTGACCCTATGGTGAAATAGGCTCTGTTGGCTGGCAACTACCGGGCACAGATTTCATCATCGTAGCTGTTATCGGTTGTGATTTGCGACCCTAGATAGGAGAAATTATCAACGGTCTCCAAGTTGTAGTCTCCCATCTGCCACAGTCAATTGAACTCCTCTCATTCTCCAAACAAGACTGCCACGTCCAAGAACGCCACTGATAATAAGAAGAAATAATACTTCGATGAACTTCGAGGTTTTACCTTGCTATTCTACGTGGTATTTTCCCCTTGATACCTCCTGCATAGAGCTCCCTGGATGTACTTTCTGTTCACAATGTCGAAGGCTTTCTCAAAGTCAATGGGGAGCAGATGAAACGAAGATCTAAACTCCGCGCACTGTTGTAAATTAATCCGCAGGATCCGAAATGATACAAATCTGCTCTTTGTCGATCAGGCTATCGAGAAAGTCCTTATTACATTTTAGGGTTATTTTGGCTATTATCTTTGCAGCAGCAGGGTGCACGCTGGCGTCCCACCAATTGTCACACTCAAAACAGTTGTCCTTCTTCAGAATATTAAGTGTCATCGCCTTTGGGAAAGGTCTCAGATTTCCGAATCAGTGAAAGTAGCAGATTTGCCGAAACTGCAGGTGCAGCGATAAACAACTCTAAAGGGAGATGTCAAGCCCAGTGACTTTACTTCGTTGAAGTGCGTTGATGGCCGCAACATTTTCTCTTTTGCTTGGAAGAATAGTTCGTATCTATATGTTACGGTGACTAGCTATTTCATCCACAGAAGAACCGTGAGAAATGTTCTTTCTACCTCTTCAGTTACTCGTCATTGTAGGTGACAAGTCAACCGTTAACGTCCTTCACAGGAATATCAGAAGATTTGCGACCACATGCAAGTTCTTACGCGATGCGATATAAACTTCTCCGGCATCATCCACTTCCCTGACTAATACAATAGCAAATTGTTTCTTATCACAGCGCACACTACATTGAACTTCTCGGAATTTGGCTCGGTGTTGGAGTTCGGCTCTCGAACGGGAACTGTATCACACAAGCGGTTGATGTTGAATAATGTTGTTGCCGCTGCTTCCCAACCAAACGAGAAGTGGCGAACGCAATACGCAAGTAATCATCAGATGGTGATCCCTTTCGAGGTGGATATTAACGTCTCTCTCCCCAACTCTTAAATCTATTGCTGGTCACGAAGTAGTCGATCTAATTGGTCGTGTGGTATTGGTTGGCTGAAACCCAGCTGATCTCCTGGCGAGCTTTGTGGGCGAACAATGTGCCGCCAATGATGAGGCGGTGTAGCTTACAGAAATCTACAAACTTCCCAACATTATTGGTACGGTCGTAAGAAGCGCACCGTGTTTCTCCATTACATATCCGAACAAAGTGTTGTCATAACCTACCTTGGCATTCAGATTACCCACCATGATGACAATTACACCTTTGCCAAACCCCCTCATGAACTGCGTGTAATTGCTCGTAGAAAGCATCCTACTTCACTATATCGGAGGTCTTCGTTGCTATATAGCATAAACAAAATTGTGATGCTCCCTAGCCTGCACCGGAATCTTGCAGTCAGGAGTCTGTCAGAAATTGGCTCATTGGTCAAGAGAGCGCCTACCCGTAGCCGTCAGAAAAAGTATGACCTCGAATTACCTTCTGCTACCATTCGGCTTGCCAAAGTACAAAAGCACATTTCCGCAAGAGGGAGAGGTGTTCTCCCCACAGTCCAACCATCTTATTTCACTTGAGCCTAGAATGTTCAGCAGATATAATTGGAATTCCCGCTGAAGTTGGAGAAGGCGAGCATTCTGTGGATCTTCGCAACAGTTGTTGGTGAGCGTGTGCACATTTCAGAAATCAATTATAGTCATTTTCGATAACAAAAGATTTTCGGCCTGAGGTTAGTCCCAATCGGAGGCGTTGTTGACGTTTGGGTTGCAATAAAGTTTCAAAATTTGCAAATTACTAGACCACGAATTTCTTTCCTTTTAGTCGCCTCTTACGACAAGCAGAGTAGACTTTGAATGTATTCTTAAGTCACAACACACAGGCTGAGGAAGCGGAAGTTACGGGGCATTTTCTATGTGAGTGCCCAGCCTATGAACAGATTAGACATCAGATTTCTATGTTGACATATTCCAGTTGTAACGGATAGCCTCACATCCACAAACAAAAATCGTGCAATACATAAACGAATCTGGGATATTCCCTTCGACGGAGGAATTGAGTACAATGGTCCACAACAGTCCTAATACTCAAAGGCTATATCCCTCCTCCACCGCGGCTGGTTTGACGATGAGTGTAAGCTAGCAACGGAGCGGAAGAATGCCGCATACCGAGTAATGTTGCATTCTCTAAGAACGCGGGCACGCGCAGAGACTTACATATCACGAACTCCGTCGAGCGGAGAAGCGGCTTCACAGACAGAAAAAGGAAGACTGGGAGAACCAACAAGTCTGTGAACTAGAAAAGTACAGGAAGCAACTGCACCAGGCGCGGAAGTTTTACCGACAAGTCAGCAGGATGAAGCCTTATACACCTCATCTTGCCGAGACAAAGAGGGTAATCTGATTTCCGACAGAATGGATATATTGGAGCGATGAGTTGAGTACTTTGATGAGCTACTGAATAACCAGAACATCGGCTAGTTGGAGGTCCCGCCAACTGAAGACAAACGGACAAATACTGCTACCACCAAGTTTAGGAGAAACAGTCCGTGCAATTCATTGGCTAAAAAATCATAAGTCGCCAGGAGCCGATAGAATTACAGCCGAATTGGTTAAATATGGAGGCGACCTGTTACACCAAGTGGTTCATCAACTTGTGCTCAAGGTATGGGACAGCGAATCAATGCTTGACGATTGGCAACGAGGCATTATCTATCTCATACATAAAAAGGGAGATATCACGCAGTGTGGCAATTATAGAGGTATCACGTTTCTGAATACCATCTATAAAATATTCTCCGCTATCTTGCTAGACCGGATAGCCTCACACGCCCAGAACATCATTTGCCCATATCAAAGAGGCTTCACTCCAGGCAAATTAGCAACAGATCAGATTTTCTCTGTGCGGCAAGCGATGGAAAAACTGTCGAATATGGACAACAGTTGCACCATCCATTCATCGAATTTAAAGCCGCCTATGATAGCATGGCCAGGGTAAAACTGTACACGGCCATGAGGGAATTCGCTATCCCGACGAAATTAATAAGACTGACTAGGCTGACCAATGCGCGAGGCAAGATAAAAGCAGCAGGATCACTCTCAAGACCATTCGACATCAACAACGGTCTACGACAAGGGGATGCCCTATCATGCGTCCTCTTTAACCTGGCCCTCGAGAAAGTGATCCGTGATGCTGAGGTAAATGCAAGGCCTATGCTGATGATATCAACATCATGGTAAGAACCACCCGAGACGTGCAAACTGCCTTCATCCAGATCGAGCAGGCGGCAATAAGGGCGAGATCTTGGGCTGCACATCAATGAAGGGAAGACAAAATATATGTTGGCAACGTCAGCACCGAAACCAACCAAACAACAACATCAAACCGCACTGGTCAAACGGGAAGAATAAAGACAGGAGAATATGCATATGTATATGAGAATATACAACTTTGAGACCATTGACAATTTCTCTTATCTAGGGTCGAAAATCACAACCGATAACAGCTAAGATGATGAAATCTGCGCACGGTTGTTATCAGCCAACAGAGCCTATTTCAGCTTATAAAAACTGTTCCGCTCGAAACGTCTCACCATAGCTCTTACTGTACAGGACAATGACCTTGCCAGTCCTCATGTATTCCTCGGAAACTTGGGTTGTTAGCAAGAAAAATTGCGAACTCTTGGCCTTGTTCGAGAGAAGAATCCTCCGAAGAATATTTGGCCCCCTACATGAGGACGGACGATTCCGTAGCCTACACAATGACGAAATCTATGAGCGATACCATAACCGTCCGGCTGTGGATAAAATCCGGCTCAATAGGTTACGGTGGGCGGGTCACTTAATCCGTATGGATGAGGATGATCCCACCCCGAAAGTCTATAAGGGCAACAGCTACGGTAGAAAATGAAGACGAGGCAGACCCTGCCTAAGATGGAGTGATGGCGTAGGCCAGGACGCCAGACAGCTTATGGGGATATCGAATTGGTGGATCTCGCAAAAGCAAATCTCATAATATTACAAGCCGAATGACGAATGACAATAAACAGTGAATTGTAGCTATTAAACGACAAACCAGAAACCATCATCCATAATGACATTCGACAGCTTAAGCGGGCAGGCCAGGCAAATTTATGGACGATATAAAAATTTCAAGATGCCTATTCAAAGGCAAGGTAGAAGGTAAGCAACCACGTTGAAAACCCAGAAACAGGTGGGGAATTAAGTAAACAATACAGGGTATACACTGCTCAGTTTCTGGGATTGGTGGATGTAGCCGATCGACCGAGAGTGGAGACAAAGGCTTCGGCGGCCGAAGGACAGACGTTGGACTGTGACGTCATAGATGGAGTAGAATAACTAAGGTTGTAATAGCAATCATTGTGCGATATTAGCTCTATAAATCTAAACTTGAGGTATGTCCTTCAAAATGAGCTTCAAAATTATCCCCTTTTTGCTAATGGTGCCTAAGATCTTGGGATAGAAAGATGATTTACTGTAAAACTAGAGCGCATAAAGCAACTACGAAAAGTTTCTTAGCGTACTGCTCACTTCAAAAAGCAGCGCGCAGTTTTGGAAATGAAGGAACTGAAATTAGATAGATGAATGTAGAAAGCGAACTATGCAGAACCGACAACGCTAGTAATATTAACTTTGCCCGCTTTTCCTCCTTTTATTTTCAACTGTCGAAATAACTGAAATTTCAAAGAAATGTCGAACTTCTAATGTGTTCTAATAAATTTGGCCTCAAGATATTCCATCAAATAAATCTGAAAACCGACGTTTCTAGGTATTTTTTAATGCGAATTTGTATTACGAATCCATAAACGAGATTTCAGAATTTATTTCTACATATCTATTCAAAAACATTTGATTTCTAGGTCAAACTTTTTCGAGCCTTTGAAACTCTCTGTCCCCACTCCACAATTCGCTGCTATCTTTCGCTACGTTCCCGAGAAGAAAACACACATTATATCCGTCCATCGAGCCGAATTAAATTTATCCTGTCAAATATTTTACTCCATAAGCACACAGTTTCCATTCAAAGTCAAAAGCTCGAGAAAACGACGCTACAGAGAAATGAAAATCAATCTTTCGTAATGGAAATAGATACTCAACCAACTGAATCTTACATTTCTCCTATGCCACGTAGCCTCCGAAAAGTGTCCATTACGGGATAAAGCCATCACGCCATGATTTAGCTGAGGTGCTTTCCGAACTCGACGATAATCATCAGAATCTCGTCAGTATCGTAGTCGCGAGGAAAAATACGTACATGCGGGGTATCCGCTCAGCAACCGAATTTCCATTACCGAATCGTATAATAAAAAAGATATCTTAGGATGTCTGCAAACATTAAAAGGACTAAGGAGAAAGTCGAGAAATTTGATTAGCGAATTTCGAAGCAGTGCGAAAAGCTTTCACAGGAAGGCATGAAATTAGGATGTTCTTGCTTATCCTGATAATGTGGTGACCTCGTATAATTCATTTAATCCGCACTTGTACATGCGGCGTTATGTGTAAGGAGAGGCAGGAGAATAATGGAGTTAGGATCTTGAAAGCGGTCGTTAATGTGCTGCTATCGGAATCTGTGTGTTGCACGCGCCAGTTCTCAGAACGGGTGGCGAATTTTGCTCTGAAATTAAAGGATGGTCCTCCTCCCTTCTATTCATAACCAAAAGTACATTTCAAACCTGAGTTACTACGAATATTTGTGGTTAGCATATTTATACGAGTCTATAAAATCTCCTTTCTTAACCAACCCGTACTTTACTCAATCATTTTGTAATATTGGCACACCGAAACCCTCTAGAAATACGTGCTTCACATGACTTGTGCTCACTATACATATGGACATCTACCCTTACATATTCGTTCACATCCCTTACCCCGTTAAATAAATCTAATTTGCACTAATATGGAAAAACTTCACTTTATGTCCTTCCTTTCATGAAAGCCACTCTCCCTGGGCGCAGCCTCCCCTGATCCCCAGCAGCCCACCGGTCCTTCTGGGCAAGGATATGTATTTAGAAAATTTCATTTGGAAATAATTTTGTTATTTTTACGGTTGAGGCAGGAGAGTCATGTTATCGTTGGATGACACGGCACATGCTTATCACGCAAAGTGACAATGATAAATATGCTCGGGTAATACGACATTTTTAGGTGGACTAGCAACATTTGCGCTATACCAGGTAAGTGACAAAAGTAATGCTTTCGCGAGGGGTCGTAAAAAACAGAAATCTACAAGATTTGTTGGCTTGAAAATCATAATATTCACAATGAGATTACTTGGGAATGATTTCGGTAATGACGAAGTAATTTCGGTAGTTAGTCTGGGTTATGTGGAACATAAATAAGGACACAGCAGTGCGTTCGCATAGCATGAATTCAATGGCCTGCGATTTGTAATCGTTAGGGGTTAGGAGGCATGCATACCTGATGTGAGTTCCTTTTTTTGAAAAATGCCTTAATACGTGCATGGGTATGTGGTGAGCACATTCGTTTTATAAAGATCAACATAAAGATCTTGACTGCAAAGTTGAGGATAAGGGAGAATTTAGGACGTGGATTCGTTGGAAAGTTATTTTTTTCGGTTAATTTTGAGAGCTCCTCGTCCCAATAATATAAACGGAGATTATGGTTCATCCCTAAGGCCCTTGGGAATAGTTTGTTCCTAATACGAGTAGTTGTACTGAAACTGATTACTGAAAAATGCAGTGGAATGACTGGGGCGTTGCAACGAGGGAAAAGTTTCAGTATATACCAATAGTTAGCGCGGCAATTCAATTGGATCACGGCCTTCAAGTGTCGTAGAGCATTCATTCACAGACCGTAAGGGTACACTATAGGATTACAGTACTCTGTAGGAGGCAATGTGGTCGCCATTGCGTTCGCCTCTGATTATTACCCCGATTTCGCTCAGGTACTCATTCACAGCTGAGTCGCCTGATATCCGACATGTACTCACGACACAAATCCCATTGTCACGAGTGAGATTTGAATCGCGATCTTCTGTGCGATAACTACCGTATTTAGCACGTAGGATGTCAAATGACGTTAATACAAATTAACCTTAACCACTACCACGAAACTAAGCGCCCTCTTTCGAACAGGATTCGAATGTGAAATGTCGAAATGGCTCTTTATTCTGAAAAGCTGTACGCCACTGAGGGAACTTTTCAGTCTTGAAAATTACTCACCGAGGAAGCTGTCACCACACCTGGCAGTTAAGTAGAAAGTGCAAATCCAAAAATGAGTAGAAACAGAAATTTGAAAAAATGAGTAGAATTTGAAATTTGAATTCGTCTGACTTGGTAATCGGATCGGTCTCCCGATGCCGCTACGATGACTTTTCAGTGGCTCCGCCCGCTACATCTGTTTCACCACCATCAGTGGCGACCACTTCAGCCGGTTCGAGTGGGGAGCGGATGAAGTGAATTGAAGATCTGAAATCCTTTATCCTCCGCTTCTATTACGAAATAACAACCCCGGGGCGAGGTCCAACATTTTACCGCCCCTTGTTGCACCGTCGTGCGCTTCCTGCGCATGTGACTGTATTTCTCGCAGCGACACAATCCCGGTCGTCATCAGGGGACGTGTTCGACTTGAGGTCATCGCGGAAACTATGACCAAAAATAGATGGGGCCAGAGGCGGAGTCATGAATATCACCACGCCGCACTGTAGGCGGCAATTTCAGTACTTGCCGAAGCACCCTCCTTCACCGCCTGAAGTCTCCGCTGAGGCTCAGGACAAATTCTGAAAAGCGAAAATTTTCGGAAATGAATCCAGGGATCAATGATGAGATGGCATCTCGACTGATATGATGCTCTTGCAACTATAATCACATGTGTATTGTAGTGTAGTTGCAGAAGATCCACTTTAGTGTTATTGGTTTGAATGACCGAAGAGATCCACCATGGAAAATTGGTCTGGAACATCGGCGTAACTCATTGGGGTGCGACATTGCTAGGCTGACTCAAATCAACACTGGCAATGACAGCAGATAGGTGAAAAATAAATTGCAAATTGATTACCAATACTAAGTCGTTCTGACACACTTGACACACTAAAGCAGAAACTTTCTGTTATATTCAGTCGGTTTCGAGAGTACGGCGAAAGTCACTACAGGCGTCCAGAATGCGACGTACGCGAGAAACCAACGCAGTTTTTTTCAGATCACTCAACGAATTTCATTCAGACGGTAAAGTGTTCGGTAACGAAAGCGACAGAATATTGGAGTGGAATTTCTGAGTTACTCGCTTAGCTTGACGAGTGCGTTGCCGCAGAAAGCATCTGCCATGACATTACGCCGGGCATGCATTTTGCGCCTGTTACCGAAGAGCAGGTTCGACTAGCCATAAACAGCTGGAAAAAATGGGGGTCCCAGGTCTGGATCGGGTGCAGAACTTCTGATACAAAAATTACATAGCCAGTTGGCACATAACATACACCAGGTCATGAGTCGGGCGGAGGAATTTTCACTCTGTCTTACTGCGGGGATTACCAACCTTATACGGTGCAGGACCCGGTGATAAGCAAAAATGATCTTACACCTGGCTAACCGTGCTGCATTGATCCGGAACTAATAAAGTTTTTCGCGGCTGTCATGGAAGAGTGTCATACCACCTTATCAGTGCATTCATCTAAGGGTACCAACACCTCAGAGTCCGTCCGTATACGGAGAGCCATCTTCAAGAAGAATTCATTAAGTCCCCTTTGGTTTTGCACGGCACTGAAAAGGGGTTCCTTTTCATGGTTACTGAATGATGCTAGAAGGAATAGCTTTCCCATAAAGTATGGCCTACGTGCTAAGTTTGTGCTCACATACTCGATGTACTTAGACGACATCAAGCTGTTTGCTGGCATCGATGACTATCTTAGAAGTCTGTTGCAAATAGACATGTTTCGCCGTGATATGTGGATGGAATTTAGATAAAACAAATGTGGAATTCAAGCCACCCATAAAGGACCTAACGAGCCGGATGTTGGACATTGGCATTGGTGACCTCCACATCCACGCTATGACCGAAGCGGACTTCTACAAGTACTTAACAATTCCGCATAGAACGCATGCTCGAGTGATGATCTGAAAGGTTTCCACATTCGCTATTCCTTCACTGGCTCATTTATTTGAAACATTGCCATGCACGAAGACCGTTGTGAAAAACGTCCAGCGGCGGATACGGAGTACTATGACCAAATTTCGAATGCATCATCCAAACTTTGCCGTGGAGCGGATAAACCTGCCTCGTGACATCGGATGCAGGGGCATGGTTGACGTGGCGCCAAATCACCGGTAAGTCGACCCACCTGCGCGCTTATTTTTACAGCAAAGAACAAGCGAGTCCTTTTCCTGTGGCTGTCTGTAAGGCAAACTGTGGGGTGACTCCACTTAACTTGAAGGATCGATCTTTCAATCCACTGATGGGGTGAACGGGAACATGTCCGATTTACCGGTATGAGCCGCAAGTAGAATTCAATAGTTGTGCTTGCAGTATTTTTTAATTACCTGTGCCTCAATAGATTAATTCATTTTCATTGTTCGATACACCACTAGGACTTCTGAATTATCTATTATTGAAGAAATGCTTCTCATTTTTTAGATAAGTCGATGTAGGTTTTCCTATTGAAGCATTTCAGTATCCCCTGACTTCCCGAGATTCTCGCACTCCTCTACTGTTCTATTCTAAGTGCCCTTGGGGTGATCCATTCCTATGAGAGTGGTTCCTAATGCATGGCATAGCCAACAATGCAGTTGTCGGCATTCCTTAATGTGTGACTTATCGGCTGCAGCTATCACGATGCGTATGAGTGGCAGTCCTGTGCGTCAAAAAAGTTGTTCGTTTGAGATAGTGCCAGGCCAGCGCACTCCGATAATATGACCCAGATATGCATTTACGAAAGCTTGGTGCTTTTGAGTAACAGTGGAGCATAGCAACACAGAAGGGACACTAGCACTAAACAGTCTCAAGTTGATCTTGGTGTTCACATGGTTACAGATTTTGGACAGGGTAGCGAAAGCAGATCTAGCGCTGCGTCAGATAACATCCAATTCAGTTCCACCGTCAGCAGAAACCACGCTTCCGAGATATACAAATTGATCGATGCATTCGATGCTCTGCCCGTAAATCAAGAAAAGGAGAGTGCAGTGACTCTTCATACTGACAACCTTGGTTTTGTTGTTGTTTATCTTCAGTCCAACTCTATTCGCTTCTCTCGCAGAAATTTAGAACCATTTGGCCAAGGTCCATGACCCGATGAGAGAGTAAATAGATATAATCAGCGCAGTTCAAAAAAGTCACCTTTAATAAAAAAAAATAATATCGGTGACAGAAGTCAACCCTGGTGGACTCAAACTTCTTGGAGATTTTTCCTCGGCGTAGCACCTGACATGTTGTGTCATCATATATCGCTCTCATAATAGCTATTAGTTTCTCTGGAATACCCCTCCTGCCAAAATCATTCCAGATACAATTCCTGTTCACGTTGTCGAAAGCTTGCTTGAGATTGAAGAAGAGCAGGTGCAGCGGCGATTTAAACTGCTCGCACTGTTCCAAAATGCGCTTCAGGATTATTTTAGTTGTTATCTTGACGACGGCAGGGAGCACCTCCCTTCCAATGGTCACACTCAAAGCGGGTCCCCTTCTATGGGATCTTGATGATCATCCCCTTCTTCCACCTCAAAAGCCGGCAAAAGTCTAGGATTCCCAAAATTTTCGTACGAATGGAAGCAGCAGATCTGTAATAACTGTGGATGCAGCAATAAATAACTCTGCGGAGAGAACATCAACTACAGCGACTTCACTCTGTTTGAGTGCATTGATGGCCCAAAATTATTTCTCTTCTGCTTGGAGAAACAGTCCGTATCCGCATGTTACGAGATAGAAATTTATCTCTTGCAACGGCGTACACTATGTTGAACTTCTCGGGATTTCACTCGGTATCGGAGGTCGAGCGCGTCACGCCCGCCATTACTCGTAGCGATCAGTAGAGCCTTCAACACCTTCCATTCACCGATCCACTTCCACGATTCCGCTGTCAGCCAGATTTCATTATGACGGACGTGCCAACGATCTGTGTAGCACTCGACAAAATAGCATTTTTGATGGCGACCCCGATATTCTCGGACGGGTTATTCAGTATATCTGACGTTCGATCAGCAAAATAGCTTTCCAACTGCTGAGCGACAACTGGGTCATACAAGCAGTCGATGTTGAGCTTAGGGGGTCGCAGCTCCCCATCTGCGAAAATTTGCGCAACACACAAGCGAACATAACCGACGATCAGATGGAATCCGTTGTCAGCACCTCTCTTGTTTCGCCCATCCAGGAGACAACTCCTAAATCTAGTGATGATCACGAAGTGGTAAATCTGATTGCTCGTTCGGCGCCGGTCAGTTGAAACTGCCTTATGGCCAGTTCTGCGCTAGAACAATGTGCCACCAATGACGAGGTGATGGAAGTTCCAGAAATGCACGAACCTCACATCATTACCGTTGGGGTCGCTAAAACATGCAAAAGGGGTTTGTAAAATTGGTTTTTACAGGTTGTGGTCAATGGAATAAAGTGAAAGGGCTCGATTAGTACTTTTTGAAACTGGTCTTCCATTTCTGTGAAGTGTGTTAATCGATTCATTACTATGCGAACTGCACAATTTGCCAATACATGCTCAAGCATAACCTGATGACGTGATTATGTTTGCTGTTGATCGGAATTTCGGAACGGTTTGTGGAAATATATAACGCGCCGTTTATTTGATTAATAGTTGGTGCCTTAGGCATTGACTTTCATACATAGCAGGCATAGTTCTACTTCTAGTTCTACATTACTCAATTTGCAGCCCCTGGATATATTTATTCAAAGCACTGCAAAGAGACTGATTCGTTAGGATCTATGGGGAAACAACGGTCGTGGTTGGCAGAGAGCATTGGAAGAGCTACTGGCAGAACTGAATCCGGTTTTTACAATGCCTCCTTTTTTGTAGGTCTCCATACATCTGTTTCGTAGAAGATATGAAGTTACCCTAAAGAACTGGGAAGTAGGAATACGTGGAGGGATATACGGAAGTACTCAACATTGATGTCTTAAAAACAGGATATTTACACAAACAGCATGCCTGCGATTAATGTGAATTCCATCGTAGGAACCCACCGAAAAGCAGAGCTCTTTGACTTGACTGCCAGGTAACAGCCTGACATTTTGATTTCAGAAACCCATCACAGTCCGATAATATTCAAGGATTTCGAATTGATGATGAATAATAGTCGAAATTGTGATGGAGAAGATGGTACCGTGGTAGTTGTGTGTCGCCATTTTCTTTAATACTAGAGAAAATAAAAGTCTTTGAAAGTTGAGAGGAAATGTCCGCACGCTTGCACGCGGCCCAAAAGGATTGCTTCGTCAAATGATGAATATTAGGTAAGTAATGAAGTGATTATGCCACTGCTGCTATGCCGAGGTTCGACGCAGACAGAGTCCGTTAGATTGTTTCGGAACCATATAGCGTGATCCGAATTGTATATAATTATAGTTAATTATTTATTAGCAAAAAGCTCTGAATACCACAGTGGCCATAATGTTTAGTGCTTCCCCATACATGTGAAAGGGGGTGGACATTTTTTTTTTCACCGAATATAGTCGTACGTGAGGTATTAAATGAAAACGTTTAATCAGTACTTTTCGAAATTGATGATGTTTTTGATATCGAGTGAAGGCGGAGTGAGGGCTCAAAACGTATTCACCAAAAGGTGTAACAAGTCGTGCACTCAGAATCTATCCAGCTGAAAAATCTGAAAATTCACATATGAAATCTACGCTTCAAAATACATCCCATTCCAAAACCTGGTCAAATAACGTCAATAGTACTATAATTCCATATTTTAACAATTTACCCGAAAATCCCCCTTAAGATTGAGAAAATCCAACTATTATTAACAAACTTATAGAAGTTTAAAATTGTGAATTCCACGTGAATTTGTCGCTCTTTAAGACGTGAATAAAATGAACTAATATGAACGGTCAAAGGGTAGTATAGACCCCAGGGCGAAACGAGGATTGGTATCCACGATGGACCATGAAATCTGGGAAACGTCTGCTGAACCAACACCATCAGCTCTACTACCGAACCCTATCTCCACCTCCACGTGATGACTGCACACGGAGAAGGATGAAGGCGAGCCTCCCGCCCCTAAAAACGGGACAAATTGTACCAACTGGTCCTCCAAGTTCGGTACGACTGGGTAGGGTTGACAACCCTACACGGAAAACAGCTTGTTACGAAGCCACAACAGGACTGGATGGATAACACAACAACGAACTCGGCAACGACAAAGGAATAACGATTTGCGCATTTTGTCATGGAATGTGCGCTCCCTGTATAGAGATGGAGCTGCCAAGCAGCTAGCCGATACCCTGTCGCAATATAGGGCTGATGTAACAGCGTTGTAGGAAATGCGTTGGACAGGGACCAGTTTCCTGGAGAAGAATCGCTACACAATATATTATAGTGGCCATCTAGTAAACCATGTGCGCGGAGTAGGTTTTTTAGTCAGCCAAAAAATGAAACCTGCTGTTATCGGTTTTGGAAACATAAGCGAACGGCAACGCACTCTGCGCTTGCGAGGCAAGTTTAGAAATATAAGCCTCAATAATGTTCACGCCCCTACAGAGGATATTGCAGAGTCGGAGAAGAATAACTTCTACGAGGCAGTAGAACGAACCCTCGAAGCCTGCCCCAGATATGATATCAAAATTATACTTGGGGATTTTAACAGCCAAGTAGGGAAGGAGCTCGTATTCAGGCGATACGTTGGCTCCCATAATGATAACGGATTGCGGATTATTTAATTAGCAGTGTCACACGAAATGGTTGTTGGAAGTACCTGGTTTGCACGGAAAGCCTCAAACATAGGTGGGCCTTTCCAAATGGGACCACTTTCAATCAAATTGACCACATCTTGATCGAACACCGCCTCAGCCTTGACGAATCTCAGAACATATAAGGGGGCCAATATAGATTTGGATCACTATCTCGATGGCATGGTGCTCCGAGCTAGAAAAACAACACCACCCAGAATCCCCTCTTACAATCAGGTGGAATCCAACACTGAGGCCATCCACAACACAACCCTCCGCGACACCTATAAGAGGGAAATGGATGCCGCAATAACCGCAGTCAACAGAGATCCTGGAGATAAAGAATCAACAAATGATTTTCACAATCGCCTGAAGAACGTTATTATAAACCACGCCACGCCACAAACATACTTGGCCCCAGCCGCAAAGAGAGTCAGAATGGCTGGTTTGACGATGAATGTTAGCTAGGAAAGGAACGGAAGAATGCTGCATACCGAGCAATATTGCATTCTCCATGAACGCGGGCACGCGCGGAGGCTTGTCATGAACTCCGGCGAGCGGAGAAGCGACTACACAGACGGAAAAAGGAAGCCTGGGAGAACCAACAAGTCTGTGAACTCGAAAAGTACAGGGAGCAACCGCACCAGGCGCGGAAGTTTTACCAACAAGTCAGTAGCCTTACACACCTCGATGTTACACACCTCGATGTTCATCCGGCCGAGATTAGGAGAGAAATCTGATTTCCGACAGAATGTGCATATTGGAGCGACGGGTTGAGTACTTTGATGAGCCATTGAACAACCAGAACATCGGCGAGTTGTAGGTCCCGCCAACTAAAAACGACGGACAAATACTGCCACCACCAAGTATAGGAGAAACAGTCCGTGCAATTCATCGGCTTAAAAATCATAAGTCGCCAGGAGCCGATGGAAATACAGCCGAATTGGTTAAATATGGAGGCGACCAGTTACACCAAGTGGTTCATCAACTTGTGCTAAAGGTGTGGGCCAGCGAATTAATGCCTGACGATTGGCAACTAGGCATTATCTATCTCATACATAAAAAGGGAGATATCACACAGTGCAGCAATTATAGAGGTATCACGTTGCTAAGTACCATCTATAAGATATTCTTCGTTATCTTGCTAGACTGGATAGTCCCATACGCCCAGAACATCATTGGCCCGTAACAAAGAGGCTTCACTCCATGCAAATGAGCAACAGATTAGATTTTCTCTCTGCGCCAAGCGATGGAAGAATTGTTGCATTATGGCCTTCGGTTGCACTTCGTCGACTTTAAAGCCGCCTATGATAGCCTAGCCAGGGTAAAACAGCACAGCGCCATGAGAGAATTCGATATCCCGACGAAATTAATAAGACTGACTAGGCTGACCCTGACCAATGTGCGAGGTCAGATAAACGCAGCAGGATCACTCTCAAGACAATTCGATATTAACAGCGGTTAACGACAAAGGGATACCCTATTATGCGTCCTCCTTAACCTGGCCCTCGAGAAAGTGGTCCGTGATGCTGAGGTAAATGCAAGAGGTACAACACAAGACGTGTGTGTATGGTGGGGGAGAAGCTACAGCTTCTGAGCACTCAGGCCGTGTTGGCCCATTGTACTCGCCAGAGACGCCACAAGGCGCTGATTGGTGGGAGATCTTGGGCTGCATATCAATGAAGGCAAGACAAAGTATATTTGGCAATGTCAACATGAAAAACCAACCAACCAACAACATCAAACCGCACCGGTCAAATCGGAAGAATAAAGATAGGAGACTACAACTTTGAGACCGTTTATAATTTCTCCTATATAGGGTCGAAGATCACAACCGATAACAACTACGATAATGAAACCCGCGCACGGTTGTTGGCAGCCAACAGAGCTTATTTCAGCTTACAAAAACTGTTGTGCTCGAAACATCTCAGCACAGTGTTAAAGCTCTTACTGTACAAGACAATGATCTTATCAGTCTTCTTGTATTCCTCGGAAACGTGGGTTCTTAGCAAGAAAAATTGGGAACTCTTGACCGCGTTCGAGAGAAAAATCCTCCGAAGAAGTTTTAGCCCCCTACATGAGAATGGACGATTCCGTAGCCTACATAACGAGGAAATCTATGAGCGACACCATGAGCGTCTGATTGTGGATAAAATCCGGCTCAATAGGTTACGGTGGGCGGGTCACTTAATCCGTATGGATGATGATGATCCAGCTCAAGTCTATAAGGTCAATATCTATGGTAAGAACATGACGAGACAGCAAATCCTGCCTAATATGGAGCGATGGCGTAGGTCAGGATGCCAGACAGCTTTTGAGGATATCGAATTGGTTGAGTTCGGGGCAAAACCGGGATGTCTGGAGTTCCTTACTAAGGCAGGCCTAGACCGGATACCGGTTGTGGCGCCGTTGATGATGAATATGAACGGCGGAGCTGGAGTTATACATATGGCATTGTCAAATTGTTGGACTTTGGAAATGTCATAAATCAAAGAATATTTTAAATTGAAGATATATGCGAATGAAAAAACGTGGATAGGAAATTTCTCGCACAAGATGAACACAAAACCTGTATACCTGAAGCGTCCAGCTTCCGGTATTCCAACTTTTTTATGAGATTATAAGATGGTTTTTCTTTAATTGTTTTTTTTTCGGTTTTTCGATTGAAGGGCAGGCGCATCGCAATCTGTAGTGATAGTCAGGCTACATTGAGGGCGTTGAGTAGTCCTTTGATCATCTCGAAAGTCGTTCAGGAATGTGGAAACCGTTTGAACTCTAACTCAAGATTCAATACAGTTCAAATACTGTCACTGTGGTCTAGAGCGAAATGATATCTCGAATGCCGGGACCAAAACCCGCAATTGGAGTATCAGTAGGATTGGCTAAGGCTGCTTTCATAAATTGGGAACAACCTTCCCATAATGACAGGTGGCTGAGCCTAAATTGTGCTAGATACACCAAACTTTTCTTGTCGGAACCTAGCAGGCATATCGCAGCTCTATCCTCATGGTTGGCAACAGTGCAGTCAGTTGATAATTTAATCAGCCCCCAGAAGCGGGGTGCATCACAGTTCATTGATTGACTTTCACGTTGCTTTGTCATTGCAACTATTTGACACGATCTTACTGGTATTATTCGTTTTTGCCTTGCCCTTATTGCATGATTTGAATTGAATCTATTATAGTCAAGAAAAACAATAGCTTTATATGTGTACATAAAAAACGAAATAAATTAAAGGTTAGGTCTTGTAATGCTAACGCTACTCACGAAACCAACAAAGTGCTTTCCTTAATAAAAAATGTATATATTGCAGCATTATAACATACTCAACATATTCATTCGCGAGGATGACACAGAAGTTTACGAGCAGAACTCTCCAGCCCACGCTTAAGTTCGCCTGATTAAAAATTCCATACGAGGTATAATCTGTTTCCGCAATTTCTGTCTTTCAAGAAAGAGTACAATTTTAAATGGGTACATCATCCATTTTCGCACTTCACTCAACAATAGCACATTATGCTGGATTTTAGGAGAGCATCATCTTACTCGTCGAACTTGATGTGTTCGCTGCTGATAGTACAGACTCTACATCGACAAACAACACCCGAATATGCCCATGTCGTTGAGCGTGTGGTACATATACATTCCACCCCCATAATGAATGTGACACCCTCATTCTGCGGTGAGGTAATTAAATCCTTCCGGGACTATATTGTATTACATACATCTGGAGTAAGGCTGTGTAAGGAGGTACTATAAGTTTGACAAATTATAATTACAATCCTTCACACCTGCACACGTGCCTTCGCCATACATATTTAAGCAATGCGAATAATTTGCCGAGTTATCCATTTATTTATCTGATTGTTCCGAGGTTTGGCAGCAAAATAGAAGGATTTCGTTAGATGATTCAGTCAGCCGAATAGCATTGCAGTGGAATCACATTCAAATTCTTATCAGTTAGTTTCTGACTGTATCCAAAACGAGAATCTTCCACAAAGTTGCTATCTAAGCTACACTAATTGCAAAGATGCGTCAGTGCATACAAATTGAGACGACCGGCTTCCTAGCCCACTTCTAGGGCTATGTTATCGTCCTCCTAAATCTGCCCAATATTCTGCTTGGGAACTGTCCTTTTTTAAGTGGTTTTAAGTTGTATAGCCTCCAGCTGAAAGTACTCGATACTAATAATAAGCTTGGAAAGAAACGGCAAAATCGCATTCCATATTAATGCGAAAAGATAGAATTCTGCAGGACGTGGAATTGATGCTTAAACATCCCCGTTTCCTCCAAATGAACAAAATTTAAAGTTTTGAGCTAAGACCGTCTTATCCATGAAATGTTGCAACATTTGAGTGTTATCTGTTCTGTCAAACTTGCTCCGGTATACACAGCAATGACTGTATATTTCCTCTTCGGGGTGGGTCACAGAAAATACCCCGCTTCGAATTACGAACCAAAAAGTTTTCAATATGAATTCCTTATTATAACTTCGTTCATTGAATATATATTTATTCTGGTGAATGTAATATACGTAGAAGCGTGGCGGAGTAATCCGATTATGGGTTCTGCATTTCCTCCTCTGAAGGTCGCGTTTGAAGACTTGTAAGAGTACATCTGAAAACAATAACTGGGAAGCAAAAAATCCTTCAAACATTGGCAATCTCATTCACAGTTCACTACAAGCGCGCACAAATACATTTTCAGTTTATTGAGGACCATAAAATCTACTCAGAGTCAACTTTTTAAAACTGACAACTTCCCCAAATATTATACGAAATCAATACGGAAACTGCTTGAAAAATATCCTACGCAAACATAAAGGCCGTATGGATTGCTACTTGGCAAGTTTCCAAAAGCTAAAAAAATACTTCTTACGAGCAAACTCTTGGACCATAAACTGTATATTGTCTTAGATAACGTAAAATCTTTTAGCCATAACTAATGGTTTCAATTTTTGAAACTTAAATAGAAAGGATGTCTCGAGAGAAAGTATTATATATCACGAAAAGAGGGAAGAAATCATTGCTGTAAACTAAAAATAAGGATAGGGCAGAGTCGAGCACATTCAACATCATTTATCGTTCGAGAGCACTCAACGAATGTTGGCGAAAGCAAGTTTTATTGTATCCTTGGAGGACTTTCTAGTTGACTGCAAAATGGGGCCTTAAATACGAGTTCAAGATTTTAGCTGATGGCAATACAAAGGAGTCTTGTAAACTTTTTAACATCACGGATTGCAAAATATAATAGACAGATAAATACTGCGGGAGCTTGTTTAAAGGGTGGCAAAGCTTAGTTGTTGTGAAAGCACATATTGAAGTACCCACTGAGTCCTCCCCCTCGGACACCACCTTGTCGTGGTGGGGGAGCTTGTGGTAGTTTTCTACTACACTATGAGTGTCCAAAAACACATGAAGATGGAAATAAAGGATTGTAACTCTTCAAGGGGTAAGAAGTCACAGACTTCGAATCCACCCGCGACTCTGAGAAATCTGGTCGTGACCGAGGCACGGATTTTGGAGGCCTCACCTAATTCATGTTCCCCCATGGAGAAATCTGAGGAAGACTGGGTCTCCACTTCGGTGACACTATTACCTAACTCTTCCAAAATACGGGGGAGGAAGGCTCGGCAGAAAGAAACTTCAGCCGCAAAGGAGAAGGGACTACAGGCTTGCCTGTTAGAATCTTCTCCTGCGCCTGTACCAGGAAAAACGGAAGAAAGGGAAGCTGGTAATGTGGACTCAACTGGTTCAACGCCGGTATGTGAAAATGGATCCATGCAGCCCAGACTCCGTGAACCTGGGAGGGCTTCTAGCCGACGACAACGGAAGCCACTGCAAAAGAAGGCGAAGGTTCTTGGGAATGAGGACATGGACGTTGCTACACAACCAATTGTGGCGATATTCAGAGAAATCGGACGCAAGAAAGCGGAACTTTCCGTGGAAGGTGAGAGCAAGCTGAGGTGAGGTGAGGTCCACACTGAACGCAGCAGACTTTTCAGTTCGCGGCGGTTTTCATATTGGACTGCGCTTATGGCTACAAACATAAGAGTTAGTCAAATTAACCTGCAGCATGCCAAAGCTTTTCTTTCTATCTACTGACGGCAAAGTTGCAGGACTGTCCTTATATATTTCTGATTCAAGAGGCATGGGTTCGTTTTCACAGAATCTATGGTATTGGATCAGTCAAGAGGACCAGGATCTTCTTCGATGAAAGATCCTCGAGACCGAGGGCCTGCGTTCTGATGTCATAATTGTTAGAGGAAACCATGCTGAGACAATTCTGTTCCCAAGACTTTTTTTGCGGTCAACTTACAATACCAGGTTAATAGTAAGAGGGGAAACGTTATAGTTGCCTCTGCCTACTTACCCTATCACTGTTTGTGTCCTCCGGCGAAGCAAGAATTAAGGGACCTGGTAGTGTATTCAGAATCAAGTGGTCTTGAATTGTTAATAGGCTTTGATCCAAATGCTCAGCATATTAGTTGGGGGAGTAGCAAATGCAATCCTAGAGGAGAGAATCTGCCTGATTTCATCACTTCAGCTGGTCTGATGACCGCGAACGCAGGGTGCGCCCCTACGATCGTGTGGCCAAGAAAAAGTGAAGTAACTGACCTAACAATCTGCACTTCAAAGTTGTTAGAGTTGATTAGAAACTGGCGGGTACTAGATGAAGTCTCACTCTCAGATCACCGTTACTTAGAATTTAGTCTAACTATTACATACGAACAGCCTATAATGCAAAGACGAAATCCTAGGAAAACGGATTGAACAAAGTTCAACGAACTTTTTGGCGACAAAGTTGAATCCCCTAGGCGACTAAGGACTCCTTTGGCGATAGAAGATCAATTGAAAACTCTGAATCGCACACTTTTAGAGTGCTTTGAAAAGACTTGTCATATTTCCCTAGGCAAAGTGGTAAAACGGTTCCATGGTGGAACCGAGAACTGTAGAAACTCAGGAAATAACCAGGCGACTTCAAAATCGTACCTGCAAAAGCAATAAAGATGAAGACTGGTTAAATTTCCATAATTAACAACGTGAATATAAGAGGCTCGTAAAACATTCGAAACGGGACTGTTTTAGAGCATACAGTGAGGAACTGGAAAGTAGACTTCCAGGTTATGCAGAGTCCTTAATAAGGATGAGTCCACCAAGTTGGACTCTCTTGATGGTACTTTCACGAACTTCAGAGTTGATTCTATACAGACTCTCTTGGAAGTACACCACCCAGGAGAACAGATCTCAGAAGTGGGAAAAAGAGAATTGGCGTTTTCTTCAAACCTTTCAACACGAACGTGTTGCAAGGGGAATTGGGACACTGCGAGAGCGGTTGATACCAATGAAAAAACGAGAGCTGACTATCATTTGAATACGTCAAGTACCAGCTGTGGATGGCATCTACCCAGCGATGCTAAAGGAGGGTATAAACCACTTGGAGCAACTTCTGAGAAATATTTTTCGGGAATGTTTTGCTCTGGGGTACGTGCCTTCCTCTTAGCAGAAGGTGAAGGTAGTGTTGATACCGAAGCCTGGGAAAGATGACTATTCTAATCCAAAGAACTTCAGGCAAATCAGCCTAACATCATTTTCGGTAAAATCTCTGGAAAGACTGGTTGAGTGGCGCATTCGCGAGAAGACGCTAAAGTCACACCCGCATAAATGAAAACCAACATGCTTACCAACGTAGAAAGTCCTGTGAATGCAACTCTGAAGGGTGAGTACGTGATGAGGGTGTTCATGGACATTGAAGCGGCTTTTGATTGTGTGCCCTTCCAAAAGCTTTGTGATGCCACCAGAGAGTATGGTGTTGACGAAATTCTAATAAAGTGGATCTACGCAATGCTAACGCAGAGATTGTTGTGTGCTGAAGTGGGTGTTGATCGCTACTTAACAACGAAAGCGACGAAAGGATGCCCTCAAGGAAGTGTGCTATCGCCACTTCTATGGAGTATGCTGATCAACTCACTACTATCCGAACTATAAAATCTGCCAATACGTGTTCAAGCTTATGCGGATGACGTGGCTGTACTGGCTGTTGGTCTAGATCTCGGAATGGTGTGTAGAAATACGGAACGTGCCGTTGATTTGATTGACCGTTGGTGTCTCAGGTATGGACTTTCAGTAAATCCAAATAAAACCACAATCTTGAACGAGGTTATTATAAATGCCAATTCCCTGAAGTTTACGTTCTCATCTAAGCAGGACGTATGTGAAACGCTTTGTTTAGTTTGAAGCTTGAAGCGACGATAAGAACTGGGATTACAGAAATCTCTAAAACGATTGTTTAGCTATTTGGAATTTAAGGTCGAAGGTGTTCCGCAAAAATTTTGTTCAAAAAAGCCCAGTTGTTTGTGTTGCAGGCAAATAAATCATATTGTTTGTGCCTACATCCAAGGCAGCAGCACATGTGCGGTGTTTAGGGATCTGATCAACACTATAATAATAGCCGTTGGTGCAACAATCCACATTGGATCTGGGCCTTGAAGTGTGTTAAAGCACATTCAAGACCATAATGGTACACTACAGTACACTGTAGGAGGCAATGTGGTCAGCATTACGCTCGCCCAAGATTATTACTATGATTTGACTCAGGTACCCATTCACAGCTGAGTCGACTGGTATCTGACGTCCAGTCACGATACCAAATCCTTCTGCTACCAATGAGATTTGAACCGCGACCTTCTGCTACGACAGCCTAGGAGCTGCTCCTCCAAAGTGTACTCAAACTAAAATGGACGGAAGCTGGACGCTTCAGGTATGAAAGATTTCTTCTAGCACGTAATATAAGCATATATTATGTGAGATTATCCACTTTCATGTGATATTGACCTTCAAAGTCTTGAATTTCCACCGAAGCGACAATCTTGGCCAATTATAACTTTGGTAGTAGTGGTGCATTTTCCACCAAACTTGGTAGGATCATGATCTATGTTATAGCCTATATTTCGGATATACTTAAGATTTCGGATGAACTTAAGGGAGTTTTTGCAGTCAATTACTAAAAATTATAGCAATATACTATTATTAACTCGATTGGAACAGATATCGAGATGGAAGATATTTCGGAGCCTAGGGACCATTTATTAGCAGATTTTTAGGTCTTTTTCAGCTTTTTCGGTTTCCAGCAAATGTAATTTTTTTTATTTTTGCACAAAAGGAGAATTTCCCACATTGTGGAAGAAGGAGAAGTTAATAACCGTTTCCAAAGTAACCACACCTCCAGACGAACTTTCAGCCTAAAAAACCATGGGTCTTTCAACTAATTCTCGCCAATTGTACGAATGAATAAGCTATGACAGATTAGTTTCGATTCTCAAAAAGGAGGATGATCTCCTTGAAAAACGGTTTTGATTTTGAAAAATGCAATTTATGACTGATACAGATAACCTTGTGGCTAGTATGGCCAAAGTCCTCCTCGAAGAACTCCATATTTAGTGTATGACATTTAAGTCCGGGTTGGAAAACGCTTATCTGTCACTCGCAGAACAAAAGAAGAAGGTAATACTTATCATTAAGGAGGAAAATTGCACAAACATAAACGTTGAAGCCCAAACAATACAACATACATTCCCAGCCTGCCCTCAAGTATTTAGACGAAATGATCCCATTTCCCGAGCAAATATTCACTCGTGAGGAGCAGGAAATCATTGAGGACCTTGTCGGCAAGCAGATGATCAAGGGTTGGACTTCGAAACTGGTGTTCACCGGGATACGTTTTGGACCAGGCCTTATACTGGTGGACTGCGCGACGGAAGACAGCGCAGAATGGGTTAGAACGATAGTTTCTAGATTGCCAGGCTGGGAAGGGGTCGAACTGTCAACATGTGCTGGGGATGATATACCACGAGCGCACATGGTTACAGTTTTTCTGCCAAAAGCCGCGGCAATAGAAACGGAAGACCTTATGAGCCTCCTAATCGTTCAGAATAAAGATCTCCATACCCGGCGGGTCAAAGGGTAGTATAGGTCCCGGGGCGAAACGTGGATTGGTACCCACGATGGAGCATAAAACCTGGGAAATGCCTGCTGAACCAACAGCTCTACTACCAAACCCTATCTCCACCTCCACGTGGTGACCGCTGGGAGCTCTTTCTTGACGAAAAGCTGCAGACGGAGAAGGATGAAGGCGAGTCTCCCGCGCCTAAAAACGGGATAAATTGTACCAACTGGTCCTCCAGGTTGGGGGTTGGGTAGGGCTGACAACCCTACACGGAAAACAACCTGTCACGAAGCCACAACAGGAGCCTCGGATAGGACGGATGTTAAAACGACGGACCCGGCAACGACAAAGGAACAACGATTTGCGCATTTTCTCATGGAACGTGCGCTCCCTGTACAGAGATGAAGCTGATAAGCAGCTAGCCGATACCCTGTCCCAATATAGGGCTGATGTAACAGCGTTGCAAGAGATGCGATGGACAGGGACCGGTTTCCTGGAGAAGAGCCACTACACCATATATTATAGCGGCCATCCAGTAAACCATGTGCTCGGAGTAGGTTTCTTAGTCAGCCAAAAAATGAAACCTGCTGTTATCGGCTTTGAAAGTATAAGCGAACGGCTATGCACTCTGCGCTTGCGAGGCAAGTTTAGAAATATAAGCCTCATAAACGTTCACGCCCCTACAGAGGAGTCTGCAGAGTCGGAGAAGGATACCTTCTACGAGGCAGTAGAAAGAGCCCTCGAAGCCTGTCCCAGATATGATATCAAAATCATACTTGGGGATTTTAACAGCCAAGTAGGGAAGGAGCCCGTATTCAGGCGATACGTTGGCTCCCATAGCTTACACGAAAAAACAAATGATAACGGACTGCGGACTATTCAATTAGCAGGGTCACACGAAATGGTTGTTGGAAGTACCTGGTTTGCGCGGAAAGCGGTCCACAAACATACGTGGGCCTCTCCAGACGGGACCACTTTCAACCAAATTGACCACGTGTTGATCGAACGCCGCCACCTCTCAGCCTTGATGAATGTCAGAACATATAGGGGGGCCAATATAGACTCGGATCACTATCTCGTTGGCATGGTGCTCCGAGCTCGAATAACAATACCACCTAGAATCCCCTCTGACAATCAGGTGAGAGTGAACACTGAAGCCATCCATAACACAACCCTCCGCGACACCTATAAGAGGGAAATGGATGCCGCAATGACCGCAGTCAATAGAGGACCTGGAGATGAAGCATCAACTAATGATCTTCACAACCACCTGAAGAACGTTATCATGGATACGGCCACAAATATAATTGGCCCCAGCCGCAAAAGGAGTCGGAACGGCTGCTTTGACGATGAATGTAAGCTAGCAACGGAACGGAAGAATGCCGCATACCGAGTAATGTTGCATTCTCAAAGAACGCGGGCACGCGCAGAGACTTATCACGAACTCCGTCGAGCGGAGAAGCGACTTCACAGAGGGAAAAAGGAAGCCTGGGAGAACCAACAAGTCTGTGAACTAGAAAAGTACAGGGAGCAACCGCACCAGGCGCGGAAGTTTTACCAACAAGTCAGCAGGATGAAGCCTTATACACCTCGATGCTCATCCTGCCGAGACAAAGAGGGAAATCTGATTTCCGAAAGAATGGGCATATTAGAGCGATGGGTTGAGTACTTTGATGAGCTACTGAACAACCAGAACATCGGCGAGTTGGAGGTCCCGCCAACGGAAGACGACGGACAAATACTGCCACCACCAAGTTTAGGAGAAACAGTCCGTGCAATTCATCGGCTAAAAAATCATAAGTCGCCAGGAGCCGATGGAATTACAGCCGAATTGGTTAAATATGGAGGCGACCAGTTACACCAAGTGGTTCATCAACTTGTGCTCAAGGTATGGGACAGCGAATCAATGCCTGACGATTGGCAGCGAGGCATAATCTGTCTCATACATAAAAAGGGAGATATCACACAGTGCAGCAATTATAGAGGTATCACGTTGCTGAGTACCATCTATAAGATATTCTCCACTATCTTGCTAGGCCGGATAGCCCCATACGCCCAGAACATCATTGGCCCATACCAAAGAGGCTTCACTCCAGGCAAATCAGCAACAGATCAGATTTTCTCTCTGCGGCAGGCGATGGAAAAACTGTTGGAATATGGACAACAGTTGCACCATCTATTCATCGACTTTAAAGCCGCCTATGATAGCATAGCCAGGGTAAAACTGTACACGGCCATGAGAGAATTCGGTATCCCGACGAAATTAATAAGACTGACTAGGCTGACCCTGACCAATGTGCGAGGCCAGATAAAAGCAGCAGGATCACTCTCAAGACCATTCGACATCAACAACGGTCTACGACAAGGGGATGCGCTATCATGCGTCCTCTTTAACCTGGCCCTCGAGAAGGTGATCCGTGATGCTGAGGTGAATGCAAGAGGTACGATCCTCTTCAAGTCCACCCAACTACTGGCCTATGCTGACGATATCGACATCATGGGAAGAACCACCCGAGACGTTCAAACTGCCTTCATCCAGATCGAGCAGGCGGCGCGAGATCTTGGGCTGCACATCAATGAAGGCAAGACAAAATACATGGTGGCAACGTCAGCACCGAAGACGAATCAACCAACAACATCAAACCGCACTGGTCAAACACAAGGACGAACAAGAATAAGGATAGGAGAATACAACTTTGAGACCGTTGACAATTTCTCCTATCTAGGGTCGAAAATCACAACCGATAACAACTACGATGATGAAATCCGCGCACGGTTGTTGTCAGCCAACAGAGCCTACTTCAGCTTACAAAGACTGTTCCGCTCGAAACGTCTCACCATAGGGTCAAAGCTCTTACTGTACAAGACTATGATCTTGCCAGTCCTCATGTATTCCTCGGAAACTTGGGTTCTTAGCAAGAAAAATTGCGAACTCTTGGCCGCGTTCGAGAGAAGAATCCTCCGAAGAATTTTTGGCCCCCTACATGAGGATGGACGATTCCGTAGCCTACACAATGACGAAATCTATGAGCGATACCATGACCGTCCGGTTGTGGATAAAATCCGGCTCAATAGGTTACGGTGGGCGGGTCACTTAATCCGTATGGATGAAGATGATCCCACCCGGAAAGTCTATAAGGGCAATATCTATGGTAGGAATAGAAGACGAGGCAGACCCTGCCTAAGATGGAGCGATGGCGTGGGCCAGGACGTCAGACAGCTTTTAGGGATATCGAATTGGTGGACCTCGGCGCAAAACCGGGATGTCTGGAGTTCCTTATTAAGGCAGGCCTAGACCGGATACCGGTTGTTGCGCCGTTGATGATGATGATACCCGACTATGGAGAGTCTTCAGCAACAAGGTGGAGGCCAAGGGTAAACTCCTCACGATCGGGGTAGATGATAGCCATGTCGGAGGAGGAGGGTGACACTCCGACAGTGGAGAAGAGCTCCAAACAATAACGGAGCCAATGGCCAGCATTAAGATAGCCCAGATAAACCTCCACCATGCGAGAGCTGCATCTGCAGTGATTGCAAGGGCAAGTTCTAAGGAGAACATTGGAATAGTGCTGGCTCAGGAGCCCTGGGTGTACCGGTGTGCAAGGAGAAAGCATGCAGGCAATTTGGGACTCCTCTTGTGAAAAACCAAGAGTTTGCATAACTCTTAAACGTAATTTAAAATACATATGTCTTTCAGAGTTCTTAACCGGGGACCTTGTGGCTATCCAAGTTTTATTGGAAGCCGGGAGAAGGACTCGAGAGGCAGTTGTGACGACGGGATACTTCCCAGGAGACGAAATACGGGCTCCACCGGAACAAGTCGCCAAACTGACGAAGTATTGCGAGAAAAGGGCGTTACCATTTCTTCTCGGCTGCGATGCCAACGCCCACCACGAATTCTGGGGAAGCAGCGACACTAATCGTAGAGGTGAGTACCTTCTCGAATTTATTCTTAGCAATAAGTTAGAAATATACAACGTAGGGAACACTCCAACATTTGTGACCAGCACCAGACAGGAGGTACTAGATATAACTCTAGGAAATACCCTAATGAACGGAATGGTCAAGAATTGGAGAGTGTCGGATGAACCCTCTATGATTGATCACAGGATAATTAGATTCGACATTCAGGGTAACTCCGAAATAGAAAGAATAATAAGGAATCCCAGGAGAACGGATTGGGAATCCTACGCAACGCACTTGAACAACAATATTCCCCACCTTGAAGGGGGCGGTGATATCAAGAGCGAACTGGAGTTAGAAACGGTGGTGGAAAACCTCAACACAATCGCCATTGACGCATATGAGGCCAGCTGTCCGGCTAAGACAGTCAAGTCATGAAGGGATGTCCCATGGTGGAACAAGAACCTAGCCAGAATGAGAACAGAGGCACGAAAACTCTTTAACCGGGGGCTGGTAGAGTATAAAAATGCACTGACTGCGTATAGCAACGCGATCAGGGAAGCGAAACGGAACAGCTTCAGGGAATTCTGTGAAGGGATTGAACAGATCACATAAGCAACCAGGCTGTACAAGGTTGTAGCCAAAGACGGGGGAATATCCTCTGTCTGCTTGAAAAAGGAAGATGGGATATTTAACGAGAATGAGGAGGAGGGGTACACCTGCATCTCAGAACTCATTTCCCGGGGTCCTTCCCCACGGTGGCAAGCGACAACATTCTGCCTGACACCCCAACAATGAATAAAAGGGGAAGGAAGGAGAGCTGGAAACTAGCAAAAGAGGTATGCTCAGAAGCTAGGCTAAAATGGGCAGTGGGAACTTTTAAACCACTGAAATCTCCCGGAGTAAATGGCATTTTCCAAGCACTTATCCAGAAAGGCCTAGGAATTATCTCTTCTGAGGGTGGTAAGGGTGAGCATAACACTGGGATACATACCAAGGGCATGGAGACGGGCAAAAGAGGTCTTTATTCCGAAAGCAGGTAAAAAGGATCCTTTTCAACCTAAATCTTTCAGACCAATTTGCCTAACATAGTTCGTACTCAAAACGAGGGAGAAGTTCATAGACAACTATATGAGAACTAACGTTCTAAAGCGTAATCCCCTACATCACTGTCAGCACGCTCACCGGGTAAGACGGTCAACTGAAACTGCTCTGTATCAGCTGACAGAGGCACTACGGGATGCCATAGAAACAAAAGAAATTGCACTGTGAGCGTTTTTGGATATCGAAGGAGCATTCGACAACACATCGCACACAGAGATACAAGATGCCCAAAGAATCCAAACTGGACCAAGGGTTACTAGTGCCTGGTGCAGGAAGGTGGGACTGCGGATCAACCCAGCCAAAACCACCATAGTACTATTCACTAGGAGGCGTAAGCTTGACCACCTGAGAGCCATAACCTTACATGATATGGAGGTGAAAGGAGAAACAGAGGTCAAATATTTGGGAATTACGCTAGACCAAAAATTACTCTGGAAGACACATGTCGGAAACACTTGTCGGAAAGCCACGAGGGCTCTGATGATTTGCAGATCCATAGCAGGAAAAAAATGGGGTTGCAGCCCGAAGATACTACTTTGGATATATACTGCAATAGTAAGGCCAATGATTACCTATGGAGCGGTAATCTGGGCAGAAAGAACAGAACTCAGCACACAAGCCAGGGAATTACATAAGCTCCAAAGGCTGGCTTGCGTGTGTATCAGTGGGGCAATGAGGACATGCCCAACGGCATCCCTGGAGGTCTTTCTGGGATTAACCCCTCTCCATCTGCACATGCAGATGCAGGCAAGGAGGGCAATATTCACGACGGCCGGTAGTATGATTGAGGCAGGGAGCTGCCTAAATCGAAGGAAGATCGATATTCTTTCTAGGCGGTATCCCGAATTACTGATACCAAGGGATAAAATGACAACGAGAAGAAGTTTGAAACACGTTGGAGTAAAAACGCAAACTGGGAGAGCGTGGCTGTGGCATACGGTTTAGACCAGCAACTGATTACTTGGTACACTGACGGATCCCTCACAGCAGAGGGAGCGGGTGCCGGTGTCATTGGTCCAAGGAAAATGTACTTTGAACCAATGGGGAGGTACACTAGCATATTCCAGGCGGAAATATACGCCATAGACAAATGTGCCTCGTTTAATCTGCAAAGGAACTATAGGGGGCAAAACATAGCTATTCTCACCGATAGCCCAGCAGCGATCAAGGCACTTAGGTCCAACCAAGTGAACTTCAAACTAGTATGGGAATGCCTTGAGAGACTGAATACACTCGGCTCGTCCAACAAGGTCTGGATACTTTGGGTTCCAGGCCATGCTGGGCTGGAAGGCAATGAGGCAGCGGATGAACTAGCCAGGAAGGGAGCAGGGACGCCTTTACACGGGCCAGAACCCTTCTGTGGAATCGGAAACGGTTTCATGGCTATGAATCTAAGAAATGAAGAGGAAAGGTTGAGGGAACTATACTGGGCGGGCCTACCAGGGATGGAGCAGTCCAGGGTGCTTATTGGGGGATACGAACCCATACGCACAAAGGATTGCTTAAACGTCACCAAAAAGAACCTCCGAATCACAGTGGGAATTCTCACTGGTCATTGTCGGCTGAACTATCAACTAGGGAAGCTAGGGATATCTACGGACACTGTCTGCAGGTGTTGTAAGGAGGAGGGTGAAACTTCTATACACGTCCTGGGACAGTGTCCGGCACTTGTGCAAAATAGGTCGAGACATCTGGGAGAACACTTAATACCAGATGCAAAGCTGAAAGATCTGGAAGTAGGGAACATACTAAAGTTCCTAACGGTTATAGGCCTGCTTGAGATACTATGATCAATAGGTGCACTATAACCAGTAAAATGGGCAGAATAGAATAATAATAAAGGTATAAATCACCGGAGTACTGATCACGAGAGTGCTATCAAGTATAGATAGCCCAGGGTTTCCTTATTTCAAGGGCGGTCAAATCATTCCCAATGTATGCAATCCCAATGTGGGTAGCTGCACTGGAAAATAAAGTTGATACAAGAAAAACAAGCCAGAATACCGGAAGCTGGATGTTTCGGGTATAGAGGTTATGTGTTCATCTTGTGTAAGAAACTTTCTATGCACGTTTCTCCAGTCATATACAGTTAAAAATTCAAAATATTCAATTCCGCCGTTTATATGAGTTCACTTATTCACTATATAATGATGACATCACACATATCTTACGTTCTATAAATTTGTTAATAATCGTTGGATAGCCTTCAGACTTTCTTTGATACCTTACACGATCCAGTGCTGTAAAAAATGTTACTTCTATGGGGAGTCCCGTGAAACCCAACAGGAAGTGATGCAAATCGTTACGTGTACAGCGGTTCACAGACCACTTAGTCTCACCAAATTTCGTTACAATAGGTTCACCCGTTTCGGAGTAAATCTGGTATGACAGATGGATAGACACACATAGAATCGATTTTAATAAGGTTTTGTTTCAACACAAATTCATAAATCCAGCCTTCGACTTGTTTTTATTTGCATTGTTTTTCCATTTATCTGTTCATCCATGTCAGGGAGTTCCACATTATATATAGTCGTAGAGGGTGTGTTGAATGTAGATATGCTGATCAGCGAGGTATCGTAATTGTAAACAACGACAGGTTCATGATCTCAGCTAAGAGCATGGCCAACTAATGAGAGATTCTCATTATTAATAGCTAAGATAAACTTTCTATATTAAACTGGAAATTTGAAACTGCAAATTTAACCTTTGCTGCACGTCTTGTTACTGCCTTTAATAAGATCCTCACGTCACGGATAGGTGTAAAATGCATCATAAATCGCAAAGATTTGCGAATGAAAATCTTTTCTTCTCGAGTTTAATGCTTGCGAGGTAAACTCAAACTTAGACATGACAAGGACACTAAACTTGACAAACTGCTAAATATTGCCTTCGAGCGAAACTTGTTTAAATACGTCAATCTGTTGACTTTCACGACTATGTGAGCACACTTACGTCATTACCGTGGGCTCCATGACTTGAAGCGATGACAAGGATAAGGACTGCCTCTCGTTAGAATGTTTAATTACATGTTCAAATTCGTTGCGCAAGATATGACATGGCTCCCCAGTCATGCAAATGTCTCTCCCGCTGTATATTAGCATTTTAATTGGTTCCCAAAACTTTTGTGCACATGAGAATTCAGTACCGAATTTCATTACCAGCTTGCAATGATATTGTTTGAGTTTTGATATGGGAAATTCATATGCATACACAGGTGTGTATGGTCTTTTGGAAGAGCTCCTTTGTGTGAGGGACGTTGTCAAGTTACTAATTGTGGTAACTCTTGTAAAATGTCATTTATAGGAAAGCTCAATGGATTTATTTTACTGAAATTGTTTTCTAAATAAATTTGTGATTTTTTATTGTGATATGTACAATGTACGTACAGGCCTAACAAGAGGGGGATGGAAAGAGGGGATTTCCCCCAGGCTCCGAGCTTTCTTTAGGACCTGAAATGGAAAGTGCGAGGAAAAAAGGGATAATATGGGAGTTCAGGGAAAGTAGGAAAGGTATAAAATGAGAAGCTGAAGGTCCTCTCTCACCAACCTTATTGAAAAGTTGCAGTGATCATTTCCACTCACCCTCGAAAAGTTACGGTGCTTCAAAAGGGTTATTTCGATATGACCAAGGTAAAGTTTGGCTGAGAAAAAGGAAAGTCTCCATTATTAGCCTACTAAAATCTTATGGCAGTTACCCTTTCATCATATGAGACGGCCCAAAAGGAACTATGTCATTGATAGAGCTTATTTTTAAGGTAATTACCGCCGCTTCTTCTTTCATCCCTACCCCATTCCAATTTGGGCGGTGGCATTACGTATATTCGGCACTGCCTTCCTAAACTCTTTATAAATATTCACGCGGGTGCGTAATAAAAAGGATTCGTTTAGTGGGTATATGCCGAAGAGCATGCAAGTAACTGATTATTTGAACATAGGCGGTTTACTTAAGAACGGTCTGAAAGTTAATAAGCCAGTTAATTTCAAAATATTGTACCCCCTCTCCTTGTGTGAATCACATTGAATTTATTTTTTTCTTTGATTCCATTTCCAAGTACTGTACGGTACAATTTCTACCTTTTGTAACTGAAAGTCCTCTAGTAAGAAAATTAGCTTGTTTTTCCGGTTGACACGGTTTAGATTTCACCATCTGTTTGACAGAATGGTGGCAAACGCCAATATGTTTAGTTCGAAGGCTGGTAATAGACAAAAATCGTTTTTGGATTCACGACTGAATTCTAGCTTAACCTTCTGACTTCTTTGGTGTATCGCAACACGCACCCGTCGCATCTTCGTCTTTATTTCTTAGTTGCAATAAATCAAAATATCCGCTACCTTTTCTTAATGAAGACTCCTGCCGTTTCTACGGTTTTGTGGAAAACAGGACAGTATTAGAGTCGGTGCAGTGTCTACCTTCTTCTCTACACGCATTTTTTTAAAACATATTACACCTATTGATACGACACAATCACATTACAAACAAAAGTTGGAACCATAAGCCCCCATGCTTGCCACGTATGACATTCTACACCTTGAACTTAAAGAAGGTGGTGTACGATATCAAATTAAAGTTTAGTAATTCGAAACGGGACTTACACAAGATATAAAGGAGGAAGGAGTGTTTAGCGAGCGGCAATTAAAAGTAAGAGTCGGTTCTGATAACTAAGTAGTTTCTTTCTCTGGGAAATATGAGAAAATTAATGTGTGGCGTGTATATGATATTTAAGCCTTAGAACTGCCTCCGATTACATCTATATATATAAAAGAAAGTGGTGTTCGGACATAGGGTACTTTTTATCCCGCTCGACCGCGTTTCCGTGAAGTCCCTATAAAACGTGTTATAACAAAGACGCATCTGGAATAACAAAACTCAATTGACAGCTAAACGTGTCTATGGTTAAGTAGAAAATTTGATAATATAAATTTTGTCAGAAATATATTATCATCAGTAATTTGTATTCTCTTTCAATCATTATTAACAATGCCGCGACCAAGACGATCAAATGTTTCCCGACAAAGTCGTAGTGCAAGAAGGTTGCGAATGAAGTGACTGAAGAAGCACAAGGAATTGCCCTGAAGAGCGCCGCGTTAGTATGGCTCGACTTCGTGCTTCTCAATCACAAGAGCAAAGCGAGGCAGCCCGTGAAATGGCTCCGTTGGCAATGCGAAATCGTCGAGCGAATAACAGAAACCAACAAGTAGATAATTTTCGACGCACAAGAAGAGATTTATCAAGTGTTGATTTGAATCGAGCAGCGTTTCCATATGATCGACGGCAAGTATTCCAAACGATAACCACGGAAATTAACGGCGGAGACCATCACTGGCAACGATGGTTATCCACTGTATCGCCGTCGATCACCCGATGATAACGGTCGAACTGTCGCAATAAAAGTGAAAAGAATGGATTTCGTTGTCGACAACAGTTGGATTGTTCCATATTCGCCACTTATTTCTAAAACGATCAAGACACATTGCAACACTGAATATTGCAATTCAGTAAAGTCCTAAAAATACATTTGCAAATATGTCACGAAAGACAGCGATATGGCGGTTTTTGGCATCCAATCTTCCAATACCAACGATGAAGTTGCGCGCTATCAAGTTGGTCGGTATGTGAAGCGATTTGGCGTATATTCGCATTCCCTATTCACGAACGTCATCCTGTTGTTGTGTATTTGGCGGTGCATCTGGAGAATGGTCAATTAGTATATTTCACGGCCTCGAATGTTGTTCAACGTGCTGAAACACCTCCAACGACAACATTGACCAGTTTCTTTGCGATCTGCCAAAGCGATCCGTTTGCACGAACTTTGCTTTACTAGGAGGTGCCACGTTATTACACTTGGAATTTTCAACGACGGCAGCAAGGCGATACGGTTCCTGGTTAGCCGGATGTGCGTTCTACTGATGCTCTTGGTCGTATTATACAGTTGATGCGAAGAATGATGAATGCTTCAATTTGCAATTGTTGCTGGTAAATGTGCGTGGGCCAACGTCATTTGAGTGACTACGGACTGTTAATGGTAGAATATTCCCAATATATCGTGCTGCAAGTGAAGAATTCAATTTACTAGAAAACGATGCCTATTGGGATACGATAATCGTTGAAGCCATTATCTCTGCATCTTCAAGTCAAATACGCACATTATTTGCAACCATCATTTCGACATGCTTTCCGTCGAACCCATCTAACCTGTGGCATAAATACAAGGATAATATGTCAGAAGATATTTGACATCAAATACGTGTCAGTTCCAGAAATCCCGATCTTGAGACGAATGAGGAGATACATAATCGGGCTTTACTCTTGATCGAAGACATGTGTTACCTTATGTGCGGTAGTCAGGTTAGGAATGCCAGTGCCAAATTGTGAAACGAATGCCGCATTGAATCGAGAATTGGAACGAGAACGTGAATATGATCACCAGGAATTATATTTAGTAGTTCAAACGAATGTACCACTGTTGAATCCCCAACAAAAGGAATTCTGGAATAGCAGCCACATTTTTTGAAGGATGCCGTACCGTAATTCAGCATTAAAATTGCCGTTATATCTTCAAACTATTGAAGAACCAAAATGTTATATTTCAAAAAACTCCGGAATGGTCAAAGTTTTATCAGCATCGAAAATCATCATCTGGGACGAATGCACAATGGCGCATAAACGTGCATTAGAAGCCACTTAACCGAACATGAAAGATCTGCCTCGAGATGTTTTGGAGGCGCAATGATTTCAGTGTCTGACGATTTCCGCCAAACACTCCCAGTAATTTCAGGATCAACGGCTGCCGACGAAATAAACCTAAAGGTTGGCTCCGTAGTAATCATGCTTCGCAACATAAACCCACCAAAACTTTGCAATGGTACGCGTTTGGTGGTAAATGATTTGCGCGACGATACTCAAAGGAAAATTCGAAGGTGAGGAAGTTCTCATTCCGAGAATCCCGATGATCCCAACCGATACGCCGGTTGAGTTTAAAAGACTTCAATTTCTGATCCGTCTTGCATTCGACCTGACCATTAACAAATCACAAGGTAAATCCTTGAAAGTTGTGGTCTGACTCTGGAAAATCAATGTTTTTCACATGGTCAATTATATGTGGCATGTTCATGGATCGGAAGACCATCTGCGTTATTTGTTCTTGCGCCTGATTATAAAACAAAAAATGTCGTGTATCACAAGGTGCTTAACTGAAGAGTACAACCTATTAAAAAATCATTGAAATAGTTGATAAATAAAAAAAAATTAACTTAATAAAATCAAAAATCTGCTTAGTTTTTGCCTCTAAGGCGGAGCAAAGTTCGCAGGGTCAGCTAGTATCTCTATAAAGAAAGTTATTGAAAGCATATTACTGGCGGTCAAAGGGTAGTCTACGTTTGCGAGATAAATTTAGAAATATAAGCCTCATAAACGTTCATGTTTCTACAAAGGAGACTACAGCCTCGGAGAAGGATACTTTACGAGGCAGTTGAACGACCCTCGAGGCCTATCCCAAGTATGATATCAAAATCATACTTGGAGGTTTCAGCAGTGAAGTAGGGACGGAGCCCGTATTCAGGCGATAAGTCGGTTCCCATAGCTTACATAGGGATACCAGTGATAACGGGCTGCGGATTATTCAATTAGCCGCATCGCACGAAATGGTTGTTGGAAATACTTGGTTTACGCGGAAAGCGGTCCAAAAACATACGTGAGCCTCTCAAGACGGGACCACTTTCAACCAAATTGACTACGTGCAGATTGAACGCCGCCATCTCTCAGCTTTCATGAACATATAGGGGGGCCAATATACACTCGGACCACTATCTCGCTGGCATAGTGTTCTGAGCTCGAATTACAACACCACCTACAATCCCCTCTGGCAATCAGGGGAGAGTGAATACCAAAGCCATTCAAAACACAGCCCTCCGTAATATCTATAAGGGCGAAATGAATGCCGCAATAACCGTAGTTAACAGAGATCCTAGAGATGAAGCATCAACAAATGTTCACAACCACCTGAAGAACGTTATCATTGATACGGCCACAAAGATACCTGGCCCCGATCGCAAGAAAAGTCGGAACGGCTGGTTTGACGATGAATGTAAGCTATCTGCGGAACGGAAGTATGCTGCATACCAAGCAATGTTCCATTCCAAAAGAACGCGGGCACGCGGGGAGACATATCACAAACTCCGTCGAACGGAGAAGCGACTTCACAGACGGAAAAAGTAAGCCTGGGAGAATGAACTGCTCAGCAACCAAAATATCGGCGAGTTGGACGTCCTGCCACCTGAAAACGACGGACAGATGCTGCCACCACCAAGCATAGAAGAAACAGAATTGGTCGACCTCGACGCAAAACCGGAATGTCTGAAGTTCCTTATTAAGGCAGGCCTAGACCGGATACTGGTTATTGCGCCGTTGATAATGATGATCATTTTAATTGACTTGTAGTCCAAGGTAAACTTGATCCAAGTCCGGACGCAAAATTCAGTAAGTTGAAATCTGCGTCATCTGAAGTTCTTGTCCACGCCCTAGAATTGTTTTCTTTGGGTTTACCCCACACTGTGGGTGCAGCGGTGAGGTTTTCGAGTGGTCTAGCCTTCTTATAATATGGTTGGTTGATGACTATAGTTTTAATTGCAAACTCTCATCAATTTGGTTTTAGAATCAGAATGTGATAATATGTGCACTGCAGTCGTTCGCAAAAATATAGGTAATGTATGCTGATGTAATAGCTGCCGCCTTACTATCTTTACTCTCACTTCCTCGCTGGTTACCCTTAGCAAATGCCAAGCAGCAGTGAGGTACGGTAAGCGATAAGTTGACTGAGCCGTAAAACAGAAATGAGCCGAATGGTTCTGCAGGTTGGAAGCTATACAATAGACTGACAATCCGTTCACAGTATTATGTTATATTGCCTTGTAACCTAACATTGAACCTCACACCGGATCGAAAATATAGCGACGATTAAGGCAAAGCAATAAGGGCTAAAGTTTGAAACCTTCGGACATGAACTCTCTCATTTGAACTGGCATTTTCAAAGCTGTCCTGGAGGAGCTAGAAACGAAATCATTAGGTGTACCCTCGAGTATCCACTATTGTGAGACAGGAAACTGAACTACAACGCGGGAATGTGATACAGGTTTTCTTTCCACAAAATTCCACCAGAAACACCAGAGAAAACGAAATTTGTCAACGTTTAGCTAATGAACGTGCATATGTATATGCATCCAAAGAAGATAAAGTCGATTCAGTAAAAGGCCAATTCTACAGTCGCCTTGAGTAAGTATTTGATCTAGAAATAGTACTAGGCGACTCCAACGAAAAGATTGGAAAAGGAGTGGGTTCATTGGAGGCAATGTTCTACACGATATCAGAATAGGAACGTGCAGATATCCAGGCCTCGGAATTTATAAGCGCAAGATGTATGAAAGAAAAAGTAGAAGTAGCAGACCTTACTTCAGATGGTGCGATGATTAGGCCAGAACCCCAGAACGCTTCCGGGGTTATCGAATTAGCGGACCTCCGCCAAACCCACGATTACTGAAGTTCTTATCTAATGGGCGCCTAGAATCAGACACCAGCCATTGCGTCGTTGTTGATAATGATGTTAGGAAAACGCCTGTAGACGTTGAGTCGACACCAGGAAGCCAATGTACTGACTTGAGGAAAAGTCAATTGGAAGGTGCTATTAGAAAGGCTGCTGCGGCGGTTCATATAAATACCCAGACATGACCGAAATAGTCCCGAAGGAGGCACTGGAAACAGTTCGAAAAGTAGCTAAGAAAATTATAGTAAAGGTAAAAGAAGAGAAAACCGAAATCATAACACAATTCGGAGAAAAAGGCTCATCAGACGCTGAACGATTACAATTTTGAACAAGTTGACAGTTTTATGTACTCAGGTGTAGATATAATCCACAACAAAGGACAATATCGAACTGGACGAAATCAACAGGCGAATCATGATTGCCAGCAAACATTGACAATACGAAACAAGTCGGGAAACCGAAAGCTATACGCTTCAGGTATAAAAGTTTTTATGTTTCCCTATGTGAGGAGCATAAAGCAGTTCTCCATTGACTGATAGCATTGGCTCGAGATATTTAAATCGCTCAGTTCTGTCAGCGACAGTGACCTGCCCAGAACTGAGCGTTTTAAATATATGGGGTCAATGCTATCAGCCAATGGAGAACTGCGTAATAAAATTGCTTCACGCATTAACGCAATGTCTTCATCCACATTGGCGTTTCACAACTGGTGTCCTTTGTGATCGACGTATCAGCGAACATTTCAAATCAAAAATTTATCGCAATGTTGCGTTGGACTAGTGGCGTGAAACGTTTTGATCACATCCAAAATGACGATATCCGTGACGATATGGGATTACACCGATCGTGGAAAACTGCGTGAAAGGCGTCTTCAATGGTATGGTCACGTAATTCGTGCTAACGAGAATTCACTTGCCAAGATTGGTCTGAACATCGAAATCGATGGTAAGCGACCAAAAGGCCGGCCGAAAAAACGGTGGCTTGGTACACTGGATGGGGTTTGATTGATATTTTGATTTGATAAAATCCGACCCCGCTTGTGAACGGGACAAAGGCTGAAGAAGGTGAGGAGCGATAAGTGCATGATAGTTTCGTGCCACATAGTTAAAAATTCGATTGCCCTCTACTTTTTAGAAAGCGATTTAAATAAATAATTTTTTGGAAAGCACTGTATTGATAATAGTCAACCTCACACGCTTCACACTTGGAGTCTAATATTAAAAATATTGTAAATGCGAAGAACTTAACTTACAACAGATACAAACAAGTTGGGAAACCGGAAGCTGGACGCTTCAGGTATAAAAGGTTTTTTGTGAGTGAGTGTGCAGAATATTCACATTCAGCCTTGAATTTGCAAACAAGCGAAAGCTTTGACCTATTATAATTTTGTTAGTGTGCGATTTCCATCAAACCTGGTAGGATCACGCCCCATGTTATGCCCTATTGCGTGATGCTAGAATGAACTTAACGGCAGTTTTGCAGTCAATTACCAAAAGCTATAATAATATAATAATATTATTAACTTTATTTGAACAGATATTCGCATGGAGGCTATTTCGGAACCTAGGGACCATACAGTGGCAGCTTCATGATTTTTTCAAATTTTTCGGCTGAGTAGTTTCTGAGAATGGGTCCGTTAAAGAAATGATCACTTTCAACCCCCGCACCCCCACATGCCAGCAAATGTCAAAACTAATTCCGGCTTTGGAAAGTATTAACCGAGGCCTTTCATTTGATACCCCAAATGACTATATTTATGGACAAAAAAATGTATCCCCCCCCCCCCCCCCCCTGCATGTATGGTGACCCCCCTTAAATTCAACGTAAGAGGATATAACTCACTGTATGGTTGAGCGTTCACAGTTCCCACCTTTTCACCAAGACGGACAGACAAACAAACAATACACAGATTTTAAAAAGTGCTGGGCAGTACTAGATTCTTTATTTATGGAATTTTAATATTTCACTCAAATGTCAATTTTTCTCGTTAATTATGACGTCAGCATCTTATTTGCATGGCTTAGGTTTCGGTAAATTCGCGCGAAATTGATAAGTTTGAACTGCCATAACTTTGACACTAATAGTTGGATTTTCATGAAACTTGGCTTGCGTATGCACGATACTGTCCTCTATGCCGGTTCTTCTAAGATGAACTTAAGAGAAGTTTTCTGTCAATTTCTAAAAGTTAGTAATATAGTTGGCTTATGGTTCAACCTAAAACTTCTATTCTTGGCTGGTAGGCATTTGGTAGGTCCATTAGTGTTTCCTTCTTAGTTTAGTATAAGTAATCCACACACTCAGATTGTGCTTCTGTTTCATTATTATCACAACGCTGTGTACCCATGACGACTGGGATTCGAACCTAGGGCAGCGAAATTGGGAGGCCTCCTAAGCATAATTTTCAGTTTATAAATTACTGTGACATCATTCCGGAGGTCTTTTCAGTTCCCATAGTAGGTACAGCTACTGCTTTTGCTCAGTACGTCTTGAGTAATTCAGTTTGAAAGAATCTAAATTTGAATTTCTCAGCGAGTGCTATTTTTTTTCCGCTATGGCCTTCTTTTGATCAGTAAGATCGCGTACTCACAGTTACCATTGGTAGTGAAAGTGAAAGGTAGTGAAAAGAGAAAGAAAAATGTCTTGCTGAAATCAACTGAATCAACTTAGGGATAACCAATTGGCTTATTTACCATTTGTTCACATAGATCAGAGTAGATCAATTCCAGGACTTCTACTGCAAGTTTGATGATCTCAAAACAAGTAATTTATTTCTGCTTCGGTTGACTTAGGACTGAATTTACTAGGCAATTTTGTGTGTTTATATATAATGCGCACAAATAGCGTGTTTGCAATTTTATACAAAGGAAGGAATAACCACTTCGGTCACGCTGCTCCAAAGGTAGAGGCAAGTGAGTGTTTAATTAGTTGCTCCTACCATGGACAAAATGGAAATTCGTATGTTTTTGATGATGAGGATTTACCTCATTGTAGGTAATTCGTCGCGGTGCTTCACAGCCACAGTTTCTGTACTGTAAGCGGCCGGTGACCTTAGCTATACTACCAACTACACTGATAGAGACACTATTCTGTTGCCCATGTGATTTAGATATTTTCGCGAACTCTAGAATATAATTAACTTATTTTCACTTCTTGAGATGTGCTGAAGATCAAAAATCTATCTACCACCTTATACTGCGATTATTTGCCGAGCATAGAAAAACGATGAAACCCTTTTCTTACTTGCAGCTACTGTGACCCTGTTTCTAGGGACTTCTATCAAGATTCTCTTTTTTAGTTTTGTGAAATCGGACGTTACATATGTATGTTCAATATTTATCAGAGATATAACATCAGGGATTTATCTTGCCTTGCGTGCCACACTTCGCCTAGTACCTGTATTTTGTACCCGTTTTGAGGTCCTCGATTTTTAAGGTTTTCTGTAAAACAAAAATGGTCAGTTAATCCAAAGACCCGTCTCAGTAACTACCCGTTCCAAATATCTGATAACAAATATGATGTGCATACTATCTAGGCCTCAAAATACTCCCCTTTTTAAATAAAATTAATAATAGTATATTACCATATTTCTTATAATTATTTTCATCATTATTAGCGGTGCAATAACCGGTATTCGGTCTAGGGCTGCCTTAATAAGAACCTCCAGACATCCCGGTTTTACACCGAGATCCACCAATTCGCTATCCCTAAAAGTTGTCTGACGTCTTGATCTACGCTATCGCTCCATCTCAGGTAGAGCTTGCCTCGTCTTCCTTCGCTGCCATAGATATTGCCCTTATAGATCATACGGGTTAGGTGACCCGCCCACCGCAACTTGTTGAACCGGACTTTGTCCATAACTGGACGGTCATGGTATCACTCATAAATTTCGTCATTATGTAGGCCACCGAATCATCCGTCCTCCTGAAGGGGCCAACAATTGTATGGAGAAGTTTTCTTTCGAGCCCTACTTTTTTGAGGTCTTAAACCTCAAGTCTCCGAGGAATACATGAGGACTGACAAGATCATTCCCTCGTAAAGTGAGAGTTTCGATGGTGAGATGTTTTGAGCGGAACAGTTTTTATAAGTTGAAGTAGGCTATGTTAATATATAGATATTTATTATACAAATCGGGAGGCTAGGTTACTAGTCTATTCATCAAGCACATTCAGTCCCAGTTTATTTTGTGCGATGTAGTGATCATTTCGTTGCCATACCTCTCGCACAGCAGTAGGGAAGTATAAAACCGTTTTCATTTTAAACAAATGCGAATGAGTTTTTTAGAAACTACTCCGTTGAAGGCTAATCTATATCAAAATGCACATTTCAAGAATTCAAGTATAATTTTTACAAATATAAAGTTATTCCTTATATAGAGTGCAATGCGAACTTCTACTTGATCAATAATTTTGCAGAGAAAGTAGTGTTGTTAGAAGTTAATTACTTTTTCAGTTGTGAATTTATTATCAGCTTGGATAAATGAACGAATTACTACAATGTCATCCCGAAAGTGCAGTAGTTACATTTGTCGATAAAAACCATACTAACCTTCCATGGATTCATTTTTCAGTAATTTGAAATGATTGATATTTCCAGTCCAGTGGGATGGGAACAACGGCGCATATACGCAATGATTTTCTTCCACCATACAAATTCAAGTCGGGAGACGAGTCTTCTTCACTTCTGCATATAACATATGAATATATGAAAGAATACTTTGTGTTCGACTTGCTACACTCTGGTAAGTATGAATATTTTTCTCTGTGCTGCGTTTGACGCGTTTTGTTTTGGGGACGCTACATGCTGACATGGATAAAGCTTAATTCGGCTTTCAGTGGGTTCCGAATACCTTTGAGCATTATTACTAATTCGTTTCATCGAGGCAGGATAAGACCCTCGACCACACTTTCCCTGGTTTTTTGAATGTTAATGTTTATGTCTGTGGCATTTTCCCACAAATCTTCGAAATGAGAGGTGGTTAAGTTTCCACGAGGTCGCTTCTGACGTATCAACAAAAATGTCACGCGCCCTGCATTTACTTTCAGAGAGCGTGCTGTTCACATAGTCGACATGTTCAATGATAGTGGCTGCTTCCTTATAGTCGCTGTCTAAACTCCGCTATTATGTTCATATAGGTCGGATTTGGTTACAATGAATAATTTGTTTAATTATGCTGTGTCCGCCAGTTTGGTTTCTCTTTGATTTGTGGATGAAGTGGAATATTTGATGATTACAGACCATCCTTGTTGGCTGAAGTCAACTAAGAGGGCAGATTTATCAAAGAAAGAAGAAAGCTGTACTGAAGAAGGGGGTAAGTTGCTCCCGAAATATATAACTACACTGTAAAATAAAAATTGTAGTTTGGAGTAAGCTACTGGTCTACCAATTTTAGAGTTTACTACAAATAGAAGAAAATATCTGACTTCTGTCAAACCTGATTTGTGGATTAATTGGAATATTGGATGATTAAAGACCGTCCTTTTTGTTGTCAACTAAGAGAGCAAATTTATCCAAGAAACTGACCATGGAGGTTTGCTCAAAAATCTGAAGCTCCTCACACCTAGATCACAGGCAAGGAAAACATCAACTGGAATTGTGATCAGTCGTAGATCGTCCTCGCCGACCGTTACGTTTGGGTCTTGAGTCTTACAGCTAACGAGCATGGTCGAGGTGGTATTTCTTTTATTTCTAATTTTAACTTCGCATGTGCTTTCCGAAAGGTTCACGGGGTCCCATGTATCGACTAAATGACACGTGAAATATTGCTGCACATTCCCTAGAAGCATGCAGAACTTCAGTATTTGCGACCAATTAAGATGGGGTTTTGGCCGCAGCTCCATTCATAAGTCACCCGTGGAAGTCCTAGCAGATGGGTTGGCCATACCCATGACTTCTGGTCTATTGATTTTCATTATACGTTTATACGTGTGGTATACTTTGGTGAAAATTTCAGTTGTTGCAGTTGATTTTCGGTGAACCTTCGCAGAGTTTAAAGGGGTTATTTTTAAGGTTTTGTGTAAAGAAAAACGTTATTAAAATCGATTCAATGTCTGTCTGTCTCACGCAATTTTCTGAAAACAGGTAGACTAATTCAAAACAAATTTGGTGGACATATGAACTATGAAATCCCACTACTACTACCCAGTATTTTCCGAAAGTGATATTAGTTTCGAAGTGAATTATAAAGTGCACGAGTAAGGAGTCAAAATGAGACAGGACTGATTTTCGGAAACGTTAAAATAGGCTTTAAAATATGTCCCATTCCGACATCTGCTCAAATGAACTTACCAACAGTATATTATCAATTTTTAAAAATTGGCTGAAAGCCCCCCTTAAGTTCATACTAAGAATACTAAATTTTACATCAGCATAGAAGACAGTCTTGCGCAAAAGCATGGGAACTTTCATAGAACTTATCATCTGAATGTAAATAAGATGCTGACGTCATAATTAACGAGAATAATTGATATTCGAGTGAAATATTAAAATTCCATTCATGAAGAATCTACTTCTCTCCATCCCTTTTTGAATCTGTTGTTTATTATTAGATTATTCACATTTGCTAATACTATTGAACTTCCATTTTGGAATGAATGGGGTTAACTATTATCAATACAGTATGTAGGTAGGTAGGTATCAGTGGCCGCTCCGAGCAGCCCAATTAGCGATTTGGTGCACCGTTTTGATGCCACAAACTGCTAAGACCATGACTGTTGTTATGGGAGCAGGGAGGCTGAGTCCAGCCGGCTCGGATCTTCAGAGCCAGCCCGTAGTATTCACGAAGTAAAGCAGCTCTCCAGCTAGAAATCTCTCTGAGGTCCCCAAAGAACGGTTTACCCAGTGTCCGCAGCCTAATTCTAGCCAGAGCTGGGCAATCGCAGAGAAAGTGCATGAGGGTTTCCCTTGCAGTTTCGGCATTGCGAGTTGTAGGGTATGCCGAGCCTAGCGGCATGGTCCCCTATGGACCAGTGCCCCGTGCAGACCGCCGTAATGTTTAATGCATTTGCACGCGTCTGACACCGGAGCTCTCGTGATCGGGCTATGTTATAAGCGGGCCAAATTCTCCTTGACTTGGCACAGCTTGTAAGCTTTCGCCATATCAGGCCCACGGCTGCTAGGTAGTGCGACTCGACTCGGCACCCGACCGCCGCCAGCGGAACACCGACTGTATTCGCCGAGGGACTGCCAAGAGCAGAGCCTCGCCTGGCCAATCCGTCAGCCCGCTCATTCCCTCTCTATGTTCCTATGCCTGGGAAACCAGAGGAGAATGACCTTGAGCGTGCCGCCTAGATGGCTGAGCGCATCTCTGCACTGCCCCACCAGCCGAGAAAATCTCGTCGTTGAGTACAAGGCCTTGATGGCCGCTTGGCTGTGGGTCAGCATGGCTATGTTAGACTTCCAATATCGCCAGTACTTCCGCCTGGAATACACTGGCGAAACCTGGGAGACCATACGACTTGGATACACTGTGTGTATTCGAGAAAACCACCGCACCGACTCTATAGGCCATCTTTGATCCGTCCGTAAAGAATACTGTGTCATAGTCTTGCAACACGCCGCTGGTCTTCCACTTTGCCTTGGTTGGAAGGTCCATAGCAAAGTTTCTCGTGAAGTTCAGCTTGCATGTGACATAGTCCGTGGGGGAAGCCCGGATTTCCGAAGGTATTTCATCTAGAATGTTGTTGTGGCCGTAGGACTTCGCTGCCCAGCATCCGGACTCACGTAGTCTGATGGCACAGGACGCTGCAACATGTTTAATGTGGAGGTATAGGGGAGGAGATGCAGGAGTACATTGAGAGCATCTGCCGGGCAGGACTGCAGAGCCCCAGCAGCACCTGCACTCGCGGTTCTTTGAATCCTATTAAGCTTCGTTCTATTGTATTTTTCTTCAAAGCCTGCCACCATACAATAGAGCCGTACGTTAGAATTGGACGCACTACAGCGATGTACATCCAGAGAACTATTTCTTTGCAAAGGTTCTCTTGCAGGCATAGAAGGCTGTATAGGCCTTAATCCTCAGTTCTATGTTCAACCTCCAATTTAGCTTAGGATCCAGGATTACACCCGATACTTTATATTAGAGGTAAGAACCAATCTTTGTTAATTCAGCCGTGGTAGAAGGAATTCAGGTATCCTTGACTTGGTGGTGAATAGCATTAGTTGCGTTTTGGTTGGGTTTATGCTAAGTCCGCATCTTGTGCCCCACAGGCACACCTCAATCAATACAGCGCTTTCCAGATAAAATTATATGTATGAATAAGCAATTGAATTTTCAATGTATGTATTCACGGATCGTTCCTCACAAAGAGGAACACAAAACTATATTTGAAGCGTCTAGCTTACAGTTTCTCGACTTGATTATGTAAGTTCCGGCTATGAAATAAATTTCAGTGGTAAGTAGATTATTTGTTTTAATTTGGATTGTGCCTATTTTTTATTTTAATGTTCTAAATTAGTTATGTTAACCACTTTATGTTGACCGCTTTACCATTGAGCAAGTGATTTGCCCCGATTGGATTATTTTTCCTCTAAAATCATTTAAAGAAGTCACCATGTTTGATCAATCGTCGTTAATGATATTCATAATGACATCTTTGAGATAGTCCAGTCATTAAAACTTTCAACCTTTGAATTCTTTCAGACAAGACCGATTGACATGAAATTTGGGGTGTCAGTAGAGGGCGGCATAGGAAACAAAAGTTATATAGTGCTAATATGCGCTTCTTCCTCGGGGCGGTGTGGGACCCCCCGCCGGGAGTGGACATTTTTCTGTGAAAATCACCGCAAAAATCGATTACATGGTCAATTCAACGTTAAAAAATGTTTTATGAAAATTTTTCATTTTCAAGTTATTTATATTCAAACATATCGCATTTTCATCGAAAAAATGCATGTTTTTAAAGAGTTTTCGCAAATAACTCGAAAACGAGCGTTTTATGTAGAAACGACATGAAGCAGGAAAAAAGCATGTTTAATAACAAAATGCATGAACCCTTTTATTTTTTGGTAGCGTACATAAGCATTGTACAGGGTGCGGCAGCATAACTTCCTTTTTTAAAATGCGCGCCACTCAGTTAGTTGATGTCATAGCGCAGCGCTAGTGGTCTCGTTCAAGAGGGGATACTGTAAAGTTTTGTCCCGACATGGTTCAGTCGCCATCATGCGTTCGAATAGTGAGGAACGTGCCTTTGCCGTTGAGGTTTACTTTTCAAGCGGATGTTCGGTTATTGCAACACAGCGTGCATTTCGGAATCGCTTTAATTTAGCCCCGTTGGCTCCCGTCCCAGACCGCAAATCAATTGTTACATAGGTCACTACATTCAGACAAACTGCAAGTGCGACAAAAGGAAGAACTGGAGTCCCTCGGCCCGTTAGATCATCTGAGAACATTGAAGCAGTGAGAGCGTCAATGTTGCGATCGCCACGGCGTTCTGCGCGCAAACACGCATCTGCCCTTGGACTATCCGATCGTTCTGTGAGAAGAATTCTTCGTGATGATCTTCATTTTCATCCCTATAAGATGGCGATAGTGCAGGAACTTTCAGAACGTGACTTCAATTCTCGGATGAACGCGTGTGAGCTTCTTCTTGATGTCGTTCCCGAGGGTGCTATTGTTTTTTTTAGCGATGAAGTCCATTTTCATTTGTGTGGGTCGGTTAACAAATAAAACATGCGCTACTGGGCTGACACCAACCCTCGAGAATTGCATCAAAAGCCTTTGCATTCACCCAAAGTCACAGTGTGGTGTGCAATTTCCTCAGCTGGAATTATTGGTCCCTAGTTTTTTCAGGAAAATGAGGTTACAGTGAGAGTGAATTCGGACCGGTATGTGAACATGCTACAGAATTTTTTTTTCCCACGGATTTGGTGGACACTTGTTTCCAACAAGACGGTGCAACAGCACACACTTCAAGAGCATCGATGGCTGTTTTGAGGGAACACTTTTCAGAGCACCTTATCTCAATTAGAGACGATTTGGAATGGCCGGCACGCTCTCCCGATCTGTCCCCTTGTGATTTTTTTCTATGGGGTTTTTTGAAATCCTGTGTTTATGTGAACCGTCCAAGAACCCTACAAGATTTGAAGACCAACATCCAAGAAGAAATTGCCAACATAACACCTGCTATGCTAACAAGAGTCATGACAAACGCCAGAAATCGGTTTACACAATGTATGGAGAATGGGGGACGTCACCTAACAGATTTGATCTTCAAAACAATGTAAATAAAAACTTTAGACATGTACCTACATTAAAAAAAAAATGAATATTTTCCGATGCATACAATAGTTTTTATTGAGTTTTGAAAAAAGGAAGTTATGCTGTCGCGCCCTGTATAACAATTGTTTCTTATGCCACCCTCTACCCGCACCCCAAATTTTATGTCGGTCTTGACTGATGGAATTCGGAAGTTGCAGTCGATTTTCTTCAGTGACGGGACTAAGATCCAAGTAAGGAAGCAAGGAAGAATGGGTGGAGTGTTGGTCTGCGTGCCATGAGGAAAGTGTGCGGACAGTTGGTATTGCGAATGTTGCCAGAGGAATGAAAGGCCAACTGAAAAGCGATCTGTCAGGGCCATCTTCACCGTGTGAATGAGGACCTCGACTTTTTGGACTTGGCCCCGTCACTCTTTTTTCTATTCCCGAAAATAAAATTAGCCGTGACAGGGAAGCTAAACAGGGGAGAGAGCTGCTTTACAAAATTTTTATAGTTTGTATTTTATTACGAATATTTTTTTAAATCAATGCTGCTACTTTCATAGCATGGGGGGGCGGTGTTACCCAAAGCATTAAATAGTTTGGATTTTATTGCATTCTGTGTAAGAGCGTATCCTTGTTGTTACCACCCAACTGGAAAATGAAGGCTTGTAGGCATATGTTGCTAGTAGTATTAACGTTTTTGAATCTACATTTTTCATATTTTAAGTTAAGGAACGTGGATTCTCATCACGGAACTAAACACGGCTTACCACAGTTGGGTCATCGATGTTTAGCCTAATTGCCAGAGAGAAAGAGACAGTCAGGATTACGCGTGGAACTACGTATTTAATTTATGAGTTCTTGACTTAAATACTTTTTTCGGGATTAGTCCATTTCTTATTCTGTGCTTAATTTCTAGTCTTTAAAAGCTTCATACATAGTAGGTTTTCATTCCCACACAACGTCGTACAAAATTTATTTGTATTTGCTATATTTCCTTCAATGAAAGTTGCTGATTTTGTTATTTCCCGCAGCCGTCTTACATATTTTCTTTACTCTCTGTTTTTCCCAAAATGTAAGACACAATAACTTGATTGATAGTGGCTAATTAGTGAAGCTTTTTCCTATCCGCTAGCTTGATAGATTACACGGAGCCATATCAGATTCCTTATTCTTTTGTCGACTTTACTTTGGTGAATTATATTGTACACGCTGAGATAAATCCTTGCAGGCCAGACACGAGCATGGAATCTTATATCGCTTCCAAGGCGATAATAAGTCAATATTTGGAATTTATCCTAAATATCAAGCATGTAGGCCTATAGACCTGTTCCTAGTACCCTAGAAAAGCTGAGTAATTATTCTACTTTCCTTTTAATTGAATTGTGTGCCAGCTTGGGTTATATAAAATGACATGCTTTTGGTACTCGTGTCAATATCTTTGCTGATGTCGACTTTTACAATTTCGGAGAATGACCAAAATTATTAAAAAAAAATCCTTCTGACAAAAGCTTCCAGAAGTCATGTATAACGACTTGTAGGTATGTGTCCATGAGCAGACAAGGCAGTAACATAATGGAATAGGCATTACAGTAAAGGAACACTTCCTTCATGACGAATAAGCGAGATTCCAATAAAGTCTAGAGTTTTTCTCTGGAAAGATGAATACACGTGTGAAGTTTAAATGTCTGTTGCCATCTTATTCCGACAATCAAAAAGCGAAGTTTGAAGTAAGAATAGATTAGTTCCATGACTTTCATATTCGTGAAATGTACCGCTTTAGGGTCCTAAGTTGGGCTCTATTAGTAGAGTTTCTTGACCTTTCATTCCATAATGAAGGTGTGTCATTTTGGTAATTACCTGAAGATATTATCCCTGGCAGATAATCGTCTTGTCAATGTCTCTAATACGGTGGCATGAATTAAAATGTTTTCTTGTGTAAGCTTTTTAAAGATTTTGTGTTATTAAAATCGGTTTCTGTACGTCTGCCTGTCTGTGATAAGCATTTTTATCAGAAACGGTTATAACGGTTGACACCAAATATGGTGGAAAAGTGGAGACTGCGAACGTTCACATATACAATTGGTTACATCATTCTACTTTGAATTTAAGGGTGGGTACATGCAAAAGAGGGGTGTACATTTTTTTTCACCTGATATAGTCATGTGGAGTATCAAATGAATGGTCTTAGTTAGTACTTTCCGAAGTTTTAGTTTTAACATTTTTTCGAAACGTGGGGAGGGCGAGGGGTCGAAAGTGATCATTTCTTTCACGAACCCATCCTTAGAATCTACCCAACCGAAAAATCTGAAAAAATCAGGAAGCTATATGGTGCCTAGGCTCCGAAAGTTAATAATACTATATTACTATAAATTTTAGTAATTAGCAGTAAAACCCCCCCTGAAATTCATCCTAGGATCAAGAAATTTTGCAGCAATGTAGGATATAATGTAGAGCATCATCTTACCAATAATGTCAGTATCACGCGAAAATGGATATTCTCCCATAATATTTGCATATATTACTCATCATCATCATCATCAACGGCGCAACAACCGGTATCCGGTCTAGGCCTGCCTTAATAAGGAACTCCAGACATCCCGGTTTTGCGCCGAGGTCCACCAATTCGATATCCCTAAAAGCTGTCTGGCGTCCTGGCCCACGCCATCGCTCCATCTTAGGCAGGGTCTGCCTCGTCTTCTTTTCCTACCATAGATATTGCCCTTATAGACTTTCCGGGTGGGATCATCCTCATCCATATGGATTAGGTGACCCGCCCACCGTAACCTATTGAGCCGGATTTTATCCACAACCGGGCGGTCATGGTATCGCTCATAGATTTCGTCATTGTGTAGGCTACGGAATCGTCCATCCTCATGTAGGGGGCCAAAAATTCTTCGGAGGATTCTTCTCACGAACGCGGCCAAGAGTTCGCAATTTTTCTTGCTAAGAACCCAAGTTTCCGAGGAATACATGAGGACTGGCAAGATATTACTCGCTAGGTATTAATGGGACAGATGTCCATTCAAATGTTTTTATGAAAGAAGTACACAAAACCTTTCATACCTGAAGCATCTAGCTTCCTGTTTCTCGACTTGTTTCGTCCTTGCAAGGAAAAAATTGGATAGTGTGGACTACTGCTGCTATTGAAGCTCATATAGAGCTGAAAATTAGGTAGAGGGTTGAATATTTTTGTTAAGGAGATAGCAATTTTGCGGTCTTCCTTGATCGGCGCTCGTAATCGCCTTCCTGACCTCTTCTGCTTCTCTGGACGTTCCGCAAGTCGAGTTTGTGACCCTTACGGTTTCTGTAAGGTTTACATATGATGGCAATTTTCATCTCAGATTCATTAATGGTCTGCTCAAGTAAATCCTGAGCGACCTAATTTTTTTTTTTTTTTTTTTTTCTGGATGGAGGTGGAAATCTTAGAAAGACGCTGCTGCGCCAGGTTGCAGCAGTGTGTGGGATTCACAACCACTAAAACCACCCCCACTCTTCCGCCCCTCCCGGCGGGACCACCGTGAAGTATTACTTCGCGGGGGAGGCTCTGGTTCGCTATACCAGCTCGTCCATGTCACGTCTCCGTCGCGTCGCCTTCCGAGCTCGATCCAACTCCAGGAGTTTTGCCTGCACCACGGCTACTGCCTCATTTACCGCCATCCAGTTTTCCTCCGACTTCAACATCTCTTCCACCAGGTTGGAGGGCTCGATGTCCGCCCCTAAGATGCTGTTCAACCTCCTTTTCTGCTGTAGAAATCTGGGACAATAGAACATAACGTGCTCCGGGTCCTCGAGTGTAGCACCGCATTCAGGACAGTTGGGAGACTCGTCCAACTCGAAGCGATGCAAGTACTTCCTATAGCCACCGTGTCCCGTAAGGAACTGTGTCAGGTGGTAATTCAATTCTCCGTGCTTTCGGTTGACCCATTTCTCGATGCACGGGATCAATGTATGGGTCCACCGTCCCTTGTCGGAGTTATCCCATCGTTGTTGCCACTTGCCACACAACTCTCTCCTGATGGCTTTTCGGAAATCCGCATTCACCTCGGCTGGATTTGCCTTCCGTTTTTCGTAGAGCCAGTGTGCCTCGCTCGCTAGAAGATCTATAGGGATCATTCCTGCGATAACACACACTGCCTCCGTCGAGGCCGTCCTAAATGCGCTGCACACCCTTAGCGCAATTGGCCGGTATGCCGAACATATCTTCCTCCGGTTGACCGCGTGGTTCAACGTTCCCGCCCAGACAGGGGCCGCGTATAGCAGGATCGACCTCACCACTCCCGCGATGAGTAGCCTGCGACTATACTTCGGCCCTCCCACGTTAGGCATCATCCTTGCAAGGGATGAGCTGGCATTTGCTGCCTTTTCTCGCGCATAATCCAAGTGTCCCTTGAAACTCAGCTTGGCATCGATCATCACCCCCAGGTATTTGACAACCGATTTTGAGACGACCTCACGATTACCAACCCGGATGGTAACCGTGTTGTTCTTCCTACGGTTGGTAATGAGGACCGCCTCCGTCTTTTCGTCCGCCAGGTCCAGCTTGGCCATTCGTAACCATGACTTGATGGTATGAATGGCTTCATTTGCATAAAGCTCCACGTCCTCGGGAAGCTTTGCAATTGCAATTACCGCCAAGTCGTCCGCAAAACCAATCAGCGTTGTCTCCTCCGGCACGCGAAGGCCAAGCACTCCATCGTACATTATGTTCCACAGCAGCGGTCCCAATACAGAACCTTGAGGCACACCTGCTGTCACAATGTACTCCTTCGGCCCGTCGTCCGTCTCGTACCAGAGAAGTCTATCGGAAAAGTAACTCTCGATGAGCCGAGCCAAGTAGCTAGGAACACCCAGTTTGGCCAAAACGCCTTTAATCCAGCCCCAGTTGGCTGAGTTAAAAGTATTTTTGACGTCCAGCGTCACCAGAGCACAGCATTTGCCCATGGCCATCGCATTTCGAGCCAATTCCACGACCTTTGCTACTGCATCGACCGTAGAACGGGCTCGCCGAAACCCATATTGCCGCTCTGAAAGACCACCCGCAAGCTCGATGAACGGGAGCAGCCTGTTGTATATCACCCTCTCCAACATCTTCCCCATGGTGTCTAAGAGACAAATAGGGCGATATGAAGAGGGCACGCCGGGTGGTTTTCGAGGCTTCGGTAGCAAGACCAGTTTCTGCCTCTTCCACTGGGCGGGAAACACTCCTTCCGCCATGCACGATTCGAATGTGCTTGCGAACCACCTTGGTCTGGCCTTGACCGCCACCTTCAGAGCCCTGTTCGGAATTCCGTCCAATCCCGGAGCCTTGCTGTCCCCAATACGTCTGCAGATTTCCCAAAGTTCCTCTTCGGTAACATCAGGGATCGAGAAGACGTCCTGCTGAGCTGCCAGTTGGGGTTCTCTTTCGTCCTGCTCCTGCTGCGTGAAAAGAGTTGCAATTATTTGCAACAAGAGCCGTGGGCATGTCACTTGAGGTGATTTACGCCCGCGGATCTTCTTCATTACAATTTGGTAGGCTGTACCCCACGGATTCGTATTAGCCTCCATGCAGAGCTTCTGGTAGCATTCCCACTTGCTTCTCCGAATGGCCTTCTTAAGGTTGCTTCGCAGATCCCTGTATTCTTCCTCACGCTCCTGGTGCTCCGGCCTTCCTCTTGTCCTGTGGGAAAGTCTCCTCGCTCGGAGACAAGAGGATCTCAAGGCAGCGATCTCCGTGTTCCACCAGTAGTTTGGCCTCTTGCCGTGGTGCAAACGTCGTCGTGGCATCGTAGCGTCGCATGCTTCGGTTACACGCTGAGACAGCTGTGTGACCCTTTCCACCGCTGTTCCATCCGGATCATGGGCTCCCTCCAATGCGGCCAGGAATATCTCCTCGTCGAAAGCTCCGATAGACCAGCCAACCGCCTTAGCCTTTCCACCTCCAGAGCGTCGTTGACTGCTTCCCCGGTTCCCAATGTGGAGGAAGATGGCCTGGTGGTCACTGTGGGTGTAGTGCTCACTCACTTGCCAAGCCATCCCCCTCACCAGTGAAGTGGTAACAAATGTCAGGTCAACGATCGAACCCGACTCTCTTCCTCCAAAGGTGGGCACGCATCCAACGTTGGCCAGCACGATGTCCAGCTCCGCAAATGACTCCAACAGAATTTGACCTCTGGTGTTCGTCGATCGGCTTCCCCAGTCCAGGGCCCACGCGTTGAAATCGCCCGCAATGATTTTAGGGCTGCGGTCTCTAGCATCCAACACCAGACTGTCTAACATCTCCTCATATTGTGCTAAGGTTGCACTAGGAGGAGCGTAGCAGCTGTAAATATGGACACCGTTGACCTTCGTCCTTATAAAACCGGCTGCCGGGGGGGCCATGACTTCCTGAATGGCCTGTCTTCCGCACGCCCAGATTGCGGCGTTGCCAGACGCATCCACCGCCCAAGTCGCACCGCCGTAGTTTCTGTATGGCTCGCAAATAACCGCGACATCGACATTCGACTCTCGAATGGTTTGCGAGAGCAGGTCCTGAGCTGCCTCACAGTGATTGAGATTGATTTGTATCAATCTCATTTTCCTGTGCGGTTCAGCTCCCTCCTATATACCGGACATCTGCTGCTTCCCGCAATATGCCGGCCGTCCACGCCCTCTTTCCCACTGCATAACATACACCGTGGATCTCCGGTGCAATCTTTGATGAGGTGGCCCTCTTCCCCACACTTCCTGCAACTCCTCGACCTATCATGCTGGCTAGTGCATGCCGCCGCAAAATGGCCGAAATCGAGGCATCTGAAGCATCTCTTTAGAGAGATTTGTTCCCTGAGCCTGCACACGACCCAACCTACTCTTACCTTGCCCGCGGTAATCAACTTAATAGCTGATTCCGCCGGCAAACTAATAATAGCGGTCTGTGTGCCACCATATGCCTTCTTCATCCTTTTTATGGCACTCTGGTCTATATCGCCAAGGTTGAACTGCTGCTTTAGCGCAGCACAGATGTCCTCCCGTGAGGTGACTTCATCTAGGTCCTTGCACTCAACCACTATCTCCTGTTTCCGAGCTCTTACCTCAGCTTCCTCTCCAAGTACACTTTCCACCTTCCCGCGGAAGTTATCGGCCGACTTGTCGGCGGATTTACTTAACTCCAGCATCAGATCCCCTTTCTGTGTTCGCCTAATACGGCTCACATTATCCCCCAAATCCTTCAATTCCGGGTCTGACTTCACCTTATTATTATTATCATATTTCCGGGCGGAGCTTCTTTTTGTCCTTTTTCCTCTTGTTGCTCACCTTAGTCCATTGTTCGGGCCTCCGGGCGTTGGTTTCTTCCACTTTTGTAGGTGTTGTGGCTGCAATCGTGAGATTACCGACTTTCGCGGGTACTCTCGCCGACTCCGCCTTCTTTGGTGAAGAGGCTTTTTTCTTCTTCGGGGCTTGCTGTGGTCCAAGAGGCTCACTGGTACCGTCTCTAGTCCGTTTTCCTGTCTTCCCGCCTGCTTTATCACGGGGAGGCGTCACCTGCGTTTCCCTTGTGACCTTGCCAACTGACGCTTGGGAATTCTTTTCTTCGAGTGCCCTGATATAAGACAATTTAATGCCTCTTATCAAGGCTCGAATATTTTGATGGATATTCCGCCTCTCCTTGATGAACTCACACAGTTCATTTATTCGTTCCCCAAGTGTAACGAACGCCATTCCGGTATGTTCTTGTTTGCTTTCGCGCTTTGCGCCACAAGGAATGATCTCGATTAAGGGACTATTCGTATTTCTTTCAGAGTCCCGCTACGAATCTCGACTACCAAAAAGAACCATTGTTCTCGGTGGTGATCTCCCAAGCTTCGAACTCCTCCTAAAGGGATCCGGTGTGGACCTAATTTCCACTCCACCATTATCTCTTGTAGCATTAGATGCCACAGTAGCCAAGTTTCCCACTACTGAGGCACTGCGGTCGTTGGATATCGACGGCCGGGAGCCCGCTTGCTCACTCCCAAAAACCGCCGGCACTGGGTTTCCGAAGCCCTGCACCGTAAAAAAACTACTTTTCTCCTCTTCCATATTTGGTTTAATTTCTGGGTGTCCTTCCCATAGCCAATTTTTATCCACGGGTGGGCGTTTACTTCCCACCTACCCGGCCTGCGCATAAGCATGCCCATACACGCACATCTCCGGATGCGTGCATATGCATGCCCATGACACATTCGCCGAGCATTCCCTTATCCGCACGAAGGGACGCGCCTGATGGGAGATTTGGCAACTCCGCACAGCGACCTAATAATAATATAATCGTCTGCGCAACAGTCCAATTGGATGAGTGTTAGAGAACTTCATGCAAGACCGTAACGGTACACTACAGTACGTTGTAGGAGGCAATGTGGTCTGTATTGCGCTCGCCCGAAATTATTGCCTTGATTTGACTCAAGTAGGCATTCACAGCTGGGTCGACTGATATCCGACGTCAAATCACGATATAAATCCCACTGCCACAAGCAAGATGAACCGCGACCTTCCGTACAACAGCCTTGTGCTCTAATCACTCAGCTATCCGGACAGTGTCCGGACTCCACAATGATATTCATTGAAGTTTATATGAATAAACCATATTTTTTCATTGCAGTCAACTCCATCTTAAATTCAGGGCATTTAGCACTTCCGATGATATGCCGGTTATCCCGCCCTTCTTTTCCTTAACACAATAAGCATTTGAGGTTCCCATTACAAATCTTCTGTGTCGATCGGACCGATTAGTGCGCTAGTACATGCCTTCGGGAAGTATCCAAACATAATGGACTTGAAGTACCTCATTAGTGGAATCTGTTCTTTCAGATGCAGATAACCCATTCGATTCGAACTTTTCGGGCAGACACTAATTTCTGCGCTGCCTCCACTAGTGATTGCCTTTTCCGAAACTCACAATGCATTCTTCCCCGAGCTCCTTCAACTTCAACTCTTCCTTCAAGCCAGACCATTTTTTTGCGCGTGATGGAACATTCTGCCCAAGCTGGATTTTTGGAGCGGGTTCTTCGTATTCTGCTCACATTGTCGCCTGGATCTTTTATTTTGGAGTCAGCTTTCACCTTTTTCAATACCTCAGCGTATGACAGATTGTCCTTGTCGGTAATAACAATTACCTCTGGGCGAATTTTCACCTTTGCTTTCTTCGGCATCTCTCTTGCTATTCATCACTTGCCTCCATTCAGCTATGTGAAGGGCTCGGGGCTCTGTTCTTCATAAATCCAGACTTGATTATTTCTTTTATATAGTCCTTCACCTTTGATATTCACTCCGCTTCATCTTTTATGATATTTGGCATTTGTGGCGATCTCAGATTCGACCAGCTTCTGTCTGTGTGTTTGTCTATCTCTGGACCACATGTACTTTTCTCCGAAACGGTTAAACATATTGACACGAAATTTCGTAGAAAACTTGGAACCATGACCTCCACACATACGGTAAATTACACTGTTTTATATTGAACTGAAGAAGGTGCCCATGCACGTAAAAGGGGGGTGCAAAATTTAGTCAGCTATTAGTTTAAATTATGCGGACCCCTTTAATTTCATGCTAGATCCAGAAGGAAAGTATGATGGAAATCCTACTATTATTAACAAAGTTATGGTGAGGCAGTTTCCTTTTTCGAGTCAAATTACTACTCCCTAAGATATAAAATGTTGGTACCACACTGAATTGAATATCAGGTATATTTAAACTACTACCAGCTATGTATAATTTGGAATCAGGTGTAGTCAAACTCTTTTATATAGAAAGTCAAGAAAACCTGTCATACCTGAAACACGCAGTTTCCGGTTTCCGAGGTGTTTTTAAGGTTTTGTGTAAAACACTTAATCGATCTGAACGAAATAATCGGACTCCAGGGCCGAATGCAATCGCTAATAACGTCCAAAAATTAGCCGCTAAGACAGCGCCAAGTATGTTTGCCAGAATTTTCGCGGCAAGCCTTATATATTTGATTCTCACTCACCACTTGCAGGGGTATAGCGCGTCAACCACACTTACGCGCCATTGTTCGCGGTTACCTGAAATGCTCTTCAGCTCCACCCGCGATTTCAGCAGCCAAGTGCTCTTGGGGCGACCCACTCGACGGCCATCTTTGGAAAGTAGGTCCCGTGACATCCTTAATGCGTAACCTATTCATTGCCATTTCTGGCTTCGGATCACAGTGTATATGCTATGCACCGGCCAAATTGTTCGTGTGAGATATGTAGTATTAGGCCAGCGTTTCCCGATATAGGTGGCACCAGGTTGCAGGTATATACCATGATTTGGAAATTTCTGGTAAGAGTAGGCGTCACTTTCCGTGTGCTACTTCCATGTAGCAACATAGAAAGAACGCTGACACAGACCAGTCTCAACTTAATCTTGATGTTGAGACAACTGCATTTCCAATTTTTAGATAAGGCAGTGAGGGCGTACCTAGCGGTAGTAATGCGTTGGAGAACATCTAGTTCAGTGCCACCGCCCGCAGAAACCACGCTTCCTGTATATAAAAGTTGATTGAGTGCGATGGCCCGTTACACTGAGAAGCTTGATTTTGTTGGTGTTCATCTCAGTCAAACTCTACTTCCCACTCTTTCCAAATCTAAAGTCATTTGATCAAAGTTGATGGCACACGAGAGGACAAACGGATGTTTTCAACGCAGTCGAGGTGTATCAGGAAAGTTCGCCGGACAAGGCTGCATGAGATAGAAATTTATGGGTTAGCAACCTGCAAATTTTGAAACCTAATTGCTACCAGAACGTCAACAACGTCATGGTTAGGGGCTGACTTCACGGCTACGACCTTTGGTTATAGAAAATGGACTTTGGCATGCCTTAGAGAAAGACGATTCCGAGAGTATTGAAAGCTACAAAAGATGATACCCATTCCGAAAGGAAACAAACCATTGGGTGATTTATTTTCATATAGATATGTCTGGTTAATATCATTGGCAAAGTACATATGTGGACGAGTAATATACAGCACTGCTCGGAATTTCTGAAAAGGATGGGGGATTTTCTAGCAAGCAATTTGGATTTCGTAAGGCTAAATAAACTTTCGACACAATTAACATGGTAACTTGACTCAGGCTGCACTGCAGCAGAAGGCAGAAGTTGCGAAGCAGTAGCCCTTGACGTAAAAAAAGCCTTCAATATTTCAAAATAGAAAATAGTATCGTGGTACTCGTCAGACTGCAGGATCTAAAATACATTATAAACATTATTGTTGACTTCACCTTCTCTTCGTCAATTTCGAGAAAGTTGTCGACAACGAGTATATCCGGCGCACTCCCCGCAGGAGGAACATTTCGGAGACCTATTCCCAGAGCGACATATTATAGCGCAAAATGTCACTTACTACACTATTTCTCGGTGACGTTTATCACGCTACCTTGTTCGGAGGACGTGGAGGAGCTCTACGGATGGTGACATTTTAAAACATCTTGACTGTGCTAATAACATCTTGACCAAATGGTTCCGGATTTGGAAAGAGAGGTAAGGGGGGGAGGGAGGTTGGGTTGGGTTGGGAGGTTCTCGTTCTGACGGATCATCGCACTCTTCCTATCTGAAATGATAGGCAGAGCATCGAAGGGGTGGACCAATTTGTATATCTAGGAAGCATGATTTCTCTCGATGGTTGCACCCAAGTGAATGCTGCCTGTGTTTTGCTATGTGGGAGTAGCTCGTGGGAAGTGAACTCTACGGTTACTCGAAAGCTACAAGCCTTCGTGTAAACATGTTTATATAGTGCGACTTTCCTTGACAATATTATCAGTACACCTGTCTGCAACTTATCGTTGGAGAAAGGCAGGCCCCGAAACGAAGAACTTGGCCGGCATACATTCCTGACACCTATGCGTGAAGTTATTGGAAAGCGGAAGTGGCATTGGATAGGTCACATATTAAGGAGAAGCGATAATCGTATTGTCGGCTACGCCATGCAGTGTGACCCACTTTTCCAATAAGGCCAACGGGTGGGTTGCCCCAAGAGAGAGAAGAGGAGGGGCCAGCGTCTCGAAAAGGCCTGCGGGGACCTGAGGGATATTACAGCGAACCGTGAGTGATAGCGCATAGATGTTGTGGACGCGTTATAACTCATCGAGGGTATTTTTTAACTTTTCGTGTAGCTTGAAAAAGTTGGACCGTTAAAATAAAAGAGGATCTCTTGGAATATTTGGATTTTTTATATTTTCTAAGGACTTATTGGACGACATTAGCGATGCCACTGTTGTTCGGAAGCTTTAACTTTTCATCAGTTCATTTCGGCTACGTGTTATAGGGGTATTCTTCAGTAAGACAATATCAAATCAAGAACTTGGTCGCCATAAGGGCAGGTACCTGTGATCTGTGGTGTTTGCTTTGGAAGAGAGGTGCAGCTTTTTCGAGTAATACCTCTTGAGTAGATTTTATTTTCAGTATTTTTTTTTTTAAATTTTATAATCTGCCCACAATGTGTCAACCAGGACAATTACAAATAAAGAGGCATCTTAGTGGGTTACTTAGAAAGAAACGGAAAAATCAACAACAAATCACTGCTTCTGTAGCGTTTTTAAGAAACATGTCAAGGATGAGAATTATATATGTATGAATTACTTCAGAAAATGTTGAATATAATCATAAACTCAACATAACATTTGTTCCCTGCGAATTGAGTTGTTTACCATTTCCTCTCAGAATAATCTGAATAAACAAATCGTTGGGGAAAGATTATTTATTTGGAAAAGTCAAGGAGTTTCTTATTATTCATATTTCAATTTTGAACCACAACCTTGAGTTGTTGAATTTGGAATTTTGTGTTTTCATATCAAGTTGCACCTGATACTAATGAAAGGTGGAATATTAATACCGACTTACTTTGAAGGTTACATCAAACGGAAACGAGAGACCCTAAAACTGTTCAGTTATATATAAAACAACTGCACATTTGTTAACCCGCAGTCAAGCAGATACCAAAGGAGAAATTTCCATAAAATTCCATTCTGAGGAATGCCTTTTCTTTGAATCTTTTGTTTGACGAAATTGCTTTGTATGTGGGTGGGGTACATCCTGTGTTATATACTCGAAAAGCGATTACCTCGTCCCTGGGCTGTCAGTCAATCCTCACAGTCAGCAGGTATTACAGTTCAAGGTGGAGTTCGTGCACACGCAAACAAAAGGTTGCCAATAATAGGGTTTACAATGAAGTTCTGTGAAAAGTTTTCGATCTGCTCTTAACATAATTTCTGCTGGATCAGATCAAGGAGTTCATTGATAGCAAAGTATCAGCGAAAGCGTTAGCTTCTTTTTGGGAAACTGATAGTTTCAATGTCTTTACTACAAAGTTCAACGCTTTCTGCTATAAATTTCAAATAAGATTTTTCTCGCTTGTAACGAGCTATTAGGTTCGTTCACATAAAGGGCACATCTTGTTATAATCTAATCCAGACGCTTTTAAACTTTCCCATCCAGAAGTAAATTCTTTAAAATGGATTTCCTCATTAAAAACTTCAGCAAACCAGCTGGAAAGGAATAAATCGAACCAATTACTTCGTATCCAGAAATTAAGCCCGAAAATTACGTTTTATCAACTTTTCTCCAGCTTCTAATTTCTATAAAAAGTTGAACGGATCCTGTCTGTCTGTGTTTCATAAATTTAAGGATTTGCTTTCGTGGTGGAGGTCGTAATCTGAAGTATGAGGAAAGTTCAGTGATAAAATCATTTCGTCACGATAGCTTTCAGAAAAAGTTGGAAATTTATCAAAAAAAGTGAAAAGGGTCAATCAAAGAAGGAAATGGCTCAATTTTCACGCTCCTGCTCTGCAGGAGTGGATGAGAGCGCTTGTTCGCAACTCGACAGACTTTCAGATTTTGTTAATTTAAAAAAAAACTTTGAAACCACTTTAGTAAATGAGGGATCTGGTTTGCACATTTCATGCTCTGATTTTGGAAATCAATTAACTTTGATGTATTTCAAAGCCAATCATTTTAGGCTTTCAATCGGTCAAGGATTGTAACACTTTAGTAGACTTCTATGACATAGTATTCAGAACTTTGTAATATTGGCTAATCAGAAACAGAGAAAATTATAGAAAATTTCGAGAAAGCCTCTGTCACGAATTTCAAATTTCCGTCATGGAATCTCTGCTAAATGAAATCAGGATTTAATTTAAAGCGGCCCAAAACACAGTGCGACTGTCAGTGGAGGAGTTGTTGGCCGTGGGAAAAGTTCGGATTGGATGGGTTGTCTGCCGACTGAGGAAACAGATCTCCTTAAAGAGGTGCTTGAAATGCCTAATGTTGGGACACTTCACGAAGGCATGCACTAGCGCAATCGATGGGTCCTATCGATGTCGAAGATGCGGGGAAAAAGGACGTATTGCCAAGGACTGCAATAGAGACCCCAAATGCATTTGGTGGGAAGGAAAGGAGGGAAGGGATAATCGGCATATTACCGGAAGTGGTAAATGCCCGGAATTTAGGAAACCGTTCACTGCAGTGAAAAAATGAGGTTAATAAACCTCAATCATTGCAAGGTCGCACAAGATTTGCTTGGACCGATCACTTACGAATCCGCGATGAAGATTGCTATCATTAGTGAACCGTACAGAAATCTTGACGGTGGTGTATGGGTCACAGATTTAATTGGTGGAGCGGCAGTATGGGCTTGCGGTCGTCAAGCCATATAATATATCATAGATCAGGTGACTAGTGGCTTTTTATGGGTAAAAATAAGCGGTATATTTGTATCCAGCTGCTACGCCGCACCGAGACTTACACTGCCTGAGTTTGAAGACCTATTAGAAGATCTTGTTCATTACGCAAGGGAACGAGGTCCAACGGTGATAGCCGGTGACTTTAATGCGTGGACTTTCGAGTGGGGCAGTAAAGAGACTAACGCAAGGGGCAGTGCTTTTTGGATGTAGTTTTAGTCAACGAAGGTGATGTAAACACCTATCGGAAAGTGGATCTGATTCAATTGTAGATCTGACATTTGGTAGCCCTGCACTGGCAAGTGACATGTCCTGGCAAGTTAGCAAGGACTTCACGTACAGCGACCACCAGGCAATCACCTTTGAACTAAGGACGGAATCACAAGGCAGGAGACCCGCACCCCCGGAAGCCGAAATTCAAAAGAATACCAGGATGGTCTACAAAAGCGTTCGATGAGGAAACATTCATGGAGGTGTGGCTAGACTTGCTTAGCACAGCAGGCACCTCCACGGATAGAGTTCTTCAAATTGCCCAAAGTGCGACGGAGTCAGAGAGGACCCAGAGCATGTATTCTTCCACAGTCCGAGATTTGTGGAAGAAAGGAGGAATCATGAGGAGACTCTAGAAGAGATGCAGGTACCAGAAAATCTGACGCCGAAAATGGTAGCACAAGAAGAGAATTGGGATGTAGTTCACTCCATGATTGCATCTATCCAAAATAAACTGCGAAAGGCAGAGGCGAGGAGAAAAACGCGGTCACGTTCGCCGCGTATAGAAGAAACGTAATTAAGCAAGAATGAACTGACTCCGCCCCGTGATGTAATACCTTAGGGTGGTTTCGCGGTGCAGGGAGGGAGTCGGGGGTGGCTTTAGTGGGGAAAAATCCAATACACTGGTGTGTCCAGAGCAGCGTCTTTTGAAAATTTGCACCTCCTCAAAAAAAAAAGTTGGACTGACGGACAGGCGGACAGACGGAACCAGAAATCAAATGCTTTGCAGTGGTGATAGATGCGAGACTGAATTTCAAACAACACATACAACATGTTCACACTAAGATGACTAATGTTACCCTGACCTTGGCTCCATATAGCTAGAGTGATGAGCTCTATACTGCACTACGCACCGCCAGCTGGGGCAACTGCGTTGCGTACCACATGCAGTGATCAAAAGATGAGCATAGTTTATAGAAAAACCGCCTTAAGACTGCGTTATGGTTTTATACTCATCTCAGCCGAAGCGGCTTATGTGGTAGCAGAACGCTGCCGATCGATATTTTGCCCGATGAGATGATGCGCATCTATGAAGGACCTGATTCTTCCTCTGATCGACATGTTGAAAAAAGCTGAAAGGCAGAATTGTTAAGTAGGTGGCAGCAACGATGGGAATGGGTGGAAAAGGGTTGATAGACCCACAGATTGATCCTCAGCATTAACGAGTGGGCGCTGAGAACGCATGGTGAGATAAACTTTGATTTGACCCAGTTTCTCACGGAACATGGCGGATACTGTAAATACCTCTAGGTTTAAAGTGGCCAGCTGGCCCAACTGTTTCAGCTGCGAGGGAATTGTGGACGTGCCGGAGCATGTTTTCTTCACAGAGGGTCTAGAGGAAACATCGGGGTAAACAGTAGTACGAGAAAGTCCAATTGGGTTAAATCTTGCCTGTCTGAAGAACTGAAATGCAGTTAACGTCTTGGTAGGGCGGACTCAGTGTAAGCTGAGAATGACAGGAGAGGCGAGAAAGGCGCGGTTGCGAATGCAATCGATGGGCGAAGGGAGGACCTAGAACCATGTCCACCCTGTGACGTAATACTTTACTTTACGGAGATGGCAGGAATTATGAGGTGATTTTAGGGGGTAAAAATCTCACACGCTGGAATAGGATACCAGTTTTTGCGCCATTGATGATGATGATGATGATACCTGTATGTTTATCAAGGAATATATTGAATTGGCGGTATATCCGAATCATGAGAAGTCATGAGAAGGAAATTTCTCACACAAAACCCTTATAGCCGAAGCGTCCAGCTTTTGGTATTCCAATTTGTTTTAGGCCTCTTTGGGATTGAAATGATGTGGAAGACTTACAGTTTGAACAGGGTTGAATTAATTACTAGGTAGAATCAGAAACAATCAATTTTATTGAACACCAAATTTAAGGGGCACCTTATTTCGCAATGAATATATATATCACAACGTTGTACTTCGCAGTACCAAAGATGTCATCTGTTAAATAGAGCCACATTTATGCGGAAATATTTTCCAAAATTCAGTTGAAAGGGTCGATGTTTGGAAACATGGTTGTGGTAGATGTTTTCCTGATCTTGTTTGCATGCGTAAATAGTAGTCTTTATAGTATGCTTCCATAAAGAATTATGAAATTATGAAAACATTATGTTGAAATCAGACGACCTGTTCTAAAGTGGAGCTCGGGGAACTTGCATTCTGCTAGGATTTTTTCTTGTATGTAGGTGACAACTTGGCTTTGAGGTTACATATGTGTGTACGTGTATGATCCAGAACAGTTGAAGAATGCAACTTCCTGCACCAACTATTACGAAGCTGCCATCAGGTTTAGTTCAGAAATACAGATTCTGCTTTTTTACTATTTTCAATAGCTGATTGCGCTACCCTTAGAATGATGTTGCTATACTTGTTGACATACTGACACAATTTAAATTGAAAACCCAGTTATGGCTTCTTTTTGCCTAAATATGAATCAACTCACAATAGAAGTGCTATAAACCTATATATTGTACATATTTACGACACGGTTTTCTATAAATTGGATGGAAGCCAATTCATGTTCCCCAGATAATTTGAAAGAACCCAACAATTTAATAATGTTATCAATGTTATTACGACAGGCATGAATTCAACATTTCTAAATCAACATTTCTAAATCAACCCGTGGTTTCTCTTCTATCCAAATCAGATATAATTGCAATTACGGGCACTACGAATGTTTAAGTATTCTATCAATGATTTACGGGATCCGTTCACAGCAGTGCTAAAATAGACCAAATTTTAATGAGGCTTTTCCGAATAAAAGCATATCTGAATGAGGACAGAGCTTGTGTTGCGATAATTGAACCAATTTGCATTTGATTGGTTACCAATTACTTATTAATGATGAAACTCTTCGACCCTAATGTGACGCTTTATTTAATTAGGAAGGGTAAGGTAGCACTAGGCGAGGGAGAATGTTCGAATACCAAAATAGAGCAGAAAAGGATTATGTTACATAAATGAATAGACCCTCCACATTTACATTTTCAGATAAAAAGAGCATTCATTCAGTGTCTAGGATTTCAACCAATTAGGACACATAAGTTCTGTGAGATGTGTGGTATTAAAAGAACTGAAAACATACATTAGGCGATAAGAGCAGAAAATACCAAAGGTAAATAAAATGATGAAGAATCCGATTCAAGGCAGTTCATTCATGAGATGTTCGACTTTCGGAACAAATCGAAGAACTGAAGGAATATCAATAGAATATGCAAATCCATTTACATATTTCACCACTTCTTCCCATTATTTCGGCTCTCGAGAGACTTCTGAGTCCAGCTTCTAATGATTCGCAATATCAAAATTCAGGACAATTTACCACTGCATTAATTCCCAGAAAAACCTCGCTAAGAAGCGAAACAAAACTATTGCGTTCAAGGAGCATGATTCTATCTTATTTACGTGGCAGCTAATGCATTAAATATTCAAATATGTAGAATAGAAACTTCAAGGATTTACTCACTATGAGGTACTTCATATAGGAATGGAACTCGGATCATGTATTATATATTGCGGATTCCTAACCACAAAGATATTAAAATGGGGGCGGTTTTCGGTATTGTATCTAGTCCTCCATCATGAAGATACACATTAGTTGAAGGTGGATAAGACAACATAAGTTGACAGCATTTCTTCTTGTAGATGTTATATGTCATTTACTTCATTAGCAGTTTGAAAGCTAATGTAAGCAGCGGTTGGAGTGCATACTTTGAACACAATTTTAACACAGAATATATGTACATATTCATCATTTTAATCGAAGCGTAGGTAGCTACGCTAAAGATAAAAGGATCTAGAAAATGAGTGAACTCTAGTGTTTCTCTCACCGTTATGCGTAGGGGAATAAAATAAATGATTGCAAGGCAAAACAAAGGGAAAGAGAAAATCTCTCTCTCTCAATCTCAACGTAACAGGATATCAATCACTGCATGTTTGGGGGTCCACAGGTTCCACCTTCTCACCAAATTTCGTATCAATCGGTATAGCCGTTTCTGAGAAAAGTGTCTGTGACAGGCAGACAGACAGACAGACAGGCAGACCGACAGACAGACCGACAGACAGACCGACAGACAGACCGACAGACAGACATTGAACCGATTTGAATAAGGTTTTGTTTTGCAAACAAAACCTTAAAAAGGGCTGCCTACAAGGTCTGTTAGGCATAATCTACAACGTGTTTTTTAGCATTAATCCTGAAGCGGGGTCGGCCCGTCTTGATGGGTTCCTCCATTTAGCTTAGTCAAAGGCCTGATCTGGATGGTGTTACGAAGTTATCAGCAGCATATGAGGCCCTCATTGTAAAGGCTGCGGTCGATTTCAATGTTCAGGGGAATCTTGGCAAGTGACTTCTCGCCATGTCTATACTATCGAAGACGGCTCTCTCGCAATTTTCACATGATCATGGTGTGTTAGGCTACTTCTCTAACGCAACTTTTTCATCTTCGTTACCGCGAGGTGGCGCACATTGATTGAATGATCGGTCAGCACTCAAAACCATTGCGGTAAATTTTGGATTTGAGACGTTCACTCATACATCGTTCATAGCGAGCGCACCATTGGCAACTTAACAGTGTATACGGCGTTGGAAATTTGATGACAGAGTCCATAACAGGAACAAAGGGAAGTGGCGAGAGGGTGTTTCCTCGATGTACATTGACAGAGATATGAAGCGATTTTTATTTATTTCCCAGACTATGAACTTCACTTTTCGGGTCCAGGTAAAACAATGTAACCCAGGGCACGAGTTCCTCCGACACTAGGTGTTGTCGCAAATCAAACCAGATAACTTTGTGTGGTACGCGGTGAAACGCCATATTCATATCTAAAAATTGTAATAAATAGAGGCCGATGCGTCTCACGGAATTTTTCCATGAGTAACCGCGCAGCTTGTATTGTGTAGTAGCTCTACAGTTCTTGACAAACCTGGCTCGGTTCATTGTTATTTGAACAATGCTGCAAATACGGTAGTACTACAACTGGATGCGACAGCAATTTTTTCTTCCATATTGCTTTCTTGTCAGTGAGATGGTGTTCTATCCTCCTCAATAACCCGATTAAAAAACTCACTGAGTCACAGTGTTGAATTTCAGCTCTTTGCTTTCCAGCGCTTAGGCGCAATATCGTCAGGTCCTGTTCCTTTCCCAGATTGCATTCGTTTGATTATTTTCACAAAGTTCACTTTCAAGTTATAATAATAATAATAATCGTTGTCGCAACAATCCATATTGGGTCAGGGCCTTGAAGTGTGTTAGAGCACTTCATTCAAGACCGCAACGGTACACTACAGTAAACTGTAGGAGTCAATGTGGTCAGCATTGCGCTCGTCCGAGATTATTACCCTGATTTGACTCAGGTACTCATTCACAGTTGAGTCGACTGGTATCCGACGTCAAAGCACCACCAGTGAGATTTGAACCACGACCTTCCGTATGACAGCCTTGTGCTCTAACCACTCGGCTATCCAGACTCTTTCAAGTTAGATTGCTCCAAATATCGGGAGTGCTTTTGGTAACTTATAATGAACAAATTATTTGGTTGATATTTGCTCGAAATCTTGCCGCCATCTATTTGTCGCGTTCTTGTCATTGAGTTTCCATATTTGTAGGCGAATATTTGATTGGTTTTCAATTGTATTTATTTAATAAATATGACTTGGATATCCGAAGCGCCCAGTGCAACGAACCTCGCTTTACGTTCCTTGATTGCGATGGCTACTGCAACAAATCTTTTCACATAAAGTGAAGAGTCGAGAAATTTGGTGATCCGTACAACGACGCCAACAGTATCACCTATTGCTGCAACATCTGCCATTTCATCACCCTGGCTGATGCGATACAGCTGCTTCATAAACAATCTTTGACTTTGGCTGTCAGTGAGTCGTTGAGACTACTTCTTTTGAATACCAGCTGCTTAGCATTCTACCTGCAGCATCACCTTTTTCAACTATTGCTACAGCCTCAGTTGTTTCATCATCTCCTTATGTCATGACCTCACTAAGTAAAAAAATTTGATATAACGACCAAATACTCTGCCCAAAATGCCAGGAGTAGTCATCGCTACCTATGTCTACCCTGCTGCATAAGGGATTCATTCGATGACACTTTGGATACAGGAAATGCTCCTCCTGTTGTACGTATCAGTGTTACTTCAACGTCTTCTCAGGTGTCGGTACAACAGACCTCTCAGGATGAGTTGCCTACGAACAGCTCCACTCAAAGGCCCAGGCCGGAGTTATGTGATTTAACGTTACGTACGCGACGAATTACTGACTACAAAGGATCCTCATCTATTTCGAACGCATGTTGGGGTATTTGCCGTCTTCTCTCGCCTGTACTACATTGACGAAAACAACAACCCTCGCAAATTATAGCGTCCTTGAAAATTACTTATCCACATAATTTGGAGCGGTTGAATCTAACGCGGAGCCGCACTGGGACTTTTTAAAGAAATTACCGTCTTCAGGTACGCACTATTACTATTTTCAATATATTGTCAGAATGCAATAGGCTGTGACTTCGGTAATTCATGGTGCCATCTGCGCAATGAAACCTGACTACGGCCGGCCTGTCGGTGACACTGTTGCCTAACTCTTCTAAAATACGGGAGAGGAAGGCTCGGCAGAAGAAAACTTTAGTCGCAAAGGACCAAAACGGAAGAAAGGGAAGCTGGTAATGTGGACGCAACCGGTCTAACACCAGTATGTTAAAACAGATGCATGACACCCAGTCCAGACACCGTGAACCTAGGAGGCCTCCTAGCCGACGATAACGGAAGGCACCGCGAAAGAAGGCGAAGTTTCTAGCGAATGAGGACATGAACGTTGCTACACCATCAAGCGTGGCGCTATCTAAAGAAATCGGATGCAAGAAAGCGGAACTTCCGGCGGAAGGTGAGAAGAAGAAGGTGGTCCCGGTGAGATCCACACTAAACGCAGTAGACTTTTCAGTTAGCAGCGGTTTCATATTAGACTGCATTTATAACTACAAACATAAGACTTCAAATTCAGTCAAATTTACCCACAGCATGCCAAAGCTTCTTCCTATCTATTGGAGGCAAAGCTGGCAAAGTTGCAGGGCTGTCCGTATATATTTCTAGTTCAAGGGAAATGTGTTCGTTTTAACAGAATCTGTGGTCTTGGATCAGTCAAGGGGGCCAGGATCTTCGTCGATGAAAAATCCTCGAGACCGAATGCCAGCGTTCTGATGCCAAAATTGTCACAGGCAACCATGCTGAGACAATTTTGTTGGCAGGACCTTGTTGCGGTCAACTTACAATACCAGGTTAATGGCAAGAGGAGAAAAATCATAGTTGCCTCTGCTTACCTAACCTTTGACTCTTTGGATGTTACCTTCACGAACTCCAGAGTTGAGTCTATACCGACTCTTGTGGAAGTACACCATCCGGGAGAACAGGTCTCAGAAATGGTAAGAAGAGAATTAGGGGTTTCTACAAACCCTTCAACGCGAAGGTGTTGCAAAAGGAATTGGGACACTGCGAGAGCGCTTATTTCCAATGAAAAGGAGAGACCCGCTATCATGTGAACATTTCAAAGCACCTGGCATGGATGACATCTATCCAAAGATGCTAAAGGAAGGTATAGAGCACTTAGAACAACTAAGAAGAAAGAAGAAATATTTTTCGAGGATGTCTTTCCCTGGGCTAGGTGCCTTCCATTTTGCAGAAGGTGAGGGTAGTCTTCATACCTAACCCAGGGGAAAGTGAATATTCAATATCATTTCCGCTGAAATGTCTGGAGAAACTGATTGAGCACCACATTCGAGAGAAAGCGGTAAGGTCGCACCCACTAAATGAAAACCAAACATACTTACCAACGTGGAACGACCTCTGAGTCTTCATTCTTTTCTTTTAAAGATAGAGGGCGCACTTCTGATAGGCGAGTACGGGATGGAGCTTTTAATTGTGCGACTTCCCAAAAGTCCTGTGGTCCCGCCAGAGAGCGTGGTGGACGACTTTAACAAAGTGGATTTATGCTATGCTAATGCAAAAATTATTGGATGCTGAAATGATTGCTGATCGCTACCTAACACCGGAAGCGACGAAAGGGTGCCCTCAAGGAGGTGTGCTATCGCCACTTCTGTGGAGTATGCTGATCAACTCACTACTACACGAACTGCAAAATCTGCCAATACAAGTTCAATCTTATGCGGATGACGTTGTTATGCTGGCTGTTGTTTGAGAATGTTCGGAATGGTGTGTAGAAATACACAACGCGCCGTTGATTTGATTGACAGAAGCATTTTCGCTGTAAACTCGCCACACTGCAAAGAATTGTGTATCTGGGTTTCACCGGTGCCATGAGCAACACATCTGAATGCATTACTCAACACATCTGAATGCATTACTCAACTTGCAGCCCTTGGTGTTGTTTATTCAGAGAACTGCAATCAGAGCAGCTCATAGTCTAATTCGAATAGACCTATGGGGAAAGAGCGAAGTCATTGGAAGAACTGGATCCAGTTTTCGCAATGCCTACGAATTCTCGGATCCCCAGACACGATGGCTTAAAAACAGAACAGAGTTCTGGAACAGGATTCTACCTCTGGATAGGATAGGGTAGGCACATGGCAATCTGTAGCGATAGTCAAGTTGCTTTGGGAAGTCGTTTAATCATTTCAAAAACCGTTCAGGAATGTAGAGACCGATTGAACTCTCTTTCTAGATTTAATACGGTGGAATTACTCTGGGTACCCGGCCATTGTCGTGTATAGGGAAATAAAATCTCGGATGCTTTGAAAAAAGAGGGTTCAATTTCCCCCATGCCCGGACCGGAACCAGTAATTGGGGTGTCAGAAGCGTTGGCTGATGTTGCTATCAAAATCTGGGAAAAAGCTTCTCATAATAACAGGTGACTGAGCCCTAATGCTGCTAGACACACCAAACTTTTCCTGTCAGAACCAAACAAACATACTACAAAGTTTATCCTGTCGAAAAGCTGGAAGAATAACAAAAGTATTGTAGGCATTCTGACAGGCCATAATTCGGTAGCTGAACATATGTTCACAATAGGAATTGTACAAGATGATAAGTATCCCGCTGTAATGGAGCAATTTCTATGTGCCTATGGACTATGGGTGATGTACTGCAACCGCAACGGATAGCATCACATTCACTAACGGAAATTCTGCGATACATAAATGAATTCGGGATATTCTGTTAGACGGAGGAATCGAGTACAATGGACCACTAAGGTCTGAGTACTCAGAGGCTTTGCATCTCCCCAAATTCAAACACACAACACACACACGTCGAGAGCTGTGATGTCTTTTTACAATGTAGTAATTCCAGAAGCAGTACCATGGATAACGTTTAGTAACCGAAGTATTCTAAAATATGATCATTTTTAGGACATCCTTTTTCGGGGAAAAAGGAAAGGCCATGATTTGATGGGAAAAAATATAATTCCACCGATGATCCTTCTGAGCTTCTTTCTAGATATTGGCAGCAGAATTTTCCTTTTATGGCTAAAAAGCTTTGTGTTGATTTCCCACATGCACTGCGCTTCGAAGAAGGATTTATGAAAACGAAGAGGCCTCTCTTAACTCAGTTCGGTTCAAATAATATTTGTCTGTTATTTTGCTGGATAAGATATATTTCTATGTAAGATTGCCTATGACATGCAAGCCCATGCCGACCGTACACTTCAGCGGAGCTTTAGTGTTTCTGGGCGCACACCATCGCAGTCAATTTCGCAATCCTTTTATGGTTTTGGAACAGTTCTGCCCACTTGGTTAATCTTGATCAACCAGAATGGTGCTTCTGGTCATCGCCAATCTCAATAAGTCATTACAAAATCAGCTTTTCCTCTCAGAACATAATAATCATAATAGAAGTTTGTCCTGTCGTAGGAGGATATCTACCTAGTGTTCTGATATAATTTTAGTAAAGCTTAATTTATTTTCCCCGGGATATGTGGCGAGAATAAGAAGGCGTCCTCTGTAATCCTTCTGAAAACTTGTGGTCGTCATCCGCTTAAAAAGTTAAGGCCTTCAAGAAGGGTTATTTTTATGTCATGAATAAGCTCGTCGGTAAGACGGTCACCTCCAGGCCCTCCAGGGGTTGAAAATTCAACCTTAACCATTTCCAGTTGAGATTCCTCCAGGCAGTACTGATGTACAAATTAAGACGGAAAAGTGTTTTGTTTTTTTTGTCTTCCTGAAGTGTATAGCATTTTGCTCCGAAAAAAACCCTCTATCCAGATAATGCCAGAACCATTGAATGAACAAATGGGAAAATAATTCTTTGAAGATTAATTATTAAAATAATAGCGCAAATGTTCTACAATGTTTTTTTCTCAGCAACATTAGTGCTAAGAAAGAATATGGCTTCGAAATTTTCCGAAACTATCCCGCCCTGTAGCCAAAATAAAAGTTAGTTTTCCTTCAAAATAAAACTCCAAGTCCCATCGACATTAGGCAATCCATTCCCATTAATTCCACCACAACATCAAAATTCCAAAAGTTTCAGGAAATTCTGCCATCATGTTTCATAAAAATGAAATATTGATTGATTTTATTGAACTGATCCTTTATAGGGGAACAATTTCAACCTGATATGTCAGCAACCGAAAGAGCATGGAAGGAATGCTTGACATGAGGTTTCCTTGAAGCCAAAGCAAAGTTCTGTGCGTTTCTAATAAACGCGAACAAAATGTACATTGTTCGAAGCAAGGATTCTTTCTAGTTCCTTGAAATGACTAGTTAAGCTGTTGCAAGCATTTTGAAAAATTGCTCCAGGAGCAGGTGATATTGAACGTTTATAAGGAACTCCGTTCAATTTTTCTCGGGTGCAGATTTCACTACATCTTATAACAAGTTTAGTGGCTTATTCGCCTTAAAAAGTGTTTAATTGAACGGGAATGCTTCAGGGGAAGTTTATGTAAGATTATTTCTTTGAAGAGAGCTTTTTCTGGTTAGATCCTATATTTCCCATTAAGCGCCAATGACGTTCGTTCAGTGAGACCACTTTGATGTCTATAAAAAAGTATACAATAGTTTATCTTTGAATAGGCACTAAAAAGGACCTGTTCGAGAAAGAATTCCAGGAATTTTTCCCAGGAATCCTCAAAGGTAGCAGTCATCCCCACTAGGAGTGTAATAGAGCATTCAAAGTATGTCACGGATGAATAATTAAATGCCAACTTAAATGCTGACAATACAGTTTGATGGCCTTTCTGCTGAACTTTAATTAATTTTTTCCTTCGCTATCATTCTTCTTTATCGTCCTTTTCATATTATTCCCCAAGCTGACATTCCTGAAATTTTTATCTTGTGGCTTTTCTGTATTCGTTCTGGTGCTCTTGGAGATAAAACCGCATGCTGAATTCCTTGTGTGCTATAAGCCTTAGACGTAGCGTAAGCCTAGGCATCGCGTATACGAATCTTCCTGGAAGATATTTTCTAGGAACATTTCCGCCTAACACCTGCTCGCCTGTCACACATTTGAAGCATAGCAAAAGTTTACCATTAGGAAAGCGCCTGGACGGGGGGTTGCTGAGGTGTCGTTTGAAAACAACAATGCTTATCACAGAAGTATTTTGGCACGATATAGTAGTGGAGGGGGTATGCGTATTGTGGGAAAGCTGTCAGATCTACGAAAAGTTTGTCGGTGTACGAGGATGGGTGTTTTGAAGGTTACTCCGTGGAAGTGTTCACCTTTCATAGTAGTTGTGGTAGATTGTATGATGCAAACAATATTAGAAAATATTTGCAAATGGGAATTTCACCTCATTCTGTACTTCTGAGGATGGTATGAGTATTTACTAATGATGACTAGGCATATGTAATTAGTTGAGTTTATGCTGACTGATTTTGAATTTATATTAAAATTTTCAGCAACGGCAGGGAAACATGGCAAGATGAAATTTGTGATTACGAAGGACGCTCTGCCATATACCTACATTAAATATAGCATATAACATACATTACTAGGATCCTCTTTTATATTAAAACAATAAAGAGGTGATGATCTATTATAGCTTTGTGTTAACTCAATCTGTCTCTCGTTTAGTGTGTCTTCCATTATGCCGTAGCTTCCTTGTGCGGAGAAATAGGAAACTTAGCTCAACTGCAATATTTGGATAGTGCACTCAAATGATATAGGGACTGATTCTTTTGGACTTTCACATAGAAACTGGAACTAGGAAAATTACAACCTTTCTGTTACTAAGTTACACTATAGGTATTTTACATAGGTAGATTGAAACGATTCGAGAAATCATGACTATAAGAATTCAGATTTTAACGTGGGACATAGTCCATTGACCATACCTCCGCGTTATTTATGTGTCGTGGCAATGTACTTGAACTGCCACGAATTTCCGAGAAGGCTGCATAATCCACAATTAAGTTGTCGCCTTTCCACATTCTATGATAGTTAACACGTTCACGAGTGTTTGATTCTTACGAAAGGAGTTCTTCATCAGTTGACTGAACAGACAACGCAGAAATAAATTGAAGACAGTTTCGATCTTCTGAGTAAAAGTCGCGGTCACTCTTCATGTGCTGCTCCTATACACAAAGTGACACAGAGAGAACGTCGACCCGGAACAGCCTCAACATGACTTTGAGGATGAAATAGTTGCCTTGAACACCTGTCCAAGTTTTCTCGAGCTGCCGCATCCCTCGACCCAGGCCAATTACTTCAATAAGCAGTGCAACAAACCGGAAGCTTGACCCCTTCAGGTATAAAACTTTTGTAGTTCCCTTTGTGAGGAGCATACCGCATTTCTCCATTGGCTGATAGCATTGACTCGAGATATTTAAATTGCTCAGCGCTGCAATTGCAGTAACCGGCCCAGAACTGAGCGAATTAAATATCTCGGGTCAATGCCAGCAGCCAATGGAGTACTGCGTAATAAAATTATTTCAAGCATTAATGCGACCTGGATGAAGTGGCATTCCACAACTGGTGTTATTTGTGATCGACGTATCAGCGAACATCTCAAATCTAAAATTTATCACAATGTCGTCCATCTGCCGATGGTTGTAAGTGTTGGTCGGCTATAAAAGGTAATGAACGGCGTCTTGCGGTAATGGAGATGAAGATGTTGCATGGGACTGGTGGCGTGACGCGTTTTGATTATATCCAAAATGAGGATTCAGCAATCCGATCGTGGAGAAACTCCGAGGAAGGCGTTTCGATGGTATGGTCACGTAATTCTCATTAACTAGAATTCACTTACTAAGATTGCTCTGAACATCAAAGTCAATGGTAAGCGACCAAAAGACCTGGCTTGATACGCTGAATGGATATTTAAAACCTTCGAAATTGCATCCAGATCAGGCATTTGATAGAATGAAATGGTGAAACCGATCACGGCGAGCCGACCCCGCTTACGAACAGGACAAAGGCCGAAGAAAAACAAGATGATGTGAAAAACGACGAGCGCATGACAGCTCCATGTCACAAAGTTAAAAATTTCATTGCCCCTAGAAGGCGATTTAAACAAAATAATTTGATGGAGAGCCCTGTATTGATAATAGTCAACCTCATACCCTTCAGAATCTGAGTTTAATATTCTTAGCAAATGCAAAGGATTCAACCTACATCAGATATAAACAAATCGGAATACCGGAAGCTCGCGCTTCGAGTATAAAGGTTTTTTGTTCGGCTTATTTAAGGAACTTCAACGTACATTTTTCTATCCGTATAGGTTAAATATCCGCTTGGGTCGCTTATCTCCCATTTACAGTTAATTCCGAAACATTGTAAACATTATTGAGTGCACCTGCATAACGGATGCACAAACCAATAGAATCATAAACATTATTAAGTGCACCTGCATAACGGATGCACAAACCAATAGAATCATAAACATTATTAAGTGCACCTGCATAACGGATGCACAAACGAGCGAGCATCGTAGGTATTAAGGTAGCAGTAAGATAATAAAAGGAAGAGTCTAGTTGGAACTGTGAAAGGATGAAGATCAATAAAATATATTAAATAAATAACTAGGAGTCTAGTTGGAACGGTGAGAGGATGAAGATCAATAAAATATATTAAATTAATAACTTCAAGTGTTATTAATTTTAGTGGCGCAATCGGTAGGATCCATGCATCGAGCAGGATCCAGTGATACGCGAAGTTACGTGTTTTAAATTCGTTCAAGAACCGGCGCAATTTTTTAGAAACAAAGTTGTTTTAACTAAAAAAATCAAGTGTCGCGATTCGTTTAATAATATAAAAAAAAAAAAAATATATTACTAAAATAAATACAAAGCTAGGAGGCGGAGTAACAAGCATAAATCCGTCTTAAAACACATTCTGAGGCTGGTTTGGAATCCTAGCAATAAAAAAAAAAAAAAATCTAATATAAAAGTGCAGTGAAATAGACTCACCTCAAGACTCAACGTAGAGACAGACTAGCTATTTACCATCGACGCATCCTTCAAGCCGAAATGGATAACGTATTAGCGCAACAATTGATAGCAGCTTTGGAGAATTTTGCTAATTTGCAACGGCCGAATCGAGCAGAAACAATAATAAAACAAATTGCCTACATAAAAGAGTTTTCGGGAGACAGGAAGCAGCTAACGCAGTTTCTAACAACCGTTGGTGGTCATCTTAGTGCTATTGATGAGGAATCACGGGAAGAAGCCTGGCAGGTAATTTATAACATAAAAATTACAGGAGCGGCAAAGGAACTTTTGTTAAATAATCGTCCGGAAAACTGGGAGTCGGCTAGAAATTTACTCAAACAACATTTTCGACCATCTACGAACTACAAGGACCTTTCGAGAAGAATAACGCAACTCAAAGTATGTTCTACCTCCGATCTTAACTCTAAAATTGAATATATTATAGAAGAAATCAATACATTCGCCACTTATGAATCGAATACAGCGGAAACTCGCCAAACTTTCTACGCGTTATTAGTGAATAGAATTAAGCAAATAGTTAGTGGTAATTTGTCACGTGATATAAGAAATTTGTTTGATTTACATGAAGTAAAAGAAATTTTATACTCGTACGTGGGCTACGATCAAGATAATTTAGACCGAGAAACACTATATCAGGAAAGAAAGAATTATAACAGTCAGGACTATAGAAAACACCATAACAAACAGGACAATAGACAGAAACAATCCGGTAATCATGGACAATACAATTCAAATTTTGGTAGACCAAATAGGGTAGAATCAAATCAATACAGACGTAGCTCGGGACATTTTTGGCAAGATCGACAAAATTCTCGACTAAATAACTTCCGAGATTCTGGGTTTAGAAGTAATAATAATCCTACTCAACATAGACAACATTCCTGGAATCGTTCTGACCAGGTTAGGCGATCACCACCTAAACCTATGGAGATAGGTACCGTGACCCATAGAAGATCAAATCAAAATAGAAATGACCCATCACCCGGGTCTAATTCAGTAAACGAGGAGGTTCATAATATTGAACCAGAGTTTTTTTATGAATTAGGCCTCGGAAACAAAATCTTTGCTAATCTTACCATTGATAATAAACTGTACAAGTGCTTGATAGATACAGGTTCAACAATGAGCATTGTGAACTCTGCTAGAGTAGATTGTAGCAAGTTTGAAATCTTCGATAAGACTAACATCCGTTTGCAGACTATAAACCATACAACCACGGAAAGCGTTGAACGAGTAATTACAAATATTCCAACAGAATTTAACTTTGATCCAAAAGGTGGAATCAAATGGTATAAGAGGGATTTATTAGGGAAGTCGTATGACTTTTTAATCGGAATGGACATATTATCCAAAATTGTGAAAATCTTCAATTTTGAGAATAAATGTCTCATCCTAAATAATGGTAGTAAAATATCTTTAGATTCTTCAGAAAATGAAGAAAACCTCAAGTGCTTTGAACTTAATGCCGAACAAGGGAAAGTTGATTTAAGTCATTTAAATAAAGAAGAAAAAAGTGAAATGGAAAGCTTATCGAAAGAATTTAGTCAACGTAATCAACGGTGGTTACTGAAACTACAAGAGTATCAGTTTGATATAGAGTATATCAAAGGTAAGGAAAACAAGGTTGCAGACTTCTTGAGTCGCATTCCAGAAGCCATTAATCAAAAAGAAAATTCCACTGATAACCAATCGATCAATGATTTGTCAGATAACGCTACAGTTCATTCACAAGATGAACAACAGTTGGATCACATTCCTATTAAAGAGACCATAGTAAATAAATATAAAACGCAGTTAATACTAGCATATGACGTAGATCAGGAAATAGAAATATTGCATAACCGTAGAATAATATATATGGATATGACTAGGGATAGGGACCATTGGGTTGACCTTTTAAGAAGGTATATTCGACCAGGTATAACAGGAATCTACACCGAACTTTCATACCATCAGTTTAATAAAATTCAGCAAGTATTAATTGAACTATTTGGAGACGATAGGAACATAAAGTTTATCAAAGCTTCAATGAGGGCTAGAGAAATAAAAACAGCAGAGGAAATCCATAGACAGATATCCTTATATCACACAGTTGAGAGTATGCACAGTGGGATTATAGAAACCTTTAATAGTCTAAAAAATAAATTGTATTACCCGAAGTTAGTCGAGGAGATAACCAAAGTTATTAATAATTGTAAAACGTGTTTGGAAACCAAATACGAACGTAAGCCTTTCAGAGTTAAATACAAAATTAGTGAAACTCCCACTAGTATAAACGAAATTTTGCATATGGATATATACTATTTCATGAAGCAGGCATTTCTAACGCTAATTGATAAGCTGACGAAAAAAGCTTATATTTATCATTTGCAAAATAGAAATTGGAATAGGAAGATCGAAGTGTTGGAAGAACACTTCTCTAAATTTGGTAAACCGCAGAAGATTATTACCGATAATGAGTTCGCCAGTATTAATATCAAGGACTTCTTTAGAACGCAAGGTATAGCATTACATTTCACGAAACCAAATACCCATACAGGGAATAGTGATATCGAAAGGTTTCACTCAACATTACAGGAAAAACTAGTATCTATGAGGAAATTAGATCTAACTTTATTACAGAAAATACATAGGGCAGTAAGTAATTATAATGATAGATATCACTCTTCTATCAAAATGACTCCGAATCAAGCAGTACGGGCTGATCCTGCAATGCTTGAAAAGACTTTGAAGCAGTACAAGAATAAATATATAAATAAGCTTAATAAGAAAAGAGAAGATTATAGGGAGACTAGGAGAATTATTCCAGTTAAGAACTATAAACGTAATTACTATAAGAACGAACCGCAATTAGTAAAACCTTTCAACAACTCACAGAAAACGAAAAATTATTAGTAAAAAAAAAAAAAACAACTGAAAACAGACCAAATTTTAAAAACTCCGAATTTTGGAAGAGAAGTTAAATCAGATTATTGACAACATAGCAATGATGAAACATGGATTGATTCACTCTAGTATGCTAACAGCAACCGAAATTTTGACGACTAAACTGGACTTTTATAAACTCAAAAACGTACGAACCGGACTACTGAAGTATAAGGAAAACACAATAATTTTGGCCCTTAAAATTCCAAATTCTTACAAAATTGAAGAGTACAAATTAATTACATCGTTACCCACTACGAATAATTTACAAGCAATGTTAGAAGATCAGTATTTTATAGAAATAAATGGAACAAAATATGTTTATGATGAAAAATTGAATTATGAAAGGGAGTTGAAACCCTTGAGTAAGAGTATTACAAGAAATAATTGCGTACTTGTAGAAAATAATGGAACAGAAATTGTGAAGGTTGATGATAACACTATAATCTGTAAGAATCTTAAACAAACTAATATTGTTAATTATTGTGACGACAGAAAAAAAACAAATGTAAAATTTATTGACAGGTTCTTTTATAATGAAAATACGGATTATAATTTCACCAAAAACATTGATTTCAAAGAGATAGTTTAGAAAATAAGAGAAACTTGGAACATATCAATATTTTAAAATTTCATAAAAATATAAATTACCTATCTGGTTCAATTGTAAGCGCATTTTTGTTAATACTATTTATCATAATACTTACCCTATATCATGGACACAAAAAAAAAAAAAAAACAAAAAAAAAAAAATTGAAAATTGTTGTAAAAAGCTCGCAATCCAGTAAAATTACGGAGAATTTCAAGTTAAATAGTGGAGAGGTTAAATATCCGCTTGGGTCGCTTATCTCCCATTTACAGTTAATTCCGAAACATTGTAAACATTATTGAGTGCACCTGCATAACGGATGCACAAACTAATAGAATCATAAACATTATTGAGTGCACCTACATAACGGATGCACAAACCAATAGAATCATAAACATTATTAAGTGCACCTGCATAACGGATGCACAAACCAATAGAATCATAAACATTATTAAGTGCACCTGCATAACGGATGCACAAACGAGCGAGCATCGTAGGTATTAAGGTAGCAGTAAGATAATAAAAGGAAGAGTCTAGTTGGAACTGTGAAAGGATGAAGATCAATAAAATATATTAAATAAATAACTTCAAGTGTTATTAATTTTAGTTATATAGCTAAAAATCGAACATATTTTTTCCAAACTATAAAACACACGTACATATTACAGCCATAGATATTATACTCAGCCTAAACAAACATAACAAACTATACACCCACAGTGACCACCAGGCCATCTTCCTCCACATTGGGAACCGGGGAAGCAGTCAACGACGCTCTGGAGGTGGAAAGGCTAAGGCGGTTGGCTGGTCTATCGGAGCTTTCGACGAGGAGACATTCCTGGCCGCATTGGAGGGAGCCCATGATCCGGATGGAACAGCGGTGGAAAGGGTCACACAGCTGTCTCAGCGTGTAACCGAAGCATGCGACGCTACGATGCCACGACGACGTTTGCACCACGGCAAGAGGCCAAACTACTGGTGGAACACGGAGATCGTTGCCTTGAGATCCTCTTGTCTCCGAGCGAGGAGACTTTCCCACAGGACAAGAGGAAGGCCGGAGCACCAGGAGCGTGAGGAAGAATACAGGGATCTGCGAAGCAACCTTAAGAAGGCCATTCGGAGAAGCAAGCGGGAATGCTACCAGAAGCTCTGCATGGAGGCTAATACGAATCCGTGGGGTACAGCCTACCAAGTTGTAATGAAGAAGATCCGTGGGCGAAAATCACCTCAGGTGACATGCCCACGGCTCTTGTTGCAAATAATTGCAACTCTTTTCACGCAGCAGGAGCAGGACGAAAGAGAACCCCAACTGGCAGCTCAGCAGGACGTCTTCTCGATCCCTGATGTTACCGAAGAGGAACTTTGGGAAATCTGCAGACGTATTGGGGACAGCAAGGCTCCGGGATTGGACGGAATTCCGAACAGGGCTCTGAAGGTGGCAGTCAAGGCCAGACCAAGGTGGTTCGCAAGCACATTCGAATCGTGCATGGCGGAAGGAGTGTTTCCCGCCCAGTGGAAGAGGCAGAAACTGGTCTTGCTACCGAAGCCTCGAAAACCACCCGGCGTGCCCTCTTCATATCGCCCTATTTGTCTCTTAGACACCATGGGGAAGATGTTGGAGAGGGTGATATACAACAGGCTGCTCCCGTTCATCGAGCTTGCGGGTGGTCTTTCAGAGCGGCAATATGGGTTTCGGCGAGCCCGTTCTACGGTCGATGCAGTAGCAAAGGTCGTGGAATTGGCTCGAAATGCGATGGCCATGGGCAAATGCTGTGCTCTCGTGACGCTGGACGTCAAAAATACTTTTAACTCAGCCAACTGGGGCTGGATTAAGGGCGTTTTGGCCAAACTGGGTGTTCCTAGCCACTTGGCTCGGCTCATCGAGAGTTACTTTTCGGATAGACTTCTCTGGTACGAGACGGACGACGGGCCGAAGGAGTACATTGTGACAGCAGGTGTGCCTCAAGGTTCTGTATTGGGACCGCTGCTGTGGAACATAATGTACGACGGAGTGCTTGGCCTTCGCGTGCCGGAGGAGACAACGCTGATTGGTTTTGCGGACGACTTGGCGGTAATTGCAATTGCAAAGCATCCCGAGGACGTGGAGCTTTATGCAAATGAAGCCATTCATACCATCAAGTCATGGTTACGAATGGTCAAGCTGGACCTGGCGGACGAAAAGACGGAGGCGGTCCTCATTACCAACCGTAGGAAGAACAACGCGGTTACCATCCGGGTTGGTAATCGTGAGGTCGTCTCAAAATCGGTTGTTAAATACCTGGGGGTGATGATCGATGCCAAGCTGAGTTTCAAGGGACACTTGGATTATGCGCGAGAGAAGGCAGCAAATGCCAGCTCATCCCTTGCAAGGATGATGCCTAACGTGGGAGGGCCGAAGTATAGTCGCAGGCTACTCATCGCGGGAGTGGTGAGGTCGATCCTGCTATACGCGGCCCCTGTCTGGGCGGGAGCGTTGAACCACGCGGTCAACCGGAGGAAGATATGTTCGGCATACCGGCCAATTGCGCTAAGGGTGTGCAGCGCATTTAGGACGGCCTCGACGGAGGCAGTGTGTGTTATCGCAGGAATGATCCCTATAGATCTTCTAGCGAGCGAGGCACACTGGCTCTACGAAAAACGGAAGGCAAATCCAGCCGAGGCGAATGCGGATTTCCGAAAAGCCATCAGGAGAGAGTTGTGTGGCAAGTGGCAACAACGACGGGATAACTGCGACAAGGGCAGGTGGACCCATACATTGATCCCGTGCATCGAGAAATGGGTCAACCGAAAGCACGGAGAATTAAATTACCACCTGACACAGTTCCTTACGGGACACGGTGGCTATAGGAAGTACTTGCATCGCTTCGAGTTGGACGAGTCTCCCAACTGTCCTGAATGCGGTGCTACACTCGAGGACCCGGAGCACGTTATGTTCTATTGTCCCAGATTTTTGCAGCAGAAAAGGAGGTTGAACAGCATCTTAGGGGCGGACATCGAGCCCTCCAACCTGGTGGAAGAGATGTTGAAGTCAGAGGAAAACTGGATGGCGGTAAATGAGGCAGTAGCCGTGGTGCAGACAAAACTCCTGGAGTTGGATCGAGCTCGGAAGGCGGCGCGACGGAGACGTGACATGGACGAGCTGGTATAGCGAACCAGAGCCTCCCCCGCGAAGTAATACTTCACGGTGGTCCCGCGGGGAGGGGCGGAAGAGTGGGGGTGGTTTTAGTGGGTGTGAATCCCACACACTGCTGCAACCTGGCGCAGCAGCGTCTTTCTAAGATTTCCACCTCCATCCATAAAAAAAAAAAAAAAATATATATATATATAAATATGTATATAAATTGATCGTATCCATATTTCCGATTTATTTCGTGCACAAAAGCATACATATGTACATATATAGGACGTATATTAGATATTGCTGATTTAATGTACGAACGCAAACTTCATTAGCAAGCATATACTATATACCTATGTACACACATGTTTGTTGGAGTAATTGATATTCATATACAAATGAGTAAAAAACTAAAACAAAATAATTATTTCCGACCCCATTCATAAGAACTCATTTCGATGTCGTATTGATGATGTGATATGTGATGATGACGTCCTACAGGTTGCAGAGTGCACGAAATTCACAAATGATGGCAAAGTTTCATCCCCTATAACTTTCTTAATAATAGTTGGGTTTTTCTTTCAAACTTAACCAAATTGGGCATTGTGTTCTTCACTATACCCATGCCAAATTTTGTACTTCTAAAATGGACATAAGGGGGGTTGCTGGGTAAATTTTTAAAATGTGGAAATATATTATTATTAACTTTATTTGTGCAGATATCGGAACCGGATATATTTTGAGGCCTAGATTTAGTAGAGATGCATCACTGTGATTTTTTTGAGATTTTTCGGTTGAATAGGTTCTGAGAACGAGACTTGTTACACTCTTTGTGAGTCATATTTTGAGCCCTCACTCCCCTATGTTTTACCCAATATCAAATATAGAAGCAGTTTTGAAAAGTACTAACTGAGACTTTGATACCCCACATGGCTAAATTTTATCAAAATGGCGCAACTTACTGCATGTAAAGGGAACAGCAGATCTCATACTTCTCAATTTTCGTGGCAGTCGGGCGGTGTGTAAAACAAAACCTTGTGTCCGGATAGCTGAGTGGTTCAAGTCTCACTGGCGGCAGTGGAATTTGTATCGTGATTTGACGTCGGATACCAGTTGACTCAACTGTAAATGAGTACCTGAGTCAAATCAGGGTAATAATCTCGGGCGAGCGCAATGCTGACCACATTGCCTCCTAGTGTACCGTTACGGTCTGTTCCAATATGGATTGTTGCGCCAACGATTATTATTATTATTATTATTAAAAGCGGTTTATTGCCTGTCCGTCTGTCTGTCCATCTGTCAGTCTGTTCGTCACACGCATTTTTCTCGGAAACGGTTGTAGCGATTGAGACCAAATTTGGTAAAAACGTGGCAACTATGAATACTCATGCATGCCGTGAGTTACATCCTTTTATGTTGAATTTAAGAGAAGGGGGGGGGTGGTCCGCATATATGCAAAAGGGGGGTGTAACATTTTTTTTCATCAAATTTAGTCATGTCCGTATCAAATTAAAGGTCTCGGTTAGTACTTTTCGAAACCGGTCCTAGTTTTGACACTTGTTAGAAAGGTGGGGAGTGCGGGGTGTCGAAAGTGGTCATTCCTTCAAGGGGCCATTCTCAGAAAATACCCAACCGAAAAATCTGAAAAAAATCACAAGGCTGTCACTATATGGTGCCTGGGCTCCGAAATACCTTTCATATCGATATCTGTTCAAATAAAGTGAATAATAGTATATTATTCCAACTTTCAGTAATTCGCTGCAAAACTCCCCTTAAATTCATCCTAGCACCACGAAATTGTAATGTAGGCTATAACATAGAGCATAATCCTACCAGGTTTGATGGAAATCCCACTATTACTAATAAAGTTATGCTAGATCAAAGTTGTCGCTTCTTTGCAAATTCAACACTATGAATGTCAATATCATCAGAAAGTGGATACTCTCACATGATATAAGCATATATTACGTGCTATGTTCTAAAAAATATATAAAACCTTTCGTGCCTAAAGCGTCCAGCTTCCGGTTTCCCAATTTGTTTAAGGTTTTGTGTGAAAGGAAACCTTATTAAAATCGGTTTCAGTCAGTCTGTCGGCCCATCTATCTGTCTATCACATCCATTTCTTCAGAAAAAGTTACTCCTTTTGATACGACATTTTTTGAAAAGCTGGGAACTGTAAATACCCTCGCTCGCAGTCGGTAGCATGGTTCTACGTTACCACTTATATCAGATCGGACGCTATATACCCCAAATATAATCAATACCGGACGAAAAAAGTAACCCGTCAGCTAGTTCAATGCGGTCCTGTAGAATGATTGTTTGCTAAATTGGAGGCATGAGGTAAAATTTTGTGCTTATTAAAATCGGTTTACTGTCTGTCTGTCTGTCCGTCACACACATTTTTCTTGGAGACGGTTATAGCGATTGGCACCAAATTCGGTAGAAAAGTGGGAACTGTGCACACTCACGCATATAGTGAGTTACATCCTTTTACGTAGAATTTAAGGGGGGTCGCCATACATGCAAAAGAGGGGTGTACATTTTCTTTCATCAAATGTAGTCATGTGGGGTATCAAATTAAAGGTCTCGGTTAGTGCTTTTGAAAGCCGGTCTCAGTTTTGATATTTTTTGAAAAGGTGGGGAGTGCGGGGGTTGAAAGTGATCATTTATTTAACGAACCCATTCTCAGAACGTACCCAACCGAAAAGTCTGAAAAAAATCAGGGGACTGCCACTATATGGTGCCTAGGCTCCGAAATATCCTCCATACCGATACCTGTTCAAATAAAGTTAATTATAGTACATTACTATAATTTTTAGTAATTGACAGGAAAACCCCCCTTAAGTTTACCTTAGAATCACACAGCAGCAATATAGGCTACAGCATAGACCATGATCCTGTCAAATTTGATGAAAATCTAACTATTACTAACAAAGTTATACAGGGTCAAAACTGTCGCTCCTCTGTAAATTCAAGACTATGAATGTCAATATCACTTGAAAGTGGATATTTTCACATAATGTATTCATATTTTACATGCTACATGCTACTGGGACAAATGCACACCCAAATCTCTTTATAAAAGAAATACACAAAATCTTTCATACCAGAAGCGTCTAGCTTCCGGTTTCCCGACTTGTTTCTGTCGTTACAACTGATAAAAGTCGACAAAAAACGGCCTTGTAACCAATGATGGCTTATTTGAACCCGGGGGAGTACGATACTAGGGAACAGTCATATTTCTGTAAATTTTGGTACACAGTGTTTATACAATGACATGATGTCGCTATATTTAGTTATGTAAATCCTTTTTCATGATGTTGTCTCCGGTTTTAGCTGTGACTGCATTGTAATATGTTTTGCAGCAATTTGCAGCCTTCACTCTAGAATTTGTGAATATTTATTAAAAACCCTTAATTAATCTTACATAATAGGGGTCTTTTCGAATTATTAGTCTCCCTTTAGGCGCAACACCATTTATATTTAAATACGTGTATGTTTTCCAATTTCCACCTCAAATGTTGAAAATAAATTTAAATAAATTTTGTAAAATTGAATGGTATAGACACTGTGCAAAGCTCCAAACGCATGCATAAATGTGTACTTAATTGTTTCAATAGTTGCAGTTGAAGTGCCGCGGTTATGCAACTTGTTTAAATAATTAAAACCCACATACAATTTAAATTATGCGGACATTATTTTTTCCTACATATATATGTGTATAATCTCAGATATTTGGCCATATAACATAGGGGCGAGGATAGTACCTCAAAAAAATATATATAGTCTATGCTTTTCGTTGATTGCAGTTGGATTTTAATGAGACGAGAGTTGATTACCTATAAAAGCTAAATTGTGAAAATTTCCCCTAATGAGAAGCTTCACTATTTATTATGCATAACTTCAGTTTTACTCTTAAATACAGAATTAAATCATTATCAAAGCAAAACGATTAATTGACGTATGTATGGTTAAAAAGTACTTTTACTTTGAATGGATAACTAATATATAATACAATGCAGCTACTAAGTGCTGAGGGGAGTTACGAGAAAAAGGCGAGCTGATATACATAATTAAAAGTAATTAGATTTCTGTGTAAACACCTGTCAGATATCCAAACGAACACCAGGACTTCGGGCAGGTGAGTTAAAAGCACTAAGGCTTTCTCATGAGAAGATCCGTATACATATATATCCATGAAGTAGTGTTTCATTCAGGAAAGTATTGACATTTTTCAGTGTTATATGTACAATATACAGTGAACCTTAGGGGGTACCATGATTGCAGGTATTGATTGCTTCTGTCCACATAAACAACGTAGAATGTGCCCCACTTACGAGTAATCTTTTTAAACACCGCTGTGGAGTCATGATAGAACCATTGAACCGGAATCGGAGAGATGCAGCTTCCTGCTGCCCTAAGGGTCTAGTGCTTGGAGCTATTCAAACACAAATACAAATTGGCTCTAACAGTAAGGAGAGTGACAAGGGACTTTAGGAAGGCGTATTAGCTTGAGGTTGAGGTGCTATTCTATATTCTACACTGAACAATTATAAGCAAAGTTGTGCAAAATAGCATACTTTGATTAACTATGTAAATCTATTTATAGTTTGAATTAAAGCAGTTGACTATATGAACGTTCAGTTAAGGAAAATCCGAGACTGTGACTCAGAAAATTATTAATGGATGAAAGATGAAAAGGCAAAGAATTATCCTAAAGGGCAACAATGGTGTAATTACCAACTTTTCATCCCATGTAGCAGGAATCGTATTCCCAAAAAGTGAAGAGCACTCAATAATTGCATTTATAGTGAATGACATGATTATGGATTGAGTTCAAAGAAAAACGTGCATTTATGTGAAAAGAAGTCGTAAAACCGGAAGCTAGAAACTTCAGGTATGAAAGGTTTTGTGTATTTATTTTATAAAGAGATTTGAGTGTGCATTTGTCCCATTAGTATGTAGTACGTAATAAAAGCATATATTATGTGAAGATATCCAATTCAAGTGATATTGACATTCAAAGTTTTGAATTTGTACAGAAGCAACTGTTTTGACCTATTATAACTTTGTTAGTAATAGTGCGATTTTCATCAAATTTGGTAGGATTATGCTCTATGCTATAGCCTATGTTGCTTCCGTGATTCTAGGAGGAACTTAGAAGGGGTTTTCCTGCCAAGTACTAAACATTATAGTGATATACTATTATTAACTTTATTTGAAGAGGTATCGGTATGAAGGGTATTTTGGAGCATGGGCACCATACAGTGGCAGTCTCTCTCTTTTCAGATTTTTCGGCTAAGTAGTTTCTGCGAATGGATTCGTTAAAGAAATGATCACTTTCAACCCCCGCACTCCCCACACTTCCAACAAATGTCAAAGCTAACACCGGCTAAGTACTAACTGAGACCTTTAATTTGATACCCCACATGACTAAATTTGATGAAAAAAAAAATCACACCCTCCTTTTGCATGAATGAGGACCCCCCATTAAACTCGACGTAAAAGGATGTAACTCACTATATACGTGAACATTCACAGTTCTCCACCTTTCTACCAAATTTAGTGTCAATCGCTACAACTGTCTCCGAGAAAACTGCGTGTGACGGATAGACAGACAGTAAACCAATTTTAATAAGGTTTTGTGTTTACAGAAAACCTTAAAAAGCAGCTAAACAATTTCTTGTGGAATACCAAGCGAAGTCCTTCCTTTACTATTTGAAAGGAGCCAAGAAACCGGTAAATAAACACTTCAGATATGAAAGGTTTTCCCTTTTTCTCATGTAAGGAACTTTAGCTATATGACCGCCGAAATTATAAATAATTAAAAATTCAATTGAATACCGTAGAAAAGTTAACAAAGTGAAAACGAAATGGTCTCCTTTGCTTCCTCATCTAAGTAACTAGTAACTATTCACTTAATGGAAAAAGACGGGAAGACATTCGAAAACGAAAACTTAGGTCCATTCCAATTTACATAATCATAGAAACTTTCCCCAAAAACCCTTTTAGTACTATTTTTAATGTTTTAATATTCAGAATCTATTTTCTATTTATCCGTTCCCCAACAAAGTACTTTCATACCGAATAATGCATAACCTTGGTGATTGACTGGCTATCGCTTAACGCATTCATCAAATTTTCACGTAAATATTGTGTTATTATTAATTTAGAATAATATTATTCGAAATAGAGTCACATAATGTTAGGCCATTGTGTTTATGTAATAATTATTAAAGAAGTTTGCCTCCCATATTGACCAACCCCTAATGATTAATCTCGATGTCACTCTCATTCGTCGAGCTCGTCGAGCCCGGAATCTGAGTTCCAAAATTTGCTTGTTAATATGGTTGGTTCCATTTTTAAGGTTCTGTGTAGAACAAAACCTTATTAACATCGACTCACTCTCTGTCTGTCGCACGCATTTTTCTCCAAAACTGCTAAACCGATCCGAACGAAATTCGGTGGATAGATGGGAACTATAAAATTCCACGCATACAGCGTGTGGCATAAATTTAGGTGGAGTTCAAAGGGGGGCTCCCCATACATGCAAAGGGGGGATTTAAAAAAAAATTCATCGGATATAGTCGTGTAGGGTATCAAATGAAAGCTCTCGATTAGTACTTTCCGAAACTTAGTTTTGGTTTGAATTGCAAAGTGCGCGAGTAAGGATTCAAAATGTACCCACTTGAAGTGAGACAGGACTCATTTTCGAAAAGCACTCAATCCAAAAATCCAAAAAGTCAGGATAGTGCGCTACCATGAAATCTAGGCCTCAAAATATATCCCATTCTGATATCTGTTCAGATAAACCTACTAATAGTATATTACCAACTTTTAAAAATTTACTGAAAAACTTCCTTAAAATCATCCTAGGACTACCAAATTTCGCACCAGAGGAGGGCCATATTTTACATACACATGCTAAATTTCATGAAAATCTGACCATTAACGCCAAAGTTATAGCAGTTCAAACTTAGCAATTTCGGGCGAATTTATTGTTTCTAAAGCCATGCAAATAAGATGCTGGCGTCATAATTAACGAGAATAATTGAGAATCGCGTGAAATATTAGATTCGCATTCAAGTTCATCCTAGGAGTACTAAACTTATCAATTTCGCGCGAATTTACTGCATCCTAAGCCATATAAATAAGATGCTGACGTCATAATTAATGAGAATAATTGACATTCGAATGAAATATTAAAATTTCATCCATAAAGAATCTATTTTTCCCAAGCCCTGTTCTGTATCCGTTGTAGGTTAAATTCTTGGCATTTGTTAATAATACTAATCAAAGTGTGAAGCATACGAGGTTGACTATTATCAACACAGGGTTTCTATTAAATTTATTTATTTTACTTATTTAAATCTCTTTCTAAAAACTAGAGAGCAATGGAACTTGCAACTATATGACATGGAGCTGTCATGCACTCGTCGCTCGCGGTGATCGGTTTCGCTATTTTATTTTATCAAATGATCTGGATGCAATTTCGAGGCTTTTAAATGCCCATTCAGCGTATCAAACGACCGTTGTTTCGGCCGCCCTTTTGGTCGCTTATCATTGACTTCGATGTTCAGAGCAATTTTCGTAAGTGAATTCTCGTTAACGCGAATTACCTGACCATACCATCGAAGACGCCTTCCTCAGAGTTTCTCCGCGATCTGTGCAACTACATATCGATCGTGGATATCCTCATTTCGGATATAATCAGAACGTGTGACGCCAGCAGTCCAATACAACATCTTCGTCTCCATTACCGCTAGACGCCGTTCATTGTATTTTATAGTAGGCCAACACTCAGAACTGTAGAGAACAGCAAACGCATGACATTGTGGTAAATTTTAGATTTGAGACGTTTGCTGATACATCGATCACAAAGAACACCATTTGTGGAATGCCACTTTATCCAGGTCGCATTAATGCCTGAAACAGTTTCATTACGCAGTTCCCCATTGGCATTGACCCGAGATATTTAATTCCCTCAGTTCTAAGAAGGTGATTGCAGCTGGCAGAACTGAGCAATCTAAATATCTCGAGTCAATGCTATCAGCCAATGGAGAAATGCGATATGCTCCTCACAAACGAAAACACAAAACATTTTATACCTGAAGCGTCAAGTTTCTGATTTCCCGACTTGTTTTTTCTTAATTGTATAATACATAATTGAAAATTTCGAAATTGCATAATAAATTGACTTTACTGGAGCAGTATGGAGCATGAATGAATAACAATTTACTTCGTAAGAATATCCCTTGTATGTGTACCCTGTCGAGAGAAATTGCAACAGACCGTCGTGCGTACCAGTTAGCACTACGTTCAACCAGACTGATAATGAGAAACAAACCGTTTGTAGCATTCTTGATATGAGTTGATACTGTGGGGCAATCTGTGAGAATAGGTACTATTCTCATCAGAGGAGAATATAAATTCCTGGTAGCAAATAATGATAGCAGCAAGCTGACCCGAGTTATCAAATTCGATATTGAAAAGCTCCAGAACGAAGAAATCGGGGCGTTTGAATAACACACGCAATAGACGTTGAACTGGCATTAGAAAGGCGATTGCATTGACGTGAAGTAGATCTAGCTTAAAGACGCACTCAAGACGACTGCAGAAAAAAACATTGGAAGCACATCTCGACACAAAGCGAATGAATGGTTTGACGAAGTCTCAAAAGACGCATCGATGAGAAAAAAACTACAATATCAGGGGTAACCCACAAAAGGCAAATGAGACAACTACGTACACTGAAAAGATCTGCAGAACCAAAGAACACAAACATCAGAATGACGAGATTTGTAGATTGAAGGTTAACTTTCAAGGATAAAATTTAAGGTCCGCCTACATTTTTGATGAAAAGAATCAACGCAGTATTCCAGCTCGAAACAATATTTTACAAGGGCGTAGCACAAATTGGAGACGTGGAGTGGATAAAAAATTGATGGGCTCATTATTTCGAGAAGCTACGTAATGTTACAAGACAATTTCAGTATATTAAAGAACACGCAGAAACAACAAAGCGTCGGGATGGAATACTTGTAAAGCTACTGAAAACAAGGATCCTCGGGACGACAACCAAACTTCATGAGCTCCTAAACACTCTTTGGTCTAACGAAATTATTTCGGCAGGTTGGGTCAACATTGTCGTTTACAAAAAGCTGGAAGACTATACTCCAGGAATTATAAGTAAATACTGTTGTTAGGTACATGTTACCAATTCCAGTCAAAAACAATTGGGGGAAAGACTCACGCCCTACAAAAAAATTATATTTGCCAAATGTCAGCAAGAATTTCAGGGTGGAAGGCATATTTTCTGTAAAATAGATAATGGAAGAATTTTGGGAAATCTTTTGGGTCATAAATTCAAAGAGACCAAAACTCTATACCGACGCAAATTGGGTCAACAGCCACCAAATTTCCGTCGGCGCAGACCTGGAATCTAAAAAATTTATCTTGGTCTCGGATATGAAGCGTGATTGGATATTACTAGCTGAAACAATTTTACCAATAGTATCTTCTTTGTGTCACTGCGAGTTATTCGGATTGCCCGAAACTGTATTGAAGAAAGTACGCAGGACCACCACCTGGAGTTTGTGCTGAAGCTCTGTGTCTCATTTGATCCTGACCCAGGATTCTATGTTGTCCTTAATCAGCTTCACAATTCTTACTATTTCGGTTGTATTTCAAAGCCGGGTGTTATTTTACGGAATATGCTACAATAGAATATCTACCTATACTATTTGAAGCTTGCTCAAAGTTTCCAAAAATCTGGTGCATATTAGGTTGTTATCTTAGATTTCCAGCATTTCTCGAGCAGCTGCTTTACTGAGAAGGTTACAGACTGCCCAGCGCTGAAGGCGCTGTGATATTCAATAATGATCTTATTAAAATCGGTTCAATGTCTGTCTATCTCTCTGTCTGTCTGTCGGTCGGCCTGTCTGTTTGTCTGTTTATCTGTCACACGCATTTATCTCAGAAATTGCTATACACATTGACACGAAACTTACTGAGAAGGTGGAAATTGCGAACGTTCGCATATATAGTGAGTTATATTCTTCTATATTGAGTTTTTTTCACCAAATATGGTCACGCGGGGTATCAAATGTCAAAAGTCACGATTAGTACTTTCTAAAACCAGTTTTAGTTTTGGTATTTGTTGGAAAAGCGGGGAGTGCGGGTGCTATAAATTGGTTATCTCTTTAACAGACCTATTCTTGGAAACTACCCTACTAAATTTGAACAAAATCATGAAGCTATACGATGTCCAGGACTGAAAATACCCGAATGAAGGTTAAGGATAAGTTAAAAATTGTTTATTACTATTTTGTGGCCAAATTGATATGCTGTTATCACACTAAAGTGAGTAGTCTGACATTCAAACACAGGAAATACAAAAAGCTTCCATACTTGAAACGATGAGCTTACGGTTTTCGACTTGTTTTAATAGTTTTCGTCAGGATGCAGGATCCGTTTCTCTTAAATATTAATGCAGTATAAACGGGAAATTCGCAACAGCAAGGCAGTTAAAAAGTCGAGCAACAATATCCATGACGGCTGGGACTGGACCCTGGTGCATTCTACTCCGCCAACCATCGCGCTGACAAAAGTTACCTTGGTAACAGTTATTCAAAACTGTTTAATATTGTGGAGTGGGGATCGAGGGTGCACCGCATACAAAGTTTCTTTACGAGCTCTGCTCAGAGAATTCGAGATGATTTGCATGTCGTAAGACTGTTGAATACCTGGAGGATTTTTTACAGGTTTTATTATTATTATTCTGTTAAGGGAAAGTCACACCGTGTCCTTGAAGAACTATTGTGCCCCTTTTACTGGTTATAGTGTACCTATTGATCATAGTATCTCAAGCAGGCCTATAACCGTTAGGAACTTTAGTATGTTCCCTACTTCCAGATCTTTCAGCTTTGCATTTGGTATTAAGTGTTCTCCCAGATGCCTCGACATACTTTGAACAAGTGCCGGACACTGTCCCAGGATGTGTATCGAGGTTTCATCATCCTCCTCACAAAACCTGCAGGCAGTGTCCGTAGATATCCCTAGCTTCCCTAGGTGATAGTTGAACCGACAGTGATCCGTGAGAATTCCCAATATCATTCGGAGGTTCTTTTTGGTGAGGTTTAAGCAATCCCTTGTGCGTATGGGTTCGTATCCCCCAATAAGCAGCCTGGACGGCTCCATCCCTGGTGGGCCCGCCCAGGATAGTTCCCTCAACCGCTCCTCTTCATTTCGTAGATCCATAGCCATGAAATCGTTTCCGATTCCGTGGCCTGTGTAAAGGCGTCCCTGTTCCCTTCTTGACTAGTTCCTCCGCTGCTACTCTTGAGGGGACATAATTGGCGAAATCGCACACCAAATTATATGCATATGTGTATATAATATATACATATATGGTTACCATTTACCGCTTGGTGGAGTATATAACGTAAACCCAAATTTCATGCTATTGCTCGCGGTTACCTGAAATGCGCTTCAGTTCCCCCCAGATTTTCCGAGGCACCCATACTTCTTCTTTACTGTTCTGTGCCAAGTGCCTTCACAATTTACCTGAGCCAGGGAGAGTGTGTTTCACTGAATGGCGTGTCCAGCAATGCAATGCCGCCCCTCCTTAATATGTAACCTATTCATCGGCACTCCCTGCTCACATTGTCGGAAGCTTTTGTGAAATCGCTGAAGAGCAGGTAAAACGAAGATATAAACTCCGCACACTTTTTCAGAATGATCCGTAAGGTGTTTATATGGTCAATGCACTAGTATACGGAGTGGAAACCAGCTTGCTCTTTGTCGATCAAGCTTTCAAGATGTTACTTAATGAGTTCGAGGATTATCTTAGCTATCGTCTTTGCGATGGCAGGGAGCACCCAGATAGCCATCGAAATTTTAGACTCAAATCGGGTGCGCCTTTTTGCAATCTTAATGACCACTCACCTCTTCTACTCTCTGGGAAAGGTCTTGGATTCCCAAGAATTCCATGCGAGCGGAATTACCAAATCAGCAGTAACTGCAGGTGTAGCAATAAATAACATTGCAGGGAGACTGTAAAACCCAGTGGTCTTACCATACTTCGTTTGAGTGTATTGATGGCTGAAATAATTTCTTTTCTGATTGGAGAAACAGCCAACATCCGCATGTTACGATGATAGTCACCTCGTCCACGAGATGGGAACCTCACCGGATGTGATACGGTTGTGAAACATGATGAAAACTTCTTTCCACCTTTTCAACTGTTCGACATCGTGGATGAGAAGTCGACAGTTAACGTCCATCGTAGGACCATCCATAAATTGGCGATCGCATGCAAGCTCTTTCATGATGCAGTGTACACACGGTATCAGGTCTAATAGCGCAACCACAAATTCCATTTTGGGACGGCGCACAAAGTATCAAAGTTTGGGCGGGTTTTCCCCGCCATCATTTGCAGCGGTCAATATAGCCTATAATTCATACCGTTCATCGATCTGCTTCCATAATTCGGCAATCAGCCACATCTTATGACACCCTTTCGGGACGTAGCCGCATTTTTAATGCTCAATGATATTCTCAGGTGAGTTATTCAGTGCACCTGTCATTCTATCAGCAAGGTAGCTCCACCGCTGGCAGATGATGATCTTTTGAGAGGTTGATGTCAGAGCCCTGCTTGTTACGGACCTCCAGGAAAGAACTCCTAAATTTGACCAGCGTTCATTTTTCAACCTTGTGTATATATCTTCATGGGCAAGTATTCCAAATTTATACATCTGAGCGACTATTTACAAAAAAAACGGCAACAATGAAATAGGCTCTTACAGCGTATGAACTGGGGGATTCAGGCCGCATTTGGTAATTTGCTGTCATGAGGCCGATATTTGCCTATGCATCCGCATTGTGATAGGTTAAAAATGAGGCAATATGATTTTCACTGTAAGCCAATCTCACTGGAAAGAGCTATACACCTGGGTATTACCGATACGATGGAAAAGACATTCTGGGTAGTTCTTTGAGATCTAGACATTCTGGGTAGATAATTCTTTGAGATCTATAGGGAAACAACGGACATGAAGGGCAGAGCTAACTAAATTCAGTTTTTGCAATTCTTGGTTTCACATACAAATGTTTGTAGAAGATATGTAGCTATTCTCAAATATAGGGGAAACTAGGGCTGGACTGGAAGAATTTGTAACAGTATATACCATCATCGATGGGTTAACAGCAGAACAGGGCTCTGGCGTCTGAGTCCTTTGGGATGCTTTTCCTTGAAACAATATACAACGATTGTTCAGGCTGAAAGTAAGGATGGCAACCTGAATGATTGAGGAGCAATTGAAGGATAGTCACAGCGTAATTGCCGCAGTAGGCCATCTGTTCTTATTTCTTGGTTCGATACGGTGAAACTACTTTCCGCAACCCATAACTGCGATACCAAAAGAAATGAAACCTAAGGTGCCTTGCCACAAGGACATTAAATTTCTCATCCTGGAGCCAGATCTGGCAATTCTGTATTGAAGAAACGGAACTCAATGAATATTTCTTGGGTGAGCGCCTTGCCTATGAATAATCAGATAGGAGATTTGCTACTCATGTGCTCCTCTTGCAGCGGGTAGCAGGACATTCGCTAACGGAAATCCTACGGAGATACGAGATATTCCGTTAGATGCTTACAGATAACCTCAACTTAATCAACCACCCCAAAAGTGTTTCAGTGAATGGCTCACTCTTATAAGTGACGAACGTTACACGGAAATGTAAATAAACTCTACAGTAAAGAGAACTAAGGTGTCTGGGCCTATGTTCCGCAATGTGCACCTAATCTAGTTGCGGAATCGAGAGAAGTGCTCCCATATTCTTAAGGTACGCTATAACTGGGGTTATTCGTTTGAAGAATGAGAATCAAACAAACCTAAAGCAATTCGGGAAACCGGAAGCTCGGCGCTCCAGGTATTGTTGTAATAAAATTCGTGATGGTTTCATTTATAAATATCTCGTAGTGTATATAACATACGTTGAAAGTACCCGATATTCAATTCGATGTGGTGTTGACATTTTGTTTCTTAAGAAGCATCAATTTTACGCCAAAGAGGCAACTTTAGCTTTGTTAATAGTGGTTGGATTTCCAGCAAACTTTCCAATAGAATTTGCAGTAAATTCTAAAAATATAATAATATGTTGGTATGGAGGGTATTTCGCTGCCTAAATGCCATATAAAAGTATCATCATGATTTGTTTCAGATTTCTCTGGTAGATAGTTTCTGAAAATGGGCCTTTGATTTAAGTGTCCCTTTAATGACCCTCCCCTGTTTTGCAATCGGCTTCAAAACTAACATGGTTAGATTCTATGATAAAAAATTTACACTCCCCTTCACATGTATGGGGACTTCCCCGCAAGTTCCACATAGAACAAACGGTGTAACATACTGCATGCGTGTGCGTTCACAGCTTCCACCTTCCTATCAAATTTAGTGTCGATCGGTAGAAATGTTTCTCAGAAAAGTGCGTGTAACAGAAAGATAGACCAACAGCCTAAGGCGACCATACGGCGTAACGTCGGCACCGACTGTTGCGTCAACTATGAAAGCATTGTCTGCGGGTAAAGTTTACGTAAGATGGATCGTGCGCAGGCTACACGAGCAAATCCTCCTAAAATGCTTTAAATGCTTCGGAATCTGACACATGGCGAAGGATTGAACTAGCACCAGTGGTGTCGAAGATGTTGAAAGGAAAATCATTTAGCGATTGATTGCACCAAGAACTCTCACTGTCTTCTATGAAAGGAAACTAAAGATCACGCCCAGCCTCCTGGACTGCCTTAACTAGTTTACATAAATGAGAGTCATCCAGTTATATTTAAATCACTGCCAAGCTGGTCAGGACCTGCTGTCACAAAAAGTCTTCGAAAAGGAAATTGAAGTTGCTATTGTCTGCGAACAATACAAAAACCTCCAGCAAGGCGTTCGGGAAACGAATGTAAGAGGAAATGATGCAGTGTGGGCCTGCGGAAACTGATCTTTGCAACAAATAATGGAGCATCGCGAACATGTGATGGTTAAGATCGACGACAACTACATTTACAGCTGTTATTCCGCACCAACCGTGACACCATCTGAATATTGCAATATGCGTGACAGACTAGCCGGAGACGCTAAAGAGCACAACCCCAAGAGTATGGCTGTGACTGCAACGGCTGGGCAGAGAAGTGGGAGCAAAACAAATTAAAGGGGAAGAACTAGACTCCATCGTGGATCTTACTTTCGTTACTGGCTTGCCTGTCAATCATATGCACTGACATGTTAGCGAGAATTATACGTACAGTAACCACCGCGCCATATATATCACCATTGATGAACAATAAATGTCAACCTAAAGAGACTAGGACCAGGTAGGTCATCATGATCACTTGTGGAGTATTAAATTTGTGGAGTATTACGGTGGCGTACTGAGTTTGCTGAAATAGCTGCAGATAAGGAATAAACAGTTGTCACAACCGATATGTCGAGCATACGACGCCTCCATATCAAGGCATATACACTGTCAAAAGCAGAATCTCTAAAATGTCTGAACGCCAGAAGGTGAAATTAACGCCGAAGAACACGCTGGAATATGAACAATGCAGTGCTATGGCCATCACGAAGAGTAAAAACGCGATATCACTAAGTGCCGAAGACATCCCTCCAATAACCGGCATTGATCTTTTGGCACAGGTATTTACCGACTGCCTTTTCCCGCAGAGTCGAAATTACAAAAACTTGTATTGGTGCTGAAGCCATGTAGGCCGATAAGTGAACCAACGTCCTGTAGACCAATCTGCCTTCTGAATACAATAGGCAAATTTCTAGAGCGGATAATGTATAATCGGTTATATAAAATAATTGATTGTGGCCGCTATTTATCAAATAGGCAATTAGACTTCCGGAAGGTTCGTTCAGCGGTTGACTTTGAACTAGCCAGGAAAGCCTTTGACGGTAGACAATTCTGCGCACTGGTGACTCTCGACATTAAGAAATCATTCAATTCTGGCAGAGGGAACGGTATTATTGAAGCGCCCATCGTGACACAAAGGCCAAATTATATAAATAATGTATAGTTTTCGACTACTTCTAACAACGAAAGCTACTTTACGATTCGGATGTAGGATCGAAGACATACGATATAACGGTAAGAGTTCCGCAAGGGTTTGTTCCGAGTACTCTGCAGCACCTAAGCAGGTAGTTGTGGGATTCGCAGATGACGTTGGGGCGGTCAAAATATCTAATCACCCCGACGAACTAGAAATTTATGCGAGTGAGACACTCCATATGATAAAGTCTTGGCTTGAATCATAGAGCATGATCCTACCAAATTTGGTGAAAATCGCACTATTCACTTGAAAGTGGATATTTTCACATAATATATGCATATATTATCTGCTACATACTAATGGGACAAAAGCACATTCAAATCTCTTTATAAAAGAAATACACAAAACCTTTCATACTTGAAGCGCCTAGCTTCCGGTTTCTCGACTTGTTAATTTCGAAAATTGAGGAGCTCTCGCCTGCGATTGCGATGAGTCGTCCATAAGTCCAAGGTGACAGCTTATCAAATAATAATAATGATGAAAGGCCAGTTTTCTTCGATAAAAATGCTATAAAAGTGGGTCTTTTCTCTTCGCCCAAAAAGAAGAGTCTATGCTCCATAAATACCAAGCTAAATTGATCCTTTAAATTTAAATTTTATTCACGTTTTTCGTTGGACAATCGTTACCGGATTATCTCGAAGAGAGTAAGAAAATTTTGTTACAAGGCCATGCAATCAGGCTTAAGAGTTCAGTGTTTAATTCCATAGAAAACCAGAAAGGACAGATTGTACATCTGTCATTTTCCTTAAAATATTCCGAATAAGTGTCTATTCCAGTAAATTTTCCCATACAACTCCACCATTAAATTTGAAAGTAACATTTCTAAATGAAAATGTCATTATCGCCATTTAGGAAATCGGATTCCGATTCCAAAAGTACTCCCAAATAATTGAAAGTAAACCTGACCCTGCACCGAAATTTGAATTTCTACGAATCGCCTCAGTGAAATTAACACCATTTCCAAGAGTTTCTATTTGAAAACGTGAATTCAAAGTGCCAGGTGTTGAACAAGTTACCCGAGAAGGTCCAATCCATTGGAAAACAAAACCAAAAGATTCATTTCATTATTTGAATCTATTTCATTCTATGGAATGTTCTAAAGCGCTATACAGCAAGAGATTCAGTTTTCAGCCTTGAGTTAAATGATTTTCCTCGAAGCAATAAATTAAAACAAGAACTTTGGGCTTTTTCCCAAACAAGAGTGTTTGTCATTCAGGAAATCATGCGGAAAACTACTCATGACATCAAGACCTTTCCATACATTTGCCACGTACGTTGAGAAAAATTTATTATATCATACGTCATTTTTACCAGTCAATCCATCTATCCTTCACGATTGTCAGATTTTGTCACCGAACTTCCTGCTCCTTTTTCCGTCATTTCAACATTGACTTCAAAGTGATGGAATTTTTCGGTGACGGAATCGACGACGTACCCATTTGATGAGTTTTTCAATGACTGTGGTCGTGGTTCGGTTTCTATTTCCTTTCAGTTATTGAATAATTTTCGAAAATTGGTATTCAGTGACTGCCCTACTGAGGGATACGGGGGCTAGATGGAGATGACCGGGGGCACCATTTCTCTAGACTCGAATCTGGCTTGGACAGTTGAAAATATTCAAATAGTTTATCCTCCATGACTAAAATATGTCGAAGAAGTGGGCATAGTAGGCATGCCAAGAATGTTATGGGCCACAAAAGTATGTTCCACTTTGCTGAAAATATAGGAGGCGGTTGTATGGGAGACTATATATGTATATGCAATGTACGCCTTTCCTGAAAAGTTTTGATTTTGATCTTTGAGTCAACAACGTTTTCTGTAGAAAATACGATTACGGAGAACATAGACCGGATATAAATTTGTTCCAAGTTTCAAGTCAACAATAAATAAATGCTGAGTAATTATCTAATGGAATAACTGTTCAAAATTTTATTCCAAGGAAATGTTGGCTGACATTATGTAAGGAGCTTTCAGTTGAAATTTTTTAAATAAAATGGGATTGTTTTTCTGCAGAGTGAGATGATGGTATAGAGGTTTGAGGATACCAAATTGGTAACTGATTTGCTTCCAGCATTTCTTCATAATGGCTCAGTCGTCTTCATGCATTTGATCCAGCTCTATTTTGGTAATTAACATATATTTATATTACGGCTGAGTATGTGAGGAACAAACCAGCCTTTTCATTGGTAAGAACTTAGATCCTTCATGCACAATAAACAAATTCACCATTTCATTTACCTAATTTCTCGCCGCACTCTATTAGAGCCGCATTCAAAAGTAACACCAACAAAATCGCGTTCATATACTCCCGTCTTCTAGAAGCCATTATCATTATTTGAATAGTTGAATCCTCTTTCTCAAATAAATCCACAATTCCTGCTCAGTAAGCTTCCACACTTAACTTGTAACTCTCCAAAACTACAATTTCACCCAAATATTGTATTTAAATCACTGATTCATTGTTCCATTTAATTCACTTGATCACCCTCATCACTGTTGCACAATTATCAAGGACATCTCGCATCAACAGACACCACCAGTTTTTTATTGACTGAAACTCAACACTTTCGCCGTTAAAACACGAAGTTAATTGGGTAATTTGAATTCATTACACCCGCGAAGTACATCATAACAACGCATCGACTATACATAGGTATACGCACAAGGACATGACCCGCTGTTAGGAGAGCAATGATTCCGAAGATAATGCTATCAGCACACGCGGGTGGTTGATAAGCGACTGTTTTCATTATTTTTTAAAAGCACCGTTACAGTTGACGGAGAATGTCCTTTGGAGCTTAGTAGCTTGAGGGGAATCCCCTGGCGAACGAGTTTGCGCGATAAAGAGGGTAACGTAATTTTTCCAGCAGAATGAGCAGTAGAGCTGCTTTCTTGAGGGAATGCAGCTGTGCTCCTCAGATAAAAGAAGCTTCAAACCCGGAGAAATTACCCCAAACACCAATTTCGTTCTCTAGTCATTGAGAAGGATATTTGCTCGATTGTTTACGCTATTTTTATCAACAGCTTGAATTAAGCTTTCTATTATGCAAGGAAGGATTGCCTGGAATAGCCCACTCATTCGGCTTTTGGCTTTCGTCCCCATAATGTCCTAGTAATGTGCGGTAACCTTATTTAAAGCTTTGCTTGCAGTTTTCGGTTTGACTAGGACACTAGCAGTGCACAACCATCAGGAGACATTGGCACTTAAGTGTCTGTGATTGTATGAACATGTGCATGCCTGAATAAGCAGATATGTAACGTCAACACGAACATTTTCAGTTGATAGTCAGTAAAACGTATAGTGCATGGTGGACTTTGTTTAGAAAGTTAACAGCTTCTTCACATGGATGTACGGCAAGATATAATGCTAACGCAGATGGTGGGCATTGAAATTTCCGGGAAAGTTTTATTAATATTGCAAGAAAATCCTGATTGATTATAATATCCGGATGAATTAAATTGTTGTCAGAGCTCTAAGCTGTGATACAAACCTCATTAGTGACAGAGGGACTTGTGTCGAGACTGAATATCAGATACCAGTAAATTCAGCTGAGAATAGGGCTCTAAATAAAATTAGAGTAATAATTCTAAGCAAGCCCAACGCTGACTACATTGCCTCCTAGTGGGCAGCGACAATTTAGAATGAAATGAAATACTATAACATACACGTGGTATGTGCAGGTTTGCGGGAGGCAAATCATCTTTGCAGCATTCCTCTTTTAGCGCTTTTATCAGTTTTAACAAACCACTTTCTATTATCAATGTGGTGATTCGCGGTGTTTCTAGCGAACAGGTTTAAGGGAATTAAACGTGACGTGTATACATCCGTGCATGATAATCCAGTCGGATCTGGGAGGCAATCACTTGACCAGAGCTGTGAACAGAGGCATGCCCCAGGGTGGCACCATTTCACCGGTGCTATGGTTAATAGTAATGGACAAAATTTTATGTACATTGGACAGAAGCGGGGTGAAGGCATAAACCCAACCAAAACGCAACTGATGCTATTCACCACCAAGACAAGGATACCTGAATTCCATCTACCACAGCTGAATGAATAAATATTGGTTCTTTCCGCTAATGTAAAGTCTCTGGGTATAATCCTGGATCCATTTAGCTTAGGATTAGGAGATTGAACATACAACTGAGGGTTATTCGAAGTCTGTCGATGGCTGGAGCGAGATTCGAGCCTCAAGCGTAACATAGCCATTCCGACCAACAGCCGAGCGGCCATCAAGGCCTTGTACTAAGTGACGACATCCTCCAGGCTGGTAGGGCAGTGCAGAGACGCGCTGAACTATCTGGGTGGCACGCTTAAGGTCACTCTCTTCTGGGTTCCCTGGCATAGGAATATAGAGGCGAATGGGCGGGCTGACAGATTGACCAGGCAAGGCTCTGTTCTTGGCAGTCATTCGGCGAATACAGTCGGCGTTCCGCTGGTGGCTGTCGGGGGCCGAGTTTACTCGCACTACCTAGCAGCCGCGAACCTAAGATGGCGAAGCCTTATAAGCTGTGCCAAGTCAAGGATAATTTGGCCCACTTATAACATAATCCGATCAGGAGAGCTCCTGTGCCAGACGCGTGCAAATGCATTCAAGATTACGGCGGTCTGCACGGGGCACTGATCGATAGGGGACCATTCCGCTAGGCTCGGCATACCTTACAATTCGCATTGCCAAGGCTGCGGAGAAGGAAGGGAAACCCTCATACACTTTCTATGCGATTGCTCAGCTCTGGCTAGAGTCAGGCTGCGGAGACGGTAAACCATTCTTTGGGGACTTCAGAGAGATTTCTTGGTGCAGGGTTAGAGAGCTGCTTTCTTTCGTAAATGCTACGGGCTGGCTGTGAAGATTTGAGTCGGTTGGACTCTGCCTTCCTGCTCCCATAACAACAGTCACGGTCTTAGGAGTTTGTGGCATCAAAACGATGCACCAAAGCGCTAATTGGGCTTCTCGCACTGAAGAAGGGAACAAGTTGTTCCCGAAATATCGATATATATCATATATCGTTTAATAAAGTAATCACTACTAGCGACGGAAACGGTGTTAGGTTTTAATTTCCACTTTCTATCTTCTGCATCTGATTCCAATTAATAATAGTCGTTGGCGCAACAAGCCGTATTGGATCAGGGCCTTGCAATGTGTTAGAGCATTTGATTCAAGACCGTAAACGGTACACTACAGTTTTAGTTTTTTTTATTTTCAATACTGACTTACATTGGTTGCTTATTTCTATCTTAAGTTAAACGTAGCTCCCAATTCTATTTCAACGGATAAGTATCCCGTATTCCTACCTATTTAGCAACATCAGGAATTGGATAAAAAAGTTTCAACTGGAAATCGTAGTCGATCGTCCACCTTGCGAAATTTACGGGGAAGCGTCAAGGATCCTTTGACAGCGGAGGAAAAAAGGGGGATCTACAGAAAAACGTGTAGCGGCTGTAATAAAATATACATAGAGCAGACTAAACCCCTGATTACGACTAGATTTAATGAATACATCAAGGAAGCGGTAAGTAGTGTGATCATCAGTGACAACGCACATAGTCGAAAAAGCCCATACCATTCAACGGGAAAATTCTTGTGTCATTTAAACTGAACGACAACCTTGGACCCTTGGAAAAGTCTAGAAATTTTGAGAGAAGACACGACGCGGTTATTAAACACAGATTCGGGTAACTGCCCTTCAAAATATTTAATTTTTTAATAATTAATTTTTTTAATATTTAATTTTTTTTCTTTTAAGTAATTTAAGTAATTGGTGTTTAAGGGCGTCATCCCGTGTTTTTTGGCTTTTTTAGATTTTTTTTTTGTGAAGAACTGGATAAAGATACACATTTTTCACCATAGATTTATTAATATCTTGAACTGGATAAAGATATAAATAAGAATTTTTCACCATAGATTTATTAATATTTTGATAGTGCATAGTAATTTTTCCAACCCGATCGCAGGGTTTGGTATTGAACTTGTCGCCATTTAGAAGGCAACTTCATTATCCCCCTCTTATAACCCCCCCCCCCCCCCCCCCTTATTTGCAAAAAACTCAGACAGGCAATTTTCGCAAGCCTTTTTTGAGGCCAACTTAGTAGAACCAAGAGCGTTTTGCATGGAGCGAAGGAGATGGTAATTACCTGGTGCCAGGTTTGGACTATACGGTGGGTGTGATAGGACATCCCATCCGAGCTCTCGTAGCTTCTGGGGGGTTATCAAAGATGTGTGAGGCCGAGCGTTGTCCTGGTGGAACAGAACACCATTCCTATAGACCAATCCTGGCCGCTTCTGGTCAATCACCTGCTTCAAACGGTTTAGTTGCTCACAGTAGAGGATCGAATTGAGGGTCTGGTCATAGCTGAGCAGCTCATAGTGGATGATTCCCTTCCAATCCCACCAAACACTCAGGAAAACCTTGCTGGCCGCGCTTCGACCACGATCTTTTTCAGTTGAGGTTGTCGTACGTGATCCACTTTTCATCACCAGTCACCATCCGCTTCAAAAATGGGTCGAATTCGTTCCGTTGCAGGAAGGCATCGTAGGCATTGATTCGGTCCAAAAGATTTTTTTCCGTCAACTCGTGTGGCACCAAAACATCCAGCTTTTGTTTTGGAATCCAATCTTCTGCAAATGGTTCCAAACGGTTTTATGGTCCTTACCTAGTTCCTGGCCAATCGAGCGAATGCTCACATGCCAGCCTATTTGGATGATTTCGACGATTTTATCGGTTTCTACAACGATTGGCCTACCAGTACGGGGCGTATCTTCGACATCCACTACAACAGAACCAAATCGATCGAGCCAACGCTGTGCTGTGCGAATCGTTACAGTATCGGACCCATAAACTTCACAAATTTTTTCGGCCGCCTTCGTTGCATTTTTACCTCTCAGGTAGTAAAAATGTAAAATATGACGAATTTCTTCCTTGATGGACTCCATCTTTGACGCGCTACTACTTGAGACTGAAACATACGTACGTTTCGAGAAAAACGCATTTAAAAAGTAGAATACGATTTTTAGCTATAAAACCTTAACTGGTCATTAATCTGCTACACCTAGCCCATAAATCTTATGTTTCCTGAAGAAACACATGTACAGCCTTGGCTTCAATTCTTGTCCTTTTAGCGAAGTCATACGAACATCATTCGGACTGATAAATACACGCTTTATTACGGTGACCGACATAAATCTGGCATGTGACTTATTACGTGTTTAATACTATAATTTCCGAATGACCCCGAATACCAAAAAATCACTTTACATACAAGATACAATTGATGCCAAAAAAAGAAAGAAATAGTCGTCTCCGCGGATCCGACACACGGGATGACCCCCTTAAGTATAAAAGAATCGTGTAATCGTAATTGTTTTTAGTAGCTATGTACTGATGAAGGGAATAAGTTGCTCCTGAAATATATATCTACATCGAAAAATAAAAATTGTAGTTTGAAGGAAGCTAATGGTCTATTATATATATATTATGTGAAAATATCCTCACTCAGTCGATATTGACATTCAAAGTCTTGAATTCGCAAAGAAGTGACAACTTTGACCTATTATGACTTTGTTTGTAATAGCGTGATTTCCGCAAAACTTGGTAGAATCAAGCTATACCTTACATTGCTGTTTGTGATGCTATCAGCAACTTAAAGGGGGGTTTGTGGCCAATTACTGAAAATTATGGTAATATACTATTATTAACTGTATTTGAACGGATATTGGTATGGAGGGAATTTCGGAGCCTAGGCACCATATGGGTAGTTTCTGAGTGTGGATTCGTTAAAGAAATGATCACTCTCGACCCCCTGCACTCCCCACCTTTCGAAGAGATGTCAAAACTAATACCGGCTTCGAAAAGTAACAATCGAGACTCTTATTTGATATGACTATGATCATGATCATGACTATATTTGATGAAAAAAAAATGTCCATGCATGGGGACCCCCCCCCCCCCCTTAAAGTCAGTGTAGAATTATGTAACTCACTGCGAGAAAAATGCGGGTGACCAACAGACACACAGATATACCTGCGCGGAGTTGCCAGATATCCTATCGGGCGCGTCCCTTCGTGCGAATAAGGGAATGCTCGGCGGATGCGTAGGAATATGCACATGTACGCATTGGGAGGTCTGCATGCATGGGCATGTTTATTCGCAGGTCGGGTAGGTGGGAGAAAAACACAAACCCGTGGACAAAAATCGCTATGGGAAGGACACCCGGAACAAGAAACCAAAATGGAAGAAGAAAGGACAGAAAAATTTACTGTGCAGGGACTCGAAACCCCATTACCGGTGGCTTTTGGGAGTGGGCAAGCAGGTTACCGGCCGTCAATATCCCTCGACTGCAGTGTCACAGTGGTGAATAACTTGGCCACTCTTGTATCGAATACTACAAGTAACCTGGAGAAAGAGGCATTTAAAAGGAGTACATCACTCTTGAGAACGCGTGTTCAAAAACACGGAAAGATGCCTCACAAACTGGTCATTCATTAGCCCATAGTGGGGTGACTACACCTGGCCGGAACATGTCACAGCACTTAGTGTTTGATCCACTTAGGAGAAGCTCAATGATTCCGCGATCTTTCGAAATAAACGTTGATAAAGAAAGGAAATCATGGAAGCTCCCGCAAGGCCAATAAATAGGGAAGTGCCCAATGGGAGAACCAAGCAGAGCAGCAGTGTCAGAATACGGACAAATCATCGTTTGCCCTACTCGGAGGAAAAATAATAGAGTTGTCTGAATTTATAAAGGACAATGTGTGCCAGGCCATAAAAAACATGGTTCGTACTTTTCATATACTGTACAATAGCGCCAAGGACGAAAAAAATGCAACACAGTTGACACACCCTCAAAATCCAAAGGACGGTAAGCTTGAAAAGGGTAGTAAAAAGGGCGCAAACGCCTCTCACTCGCCAAGGGGAAGCCAAACAAAGTTACCAAAATCGTGGAAACTGCGGCGCCGACTTCAATCAACCCAAGGGAGGTAAAGCCTCAAAAAGGAACCAAGGACCAAGGTTGGTGGAAAGAAAAATGCGACAAATGCGACAAAAGACGATTACGGCCCGTATTAATTATCATCTCTGAAAAAGGTGATATGACTTATGCCGATATCCTCAGGAATGTATGTTTTCGAAGGGGATAAAGGGCGTAGACTGTCGGCACGTTACAGGCAGCAGCAGATGCCCACAGTTTAGGAGAGCCTTGAATGCACTAAAGAAATCAGGTTGACACAAATCAATTTCAACCACTGCAAGAGAGTGCAAGACCTTCTCTTGCAGACCATCTTTGAGAAGGAAATCGAAGCTGCCATAATCATCGCAGTAATAGGAGCGATGCCTGGACTGCAGATGTAACTGGCAAGGCGGCAATATAGGCATATGGAAATCAAGCCATTCAAGAAGTCATGGAGTTTCCAGAAGTTGGATTCGTCAGGGTAAAAATAGCTGGTATCTTCATATATAGTTGCTATGCTCCATCAAGTGCGACGATAGCAGAGTTCGAAGGAATGCTAGATAGGCTAATCTTGGATGCAAGAAGTCGAAACCCCAAGATTATAAGCGGGTGATTTTAACCGGCGGCCGTGAATTGGGGCAGTCGCATTGCGAACACCAGGCTTTTGCGGAGCTAGACTTGGTGCTAGTACGGGAAGTGTGTCCACTTTTGTGGGACAGGGTTGGACTCAATAGTCGATTTGATATATGTGAGTACCACATTGGCGAGGAGAATGGCATGGTTTGTCAGTGAGCATTGTACTCATAGCGACCACCAGGCAATTTTCTTCCAGATCGAATATAGGCCATGGGTCGATGTGCTTTCTCGCGGCGCTGGATTTCAGGGTGGGTTCGTGAAAAGGATTGAAAAGGATGCATTCATAGAGGCGCTATTGAGTGGCCACAGTCCCGGTGGTGCGGCTACTGTATAGGTAGAGCAAATGATGGGACGCATAACGGAAACATGCGGCGCTGCTATGCCGAGGCGACGGGTCCTTGCCAAAAAGCGCGTTGATCCCACATCTTCTGCTCAATATCCTGATGGCGTTTTTCCCCCCGGATGAGCAAGCATTGGACGTCTACATACCTGCAGTAACTGAGGAGGAACTTTCTCAAATTTGCCGGAGAATTGGTGATAACAAAGCACCCGGTCTGGATGCTGTTACCAATAGAGCTTTTAAACTTTTAAACAGATCCGACCGGTTTATCATCGTATTTGAAACATTTATGATAGAAGGAGTTTTCCCCGACCGGTGGAAGAGGCAAAAACTAGTTTTGCTCCCGAAGCCGAATGAGCCCCACCGATTTGCCTCATCGGCACAGTAGGAAAGATGCTCGAAAGGGCCATCTACAATAGACTGCTCCTATCATTGAATAACAATCGGAATGATCATTTGAATTTTGACAAGCCCACTCAACGATCGACACCGTAGACGTGGTTTTGAAGTTGCCTCGAGACGCGATGTCATCTTATAAATGCTGTGCCGTTCTGAAAATGCGTTCAATTCGGCTTGCTGGAAGGGAATAAAAATCTCACTGGCTAAAATGGGTGTCCCTACTTATTTGACTATGCTCCTCGAAAGTTACCTCTCGGAGAGGACACAATGGTACGGCACGGATGGGGGATCCAAGCAGTACACCGTCACCGCAGGAGTACAACAGGGGTTAGTGTTGGGTCCTCTTCTCCGGAGCGTGATGTGTAATGGGGCCCTTGTCCTTCCCGTGCCAAAGGAGGCTACGATAATCGGTTTCGCAGATGATCTAGCTGTGGTTGTCGTCGTGAAACAACCTGAAGATGTTGAAGTGTACGCTAACGAAACCATTAGCGCCATAAAAGCGTGGTAAGAGATGGCTTGACCTTCGGAACCAAAACACGGAGGCGGTCTTGATTACTAACCTTTGGAAGAGAAATACGGTTAAGATTCGTGTTGGTGGTCACATCATCACTTCGAAACCATTTATCAAATATCTGGGGGTGATGATTTATGCTAAAATCAATTTCAAGGGACACCTGAACTATGCCTGTGAGAAAGTGGCAAATACCGGTGTATCATTAGTACGGATGATGCCTAACATTGGAGGCCCAAAATACAGTCGCAGATTACTTGTGGCCGGAGTGTTTCGCTCCAAACTATTATACGCGTCGCCAGTTTGGGAGGAAGAACTAGCGTGTGAGAGTAATTGGAGGAGGGTAAATATGAATTACCACTTAATGGCGCTAAGGATGCGCAGCGCCTTCAGAAAAATATCAGGCGACCCAGCGTGTGTTATTGTGGCAATGAGAGAGAAATGGTTCCCCGTATCGAGGAATGGATCCAGCGACGACACGGCGAGATTAACTACCATCTGACGCAATTCCTGTCAGGTCATGGTGGTTACAGGAAGTATCTGCACCAGTACAGGCTAGATGATTTTCCCTTTTGTCCTGAATATGCTTGCACACCCGAGGACCCGGAGGACGTTATGTTTCTCTGACCATGATTTTACTCAGAGAGGAGGAGCCTGGAAAACTGTCTGAAAATCAACCTAACCCCGCAGAATACCGTCGGGCAAATGCTGAAGTGGAAGGGAAACTGGTATCGCGCAAGGAGGACGCGAAGAACGGAAGGTTAGGTCGCTTAAAGCGTAGTCCACCCCGCGAAGTAATGCTTTGTGGCGGTGCCGCAGCGAAGAAAGAAAGAGATTATGGGGGGGTGGTTTTAGTGGGGGAGAAAACCACACACCGCTGCAACCTGGAACGGCAGTGTCTTTGTAAGATTTCTTCCATCTATACAACAAAAAAGACAGACAGACAAACAGACGGACACACAGACAGACAGTAAAAAACAAAACAGTAAAAAACAGCAAAAAGGTGTTTGCACTTAAAGCAGCTTACTTACTTAAAAAACTACTATTTACATGCTTAATTCTAACTTAGGATAGTTACAACTACTTGAAACTTAAAACTACTATATACAATCGTACATCACAGTAATTTGTACCTCCATAAGGCCAGGAGTGTCAAAGAGGGAAAAGATGGAGGATTTTAGGTGATTACTCACAATTTGGCAGGCTCTGAGAAATATGGCCAATGAGGATGTGGGACCTTGGTAGAGTTGCCGAATTAATGGATTTGTGTGGTCTTCCATTTGCTTGAAAAACCATTCCAACAAATTGAGAACATATTCTCAAAGTGGTTTCACGCTTGCTCGCGGATATACTTCCGCGTTTCTCCCGACATTTCTGGTCTTCCAGTTATAAGATAGGCCGGTGCAATATCTTAGTATTCGGCGTTCAAATGCTTCGCATTTACTCATGGCAGGGTTGGAGCGGGTTATCCAGGTAGGTGCTTCGTAACAGATGATTGGCCTTATCAGGGTCTTGTAGAGAATCAGTTTAGCTTTGGCGCTAAGACTTATTTTCCTGCGAAGTAAGATAGTAAATCTTACTAACTGCGCCGTGTGGCTTATTCATAGCGAGCGGTGCGGATTATATATATTTGAGACATTCGTAAAACTTAACTCTCAAGTATTTGTTCCTCTGTGAGTTGCTCACTGTAGTATCTCCGATTTTAATTTTCATGCGTTTAGCATTTTTATACATACTTCTAGAACCTGAGTATCTAGATTGTCTCCTAAAAGTACATAATTGCGTTTTTGCCTCTTTTATTCTAATGCCCCAATAGCGGAAGTATTTGCAGAGAAGTACCAAGCATTTTTCAATTACTTTGGCGGCCTTGTTGGGGCGAAGGTTTGACGCGAAGGTAAGGGTGTCATCGGCATATTAGATAGTGTCAGTGACGGTCACAGGAATCAGGAACCGCAGCAGTGGAAATATTATATAAGGTAGGCTCTGAAATAGATCCTTGCGGCACTCCTGATGTTACTGGCAATAGATCAGAAAATTCGTCTAGCACCTTGACATAGAACAGTCTATCTTCGAAAATGCTGATGACTATTCTGCTAATCGGAGTTGGGAAGTTGTTTTTGATTAGTTTGTATATAAGTCCGTTTTCCCATACCGAGTCAACACGTGGTCGATTTGGTTGAAAGTGGTCCCGTCTGGAGAGGCGTACGTATGTTTGTGGACCGCTTTCCGCGCAAACCAGGTATTTCCAATACAGGTTTCGTGTGACACTGCTAATTAAATAATGCGCAATCCGTTATCATTTGTATTTTGATGTAAGCTATGGGAGCCAACGTATCGCCTGAATACGAACCCCGTCCCTACTCGACTGTTAAAATCCCCAAGTATGATTTTGATATCATATCTGGAACAGGCTTCGAGGGTTTGTTCTACTGCCGGGTAGAAAATATCCTGCTTCGATTCTGCAGTCTTCTCTGTAGGGTGTGAACGTTAATGAGGCTTCTATTTCTAAATTTGCCTCGAAATCGCAGAGTGCACAGCCGTTCGTTTATGTTCTCAAAACCGATAACAGCAGGTGTCATTATTTGGCTGATTAAGAAACCTACTCCGAGCAGATGGTTTACTGGATGGCCGCTATAATATATGGTGTAGCGACTTTTCTCCAGGAAACCGCTCCCTGTCCAACGCATTTCCTGCAACGCTGTTACATTAGCCCTATAGTGGGACAGGGTACCGGCTAGCTGCTTGGCAGCTCCATCTCTATACGGGGAGCGCACATTCCATGAGAAAATGCGCAAATAGTTATTCCTTTGTTGTTGCCGGCTTCGTCGTTGTGTTATTCGTCCAGTCCGAGGCTCCTGTTGTGGCTTCGTAACAGGTTGTTTTCCGTGTAGACTTGTCAGCCCTACCCAACCTCCAACCTGGAGAACCAGTTGGCACATTTTACAACTTCATTAGCATATATATATGCGCACACATATGTCTAACTCGATTAATTACAATGCATATTAATTACTTAATTGATGTGCATAGCAACAAATCACTAAAAAACTAAAACAAAATATGACTCCCCATTCATGTGGGCTGACTTTGTTGTGGTATTGACGAATCGATATGTATTGATGAGGTCATCCCAAAAAATGAAGCAGTTGCACCCTCTATAACTTCGTTAATAATAGTTGGATTTTCTTTAAACTTTACGAAATTGTGCCTTGTGTTATCCCTTGTACCAATACCATCTGTATTTCTAGGATAAACTTAAGTGGTATATTTATAAAATACGGATATATACCACTATTAACTTTATTTATGCGAATATCGGAATAGGATGTATTTTGAGACCTAGATTTCAATTAGGTCTCATAGGAAGATCTGTTTCACTTTTCGGGTACGCATTTTCAGGCCTCACTTCCCTATGTTTCACTTAGTATCAGAAATATCAAAATGTTTTCAAAAAGTATTAATTGAACACTTTTATTTGATACCCCAAATGACCATATACGGTGAAACCCCCCCCCCCCACTTTCACATGTATGGCTATATGGGGGGGGGGGGATTTACAGACCACACCTCACCAAATTTCGTGACAATCGGTTTAGCCGTCTTCGAGTAAGATATTGAATTGCCTGTAATAATTAATTGTTTTTTTAACACCCAAATTTCCAAAACATCTGCGAGCCGCTTCGGTCACGTTGCTCTCAGGGCAGAGGTGAAGGAGCGTCTGAAGGGTTGCCTCTGCCCTGGTAAGAAACCGTAGCAGTCTTCGTCCCTCTTTTAATTTGTTGTGTTAAACCCAAAAAGAGGAGTCTGTGGACCATCAAGAGTGGGAGAAAGTTGCACTCCATTTGGTCCGCTCCGGCATCAATTGATGCAGACTTAGGCCTCGCCAACCCCTAAAAAAGTTATCCAGCTTCGGCCAAGCTTTGGTCTGAACTGTAGGCGGACTTACGTTCATTATAATTCGTACCCTTATCGTGTTTTGCGAATTATAAAAGGGAGCATATAACATCTGCTAGCCGCTTTGGTCACGCACATAGGTATTTTCCCTGGTTCTTGCCTACCGATTAAGGACTTTAGTTAGTTGCGGTCTTCGTAATAGTTCAATGTTGAGCCTACTGTCAGACTTCACCAACTTTTCCCTTCATATGGTATGAGATCCTGCTTGTTTTGTTGTGTATCAATTTGCTCGTTCATTTGATTCCGTCGGAAGTACGTCTCGTAGTACGCTAAAGCCTAGCATACCCGCTGAGGCGGCCAGATATCTGCGAGGCTTCAATTAAACATAGTAAGTTACTTCCGGCTACAAGCCATTCATTGTCCATGGTTCTCATAACACCCGCGGAAAGTGTTTTTGACTCCCCATACAGGGTGTGGCTATCATTATTCCCTAACGGTTTTGGTAGGCGAAAGGCTTCGCTCTTGCAGAGCACGTATGACCGCAAAAAGAGATTGATTTGATCCTAAAAGGCATCAGTCTAATGTTTCTAAGGAATGTGGTTTCCATCGAGTTGCATAATTCGGGCGTGTGGCTTCTGGAACAGAAAGATATGTTATACTTTTCATATAAAAAATAAATTAAAAATGGATTTGCAATGAATGCAAGCTAAATTAAACCAATCATACGACTGGGTTCCCGAAGATGTAAAGTATATACAAACACTGACTACCCTGATTTAGTTCACTGCATAGACAGGGATCAACACAGGAGGTTATCCTTAATATAATCGAGTATTTAAAATATTCATTTTGGGTCTTATTATAACTGTGCTGTCCTTTATTTGGTGTAGATGACAGCCTTAATTCAATTACTAAAACAACACAGGATGCAATGTTGCACTGTACTATGCTGAGGATCCCACATGAACCTGAAAGACAGCATTGCAAACTTTGAGGGCCTCGAGAGGATAACAGATCATGTCTACCAAGTGCTAGCTTCCGTAGTCGAAATACACTACCCGAGTAGTGTGCTCCCGTTGCAAACTGCTATTAGCTTGTTTAATGACAATTAAGCTCCTATGATTAGGTAATACGTTATGCGTATTAATGAACATATACATACACCTAAAATCTGAGAATTATCAATTATCCTTGTTAAATAGAAAACAATCCACAAGCTACATTGTTCAGGTACAACTTACACACGGGATAAGAACTTCATTAGCAAATTTCCTGGGAGCAATTCTCTGCCGAGAGTGGTGAAAACTCGCATAGTGACTTCTAACATTGTTTGAAACCACTTGAGTGTTGTGGGATATCAATGATTCCGTATTCCCTGTGCATCCTTGAGTGCATGTTATTTACATATCACCCATCACAACAGATTTTATCCGGTTCACCTGTAATCGTCATCTTGATGTGCATATGTATGCACATAAGCTCCAGATAAACCGACATCCTGGGGCAATGTAAGAACAAATTGAACATGCATATCCTTCAACGTGAGGTCGAAAATGTAAACCAAATCTTACCTATTAAAATAGCTGGGAATTTGTACCCATGATTTCTGGAGGAATTTTTTATTGAGGCTTGACGGAAAGTTAATTAGATGAGGCAGGAGGTTTGCGAGTGACAAGATGCTACAGATCTTTCATAAATTATCTATTGCGCTTGTAGATCTAATATTTGCAATGTAATGAAATTCTAAGCATTTTCATATGAAGGTGTTCGCCATTTAGTAGTAAGGAGGAAAAGATTAGAAACTCTTTTTGTGAAATTTACTGAGGAGGATATAACAGTCATTTATACTTATATGGTCACAACCTCTCTATTAAATTTGAAGGAGGCTATTAAATACATCACCAAGACATTTAGATTCAGGAATAGAGTACACCGCCACCTTGGCACCAACGTTTCATTGCAGAAGATTCAGTCATCCCGTTCATCTACAAATCTTTTACAAATTAAATCAGATTTCGGGGAGCGAATCCTCATGAAAGATTACAAAAAGCTTTAATCGGCTATAAAACGCGGAGCTCATATAAACAGCCGATCCATCAGATAGCGTAAACCTTAGAATCTTTGTAATCTGGAATGAAAGCAGATATTTTATGATATCCTCATACTTTTGACTGGCGACTAAAAGGGAAGGTTCGCCTTTGTCTGACTTATCTAGAAGCTTTATGCCATGCTCCGGCTGCGGTTCCTTTTTTCGACCTACTTCAATTATATCAAGGATTCTTGCCTTTCTGCTCAATTGTTCCTTTGTCTTTCCTCTATCCTGGTCGACCAGAATGCAGAGATTATACGCTGAAAATGGCAGGCGGATAAATTAAGTTTTTTTTTCAATTATATTGAATGCCCCATTTTTCGAAATCGAGAAAATGACAACTTGCTATGAAAAGAAAACAGGGAAAGCGTGAATTATTATTCAATGAATGGAGTCGTAGCTATGGTGGATATGGGGTAGGAGTGTATACAAATTTCGAATATAGGCCTCTACGCTCAGTGGTGTCATTCAGTTGGTTTCCCGCCTACAATCCCCTCGGCACGAATTTAACATAGGAATGAGCATCTAATAATGGTACTCACTTTTTGTTTGAAGACCTTCGAAAAATTTCAAGAAATATATACGTGGAAAATATCACATGGAATATAATTTTAAAACATAAAAAAGTCATTAAGAAACTTTATAGACCAGAATGAATTCAGGAAAATATAAATAGGAACCGAGACATTTTTCCAGGAACACATCGGACATTCTTAGAATTGAGAAGCCTTTACGAGTACGTTCCAGCAATCGTTTTCTCCAGTCCAGGCATTCTCTGGAGGCAGGTCATTCGATGAACAAGAAAATAGTTGTGGTTTTTTTTAAAACAAATTCTTCAAACCTTACCTCGTTTAGTTTCAGGTTAAGGTTGTACAAATCGGCAAGTTCTCAAAGTGTGCCGTGCGAATTGACTTATTTTACTGACGAGAACCTCTTTGCCTGGTCATGTTCTAGGTAAAGCGAATCTGGCGAGGAACCAAACCAGCATGTATGTATGCGGACTCTGAATACCTCAGGCAACTTCAGCTCTAAGTAATTTGCTCAGCAGAATGCCACCCTTTTTATAGCCCGCGAGTACGAGGCATACGTCTTCGAGCAGCTCGAAAGTCAACGAAAGAGGTTAGTATCACCGACTTTATTATTGACAATCAGTGTATAACAGGGACATTACATCAAATGTGGATCTCCCCAGTTCGGAGAATTGCTATGGTTCAGAGCAGGTTCTTGTTATCACCCTACTAAGCGATAATGGGACTTTCAGGGCACAGAAGTGGAGAGTGGCTGAGTAGCGATTTTCATCAAATATCTGTTGAGATATTCTATCCTTTGTGGAGGATGTTTGATCAAGTTATCAAGAAAAAACTCTTCGGTGCTCTCAATGGCAATACAGATGGACTAGAGTGACAGCTCGTGTTTTTGGAAAAAATATTGGTAACCGCTTTTAATGTCTTGTGCACTGCAAAATACAGCAAAGAGACATTGCCAGCTTGGTGGAATGAAGATCTGTCCAACTTCATCGTATGCGAATTAGAACTCTGCTCGAAGGTTATACAGCCCCAGACGTATGAGAATAACAAATCGGTAAGGTCCACCAATTCGATATCCTTAAAAGCTGTCTGGCGTCCTGCCGTAAGCCATCGCTCCATCTCAGGCAGGGTCTGCCTCGTCTTCTTTTTCTACCATAGATATTGCCCTAATAGACTTTTCGGGTTTCGGGTCCTCATCCATACTGATATGATAGGGCACCCCCTTGTCTGAGATCGTTGTTGATGTCGAATGGTCTTGAGAGTGATCCTGCTGCTTTTATCTGGCCTCGCATATTGGTCAGGGTCAGTTTTATCAATTTCGTCGAGATACCGAATTGTATCATAGCCGTGTACAATTTTACCCTGGCTATGCTATCATAGGCGGGTTTAAAGTCGATAAAGAGATGGTACAACTGATGTCCATCTTCCAACAGCTTTCCGCAGAGGGAAAATCTGATCTGTTCCTGATTTGTCTGGAGTGAAGCCTCTTTGGTATGGTCCAATGATTTTCTGAGCGGGCTATTGGGCCTAGCAAGATAGCGGAGAAAGTCTTATAGATGGTACTCAGCAACGTAATACCTCTATAATTTTGATATGACATTTCCCTTTTTATGTATGGGACAGATAATACCTCGTTGCCAGTCGTCAGGCATTGATTCGCTGTCCAATACCTTGAGCACAAGTTGAGGAACCACTTGGTGTATTGGTCGCCTCCATATTTAACCGTTTCGGCAGTAATTCCATTTTTAGGTCGATGAATTGCACGGACTGTTTTTTCTATACTTGGTGGTGGCAGTATTTGTCCGTCGTCATTAGTTGTCGGGACCTCCAACTCGCCGATATTCTGGTTGTTCAGTAGTTCATCAAAGTACTGAACCCATCGCTCCAATATGTCCATTCTGTCGGAAATCAGATTTCCCTCTTTGTCTCGGCACGATGAACATTGAGGTGTGTAAGGCTTCATCCTGCTGACTTGTTGGTAAAACTTCCGCGTCTGATGCGGTCATTCCCTGTACTTTTCGAGTTCATAGACTTGTTGGTTCTCCCAGGCTTCGTTTTTCCGCGTTCTTTGAGAATGTAACATTACTCGGTATCCGGCATTCTTCCGTTCCGTAGCTAGCTTACATTCATCGTCAAACCAGCCGTTCCGACACCTTTTGCGGCTGGGGCCAAGTATGTTTGTGGCCGTATCAATGATAACGTTCTTCGGGTGGTTGTGAAGATCATTTATTGATGCTCCATCTCCAGGTCCCCTTTTGACTACGGTTATTGCGGCATCCATTTCCCTCTTATAGGTGTTGCGGAGAGCTATGTTGTGGAGGCTTCAGCATTCGCTCTCACCTGATTGTCAGAGGGGATTCTGGGTAGTGTTGTTATTCAAGCTCGGAGCACTATGCAAACGAGATAATGATTCGAATCTATATTGGCCCCCCTATATGTTTTATCATTTATTAAGACTGAGAGGTGGCGGCATTCGATTAACACGTGGTCAATTTAGTTGAAAGTTTTCGCGCATGTTAAAATCGCTAAGTATGGTTTTGATATCATGTCTGGGGCAGACTTCGAGGGTTCGTTCTACTGCCTCGTAGAAGATATCCTTCTCCGACTCTGCAGTCTCCTCTGTAGGGGCGTGAAATTTGATGAGGCTTATGTTTCTAAATTTGCCTCGCAAGCGCAGAGTGCATAGCCGCTCGCTTACGTTTCCAAAGCCGATAACAGGAGGTTTCATTTTTTGGCTGACTAAGAAACCTACTCCGAGCACATGGTTCAGTTGATAATAATAATAATAATAATCGTTGGCGCAACAATCCATGTTCGATCAGGGCCTTGAAGTGTGTTAGAGCACTTCATTCAAGACCGTAACGGTACACTAGGAGGCAATGTGGTCAGCATTACGCTCGCCCGAGATTATTACCCTGATTTGACTCAGGTACTCATTCACAGCTGAGTCGACTGGTATCCGACGTCAAATCACGATACAAATTCCACTGCCACTAGTGCGATTTGAACCGCGACCTTCCGTACGACAGCTTTGCGCTCTAACCACTCAGCTATCCGGTTCAGTTGATGGCCGCTATAATATATAGTGTAACGACTCTTCTCCAGGAAATCGGTCCCTGTCCAACGGATCTCCTGTAACGCTATTACATCAGCCCTATATTGGGACAGGGCTAGCTGGTTGGCAGGTCCATCTCTGTACAGGGAGCGCACGTTCCATGAGAAAATGTGCAAATCGTTATTCCATTGTCATTGCCGGGTTCATCGTTGTGTATCCATCCAGTCCGAGGCTCCATCCGTATCGTAACTTCGGTTTTCCGTGTAGGGTTGTCAGGCTTACGCAACCCCCAACCTAGAGGACACAGAGGGTACAATTTGTCCCATTTTTAAGCGCGGGAGATGCGCTTTCATTCTTCTCCGTCTGCAGCTTTTCGTTAAGAAAGAGCTCCCAGCGGTCTCCACGTGGAGGTGGAGATAGGGTTTGGTAGTAGAGAAGTTGTTGTTGGTTCAGCAGGTGTTTCCCAATCAGCCTACCTTCTTTTGTGTTGAAGACCATAAAGCGCGTTCGGGACACTCGTATAAGGACGATAATGGAAAGGACGCCCTACTGCAAATCTCAGCTCTCCTACTTCAAAAGCAGACTTACAGAAAATAATCTTGATGGCAAGGCAGAAGCAGCGCAAATTCGGCATGTTTATCCAATGTGGAGTATTTTAATGTAACTCTGGATCGTAAGTTAAATTGAAAACTAGACATAGAACTGAGGGTTAAGAATCTATACGTGCAAGTGTACCTTTGTAAGGAATTGCGGTCTTCGATCGAGGATGGTTATCTGGATGTACCCCATGTCTATGTTCCCTAACCCAAGTCTCTGTCCCCTCGTAACGCACGGTTCTATTTATTGTATGGTGCCATTCAATGAGCAAGAACTACAATAGAACCAAGTTTAATAGGATTCAAAGAACCATGTGTAAAGCTGCTGCTGGGGCTCTACAATTATGCTCGGTAGATGCCCTCAGTGTAGTCCTACATCTCCTCCCTCTTGACCTCAGCATTAAATACATTGTAGCGTGCAGTGCTGTCAGACTACGTCAGTCCGGTTGATGAATTGCAATGCCCTATGGTACCTTTTTAATTCTGGTCATTCCCACTCAAGCGGAATTTCTTCTGGACTTTCTAACCAGAGCAAAGTGGAAAACCGGCGACGTGTTGCAAGGTAACGATATAGTACTGTTCACCGACGGATCAAAGAAGATCTCCCGATTCGATGAATTGGTTGACCAGATGATCATTAAGAATTTGTATTAAGTGGCGAAACCCTCAAGTGCTGATCGGGCAGTGCTGGAACGCAGTCTTCCTTTTTCTGGGTTCCCGGTCAAAGGAACATATTAAGGAATAAAGGGGCTGAGCGACTGTTCAGACGGGCTGCGCTCTCTACAATCACTCGACGAGTGTGGTTGTCGTTTTGCTAGCTACAGTCAAGGGTAGAATCTACTCGCACTATTTAGTAGCCACTGATTTTAGATGGTGCCTAGTTAATGAGGATTTGACCCCTTCATAGAAAGAACCGTTCGCGAGAGCTTTTAGATCAGATGCGTGCAGGACTACGGTCGTTTGTACGTGGTATTGGCCTGTACGAGAACATGCCGTCACACTGGGCATAACCCTCCTTTTGTATGGCTTCAAAATCCTTAAACATTTGATTTGCAACTGTCCAGTTCTAGATAGAGCCAAGTCAGAAACTTGATAATCATTTCTTTAATACTCAAGAGATCGCCAGTTGCAGGTTGGGGGAGCTTATCCTTCGGAAATGCTCCTGGCAGACTGTCAAGGTCGAATCCAGCTAAATTCTGATCTTCTTGGTCCGTTAAACCCGTCTACATTCTATCAGCTACCTAGAATATAAGCATTGTATTATTTGGTAACCTTGGTAGCTCGGAAAGTATAGTCCAACTAATAAAATTTTGGGAGCTAACATGTTTCAGTTCCCAAAAGGGAATTTATTTTTGAGGGAGAATGATAAGATGTTCGATTGAAAACAAATCGAAATTTATCCTGCTTGTTGTGAAAGACCATTAAATAGATTGTGAGCTAATAATCTGCAAATTTCAGAATTTTATTGTTACGCAAACGTCAGCAATGGCCGGGCTAGGACCTTTGGTTATTGAAAAGCGGGTAAGTAGTTGTTTTTGGAATGTGCTCATGCTCCCCCACAACACGGTATTGAGGATCCCCAGGAGGCTCACTTTCTTCAACTTTGGTAAGAATTCCGTCCGTATAAACTGGACATTCTGGGCCAAAGCGAAGTGCGATAGTGAGACTCTAGACCCCTCTTCTTGTTGCGGCGGTGTTATTTTTTAGCCCGGCCCCAAAATATTAATGAGCACGTGGTCGCCATCAAAAGTGCCTCGGTTCCTGGTGAGGAGGAATTTGTCGGCCACTTCCCAAAAGGATGCCATAAGACTTGGTTGGCTGCAGAAACACGTAGGCTGATCGTTCAAAGCTGACAGGTCTGCTGTTGCCTGCTAGTAACGTCTTCGCTTCCGTATGCATCATCACGAAGGAGCTTGGAGCGGTCATCCTCTTTCCGATGGCCCTGTGAGGTGCGATGATGACCAACTGAGAAGGTGGAAGTCGTGCTTCACCACGATTCTGAGCATAACATCCGGTGGAATTTCACCTCTTGCAGCTGACATGGCAGGCCACCCTAATATGCGGACATGGATTATTCTTCTAAACAGGAGAAGAAGAGGATGATCGTTATGATTTCGCAAAACTGCACCCGATTTGAATGCGATATCTGGTATCTGCGTGCTTTCTGCTACCGCAAAGAAACTAGTCAAAGTCATCCTGGGGTCCAGTGCTTGATCGTCGGAGAACAGTCTGATTTCCGCTCTGGCACATTAACAACCTTCAGCTGATTGTGGTGCAATGTGCTAAGTTTAGACCACCATGAATGGGAAGTATATTTGAAATGTTCTATGCAGGAGAGGATTCTGGATAAACTAATATCTGTTATCAGAGCGACTTATGATGGCGCAAAGGGTCATGTGACACATTGAGGTGAAATCTCAGAGGAGTTTGAAATGCAAAGCAGAGCTCGTCAGGATTGCTTTTTGTCACCGATACTTTATCTTGTCGTTATTCATACCGCCTTAATTAGGGGACATGAACCCCTCGTTCAATAGACTATGTCGCCATTACTAAAACACCTCCACTATGCTGATGATACCTGCTCACCAGCCATGGACCATGCTAAAATTACTTTGGATGGGAATAAGGTGGCGATCACAGTCGAACTGAAGATAAATCCTAGTAAGATCTCACTCCGACGGGTTATTGCACTGTTCTTCCTTGGATTAGTGGGCAGAGTATTGAGGCACTCAGTGAATATATATTAGAGGTACAACGAAAGCTAGATCCGGGTTCGGTATTTGGTCCAAAACATTAAAATGAAACTGTATCAACGTGAGCGTCAAGGTACAGGGTGCGCCAGCATAACTTCCTTTTTTCAAAACTCAATAAAAATTATTGTATGCATCGGAAAATATTTATTTATTTTTTATAATGTAGGTACATGTCTAAAGCTTTTATTTACATTATTTTGAAGATCAAATCTGTTAGGTGACGTCCCCCATTCTCCATAGATTGCGTAAACCGATTTCTGGCGTTTGTCATGACTCTTGTTAGCATAGCAGGTGTTATGTTGGCAATTTCTTCTTGGATGTTTGTCTTGAAATCTTGTAGGGTTCTTGGACGGTTATAAACACGGGATTTCAAAAAACCCCATAGAAAAAAATCACAAGGAGACAGATCGGGAGAGCGTGCCGGCCATTCCAAATCGCCTCTAATTGAGATAAGGCGCTCTGGAAAGTGTTCCCTCAAAGCAGCGATCGATGCTTTTGAAGTGTGTGCTGTTGCACCGTCTTGTTGGAACCAAGTGTCCCCCAAATCCAAATTTTCTAGCCGTGGGAAAAAAATTCTGTAGCATATTTACATACCGGTCCGAATTCACTGTCACTGTAACCTTATTTTCCTCAAAAAAACAGGGACCAATAATTCCAGCTGAGGAAATTGCACACCACACTGTGACTTTGGGTGAATGCAAAGGCTTTTGATGCAATTCTCGAGGGTTGGTGTCAGCCCAGTAGCGCATGTTTTGTTTGTTAACCGACCCACACAAATGAAAATGGGCTTCATCGCTAAAAAAAACAATAGCACCCACGGGAACGACATCAAGAAGAAACTCACACGCGTTCATCCGAGAATTGAAGTCACGTTCTGAAAGTTCCTGCACTATCGCCATCTTATAGGGATGAAAATGAAGATCATCACGAAGAATTCTTCTCACAGAACGATCGGATAGTCCAAGGGCAGATGCGTGTTTGTGCGCAGAACGCCGTGGCGATCGCAACATTGACGCTGTCACTGCTTCAATGTTCTCAGGTGATCTAACGGGCCGAGTGACTCCAGTTCTTCCTTTTGTCGCACTTGCAGTTTGTCTGAATGTAGTGACCCATGTATCAATTGATTTGCGGTCTGGGACGGGAGCCAACGGGGCTAAATTAAAGCGATTCCGAAATGTACGCTGTGTTGCAATAACCGAACATCCGCTTGAAAAGTAAACCTCAACGGCAAAGGCACGCTCCTCACGATTCCAACCCATGATGGCGACTGAACCGTGCCGGGACAAAACTTTACAGTATCCCCTCTTGAACGAGACCACTAGCGCTCCGCTATGACATCAACTAACTGACTGGCGCGCATTTTAAAAAAGGAAGTTATGCTGCCGCACCCTGTAAAGCCATTTGAGTATGCATTTGCTCCATTAGCGCGTAGTACATAATATATACATATATAATGTGAGGACTGTCGACTTTCGGGTGATATTAATACTTTGACCTATTATAACTATGTTAGTTATAGTGCGATTTCCACCAAAATTGGTAGAATTAGGCTGTATTTTATAGCCTACATTACTGCGTGGTGCTAGGATGGACTTAAGGGGGTTTGGCAGCCAATTAGTAAAAATTATAGTAATATACAATTATTAACTTTATTTGAAAGGATATCGGGATGGAGAGTATGTTGATTTTTTCGTTGGTTAGTTTCTGAGAATGGGTCGGTTAAAGAGATGATCACTTTTGATCCCTTCCACTCCCCACCTTTGCAACAAATGTCAAAACGGTTTCGGAAACTACTAATCGGAGCCTTAGTAGATTTTTCGGTTGGCTAGTTTCTGAGAATGGGTCCGTGGAAGAAATGGTCACTTTCACCCCCTGCACCTCCTACCTTTCCAACCAATGAAGACTGGCTTCGAAAAGTACTAATCGAGACCTTTCATTTGATACAGCGTAGAATGATGTAACTCATTCTATGCGTGACAGTTCACAGATCCCACCTTTTCACCAAGTTTGATGTCCATCGCTATAATCGCTATGAGCTATGCGGCAGACAGGCATTAAACCGATTTTAATAAGGTTTTATTTTACACAAAACCTTAACAAGACAGACAGACGTTTTTCATTCGATCATTGTCCGGCTGAATAGTCCAAATTGATTGGCTAGCCACATGCCGTCCATATTCCGGCCATCGTTCAACTGCAGACTGTTCAAGCGTAACTGACAGGCCGAGTCGAAAGAGGATGACGGCCTTCAGGCAAGTCTAGACCGGATACTGGTTGTTGCGCCGTTGATGATGATGAATTACTAACAACATACACTCATAGGGACTGACGCCAAGTAATTGTAAATATTCTATTTACTTGGCGCTACAAGATCACCTAAGGACATAAGGCGACTACCTCCTGGGCGTTCAAACCTGCGCTCTGCACCCGATAATCGCCTCTATGCTTACAAAGTCTAAAGGAACAGGAATTTCTCTTTAAAATATTTGCAGCGTACTCTGCGAATCTAAATTAACCATTTATGCAATAAAAATAAATCGATTCTGAAAACCCCGTAATGTGGTTTCCCCCTTAACCACTTTTGCAAGCCATATCATTGGGTATGCTTCTCAATTGCTTTGGACATTCAGTGCACTATCGTGGCTGGTGTGTCGTGGGTTCTGGGATGAGAAGGGATGGAGGGTTTTGCAAGACGGAGTTATTCCCCTAATTTCGGTAATTTCCTTTTCACTTTGCTGAGAATAGCATATTACTTTTAAAAAGTAATTACCTTGAGCCTAGGATTAAGGCGCTATGTAAATAAAATCCCAAGCTGTTGTTAAATGAAATTCATTTTGAATTAAAAATTAAATAAATAAGTTCTAAAGGTGGTCATCCCGTGTGTCGGATCCAAGGTATCGAATTTTTTTTTTTGACATTAATTGCATCCAGATATGGGCAAAGTTATTTTATATATAGTGTTAAACACGTGATAAGTCACATGCCAGATTTATGTCGATCACCGTAATAAAGCGCGTATTTATCGGTCCGAATGACATTCAAATCACTTCGCTAAAAGGACAAGAATTGAAGCCAAGGCTGTACATATCTTTCTTGAAGAAACTTAAGGTTTATGGACTAGGTATAGCAAATTAATGGTCAGTTAAGATTTTATGGCTAAAAATCACATTCTACTTTTTAAATGGGTTTTTCTCGAAACTGCATACTGAAAATGTGCTGCCACCATAGCCCAAAATCTATCCAACGAAATTCTTTGAAGTTTTCAGGACTTATTCAAAACACGGTCCGTAAACTAGGACAATTGCGATCCATTCAGTAGCTTTTTATTCATTAAAGAAGCTCTTAAAAACACTAAAATTCGCAAAAAAAAGTTTAACAGGGCACCAAAAATTTAGCTTTTAATATTTTTCAATACTCCCAGTTTGCGGATTGTACTTAATTCCGCACGTTAAAATATGGAGGCGACCAATTACACTAAGTGGTTCATCAATTGAGGTTGACTCAAGGTATGGGACAGCGAATCAATGCCTGACGGTTGGCAACGAGGCATTATCTGCCTCATACATAAAAAGGGAGATATCACACAGTGCAGCAATTATAGCGATATCACGTTGCTGAGTACCATCTGTAAGATATTCTCCGCTATCTTGCTAGGGCGGATAGCCCCATACGCCCAGAACATCATTGGCCCATACCAAAGAGGCTTCACTCCAGGCAAATCAGCAACAGATCAGAGTTTCTCAGGACATCAGTTGCACCATCTATTCATCAACTTTATAGCGGCCTATGATAGCATAGCCAGGGTAAAATTCTACACCGCCATGAGAGAATTCGGTATCCCAACGAAACTTATAAGACTGACTAGGCTGACCCTGATCAATGTGCGAGGTCAGATAAAAGCAGCAGGATCACTCTCAAGACCATTCGACATCAACAACGGTCTACGACAACGGTCTACAAGGGGATGCTCTATCATGGGACCTCTTTAACCTGGCCCTTGAGAAAATGATCTGTGATGTTGAGGTTAATGCAAGAAGTACGATCCTCGTTCAGTCCACCCAACTACTGGCCTATGCTGACGATATCGACATCATGGGAAGAACGACCGAACAACGAAACTGCCTTCATCCAGATGGAGCAGGTGGCGCGAGATATTGCGCTGCACATCAATGACGCCATGACAAAGTATATGGTGGCAACGTCAGCACCCAAAACCCAACCAATCAACAACATCGAACTGGTCGAACGCGAAGAATAAAGATAGGAGAATACAACTTTGAGATCGTCGATAATTTATCCTATCTAGGGTCGAAAATCACAACCGATAACAGCTACGATGATGAAATCTGCGTACGGTTGTTGTCAGCCAACAGAGCCTATTTCAGCTTACAAAAACTGTTCCGCTGGAAACGTCTCACTATAGGGTGAAAGCTCTTACTGTAAAAGACAATAATCTTGTCGGAGACTTGGGTTCTTAGCAAGAAGAATTGCGTACTCTTGGCCGCGTTCGAGAGAAGAATCCTCCGAAGGATTTTTGTCCTCCTACATGAGGACAGACGATTTCGTAGCCTATATAACGACGAAATCTATGAGCGATACCATGACCGTCCGGTCAATAAGTTACGGTGGGCGGGCCACTTAATCCGTATGGATGAGGATGATCCTACCCGGAAAGTCTATAAGGACAATATCTATGGTAGAAAAAAAAGACATGGCAGACCCTGCCTGAGATGGAACGATGGCGTAGGTCAGGACGCCAAACAGCTTTTGGGGATATCGAATTGGTGGACCTCGGCGCAAAACCGGGATGTTTGGAGTTCCTTACTAAGGCAGGCCTAGACCGAATACCGGTTGTTGCGCCGTTGATAATGATGATGATGTTAAAATTCCGTTTGGTTCTTGTCTTTAAGATGAGCACACCGCCCTGTTGCGTGACAGCATATTTTTTTGGAGATGGGTGTATAAATTGCTCTGCATTTCAATAATGAACTATACTATCGAGCTGAAAAAAATATTACGCATACTCAAGATATTAGTAAATGTATGGTGAAAAATTCGTACTCATATCTTTATCCAGTTCTTCACAAAGAAATTCTAAAGAGGCGAAAAAAGCGGCCTTCACACGAAATGACCCCCTTAATTAGTTCATCGGGTAACCCTTATTTTTACATTTCTTGCTTCTCGATTATAGCAGCTTTCTACTAACTAAAGTTAGGTTCCGCATATAAGCCAGAATTGCCAATGATTCTCCCTTTTTAGCTTCTAATAGTCCGTTTAGTGTTAAAGAAGGAACTTTAGGAAGTAGTAGGTCCATTATCGAGAGAAGAGAGATCTAAATCCGCAAAACAGTCTACATACAAGACTAAGAACAACACCAGGTCTCAAACGGAAGGAAACCAGATGTCTTGTCATCATACCCAAAATTTTGTTCCATCCATGGGAGCAAATTCAATTTTTTTTGGATATGAATGAAAACTTTCTGATATAAAATCGGATATTCTAAAATCTAAAAGAATATAAACTTTTCACTCCTGGAAATCAACCATCACGTCCCGTTGGGACTCTATCAATCGTTTATCGAATATTCTATTTTTAGCAAATAAAATCAACTTGTTGTTATAATATATGCATCTTATTCCACTCAAAGTCATTGGCATTCAGGGTGTTAACGCAATAGACCTACTTCCGTCCAACGTAGACCCCCTTGAGATTATGTCTCGTAGAATGGCCTTCGTAGCAATTCGTGTTATAACATCTATGCCGCATCTTGACTCGTCCTTGTCTGGTGGTTGCACGGCTCAAGGAAAAGGCTGGAACGCAATTTAAGGATTCCTACACAAACCGATACAATCTTATTATATGTAGACCCTTGTTACAAAAATGGACAGAGATAGTGCCATCTTAGACGTGAAATGAAAAGTTAATTAAAGTCAATCCAAGCTGGAACAACGGTCTTGAAGAATCCTTTCTGAATTTCGGGGCTGCTATCGGAGACGACGTCGTATTACATTACATAAGCAGCTCCACTCAGTGAGATTCTCCATGACATGAATTTTAAAATGAGTAGACGAATGTTTCCCGGAATTTGTTAAATGACCGTTTAAGAAGTTTCAATGGCGACACAGTAGAGAGCTCCTGCAAACCCGAAAATTATTAAAACATTATTCAGTTCCTCATTGCAGTGGAGTTTAAGTGGGAAAGTTGTAAATGAGCGAGGAATGAAAAAGGGAAATAAATCAGCGTAATTTTTTATGCGGCGGAAATTTGTTCTTGACACGAAACAAGTTGTAATTTTGTCATTATTTGGTTCGCAATTATGTTTACGCAGAGTTTCAAAATTTATAAATTTATCCGGGAACTTTACCGTCCTGAAATTTTTCATGAAAACTCTTTGCTTTTCACCCCAGCTTTCCGCGCACCATGCTCAACCAAGAATCATAGTTTTCGAACGAAACTTCAAACTCATGAAAAATTCAACATACCCATGTTGCCTGACAGTCCTCACTTGCTAGTCTTGAATGCTTAATTTAAATTCTGTTCATTCAGCACAAATGCACTTGAAGCAGTCATCAGGGTTGAAATAACCATATCTTCCTTTATTCCAATGGCTCCCCACCAAGAATTTACCTAGAAACCTTTGACTGTATGTATTGACATGGGTCAAGGATCTTCCCATCACAAGTTATCTCATTCGGACGCAAGTTTTCTCCAGTGGCGCTTGACGTTTCGTATTATTCGCTTTATTGAGGTGTATATGCGAACGTAATACTTAAGTTTTCCTTTCATTAAGGGATGCCACTAAATCTTACTTAACACGTCTCATTTCTGGAGAGTTGACGTCAACATAATAATATGTAGACTCTAGGATTAACCACCCTAGTAAAGACAATAAGCTATGTGCTGAAGATTCACTATGGGATCTTTGTCGTCGGCTCTTTCTGAACCCAACTAATTGTCATAAATGCTCAGAAGCCATTCAGGCAAGGCAATTTCCACTACACACCCACACATTTTCGGGCCAAAAAAAGGAACGGAGACTTGAGGACATACATACATAAGTAAATGAATGTATTCACGTGTTATTTTTTCCAGGTGAGATAAGGGAGCATGTTCGGAATTAGGACATTTGCATGATTGTTAGTTATGGACAACATTCTGTATGTACACATGCAAGGACATTAGTGTACATTAGTGTAAGGAATAGAGTAAGTAATAGATTTATTTTAAACAAAAATCCTTTCGAAATATAATATATCTGACTGGTTTGTCGGAACACAGCTTTTTTCCGCGAGGTTCGGTGAGTAACGCTTCGAACGTAGTTTCATGTGAGCACTAGATCCCTGCTTTAGTTTATTTATTTGAATACTCTAAGGAGGATTAGTTCCTTACTGAATACCTGGATATCTATTCCCGTCAAAATATTTTTGTATTTTAAAGCCAGAATAGAATATTGTCAATGCATATAGTCTGGTGCGGATCGGTAAGGTTAAGTTGAGAAACTGGGGAAAGTCACAGCGTCAAGTTATTAAATTGTATATACTAGGCTCATTTTATTGTCCCTTGAAACACTTATGCAAACGGCAGAGGCAGATAGTGCACAGGTCATTATTTATCTGGTCTGTGACACATAGCTCGAGGGCAATCCATGTCGACCAGCCATTTTAGGATGCCTTTGTTAGTTGTGTTGGCCCATTGTATTATCCTCGTAAATCGCCTATTCAATGGCTTCCCACCTTCGGCGTTCGCAGTCTTTAGCAAATCTGAGAACATTCTCCAGAGGCAGAGAGTGTGCAGATTCTTCATTGAAGAAAACCCTACTAAGGTATCTTCGTCTGGGATCCGAGGAGGCCAGCCAGCTGCACAGAAAGTGCAGGGCCGTCTCTTCCTCCTCCTCACATCGGCTGCACATAGCCGAAACCACCATCACAATCTTTTCCATATGGTAGTTTAAGGAGCAGTGTCACGTTAAAAGCCCTACTGGGGTTTTCATGTCCCACTTCTTAAGGGATAACAAAAATGCCACTCTGGCGACCCCAGGTCCTTTCACAGGGATTTCAGCCTGCCGGCAAAAGTTCAGATTACTCCACTTGGCTGCGTGAATCCTTGCAATTTCACCCTTCAGAGTAGACTTGACAGTGGATGGTCGGATTCCAAAAGCTGGTTCTGGCCCCACCATTGTGAATCCAGACTTTCGGTGAGCCAGTCTGTCAGCCTCCTCATTTATTACCAGCGATGTTTGGTGGTCAAAGGCTAGTGTAGGTCCCAGGGCGAAATGTAGATTGGTACCCATGATGGAGCAAACCTGGGAAATGCCTCCTGAACCCTATCTCCACTTCCACGTCGTGAACGCTGGGAGCTCTTTCGTAACGAAAAGCTGCAGACGGAGAAGGATGAAGGCGAGCCTCCGCGCCCAAAAACGGGAGAAATTGTACCAACTGGTTCTCCAGGTTGGCGGTTGGGTAGGGCTGACCACCCTATACGGAAAACAACTTGTTACAAAGCCACAACAGGAGCGTCGGACTGGACGGATTACACAACGACGAACCCGACGACGCGGACGAACATAGAAAGGGAGATATCATACAGTGTAGCAACTATAGAGGTATCACGTTGCTGAGTACCATCTATAAGATATTCTCCGATATCTGGCTTGGCCGGATAGCCCCATACGCCCACAACAACATTGACCCATACCAAAGAGGCTTCACTCCAGGCGTAAAACCGGGATGTCTGGAGTTCCTTATTAAGGCAGGCCTAGACCCCGGCCTAGATACCGGTTGTTGCGCCGTTCATGTTAATGATGATGTTTGAGTGCACCGGCACCCCCATCAGGAATATTTCAGTCGGCCAAGTTTTAGCAGCACCTGATAACCACTTCACACCAACTGGCTTGATATGTCGTTGCTGTTTAGTGGTGATAATGCTGCCTGGCTGTCGGAACAGATTCAAAGCCGTTGTTCCAGACATTCTTATGCTGCCGTAATTTTTGCGAGAGGTTGCACCAGTTTCATAATCGGATTCGCCGAGAACACCCCTGCGCCCGATCCGCCCTCGATAATTGACCCGTTGGTGAAGATTATTAAGTCTGTAATCTGAAAAGACTCATGACCATTTATCGGCCATTCTTCTTTTTTGGTGATTACGACAGTATATGTCTTTTCAAAGACGAACCTGGAAACCATATGGTCGGACGGCATCAAAGCTACCGGATGTTTTTTAAGGAATTTTCAGTTCGACGTATGACCGTATGGTTGGCCGCTTTCAACGCTCCGTCATTGGCTGCTTTCCGTTTCACCTCCAAGTAAATAGGGGGCAGATTTAGGATAACTTCAAGTGCCGCAGTTGGGGTAGTACTCATTGCTCCAATAATACTTAGGCAGCCAAGGCCCAGCAGTTAGCAGCTTTGTGCTGTTAGCAAAGCTTAGTTTCGGCCACCAGACGATGCGTGCATACATCAAAATGGGTTTTATTATGGATGTATACATCGTGCATCCGTTTTGGTGAAAGTCCCCAGGTCTTATCTATCGCATTCCTACAGCACCAGAACTATCTGCAGGATTTCTGATATTGTTCCTAGATATGGTGCTTCCACGTTAACTTCGAGTCGAAATGTACTCCTAAATGTTTGACTGTTTGTGCCGCCTGGATTTCCGCCGCTGCTATGGGGGTAGCGTATAGCTGCCCCATCTGACGTTCCTAGTGAACATAACTAGTCCAGTCTTCCTAGCGTTTGCCGTGAGGACATTGCGGAGGCACCAACTGTGTATTTCATGCTGAGTTGGATTCAAGCGGTCACATACTTTGTCTGCAAAGTTGTCGATAATTATTACGGCTAGATCATCCGCAAATGTTTGAGTGAAGACTTTTTTGTTGTCCAGGAGCCACAGCGAAGAGAGAACCCCTCCCTGTGGGCAAACCCTAAGACATCCTGCCTCAATAGACTTCTGGCCGACCAATATGTAGATTTTCCTCGTCTCTAGCATGTGCAGGATCCAAGTGATTAACAGTAATTTGATTCCAGACTGACTAGGCTAACCCTGACCAATGTGCGAGGCCAGATAAAAGCAGCAGGATTACTCTCAAGGCCATTCGACATCAACAACGGTCTACGACAAGGGGATGCCTTATCATGCGTCCTCTTTAACCTGGCCCTCGAGAAAGTGATCCGTGATGCTGATATAAAAACAAGAGGTACGATCCTATTTAAGTTCACCCAAGAATAGGAGAATACAACTTTGAGACCGTTGACAATTTCTTCTATCTGGGGTTGAAAATCACAACCGATAACAGCTACGATGATGAAATCTGCGCACGGTTGTTGTCAGCCAACAGAGCCTATGTCAGCTTACAAAAACTGTTCCGCTCGAAACGCCTCACCATAGGGTCAAAGCTCTTACTGTACGAGACTATGATCCTGCCAGTCCTCATGTATTCATCGGAAACTTGGGTTCTTGGCAAGAAAAATTTTGAACTCGTGGCCACGTTCGAAAGAAGAATCCTCCGAAGAATTTTTGGCCCCCTACATGATGATGGACGATTCCGTAGCCTACACAATGACGAAATCTATGAGCGATACCATGACCGCCAGGTTGTGAATAAAATCCGGCTCGATAGGTTACGGTGGACGGGTCACTTAATCGTATGAGAAGAGGATGATCCCACCCGGCAAGTCTATAAGGGCAATATCTATGGTAGAAAAAGAAGACGTGGCAGACCCTGCCTAAGATGGAACGATGGCGTAGGCCAGGACGAGAGCTTTTGGAAATATCGAATTGGTCGACCTCGGCGTAAAACCGGGATGTGTGGAGTTCCTTATTAAGGCGGGTCTAGACCGAATACCGGTTGTTGCGCCGTTGATCATAATGATGATGATTCTGGAAAAACTAGCGACATTTGATGGCGCAGAACATCACGCACTGCATGGGGGTAAAATCTAAGAGAAATTGAAGGTCTAAAGCGAACTCCGTGCATCATATTGCTGATATCATTTCTTCTAATATCTTATAGAGAAACCTAGCAAGGTGATACCTCTGTAATTATTGCATTGCGTGATATGAATCCCTCTTCTTATGTATGGGACGGATTTTGCTCCATTGCCAGTCATCGGACGTTTCGCTATCCGAAACCTTGACCATAAGTTGCTGAACCGCTTGGTGTAGTTGGTTCACCCGATATTTTACCAGTTCGGCCGTAGTTCCATCAGGTCCCAACGACTTTGAATTTTTAAGCCAATGTATTACGCGAAGAGTTTCGGGCAAGTTTGGCGGCGGCAGTATTTGTGGTTGGACAGTTCATTAAAATACTCGACCCATCGCCGCGATATAATCATACGGCTGGAAAATAGATTTGCCTTTCTGACAGGATAATCTATAAAGGACCATGGTCCATGTAGCTTCACCCTAATAACTAGTTGGTAAAACTTCCGGGCCTAGTGCTGTTGCTCTCGATGTTTCTCGTGATCGCAGACCTGTTGTTTATCTCAGCTTTCCCTTTCTCTGTCTGTGAAGTCGTTTCTCTGACGGAGTTCGTGATAGGTCTCTACCTACGAGCGTTCTTTGAGATTGCTGTCTTGCCAGTAGCCAGTAGCTAGTCTTTTCCGACTGAAACCAAATGTCTTTTCCGAGATATCAACGATAAAGGTCGTTTTTCCCTTAGGGGTGCTTCGAAGGACTGTTGTTTTTGTCGTCAGTGTTCACTGTCAGCTTGTTATTCTTGCCCAGAATACCATATCATCGAGATAGTGATCCCAGTCCAGTTGGCCCCACCTACATTGTTGATATTCTCAGGACTTGGAGTTGCTCGATTAGAACGTAGTTAATTTGGTTTAAAGTGAACGCGCCTGAAAAGAGCCATGTTTTTAAGGTTTTGTGTGAAACAAAACCTTATTAGAATCGAGACGGTGTCTGTCCGTCTGTCCGTCTGTCTGTCTGTCTGTCTGTCTGTTTGTCTGTCTGTCACACCCGATTTATTCGGAAGCGGCTCGACTGATTGTCACGAAAATTGCTGAGAGTATGTAATCTGGTGTTCCCTTTACATGCAGTAAGTGGCGCCCTCTTGTGTTAAGTTTAAGGGGGGGCTCCCCATACATGTGATTGGAGGGTGCAAATTTTTTTTTCACAGAATGTTACCATGTGAGGTATCAAATGAAAGGTCTCAATTAGTACTTTTCAAAACTGGTACAATATTTGATATTGGGTGAAACATGGAGGAGTGAGCGCTCAAAATATGACCCCCAAAAAGTGTAACAGGTCTTGTTCTCAGAACCTATGCAACCGAAAAATCTGAAAAAAATCACAGTGGCGCATCACTACGAAATCTAGGCCTCAAAATATATCCGGTTCCGACATCTGCACAAATAAAGCTAATAATAGTATATTTCCACATTTTAGAAATTTACCTGGCACCCCCCTTATGTTCATCCCAGAAGTACAAAATGGCATGCGTGTAATGAAGAACATGGTGCACAATTTAGTCAAGTTTGAAGAAAATCCAATTATTATTAACAAAGTTACAGGGGGTGAAACTTCACAATTTTTTGTGAATTTCGTGCACTCTACAACCTGCATGACGTCATCATCACATATCAATTCGTCAATACCACAACGAAATGAGTTCTTATGAATTGGGTCCCAGAGAATTATTTTGTTTTAGTTTTTTTAGTTATTTGCCAGCCAGATATGTGTGCATGTAGGTATATAATATATGCGTGCTAATGAACTTTGCGGGCAGTGCCTAATTCAAATAGATATAAGAAGTAAATCGGAAATATGGGTACGATCAATTTATATACGTGGATATATGTGTACAGTATTCGGAAATAGGCACTTTGTTTGTTTAGAGTGAGCGTAATATCTAGGACTGTAATATGTACGTATGTCTCGTAGTTTGGAAAAATATGAAGGATTATGTTGGATTTGTAGCTATATACGGATAGAAAAATGCGCGTTGAAATTTCTTACAGAAGATGAACACAAAACCTTTATATCCGAAGCGCGAGCTTCCGGTATTCCGACTTGTTTATAGACTCTTTCCGTGCAAACTAGGGTCTTCAAGCGGCCATTCCGTCTGGTACTACTTGCTATGGGAGTTAACGTATTGCGTGAACACTGGCTCGCATATCGTTTGTACGTTTTCGTTGCAGAGTCTGTCATTATATTGTCAGTTCTGACGCACCTTTCATTATTTAAAATAATTAAGATTTGTCTTTTCTTTTCGCTCATCCTCCCCTCCTAGACACTCATAAAGGGAACAATAGCTCCTGAAAATTCGGCATTTGCAAGGTTATTAAATATTAGTAGCGAAAAGAAAAGGGAACCCTTAATTATTTCAAATAATTTAATCGCTAGAAACACTGGTATATTACGCTAGATTACACTCCTGTCATTGCTCCGCAGTATGCAGTTTTCAGCCTTATCCAACCCTAAACCTGAAGGGACAATTGGTTTAATTTGTTTTGATTTCAGTTACGGGAAACTTGCCTTCATTCTTCTCCGTCTGCAGTTTTTCATTAAGAAAGATCCTCCAATGAGGAGGCAGATTTTATTGGAAGAGCAGATGGTGTTGGATCCGCAATAATTTTATGCTCCATTGTAAGCACCAATTCAGCATGGGAACCTATACTCAGGCCGGGAATCTGTCATTGACCGCGGAAATAACTATTAGTTTCTATTAAAGCAAAAATTTAACCTGCTACTATCAATAAATGAACACAGAGGAACACCTTCTTCTACGAGGTCAAACATTATTTCCTGTGTCACGAAAATCTTTGCTCTGAAAATTGGGATAGATGAGTCCTCAATTCTGATATTGCTTTTTTTCAAAATATTATAGAATTTTTATTCCACTCTTCATGGGCTTTGGCATATAAACCAACAAATAACCTGCGAAGAATTTACTACTTTCATTCAAGTTTAAAGCGTACTATATGTTTCTTAAATGCTTTTTCAGAATAATGAATCTACTTTAATGTTGTAAATTTTTTCTAAAAATTACTGTTATACACAGCAGGGAGCCCAACATATGTGAAATGTAACGCGGCAATTGGATTAACTACCCACTTGCGGATGGAAATCTCGGTCGAGTTTCAACCAAAAAGGCAAAATACTCATTTCACCTAGTTCGTTCTCAACCATTATGCATTGTTTAAGTGTATATTTCAAGATAGGTTTCATAGTGGAAACAACTGACTCCACACTTTTTTAAAATCGGAACTGCTAGCGGAAAATCATATTGGAGAAGGAACTTCAGCCTCACCGCCTGTCAGCGGAAGAAATTTCTTTTCGAAAAAATACCCTTTTGCACCTTTTACGCCTTTCTGGAAAATGCGCTAAATATGTGAATATCTACTGACAGTTCGCTATATCAAATATTCCACTGACCTAGAGACAAATAATGGAATTATTGTAGGATCGAGAAGCTGGAGGTGGATGTAAGTTGATGCCCTAGAAATGCAAGCGGAAAAGGAGTATCGTTCACTTCTACATACTTGAAATCTGTGACTTTTACTATTCGTCCTTTCTATACTATGAAATAACAGTCGAATAGGTGGAGGGAAAATTCCCGCCGTAAATTTCCGACACTTAATTTTTTGCATCGCTGCCTTTCCTGCCTGAAAATAAATACATTCTCCTTTAGAGGCAAAGATAAATACCTTCTTGGAAGGCCGTTCAAGGTTTCGTAAACCATTTCCTCATTTCACGGGAATCTTTTAATTATACGGTAATGGGCCCTTGCGACGACAAACCCAAGGCCGGGGATGCAAGAACAAGAAAGGGGGTTTCACAAACCTGAGCTTCTGGTAACCCACTTCTATTTATTACTGTAAACAATCCCGAAAGGCGGTTATTAGCTCAATGAGTAAGTAGCTTCCTGTTTAACATATGCTTTACGCCTCAAAGCACATGCGGGTTAAATTTACTTGAAGAGTAGAAATGGTAGATTTTGGATCCCGTGGCAGCAGCTCAGGTTCCCAATTTCTTTTCAGAAGTGAGGAAAATTATAATTTCAACCATGTGAAAATTCAACTCACCGACTGAATAATTTTTGCAGTGTGATGATAAATTTACTCAGATTCTCCCTGCTTTCATTTGCTTCGAGCAATTTAGGCAGTTCAGGGAAGTATTTATAGAATTTCCTGGGGATACAAATTACCCTGAGTACTGTAAAATATTTGTGATATTGATGTTGGGGTCTATGTAACCTCCTTTTTCTTTAGGTTTCTTTAGGCATCTGTTCACTTATAGGCAGCCGGCACGTTCATGGTTATATCGTGAGTTTGATGATATGGGAGAAGTGAGAATCTAAAGTACATCACAGTTCATGCACACAAAATGGTCACTTACGAAAAGTGGTTGTATCTAGAGTCAGGTAGATGGTGTATGTAATATTACAATAGTCATATTACCTTTTTTTTATGGATGGAGGTGGAAATCTTAGAAAGACGCTGCTGCGCCAGGTTGCTGCAGTGTGTGGGATTCGCACCCACTAAAACCACCTCCACTCTTCCGCCCCTCCCCGCGGGACCACCGTGAAGTACTACTTCGCGGGGGAGGCTCTGGTTCGCTATACCAGCTCGTCCGTGTCACGTCTCCGTCGTTCCGCCTTCCGAGCTCGATCCAACTCCTGGAGTTTTGTCTGCACTACGGCTACTGCCTCATTTACCGCCATCCAGTTTTCCTCCGACTTCAGCATCTCTTCCACCAGGTTCGAGGGCTCGATGTCCGCCCCTAAGATGCTGTTCAACCTCACCTCCTTTTCTGCTGCAGAAATCCGGGACAATGGAACATAACGTGCTCCGGGTCCTCGGGTGTAGCACCGCATTCAGGACAGTTGGGAGACTCGTCCAACTCGAAGCGATGCAAGTACTTCCTATAGCCACCGTGTCCCGTAAGGAACTGTGTCAGGTGCTAATTCAACTCTCCGTGCTTTCGGTTGACCCATTTCTCGATACACGGGATCAATGTATTGGTCCACCGGCCCTTGTCGGAGTTATCCCATCGTTGTTGCCACTTGTCACACAACTCTCTCCTGATGGCTTTTCGGAAAGCCGCATTCACCTCGGCTGGATTTGCCTTCCGTGGTTGAACGCTCCCGCCCAGACAGGGGCCGCGTATAGCAGGATCGACCTCACCACTCCCGCGATGAGTAGCCTGCGACTATACTTCGGCCCTCCCACGTTTGGCATCATCTTTGCAAGGGATGAGCTGGCATTTGCTGCCTTCTCTCGCGCATAATCCAAGTGTCCTTTGAAACTCAGCTTGGCATCGATCATCACCCCGAGGTATTTGACAACCGATTTTGAGACGACCTCACGATTACCAACCCGCATGGTAACCGTGTTGTTCTTCCTACGGTTGACCGCCTCCGTCTTTTCGTCCGCCAGGTCCAGCTTGGCCATTCGTAACCATGACTTGATGGTTGCATAAAGCTCCACGTCCTCGGGATGCTTTGCAATTGCAACTACCACCAGGTCGTCCGCAAAACCAATCAGCGTTGTCTCCTCCGCACGCGAAGGCCAAGCACTCCATCGTACATTATGTTCCACAGCAGCGGTCCCAATACAGAACCTTGAGGCACACCTGCTGTCACAATATACTCCTTCGGCCCGTCGTCTGTCTCGTACCAGAGAAGTCTGTCCGGAAAGTACCTCTCAATGAGGCGAGCCAAGTAGCTAGGAACACCCAGTTTGGCCAAAGCGCCCTTAATCCAGCCCCAGTTGGCTGAGTTAAAAGCATTTTTGACGTCCAGCGTCACCAGAGCACAGCATTTGCCCATGGCCATTGCATTTCGAGCCAATTCCACCGTAGAACGGGCTCGCCGAAACCCATATTGCCGCTCTGAAAGAGCACCCGCAAGTTCGATGAACGGAAGCAGCCTGTTGTATATCACCCTCTCCAACATCTTCCCCATGGTGTCTAAGAGACAAATAGGGCGATATGAAGAGGGCACGCCGGGTGGTTTTCGGGGTCTCGGTAGCAACACCAGCTTCTGCCTTTTCCACTGGGCGGGAAACACTCCTTCCGCCATGCACGATTCGAATGTGCTTGCGAACCACCTTGGTCTGGCCTTGACCGCCACCTTCAGAGCCCTGTTCGGAATTCCGTCCAATCCCGGAGCCTTGCTGTCTCCAATACGTCTGCAGATTTCCCAAAGTTCCTCTTCGGTAACATTAGGGATCGAGAAGACGTCCTGCTGAGCTGCCAGTTGGGGTTCTCTTTCGTTCTGCTCCTGCTGCGGGAAAAGAATTGTAATTATTTGCAACAAGAGGAGTTCTTCATTACAACTTGGTAGGCTGTACCACACGGATTCGTATTAGCCTCCATGCAGAGCTTCTGGTAGCATTCCCGCTTGCTTCTCCGAATGGCCTTCTTAAGGTTGCTTCGCAGATCCCTGTATTCCTCCTCATGCTCCTGGTGCTCCGGCCTTCCTCTTGTCTGTAGCGTCGCATGCTTCGGTTACAAGTTGAGGCAGCTATGTGACCCTTTCCACCGCTGTTCCATCCGGATCATGGGCTCCCTCCAATGCGGCCAGGAATGTCTTCTCGTCGAAAACTCCGATAGACCAGCCAACCGCCTTAGCCTTTCCACCTCCAGAGCGTCGTTAACTGCTTCCCCGGTTCCCAATGCGGAGGAAGATGGTCTGGTGGTCACTGTGGGTGTAGTGCTCACTCACTTGCCAAGCCATCTCCCTCACCAGTGAAGTGGTAACAAATGTCAGGTCAACGATCGAACCCGACCCTCTTCCTCGAAAGGTGGGCACGCATCCAACGTTGGCCAGCACGATGTCCAGCTCCGCAAATGATTCTAACAGAATTTGACCTCTGGTGTTCGTCGATCCGCTTCCCCACTCCAGGGCCCATGCGTTGAAATCGCCCGCAATGATTTTAGGGCTGCGGTTTCTAGCGTCCAACACCAGACTGTCTAACATTTCCTCATATTGTGCTAAGGTTGCACTAGGAGGAGCGTAGCAGCTGTAAATATGGACACCGTTGACCTTCGTCCTTATAAAACCGGCTGCCGGGGGGCCATGACTTCCTGAATGGCCTGTATTCCGCACGCCCAGATTGTGGCGCTGCCAGACGCATCCACCGCCCAAGTCGCACCGCCGTGGTTTCTGTACGGCTCGCAAATAACCGCGACTTCGACATTCGACTCTCGCATGGTTTGCGAGAGCAGGTCCTGAGCTGCCTCACAGTGATTGAGATTGATTTGTATCAATCTCATTTGCCTGTGCGGTTCAGCTCCCTCCTATATACCGGATATCTGCTGCTTCCCGCAACATGCCGGTCGTCCACGCCCTCTTTCCCACTACATAGCATACACCGTGGATCTCCGGTGCAATCCTTGATGAGGTGGAACTCTTCTCCACACTTTCTGCAACTCCTCGACCTATCATGCTGGCTAGTGCATGCCAGTGATATTACCTTAAAGTGCAATATCATGTTATCATCAACGAGCGCGACCAAGACTTCACCAAACATTACAACATCATCAAGCATCATCGCATTCCCTATCATTACCGCATTACCTGCATTACCCCAACACCTATCTTTAACGCAATACCGTGCATTACAAAAACAAGTCGGGAAACCGGAAGCTTGACGTTGTAGGTATAAAAGGTTTTGTCTTTCCCGAAGTGAGGAGCGATAAGTGCATCAGAACTCCTGTGGTTCTTAATAGTCAACCTCATACGCTTCACACTCGGAGGTTCTTCTATTATTAGCAAATATGGAGAACTTAACCAACATCAGATACAAGCAAGTTGGAATACCGGAAGCCGGGCGCTTCGGATATAAAGGCTTTCTGTTTATCTTATTTGAGAATACAAGATATCCCTTTTGCTAGACCCCAAGATTCACATATGTACATACAAATCAACGACATGAATACTGTGTTCATCATCATCAACGGCGCAACAACTGGTATCCGGTCTAGGCCTGCCTTAATAAGAAACGCCAGACATCCCGGTTTTGAGCCGAGGTCCCCTAATTCGATAATCCTAAAAGCTGTCTGGCGTTCTGACCTACGCCATCGCTTCATTTCAAGCAGGGTCTGCCTTGTCTTATTTTCCTACCATAAATATTGTCCTTATAGACTTTCCGGGCCGGATCGTCCTCATCCATACGGATTATTATTAATCTATTGAGCCGGATTTTATCCACAACCGGACGGTCATGGTATTGCTCATAGATTTCGTGGTTATGTAGGCTACGGAATCGTCCATCCTCATGTAGAGGGCCAAAAATTCTTCGGAGGATTCTTCTCTCGAATGCGGCAAAGAGTTCGCAATTTTTCTTGCTAAGAACTTAAGTCTCTGAGGAATACATGAGGACTGGTAAGATTATTGTCTTATACAGAAATAGTTTTGACCCTATGGTGAGACGTTTCGAGCGGAACAGGCTCTGTTGGCTGCCAACAACCGTGCGCGGATTTCATCGTCGTAACTGTTATCTGTTGTGGTTTTCAACCCTAGATAGGAGAAATTATCAACGGTCTAAAAGTTGACGTTGCCACTGTGGCGCGGCAGGATTCGCGGAATTCGAAATTTATTTCGAATGTTGCGAATGCGAACAAATAGATGGCGGGGAACTTTCCACTTTGTAGAGCTCGCCACGGGAGTGGAGGACTAGCGGAGATAGTATGCTATGAGTTGGGGGTAGGAAGAAACACATGAAGGCAAATCGTTCTCTTCTGCCTCCAGCCTGGAACAACGACGGATCTCTCGCGCTGTTAAAAGTGTCTCTATTATTTCTTTTCGTAAATTAAGTTTGATTGTTTAAATAAAAGTTCAATTCATAACGACGTCATTTGAAATTTATGATTAATCCGTGCTTTGGTCTCATCGTGTTTTTCCTTTCAAATAGATTGGAATTACACTTGGAAATCGTTAAGCAGTCTAGTGCAAATAGCACATATTGGTGATCCCGGAGCACGCACCATAATTGCGTGAAGAACCGCAGCCGCAGTCGTTTCCACCGTCGCGACAGCGGTCGAGGCCGCCCCCGTCACTGCAGCCCTGCTGTCGCCGTCGCCGCCACCACTGCTGCCACAGACGCCGCAGCCAGGTCGCTGTCACAGACGCAGCAGCTGACACCGCTGCCCCCACAGACGCAGCGGCTGCCACCGCTGTCGCTACGGGCGCCTCAGCCACCACCGCAGCCCCAGACGCCACCACCGCAGCGCCAGACGCCATCAACGTAGCCCCAGACACCATCATTGCCGCAGCCACCGGAATCGTCTCCACCGCCGTCAAGACCACCGCAGCTGACTATCACCAGCGTCACCGTCGTAGCCACCGCTATCAGGCAGAAGCCGAAGACTCCGCCACCATCGCTGCAGCAGACGCCTTCCCGTCGGCGCACCAAAGACGCCACAGCCGTCGTCACCATCGCCGCCGCAGCAGCGAATCATTATTGTAATTTATTTTTAATTTATTTTAGTTGAATTTATTTTCTTTTGACAAATCAATAGGAGACGGTGCAGAGGTCTTTAGAGTCCTTGTCACCGTTGGTTGTCCGCTCTCTGGGCGAAGTTCTGGAAGTGATTTCGGTCTGCGCTTAAAAGCGTCCTCTTCGGTGGTGATTTCTTGTGCGTGCGTGCATTTGTGGGTTCGGCCTGCCGCGTCAACTAGAACAGTTTCACCGCGTCTTCGTTTAACACTCTCGTCGAAAAGAAGTTTTCGCTTTGTTAGTCAAGATGTCGATCGATAACAAAGACGCGGCAGGCCCATCGGAACCGCAAGTGACCGCCCTCGTCGTACGTGTTCCTCTATTTTGGCGGCGGAACCCGGAGCTGTGGTTCATACATTTGGAAGCGCAGTTCCAAATGTCCGGAATCACATCGGACGCGACCCGCTTCAACTATGCGGTAGTCGGCCTGGATGAAGAGTCGATTCTTCTGGTGTCCAATGTAGTGATGTCGACATCATACACACAGCTCAAGAGCGAGTTGATCTGGCGTCTGTCGGCAAGCGAGTCGGCAAAATTAGACCACTTGCTGGCGGGTTTAATGTTGGGTGATCGAGCTCCTAGCCAATTGCTTCGCGAAATGAGGCAATTGGGTGGGAGCAAGATCGGCGATGACCCGATCAAGTCGCTCTGGCTGCGACGACTCCCGGAGGGCACCCAGGCGGCCAACCATGGCGGCCGTTCAACCACCGTTGGATGAGGTGAGCGGCTTGAGGCGCGAGATAGGCGCTTTAACAGCCAGTGTGGCAGAGATGCGGGCGACGTTGGACGCTCAGCGTTCAGGTGCTGCCACTCGAAAAGGTCGTTCGGGTAGCAGGTCGTCAGAACAGTTCACGGACCGAGGGATTTGCTGGTACCACCGCAGATTTGTTGATAAATACCGTGTAAATTCGCGCCTACCGCAAAAAACTAGGTCTGCGAGGTGTCTTGGCGACGGCCACCCAGAGCGCAGCGCCACGTCGCCTAACAATTTACGACCCTCTCAGCAGGCGCAACTACCTCATCGATACTGGAGCGGAGGTTTCGGTTCTTCCCGTACCTCGGCAACATCAACTTTTTCCACAACCGCTCAACCGCCGGCAAATTTCTCCCGCATAAACACATACGCGTATGGGCAGGTGGACGTGAGTCTTGGCTTGCGTAGGACGTTTTCGTGGCGTTTCATCGTGGCTCGTGGCATTCGAAATTTATTTCGAACTACTTTTTCTTGCCTTCATTGATGTGCAGCCCGAGATCTCGCGCGCCTGCTCAATCTAGATGAAGGCAGTTTGTACGTCTCGGGTCGTTCTTTCCTTGATGTCGATATTGTCAACATATGCCAGTAGTTGGGTGGGCTTAAAGAGGATCGTACCTCTTGCATTTACCTCAGCATTACGTTTCGGAGAAAACGGGTGCTACATACAGACAGATATTGAATTGATTTTAGTAAGATTTTGTTTCATACACAGCTTTAAAAATGGGCAAAAATGCTAAATCATCGGATTCTTGTGGGTGATACATCGTTCGAACGTTGAGTCCACCCACATTCAGGAAAGGCAAAAATTTTCACACTACGACGTCGGGAACGCTATATGTCGAGAAAAACCAACCACCGGAAAGCCTTGCCGAAATTGAGAAAAATTTCCACGACTCTTAGGTCGTAAAAATTTGTAAAAATGGCCAGAAATCGAAAATCGGGGCAATCCTGCCGGTGATACCTCGTTCGAACGGAAAGGCCGGCCAGATTTAGGAAAAGGAATAATTTTCACGAAATGACGTCGAGAATGCGAATTATCCCGGAACGTCAACAGCGGGAAGGCCTGATTAAAATCGAGGAAAAATGAAAAGTTCCACGACCACGAAAATTGCAAAAATGTCCAATAATGCGAAATTGTCTGATTGCTGCCAGTGAAACCTCGTTCGAACTGGGAGGCCACCCAGATTCAGGGAAGATAATGACTTTCACATAAATCGAAAGCCGGAGGGCTTGGCCGACATCCTGGAAAACTGCTAATTTCCACGAACCCCGGGTCGTAAAAATTTTGCATAAATGCAAAATCGTCGAATTCCCAGTGGGCAAGCCGTCAAGATTCAGGAGCTACCGCGGAAAGTCAACAGCCAGGAAGCCTGGCCAAAATCGATGAAAATAGAAAATTACCCTGACGTAAAATTTTGCAGAAATGAGCAAAAAGTCAAAATCGTCAGATTGTTGCGGCGATACTTGTTCGAACGGGCGACCACCCGTAATCGTGAGATCGACGGCTGAAAGGTGTGGCCGGACTTGAGGAAAATTGCAAATTTCCACGACTTCTGAGTCGGCCACATTCAGGAAATGAAAACATTTTTACACTACGGTGACGAGAACGCGATATAATACGGAAAATTTAAGGCTAGGGGAAATTTGGAAGTTTCCGCTGAACCCCGGGTCGAAAAAATGTTCAAAGGCGGACGAACATGTGAATTCAACGGATTTCTGTAGACGATTTCTTGTTCAAACGGATCCACCTCTAAACTGGTGATCGTAAGTTAACCTCCTTCTGTTAGAATTCGAAACACTGACCGAGGTACCACTGCTTGAAGTTTTTTACCAACCGACACATAGCCTGGTGATGACGAGCTAAGCACCTTTTTCTAGAATTGTCAGTATTAAGGGAGATATCGGAGGATAAAGTTTTCCGAAAGAGTTTTGAATTTTTTTTTAATCTTTCCCCACTAAGGCGACCCCACTACCTATATATCATTATCCAGTCGATACTATGCGAAATTCCGGGAAGTTCAACGTAGTATGCACCGTGCTGAAAGGGAATTTGTCATTGCGATGGTCATGGAAGTGGATATATGTACCACATCACAAAAAAAGGCATGTGAGCGTAAACCTTTCGATGAAGCAAGTTAACGTTCCACTTCTCATCCACGATGACGAACAGCTGAAGAGGTGGAGAGAACACTTCACCACGGTCCTTAACCCCATCACATCGGGAGAAGTTCCACCTCTTGTTGATGAAATGATAAGTCACCGTAACATTTATGAATACACTCGAACCAAGTAAAGCCGCGGATAATGCCTAAAATAATTTCTGAATGCATCAAACAACGTCTCGAAAGCTTGATCGACAGAGATCACGCTGGTTTCCCCTCGGGGTATTCGAACATTGACCAAATCAACAATCTATGAACCATTTTGGAAAACTTTGCACACGCTTCACTTGCTTTTCATCGATATCGAGAAAGGTTTCGACAACAGGAACAGGAAGTTTATCTGGCGTGCACTATGCAGAAGGGCAATCATGAGAAACTATTAGTTGCTTTGAGAGCGACATACGATGATGTACCTTAGAGGAATTTGAAATTATATTGGAAAATTATTGCCTCTCTCATTCAAAGGCAAAGCATTCGTCAACACGATTTGGATGACATTGTACTGTTTGGGTACAAACGATGTTAGTCAAATTGTAATATTTGGGGTGAAACGAATTCTTTCTGGCCGCTTTTGGAATAAAGAAAACTTTTGCCAGCATTCATGTCCTTGTTATGCACTCCAAGACCCTAAGATGATTTCTAGACCCCCCGAAGTAGTGCAAGGGAAGTCACATCCTCCTCGGGTGATTTCAGTGGTTTCCAGATTCCTAGTGTACATTTTTCTCTCCTCTCCTTTATTCCTTCTTTGGTCTATTATGGGGGTGTCAAGCAGAATTTTGTTATCTTCAATTGCAAGGAAATTAGTTCTGGAAGCAGATGCGCTCTCATAGTTAGCAAGTCCGCCTTCCTCTTCAAACGTATTCTTGTATCGCTTGGATGGCTCTACGGTTTGTTCAATCTTTTCACACATCATTAGTGCATTTGTGTACCTTGGCCAGTCGCCGCTTTGTTGGTGGTTTGCCTGGTTGAAGAGAATTTAGGCCTACGTTCTCATTCAGATTACGTTCCTGTTCAGCCAGGGTGCTTCCGTTTATGATGTGGTATTTCTAGCCGGTCACCTGCCCTCGTATGCTTCAATGATGGCTCTGTGAGACCTTCTGCCAGTATTTTCAGTTTCAGTTTGTTTCTTATATCAATGCGCACCTCTAAATGAGCCACGTTATTGTCAAATGCCCTTATATAGAAGTCGCAATTCGTACTCCTGGGATGCCTTACTATTCTTTTGACTTCAAAGTTGCCTTCAATATCGAGCCCTATTATTCTGCGATCTAACATAGTGGATTCATCCAACAACCTCACTTTCTTGACTAGCCATTCATAAGGGTTTCCCCTTGGATTATGTCTGGTATCTTTTTCCTGGCGCTGGTCATGAATATTGGCGTGATTCCTTTCTTATATATTTTTCGCTTATTTCTAATATGATAAATTGAAGATACTCACCTGTTCGATTCGTGTCGTTGCTTCTCCAGATCTCACTATTGCCGTTGGTATCGCAGAACTTCGCTTATTGCGACGGGATCCTGGTGCCATCTCCTGGAAAGTAGCCTGATATCATGACTGCCTTCTCCCCCAATGTTCAATAAAACTTGGGCCGGTCTCTAGTCAGGAACTGTGAAATGTATGTATTTTGAATTGAGTTTAAAAATGATGCAAGCTCTTGTTTTTTGAAAAGGAATCCCAAATTATGCATACTTCCTCCTTGTAGACTGCCAATCTTTCCCAGATTCACCCAGGGTTTTCAAGCCAGGACTATTTTAATGTCGTCCTGGAACTATTTAGCCTATCTTTGCGCTGGGCATTGGCTTCATTAATGATTGCTCAATGTCGGAGTATCGTCCGGTCCCTCCGAGATGGCTCTCAATATCCACCTTGATTGTCCTCCCTCTCAGTAGGCAGCAGGTTGATAAAGCAGTTCGGCATATAATTTCGTGTAGGGATGGTTCATCTAACTTGATCGTGTGAAGTTTGCCTTTGCGGTTTTTGGAAGGCATTGGTATATAATTTTCAGAAAATCTTGACAGTTCTGCTCCCTTCCAGCCTGGCAACTTTTCCAAAAGTGGAATGATTGTCACATGCAACAATGTATTTGACTGGTCGCTGCATCCATCGTGGAAAAGTTCCGAGAGAGACATCTTCGGTGGTATGGCCGCTTCTTGACGAGAACTCTTTTGCTAAGATTGGCTTCAATATCGAAATGAATGTCTAATAATTATGACGAATGGGAAGTAATAAGGTCATTTGAGTTGACTAGTACATACTACGAGGGTAAACTGACAATACATTCCAGGAGATTGACGAATTTAACCGTGCTAGCTTGTCGTCACCTAAGATATATTGGAGTTAGCCAATATACATACGATATTATTTAAAAGCTTTTTACAATCACATTTCAAAGGAAAAGCGAAGCACAGAATCTGGGTTATTTGTAAATGGAATGGTCCATTTATGTATTTCGACATTATAATAGTCATTCGAGTACCAAGCAGGTGGTAGTAGCTAGAGCTGTATGTGCTACCTGCAAGTAAGCACGTAGGGAGATTTCACTTGGCGGATAATAATGATGGGTGATATGTGAAGGAAGAATATGGCTAACAGTTGACCGTACGTTGGATCGTGGTGATCATGGGGAGCTATCATTTTCCAGATAAAATTTCACCATGAGTTTCCTCTAAGTTCCTCCAAACTCGGGCATGGGAAGAATAGTTGGGCTGAGTCCTCCGGGACCCCATCACAGTTTGGACAATCAGGTGAGGTGTAAAATTTAAATGTATACAGCTACTGATAGTACCCTGCATAGGCGGTGAGAAACAGGATGGGATCATAATTGGTATCCCCATGTTTTCTCTTCAGCCACTATCTAATATTAGGGCTCAAACTGTATATCCAACGACCGACCACCATCACTATTGCCATCCAATTTTAGATCTCGCCCTTTCCGCTTTTCTTCGCTTCCGATGAAAGGGAGATTGATTTGATGTTATATATGTCGTAATCTCATCTGTCTCTCAATTCTAATGGGAGCCAAATTTTTTTCCGGGGCTTGGTGATGAAGACAGTTTTCATTTTTTCAGCCCAGCTTTAGCCAACCAAGCTTTAACAGCTCCGTATGAGTACAACTCAACATCTTCAATGTGCTTTGATATCACAACTAGTGCGATGTCGTTGGCAAAGTCTATTATCATGGTCTCTTCCGGAACAGGGTGATTAAAAACAGCGGTATACATGATGTTCTAAGACAGTGGCCCCATTATGGGACTCCCGCGGATACAATTTGCACCTGAGGTCCATCATCGGTGTCATACCAGAATGTCTGTTCTTGCAAGTAGTTACCCATAATGACAGCGAGATAGCTGGTAACACCAAACATCGCCAGTGAATTATGTATACGGCTCCAATTAGCCGAATAGGAATGCAAATTTCACGTCCAGGGTTACTACTACGCAATATTTGCTAGTATTACCTTTTCCATTCCAATTGCATTCTAGACCAGTAACCCATTTCTTCTTCTTTTTTATTAGCCTTTGTCACGTTCAAACCAGGGTCGACTCTTCTTGATAGGTTGCGCCATTTTATTTTATCAAAGTCCTGTCGCAAGTTCTTCAAATCACCGTTAAGCATATTAATCCACCGCTGTTTCGACCGTCCTTTTGGTCACTTACCATCGACTTCGATGTTCAAACCAATCTTGGCAAGCGAATTCCCTTTAGCGCGAATTACATGACCATACCATCTAAGACGCCTCTCTCGTAATTTTTCATATCGATGGCGGATTTCCTCATTTCGGATGTGATCAAAACGTATCACGCCACTAGGCCAACACAAAATCTTCGTCTTCATTACGGCAACACGCCGTTCGTTGTCTTTCATAGTCGGCTAATACTCAGAGCCATAGAGAGCGAGAGGACGGATGACATTGAGATAAATTTTAGATTTGAGACGCTCGTTGCTGCAGCGATATCAAAGAACACCAGCTGTGGAACGCCGCTTCTTACAGGTTGCGCTAATGCATGAAGCAACTTCATAACGCAGTTATCCATTTAAATTTCTCAGTTCTGAGCCGGTTATTGTCATTGACAGCGATAGTTTCTGTTTCATGGGGATCGGTCGATGGCTCAGCCGAAGGTTTGCCAACTTTCTTCCGTTTCCATGCTATAGGGCGGTCTAGATTCCACAAAGAGCTGAAATACCCTATTCTGTATTCCAGGCCCGGAGTTTTGTTTCCACTTGTTTTGCCGCTGATCTCCAACAGCTCGTCTGTGATTACCGCCGGAAGTGCCCTCACATTCAGAGATCTTGGAAAGGTGTCAGTGCTCTTCCTTTGCTGCGGGAATAACCTTTGAATGATTTTCAACAACAGAGTAGGGTAAGGCACGTGATCTGGGGAAATAGCTGAACTCTGTATCGTCCCACATTATGCTGTAGGGGCTCCTCAATGGGTTAACATCCGCCTTAGAGCAGAGCTCCTTGAAGCGTTGCCTATGGCTCCCCTGGATGGCCAACTTGAGATGCACCGTTCCACGCGTCGTATTTCTTAAAGATTCGTTGTGGACATGGAAAGCTTTTTCCGTGGAGCCACCGGCCTTAGTACGTTGGTCCAGCCACACTTCAGGGAATATCTACTCACCCAGCGCTTTTGCGGATCAGCCTGATATTCCTCTTGGCTTTGGACAAATAACATTGCGTACCGCGTGGCCATCTCCTTTTTTTGAAAATCACTCTGTGGTAATCACTGTGGATGTAATCCTCGCTAACGTACCAGGCCATACAATGCGTCAGTTTTGTCCAAGCTGGATCATTTCAACTCAAACATGAAATCACCTTTCTGGGTCCTTCGAACTTTGTTTACGTTCCTACCTAGAATTTTAGGTCGGGGTCAGTTTTGACTGTTTTAAGTAACTCCGTGTAGGACAGATTGCCCTTGGAGATAACAATGAAGATAACCTATGTGATAGAATCCAAACTGGATTAAGGGTTACTAGTGCCTGGTGCAGGAAGGTGGGACTGCGGATCAACCCAACCAAAACCACTATAGTACCATTCACTAAGAAGCGTAAGCTGGATCACCTGAAAGCCATAACATTACATGATATGGAGGTGAAACGAGAAACAGAAGTCAAATATTTGGGAATCACGCTAGACCAAAAATTACTCTGGAAGACACATGCCGGAAACACTTGTCGGAAAGCCACGAGGGCTCCGATGACTTGCAGATCCATAGCAGGAAAAAAATGGGGTTGCAGCCCGAAGATACTACTTTGGATATATACTGCAATAGTAAGGCCAATGATTACGTATGGAGCGGTAATCTGGGCAGAAAGAACCCAACTCAACACACAAGCCAGGGAATTACATAAGCTCCAAAGGCTGGCTTGCCTGTGTATCAGTGGGGCAATGAGGACATGCCCAACGACATCCCTGGAGGTCCTTCTGGGATTAACCCCTCTCCATCTGCACATACAGATGCAGGCAAGGAGATCAATATTCAGGATCGAAGGAAGATTACTGATACCGAGGGACAACATGACAACGAGGTTTCACTTCGATAAGAAGTTTGAAACACGTTGGAGTAACAAGGCAAACTGGGAGAGCGTGGCTGCGACATGCGGCTTAAACCAGCAACTGATTACTTGGTACACTGACGGATCCCTCACAGCAGAGGGAACGGGTGCCGGTGTCATTGGTCCAAGGAAAATGTACTTTGAGCCCATGGGCAGGTACACTGGCATATTCTAGGCGGAAATTTACGCCATAGACAAATGTGCCTCCTTTAATCTGCAAAGGAACTACAGGGGGCAGAACATAGCTATTCTCACCGATAGCCAAGCAGCGATCAAGGCACTTAGGTCCAACCAGGTGAACTCTAAACTGGTATGGGAATGCCTTGAGAGACTAAATACACTCGGCTCGTCTAACAAGGTCTGGATACTTTGGGTTCCAGGCCATGCTGGGTTGGAAGGCAATGAGGCAGCGGATGAACTAGCCAAGAAGGGAGCAGGGATGCCTTTGCACGGGCCAGAACCCTTCTGTCGAATCGGAAACGGTTTCATGGCTATGAATCTAAGAAACGAAGAGAAACGGTTGAGGGAACTATATTGGGCGGGTCCACCAGGGATGGAGCAGTCCAGGGTGCTTATTGGGTGATACCAACTCATGCTTACAAAGGATTGCTTAAACCTCACCAAAAAGAACCTCCGAATCATAGTGGGAATTCTCACTGGTCATTGTCGGCTGAACTATCACCTAGGGAAGCTAGGGATATCTACGGACACTGCCTGCAGGTTTTGTGAATTGAAGGACGAAACCCCTATGCGCGTCCTGGGACAGTGTCCGGCACTTGTGCAAAGTAGGTCGATACATCTGGGAGAACACTTAATACCAGATGCAAAGCTGAAACTTCTGGAAGTGGGGAACATACTAAAGTTCCTAACGGTTACAGGCCTGCTTGAGATATTATGATCAACAGGTACTCTATAACCAGTAAAAGGGGCACAATAGTTCTTCAAGGACGCGGTGCGACTTTCCCTTAACAGAATAATAATAATAAGAATGGTTTCTAGGCAAACTTCCACCAAGTAGCATTAGATGTAGATGGCCGAGTGCAATCGAGAGATATTGGCGGCCGGAAGCTCGCTTTCCCATTCGTAAAAAACGCCGGTTTAGGGTTCCGAGTTTTCTTTCTCTCGTCTTCCGAGATGGTTTTATGCTCTGGACATCTCCCTTTGGTCTTCGCTTCAGGTACATACGCTTTACTCGGAAACGACTGAACCTATTGTCGTGAAATTTGGTGAGACTATGTGGTCGCTGAATGTTGCCACGTGGGGTATCAAATGAAAGTACTTTGGGAAACTGATCTTATTGATAATATTGTCTCATTCACAGAACCTATCCCATCGAAAAGTCTGAAAAAAATCACAGTGGTGCAACTATACGAAATCTAGGCCCAAAAATACATCCCATGCCAATACCTTCTCAAACTTCAGTATCCATGATAATATAAGGCACACTTCTGGAAAGTTTGAAGGCAATCCAACTATTAATAACAAAGTTATATAAGGTCAAAGTTTTAAATTTCACGTAAATTTATTGTACTCCAAAATGCGTATGACGTCATTATGATTTAAAATGAGCTCCTACGATCGTGGGGAGCATTTTAGTTTTCCATTTTGGAGTTACTGGTATATCAGCATCAATTACTCGAGACAGACATATGCATATGCATATGTTAATGGATCTCTCATGCGCCATGGAGTAAAGTGGAAATATTCAGATACGTGCGATCACATAATACTGTACATAATACCTCCTGGAGTCTAGTAATACAGGGTGCGGCAGCATAACTTCCTTTCTTCAAAACTCAATAAAAACTATTGTATGCATCGGAAAATATTTATTTATTTTTTATAATGTAGGTACATGTCTAAAGTTTTTATTTACATTGTTTTGAAGATCAAATCTGTTAAGTGACGTCCCCCATTCTCCATATATTGCGTAAACCAATTTCTGGCGTTTGTCATGACTCTTGTTAGCATAGCAGGTGTTATGTTGGCAATTTCTTCTTGGATCTTGGTCTTCAAATCTTGTAGGGTTCTTGGACGGTTCACATAAACACGGGATTTCAAATAACCTCATAGAAAAAAATCACAAGGAGACAGATCGGGAGAGCGTGCCGGCCATTTCAAATCGCCTCTAATTGAGATAAGGCGCTCTGGAAAGTGTTCCCTCAAAACAGCCATCGATGCTCTTGAAGTGTGTGCTGTTGCACCGTCTTGTTGGAACCAAGTGTCCCCCAAATCCAAATTTTTTAGCCGTGGGAAAAAAAAAACTGTAGCATGTTTACATACCGGTTCGAATTCACTGTCACTGTAACCTCATTTTCCTCAAAAAACCAGGGACAAATAATTCCAGCTGAGGAAATTGCACACCACACTGTGACTTTGGGTGAATGCAAAGGCTTTTGATGCAATTCTCGAGGGTTGGTGTCAGCCCAGTAGCGCATGTTTTGTTTGTTAACCGACCCACACAAATGAAAATGGGCTTCATCGCTAAAAAAAACAATAGCACCCTCGGGAACGACATCAAGAAGAAGCTCACACGCGTTTATTCGAGAATTGAAGTCACGTTCTGAATGTTCCTGCACTATCGCCATCTTATAGGGATGAAAATAGAGATCATCACGAAGAATTCTTCTCACAGAACGATCGGATAGTCCAAGGGCAGATGCGTGTTTGCGCGCAGAACGCCGTGGCGATCGCAACATTGACGCTCTCACTGCTTCAATGTTCCCAGGTGATCTAACGGGCCGAGGGACTCCAGTTCTTCCTTTTGTCGCACCTGCAGTTTCTCTGAATGTAGTGACCCATGCAACAATTGATTTGCGGTCTGGAGCGGGAGCCAACGGGGCTAATTAAAGCGATTCCGAAATGCACGCTGTGTTGCAATAACCGAACATCCGCTTGAAAAGTAAACCTCAACGGCAAAGGCACGCTCCTCACTATTCCAATGCATGATGGCGACTGAACCATGTCGGGACAGAACTTTACAGTATCCCCTCTTGAACGAGACCACTAGCGCTCCGCTATGCCATCAACTAACTGAGTGGCGCACATTTTAAAAAAGGAAGTTATGCTGCCGCACCCTGTATATAGAATGAAGGAATATTTTGAATGTACGAAAAGAAAAGGATGATTAGAAAGTTTCTGACATAAAATAAGCAACAGAATTTGTGTTTACCCGAAACGTCCAGCTTCCGATATTGTGACTTGTTTGCATTTAAATTCCGAGAACTGCCTTCAGATCAAATTGTATATCAGGACTTCGTCGCTGAGGGTTGCAGGCTGCAGAAGTAAATTTAGCTAAGGAAACATTGAAACAGGTCGGGAAACCGGAAGCTGGGCGCTTCAGGTATGAGAGGTTCTGTTTGCTTCTTCTGTGAGTATATTTGGGTGTAGAACTGTCCATCAATATGGAGAGTATTTTGAGGCAGCTTTATGAATTTTTTCAGTTTTTTCGGTTGGGTAGTTTCTGAGAATGGGTCCGTTAAAGAAATCATCACTTTCCACCCCTCCCGCTCCCCGCCTTTCTAATAAATCACAAACGGCTTCGAAAAGTACTGATCGAGACCTTTCATTTGATACCCTACATGACTATATTCGGTGAAAAAATGTTTATACCCCCCTTTTACATGTATGGGAATCCCCCCTAAATCTCAATGTAGAAGGATATCACTCACTACATGTCTGGGGGTCCACAGTTCCACCAAATTTCGTGTCATTCGGTATAGCTGTTGCTGAGAAAAGTGCGTGTGACAGACAGACAGACAGTGACGAAGAACGCTGAGAGGGAGTGATCCATAAATAGATGGCATGAGCGGTGAAAAGGCTCGGGTCAGTGGACTCACAGGTTCATTCCTGCCATCAAGGAGTGGTTGGGGAGACGACACGGTGAGATTAACTATAATCTCACCCAGTTTCTCACGGGACATGGAGGATATCTCCAATACCTTCACAAGTTTAAATTGGAGACTTCACCCGACTGCCCAATTGTGATGGAGTCTCGGAGGACCCAGAGCATGTATTCTTCTACTGTCCGAGATTTGTGGAAGAAAGGAGGAACCTAGAGGAGACTCTAGGAGAGGTGCTGGTACCAGAAAATCTAGTGCCGAAAATGCTAGTACATCAACAGAATTGGGATGCGGTCAACTCCATGATCGCATCTATTCAAGATAAACTGCGGAAGGCAGAGGAAAGGAGAAAAACGCGGTCACGTGCACCGCGTATAAAAGAAATGGGATTAAGCTAGAGTGAGTTGACTCCGCCCCGTGATGTAATACCTTATGGTGGTTCCGCGGGGCAGGGAGGGAGTCGGGGGTGGTTTTAGTGGGTACAAATCCCACACGCTGGTGTGTCCTGACCAGTGTCTTTTGAAGATTTCCACCTCTTCAAAAAAAAAAGAAGGCAGACAGACATTGAACCGATTTTAATAAGGTTTTGTTTTGCAAACAAAACCTGAAAAAGCTTCTCATCAGAAGATGCACAGAAAAATCGTTCATTGTGTCAGAAGTGTAAGGATTTTTAAAATAAATCTATGCCAACATGCCACTCATTCTGATATTGTTTTGATTAAACGTCAATTATTTTACTTTCCATTTGCAAGAATAGTGCAAACAATGAGTATAACTTTTCCCCACATTAAGTTAAGGTCTAAACATTCCCTAAAATATGAATTACTAATTGAAAAACTTAATCGATGCTTGGCGAGTTTGAAAGATTAGAAATGGCGATTCCTTCTCCTAAATTAATCATCTAGTCCTACTTCAATACTCATTTTGGCAGCGAAATGAATTATTTAATTTTAATCTTTAAAGCAGATGAAAAGCAGAAAAGGTTACCAGACTAAATACACTAAAACGAGGAGTCTCGCCCTCCTGCTAACCTGTCGACAATCAAGGCAATCACTTTATGCGAAATCCGAAAGGATTACTAAAATCAGTCAGCCACAAAGACCAACATTGATCTCGAATTTAATCCCCGAGTAATCCTTAATTTTCCATTTGGTTTGACACGGAGTCGACCCTCCGGGATAGTTATTCAACAAAGGTACTTTATTGTTCCTTTTCATTCTAATCATAGCGAACGGGTTGGAGCTCGAATTTTGCAGACAATACGCTTTGACATTAAATTTGTGTTCAACCAGCGCAGAGTGTTTGTGGTTTTACTTCAAATGGCGACTACGGAAAGCAATTCCGAGTTAATTGACTGTAAGTTCAACGAAAATGTGGAAGGATATCGAGTTCTCTGCAAGTAGTGTCATGTTGTTAGGAACACTTGCAAGCGGTTTGTGGATTTTTAACAAATTTTCATGGGGAACTTGTGGTCTGATTAGTGACTGGCGTTGAATATTTCAAAAAGTTTCGGTAATGCGTTCCAGACTTATATGGAAATTAAAGAAACGTTTTCATTTGACTGGTAATTGTGCCAGAAAATGCTAATTTTCGTCCGTTGGACAAGAATTTTTAATTATTATTCTTATGATGAGGGTTCCTGCAAACGATTATCTTTTTCAAGATTTATTTAGCGTAGCGATAGATTCCTAGAGAATTCGGTAAGTTGTCCGAGTCAAATTTGCATAAAAGGTAGCTCAAATGATGCAGCTTTTATTATAATTCAACCACCGAAGTTCGTCAACTTTCTGAGACAATTTGAGCGGTACACCAGACCTCAGCAGCCTATTAACTGACAGTGTCTAAATTAAAGGTCATATACATGTTCATGTTCAGAGGTCACTTAAATTAAGGGGCCATTCTCAGATAACGCCCCGGTTGATCTCTAAGCGTTAAAATACCCTTCATACTCGTATTTGCACAAATAAAGAGATGAAGAGGGGTGCGAAGCCCTAGTGTGGGGGAGGGAAGGAACTGTGTCAATTAAAAAGGAAGTGACAGTTTGACTAGGGTAGCAGGAATATTAAGTAAGGGGAACGCTGATCTCATCTTGAGGGGAAATTTTAACAAGATCCGATAAGGACAACGTCGAAGACTTTCCCATTCAAGTCAAAAACCTACGTAGCGAATATGTAGCGGCGCGTGTTCAAAACCAACAAATCGCTATGCGACGTAGACGAACGCACATGTAATGCAGAAATCTTCACTACTTCACCAGAACAGTTTGAGTTGCACAATTTACAGGAGGCATCCGTTATATATGTTCATGTTCTGGATGTATCCGGATAGCTCAGTGGTTACAGCACAAGTCTGTCGTATGGAAGGTCGCGGTTCAAATTTCACTAGTGGCAGTGGGATATGTATCGTGATTTTCTTTCCCTTCAGACTCTATCCCGTCCATAAGCTGGGTCGGCTCGCCGTGATCGGTTTCGCCATTTGGCTCTATCAAATGCCAGATCTGGATGCAACTTCGAGGCTTTTAAATCCCCATTAATATCAAGCCCCCGTTCTTTTGCCCGGACTTTTGGTCGTTTATCATTGACTTCGAAGTTCAGACCAATCTGGGCAAGTGAATTCTCGTTAGTGCGAATTACGTGTACGTACCATCGAAGATGCTTCTCTCGCAGTTTTTCCACGATATGTGCAACTCCATATCGATTGAGTATATCCTCATTTCGGATGTGATCAAAACGTGTCACACCACTAGTCCAACGTAACATCTTCGTCTCAGAACCATAGAGGGCAACAGGACGGATGACATTGCGGTAAATTTTAGATTTGAGACGTTCGCTGATACTTCGATCACAAAGAACACCAGCTGTGGAACGGCACTTCATCCAGGTTACGTTAATGCGTGAAACAATTTCGTAAGGCAGTTCTCCATTGGCTGATAGCGTTTACCCGAGGTATTTAAAGCGCTCAGTTCTGGGCAGGTCATTGCCACTTACAGTGATTGCGCCCGTTTCATGGGAATCGGTCGTCGAAAATTTAGTTTTATTAAGATTCGATCTGAGACCGTGTTGCATGAGGCGATCATTCCATTTTTGAACAGGTTGCTCGAGATCGTTTTTGCTGTGTATAGAGCGCTGGATGTTGGATGTCTCGTGTGACGGTATCCATAACAAAAGCAAAGAGGAGTGGTGAGAAGGCGCTTCCTTGATGAGTACTAACAGAGACACGAAGCGGTTTTGATACACCCGCCATGTCGGATACCAGTCGACTGAGCTGTGAGTGAGTATCTGAGGCAACTCATAGTGATAATCTCGGGCGAGTGCAATGCCGACCACATTGCCTCCTTTTTCGAATCCTCATGTTAAATATACAGAGAGCAAGTGGGTCTGCTTCAAACAGTTCAGTGCAGAGGTGGAAATAAACTCATGAAAATTGCATGTATCCATCCCCTCCTGAAAATTATTCAAGATCCAATTTTTCAGAAGGGCAGGCGCCCCATTAGTCTCCACCTGAAGATATGGATGTAATACCGGCAGTACGACGGGAGAGTACTGGAGATTTGCAACAGGCTGGGAGATAACAAAGCGCCGGGCCTGGACGGTATTCCAAACAAAACCCATAAGCTGGCTTCTGAGCCCGGAAGCTCGTATCAGTATAGTGAACTACATCATCACTTCAAACTAGAAATCAAATACCTAGGAGTGATCATATTTGCTAGTTCCAACTTCAGCAGCATTAAGGGTCCAATGTCAAGGCCATGGCAAAGTTGATCCCGGCTGTAGCCGGAATGATGTTGATCGACATTTTGGTTGATGAGATGATAGACGTCTCTGACGCAACCAGACCCATGGTTGTCTCGGTTGCAACAACGATAGGAACGGGCGGAAAAGGTTTGATGGCTTAATATATTGATAGCGAGATCAGCTTTGATGTCACGCTATTTTTCATAAGACATGATGGATAGCGTAAATACCTGCAGAGGCTCAAATTGAACCCGGAACATATCTTCATCCAGTCTTATATTCACAGAGAAAAAAAATACTTGCATATCGCAAGAACTAAAGTGAAGTTAACGACATGGTGGATCAAATTCGGGCCAGCTTGAGTGCCACAGAGGAGGTGACAAAGGAGCGATGGCGAATGCAATCGATGGACGAATGGGGAGGCTAGAGCTGTGTTCATCCTGTGAGGAGGTAGAGCGGTTCCGCGGAAAGAATAATTAATATTTAGGGTAAGGTTTCAATAAATAGAAAAGCTAGGCAAAGTTTCTTGGGAATGAGGACATGGATGTTGCTACACCATCATTGTGTGTGGCGACATTCAGAGAAATCGAACGCAAGAAAGCTAGTAACCCCGGTGAGATCCACACTAAAAGCAGCAGACTTTTCAGTTAGCGGTGGTTTTCATATTAGACTGCATTTATGGCTCCTTCCAATCTATTGGCGGCATGGCTGACAGCAGAACTGTCCTTATATATTTCGGGTTCAACAGCCATGGGTGGAACCGAGAACTGCAGAGACTATATAAGAGAATATAAGAGGCTCGAAAAACGTTCGAAACGAGACTCTTTTACAGCATACTGTGAGAAACTGGTAAATGAAAGGGAGACTTCCAGGCTGTGCAGAGTCCTTAATAAGGATGAGTCGGCCAAGTAGGACTCTCTTAAAAAACGGGATGGTATTTTCACGAACTCCAGAGTTGAGTCTATACAGATTCTCTTGGAAGTACACCACTCCGGAGAACAAGTCACAGAAGTGGGAAAAAGAAAATTGGTGGTTTCTACAAACCCTTCAACACGAACGTGTTCTAAGGACAATTTGGACATTGCAAGAGCGGTTGTTACCAATGAAAAGGCGAGAGCTGCTAAACTATCATTTGCATACTTGAAAGCACCTGGCACGGATGGCATCAACCCGGCGATGATAAATGAGGGTAGAGTAACTTCTAAGAAATTTTTTTCGAAGATGTCTGGCTCTGGGCTAGGTGCCTTCCTCTTGGCAGAAAGTGAAGCTAGTTTTCATACTTAAACCAGGGAAAGATGACTATTCAAATCCAAAGAACTATAGGAAAATCAGTTCAACGTCATTTTCGCTAAAATGTCCGGAGGGACTGATTGAGCGTCACATTCTCGAGAAGGTGCTAAGGTCGCACCCACATAAATGAAAACCAACGTGAATCTGCTCTTCATGCTTTGGTTTCAAAAATAGTGGACGCAATTCTGAAAGACGGGTACGCGATGAGGGTGTTCGTGGGCATTGAAGGGGCTTTTGATTGTGCGCCCTTCCAAAAGTTCTGTGATGCCGCCAGAGCGCATGGTGTTAACGAAACTCTAATAAAGTAGATCTGCGCTATGCTAATGGAGAGATTGCTGTGTACTGAAGTGAATGTTGATCGCTACCTAACAACGAAAGCGACGCTGCCCACACCACGCCATTTCTGTGGAGTATGCTGATCAACTCACTACTATACGAACTGCAAAATCTACCAATACACGTTCAAGCTTATGAGAATCACGTGGCTCTGCTTGCTGTTGGTCGAAATCTGGGAATGGTGCGTAGAAATACACAACGCGCCGTTAATTTGATTGGCAGTTGGTGGCTCAGGCATGAGCTTTCAGTAAATCCAAATAAAATCACAAAGGTATTATTTACAAAAAGGAGAAAACTGAATGGTCTTTGCTTTCAGAGGTTAGGGGTACAACCCTTCAACTCTCCGAAGAAGTGAAATATCTAGGACTCATTCTAGACAAGAAGCTTCTTTTAAAAAGCAAGCGGAATCCACGGAACATTTTCTATGTGAGTGCCCCACCTATGGACGCATCAGGCATCAGATTTTTGGTGCTGATATGCTAAAACGGCAACGGGTAGCATCGCATCCACTAATGGAAATCCTGCGATACATAATCGAATCCGGGATATTCCGTTCGACGGGGAAATCGAGTACAAGCATAACTAAACTTGTATTTTTTGATGGCGTCTGGTTTACTAGCATAATTGGGAAGAAACTTTCTCGTGTTGTCCGTGGTCCATGGATGGCTCTGCTTTAATTAAGTAATAACTTCACTACTACGGTCAAGCTGCTCCCTGAGCAAAGGTGAGGAAGTGTCGCATGCTTTACTGCAACTCGTCTACTTTTCTAAAAAAAAATGTGTGCTACCCCAAATTAGATTAGCGCATGGACCAAAAACAGTTGGAAAAACTTCCTCCGCCGTTTATCCAGCCTGTCCTCGAGTTGATGGCAGGTTCAGGACTCGCTTGAACTCTAAACAAAAACCTAATTACTAAGGTAAGAGAAAGAATCATTTAAATCCATTTGATTTCCCATACCTCCAATAAGCCAGAATTCCGGTAAGAATTTAAATTTTGCATTCAAAATCTTAAATTTTTATAAAACTGGATTTTAATCTGGCCTTCGTAAACAATTTAAAAACAGATAATTTATAACCAACTGGTTCAAAGTGATTGTCAGTGAAAAATTAAATTTTTTGGTCGTTTATCTGACTATTAATATTATCGCTCAGACGCATCGTTTGACTTTTTTCGAAATGCATCCGTTATAAAAAAGATAAAAGACGACGAAGACAGTTTGCGGTTTCGCACCAGGGCAGAAGCAACTCATCAGATGCTGTCTCACCTCTGCGCTGCCAGCAGTGTAACCGAAGCGGGTACCGGGTGTTGTACACTCTCTTTGATAGTTCGCGAAACACAACCTAGCTGCGAATTATATCAAACGTAAATCCGCCCATATTTCAGAGTAAAGCTGAGCTGGAGCTAGAAATTTCTCTTTAAGAATTGAGGGCAAGTCCGCCTCCACTTGATGTCGAACCGAACCTGTTATGAAACCTTAAGTCATCTACATCGGTTTTTTTTGACACTTGGGAAGAGTTTGTGAAGCAAAGAAAAGTTGGAGTAAGTAGCTCTCTATTTGGTCCGGTCTGACATCAGGTGGATGCGGACTTAGGACTCCTCAATCGCTAAACAAAAACTTCTAACATCCATTATAAATTTTGAAATCAAATTTGGGAACTAGATGAGATCAGAGTCAGATGACTTTTGAATAGAACTTTGTTCATTTATGGATTTGATTGTGAGCCTTCTGATAGAGTCTAGTAGTAGTTCTAAAATACCGCAAGCGGATCCTTATAAATTAAATCTTTACCGATTTTCTCAAGGGTCTATAAGACATCTACAAAATGCGATAAATACCATGTCGATGGCTTACAAGATACCACGGGAGAATAGGTCATGCTAAGGAACAACCAAGGCCTCTTAGAACGTATTACCCATCAATTGTTCCGAATGCAGGGTTGATCGATCTCTGAATAAACAGAAAGTACTTTTTTAATAATCTGATAAAAGTAAACAGTATTTATGAAAATTTTCCGTCACACGATTGAATGGGATTGTACCTATAGGCCAGTTTTCCCTTTCGAAGCTTCATTTCTGGGCGGAGGTTCTGTTGATCTTTTTATTATAGACTCAATACGGTGTCGGCCTTGTCATTTCCCGTAAAGACATTAAAGAAATCGAAAAGAATCGAAAGAAGAAATCCTTCCTTTGTAGTCTGTATCGCTGATGGTTCAACTAGATGCCCTTCGGGAACCTGCTTGGCACAAAGACCGGTAACATCCCTACCGATGACTACACCGTCATTGAGGATGATCTCAGTGGTTATGCCGACGAAAAGAAAATTCATGGCGTGGCCAAGCCTTCGATATACGCAATCAAGGCGACGACCAAGTAGTTGATTTTGGCGACACTTACGGCTTGCACTTGTCGGTAGACAGTTTATTAAATTGTTAAAATCTACTATATTCTCATAAGATGCCGCTTTTTAAGGTTTTGTGTAAACACAAAACCTTATTAAAATCGGTTTACTGTCTGTCTGTCCGTCTGTCTGTCTGTCTGTCCGTCACACGCATTTTTCTCGAAGACGGTTACAGCGATTGACACCAAATTTGGTAGAAAGGTGGGAACTGTGAACGCTCACGCATACGGTGAATTACATCCTTTTACGTCGAATTTAAGGGGGGTGTAACATTTTTTTTCATCAAATATAGTCATATGGGGTATCAAATTAAAGGTCTCGATTAGTACTTTTCCAAGCCGATCTTAGTTTTGACATTCGTTGGAAGGGTGGGGAACGCGGGGGGTTGAAAGTAATCACTTCTTTAAGGAGGCCATTCTCAGAAATTACCAAACCGAAAAGTCTGAAAAAAATCAGGAGGCTGCCACTATATGGTGCCTGGGCTCCGAAATACCTTCCATGCCAATATCTGTTTAAATAAAGTTAATAATAGTATATTACTACAATTTTTTGTAATTGGTTAGAAATCCCCCTTAAGTTCATCCTAGTACCATGAAATGCAGTGATATAGGCTATAATCTAGAGCATGATCTTACCAAGTTTGGTGGAAATCGCACTGTTACTAACAAAGTTATAATACCTCAAATTTGTTGCTTCTTTGAAAATTGAAGACTATGAATGTCAATATCACCCGAAAGTGGATACTCTCACATAATATATGGATATATTACGTGCTACGTACTAAGAAATACACAAAACCTTTCGTACCTGAAGCGTCCAGCTTCCGGTTTCCCGACTTGTTTCTCACTGTAATGAGCACCAAAGCAGTTTTCGAACAAAGCATATAATCCAAGCAATTGCCTAGTGAACTGACTTGTATAGGAAGTTCATCTATCATAGTTGCAGAAGTAAATGCATTCATCCATAGCCTTCACAAAGAAAAAACGTTCCCACCGACGAGCAAGAGATTATAATCTGAACATTTGATAGTGTGTTGTACATATCTTAGAGTGCACTGCCAGAGGATCCCGTGTCGCAAAATTCAGTGGCATCAAAATTGTCCGCATCTCTGTCGACTTGCTTTTGGTATCCAGTATCTGTTCATCGAAATATGCTCGATAAATTTTTTTGAGAAAATTTACTGGGATTTTGATTGTGAGGAAAAGTCAAACATATTATCGCCTACATATGTTTTTCCCTAGGTTGGGAATCACTGAATGTAGCCATGTCGGGTGTGGAACGAAAGATCTCCAGTAGTACTTTTCAAAGAAAATGTTAGTTTTGCCTAGAAATGCGAGGGATGCGAGGGCAGGAAAAATCTGGAAAAATCAATGTGATCCATGCCATCCATCTGCTCAAATATAGTTAATAATAATATATTGTTATATTTTGAAAATTAACTTATCCCCTTAAGCCCATTTGGACCTGTAAGATTGTAATAATATGGGCTCTAATATGAAGCATAATACTGGAAAGTTTGGTGCAAATGCTAACATTATTTAGCTATAATAAATGACTCTTTCACGCCTAATTTCTACTCTCTAAAAAATGCGACATCGAATTGAATATCGGGTATATTCACTAACCGTTATGTATCATTGGAACCGTCTCCTACCCAAATATTCTTAGAAAAGAAACTAATAAAACTTTTCGTACCTGACGCGTCGAGCTTCCAGTTTCCGACTTGTTCAATATTGTTCCGCTTTTTGTTTAGTTTTACGGGAAAACCGGGGAAGCTAAGCTTAGAATAGTTATTTGGAGGTTTGGATTGTGTTTAACGGTGCATGTGAGTTAAAACAGGAATTTTGTTTTGCATATGCACGTACAAACTGCCTTCATCCAGATCGAGCAGGCGCTGATTGGCGCGAGGTCTTGGACTGCACATCAATGAAGGCAAGACAAAATATATGGTGGCAATGTCAGCACGGAAAACCAGTCAACCAACAACATCTAACCGCACTGGTCAGACGGGAAGAATAAAGATAGGAGACTACAACTTTGAGACCGTTGATAATTTCTCCTATCTAGGGTTGAAAATTACAATCGATAACAGCTACGACGATGAAATCGGCGCACGGTTGTTGGCTGCAAACGGAGATCATTTCAGCTTACAAAAACTGTTTCGCTCGAAACGTCTCACCATAGGGTCAAAGCTCTTACTGTACAACAGAATGATCTTGCCAGTTCTCGTGTATTCCTCGGAAACTTGGGTTCTTAGCAACAAAAATTGCGAACTCTTGGTCCCGTTCGAGAGAAGAATCCTCCGAAGAATTTTTGGCACCTTACATGAGGATGGACGAATCCGTACCCTACATAACTACGAAATCTATGAACGATGCCATAACCGTCCGCTTGTGGATAAAATCCGGCTTTATAAGTTACGGTTGGCGGATCACTTAATCCGTATGGATGAGGATGATCCAGCCCGGAAAGTCTACAAGGGCAATATTTACGGTAGAAAAAGAAGGCGAGGCAGACCCTGCCTGAGATCGAGCGATGGCGTAGGTCAGGACGCCAGACAACTTTTATATCGAATTGGTGGATCTCGGTACAAAACCGGGATGTCTGGAGTTTCTTGTTAAGGTAGGCCTAGACCGGACACCGGTTGTTGCGCCATTGATGATGATATGCACGTCAGTTTTATAATGATGGTAGATTAACAGGAAATGGATGAAAAAGGGGGTATTAAGGTAGAATAGAAGATCAAAGCTGTGTTTTTTTTTTTAAAAACGTCAAGCTATGTAGCGAGTGGCTTAAATAGCAACAAAATTTGTATTGTTCGTGATAAGCAGAGGTTTTTCAGAGAAATCGAAGACTACTTAAAGGGAAAATATTATTTTGCAAAGGGCTTTAAGGCCTGAATTGCAACTTCCCAGAGCATTATGGATGACGTAGGGTTCAAAATATTAGATATTCACCAGCAGTCATGATATATCGGTAATCTCCTCCTTCCGCGTATTTTATCTTATTATCTTGTATTCAGAACATCGGTAAGATTATATCCACCAAAATACCTAGGTAGCCTAGCCTAGGTAGCAGCTTTTTTGTTTGAGGATTGAGTGGCCCTGAATCTCCCACCTGTAGCCGCTTTCGATCAACGAAAAGGAATGGCGAGGAATTGTCTCGGCTCTCATGACGAAACGTGTTTATTTATTCAGTAAGAGTGATCCATGCACTAGGAGGAAGGAACAGATCCCTCCTCAAACTTTGTACGATCAGCCATCTAGTTGATAGGAGACTCTTGATCAATCCCAACCCTCAAACAAAAAATTGTTTATTTTTCAAAGTATGGCTAAACCTTATTCTTTTATGGCGTTTGTTGTCGGTCGTCAGCTCCCGGAAGTATTGGTCTCCATTCTTCTCGGTCGAGCGTTTGCGTTCTCGAATTTCAGAAAAGAAGCAAAGTGTTTACGTTGTCTGTGAAATCATACATCAACCTTCCATAGCACAATAAAACAAGTTGGCAAATCGGAAGCTTGTCGCTTCAGGTATGAAAGGTTTTGTGTTTCCCTATGTGAGGATCCTTAAAAAGAGCTAGGTTTGAGTAGATATCGATATATTTTGAGGCCTAGATAGACTTTGATTTTTTTCGGATTTTTGGGTTGGGTAGTTTCCGAAAATGAGTCCTGTCTCACTTTAAGTGTGTGCATTTTGACTCCTTACTCGCGCACTTTACAATTGACGTCAAAATTAATATCAGTTTGCAAAAGTACTAAGCGCGAACTTTTATTTGATACATGACTATATTCGGTGAAAAAAAATTGTAAACCCCCTTGAATGTGTGGAGAGCCCTTTAAACTCCACCTAAATTTATGCCATTCGCTGCGTAGGATTTCATAGTCCCTTCTGTCCAGCAATTTTCGTTCGGGTCGGTTTAACGTGGAGTTTTCATATCATAACGCTAATCCTCCGGCCATCCTCACATTATCTGGAAAGCATTGATTTTTTGCTCTCCAGTCGGATCTGTCGCTATCGTCTTTTCGGTTTTGTGTAAAACAAAACTTTGTTAAAATCGGTTTGTTGTCTGCCTGTCTGTTTGTCCGTCACACACATTTTTCTCGGAGACGGTTATACCGCCTGGCTCCAATATTTGGTGGGAAGGTGGAAATATACATACAGTGAGTTACATAATTCCATGTAGAATTTAAGGGGGGTCCTATACATGCAAAAGGGCGCGCAAATTTCTTTCATCAAATATAGTCAAGTGGGGTAACGAATGAAAGGTCTCGGTTAGTGCTTTCCGAAGCCGGTCTTAGTTTTGACATTTGCAGGAAAGATGGAAGTGCGGAGGTTGAAAGTGATCATTTCTTTAATGTACCCATTCTCACCCATAGTTATAATCGGCCAAATTTGCCGTTTTTTTTGCAAACTCAAGACTTTGAATGTCAATATCACAAAATATATGCATATTTAATGTGCTACGTACTAATGGGACAACGGCACACTCAAATGTCTTTATAGAAAAAATATGCAAAGCCTTTCATACCTGAAGCGTCCAGCTTTCGGTTTCCCGATTTGTTAATGTTTAGTGTAAAACAAAACCTTATTAAAATCAGTTTACTGTCTGTCTGTCCGTCTTCTTTTTTCTTAGAAACGGTTACACTGATTGACATCAAATTTGGTGGTAAAGTGGAAACCGCGAACGCCCAGGCATAAAGTGTGTTACATCGTTCTTTGTGGAATTTAAGGAGGGCCTCCAAACTAATAGTCATGTAGGGAATCAAATGAAAAGTTTCGATGAGTACTTTTCGAAGCAGTTCTGATGCAGAAAGGAGGGCGCTTCTGAAAAAAATCACGAAGCTGTCACTATACGGTGTCTAGGTTCCGAGTTATCTTCCATTCTATCGGTATAAAGTTAATAATAGTATGGTACTATAACTTTTAGTAAGTGACTGCAATATATAGGCTATAATATAGAGCATGGTCCTAGTAAGCTTGGTAGAAACTTCCCTATTGATACCGAAGTTATGGTAGGTCGAAGTTGGTGCTTCAGTGCAAATTCAGACTTTTAATGTCAATAGAACCCGACATAATATATGCATATACATAATGTGCTAGGTACTAATGGAGCAAATGTCCACTCAAATGTTTTGATAAAAGAAATACACAAAATATATCATGCCTGACGCGTCTAGATCCTGGTTTCCGGGCTTTCTACATTTCAGAATGATTTCCTGGCAAATATGATACGCTTATTGATTTCGTTTAGTTCGTTGTTCATTGTTTTTGTGAAAGTTTTGCCTCTCTCAACTATACAAAACTATGATTGATGATGATGATGATGATGATGAGATTCAAAAATTATTTTTGAGAAGGGATCGAATATTTTTGACAGCACTTTGTAAAATGTACCCAACAACGATATCCTCCTATTACTGTCGCCTTTTTTATAAATAGGGAAAATTATACTTTTGCGTCAATCTTACAGCCTTGTTTCATGAGACCAAATAGTTCTTATGGGTTCTTGAAGTTTGGTCTTCGTCCCCACAACTCTTATTTTTTGTAGGTCGACAGGTATTTTATTCACACCCGGTGCTTTACTGTTTCGTAGTGTTTTTAGCGCCTCCTTGATGCCTTAGAGTGTATGTGGTATGATAGATGTCTGTGGGGCCCCCGTTCCTTCGCCGATTTTTTATCTGTTTCATGCCTCTATGATTCTGTGCTGCAATTCTGCTATCATTCAATTCGTCAAGTTGTAAGCGATGGCCTGCTGGCACTCTTCGTCAAACGATTCATTCATCGTGTTTGGGCCTAATTTCGTGTCAATTGGTTTTCTCTGCAGCTGCCTTGATTGCGCTTTTCAGCTGACTCCTGATAGCTGTCATGAGCCCGCTATTCCGAGTATTTCCTATTTTGGATCAATATCTTGCTGAGACGAGATAGTGGTCGAAGTCGTAATTTGCCCGGGGGCATAAACGCGGATCGACCATGCTGGACACAAATCGTTTTTCAATGAGAACGTGACGAATCTACTTGAATCCTAGGAAAAGAGAAAGAACCCCATAAATTTGCCAGATTTATTCTCTGAGGCTGCTTCTGTTCTGGTTAGTTTTATCATATAGCCCCAGTAGTCGCACAGCGGACCAGCTTTTTCCCGATCTTTGCGCCATTCGAAGGCAGTCAACCATGTATTGACTTAATGCGACTATAGAATATGTCTGCGTCATCCTGGCCTTCCGTTGAAGCATATGCAAGTATGTATATTGGTTAACCCAACGTTGGACGTTTGTTTTTGCGTGATATTGCGGCGGAATTCTTCCGAATGGCACTAGCTATGCAAAATTCTTGCCTTCCACAAGCTTTTCCACTTTTGGAGACATTGTCTGTTCAAGAGTCGAAAACCTCATCCCCCATAGTTTCGTTTGCTGGGCCGTGCAGACATCCATCTTGTACTTTCGACCTATTAAGTGAGTGCTCTAAGAATGGCAGTTCTGAACAGTCACCCTACGTTGCAGGTTATAACTATGTAGTCTATTTTCTGTTGTCGTAGTTGCGGTTGTATTTCGGGTTACAAGATAATAGTGATACTATGAACAGCTTTCAGCCTGTTGCACACTCCACGACCTGAAGAGCCACTTGTTGAGCCACCAGCAGTCATGATTTTCAGCTGCATTCCTAAAGACGGACCTGATCCAGCACAATTTATTTAAGATACAATGCGATCTGGGCAGTACAATAACGTAACACCAAACGTCTTTCTACCATATATCGGCAATCTCCAGCTTCTACCTTGCCGTACATCTTGAGCTAGTAGGAATTATCTAAGTCCACTGGATCTGGAACTACTGTCTTGGCTCGGCAATTCTGCCACCAATATTATTTCAAATTAAGGACTGTAGTGCGTATCTGTAAACCCCGCTGAGAACATATTTTAACAACAGGATGCCTACTTTCTCCTTATAAACCGTACCTGTAGAGCCTATTTTACCAACGGGTGGTGACTGTTGATGAACTTGATTCGTTTCACGATATTTTGCTCTATATTTCTTAAGAGATGGTTACCATTTTTAGTAGTGAGATGTCTCAGAAAGGTCCACCCTAAATAATGCTAGGTAGGTAGGTTAGTAGGGATTGTTGGTGCCACCTTAATCATTTGTACTAAGTGCTTGTTCTATATCCTTGAGCTGATACTTTTTGTCTTCAATTTCGACTCATCAAATAGCCTCGCAGCGACCAAAGCTGTGAAATCTGGTAATTAAAAAACCACTTGCAGTCGATAATACTACCACGAATCCTTCTTAAATCAGCTATACTCATATGTGATGTAAGAAACGATTCCCGCGGATAGCCAAGGTTAATTTCGAAGAAAACCATGCGTTGTCAGTTTACCTACACCTACGAATTATCATAGCTTCCACGATTCAATTTCATTTCCACCGAAGGAAAGGTAGAACCCAACTTAAATGATAACTCCAAAAATTGAATTTTATTGTTCGTATCTTACATATGTGGCAGTAAAACGCAAGCAAACAAAATTTCAGAGTCTTTATTGATGTTTTGAATACAGGGAACATAATAGCGTGCTCCGAGTGGGAATACGTAATATTGAGCCACTTTAGTAGCAAACCGAATTGAACTTCTGGGAGAGGCAAACTCGGAAAACGTGGCGATTGACCTTTTTCAAATTGAGAAGACCTCAGTGGGGATAATGCTCAACTTTTCGCACAGAATATGTTGGTTTCGTCAGTTTATTTTGTGTTGATGGAAAAATATTCATAATCATGTCTGGTAGTCCCTATTCACGTACCTTCCCTTCCTGAATCATTGTAGGTGTGATGTGTAATAAGCTTAACAACAATGTTACAATGGAGAGGACTTTTCTGAAGATAGAAATTGGATTTTCAATATAACAACAAATTCCCCGCGGGAAAATCTTCCAAGACACATTTATATGTGCCGTGCTCATGTACGTAAATCCTGATGTGCCCGGACGAAGGGACGAAAGAAAACTTTGCAAAGTGGATCCCAAAAGGTCTTTTCACACTACTTGGAGCCACCTTTCTGCTCCTTCAAAGGCGGAATGTTCGTCATATTTCCATATTATCATATTGAGGTAGCCACTGCCTCTTAAACGATTTTCGTGAAAAAATCTAATATCCAAGATTTTCGCATTAGCATTTTACGTACATATTTTCTAGCAAACATACGAAAATTCGTGTAGCGAAAATCACCTTTGGATTCTCCCAAGGAAGTTCCAGAACTTGTGTTACTATTGCTGCCATCATGAATGTTGTCCAAAGGAAAACATGAGAGATGACTGTAGGCATTAGTCTGTGTTGTCATGCTTGCTCAGGGAATTGTTTGGGGAGTTTATCAATGTATATTTGAAGATTTTGTCCATTGGGGTCGAGATTAAAAACGGTTTGGTGTTCATAAGAATATTTTCAAAACATATTGGATCTTCTTCTTTTCAGAAATTGTCTATTGTCATCTGAACTGAAATCTCAGAAATTGAGTAAATCAAATGTAGATTTTGTAAGCACCCAAATTTCTCCTTCCTCTTAAGCCCCTGGTGCTATAGAAAGGATGTCACAAGCCAACCAATTGCCATTTTTGAGATGTTATGTGTCAAATATGAACAAAATTTTAAGAATAGAGCACTTCCAACTAATAAGATGTAGGAAATACAACATGAAAACGTCTATTTATTGGCCCTGGCTCTTTAAGGGTGAGCTAGGGATAAGAGCCGATTCAATTTCGATTTATTGACGAGTCGGGACAGCATCAGACAATTTAGCTTCAACCTCGTCGCAACGGTTGGGGCATGGGTTCTTTCAATAGAGAAGACGAACAAAGGAAGCGCCAATTTTTTGCGGACCAACTAAGTGACTCCGTTTCTTCGTCCAATGGCCAAGAATTATGTAGAAATGCAGATATATTTTTTGCCCGCACTTCATACTAAATGTAACTAGTCTTTGATACCGTTGACTCGTGCACTTTGAAATGGAAAAGTATCATCATCATCATAAACGGCGCAACAACAGGTATCCGCTCTAGGCCTGCCTTAGTAAGCAACTCCAGACATTTCAGTTTTGGGCCGACGTCGGAGCAGGACAATTTGGATGTTCGCCTGGGTTTCCTCCTCTTTGATAACTGTCCAGTTGTCCATGGGAATCCTGGAGTTTTAAAGAAGCACAGATTGGACGAGTTTATTCCTATCCATGTGGATCTTCGGCAAGCAGATACGTGCGACCGTTCTCCTCGGGATCTCGTAGTAGGTGATTTTGGGCTTTTCGCCCTTCTAGACGTCCCCGACACTCGCATGCTATAACGTGGAACCGATGAACTATCTGAGAGGAATAGAAGCAGGGGGTGAATCCCGTGTGTTCGCCTTTGTCGCCTACGAGATGCTGGATGAAAATCTACTACAGCCTGGCCTCAACGTTGGTTCACACCTCCGGCGCTAGTCTGCCGCTAGCGGAATTATTATCCGCCAGTGCAACAAGTAAATGCTTCCTGGCCACGTCGGTGAAGGGTTTCGCTGTTCGTGGGTTGTCGACTGGTTTTTCCTGCTTACCTGTGAATGATGCGAACAACCCAAAGGTTCCAATTATAAGAGACGGATCACACTATATGATTTCGAATCAATCTGACGATAACTGTGTTCATTCTCGGCACAATAGGAGCTGCAAACATTACCTTATTAGTTACAGGATGTGCATAGTTTGGCACAGCTGCGCTATTATGGCCCGTGCAAGCGTGCAAGCATCTCCTTTCAAAGATTCTTCGTTTCTCCATTTGGCTACCACTGAAGGTGAACCGGATAGAAGCCACTGGGTGAGCGGCGGTTTAAAGAGAGTAAGTAGGTCTACGCTTGGCCTCGGCCATCGCTTCATTTCAGGCAGTGTCTGCCACGTCTTCTTTTTCTACCATAGATAATGGCTTTATAGGCTTTCCGGGTTGGATGATCCTCATCCATACGAATAAAATGACCGCCCACAACAACCTGTTCAGCCGGATTTTATCCGCAGCCAGGCGGTAGCGGTATCGCTCATAGATTTCGTCGTTATGTTCGCTACGAAATCGTCTATTCTCATTTTTCGGAGGATTGCTCTCTCGAATGCCGACAAGAGTTCACAATTTGTCTTACTGAAAACCCAGGTCTCCAGGGAATACATGAGTACGGGTAAGATCATGTTCTTGTACAGTAAGAGCTTTGACCCTATGGTGAGACATTTCGAGCGAAACAGTTTTTGAAAGCTGAAATAGTCTCTGTTGGCTGTCAACAACCGTGCGCGGATTTTATCGTCGTAGCTGTTATATATTGTGATTTTCGACACTAGACAGGGGAAATTATCAACAGTATCAAAGTTGTAGCCCCCTATTTTTATTCTTGTTGACTGAATGACTGGGCTCCGTATGAACGGAGATTGCCTGGAGGCGCTGGCTATAAAGTGCTGTTCGGAGTCAGGAACGCAAAGGTAAAAGTGTTCCGTTCTGTAAAACTGGACGACGACCTGGATCCAAAATACTCCACGAACGAGTTGTTGGAGGAGATGATGATCATGAGAATCCATGGTACAACGGGGATCGACAAATCTCCTATGCAAGATCATGCTGGGAGTAGCGCGGATAAATCTGCAGTACTCGAAGTGCACCTCGCGTAATCTGGTTGTCTTCGAGATAGATGTTGCGCTAGTGCAGGAACTCTGGATCGGTGGCGAGGACTAAAGCAAATATTATACTCTATTCCTGAGCGCAAGGAAAGCTGATTCGGACAGATCTAGATGTATCCTCGCCAGGAAAAGCCTGCACGCTGTCCTGTATCCGGACCAGGAGCAGACGGAAACAGGGAACGTATATTTCTTCGACTTACATGGCTCACGACCGATCAGCTCCACCAGAAGAGCTACTACATTTGACGATTGAAAACAAAGAAGGCCAACCTGTTGATAGATTGTAACGTCAACCTATCCATATGCGCTTTGGGACAGCTTATAAGTCAACAAAAGAGATGAGTCATTCTTTGATTTTATTATTAATGCAGATCTATCGGTCTGTAACAGAGGCAGTACAACAAATATTCATGTTCCCAGCTCGGACAACTATGACGGTTGGGAGGATGTCCTGATATCACTCAACTAACCGACAATGGGATTCTTAGGGTAGAGAACTTCTTAGATCATGATTGGATACTTTTTAGTTTAAATCTCAGCGGAGGGGTCTCCAAACATTTCAGGCACCCTAGCAGGATCGACTGGATGCAATATCGTCAGGTTGTCAAGAACAAACTCTCTGCAGAAATTGGCAAGATTGGCATGGCGTTGCTCTGGGAAGGGCATTCGTTATTTAAGGTTTCGTGCCATGCTAAATGCAGTAGGGAGACCATGCCACTGTGGTGGAATGAGGATCTGTCCAGCCTCAGTAAGCTGACCAGGAACACCTTCAACATCTGCTAGAGGTATAAATATTGGCAGCCATCCAAGGACTGCCTGAAGAAGTACAAGTCTGCCATCAACACCGACAAGAGGCGGTCTTCGTTGGACTATTGTCCGAATATTGAAAACACCAGGGAATTCGCAAAGCTCAGAAAGATTCTCTCTTAAAAAGTCTGAAGGCTCCTGGACAGAATCTACTGGTGAAACCTTGGAACTACTGGTTCAGATGCACTTTTCCGGCAGCGAGAAGGGTTTGCAGCTATCCCAGCCGCGCGAGACTATCATTTCTGTAATTAACGAGAATAAGATCGGCTGTGTTATAAACAGCTTCCCCGCATATAAATCTCCAGGTCCAGATGGCATAATGCTAGTCATGCTACAGAAGCAGAAGGAAAGGGTTGTTCCGTAGCTTCTCAAGATTTACCGAAGCTGTATTTCTTTGGGATACGTAAAACAGTCTTGGAGGCGCGTATAAGTGATTTTCATACCGAAGACGGACAGGTGCGGCCATGAATCTGCAATGGACTTTTGATCAATTGGCGTCACCTCTTTCGTGCTGAAGATCCTAGAGTGCCTCTTGGACATCGCCTTTCTCTCAAATATCACTGGTGCCAGCAGGATTTGTATCGTGATTTGACTTCTTATTCCAGTCGACTCAGCTGTGAATGAGTACCTGAGTAAAATCAGGGTGATAATCTCGGACGAGTGCAATGCTGACCACATTGCTTCCTACAACGTACTGTAGGGATTTTCCACCGAAAAAATCAGGAAGGCAATTGGAATGGGCAGAAAAGTATGCAAATTGGAAGGAAGTCGACTTCAGAAGGATAATATTCCACGATGAATCCAAGTTAAATTTGCTAGGATTCCATGGAAAAGTCGGCATGAGGTTGTAGATCGGACGAACGCTTTTCGAAGAATTGCATTAGACGAATCGTAAGACAGGAAGGAAGTCAAGTGACTTCGGAATGCTTTTTCTATCATGGTGGCACTTATAGAAAGATCGAAAATGGAAATGCATTCAAAAAACTCTAGAGAACCATTTAATTCCATCAATTTGAAGGGCTCTATTCTCAAGCCAGCCAATTTTGGAACATGATTGTGAGCCGTGTCATCGCTGCAAACTGGGTAGTGTTCTTAATTCTTTTATCCATAATTTATTGAATAATTGAAAACCGACCTGATATGAACGTTTGGCACATTATTCTGCTACTTTAAAATATGCCAAAGGTTCACATTAGGCTTGTTAAGGCTTTGTGTAAAACAAAACCTTATTACAATCGGTTTACTGTATGTCTGCCTGTCTGTCACACGCATTTTCCTCGGAAACAGTAGCAGCGATTGACACCAAATTTGATGGAAAGATGGGAACTGCGAGCGCTCATGCATACTCACTGTATGCACATGGTGTATATTTTATTTTACCAAATATATTCATGTGCGATATCAAATGAAAGGTCTCGATTAGTACTTTCCGAAGCTGCTCTTAGTTTTGACATTTGTTGGAAAGGCGAAAAATCTGAAAAAAATCAAGAGGCTGCCACCATATAGTGGCTAGACTCCGAAATACCTTCCATATCGAAGGGATAAATAAAGTTAATAATAATATATTACTATAATTTTCAGTAATTGACTGCAGAACCCCCCTTAAGCTCATCCTAGCACCACGAAAATTCAGCAATTTAGGCTATAATATAGAGCTTGATCCTACCAAGTTTGGTGGAAATCGCACTATTATTTACAAAGTTATAATAGTTCAAAGTTGTCACTTCTTGGAGAATACAAGTTTTTGAATGTCAATATCATTCGAAAGTGGATATTCTCACATAATGTATGCATATACAGGGTTCGGCAGCATAACTTTCCTTCCTTTTCAAAACTCAATAAAAACTATTGTATGCATCGGAAAATAATTATTTATTTTTTATAATGTAGGTACATGTCTAAAGTTTTTATTCACATTGTTTTGAAGATCAAATCTGTTAAGTGACGTCCCCCATTCTCCATATATTGCGTAAACCAATTTCTGGCGTTTGTCATGACTCTTGTTAGCATAGCAGGTGTTATGTTGGCAATTTCTTCTTGGATGTTGGTCTTGAAATCTTGAAGGGTTCTTGGACGGTTCATATAAACACGGGATTTCAAAAAACCCCATAGAAAGAAATCACAAAAGGACAGATCGGGAGAGCGTGCCGGCCATTCCAAATCGCCTCTAATTGAGATAAGGCGCTCTGGAAAGTGTTCCCTCAAAACAGGCATCGATGCTCTTGAAGTGTGTGCTGTTGCACCGTCTTGTTGGAACCAAGTGTCCCCCAAATCCAAATTTTCTAGCCGTGGGGAAAAAAATTCTGTAGCATGTTTACATGCCGGTCCGAATTCACTGTCACTGTAACCTCATTTTCCTCAAAGAACCAGGGACCAATAATTCCAGCTGAGGAAATTGCATACCACACTGTGACTTTGGGTGAATGCAAGGGGTTTTGAGGGTTGGTGTCAGCCCAGTAGCGCATGTTTTGGTTGTTAACCGACCCACACAAATGAAAATGGGCATCATCGCTAGAAAAAACAATAGAACCCTCCGGAACGACATCAAGAAGAAGGTCACACGCGTTCATCCGAGAATTGAAGTCACGTTCTGAAAGTTCCTGCACTATCGCCATCTTATAGGGATGAAAATGAAGATCATCACGAAGAATTCGTCTCACAGAACGATCGGATAGTCCAAGGGCAGATGCGTGTTTGCGCGTAGAACACCGTGGCGATCGCAACATTGACGCTCTCACTGCTTCAATGTTCCCAGGTGATCTAACATGCCGAGGGACTCCAGTTCTTCCTTTTGTCGCACTTGCAGTTTGTCTGAATGTAGTGACCCATGTAACAATTGATTTGCGGTCTGGGGCGGGAGCCAACAGGGTTAAATTAAAGCGATTCCGAAATGCACGCTGTGTTGCAATAATCGAACATCCGCTTGAAAAGTAAACCTCAACGGCAAAGGCACGCTCCTCACTATTCCAACGCATGATGGCGACTGAACCGTGTCGGGACAAAACTTTACAGTATCCCCTCTTGAACGAGACCACTAGCGCTGCGCTATGACATCAACTAATTGAGTGGCGCGCATTTTAAAAAAGGAAGTTATGCTGCCGCACCCTGTATTAGGCTGATTTGTCTAAAGTTCTTTGGCTTTGACTAGTCATCTTTCCCAAGCTTTAGCATCAAGACTATCTTAACTTTCTGCCAAGAGATGGGGACGTAGCAAGACATTCTCGCAAATACTTCTTAGAGGCTACTCTAAGTGCTCAATGTTCTCCTTCAGCATCGCTGGATTGATGGCATCTATGTCAAGTGTTTTGAAATTGTTCAAAGAAGAGTATAGGAGCTCCCGCCTTTTCATTGGTAACAACCGCTCCCGCAGTGTCTCTATTCCCCTTGCAATACTTTCATGTTGAAAGGTTTGCAGAAACCGCCAATTCTTTTCCTCACTCTTTTTTCATCTCTTCTCTGGGGTGGTGTACTTCCAAGGGAGCCTGTATAGATGCAACTATTGACTTCGTGAAAGTTTCATTCGATTTTTCAAGGGTGACCAACTTAGCCGACTCATCTTTTTTAGGGAATCTGCACAGCCTCCCTTTCTCCTTCCAGTTCCTCACAGTATGCTCTAAAGGAGTCTCGTTTCGAACGTTTTACGTTGCTCCTATATTCACGGTATGAATTCCGGAAATTTATCCAGTCTTCCTTCTTATTGCTTGTACAATCATGGTTCAGAAGATGTGTGGTTGCCTTCCTGAGTCTTTGCAGTTTTCGTTTCCACGATGGAACCGTTTTACCGCTTTGGTTTCGGGAAATAGGACAAGACAAGCTTATCTAAAACAAAACCTTTTTAAAATCGGTTCACTGCCTGTCTGTCAGTCCGTCTGTCTGTCTGTCACACGCATTTTTCTCGGAAACGGTGACACGAAATTTTGAGGAGTGGTGGCTACTGTGAACGCTCGCACCTTATATCATTCGAAGTTGAATTTAAGGGGGGTCCCCATATATGCAAAAGGGGGTATACATTTCTTCTCCACCAAATATAGTCTTGTGGAGTATCAAATATAAGATCTGGGTTCCTTTCTTCCATACTGATATCTATCAAAATAGAGTTCATAATAGTATATTACTATAATATTTAATAATTAACTGCAAAATACCTTCAAGTTCAACCTAGAATCATGAAATTTTGCAACAATATAGGCAATAGCATAGAACACGATCCCATCAGTTTTGTGGAAATCGCACTAACAAAGTTATAGTGGGTCAAAACTGTCGCTTCTGTGCAAATTCAAGACTTTGAAGGTCAGTATCATGCAAAATTTGATATACTCACATTATATATGCATAAATTACAGGCTTGGTACTCATGGGTCAAATGTCCACTCAAATGTTTCTATAAAAGATATACAGAAAACTTTTTATACCCTGAAGCGTCCAACTTCCGGTTTCCTTACTTTTTAAACAAGTTTAGGGCAGGTTTCGCGGACTAAAAACAGTAAGCTGATTATGTACTTTGGGAGAGACGACCGCTATTTAGATTGGAGTAAACAAATTTCGGTTAATGTGGGCAGTGTATTCAATAAGAGTAGCCAAGGAGAGAGTGTGGTTTAAGGTATCCGGAAGACAATAGCCAATAGGGTCAAAAATGCTTCAGTAAACGAGATAATAGATGGATTTAGATAGCGACAGACTTATCGGTAATGACCTTTGTGGTATCAGGAAAAGAAATGGATTTTGGAATGTCTCGATAACGGTATCCAGGGCAACCAAAATGCCTCTTTTCTCAAACTTTAGTGAGAGTTCCAATGTGACATACTTAAATGGTAGGACTGTGGAAAGTGGAGTGGAGTGGAGATTAATGTTCACGGTATCCACAATTAGCGGTCGTTACTTAAGGACCGGTTCCAGACAGGATCGTCACTGCGAGATTCCGGAACACTATGAGAAACATTCCAATACAATGGGGGAGGAGCGTTTCTGTGGTTAATTGAAGTAATCCAAGAGAGGGGTAATCTGAATTCCAAGGGAGGCGCCGACCATAACTTGCTTGAACATGTAATGGAAAACGTCCTTGCCAACCGTAACAAAAATTGTGGGAGGTTTGTTGATTACTGCAAATCGGCTCTCTTCGTGGTTGGTGGTGTATTGCCTCAGCACAGAGGTTCCCCTCTTAGTCAATCAGATTGACTACTTTGCGGTCAGCAGTAGACTTAGATGTTATATTTTCGGGGCATTGTTAGAGAGATACGAACCCTCCGAGTTCAACATCAACCGATATTTATGAGCATCGTGTCGCTATTAAAAATGGTCATTTCCGAATGACGTCATAGGATCTGGATGATTATGGAATGGTGGAAAGGGTGGATGAGCGGAAGGGATTGAAGTTTCTATTCACTGTTAAATGTGGTGGCGAGCAAGACGGAGTGAAGTTCCGACAGCATGCAAAAATTCGAAAAGTTCAACGTAGCGTGCAGCATGACAAAAGTAAATGTATTATTACGTCGATCAGGCAAGCTGTATTTGAACCATCAAAAAAAACTTTCTAATAGTTGCTAGTCTTTCGATCGTCCTGTGAATTACGACAATGGCAGACTCATCATTCACATTGATGAACAGCTGAAGAAGTGGAAGCAACACTCTAACACGGTTTTCCACCATATTATATCCGGCGGAGTTCCAGCTCTCCTTCAGGGGATGTCTAGTCTAACATACGGATATGGAGTCAAATCATCTCGGTGAACAATGCATTCAAAGCCGTTGGGCTTCACGGTCTCTGCACAGAACTAATCAACATTGCTCCTGCTGAGTTGTTATTTTCACTTATACGGAAATCCTAAGGATTCGATGTTTTACCTAAAGAGAGGAAGAGTTTTGAGTGTAATAATTGGAGGCGTGTTGTATGCTTCCTTTATTTTAGAACAGTGTATGGGATTTAAATATTTTCTTCGCCTGCTCTTCATCTATTTCGGGGAAGGTTTCCATAGCGTGAATATAGACTGTAACTGCAATGTATTGTATTATTCGTGAAGGGCATTTGCGGGAAAGTAATTGCTATTATTAGAGGGACATGTGAAGGTGCAAAATACTCCGATGTAAAACCCGCAACTCGCGCCCTATCACCGATATTATATCTATTCTGAGCAGCGGAAGTGACAATGGATGGGTCGCACGTTAAGGAAACACTTCAACTTCTGCCTGGCTACCCCTTTCAATGACATCCACTATTTCAGAATGGCCGAACTGGTCACCCCAGACAATGCAGAAGAATTGAGGAATAGTATGAAGAGTGCAAGCTTGTCTGGAATTCCTAGATTGAATTGAAACACACGTTGGTGTCAACTTTGTCTCATGAACGATTGTATGCCTTTAATTGTTCCTCCTTGAATGAGCTGGAAGAGATTACTTTTTGATGAATATTCGTGGCTAAGCAATGTTTTCACTTTTTCCCAATTATGCTCATATGTTCACTTGGTTTTTAAACTTTGCAGTTATGGAAATGGCTAATATAAGGGACTTCATTTCGCCTTGCGTTTTCAATCCTGTCACTCATGAAGTGACACCAAATTTTTCTACGGAAATAATGGCCCGCGTGCATATATTCCAGCAAGAATATTAGAACATTTCTCTTATCAAGGAAAATTCACGGATAAAGATGCATTTCTTGGACAGTTTTGAATTCCACTCTTTCGGCAAGCTGCTAACCCTGTCCTTTTCTTAAAATATTTCCGTAGCCCGCGGCATTGCATACGCACATATATTCACATATGACTATCCGGAGAGCATAGAGAAAGTTGTACAGGTCGTTTCCGTGATAATAGCAAAGGTAAGTTGGAAATATTTTCGGGGTCACATATTTTGAAAACTGCTTTGGTAAGGAGATTATATTGAAGGACTCCAAGTACTTTATTACATATGCTAAACTGGTCCTCGATAGCTCGAATGGAATAAAATGGAATAAAGCGGAATGAATCACGATCCAGCAGTCAGAATCACGATGAGATTATATCCAGGATAATATATTATATCTTAATGCTAAATCGTTTTCCTTATTTATTATCCTGTGCTTTAAGAAGTTGGCAATGCGAGCTCCATACCAAGCAGCTATAAGTCAAATTCTCTTTGATACTTTCAAATTCGCGCGATGGAGTTCCTTCCTTTCTATGAATGTAAGAAAGGAGACAGAACAGGATTACGATATTGAAGTATAATAGAAGATATCCTCAATCAATTTAATTTCAAAGAGAAGTATCCATCGGAAAACCAACCATATTCAGTTTAAAAATTCTGAAAAAGGAAATGCATTTGAATTCTAACTACAATCGTTTCAATATTCGGGTGGACGACATGATAGAAGACGGCAGCGGAAAACTTAGCTTAAGTCTAGGTAACTCACACTCAAAGGTATGGTCAATTCTATCAAAGGAAAACTGTATCCTAGAGACTCGCCAGCAAAGGGAAAATTCAGTAAAAAGTTGAAGATTTAACGAAAAACTGATTGCGTTTGTCAATCTTTACACCAATATTGGAAGCATTGTAATCGTATCCTTTCTCATTCCTCTTTCCAATGCAAATCGAAAGCACTTTGATCAAACTCACTAAAAGGAATGACTCAATCAATTTACTCTTGATTCTATGAAAAATTAATACCCACTTCATCCCATGGAAATGCGGTGACAGATGTACTTTATTTTTATTCAAATGGTGGCTTCCAATTCTAGACTTCTCCGGAAAAAGTAAATGCGGAAATACATTAAAAATTCAATTTGAAAATACGCGGGAATTGTATGCGGTAGACTTCATAAAATTATTCCAGAGTTCGTCTCGATTACACCCCAAATCCTTTGAGACAATATACTCTTCAGCGTAATGTTGCTTCCTAAGCTGTCACACATGTGTTTGACACACATGCTCGTAGATCTTATGGTATTACGCTATTCTTAGTGGTTTAATAAAAATATTCGGTTGTATGTTTCTTATTTGTTTATACCCTGCATCACTTTCTTTTTTCTTTTGTTATTTTATTTGGTAGTATCCTTTTTGGTCTTGTACCTCAACGTTTCCTATGCGGGTTTCTTCACGAGTGAAAGGAATGACTATTCGTCAGACGATGGGCGGATTCGTCCTTACTTGCTATTTGATATGACGCTGGCAAACTTTTGCTCATCCTCAGGCAGTGATAAAGTCTACATAAAATACCAAAAAGAAAACACACAGCTTGATTTGGGGATTAGGCAATGTTTTAGATGTCAATGACTGCTCCGGTCTTTACAGGAATGGAGAAATGAAAGTTGACTTTGGTAGACTTACATAGTATAGTCGGTCATATAATGTGGGGATATCAAAACTCAATGGATGGTGTATTAGAACAGTCCGAGGTGGAAAATGCACATAAAATATTCGCTAATTTTAACAGCGGAAAAGTTAGTCTCTGAAGCATGTTACATTCCTCTAGAAAGAAAAATTCAAAAATACAGGCGAGCTTCGAATGAATCAATACATAAATAACAATGCGACCACACCTATTCCGGGATAACTCTACAGCTTTCTTCGCGATAATGGAACTCCTTTTTGATTGACCGAGAGCAGCTTGTCAAGCCAGCAGCGGATAAAACCTTCACAAGGCTTACATTTTCTAAACTACAATGGTGCGACGGTCAAGATGGCTGAGCACCAGTCTCACAATATCGTTGTCCGGGTTTGAACCTCCGCTCATAATGGATATTTGTGTTCGCCTTCCTGCTGTCGTACTACTCAAGGCTTATCACCTACATGAAGACTTGAAGAGGCGGCGGAAGCAGATTGTTAAATTCATTTAAGGGGGTCATCCCGTGTGTCGGATCCGCGGAATCGAATTTTTTTTTCTGGCATCCGTTATATCTAGATATAGTGTAGAATGTATGCACAAAGTGATTTTTTGATATTCGGAGTCCTTCGGAAATGATTGTGCTAAACACGTAACAAGTCACACGCCAAATTTATGTCGATCGCCGTAATAAAAAATGGCGTTCGAATGAGTTCACTAAACGGACAAGAATTGAAGCCAAGGCTGTACATGTGTTTCTTCAAGAAACCTAAGGTTTATGGACTAGGTGTAGCAGATTAACGGTCAGTTAAGATTTTAAGGCTAAAAATCTCATTCTACTTACGTGTTTCTCGAAACTGCATATTGAAAATCTGCTGCCACCATAGCCCAAAATCTATCCAACCAAATTCTTTGAAATTTTCACGACTTATTCAGACCATATTTCTACGGTCCACAAACTAGGATAATTGCGATTCATTCAGTACTTTCTTTTTTATACAACAAAAAAGCCTTAAAAAAACGCCAAAATTCATAAAAAAAAGTTTAACACGGTGCCAAAAACTTAGTTTTTAATATTTTTTAATAATCCTAGTTTGCGGACTGAGTTAAGTCTTGACATTAAAATGCCGTTCACTTTTGTCTTTAAGGCGATCACAGCGCCCTCTAGCGTGGCAACAGAAAAACACCTTTTTTGGAGATGGGTGCATAAATTGCTCTGTGGTTTAAAAATGAACAATGCTACCGTGCTGGGAAAATTAATACGTATGCTCAAGATATTGGTTAATATATGGTTAAAAATTTGTATTCATATCTTTATCCAGTTCTTCAACAAAAATTTCTAAAAAAGGCGAAAAAAACGGCCTTCACACGGAATAACTCTCTTAACATAGGCTAAGATAATAATAATCATAACTCCGCCGAAGCCGGTCCCAAGCCCGGTTGTGAAAGGAGGAGGGATGGATAGCTTCAGTCTGAATGGCTGTACGCCACCACAACGTCTCAGGGGGTAGGTGAGGAAAGTGCAGGAACTTTGCAGTCTTGCAGATTACTCACTAAGGAAGCTATCTACACACCTGGCAGCTAGGGATAAAATGCACCACCAAAAATGAGAAGAAGGAGAAATTTAAGGTCCGGTGCGGATAACCGGCGGAAGTCGTCTGACTTGGTGACTGGGTCGGGCTCTCGTAATGGACAGCACGGCGTCGAAACCGCTAGTCATGGGGCGGTTCGACGTCTAGGCGCCACGACGACCAGGAGCACAGCTCCGCCTGCTGCAGCTGTTTCGCCACAACCTGAGGCGACCACTTCAGCAGGTTCGCGTAGGAAGCGGATGAAATGGACTGAAGAAATGAACCTCTTCATCATCCGCTCCTACTACGAAATAACGGCGGGGGCGGGTACAACATCTTACCGCCCCTTGTTGCACCAGAGATTCGTCGAGCGTTTCCCGCAATTCGCGCACGTGACTGTGCAGCGACTCGCAGACCAGTACCGCTTTATTACTCGCAGCGACACAATCCCGGCCACCATCAGGGAGCGTGTTCGACTTGAAGTCATCGGGGAAACTGGTGACCGAGAGTCGATGGGGGCAGAGGCGGCGGCATCAACAACACCTCGCCGCACTGCAGGCAACAGGTTCAGTACTCGCCGAAGCACTCTTCTCCACCGTCCAGCTGAGGTTTCCGCTGAGGTTCGGGACGAATTCCAAAGAGTGTGTATAGAATTCTCGGATATGGATCCTATGCATAGACCAGGTATTCCCAGGCTCTATGCATTTCCAGCAACTCCGGAAATTCTATCTCAAATCAATGATGAGATTGCATCTCGACTGTGTGCTGATATGTCGCTGCTGCAATTACAATCACTTGTGTATTGTGGTGCAGTTGCGGCTATCAGATTGCACGGTCAGAAGATTCGCCTTCGCGTTATTGGTTTGAGTGGCAAAAGAGATCCACCATGGAAAATTCGTCTGGAACGTCGGCGGGACTCACTAAGGCAAGACATTCCTAGACTGATTCAGATCAGCACTGGCAATGTCAGCCGACGGGTAAGAAATAAAGTGCAGAGGGTTTACCGGAACTATGCCATCCCCTGTGAGACACCCATTGTTGAAATTCTGGACAAACTTTCTGTCATATGCAGTCGGTTACGACGGTATGGCGAAAGTTACTCCAGACGTGTCCAGAATGCAACATACGCGAGGAACCAGCGGAGCTTTTTCAGATCTCTCAACGAATCCCAACAGAGCGCCCAGACAATACAGTTCTCGGTGACGGAAGCGAAAGAGTATTGGGGTGGATTTTGGGGGTTACCTGCCCAGCATGCTGAGCATGCTGAGTGGATCACCGCCGAAGGCACCCGCCATGTCAATACACCTGGCATGAATTTCGCGGATGTTACCGAAGAGGGAGTTCGACGAGCCATAAGCAGCTCGAAGAACTGGAGGGGCCCAGGTCTGGATCGGGTGCAGAATTTCTGGTATAAGAAATTTTACCAGCGTACACAGTCGGTTGGCACGCAGTATAAATGAGGTCATGAGTCGGCCGGAGGAATTTCCACCTTTCCTCACTGCGGGGATTACCTACCTTATCCCTAAGAAGGACACGGTGCAGTACCCCGCAGACACAAGATTAGTGGAAGGATCAATGCGCACCTCGAGACCAACAACATTCTGTCCGAGGAGCAGAAGGGCTGCCGAGTTGGGTCAAGGAGTTGCAAAGAGCAACTCATTATCGACTCGGTAGTTGTAGGACAAGCAACTAGAGGCCAAAAAAACCTCTTTAGTTGCTATATCCATTATGCCAAGGCTTTTGATAGCGTTCCGCATACCTGGCTAATCGACATCTTACATCTGTATCGCATTGATCCGAAACTAATAAAGTTTTTGGCGACAGTCATGGAAGGGTGGCATACCACCTTATCAGTCCGTACATCTGAGGGTGCTAATACCTCAGAGCCCATCCGTATACGGAGGGCATCTTCCAGGGGGATTCATTGAGTCCTCTTTGGTTTTGTATGGCACTGAACCCCCTTTCATGGCTACTGAATGATGCTAGAGGGCATGGTTTTGCAATAAAATATGGCCTACGTGCTAAGTGCGAACTGACACACTTGATGTACCTAGATGACATCAAGCTGTATGCTGGTACTGACAACCATCTTAGACGTCTGTTTCGAATAATAGACATGTTCAGCTGTGATATTCGGATGGAGTTTGGATTAGACAAATGTCGAATCCAAGCCATCCGCAAAGGTCATCACGAGCTGCATGCCGGACATAGCATTGGTGACCTCCACGTCGAAGCTATGACCGAGACAGACTTCTACAAGTACCAAGGAATTCTGCAAGGAACCCATGCTCGAGTTGGTGATCTGAAGGAAGCTCTGCTGTCCGAATTCCTGCGACGTGTAAAGCTGGTGCTGAAATCGCATCTCTCGGGGAAGAATAAACTAAGCGCGTTGAATGTATTCGCCATCCCTTCACTGGCTTATGCATTCGGATTTCCGTCGATTTCCACGATCCAACAAATGGCTGTGTGCTGGGGAGCTCTTTGCTGAGACGGAGGGGTTTATGTGTGCCATTCAGGATGGCGTGGTCGCCACCCGAGCTTATAAAAAGCTCATCATGAAAGAACGGGTGGAGAACGACCAGTGCAGAATGTGTGGTTCGGCGTTAGAGACGTTGGACCATCTTATTTCTGACTGTACTGTCATGGCACCGGTGCAATACATCACCAGGCATAATGCTGTATGCAAGGTTATCCATCAAAACCTTGCATATAAGCATGGGCTGATCACGGGAACGTGTCCGGTTTACCGATATGAGCCGCAAGCAGTACTTGATAGTTCTGCTTACAGCATGTATTGGGACCGTCAAGTTCTGACTGATCGCCATACCGCACACAATAAGCCTGACGTACTGTTAGTTGACAAGACGGGTCGCTCCGCGTATATTATTGATGTTGCTATCCCCCATAATAGCAACATTGAACGGAAATACGTGGAGAAGAAGGTGAACTATGAGCCATTGACTCGTGAAATCAAAGAAATTTGGCGTCTCGAGCGGGTGGTTGTAGTTCCCATAATATTGTCAGCTACAGGTATTGTACCTAAATCCCTGACGGCTTCCCTTGATGTCCTGGGACTTTCGCACAGTCTGGTTCAAACCATGCAGAAGTACACCATTCTGCATACGTGCTCGATGTTGCGGGGAGTACTCGATGGATTCTCCCACTGACCTACCACCGGCCACCACCACCAGCGCCCCTTTAGTTTTTAAGTAGGTAGGATCGTCCGAGCCTAAATGCTTGGCACTTAGTGCTAGTATTAGGTAAAATCCGGCATCTGCCGAGATTGTGATAAATCATAAATAGATTAAGAAGCTAATAATCATATTATTTACCCTATTGCATAAATCATTGAATATCATCAATATTCACATTATTGTATGAATCATTGAATATAATCAAACAATTGTATTTTGTAATGCATTCGGTACTCATATGAAACTCGATACAATTGTTCTCATGTCACATGTTTTTTCTACATCGTCGGAGAACCGCGATGGCACAAACTAGTTATGAATCCGTTTGGTTGTAAATAATTGAAAGTTGGTCACGAGTCATTTTCCGTTTCGGAAAATGAGCCGGCTTTTTGTTATTCATGTAAGCTTATTCATGTGCTTTTTGGGATATTGTTGTTTGTAGGAAAATTGAATGGTCTAATTATAATGTGCATTGTATATATAGAGTAAGTAAATGTAAATTCCGACAGTAGGAGTGATTTCCATCAATATCCTTCAATATCTTCCCATCCCAACCGGCGTAACTATCTTCTAATACCAATGAAGATATTACCCTTCCCCAACTTAATAGACCAGACTGGAGCGGTCAGCTATTAAGTTTCAACATCTGGTCCGTTAAGCCGGCGATTAAAAACCACAGCTCGCATAGAGTCCAGTAATTATTTATTTACAATCCCTTTCTCGTCAACTTGTCCTTGAAAACATCTTAGGTTCCCAATCTCCGAAATGAGTCTAAAGAAGCAAGGAGAAATAATGGAAGAATTCGAGTCCTTCTCCAAACATTATAAATAAGACGGCAGACCCCGAAGTACCTCCAGAGGAAGCTTGAAAAGCTCGAGCAGATTATTGCCAGCTATTCTGCAAACCACGAAAAACTAATACAGATACTGTCGGCAGACGACTCATACTTCGATAGCGATGATAACATTGATCACAAAGGACCAGGAGCAATGCTTTCTGGAACATCATCAGGGGAAGGAATGACCCAAGAAAGTCCAGGCGGTGTTGGCATGCCAGGTTGCGGTTACTAGGGATTGCGAAATTGCCACGGATTCCCGTTTTTACTGGACAAAGTAAAGAAAGGGGTCAATTCAACGGGACTTCGATTCACAATCATCCGTCCTTGGTCACAACAACAAGTTGGGAAACCGGAAGCTTGACGCTTCAGGTATAAGAGGTTTTGTGTTTTGTTATGTGAGGAGCATAACGCAGTTCCCCATTGGCTGATAGCATTGATTCGAGATATTTAAATCGCTCAGTTCTGTCAACGGAAGTAACCTGCCCAGAATTGAGCGATTTAAATATATCGGGTTAATGCTATCAGCCAATAGAGAATTGCGTAATGAAATTACTTCACGCATTAAAGCAACCTGGGTGAAGTGGTATTCCACAACTGGTGTTCTTTCTAAAATTAACAGCAATGTCGTTCTTTTTAAAATTAACAGCAATGTCGTTCTTCCTGCCGCTCTCTATAGTTCTGAGTGTTGGCCGACTATAAAAGACAATGAACGGCGTCTTCCGGTAATGGTGACGAAGATGTTGCATTGAACTGATGACATGTTTTGATCACATCAGAAATGAGGATATCTGAAGAAAAAGAAGAAAATGTGAGGAGCGACGAGTAACGTATGACATAGTTAAAAATTTCATTGCCCTCTAGTTTTTAGAAGGCAATTTAAAGAAATCGTTTGATGGAAAGCCCTGTATTGATAATAGTCCACCTCATACGCTAGACACTCTGAGTTTAATATTATTAGCAAATGCGAAGAATTTAACCCACAACAAATACAAACAAGTCGGGAAACTGGAAGCTAGACGCTTCAAGTATGAAAGGTTTTGTGTATTTCCTTTATAAAGAGATTTGAATGTGCATTTGCTCCATTAGTATGTAGCACGAGAGTATCCACTTTCAGGTGACATTCAAAGTCTTGAATTTGCACAGAAGCAACAGCTTTAACCTATTATAACTTTGTTAGTAATAGTGCGATTTTCACCAAATTTGGTAGGATTATGCTCTATGCTGGAGCCTATATTTCTGCAATCTCGTGATCCTAGGAGGAACTTAAGGGGCGTTTTGCAGCCAATAGCTAAAAATTATAGTAATGTACTATTATTAATTTTATTTGAACAGGTATCGGTACGAAGGGTATTTTGGGGCCTAGGCACCACACAGTGGCAGCCTCTTGACTTTTATCAGATTTTCGGTTAAGTAGTATCTGAGAATGGATCCGTTAAAAAAATGATCAGTTTCACACTCCCCACCTTTCCAACAAATGTTAAAACCGGCTTCGAAGAGCACTAACTGAGACCTTTAATTTGATACCCCACATGACTATATTTGATAAAAACAACCCCCCGCCCCCTTAAATTCGACGTAGAAGGATGTAACCCATTAAATGCGTGAGCGTTCACAGTTTCCACCTTTACACCAAATTTGGTGTCAATCGCTGCAACGGTCTCCGAGAAAAATGCTTGTGACGGACAGGCAGACAGACATTCAGCAAACCGATTTTAATAAGGTTTTGTGTTTACACAAAACCTTAAAAAGTGGCCCAAGTGCGCAGTTAGCCAGTCTTTAATATATCACTGAAGGCTCTTAGAACAGAAAGAAAGGGTGGAAATATAACGGTAGGTCTCGGCGAGTGTAAAATTACCGCTTTTATGTACCGGGATAACAAGAGCATTTTTTCACAGGTTAGGAAAATGACAACCTTTGCAACTTTGGTTAAAAATTATAAAGAGAGGGAGGGAAATTAATTGTTTCGTTTTGAGCACAATGACGCTAGAAAGCTGCCAGGACTGGGACTAAAATTGACGTTAACGATACAGATTAGGCATTTATCCCGCTTGTGAATGAGACAAAGGCTGAAGAAAAAGAAGATTAGGCATTTATCTAAGGAAGGGTTAAGGACAGGTTTGGCAGAAAATGCGGGCCAGGCTGTTAAGTCGCAGTAGGAAATAACAAAAATAATCGCTTATTTTACATTGACGAAAAGTAATTTAATAGCAATTCACACGCTAATTGCAGCGAGTCAGCAGAAGAGCCTGCAAACTTGATGAAAAGGGGAGGCGTTTGCGCCAAAATTGCTTGACGCTTCCATAAGTTAGTGAGGCTTTAACATTGACCAGATACTCCTTCTCAGATCCTTGGATGTCAGTAAGTGTATAAATAATGAAGGGAGGAGTTTTCCCTCTCCTCCCTTCATTATTTGTTTTGACTTTAATTTTTCTCACCTGACTTGATGTTCCCGGCTTCTACCACTGCTAAGTATCTCTCTTCCCTTCTGTGTTTTTATAAGCACCTGCCCCACAATTACGACATCCGGTAATTTATGGAAAAACTCGTCGTATAGGCGATGGAAATGGACTTCGATTGGAAGAGAAATGCGGAGGGTATTACAACGAAAAAACTACGAGGAAAGGATGTGTTCAGAACCGAAGGGTGATTTTACGACAATTAGAATGTGGTATGCCGCACACATTGGTAACTTTTACATAAATATTCTGGTAATATATTTGGGCAGCTACTCACCTTGGCCTGAATTTTCTCCCTAAGATCCTGCTAATGTAATATACTACTTTAACCCTTTCAGTCTATATGCAGGCATACAACTCAGATTTGGAAATATTTTTTGAAATATGTTTTGTGAATTTTTACGTTAATCTTGTGCTAGCATTGGCTACCATAATTGGTTTAACAACAGGTGTTTCCTGCCCATTTATGGCAAATGATGTGGTAGTCGATCAAGATGAAGGGAACTGGTTTGTGGTTGTTATTAGTCTATTTTTAAGGTTTTGTGTAATCGGTTTATTGTCTGTCTGTCTGTCCGTCCGTCTGTCTGTCTGTCCGTCACACGCATTTTTCTCGGAGACGATTATAGCGATTGACATCAAATTTGGTAGAAAGGTGGGAACTGTGAATGCTCACGCATACAGTGAATTACATCATTTAACGTCGAATTTAAGGTGGGGTCCCCATACATGCAAAAGGGGGGTGTAAAATTTATTTTCATCAAACATAGTCATGTGGGGTATCAAATTAAAGACCTCGATTAGTACTTTTCAAAGCCGATCTTAGTTTTGACATTCGTTGGAAGGGTGGGGAGCGCGGGGGTTGAAAGTGATCACTTCTTTAAGGGGCCATTCTCCTGAAAAATCTGAAAAAAATCAGGAGGCTGCCAGTATATGGTGCCTGGGTTCCGGAATACCTTCCATGCCGATATCTGTTTAAATAAAGTTAATAATAGTATATTACTACAATGTTTTTGTAATTTGTTAGAAACCCCCCTTAAGTTCATCCTAGTACCATGAAATTTTGCAGTGATATAGGCTATAATATAGAGCATGATCTTACCAAGTTTAGTGGAAATTGCACTATTACTAACAACGTTATAATACCTCAAATTTGTTGCTTCTTTGAAAATTGAAGACTATGAATGTTAATATCACCCAAAAGTGGATACTCTCACATAATATATAGATATATTACGTGCTACGTACTAAGAAATACACAAAACCTTTCGTAACTGAAGCGTCCAGCTTCCGGTTTCCCGACTTGTCTGTAATGTTCTTGCGAAAATGTAAAGTTGTTCTTTTTCTTTCAACATAAGAGTAGTCCACAAAAAGTATAAAAAAGTAATAGTGAAGTAGCCGAGCCTCAATATGATGACGTATTTCAATCGATCGAAGAGGTTCAAACAAAGCTTCCTATTTCCAACGCAAGTTACTGGACGATCACAGCAACGGGGTTCCAAAGCAACCATCTCCAAGGTATATGTTCAACCAAATATAATTAAGAGGGTGAGCTCACATCTAATCCATTATTTTTAAAAAGTGGAAAAAAACAAGAAACGTGAATGAAATAGAGAGAAAAAAGTATTAGACGTGGGTTGGAAACCTGAGGGCATGGAAAACCGTTTTGCATCTGAAGGTACACCTGAAGATGGAGTGACTGCTGATCTTGGAAATATATCAGTCGAAACTCCATTACACTATTTAAAGGTTTCATCCGGATGAAGGACGTTTTTTTTTCTTCGTTTTTTAGAAATTTTTTGTCAAGAATTGGATGAAGGTACAAATATGAATTTTTTACCATATATTTACTAATGCCTTGAGTATGCGTAGTAATTTTTTCAGTATGATAGCTTCGTTCGTTATGGAAATACAAAGCAACTTAGACACCCAAATTCAAAAGAAGATGTTTTCCTGCTACTACGCTAGAGGGCGCTGCGATAATTTTAAAAAAACAAGTAAACGGCATTTTAACGTGCAAACTTAACTACAGTCCGCAAACTAGGATTATTAAAAAATTTTAAAATTCAAATTTTTGGCGCCGTGTTAAATGTTTTTTTGTGTGTATTTTGGCTTCTTTAATGAATAAAAAAACTACCAAATGAATCGCAATTATCTTAGTTTGCGGACGTTGAAATATGTTCTGAATAAGTCGTGAAAATTTCAAAAAATTTCGTTGGATAGATTTTGGGCTATGGTGGCAGCAGATTTTCAATATGCAGTTTCCAGAAAAACGCATTTAAAAAATAGAATGCTATTTTCAACCATAAAATCTTAACTTACCGTTAATCTGCTATACCTAGTTCATAAACCTTAGGTTTCTTGAAGAAACACATGTAAAGCCTTGGATTCAACTCTTATGATTTTAGCGAAGTCATTCGAATGTCATTTGGACCGATAAATAAACGCTTTATTACCGCGATCGACATAAACCTGGCATGTGACATTTTACCTGTTTAATGTAATTTCCAAATCCAAAAAAAAAATCACTTTGCCCATATATTCTACACTATATCTAGATACAATTGATGCCAAAAAAAATCAATTCCTCGCATCCGACAAATGGGATGACCCCCTTAAGTCGATGAATTTCTTGAATTTGAGACTTATTATATTATACTAATTTATATGCTGTACAACAGAAAAGGCCATGTTTCAAACCTACAACCCGCTGAACTCAAACAGTTGATAGGTCTCCACGTCATCTGTGGCAATCTCAAATTTCCTCGCTTGAATTAATATTGGAATAAGACTCTTCGAATAAACTTTTTTTTCGGAACGATGAAAAGATATCAATTTTGTCAACTCAGTTAAGGGGAGATATACATCTAGAAGTCGGAGAAAAAGGTCACTTTTGTGATTTTTTCAAGGAAAACTATTTTAGATGCCGAATTGGAGTTTAGTTAAAAAATCGAAGTACGCGGTACCCACTGGGTTTATTAAATTAAACACTATAACCTGTCATTGAAGGAGCGTTTAACTGTGCGCCTTTCCAAAAGCTTTGTGATGCTGCCCGAGCGCATGGGGTTGATAATGCTTGAATTAAGTCGATCTATGTTATGCTATGCGAATGCAGACATTGGTGGGTGCTGAAATGGGTGTCGATCACTAGTTAACAGCAGCTGAAATGTCACTATCGCCACTTCTGTGTAGTATGCTGATCGATTCACTATTGTGTGAACTGCAAAATTTGCCCATACACGATGATGACGTGGCTGTACTTCGGAACGGTGTGAAGAAACGTGCTGTTGATTTGATTGGCAGTTGAACCTCAGGTATGGACTTTAAGTTAATCCAAATAAAACCACGCTCTTAGTATTTAGGAAAAGGAGAAAACTGGACGGACTTTATTTCCCCTTCATCTCTCCGAAGAAGTGAAATACCTGGGAGTCACCCAAGATAAATAGCTTCTTTGGAACAAACATCTAGAGGTAAAGTTGAAACGAGCTCTCAGAGCTTATGGGCTGTGCAGACGGACCTTTGCCTCGACAGCGGACTCAGGTCTCCTTTTATGATTTAAACACTTTTATTTATTAATTAGTTTTATTTTATTAATTTTTAACTTAATTTAAATTGAATTGAGAGGAGTAACCCCTTTTCTCCTACTTGACTTCTCGTTCGAACTCCAACTGACACCGAAAAACAATTTTGGATGTCAAAAATTGTTTCTCGATGTCGTGACCGACGATTAACACTTGCATTTATCTGACACACAAGTTGCTCGTTCCACTACAAGCTCAAAGACTAATTCGCTTAGATTTATGAGGAAACAGCGGACGTGGAGGGCACAGAGCATTAGCAGAACTGAATCTAGTCTGATTTTCGGGTCTCCATACATCTGTTTGGTAGAAGATATGAATTTGCCCTAGAATGTAAAAAGAACTGGTGAGAAGCCCCAGAGGAATGCGTGGAGGAATATATTGACATCTTATGCACCAGAACAGGGTTTTGGAGCCGGAGTCTACCACTCGAATTGAAACGGTAAGTGAACTTTTCCTTGGGGACAGTATTTAAAGTATATGCGATCGTAAGGGCAGATACCTGGGTAATTGACGATTAGTTAAAGGGTAGGAACATGGTAATTTGCAGTGATAGCCAGGCTCCATTGAGGCCGATTTAGTAGATTAGTATTTTGATCACCTCGCAAATCGTTCAGGAATGCAGAAACCGTTTAAATTTTATCTCTAGATTTAATACGATGGAACTACTTTGGGTACCTGATCACTGTGGTATAGAGGGGAATAAAATTTCGGATGCTTTAGCAAATTCAATCTCCCCCATGGCCGGGCCGAAACCAACAATTGGAGTATCAGTAGTATTGGCTAAGGCTGCCTTCATAAACTGGGAACAAACTTCCCATAATGACAGGCGGCAGAGCCTAAATGCTGCTAGACACATCAAACTTTTGCTGTCAGAACCTAACATGCATACCGCAAAGTTTATTCTGCCAAAAAGCAGGACGACTTCCATGAATATTATAAGCATTCTAATAGGCCATAATACACTAGCTGCGCGTATGTTCAGAATAAGAATCATTCAGGATGGTTTATGTCCCTTCTGTATTGAAGAAGCGGAATCCACGGAGCATTTTCTATGGGAATGTCCCGTCAAAGGGCGCATCAAATATCAGATCTTTAGTGCCGATGTGTTGCAATTGCACCAGGTAGCATCACATCCACTTACGGAAATTCTGCGATACATAAACGAATTCGGGATATTTCGTTAGACGAGGGTTACTTGGTTATAAATCTGCAAACTCATATTTTAAATGAAGATTGTGTAATTATTTATTGGAGCATAGTTTAAAGAATGTACCAATTATGGCTAAAAACAATATTATGAAAATGTATACCATGTCACCCACCACGATCCTCTAAGGGTTTAGAGCACATTTCAATTTTACAAATAACGTTTCCGACATTGGTTTTGGACAAAATATCAACACACTAGCAATGTTGTGGATATGATTACCAAATAGCTCAGAAATATCCAGCTCTCGATTTAGATTGGAGCACTGTCTTTATTGGGGTTTGAAAATATTGAATATTGAAAATATTGGAAAAATCACATCCATAACAAAAAAATATGTCTACCCTTCAGGTACTCTCGATAGCCCCTAATTGCCAGCAGTTTTAACAACAGAAAGTGTTTAAGCCTGTCAAACCCTCCAGTGCATTACGATCGTGAGAGCGTTCCTAAGATCCGGCTAGTTGATTTCTACGTGGGAATGGTCAAATTTCCAGAACCACTAGGGAAACAATATATGAGTGCCTTTACCTAGCAAACTCCCTTTCATGGTAGAACGAGTTTGGGTTTTTAATCTGCAGCGAAATTGGTGCATTAATAAGTACTCTTTTATCCCTCTTAACTTCAACGTACAAGGACTTAACCACTCCAACCCTAAAATTTTGACACTTGACACGGCCAGAGTAGCTTGCATACGCTCCAATAATGATTAGTTATTCCCCATCATAGAACATTAGAAATCAACGACGCCTTCATCTCGAAGAAGAATAATTTTCGGAATATATATATGGTTGCCACGGGAAGTACAAGTATGCATCATCGTTTGTGATTACTGAAATGCACTTCAACTCCTCCATGACTTTCCGCATTTTGTTTTTGAGGGCATTCAGTCGTGGACCACCTGCGGAAAGTAGATCCTACTTCATGGGGTAGTCCATAATGCAATTGTCGCCCTTTCTTAATGTGTTACGTATCCAATTCCAATCACATCGCGCACACGTTGCAGGCCTGTGAGCTGAACAAGTTCTTCATTTGGAATAGTATCAGGCCAACGTACTCTGATTATATGCCGCAAATAGGTGTTGACGAAGCCAGGACCTTTTCAGTAACGGCACTAGCAAAGAGCAGTCTCAACTTGATTTGAGTGTAGAGAAAAATACATTTCTAGATTTTAGGCAAGGCAGTGAAAGTGGATCTAGCGCTGCTAATGTGTCCGGTAACATCCAGTTTGGGGCCACATTTTTTTTTAGATATATAAATTGATCCATGTCTTCGATGCTCTGCCATTGATGTGAATGGGGAGAGTGCGATGACCCGTGAGACTAAGAACTTTGGTTATGTTGGTGTTTATCTTCAGCCTAACTCTGCTTGCCTCTCTGTCTAAACCCAGAGTGGTCAAGGTGCATGTTCCAGTGAGAGAGCAAATAGATGTTATCCGCCAAGTCAATTACGCTGAATTTTTGGAATGCTTATACAAAAGGATAGGTAGATTGGAAAGGACACTCCTCAAAAACTTGGACGACAATACCTTTCAGCATAAAGGCTCCTAAACTATAATCTTCTGGAAGACAACCACCTACAAAGCAACAATTATCACCTGTTACAGCTCTCTCAACCTCAGCGCCGAAATGCACTATTTGATTCATCACAGAAACCCATAACTAAACTATTCATAGAGATTTCTCTTCCTTCTAGCGTTATTTCGTGTGAAAGGATCACGGGACGGCTTCCAGGGCAAGGAAATAAGCGCGCTGTTTTATGAATGAATATTGGGCTACGTGGCACGGAACAGTGGAGGAGGTGAAGAACAGTGGAGGAATGTATTTAATATACATAAATGGATGTGATATTGGCATTCTGTGGTATCTAGAATTGCAATAATTTCAAACAGAAGAAATAACTTTGATCTGATATAATTTTATAAATAGTAATAAGATTTTCAACGAACTTCCCTTATTTTGCGGTTGCGTGTTCCACTTGGGTTGTTTGCTCTGACTGTAAGTGTACGTGTAAAGTACGATAAACAAATTCCAACTGCCTTATAGAAAGAAGAAAGAAGGCAGCAACTGTCTGCAGATATCCGGTTACTACTGAAGGTTTATTTATTATAAGGAAATTGGAAATTGTTTACTTTTGAAGCTAAACGATGGTTTAAAGTGCTAGATAAACGTTTGGTTCCCGCTCGTAATATTAACTACTCCGCACAGCGTTTAACGCCCGCTCTGTATCGAGAGCCGCTTTTTCCTTTCAATTTTTTGCCATTTATTGCTAATAGTATTTCATATAATGTAACCTAATGCTGTGTTACATTACAATATGGGCATATTTATGTTATTGGCAATTCCAGCATAGCCCAATAAAATAAATTATAATTTCTTGTCTTTCTTGAGGTACTAAATTCAGTTCTGTGTGCGGTAGTTTGTGGCGGCCTGGTCTGATTATCCTCCAGGTGAAAGTTGCATAGTTCGGCAAATCCTCACATGAAGTACTCGTAATGGCCGCTGGAAACCGTCCTCGGACGGGCCAAGAGTGTGTATGGCCGGGCTGCGAGGAGACCTATTTAGTTGACGAGGATTTCTTTGCCTGCTGGTCATGTGTTAGAGGCAAGCGGATCTGGTGGGGGATGAGCCGGAGCAACAGCGTGGGGATCATCCTCTCTTAACTGGAGAATTTGTTCAAAGGATCCCAAGCCAAGGCAGAACAGCATACGCCAAAGGCTGCGCGGCTAATGGGAAGCTTGGTCATTAGTATGCGAACTTTGAATACCTTGGGCCCTTCAGTTTCAAATAATCAGTTTCAAATTACCATGGTGGATGGGCTAGTCAGGGGGAACGTTCCCCAGGGACTACTCGTCGGACCAAGACATGGAATCAATTAAAGAAAAACAAAGTAAAAAATTGACGGGAGAAGAAGAGGTGGTGATGCCAGGCGCACAATTACAGTAGCTGTCGAGAGCACTACAATCGACGCCTGCCGTAAGTACCGCTGCGCTGAAACCAATTGCAGGAACCTTCCGGAGTGACGCGCTACACTTACATGTGGTTCTGGCGGATAAAAATTCCGCTAGCGGCAGACAAGCGCCGGAAGTATGGACCAGCGTTGAAGCTGGAGGTGGTCATTGAGCTGTTCCTGGACATCAAAGATGAACACAAGGTATATATCCCCCGTTTTGATTCCTCCCAGGTGGTACGTGGGTTGTACGTTATAACTTGCGAGGACCAATTCTCCAGAGACTTTTTCGGTTCATACGTCTTTAAGATCAGTGAAGCTTGGGAAAAATCATCCCCTATGACGTGATTCCCAGAAGACCGGTCGCTCGCATCTGGTAGCCGAAGGACCACATGGATAAATTCAATCTCGTCCAATCCCTGCTTCTTCAAAGGCCCAGGAATCCCATGGGTGACTGGATAATTATGAAGGAGGAGGAACCATAGGCAAACAGCCAACCTCCATATAAACGGAGAGTGACTGAAGGCACTAGAAAAGGTAGGTTATAAAGCACGGTTCAGAGTCAGGAACGTGAAGGTTAAAGTGCTCCGCTCAGCAAAACCAGACGGCAGTGGAGACTGCTAATGAGCTGTTGATGGACATGAGGATCGACAGTATGACGGGGACTGACGAATTCCCCCACGCAAGCAGAGCATGCTGAGGATAACGCAAATAAATCTGCAGCACTCGAAGTGCGTCTCAGCTAATCTGCTTAAGGTCCGCCTAGAGGAAGACATCGACATCGACAAGGACTTCAAAGCAAATATTATAATTTATTCCACAGACGCTGATGAAGACAGATCTTGAGCATGTATGCTCAGGAGGAAAAGTCTGTACGTTTCCTTTGTCCTGTTCTAGCGACCTAGTCGTGGTCAAACTGGAGCAGCCAGGGGCAGAGAGTGTGTATATTTCCTCAGCTTACATGGCCTCCGGAAGAACTGCAACATATGACGACCACCATCGCAACAAAGAAAGTCAACCTGTTGATAGGATGCGATGGCAAAGCAAAGCAAACACTTTGAGGAAGTTCGCAAATCAACGAGAGAGGCGAAGATTTCTTTGTATTTATTATTAATAAAAATCTATCGGTGTGTAGCAGGGGCAGTACGCCAACCTTCCATGTTCCTAGCTTGGACAACTATGACGGTTGGGACGCAGTCCTTCATGCCATCCAACTAACCGGCAATGGGGTTCTTAGGGTAGAAAAGTGGAGAGTGTCTGACCAGATATATTTCTCCGATCATGGTTGGATACTTTCTAGTTTAGATTTCGTCGCTGGAGTCTCCAAACCTTCCAGGCACCCGAGGAGGATCGACTGGAGGAAGTTTCCTTATATTGTCAAGAAAAAACTCTCTCATACGAAAATTGACAAGATTGGCACAACAGACGAACTGGAATCAAGTGCCTTCAAAGTCTCGTGCCCTACTAAAGAAAGTCAGAAGATAATGCTACCGTGGTGGATCTGTCCAGCCTCATGAAGCTGACCAGAGAGATCTCTTAAAGGCATAAAAATTGGTAGCCATGCAAGGACTGCCTGAAGAAGTACAAGTTGGCAATCAACACCGACAAGAGGCGATCTTGATTGGACTATTGTCGGAGCATTGAAAACACCAGCGAATTCGCAAGACTCAGTAAGATTTTGCGTAAGGAAAATAGGAGCCCATCCTTTCTTAAAATGTCGGGCTTCTGGACGGAATTTCCTGGTGAAACTTTAGAGTTGCTCGTTCGGACGCACTTTCCCCCCAGCGAGGAGGACTGTGAGTCAGACGCTTGCATGGAGGGTTTACAGGCACTCCAGCCATGCGAGACTATCAAATCGGTAATTACCTAGGATAAGATCGGCTGGGCTATAAATAGCTTCTCCCCATATAAATCTCCAGGTCCAGAGGACATAATGCAGGTCTTTCATTATAAATGTTGAAATTTCTCGATTGGGGATGTTATTCTGATATTAAATTTTGGCCATTTTCAAAATAGATTCCTTTAGAAATCTACTTTCAAAGCATATAAAATACAATATGGCATAGTTAATAGATACTCCTGTAAAACAAACCACAAAGCTAGACTGAAATTTCGCACAAGCGAAAGTTCTCAACAACTATGATTGATTGAAAGTGGGAATATTTCCCTTCCTCAATTCTTACAATATACGCAATTGTGACAATTCTTTAAAATGTTTTGTTCCTTAATATATAGATCTCTGGATGGGTGGCTTCACTTTTTTACTTTCCTTCTTCTTACAAGCTAAATGGAGCGTTCTAAAAATAATTCGTCGTATTTCAGCTGTATTAAATGGCAAACCAAATATTAGTAAATGCTGAGATCAGGGAAAGAGATAAATAGAGTATAGTTGGAGTTATTCTACTATGCTAAATCCTACCTGATCTCTCTTGGTGACAGGTCCCGCGACAGGTCGACCAAGAAAATGCATAGAATGTCGTTACAAACATGATGATCGGATTAAGTCACAGGCCTCGGAGAAATGCTAGGGCGTCCACCTCAGTCGACGCGGCAGGACGGGCCCCGGTCCTGTCGAGAAATGGGCAAGGGTTCTTGACGCATGGACGGCGTCAGGACGTAAGCAAGTTAGTCCGCACACAATGAACAAAACAAATACGTGTCTGCACGCTAAATGTTGGTACCCTAACTGGAAAGACCGAAGAACTCGCAAGAGCCCTTCGGAGAAGGTGCATTGGCATCTGCGCTCTGCAAGAAACCCGATGGTCTGGTTCCAAAAGCTGCGACATTGAACGCGAACGCGGTAAAAATGGCTACAAACTTCTCTATTTTGGTAACCCACACACTCAATATGGTGTTGGCATTGCCATCTCAGAGGGTTTCTGTGATGCCATTAAAGAAGTCGAACGATTTGATGATCGGCTGATGAAGCTCACCATTATATCAGCTGATCTCACTATTCACTTCTTCACCGCGTATGCACCCCAAACAGGTCGACCTGATGCCGACAAAGATGCCTTCTGGCAACTTCTCGATGAAAAGACTTGTCACGTGCCTGCTGACGATTACATCATCATTGCCGGCGACCTTAATGGCCATGTGGGTGAAAAGGCAGACGGTAACAGGTGCCATGGGCGAAAGGAGTTCGGAGCGCGCAATGAAGGTGGCGAGCGTATAATCGATTTTGCGGACCCCCATGACCTTGTACTTATGAATACATGGTTCATCAAACGATTGTCTCATCTTCCCACATTTTATAGTGGGAACAATAAAACGCAAATCGACTATATTCTCATAAGACGTCAACATTTTACCACTGTCACTGATTGCAAAGTCGTTCCCTATGAGACCATCGCACCTCAGCATCGGCCATTGATTGCTGTCCTGCGAATTAAGCCACCGATAAAACGGCGTGAGGAACGCACTGGTCCGCCGCGCATTAAATGGTGGCGATTTGGTGAGAAAAATGAAGAAACGGTCTCACTCATACGATTGCCAACCATTACGAATGTGGAAGAATCATGGAACCAAATGAAAGACACGATCCACAAAGCGGCCTCTGCAACCCTCGGGGTCACCAAGCCGGGTAAGCGGTACATCAACCGAGATACTTGGCTTTGGAATGATGATGTTGAAATGAAGGTCCGTGAAAAGAAACGCCTCTACCACAAATTTCTCGACGATAAAACGCCTGCTAATTGGCAACTTTATAAGAATGCCAACCGGGAAGCAAAGAAAGCGGTCGCTGTCACCCGAGCGAATCATTTCAAAAATCTTTACGATAAACTGGACACTCGGGATGGCGAGAGAGATCTGTATCGACTTGCTAAAAGCCGTGATGAACGCAGACAGGATATCGAACACTTCTGTTGTGTTAATGACAAGAACGGTACTTTGCTTACCAACCGTCGAGCCGCAACGGATAGATGGCGAGAATACTTCGAGCAGATTTCAACTGAAGAATTTGCTCATCCTCCACTTCCACAATCATTGCCGACATTTGGAGCAGTTCCACCAGTCAGCGCAACTGAAGTCGAGGAGGCAATAAAACAAATGAAATCGGGGAAAGCAACAGGACCTGACGACATCGCATCTGAGCTCTGGAAAGCGAACAGCTGGGACCCAACACTGTGGCTCAGTGAATTCTTTAACCGGGTTATTCAGGAAGGAAGAACACCATCTGACTGGCAAGAAAGTACCACTGTTCCAATATGGAAAAAGAAAGGTAGCCCAGCAGAATGTTCAAATTACCGTCCGATCCGGTTACTTTCTCATACCATGAAGATTTTTGAACGCATTCTTCACAACCGTATCCGCGAAATCGTTGAAATAACCGTGAATCAAGCCGGATTTGTCAAGAACTGTGGAACTGCTGACGGAATACACGCTGCGCGGTTACTCATGGAGAAACACCGTGAGAAGCATCGCCCTCTTTACATTGCCTTTCTGGATCTAGAGAAAGCATTTGACCGTGTACCACACGAACTCATCTGGTATGCTTTACGACAACACTTGGTGCCAGAAGAACTCGTGCGCTGGGTTCAATTGCTCTACCACAATCCGAAAAGTAAAGTTCCAAGTATGGCGGGTGTATCAAAACCGCTTCGTGTCTCTGTTGGAGTTCATCAAGGAAGTGCCCTCTCATCACTCCTCTTTGTCCTTGTTATGGACACCGTCACACGGGATATCCAACGTCCAGCGCCCTACACACTGCTTTATGCAGATGATGTTTTCCTAGCATCTGATAGCAAAAATGATCTCGAACAACTTGTTCAAAAATGGAATGATCGCCTCATGCAACACGGTCTCAGATTGAATTTAAACAAAACTGAATTTTTGACGACCGATCCCCATGAAACAGGCACAATCACTGTCAGCGGCAGTGATCTGCCCAGAACTGACCGATTTAAATACCTCGGGTCAACGCTATCAGCCAATGGAGAGCTGCGTTATGAAATTGCTTCACGCATTAACGCAACCTGGATGAAGTGGCGTTCCACAACTATTGTCCTTTGTGATCGACGTATCAACGAACGTCTCAAATCTAAAATTTACCGCAATGTCGTCCGTCCAGTCGCTCTCTATGGTTCTGAGTGTTGGCCGACCATAAAAGACAATGAACGGCGTCTCGCGGTAATGGAGACGAAGATGCTACGTTGGACTAGTGGCGTCACACGTTTAGATCACATCCGAAATGAGGATATCCGCGATCGTTATGGGGTTGCACCGATCGTGGAAAAGTTGCGAGAGAGGCGTCTTCGATGGTATGGTCACGCAATTCGTGCAAACGAGAATTCACTTGCAAAGATTGGTCTGAAAATCGAAGTCGATGGTAAACGACCAAAAGGCAGACCTAAGGAACGGTGGCTTGATACGCTGGATGGGGATTTGAAAGCCTCGAGATTGCACCCAGATCAGGCATTCGATAGAGCCAAATGGCGAAGCCGATCACGACGAGCCGACCCCGCTTGTGAATGGGACCAAGGCTGAAGAAAAAGAAGACTGAGTTGTGTAGGAAGCAAACCTACACATAACAAGGACCTTGATTTGCTTTCTGACAGCTTCCCACATCGTCGTTGGTTCTGTGTTCATTGATACTTTTCCTAGAATATTTACTGTGGATTATTTGCACTACGATTGAGCAAAGCTCCTACAATATGTCACATTCTATCCCTTCAGAAAATTGCGAAAAGTTAAAGATTCATTCGTAACTGCAGATATCACAACTGAACTGAATGAAAAAGTGTTTATCTCATTTCAGACAAAATTTGCTCCAGATTATAATAAAATTACCATAAGAAAGTGTTGTATCTCAATCTAAATAACTCGGGCACGAAGTCTGTAATTTATTTTATTTCACTTCTCTCATAAGTGCTTCTACTATATCCTTGTATCCCGGAGTGAACTTGGCTGTTGGGTCTACGAACAGAAAGTTACCAGAAATTGTCGTGAGCCAAAATGCTGTCCCATGCAGATGGGGTGTATGACTAAAGATGGTCAGAAGCCTATGGCAGAATCCTGGGGCGGATAAGTATTCTGTCTACGTTCAATGATTATCTGTCTCTTTTCAAGGACGTCCTCCTCATTTTCGATATCCATGCCAAGACCCCGTCAATTTTCCTAAATAGTCTCTGGGGAGGATGTGAGAAAATTGTGAAATTTTTTTTCGGCCATAGTGCTTAGTCGTCGTGTGTCCTACAATATTACTCAGGCTTGAGAGAATACAATGGGAAATGCTCCTTGCTTTCATCCCGGGCAAATATATCGTAGGAAATACGAAGAATTTATTGAATTTTCTCTTGTTTCCAATTTTTCGATTTTCTATTTTTTATATCATTGACGCGTTGCTTTATTATTGAAAATGACATAGAGACAGAAGTTTAGCATCGTATTCTGTCGAATGAGAGCCACTATGTATATTGAAAAGTTTTATTGCGTATATCTTGGAAAACGTACGGGGTTCAATGGAAATCTTTACGATCGTAAAAGGGTTGTGCCACTGGAATTGATTTTTTTCTGCAAACTATTGGTTTTCTTGGGCATTGAAACGCAATTGTTTGCCGGCACAGTAAAGTGGAAATGTTTAGAATTTTATCCTTTTCGAAAAGGGAAATGTCTCAAGTGATTTATTCGGAGATGTTCCGATTTTGTTAACTATTCAGATTGGTAGAATCAACAGCGGTACGAAACAATATATAATTGTGTGTACATAATATGTATTAGTTATCGATTATGTCCACAGTGTAAGATTTTAAGCAAGCTACAATTAGGCCATGGGTAATCGTGACCTGCAATATATCCAAATTCTCCTCCAAAAAGTTGTCGATTTATTTAACTGATGCATTCATCAAGTTAATTCAACAGTGCATGCAATGAAGATTATCCGCATTACTGTGGTAACCCAGCGCAAAGCAAATGTGAGAAACATGAGAGTAAAACAAGCCGAAGTGGTTGGTTGGGCAGCAAGGTTGGCACAGGACACAATTCGAAAGTAATTGTTAAGGATAATCGTTTGTCGGCAAGTCAGGAAATAATGTAGAACAAATTGTTCGGGAAGCTCACACAAGAATTAAAAGTGACCGAGAGCGCGTGGTCGAAACCACTATCGTTATCGAAGTTTCTGAGCCCCAGTCGATAAGCTCTAGCTTCAGTCAAACCAGAAAAAGACGAAACAAGTCGGGAAACCGGAAGCTGGTTTCCTTTTGTAAGGAACGTACCGCAGTTCTCCATTGGCTGATAGCGTTGACTCGAGATACTTTACTTTAATTCCTCAGTGGAACTGAGCGAATTAAATATCTCGGATCAATGCTATTTGCCAATAGAGAACTGCGTAATGGAATTGATTCACGCGTTAATGTGACCGGGATGAAGTGGCATTCCTCAACTGATGTTCGAAATTTGGTCGTCCTAGGATCAACTTAAGAGGGTTTTTTCAGTAAATTTCTAAAAGTTAGCAATATACTATTAGTAAGTTCATTTGAGCAGATATGGTAATTTTGAGGCCTAGATTTCATCTAATCGCACCATCCTGATTTTTTTCGGATTTTTGGGCTGAGTTGTTTCCGAAAATGAGTCCTGTCTCACTTTACTTTTGTACATGTTCACTCCTTACTTGGCCACTTTGCAATTCACGCCAAAACTAATGTCAGTTTCGGAAAGTGCCAATCAAGACCTTTCATTTGATACCTTACACGATTATATCCGGAGAATTTTTTTTAAATCCCCCCTTTCCATGTATGGAGCCCCCCTTTAAACTTCACCAAAATTTACGTCACTCACTGTGTGCGTAGGATTTCATAGTTCCCATCTATCCACCAAATTTCGCTCGGATTGGTGTAGCCGTTTTGGAGAAAAGTGCGTGTTACAGGCAGATAGACAGGCAGACAGTGAATCTATTTAAAAAAGGTTTTGTTTTACACAAAACCTTAAAAACGTGCAGCAGCCTTAAGATTAGTTCACTAAGCCATACTGTGTTTTATTAAATGACAACCAGCGTCAAAAGGTATCGTAAGAACTCCAGGCATTTATCTTGTTTACAAAGCAAGAAACTTCACTGGTCAAAAGTCCGAAACCGCTTCCTCTTGCTTTGGGAGCATAGGAGTCGACAAAATCTACAAAGAATTGAAAATTTTAGTGAACCAAAAGGAAACAATTTCGGATTTTTATTTGAATCAGCGCTTTACTGCTACTCTTTAATAGACAGGACATTGCTAGGCTGTCTTCTGTGGTATGCAGGCGATTTTCCCAATAGGACGAAAGTCACTCGAAACATGTTCAGAATGCAACATACGCGAGGGACCTGAATATGTTTTTTTCGATCACTCCACGAATCCCAGTGTAGTTTTCCCAAAGTACAAGAATATTGGCGTGGACTTTAGGGGTTACTCTTACAGAATGCTTTGCATGCTCCCAAGAGGAATTCTGACAAGCCACAAATACATCGAAGAACTGGAGATGCTTATGTCTCGATCTAGTGCAAAATTTCTGGTACATAAAGCAGGTTAATTGTTGGCCGGAGGAGTTCCCACCCTTCCTCACTGTGGAGATTCACTACCCCGTCCCAATTACCTGTTTACTAGTATAAGTGTTTGCTTGGCACTGATCCAAAACTAATTTTTGGTGACAGTCATGGAAGGTTAGGATACGAAATCATCAGTACGTTCCATTGAAGATACCGACACTTCAGCATATGAACAGGCATTTTCCAAAGAGTCGAATTGACTGGTCTTTAGTTTTGCATGGAATTGAGCCTCCTTCATGGTTACTGAATGGTACTAGAGAGCATGGTTTGGTCTACACAAGTCCCGACTGCAAGTTATCAAAGGTCATGACGAATTGCATGCCGGACATCGCAATAATGAAGATCTCCACACCGAAGCTATGCCTGAGACAGACTTCTACAAGTCCCTTTTTTTTGTTCGTATCCGGTGTGAATTCCACACGGCCCGCTAGAGCAACCCACTGAAAACCAGCTCAGTCCAGCGGGAAATTCACACCCCCTTAAACTCCAGCCTCAGTCCCGGGGACCAACATTTAGGTATTACCTCGTGGGGCGGGCTTGCTTTAGGCACTCAAGATTATCGTCAATTTTCTCTTAATTCCTTCCTTCACCAACTCATTTATGTTGACCATTGAGGCGAATACCTTAAGAGAGTTTTCTTTGACTTCAGCATGTTGCCAACTATACTCTCCGGGCTCATGTTCCTTGCCAGCGCTTGGTTCCGGTTCTTTCTTTCCATCGCAGACCTTTGACAGTGAAACATCATATGCTCCACATCCTCCAGTGTGCCACTGCATGCTGGATAATTCGGGACATCATCCACCTCAAAGCGGTGTAGATACTGCATATAGCAACCACCGTGTCTCGAGAGGAAGTGGGTAACGTGATAGTTAGTTTCTCCGTGCTTCCGTCCAACCCATATCTTAATTATTGGGAATGAGCCTGTGCCACCGGTCCTTCGAAGACTCGTCACATCTACGTCACCACAGTTCATGCGACTCTAACCTTGCAGCATTTCTGCGTTCTTTGTGCCTGTCCATACATTTTGCATGGTACGACAAACTCATTTCTTTCACCGGAATGTCCACTGGGATCATGCCACCACTGCAAGTAGTGTCTCATCTGATGTAGTTTTAAAAGTACTGCAAACCTTCAAAGCTATCAGCTAGTAAACAGAACTTGGCAGCTTCCGTCTTTGAAAGTTTGCAAGGGCCTTCCCACACACAGGTAAAGTAGACGTGTAGAACAGTATTGATCGCACCACTCTGGCTGAACGTGGTCTTCTACAGTATTTCGGCAACATCCATTCAAGTCCCGTGGTAGAGCTAGCTACCTTTTGAAATTCATACTCTAGCTGCCGCCTTAGAGACGACCATATACACACTGACTTTGACGTTTTCTGTGATTCGTTATTAAGATCGCTCCCGTTTTCTCATCCGCTAGGGTCAATTCATCCTTTTCTTGTCACCTCTTTACCGTTCTCACCGCCTCCATCGCGTAAGCCTTCAAATCCTCTAGGTATTTAGCTGCAACAATTATAGCCAGGTCATCGACAAAGCTTCCTATCGTAGCCTCTTAGGAATGGGAAGCATAAGTACTCCATTATGTGTAATATTCCACAACAAGAGAATGCGTTTTTGAAATCGACAGCAACCACTAGCATTCAGTGTATCTGTTACCGGGCTTACCATCATGTTTATTGCATACATCGTAAAGTGGGCACGTCGAAATTCATACTGGCGCTCTAACAGGCCATTGCCGCTTCTACGTCATTATCGATCCTACCACATTTTTCGTTGACGTGGACCACCGATTTCTTCCGCTGTGTTGGTGGCGAGGAAACAGAGTGTTAACAATTTATTTCAGCAGGTGCGGCCAGGTCACATGGGGCTATCTTCGCAGCCTTTTCATTTCTACGCTGTAGGCCCCAACCGAAAGGTTTATATCAACATTTTCGTACAACTGTTTGAAGTTGTTCCTTTTACTCTCACAAATTTTTGCATATCGCCTCCTTTAAGCGACCTCACAGTTCTCTGTGTGCACTCCTCACGACCGTCGCTACTGGGTTTTCCGTAGAGCCTGTGGAAAAGCTTTCTTGCTCCGAAACATGTGGCCCGCAAACTTGCTATTTTGTCATTCCACCAGTAGTTGGCCTTCCTGGTGGGGAACAGTCACCTTCTTGGCGTGATGCCTTTTTCTATGGCCGTAATAATTATATCAGGCTCAACTGCTGCAGAGAACGTGTCCCCCTCGAACTAACACAACAACCTATCTCTTCTGACTCATGTATGTCAGATCTACCATAGACCTCAGGTCCCTTCCTGTGAAAGTGTATGGACAACCCGATTGCTGGTTGCATTGTGATCAATTTCTTGTTGCATTATGATGACCGTGTATACAAGTTTGGGCTGATCATGGGAACATATCCGGCTTATCGATATGAATCTCTCCCCCGCTTACTGCATTAATGGAATCGGAAAATTTCAACTGACGGGTTGCTCCGCCCATAGTATAGCAGTTGCTGTCCTCCTTAATAATAACATTCAGGAGAAATACTTAGAGAAGAAGGTAAACTATTGCCCATTTGCTTGGGAAATCAAAGAAGGTTGGCATTTCAAGAGGTAGGTTGCATTTCCCGTAATATTGCCAGCTGCAGGTATTGTACCTAAATCCCTTATGGCTTCCCTTAATTTGCTGGGACTCTCATATATTTTGGTTCAGACCATGCAGAAATACACCATTCCAAAACGTGCTTGCTGTTTCGGCGGGTTCTAGACGGATTTTCCAGTTGACCCACAAGCCAGGCCACTATCACCAAAGCTCCTTCAGAAGATAACTTTTTGAAATTTAGTGCTTGGGCTAGGAATGTAAAAACGTCTTTCCTAGGTGATAATTTAGCCTGCGATGACTAGCGAATACCCATGTTATGATCCTAAAGCTTGATGCGGTTTGGAGAATCCTTTGAGTGCTAGGGTTCGTAACCCTTCTACCTCCACCATCAGTCTAAATTGTTTCACTCCTGGAAAGTTCACCCACTAAATCTCCCTTAGCCGTTCCTCTTCATTCAGCATAATAACGTGATTTAAGCCATATGTCATTGCCAAGCTCTCTCAGTTTGCCCTGTTGCTCCATCGTGTTTTAAATTTCTTGTCGAAATGAAACCTCACTGTTATGCTATCCTTTGATATCAATAATTCGTAGTTAGTCATTAGTTTTAACCTCAATGCGATCTAATTTAGTGGTTGTCAGGTGATTAAGCTTGCGCTTTCTAGGTGCTGGGCTGGTACAAAGGGGGTTTTAGTTGGATTGATGTGCAACTTCACCCTTCTGTACCCGATACCAGTAACTCTTAATATTTTATAACCAATGGTCATATCGTCAGCGTAACGATGGACAAATTTTCCAATATTTGTTGGTTCTACTAGAAGTTCATGAACTAGTATACGCCTCGTTAGCGGTGATAGAGCCCCACACTTGGGTTGCCTGTCGGCTCTTCTTCTCGTCTATCAAGCCAGGGTGTTTGCGACTCTGCGTATCTCTGTATGCGATATGTTATCAAACCCTGCTTTGATGTCCAAAAATGCAGAGAATGCTATTTCTTTAGGTTCTACCGCATCGTGTAATACATTCACTTGATGCAGGGCAGTCCGTCGTAATCGGCATCATATTGACATATTGATGTAAAGGGTTACCGCTTAGAATGTTACTTCTAATGTAGTTGGCAAATACCTTCTCCTCTATTTTCTGTAGAAGCGATGTCAGACATAAATGATCTGTTTAGGAAGAAAAGAATAGAACTTATCTTATTGATCGGACCCCGAGAAATAAGTTTTCATAAGTAGATATGCCCTGTCCTCGTCATTCTAGGTAAATGCCCCATCTTCCACTGAACTTCCCGAACCCGCTTCGCTTTTCTTCACTGATCGAGTTATTATACGTCGCCAGTGAATTTTTATACTTCGGCTGGTCCATGGCTTTTTTTTCGGTTAGTTGAAAAATTTGCGGGACTTTGTTCTCATTCTAGCTATGTTTCTGTTCACCATGTTATTTCCCAGGTAACTTATATACGAGTCCCCATCTGTTCTTCTGGGATTCCTTATTATCCTTTCTACTTCAAGGTTGCCCTCATTGTCGAGTCACCGACACCCTCCAATTCTTGACCAGCCCATTTATAAGCAAATTCCGCAAACTTATGTCTAGTACTTATTACTCGGGGTTGGTTACGGCAGTCGGCGTGTCCCTTGTATTATATATTTCTAGTCTATTGCTAAGGATAAATTCAAGGAGGTACTCACTACTTCGATTGGTGTAGCTGCTTACCCAGATTTCATTATTTGCCTCAACATCACAGTCGAGGGTAAGTGATAGCGTCTTTTTCTCGCCGAACTTCATCATTCCAAGAATATATATATAGTATAATGGGGGTGTTATACCCTGAAAAATAACCCGCTGTCACGTCTGCTTCCCGAAATTCAATAAATTTTGTACAGCCAAGAGGTCAAGCATATATATATATTTTACGATGGGTTAAATAATGATATAGGTTCCTGGTTTTCCCAAAAGATTTACATACATAATTCTCTCTCCGAATCACGAATGTGTCCCGGATACACTAACGGTTCTTCGACCAGCACGGTTCTAACGCTGTCTTTGGGCATCGTACTTGTAGTTAGTCATGGAGCTTTTGTATGGTGGAGGTTTACCTGGGCTGTCTTAATGCTGGCCATTGTAATCCCATTCCACCTCCCTGTATCTCGCCAACGAATCCATGTCTTCCTTGATTTGTTACAAGAGTCCCCTTAAGCAGTTGCCTTCTAAAGGACTAACCAAGGCCTTTTATTTGTTATTCTAAATCGATATATTTGGACCAAAATAATGTTATCTTTCCCTATTTCCCATGGCGAACATGTGTCATCGTTCAATAAAAGTGGGCTATGCCATTCTATCGACCTTCTTAGCACTAATCCTCGGGTTTTCTTTCATCATATTACCAAAATTGACCAAATGTCTCCCGGTTCTTCCATTTATCACACGTAGTTTACTTTAAAACGAGTAACATGTGCCTAAATGCTTTTCGAATCTGGTTCAACTTTCGAAATCGATTAGCACACAAAATGTGCAGTCTTGTTTTTAGAGCGAGCAAACGAAAAGTTGTAAAGAATAGCACTGTGATGCAAATGTTTCCATATTGGTCCAATTTGGCATTAGCAGTTTTCATAAAGGGTAGCTGAAAAAGTGGTCCTCGTATAATCTTCCAAGTTAAGCGTTACTAGGAGTGGCCAGCACTTAGATTGGGTACCAGTTCAGGATATTTTCTTTCATTTCTTCTAGTTATTTTTTTTTACTTTCTTTACTAAATAAAGCTTATACAAAATCATCTAAAATCAACTTTTTATCGGAAAATTACATGCTTCAGTAAAATTTACAGCATTTGGAATGCATCTAGAGTGCGCTGTAGGCGAACATTTTGTGCTAATAATATATATTGATACTATTAGACAATGTCCTAGCGCTTTAACCACTTAGCCATCGGGACAAAAAAAATTAAAACGCTTTCATTAGTTATTTTGACAACAAAACTTCACTAAAAGGAACACTTTAAATCCTTGAAGATTCACCATGCATATACGAGCATACACATTTCTTGAACTGAATGTGAAATCCCATTTGAGCGCCCTTTCTGGAACAAGAATGACTGAAATTCTCATATCGCAGGCAAGTCTAAATAGGTTTACTGTGCTGCGATAAGATACGCCATGTCAGTCTACAACGTTTTTAATTAAGGTCGGAAAATTACCAAAAAGCGAAACGGCGACTTTCCCGACTGACAAGATAAACATATCATGTTTGTTGACGAGAGATCACATCTCGCATCCTTCTCCCATTAAGTGAAATTTATATCATTATTTGAATTACATTGTCTTAGTGGTTCTAAGACACTGGAAAACTCCCTGTAGGAAAACATTTGCAAAAGACAGGCTTACACGTAAGATATGGCCCATTCCCAAAAGTTTCTTCCATTTTTATGGCTTATATGACATGAAATTGATATTCTTAGCTAATGTATATTTTATAGAGCACAAGGTAAATTTCTGTAAAACTAATTGCAGCTAATCTTCATACTGATAAAATCTTTGCAGCGATTCATAATTTAAATACAGGGTGCGGCAGCATAACTTCCTTTTTTAAAATGCGCGCCACTCAGTTGATGTCATAACGGAGCGCTAGTGGTCTCGTTCAAGAGGGGATACTGTAAAGTTTGGCCCCACACGGTTCAGTCGCCATCATGCGTTGGAATAGTGAGGAGCATGCCTTTGCCGTTGAGGTTTACTTTTCAAGCGGATGTTCGGTTATTGCAACACAGCGTGCATTTCGGAATCGCTTTAATTTAGCCCCGTTGGCTCCCGCCCCAGACCGCAAATCAATTGTTTCATGGGTCACTACATTCAGACAAACTGCAAGTGCGACAAAAGGAAGAACTGGAGTCCCTCGGCCCGTTAGATCACCTGAGAACATTGAAGAAGTGAGAGCGTCAATGTTGCGATCGCCACGGCGTTCTGCGCGCAAACACGCATCTGCCCTTGGACTATCCGATCGTTCTGTGAGAAGAACGTGACTTCAATTCTCGGATGAACGCGTGTGAGTTTCTTCTTGATGTCGTTCCCGAGGGTGCTATTGTTTTTTTAGAGATGAAGCCCATTTTCATTTGTGTGGGTCGGTTAACAAACAAAACATGCGCTACTGGGCTGACACCAACCCTCGAGAATTGCATCAAAAGCCTTTGCATTCACCCAAAGTCACAGTGTGGTGTGCAATTTCCTCAGCTGGAATTATTGGTCCCTGGTTTTTTGAGGAAAGTGAGGTTACAGTGACCCACGGCTAGAAAATTTGGATTTGGGGGACACTTGGTTCCAACCACAGTTAGATACTAGACAGCTACCTCACTCCCCCTTGCCCCCCAAGGGGGGAAATCAGTGCGAGTACACACGATTTCAAATTGTTTTGCCCTTGAGCATGAGCGAGATGTACCGAAAACCCGATCAGCTGTGTTTGACATACCGCCCGGACTTGCCAATGTATTGGTGAGATTGGCAAGTTTCTGCTTATGTATAAGTGAATACGTGAAACAACTTTTTGCTATATGGGTGAGCACGCCGTAGTACCAGAATAGCAAAAGCTCACCGATCTCTCTTTTACCAATACGATTTGACGAAGATTATGCCTTTTCCTTGTTTAGTGTCTCTGATGTGTACAGATAAGCTTCTGCAAGGACATTTGCAAGTGGGGTCATTTTTGTAAGGGTACTGCCTATAGTAGATCTGCTGTGGTTCCAACCAGACGGTGCAACAGCACACACTTCAAGAGCATCGATGGCTCTTTGCACCCTATATATGTACGTACATCATTTTAGCATGGTTAATAGAAAATAAAAAGCCAAATCGCCGATTATTCTGTTACAGGTAATATTTTATATTAGATTGTAGTTGAAAGATATTTTGAAAAATTATTTACATACTAATCCCAATACTTCTAGTATCCATTTTTCAGGTACAGAAGAGAGAGATTTTGTTCGCAATCGTTATGAAAACTCGATTGGGAACCTGGAAACAGTATATGTCACGTCAATTAGACTTGGGTGTAGTGTTTATTAGTCAAGTCAGGAAAATTATTTAAGAGCAAGGGAAATGTCTACTTGAACTACTTAACTTAACTGGAGCAAGAAACCATTACTCGCGATCAAATGGGGATTTTTTTTTGCACCCTCCGCATTCATCCGCGTTATAATCATCCAGAGAGCAACGACCGGTAGTTATAGGCCTACCTTAGTAAGGAACTCCGAACATCCCGGTTTAGCACCGGGGTTCACCAATGCGATATCCCTAAAAGCTGTCTGGTCCTAGGCTACGCCAACGCCTCCTTCTGAAGCAAGGTTTGTGACATCTTCTTTTTCTAGCATCAATATTGCCCCTATCGACTTTCCAGGCCGGATAATCTTCATCCATACAGTGACCCGCCCACCGCGACCTATTGAAAGATTCCTTTCTTGAATTCTCTGAAAATTCACAATTTCCTTTGTTAAGAACTCGATTCTCTGAGAAATACATAAGGACTGGCAGTAAGAGCTTGACCCTATAGTGAGGAGTTTCGAGTACAATTGCTTTTGTAAGCGCCGTTATCGGTTGTGATTTTTGGAAATAGATAGGGGGAAATTATTAGCGATTCGCCAGTGCTATTCGATGTTGTATTTTTTTCCGTTTTCAGTGCTGACGATGTCGCTATTAATTTCGTCTTGCCTTAGTCAACGTGTTTCCCAAAGATCTCGTGCCAATCGCCCCCTACTTGATCTGGATTAAGGCAGTTTGTCTAGTTGTTCTTTCTATTATCTCAATATCTTCAGCATAGACCAGTAGTTGGGTGGACTTGAAGGTGAAAGGTTTCGCGAGTGATCCTATAGCCTTTATGTGGCCTTGCACTTTGGTCAGTGTCAATCGAGTCAACCTTACTCAGTAAAACGAATGCTCTTATGGTCATGAATAGCTATATTATCATAGCGATATTCCAACAGTTTTCCTATAGACCAGCAGAGAAAATCATTCAGTTCCCTTCGATACTTCAGTCCCTCACGTGTAATTTCACAAAACTTCACGTTCTCTTTTACCGATGCCTTGGTCCTCATCGGAAGCTGAAAATCATGCAGACATGGCACATCGCACGAGCCTAATGAAAGATAAACACACAAGGTAAATCGGGAAATCAAAACTGGACCTGCGTGCTGCCATCGAGAGGGAGGATTAACACTGAATCGCATCCTCAATCAATATTTCTCCTGCATCAGATGTACAATGAGAAGTGGCTTTGGGGTTCCCGCCCCTTTGACATGCTCACGATATTATTATAGATTGTAGGATGTCATTTATAATGTTGTCCTTGGAAAAGACGAATAAAACACTGAACATATTTCAAATCCATGGACACTACAAAATGGTTCCCGAAATATATATGCATATGCAAATAAAATAAAAATACTATGGAAAAAGCAAAAACCGTCGAATTATTTTAAACAAATTCTCGGGTTATTTCGCGACGACAAGCTTGCCTAGATCACTTGCGAAAAGCAATTATCGTATCTCGCTTCGGCACGCAAAGGACAAGGACCCTTTCTACATCACGTTCCACAGAATAACTATAATGGGCTCTGTAGTACTCCTACTGTGGGAATGTACTGTGAAAGGTAACTTTCAAATATCTAAGTTAGCCAATGAGCTTTGTATCAATTTCTAATTGGCTGAATTGAACGCATTTCTGACACCGAAATACATCGCGTGCCGAGCCAACTTCAAAACCTCTACAGTGCCGATCGTTGAGTTGCTTGATGAACGGCAGTACTTATATTCTATGATTGAGAGAAGTCTATTATGATATTTTCGAGCGTCTTTCTTACCGTGTCTTTAAGGTAAAACGGGCAATATGCTGGTGCATGCTCCGGTTACTTATTTGAAAGGTCGGGAGCAAAACTTGCCTTTTCCTCTTCTTCCTAGAGGAGGGAAAAAGTTTTCCCTCCATGCATGCCTCAAACGTGCTGATAAATTATTCGGGTCTCGTCTTAACAAGGAGTTTAAAGGCTCTATTGGAAGCAGCATCCAAACTGGGAGCTTTATTATCACCGAGTCCCCGGCGAATCTCTGTAAATTACTGCATAGATCCATGAAGACGTCCAATGCTTTTTATACTTTTTGCGTTTTCCTTTATAAAGGGGAGAGGGGTTCCACCACTATATCGAAAAGAATATGCGAGCAGGTCAGTTGTAGCATTCGCCCTTCTCTCCATATCTTTGGTCAAAGTTCTTGAACGTATTCTCGCTTGTTTGCACTTAAGCTTACCTCAATTTGATTTGTATCACCCGTACTTCTTCATTGGGTCCAAGCCTCTCCGAAATACTGCGCATCTGCTGATGCCTAGGACGGTAGTACAGTAGACGCCCTTGTTCCTTGCTAAAGGCATATTCAATATCAGAATTCAATTTCTTGAATATATAACCTCGTGTTCTCCTCCATTGTTTCTGTTCCTCTTTGATTTGTCACAGTTGTAGGCGCATATCGTCCAGTTCCAGATATCCAAAACAGTGCTTAAGGGATACCTACTCTGTGAATCGCCAATGACCCAGCCTTCTTTCACTTTACCAATTGCCAGCAGTTTGAACGGTCTTTCCACTAGTAAGCTGATAGTTGTTATTTTAGTGCATGCATACACCTTCCAGAGTCCCCCCATTGCGGACTTATCTGAATTATCTGGACTGCTTCGCTACTACCTCGCTGATATCCTCCTTGATTTTAACTAAATAAATGTATTTTCATTATATAACAATGTCCTGCTCCTGCGCCTCCTTTCCTAAGGATCCTTTTTACCATGCCGGGGAAATTTTCAGTCGCCTTGCCCGGAGATTTCTTCAGCTTCAGCAAATTCCCTATTTGGGAATGTTTGACTCTTTCTCCGAGGTCATCAGTTTTGGATCGAATTTGATATTCCTGAAGATGTTGGCTTATGTCATGTCATCTTTTTTAAAGAAGATTATCAACTCGTTCCGCAATCTGAAGCGTTTTTCTTATCGCCAACCTAGATCCACGCTTCATCAGTTCCATTTCCAGGCTTTTCCTCCCTTGAATTCATTGAAGCCGACGAAGCTATTTCCACAATTTTAGTTCTTTAGTTGAACTTTCCTTTTTCCAGTGAAAAGTTTTTTAGCGTCCTGCTAGGACCCAACAGAATCGTTCGGTCTCCTTCTACACTTTTTTTCGAGTGCAACGCCTTTTGGGTTTTGAGGACTGTCACTGGCTTTGCTTGAGCGATGTTTGCTTTCTTGGAGGCATTTTCTGTATCTTTGTCCTTGTACGTAGTCGTACATTGTACGGAACCGTGTTACGGATGGCTTGGTCCATATTGGATTAGTTTTTTTTTATGAATTCAGGCAACTCTATCATTTTTCCTCTGAGCACGATGAACGATAATTAATTGAGACATTCCTCTGCTTCGTATTCCCACTGTATGCGTTCGTATTAATTAGAGCTTACTTATTTTCCATCTTTCCCGGACGTTGGCTTCGGTATGGAGTCGATTGGTATCTGACGGTGGATATTCTGACAGATGAGGCAAGTTGTCTGTATGAGGATCAGGAAGCGCAAGGTGAGCGTATGCAGTCATTGGCTGCATGGCAAACAGCATAGGACCAGACGGAGAATGGCCGGTGGACACATAGGCTTATCCCAGCCATAAGTATGTTGACTATGCGTAACCACGGTGAGACGAGTTAGATCTGACTCAGTTGTTAACCGGACACGATGGATACAGGAATTATCTCTAGAAGTTTGGTCTAGATGAATCGCCCGATTGTCCTACGCATGAAGGTGCAGGCGAAAATGCAGAGCACGCCTTCTTCGCCTGCCCAAGATTTAAAAGCTTAAAGGGAAAACTTGAAACAGAACTAAATACCCGTTTAACGGTGGAAAATCTGATAAGGTACATGGTGCAATCAAATCCAGCATGGGACGCGGTAGTTGCAATGGTGAAACGAACCCACCAGCAGCTAATTAACAGCAATTAACGCCACGCGAAGCGGTAACAGCTCGTTTAGAGTTGACAGCTAAGTACCTTACAGCCCAGCAAAGTAACACCAGAACGGTGTTCCCGCGGGGAGAGTGTGGAGAAAATATGGGAGGTTTTAGTCGGTAAGAGTCCGGCATGCGTGTACTATATTCCAGATGCGTATCCATGATGGATTTCCCCAGGCCAAAACAAAACAAAAAGAAAAGACTGACAGACAGTAAACCGATTTGAATAAGGTTTTGTTTTACACAAAACCTTAATATCATACATTTCACGTTCCAGTTTTAGATTTGTTTAGTGTGGTGTTATCAAAGTCGATACAAAGGTTGAGCTTACGTCAACATTTTGTAGCGTACAGACTTATAGTTGAAATTTTCGTCGACAATCTACTATCTACCAGCTTTGCCATACGTGTGCACTGCACTGTTATAGCTATCCAGTAAGATTACTATGGTTACCTCATAAGGTATCGCAATAATCCTTTGTTGTTCCAATTTCCAGTGGCTGGTGTGCACTGATAGATTTCTGAGTGACTCCTCTTTCCGGAATTAGCGTTTTAATATTTATTTCATAACCCGCCGAAAATACTTTGCTGATCCTTAATCATTTCGCAATTAGTCCTGAATGCTACTTTGAATTGCATGAGACGTTTACTCCTGAAGCGGTATCTTTTTCAAAGAGATGAGTTGAAACCAATGACCAGAATGAGAAGATAATGTTGAAGCTATGTCGTCCAACCAAAATCAGTCTTCAGGGATTATCCGTCGCCTTTCGTTTTACGATCCCAAAGAAATGTTTCAAAGCAGTCGTGCGTGACAATTTCCCAATAATATTCAGAGTGAGCTTCCGTCCAATTTCCAAGAAAAATATTAATCATGACTCACAATGGTGTCACACCTTAAATTTTCACGGATATCTTTCTCATATCCTTCCGTTTTCATTACCACCTTCGGCTTCAGTTGACATCCTTTCACCGGTATTGCTTCTAAGCACCGCTAACGCAAATACCGGAACTGATTTGTCTTACACGGAGAAATTTAAAGTTTTGGGGGTAGAAATGTAACGATGCATAGCCGCTACTTCTCGTGGCCCTAAAACTCAACCAAATAGAGTACAAACTCAGCTCGCGAGCATTACAAATTACCACAAATTTCTCAAACAAAGGTGTGCTCTTTCAATTACTGGCAAGGATGCCAGGTGAAAATGTGCAAAAAGGAAAAAAACGTTCTCCTCACGGGTTACGAGGGTGTGTCAAAAGTAAATGATTTCCATTAGAGAGAAAGTATGTATTAGCGTCAAGTAGGCTACGGGAGAGAGATGGGCGAATGGGGGTGGAATCTTGAATATTGAAATAGTTTGTAAACTACGAACTATGGAGTTCGAACGAGGAATAATGAATTGGTTTTTGCCGCTTTATTAGTGATGTTGCCGGAGTTCGGGACTAAACTATGCAGTAACATTGACTCAAAAAATTGCTATTAAACAAAGTTCATAAAGTTAGTTTTCCCGTGAAGTACAAGTGTAGATGTGGCACGTGATATTTCCTATTTAGTAAACGAAGACAGGATTTTTAGCACGGCCTTGAATAAATCAATATTTTGTAAATACATCACTGAACACGCTGAAAAGGCATCCATAAACCTTAATGTTTCACTTTGCGAAAATTTTTTTTTCATAGCTTCACGGAAAAGTAAAACTGATGAAGTATTCAATCTAACCATGATCTGTAGCCTTCGCTAATGAAGCGTGTAGTTTCTATACAGCATAACCTAAAAACTTTCCAGGAGTACAAAGAAATTGGTTAAAATTAGTTACTTCAAGAAAGGGACGAAGTAATATGGCAGTTACAACACTGGCTTTCTGCTGCTGCTATTAACAAACAATCAATCTGAAAAAAGCGTATTTCCTCGTGTATCAACAACACAAAAGGTTACGTCAACTACCAGAAGCTTTCTCCCGCAGCTAACAGGCACTGCTAGAAGGACGAATGATGAATCCAAACCGTCGTTAAGAGTACCTGACGCTCAACACCGCGGATTACAAGGTTTCAGCGTTGCGTCCACCAATTTCAACTACATCTTACATTTATACTGCTGTCTCCCAGTGTTCCTTGTTCCAGTGTTTTGAATTAAAGAAACGCTTTTCGAACCAATTGTGAACATACATACTTTCCACTTTTTTAGCTTCATGGGCTTCGAACCGTCGAACGGTTCGTGTCTCTGAGGCTCTACACCCCTTTTTCCTCCAGTGTCCTTTTGTTCTCCCTTCGAATACTCTTTTTAGTGCCCGTGTGTCGTTCATACGTTGAACGTGACAAGCTCACTGCAACTTCCATATTTGATACAACTCATGGTTACGTGTGATTGGCCACAAGCCGTGAATTACATGATTTTTCCATGCTTTCTTCAGTTGGGGCATGTATGCTAATAAGCCATATTTTAAAAAACTTGGCTTTGATGCGAAAGGCACGCAATCTTTCGTATGTGGATTTAAAGTCAATACCATTTGCTATAAAGTCCCCATCCATGGCAAAAGCGGCTTCAAAGTCACGTCTCCTTGATAGGTTCCCGCTTTTGAAAGTTCAAACATTTCAATTCGTTTCCTGGACTGTTAGAACCCTAGATTTGCACTTGGAGTGGATCTTTGGCAGCACGAGATTTGTTCAGTGATCTAACAATCTAGGATGCAAGAGCGTAGTCTTTCATTCGTTTGCTCGATCGTTCCGTAGAACTGATTCTACCTGAGGCTGCTCATTCTGTCTCTGTAGATGTTGTTTGGTTTCTTGGTGGTTGACAGGTTGTATGCCCATCGTTCTGAGCCCGGAACCTGGAAGACCAGATCGATTGCTTTATAAACCCACTACTTCTTCTGCTGTCTTCTGATGTTCAACATGTCCACAGATAGCTGTCCAGTACCGTAGGAAAGTTCTTTATTCGCAATTATATCGGGCCAGAGTATGCCAATGACGAGAGCCATACAAATATTGAGGAGAGTCAGGTCCTCGTCGAAACAGACTTTCCATGCGCAGCACGTCGATCGGGGAGCGAAGTACTGTTCTTGTGATTAATACAATAAGACTGTTCCATATCCCGTGGCTCATTGGTGTCGTCTTTTGGTAAGTCGCTGTAGCCTACTCTCTGCCGATCAAGCTTTGGAGGTGTTCTTTTTTGCATTTCAGGATAACTTCGGCTTTTACCTTTGCAATTGCCGGTACCACGTAAATGCCACTCCAATTTTCCAGCTCATGACGGGAGATCTTTCTTCAGGATTTTGGGAATCCTCCAATTCTCCCGTTCCTTCGGGATTCGTAGTGAGTGCTAGTAGTAGCCTTTTAGAAAATTCAGGATCTGCAAAGAACAATTCCAAGAGATGTGAAGATGCATTATGCAAACAAAGGCAAGCAACCAAGAACTGATGATCACGCTTGAGGTCAATATCAGTCCTCCTTTTGTTTCGCATATCCAAAATGCAACTCCTAGATCTACTACTGGTCATGATGTGGACGATTTGATTAGATATACATATGTTGCCGGTCAACTGATATTCAACGGGCCTTATATTAGACTCTGAGCTCAAGAAATGTACCGCGGTGATGATGAATAAATCCCGGAAACCGCTAACCGTTTTCATTAAGTTTTCCAAAACGGCGTTTCCCAATTCAATTCATGTCCGAGCAAGGTCAATGAACATAAATTCGACATCGGATTCAGGTTTACTTTCGGCAGATCAGTGTACAATAGTACAATACCGCATAATGCCTGATTGTGATTGACCCCATCTACTCGTTGAAACGAAGGTTGAAGTATACCCCGCAAATTCTGAGTAAAGATGAACCCAATTAATAAATGTGGTGCAGAAGTTGCGACACTGAAAGCGAATGTGGTAACACTGGCTAAAAAAATCCCCTATTTTGGTAGCCCCTACAATCAATGTGGTCTTGGCATTGCCACCTTAGAGTGTTCCCGTGATGCCACTAAGAATTCGAACGATTTGACGATTATCTCATGAAGTTCACCATTATATCAGCTGATCGCACTATTCATTTCTTCATCGCGTACGCACCACAGACATGTCGACCTGATGCCGAGAAAGATGCCTTCTGGCAACTTCTCGATGAAAAGATTTGTCATGTACCTGCTGGCGACTATACCATCATTGCAGGCGACCTTAGTGGCCATGTGGGTGAAGAGGCAGACAGAAACAGGTGCCCTGGGGGAAAGGTGTTCGGAGCGCGCAATGAGGGTAGCCTTGCGTATAATTGATTTTCCAGACAACTAATTGCAATGTCACTAATTGCAAAGCCGTTGCCTATGAGACCATCGGCCATTGATTGCCGTTCTGCGAATTATACCACCGATAAAACAGCGTGGCCCGCCACCCATTAAATGGTGGCGATTTGGTGAAAAGGAAGAAGAAACGATCTCACTTACGCGATTACCAACCATTAGGAATGTGGAAGAATCGTGGAACCAAATGAAAGACACGATCCACAAAGCGGCCTCAGCAACTCTTGGGGTCACCAGACCGGGTAACATACCTAGATACTTGGCTTTGGAATGACGAAGAAGGTCCGTGAAAAGAAACGCCTCTACCACTAATTTCTCAACTATAAAACGCTTGCCAATTGGCAAATTTATAAGAACCAGGAAGCAAACAAAGCGATCGCTATTACCCGAACGTCCCATAACAAAAATCTTTACGACAAACTGGACACTTGGGATGGCGAGAGAGATCTGTATCGACTTGCTAAAAGCCGTAACGAACGCACGGATATCGAACTCTTCTGTTGCGTTAATAACAAGAAGGTACTTTGCATACCAACAGTCGAGCCGCTACGGATAGATGGCGAGAATACTTCGAGCAGATTTCAACCGTATTCGCAATATTAATGAAATGACCGTGAATCAAGCCGGATTTGTGAAAAACTGCAGAACTACTAACACAATACACGCTGCACGATTGGTCTGAACATCGAAGTCGATGGTAAACGACCGAAAGGCAGGCTTGGTACGCTGGATTGGGATTTAAAAACCTCGAGTTTGCATCCAGATTCACTTAATAGAACCAAATGGCGAAACCGATCACGACGAGCCGACCTTACTTGTGAACCGGAAAAGGCTGAAGGGAAAAAAGAGTGCGAGATTTTAAGAACCAAGTGGTGTCGGAGCTTGTATACAGGCCATACATTGATTGCGATAGTTTAAACAAAGCTACCAATGACAACAATCAGAGATGCCCGAAACGGTTGTTGAAAGTAAGCTGGTTGGCACGAAAAGCGGTCCACAAACATGCGTGGGGAAGGGGGAAATGGATGCTGCAATAACCGCAGCTGAAGAGGTCTTGGAGATGAAGTAGCAACAAACGATTTTAACAACTGCTTGAAGAGCGAGGAACATCAACATCAGGCGCGGAAGTTTCACCAACAAATCAGAAGGATGAAGCGTTATACACTTCGATGCTCCACCTGCCGAGACAAAGAGGGAAATCTGATTTCCAACAAAGTGGGTATACTGGAGCGATGGATTGCTCAACAACCAGAATATCGGAGAGGTAAAGACGCAATCCACCGGCTTAACAATCATAATTCGCTAGATGTCGATGGCCAACCGAACTGGTTAAATATGGAGATGACGAACTACACCCACTTAAGCTCCTAATGTGGGACAGAGAATCAATGCCTGAATATTGGCAACGAGGCATTATCTGACCCATCATAAAAAGGGAGATATTAAGTAGTGCAGTAATTATAGAGGTATAACGTTGCTGAGTACCATCTCTAAGATATTCTCCGCTATCTTGCTAGGCCGGATAGTCCCATATGCCCAATAGATTTTTGTTGCAAACAATCTTCTGCCGCCAATAAGATGCATATACCTCCGACTACAATATGGCCGTCATTATATCGGGCTAGTTCGATGGTCGGATTTTCCCAGAACACCCTTAAACCCAACCCGTCTTCTGTGACTGAACCAACGGTGAAGATTATTAGGTCTTTAATGCCAAAAGACTCTTCCCTCTTAGTGATTCCGAGGGTCTGCTGAAGCACAAATCTAGAAGCCTTATGATTTGTCGGCATCTGAGTTGATGATTGCCAAGGGATTTTAAGATAAATACGTGGCCGTATGATTAATCGCCTTCACACACCCTAATGGTATGGTGCCTTAAATGCGACGTTAGGTGCTTTGCACTTCAATAAAAAAAAGAAATGACGGGAAGATTCAGTAAAGCTTCCAATAGCGTGGCCGGTTAGTACTCATACTTAAGCAACCAAACCTTTGAATCTACGCCAGCAGCTTCCTTTTAATTGCAAAGTTCAGTCCCGATCCATCAAAATGGGCTAGATGTAAATGGGATAAATGTATATATAATATATCCGATAAATTCATTGTAGTAAAGTTCCCTATGTCTTGCTTCTAGCAGCCCTGTAGGATTTCTGATAATTTGTCTGGATATGATGTTTTCACGTTAGCTTGGAGTCCAGACGTACTTCTAAATACTTGACTATCAGTACCAGCTGGAATGCCACCGCCGATAAGATGCATAGTATGTAAGTGCCCCACATAAAGTATCTAATGAACATAACTAGTCTAGTCTTATTACCGTTCACTGTGATTTCTTTATAGAGGTACCAGCAGAGTTGCGTTAAGTCGGTCACATACTGTGTCAGCAAATTTGCAAATTGATAATTACTAGGCCCGCACGTGCCCATGTAACATAACTGAGGAATGAGAATCCTTCCCTGTAAGCAGCCCCTTAGACATCCTGGCTCAATAGACTTCCGTCTGACCAATATGTGGTTTTTCTCCATTCCAGCATTTCCAACTGATTAACAGCGATTTTTTTGTGGTAAGTCTACTTCCACTTGATGTCGGACCGGACCAAATGAGAAGTAATTTATTCCCATCCTTTATGGTCCATGGACTCCTCTTTTTGGATTTAACTCCCAAACTCAAAAATTAAAAGGGGGAGGAAGGCAATTACGGTTTCGTACCAGAAGAAAGGCAATTCTACAGACGCTGCCTTACCTCTGCCCTGGGAGCAGCATGACCGAAGCGGGTTGCAGATGGCGTATTATAATTCGCAAAACCCAACAAGGGTGCGAATTATACCCAACATAAATTGACCCACAGTTCGTAGGCGTCTTCGTCCCTCTTTTAATTTTTGAACTTTGGGTGTTAAATCCAAAAAGAGGAGGAGCAGGTTGCTCTCCATTTGGTCCCGTTCGACATCAAGTGGATGCGGACTTAAGACTCCTAGATCTCTAAACAAAAATCGTCTAGCTCCAGCCAAGCTTTTGTCCGAACTGCGGGCGAATTTACGTTGAACATAATTCGCACCCTTGTTGTGCTTTGCGAATTATAAAAGGGAGCGTATAGCAACTGCGAGCCTTTTCGGTCACCCTGCTCCCAGGGCAGAGATGAAGTGGAGTCTAACGTGCTGCTGCTGCCCTGGTACGGAACCGTAGCGGTCTTCATTCCTCTATTGATTAACACCGATTGGATGCCATTGCGTCTTGCTGCACCATACAGTGCCACGAATGAGGCATAATTGAAGGCACCTTCGATGTCCATTAATGGCATTCCCCCGTGGATTTATCTTTTTTAGTATAATATCATAGAATGGAAATAAGACCGATCGGTGAGAAATTTTGTGCGTCCATGTAAGTGGTTTCCTGGTTTGCGAAGGAATGTGCAACGTACATTCACCCGTTCACTCTTCTTTAAGAAAAGCTTCCCTCGTGTGGATTACTCCTCCCGCCTCCGCTTTCTGAACCTTCCCTTCCTACAACAGCGTAGATCCTATCTGGATCTATGCACATTCTTTAAACTTTCCTCGGGTCTCCGCCGCTGACGAGATCACCTGCCGTCCTGCGTCTTATAACACACTTAGTGCAGACATTTTCAACGTGCCCTTCGCAGAGCTCGAAGTCTACTATCATTCCCCGATTCCCAGACTTTGCCGAAATTATAATACGAAACAGCTTGGTCCTTTTAACTTCCCTACTTTAAGTAGTTTTAAACGTAGGATGTGTTTTTTGGTTTCTCCTCCTCCTGAGGACAATCATTAATTGGAATATTCTCTATGTGTTGTCCGTAAATTAAATAAGTAAATAAATAAAATAACTCCTGCATATCGCTCCTGGTAATGGGAATATAAACGAATGGACATTCAGGGTATATATATATTCCGAATATTTCGACGCAGCGCATCCATTGCCTTATTACTAGAGTAGAGTTAGTAGTGTTTTCTATTCACTCCAACTTCAATGATATGTGTTTCAGTTTCAGTATTATCATATGTAATTCTGTGTAAGTGATAAGCTCACAGTAGAAGACAAACACAGGTATCCATAACGTATCTATAAAACGAGTTAAATGCAGCTTACTGGCTGATACTATCTCCCTCCTACCATTGAGGGTTGTGTTGTCGGCGCTGAGCTGACTTTTTAGATGCTGCCTGGAAAATGCATTTCGAACAAATGGAATTCTATTTCTTTATCGCGTTTTGTGGACTGCCTGCTCTTTAAATGTACTATAGGCTACTTAGTTACTGGATATGTTCTTTGACAAGGATAAGCCAACCTTATGCTTTTCCCAACGGCTTTATGATCTTCTTTGTATCGATTGAATTAGAACTGAATTAGACTTCAAAGCTCGGTTGAGGAGTACTCTTGCCGCTGTTGGTGTTTTATCCTTATTGGGCGTATTAAGTGGATAGCTCTTTTTGAGTTTTTCTCATACGACTTGCAATCGTCTGTGTTGTTTTCTCAATTCCAGTGTGCCTCCCAGGCATCGTAGCTCGGGCGCTCAGCTTTGTTATGTAAGCCGTCCAATCTGTCTTCCGCGGATTGCCAAATGGAACCGGTGAGGGTGAATCCATGCCCACTTAAAAATCAATGTGTCTATGATCCGAGAGCGTAATATAATTTGATATTCACCCCTCTCCGATAAAACCTGCCATGTCGACGACTTTTCGCCAGACCGCATTGCTGAAAGCGGGTATATTAGCCAAGAAGTTCGGGATCTGTAGATCGGTTTCTAACAGATATTCTGATAGCCTCGATCTTCTCGTATTGATGTTAGAGCTTCCTTTACTCTACTACTAATAATCATTGGCGCGATAATCCAATTGGATCAGGGCCTTGAAATGTGCTAGAGCACTTCATTCGAGACCGTAATGGTGCAGTACAGGATTACAGTACCCTGTATGAGGCAATGTGGTCAGCATTGCATTCGTCTGTGAGTATTACCCTAATTTGACTCAGGCATTCATTCGCAGTTGAGTGGACTCCTCCCTTCACATATTGAATAGCTATAATAAATGTGCTACTGGGAATTGGGGATGTTCCGAACAATCTTCTGTGCTTCTGTGCTCCATTCCTAGCCATTCACAAAAATAGAATTATTGACGGGTTGCAATTTATTCTTGTTTAGTAATTGGGGTATTCTCCCAGTATTGTAGATTAAATAAATAAATAATGAGTCAACCAATTTAAAAGTTCCACTCCTGAACAAAATTTTTCCTCTTCAACTTCCCTGATTTTTTTAGGATGTTAAATCCACCTTTGCGGTACGCACCGTTAAGTGGGTTTGTTCACGACATACGTATTGCAATAGTCTCAACTGAAGAAGGAAATCATATCCGAAGATATATTAAACTCTTGTATATTTCATGACGTCCTCAAATAATGAAAGGAACCTGATATAACTGATGTCGCAAGCATTTTTCACAATAAAATCGTGGATTTCATTCCAACCCTTATATATGTGTACACATAACAGTTTTGCAAACACATTCAGCCCCCAACCCTCCTAGTCAGTCGTATGAATCCATGTAGGTTGCCTCAGTGCCATAATTCCATATGCTGCATGAAATTTAGTTTCGCCAAGCTGAAAATTTATTGCCTTAGGTGGTTTTACACCTGGCAAATGACTTGTCTGCAGATTGTTTTATTTCTGCCGGTAGAACTCCGGGAATGACGGGGGAGGTTAACAAAAAATCCATGAACAACGTTGTCGGGACGTATTTCCGCACAAAGCATGAAATATGCTCCAACCCTACCATTCAGATATGAGTGTAGGGGTATTGTAATTCGCACGATGTCATTGATGTGAAAAAATGAATACGAACGTCGCTACTTGATAAAATCAAAATGAATGGCGGTCGGGTGATGTGCTATTAACGGGCTGCAATAAAATTCTGAGCTACCAACTGCTCATAATAAAGTCCTGGCAATATATTTTCACGGAACGATGGGTTTACAATGAAGCCGGGTATGTTTCATTGAAACGGTTTAAGATAAGCGAATTAAAAAATTGAGAAGATTAATCTTTGACAATGGGTTTCTATAAACTGTATGTCTACGCACGACCCCATCTCGCTCTAACTTTTAATAGGAAAGCCCTCGTGCTTTCATTTTTGAAGACTAAATATCCCAAATAATATTTTATCAGGCACATCTGTTGCTATAAGATCACATTTCCAGGTAATTAAACCTAAACTTACCTCCAGATAACAGATAAAATCTGTCGAGGGAATATCCTCGATAGAATTCACATCTGCACCATACTATCAGTTGCCCATAGAAACACATATTCGATCCCATGATGTCGTAATAAGGCTGTTACCACCTGATATCACGTATCCGATACCTGTTTATGTTCGATTTGTCGTCTAGAATATTAAGAGGATTCTCGTTGGCCATCGCCCCATCTTTTTCCAGGACTATTATCTTGCATGGTGCGGAGATACATCTCCTTTACGTTCCATTCATTGCGGTATAAACGTTTGCAATTATTGCTCTACGTATGTAGACACTCTTTGGGAAGATTCAGGGAATCCACCAACAATTAGAGCGCTTGGCTGATAGAAGTATCTGACTCGAATGGCTGTCGATAGAAACCCCCAATTACATTGGTCCAATGCCTGCAGTAAGTGGTTACCGAAGTTCGACATTCGAATAATTTGGTACGGTTATTACGAACGAATACATGAACACATATTTGGAGGGATGAAACGGATTGATGTCGAGCTAATTGTCTTTCATGCATATCTTCACAACTGGCAAGTTAGTCTGTTGTTTGGTAATACAGATAGTAAATAATCTGGTATAATTTAAATGTCGAATATAGTATTTAGGGTTTAAGGCAAAAATTAAGTTTGCAAATTTTCTGAATTCGATGTCTTCTGGATGAGTTCGCTATGGAAATTTTATATAAGTGACATTTTATGGCGATTCAATTGATTTTATGAAGTGTGAACTGGGGCTGATGGATTTCTAGTTGTATCTGTCTGATCTATGATTAACCAACATTGGACTCCCTCGACGATTACCTACCTTGTCGTGATGAGGGAGCTCAGTAAGGAAGATCCTCGAGGAAACGGGAGGTGAACTCTGAGTGCCAGGCGACCACCAGTTTCAACTAGCCTTGTCTCGGCAAAAAGGGGCTCTGCCGAGATCGACTTACTTTCCCCGATAAAACTGAGGCCATGGCAGCCAATTATGAAAAAACAAAAAAAAAAAACTAAAACATAAACCTGTTAAGCAAACACAATTATACCTCGATCGTGACGATCCAACCTCGAGTGAAGGGGCAACCCTAAGCTAATGGATGGAGAACCTGCGTCTAGACTCAGATTCTCCACTTACTCAGCAGGCCCCTTCTGTCAGCACTCCTGACCCAAGGCTCCAATCGGCGCCACCTGTTAAAGCCAAAGTCTTGCCCATGGGTAAGCACCTGTCCACGGTGAGTAAACTGCCTTCGGGCAAACCGCCTCCGGGCAAACCGCCTTCGGGCAACGCGCAACCCAAGAGCTGTGCCAAGGTTGAGGGGAAAGGAGCGTTCGGAGCACCTGCGGTTAAGGGGAAACCGAAGCGGCAACGGTCCCCGGACGATCCTAACTCTTCGACACAAAAGGCAGCAAACAGGGCTCGGCAACGGGTAGGCCTTCATTTACAGCCAAGGCTATCGAAGCCAATGGATGGGTCCTGCATGATGACTCTAATCCATCCGGTTACGATACTGAGCAGCGCGAAGAGCTTAGGAGGAAACTCCTCCTAACTGTAAAGGCTGCATCCGCGCAAAGCATTAAGCTTTGCTTTGAGTCGGTAGGTGTATACCATAAAATGTTATGGCTGAACTTTGCCGACGAAGACACGAACGAGTGGCTCAGGCAGTACTGTTCCTCCCTTAACGACGTATTCGAGGGTGGGCGATTAACCTTGAAAAGGGTCTCTGAGCTTCCATCGATCAAAAAGTGCTTCCTCTGGCTTCCAGAAGAAGAGCGGAATGGTGCTGAGGTTCTGGAACAACTTGATGTGCAGACCAGCTTCAAGACTTCCACCTGGTTGCTGTTAGGCAGCAAAACAGGAGAGAGAGCGGATAGGCCGGGAGCTTTCCTCAGTATCGGCGTTCCCGAACCCGATGTTAAGAAGGGTCGGGAAAAATTGGGCTGCGGCTCTACTATGGGCTAGGGACAGTCAAGTTACAAGTGTCGGCTTCTAAGACCATTGAAGGGGACGTGTAGCCCTCGGCATCTTCATCTGAAACGTACATTTAATGGTAGATGGTAGGTGCCACATTTCCCAAATAAATTTGCAGCATTGTAAAGCGGCGACTGCACTTATCAGTCGTCTGATCAATAGCTGCAAGACATTTATATACCTCATACAAGAACCGTGGGTTGTTAGTGGGGTAGTCAGCGAAGTCAGATCGACTCTGCTCCTGCATGGTAGTCTCAAAAGACTTTCGAGGCGACACCACATCGGCCAAGCTAACCATATAAAGTCAACAGGGAGATAAAGAGATACTATGGTGCTCTTCATATTTTCCCTATGACGCAGAAGACGTTCCCAGCGGAACATTCATCAGAGCTATCCAATATGCCAAAAGTAGAGGCATGGGGGTAATAGCAGGATGTGTTGTCAACGCTCACCACATATGCTGGGAAAATTCGAACATCAATGCAAGAGGATCGAGACTACTGGAGATCTAGTAGGAACCGATTTGCAGATCCTTAATTTGGGTAATGAACCCACTTTCTTCACCTTGGTCAGATGAGAAGTCATCGATATTACGGTGGCATCTCCTGACATCGTGGCTCTGATCGGAGAGTGGAGAGTATCAAACGATATCACATTCTCGGATGACAGACGCATTGATTTCGTAATGGGTATGTATCCACCTCCACGTACTCCATTTCGGAATCCGCGGAAGACAGACTGGGTGATGTATAAAATAGAATTGAGCTCTCGAGTCACGATCCCTGGGAAGCGCATCAAATCCATTGCTGGAATTGAGAAGACAACCCAGATGATCACAACCAGCATGAGAGAAGCTTTCGAAGAGAGCTGTCCACTCAAGATGCCAAAGAAGGTTAAAACACCATGGTGGAACTCGGATTTGGCAAAACAGAGGAGAACGACAAGGCTCCTCAATCGTGCTCTGAAGGGTGAATCGGTCACTAGCTGGAATCGCTATAAAGAGCCACAGAAAGCTCTAAAGAAGAGCATAAGATCGACTAAACGGTTATCATGGGGACTAACTCTCTTGAGGCAACCTCAAAGCTGAAGCGGATTCTGGTCAAAGAACGTAGCCAGAAACTGGGTTATTTACGTTTACAGAATGGGAAGTACACAGAAAGCGATGAAGAAACGGCAAACCATTTGTTTGAAGTGCACTTTCCAGGCAGCTTCCAAAATCTAATCTCGGGGCCAACAGGTGCATACATCCCTCAACCGAGAGACTGAAATCTGGCATGTAAAGTAGTATCACTGGAGATACTACACAAGTCTGCAGGTCTGCATGGCATCATCCCTGCGCTAGTAATAAAGGGAATGGATGCCCTGAGTCTACACATTTGGAATATATATATATCGGCAAGACAGCATGGAATCGAACCGCTGCTAATCAGTTGGATCCTTCACATGCTAGAGTGGAGAAAAATCCACACATCGATCGGCCAGAAGTCTATTGAAGCAGCATGTCTCAGGGGCTGCCCACAGGGAGGGGTTCTCTCTCCGCTGTTATGGCTTTTGGTAATGGATACCTTGCTATGGCTCCTGGAGGACAAAGAAAACTTCGCGCAAGCATTTGCGGATGACCGTAATGATTACCGGCAAGTTTGCGGACGCAGTATGTGATCGATGAATGCAACTCTGCATGAAATCGACAGCTGTTGCCTCCGCAATGGACTCACGGTGAACGCTAGGAAGACTGGATTAGTTACGTTCACTTGGAACGTCAAGTGGGGCAGCTATACGTTACCCACTTTAGCAGGGGCGGAAATCCAGCTGGCACAAACAGTCAAGTACTTACGAGTACATTTCGACTCCAAGCTAATGTGAAAGCATCATATCCAAGAACAATATCAGAAATCCTGCAGATTGCTCTGGTGGTGTAGGAACGCGATAGGTAAGACCTGGGGACTTTCACCAAAACGGATAAACGGATGGATGTATACATCCATAATAAAACCCATTTTGATGTATGCCTGCTTGGCCAAGACTGAACTTTGCGAGCAGCAGGAAGTTGCTAACGCAGATTCAGAGACTTGGTTGCCTAAGTATTACTGGAGGAATGAGTACTACGCCGACTGCGGCACTTGAAGCTATCCTAAATTTACCCCCCATTCACTTGGAGGTGAAACGGAAAGCAACCAACGACGCATATAGGCTCGATACAATTGGGGCGATTGGGCCAATCACATGGTCATGCGTCTATCTGGAAATTCCTTGAAAAACATCCGGTAGCCCTGATGCCGATCGATTATATGGTTTCCAGATTGGTCTTTGGAAAGACATACACTGTCGTAATCAAAGACTTTAACTTTTACAATATTCAAAGCATACTCCATTTCATCCTCATCATCAGAAGACTTCGTCTGAAGTTTCACTATCTGTCATCACTATATCCTCTTCATAACTTGACGAATTTCATTCATTTTCATCATCATCAAAACAACTTCTCACATAATCTGGGAATTCCGGGTCGTCCACGTTGATAGAACACATTGTAAACAAAAGAAATCAGGCAAACGTCAATAGTAACAGGGGTGATGCGCCACCCCAAAGAGTATAATTCACAGGACTGGGAGGTCGCGCACGCAAGTCAAGGTTATAAACAAACTACAGCTGATCTGATACAAGATTGGCAGCCGCAATGTAAGTTTCAAGTCAAGCGTACCGACACAAGAGCATCATTCCAGTTACCAGCGGAAAGTTAGCTGCGATTTTGATGTGTCAAACTGCCGCCAGGTGGGCTTGTGGTATTGAATAATAAGGTAAATAAATAAATAGTCCTATGTACGGCGCAATGATTGAGGGGGTAAAGCGTCAGCCTCCGAATTTCGCTACTCTGGGTTCGAATCCCAGTCACCTTTGATGTCTGTTTTAGCCTTGTGTTTGTCTCGTTGCTGTGAGCTTATCACTTGCACAGCATTAAGCGTGATGATAGTGAAATTGAAGCACAATCCAACTGTGTGGATTCCCCAAGAAGTGAACAGGAAGAAGTGAACAGGAAACACTATATACATTTGGTAAAAGTGTCATTTCAGTTTTAAAAGTCATTGTGCTTGTAGAGGAATAAAAAAGAAAAAAAACATGGAAGCAAGTGAAAAACGCCTCCTTTTTCTTTATGATTTTAAACTTGGCCACAACGCAGCGAAGTCAACCAGAAACATATGCCGGACAGCTGGATCTGATACAGTAAACGAACAAACCATACAGCGGTGGTTCAAAAAATGTTGGCCGGGCGACGTGAGACGTCAAATTGAGCCACAAGGACATCCAGGACCATCGATCGACAGTTGCGCTTTGTGGTGGCATCTAACACACATGCATCTGTCAGAGACATTGCAGAGAAATTGTGCATGCACTATTCGACAGTTGCCCGGCATTTGGAACAGCTTGGAAAGGTTTAATAAAGATTCCGCATGAACTTTCAAAGCAAAACATGCCGATTCAAATGGAAATTTGAAGCTCTCTGCTCTCCCGTAACAAAAAGGATCCCTTTCTGCTCAGAATAGTCACATGTAACAGCCTAGATTACTCAACAGAAACAAAGTGATACTGCTTCAAAACGACCTAGTGTATCCAGAATACAGCCTACAAAATAAAAGAATTACAGTATGAGACCCAGCCTCATCCACCATATAGACCCGACCTCTCTCTCCAACCGACTACTACTTTTTTAAACATTCACTTTCACTTTTTGGCGGAAAAACAATTTAGCAATGAAGCAGCTATCAAAATTGCCTTCGAGAAATTTCTTCACAGAAAGTTGGACTTCTACGAACTGGCAAAAATGCTCTTGTATCTCGCTGGGAAAAGTGCGTCGAATCTCTGGGTGCTAATTTCGATTAATAAAATCTATTTTCATAAGAATTACAGTTGTTTGAAAAGAAAGAGAAGAATTATCGACAAATGGCCATGAATCTTTTCAATTTACAGATTTAATAATCTTCACCGACGGGTCAGTCATGGAGGGTTGATCGGACGCAGGGGTGTTCCCGTTGAATCTGATTATAGAACTGGCCCGACCCTTGGAAAAATGACGATCATATTCCAAGCAGAGATATATGCTATTTCATTGGCAGCAGAAGAATATCTGCGACAAAAGTGGAGGGGTCGCACCATTTGAATCTGTTCCGACAGTCGGGCGGCATTATGAGCATTAAATGGCAATGACATATCAAGCCAGTTAGAAATATTCCTAATGTTGTGGCCGTGGCACTCTAACATCGCTGGCTCACCAAGAGTCTGGATCCACAATAGTGCTCTTGGAATCGGACCATCTACTGTCAAGTCTACTCTGAAGGATGAAATTGCAAGGATTCACACAACCCAGTGGAGAAATTTGGATCGCCGGCAGGCGAAAGTCCTTGTGAAAGAGCCTAGGGCCACTAGACCGGCATTTTTGATGTCCCTTAAGAAGTGGGACATGAAAACCCTAGTAGGGCTTTTAACGGAACACTGCTCCTTAAACTACCATTTGAAAAATATTGGGGTAGTGGTTTCGGCTATGTGCAGCCAATGTGAGGTGGAAATGGCTCTCTGCACTTTTTATGCAGCTGCCCGGCATCCTCAGATCTCAGACGAAGACACTTTGGCAAGGTTTTCTTCAATGAAGAATCTGCACACTCTCTGCCTCTGGAGAATGTTCTCAGATTCGCTAAAGCCTACGAACACCGTAGGCGGGAAGCTATTGAATAGGCTATTTACGAGGATAGTACAATGGGCCTAACAATGGCTTGAGTGCTCGGAGCTGGGGCTCCCCCCAATAAACTAAACTAACTAACTAACATTGGAGATATATTAGTTGTCAAGAAATCATTATGCAATATAATGGCTGTATGTGAACTTTTGGAATCACTTTGAAATATCTTTACTTATACTAATAAACGCTACCGTATCTGAACGATATCGCTTTTTTGCGGAACTGTGAATTGGAACAGTGAAGGAAATGTGATATTGCTCAATCGCGAAGCAACAGCGTTCATGGATAAAACGGGATGTCTCAGGCCGCCAAAAAATGATGGGTTGACGAGGGATGACTGCAAGTCGCAAAGAATTTGCTCGCTTCTCTCAGCGTAGCACCGAAGATCATTTTGACTTGGTAGGTGGTTCGAAAGCTGATGAGCCCTATTGCCAAAAGTGTTGGCCATGATACGTCTACATTCTAAATAAGAGCCAATTTTAACGTGCGATGGAACCTCTTCACCATGGCATTCGATTGCACCCGATTAACACTCAGGAGTTTGGTGAAATCAGTGAAATTGCCCTCACTTCCGAGTTCTGGATAGAGTCTCAGCCCATCAAGATTGCTGGTTGGGTACTGTGATCGTTGTCGGCCATCTGGTGCTACTACAGCCATCGCATGATGTCCTTACTCATACCTTCGCAGACGAATCTCAGACGTGTGGTAGGGATAAAGCCGGGCTTGTAGACCGTGAAGCAATATCCTTCAATGAAATGGTAAAACAGGTTAATCGCAGCGTACACGGCGGGGTGGTATGAGCTATATCGCCTCTCAATATACGTCGACTTTCTCAAAAGGAAGCCTGTAGAACTTTATGGAACAGAAGGGGTTCTCCAATACAAGCACCCCACAGATGGCTGTGCTAGAAGTGTGGATTTGCAAAAAGAACATCTGTAAGCAAGAATACGGTCGTGGCGACAACCGAAAGCGCTCTGTCGTTTCGCTAAAATACCTTTCATCGTGCACGCTAAACGAGTCTTTTTTGGTTTCCAGAGCTTTAGGTAGATGCTTAAGTGGAGCGAGAATGCAGCAGGAACAGTGACGTGCCTCAACAAATACAGCCTCCATAAATTAAACTCGAGTTTAACTTGTGGAGGCACAACGAGACATAACATATTCTTCTTCTTCTGTGCTTTTGTCAGGTAAATGGTTTGTATTCACTTTCCTACGTGAGAATAGATTCGTGTTCGAATTCACTTGTGTAAATGCCCATATATTAACTTTTTCGAGTACGTGTTCGTATTCATAGAAAATCAACATACGAATTTATTCGCGTTCGTATTTAGTAATACAAATATGCCCAACACTGGCTGGTTGAAGTTCTTCGCTTCACAGAATCACGTTCGGCACCGCTATGACCCATCGGTGCTAGTTACTATACTCCACCTCAAACTCGCCCATCTCACCACCATCTGCGCCCTGTATATTTGGGATTACCCACTTGTCAACCAACCACAGATAGTGGGTTCCATTGCGTGGCATTATCCTCAATGGAGTTGTCGCCATTCTCTTCAGCACGTCTAATAGTATCTGACCCCTACGTTCTTCATATTTTACTGTTTTGGGCCAAAATACCGTAGGGATTTCCTTGGAGAATATCCGGCCATCTCGGTTCTCATTGTTTTTTTGCTTTAGCCTTTGTCCCGATTACTACCGGGGTGGGTTTTTCATCATGATCTGCATGTAATCGTGAGGCTTTCAAATCCCCATCCTGCGTCTCAAGCCACCAATTTTTTCAACCGGCCTTTTTGTCGTTTACCGTCGACTTCGATGTTCAGACCCCCTTCGTAAGTGAATTCTCCTTAATGATCATACCATTGAAAACGCTTCTCTCGCAATTTTTCCACAATCGGTAGAACCCCATGTCGATCACAGATATCTTCATTTCGGATGTGATCAAAATGTGTCACGCCACAAGTCTAACGCAACATCTTCGTCTCAATTACCGCAGATGCCGAGATATCTAAACCGCTTCGTTCTGTGCGGATCACTGCTATTGACAGTGATTGTGCCTGTTTCATGAGACTCGATCGTCAGAAATTCATTTTTATTAAGATTCAACCTGAGACCATCATCACCAAAACATCATCTGCATAAAGCATTGTATAGAGTGCTGGACGTTGGATATCCCGTGTGACAGCGTCCGTCACAAGAACAAAGAGCCGGTATCCGGCCTAGACCTGCCTTAATGAGGAACTTCCCATCTTGTTATTCTGCCGAAATCCACTAATTCGTTGTTTCCATGTCTGGGGTTTTGACCTACGCCATCACCTCATCTGACGTAGGATTTACCTCGTCTTCTTCTTCTTCTATTGTAGATATTGCACTTATAGGTTTTTCGGGCTTGATCATCCTTACCCATACGAATGAAGTGATTCGACTATCGCAACCTATTGAGCCGGATTACATCCACAATCAGACGCCGCCCATTCGTCGTTATATAGGAAACGAGCTTATCCATCCACTTGTCGAGAATCAAAAAGTCTTCAAAGAATTTTTCTCTCGGACGTGGCTAAGAGTTCGCGATTTTTCTTCCAAAGAACTCAAGTCTACGAGGACTGGGTAGATCATTGCCTTGTACTGTAAGAGATTTGACTCTATAGGGAGGTGTTCGGAAGGTAACAGTTTTTGTAAGCCGGTTCTGTTGTTGGCTAATACTCCTGCGTGACAGACAGCCTGTGAGGCATTGCGAGATCTCCCATTAAGCGCGACCTCTTTTGTGGTGGAAAGGGGCTACCTATTGATGTGTAAATTGTATTCAGTACTCTTCCTTTCTGACTGTGCATGGGTTAGTGTTTGTTCATCTCTGGTGCCTGGACCAAAGTGGCCATGAGAAGGATATGCCCACAATAAAAACCGTGGGAAGGAGGAAACTTACGGTTTAAGGGCTCGAAGCCCAAGGACCGGCGGCTTTTGACAGTGAAGGAGTGGGTCGATAGCATTCCACCGCATTGCCTCGATGGTTGACAACTTGGCGACCGCGAGATCTAATACTTTAAATGTTTTAAATGTGGAGAAGGAAGTATTTAAGCGAAGTATTGCTTTACTGGGAACACCAGGAGTAAAATCAAAAGCAGATTGCTGAGCGATAGAAACGGAATAACACCGACCGTATGTGTTCAAGACGAAGACCAAGACCAAGAAAAGGGCCCGTTCAAGAGGAGTTCGTCATTTCTGAAATCTCGGCCAGTGCCAAAGATCATAAAGGACAAAGCAGAGGGAAGTTCAATGAATGCCATGTATGATCCGGAGGAATGATCCTTCACACAGCTTAGATCAAAAATAGTTGAGCTGTCCGAGTTTATCAAGGACGTGCACAATTTGCACCAAGCAATAAAATATATGATCAGAGCTATAAGATTGCTCTTTAACAAATCCCAGTAAGAACGAAATCCCAAGGACAAGTCGAAAGCTGCTGCCGCAACAGTGTCATAAGCGTCCCCCTAATCATATTGCCATCAGTCTGCGACCAAATAAGAAAGTGCAGGAAAAAGATGTGAATCCTCTGAGAAATCAGCAGGTGCCTAAGAACAAAAAAGGCAATTAATATTACCGAAAAGCGGAACTAAAAGTACGAAAGGAAAAAATCAAGCACGCAAGGTGCGAGCTCCGGCAGTCAGCTCGGCTAAAACTAAAAGGAACAAAAACGGTGGGTGAACCAAGGTAGATAAGAGAAAGGGGATGAAGAGAACAAAAATGTGAATTCAGCTGGATGCAATTGTGATCTGCATCAAGGGCGATTTGTCCTACGTGAAGATAATGAAAGAGGTTAAAGCTGATTCCGACCTAAAAGATCTAGGCGGAAATATCAGTAAGATTCGAATCAAACGGGAAGGATGACCTCAAAAAATTCGAATCGGATGGGTTATTTGCTCTCTGAGAGAACACATTTCATTAAAAAGATGCTTCAAGTACGTCATGTTTGGCCATTTTGGGAAGGCATGCACCAGCGGCATTGATCAAAAGGTGTAGGGAGAAAGACCATATTGACATGCAATAGTGACCCAAAATGCATATTGTGCGAAGGAAAGGAGGCACGATATAACCGACATACTGTCAGAAGTAGTAAATATCCCGAATTTAGAAAGACGCTGACTTCAATGGGAAAATGAAGTTTATTCGAATAAACATCAATCCACGCAGAGTCGCTCAGGATATACCCGAGTAGACCACTTACAAATCCGAGGCAGAAATTCCCATCATTAACGTACCCCACGGAAGCCGTCTCCCTCGTGTATGGGTTATAAGTTCGACTGGTAGAGCGGCGATATTTGCATGCGGTCGACAGGCCATACAATGTACTGCGACTCAGGCAGCCAACGGGTTTGTCTGAGCGAAAATAAACGGGGTATATGTGTACAACTGTTACGCACCACCAAGTCTGATACTGTTCTTATTCGAGAAAATGCTTGAAAATCTTGTTCTTGAAGCAAGGGGCATAGTCCAGGGGTGATTGCCGGTGTAGCGGAGAAGGAAATGCAAGGGGGCAGTCTATTAGAAATTTTTGTGCAGTTGGATATAATTTTGGTCAACGTAAGTAATATAAACTCCTTTTAGAAAGGAGGATCTGGCTCAATCGTAGACCAAACCGCCTGGTATGGAATAGGACTCTTAAGCTTGTCGTGAAATCCAGATCAAGGTGATATTTCCTGCGAGACTGGTACATCTCCAGGTGAGCTCTCTTACAGGCGTATATGTCTTTCGGGCACTATAAGGGAAATGCTAGAGCGAGTAATCTATAATAGATTACTCTCGGCTGTTGAGAACCAGAAGAAATGCATTTAATTCGGCCAACTGGAACCTAATACAGAATCTCAGACGAAAATGAGTATTCTTGCCTATCTCGTAACTACTGTCAATAGCTATTTTAGGAATCATATCATCACTTCCAAGCCTACAGCAGCAGGTCGATGCTGAGCATGAAGGCAGGCCACAGTATGCTTCTAGGTTGCTTATAGCTGGGGTAGTACGTTCGATTTTGCTCTCTGCAGTCCCACTTTGAGGACAGGCATCGCAGGTCATATTTAACGCTAAAAAACTGAGTGCAGTCTACGGAAGAACAGCCTTAAGGGTATGCTCTGCATTCAGGACTGTCTCAAATGATGATGTCCTGGTAGATTAGATTTCGAGCATATACAACATCAGGTCCATCCCGCCCCCCTTCTTTATGACAGACGAAGAACAACAAAAGGAAGAGATCTATAAATAGATGTCAAGAGCACTAGGAACGCTCGGAAAACAGACTTATTCTTGCCATAAAGAAGCGGTTGGAGAGTCAGCATGGTGAGATTAATTATAACCTCACCCAGTTTCTCACGAGGCATGGAAGATATCGCCTATACCTCTATAGGTTTCAACTGTTCCAGAGGACCCCCACTACGCCATTCTCCCATTGTTCAAGAACTTAGAGGGGTCTCTAGGAGAGGTGTTGGTACCAGCAAATTTGATCAGAAGAATGGTAGCATGTCAGACAGAGTGGGATTTATCCAGAGCAAATTACGAAAGGTAGAGGAGACAAGAAAACCGCGGTTATGTATGCCGCGAAAAGACGAAACGAAACCATGTGATATGATGTAATACCTTATTGTGGTTTCACGGACCACGGGGGTAGTTAGAGGTGGTTTTAGTCCACACCAAAAATATGGACGGATCAAAACTCCTACTTAAAGAGCTGCTGAAACATCACAGAAGCGAGATGATCGATTTGAAAATCCAGAGCAGTAGCAGAACACACAATCAGGAGATCGCGCCTTTCCAATCTCGTGCAGATAAAACTGAAAACCTCCATGCCCACTTAGAAGTTGGATAAAGAAGTAATCCATCTCACCGTGCGTTCGGTTCAGCCGTGGATCTAAATTGTCGATGAGCCGCGCAGTCCATCTGCCTATTGGATCACTTTGCCAAGAGAGTTTCGCTTGGTAAGGGTGAATTGACGTTTTTCACGGCAAACCACTTCTCTTAATTTTCGCACTTGTGGCTGCAGATAGCTTTGCGCTCTTTGGCAACGGGATCTTTCCCGCGATCATCATCACGGTCGGTTCTGAGACAGCGCGATAGGCAAACGCCAGCCGCGAAGCTCCCCATTTCTGCACTTGAATAAGGCGCTTACGATGCATCTCCTTATCAAAGGCATCAGCCCATACCTTCGCACCACAGATCAGAACAGACTGCGTTGCTTCCATAAAAAGACGTCTCCTAGTAGATATAGGCCCCCCCCCCACATTCGCCATTAGCCGGCTCAAGGGCGAGACTCCAGCTGCAGCTGCATTAAACCAAGCCAATCGATATGGGACGCAGGGTCGGGGTTCTCCTTCCAGTCAGTGCGTCCGGCAACAAGTGCCGCAACGTGGTCAGCATAACCGACCAGGCGCGACTCTTCGGATATGTTAAGCTTCAGCAGGCTATCGTAGGAAGCATTCCAGACCCTAAGATGGATCCCTGTGCTACTCCCAACGTGATCTCCATCTTTCTCTGGCCCTCAAGTCTCTCATAGAGCAGAGAGATGTATTTCAGATAATCCTTTAATATCGACAAGAGATAGCTTGGCACGTAAAATGAGTTTTCTAATGTGCCTAGAATATCTTTCCATTTTGCGGAATTGAGCCGCCTTGTCTTTAGACAGATAAGTCTCTGGTGGCGTAGTTATTGCTTATTTCTTGGAATCTACTTGGATAAAGTCTTTTTTAGGCACAGCACTAGCAGTGTTCTCAACGAGAAGTGCGACTGTTTCTGCTTTCCAAGCATCTTCCTCTGCTCTCCACGTTCGTCTGTAGAGTTCAGTAGTTCCGGTCGGAGATGCAGTCCAGTAGTTCCTCCAGTTCCACCAGTCCTTTTTTAAGACCTTTGCTGACGTTCCTCTGGAGTAACTTTGCCGACCGCATACGCTTCACAACTGTCGTGCATTTCCCTTCTTCAGCTTTAGCTAGGACGGTCGACTGCACTTGTATTCGGTTCGTCTCTGAATCCACCTGCTCAGGACTAGCGATTGTGACTGGGCTTTTTTCGGAACAGGGACACTACAGGGTGTTTGAGTTGCCATCCCCGCGCCGTCAGTTATGCTACTTGGTAAGGCTTCTTTTTGAGGATGGAAGTTTATGAGGCGACTGGAAAGGCAGGCACTCTTCCTAGTTCAGGAGTACGCCAGTAGCAAGGAGGCCCGGCGTCAAGTGAAAAGCGGCTTGTAGAACCGAATAAGTGGCAGATGGTCAAAGAATTAAAACACCGAGAGAACGATAGGTTGTCTGTTAACATTTATAAGAAATGAGTGAAATAAATGATGATTTACCCAGGCGCGGAATAAGGTGAACCGACATTGCAATTAAATACAAATAAGCAAGCCATAACAGAATGTAACGATTTGGTGAAGAGGTCAAAGAATCAGGAACAAAAAAAATATAACACATTTTTCAGTAAGAAACGCCTGATACGTGCTGTGATAATGTCAATTTGCCACCGCTGAATGAGCCGCCAGAGCTACTTTTAACTCATATTGCTGAGGCTATTCAAGAATTCAATACTTTTTATAGCATATTCGGAAATCCAACGCATCCTTTCAGATGATATCGTTTGAAGCGATGAATATTATAAAATATAGTATTTTAACATCCATATTCAAACTGCAGAGAAAAGTTTATCATTAGATTGGTTCACTTTTTCCAACACCTGAAGAAAATCCGCAGTTTTTGCTAATATACCCAGGCAGAACATCGTCTGTCGGGTTCAGCTAGTTCTCCATAAATGGAATATGTATACTTAGCGAGGCTAAACCTTTAAGCTTTCATTTAAATGAAGTTAGTTAACTATTAAATGTTCTAATCTGAACATAGTTGAATTTTTTCAAACGCAGGACACTGGGAAATGTGTTTCTAAGTATAAAAAGTCTTTCTGAATGAATTCTTTAGAACAAGTGTTTGCTCAGCTAACTTTAACCAGCACAGAAAGGAAGAGTAGCACCGTGGGAAAACTGGTTCCACTATTCAACCAGCCTACAGGAGCATATTCAGCCTATCGTGTACATCGTGCTCTCTAGTGCTAATATTTTTGTTATACATTTTCCATGCTCCGATGACATTGAAAGGTTCTGTGGATATGAATGCAAAGCTTTGTGTAAATTAAATATTTGAATGTAAAGGGGTGGAATGGAGTCTGATCCTAATTCCATCAAAGAGAAACTGAAGCCTGTTCTGTCATAATAAGGTTCGTTGATATTCCATGAAAGACCTATGCATGCGCTTTGCAATTTAATATTGTGTTGTGAATTATGTGCTGCAAGTTTTGTATTCAACTTCGTATTTAAATGAACTTTAGTAGTAATGGATCAGGAGTTATAGAGTTTAATTTTTTCTTTATATCTATTACAGGGTATTTTCCATAGATATACTAGCAGCGATTTGCAATCACTAAATAAGAAGCTTTAGGGGAGACTAGTGCAAAATAGTAAACTGTCGAAATCAATAATCTGCATTATCTCTTGATCGATAACAGTTGCCGCGTACGATTCCTGGCAGCCAACAGAGCCAATTTCAGCACAAACTGTTCCGCTCGAAATGAGACAATGACCTTGGCAGTCCTTATGTATTCCTCGGAGGCTTGAGTTCTTAGCGAGAAAAAATGCCAACTCTTGGCCGCGTTCGAGAGAGGAATCCTTCGAAGAGACACCTTCTAGGGATGTCAAATTGGTGGTCCTCGACGCAAAACTGGCGTATCTGGAGTTCTCTATTAAGGCAGACCTAGTCCGATTACCTGTTGTTGCGCCGTTGATGATGATGATGATGAAACGCAATATAATGGAATTTCCTATATACAGGGTGCGGCAGCATAACTTCCTTTTCTAAAATGCGCGCTACTCAGTTAGTTGATGTCATAGCGGAGCGCTAGTGGTCTCGATCAAGAGGTTTACTTTTCAAGCGGATGTTCGGTTATTGCAACATAGCGTGCATTTCGGAATCGCTTTAGCCCCGTTGGCTCCCGTCCCAGACCGCAAATCAATTGTTATATGGGTCACTACATTCAGCCAAACTGCAAGTGCGACAAAAGGAAGAACTGGAGTCCCTCGGCCCGTTAGATCACCTGAGAACATTGAAGCAGTGAGAGCGTCAATGTTGCGATCGCCACGGCGTTCTGCGCGCAAACACGCATCTGCCCTTGGACTATTCGATCGTTTTGTGAGAAGAATTCTTCGTGATGATCTTCATTTTCATCCCTATAAGATAACGCTAGAGCAAGAACTTTCAGAACGTGACTTAAATTCTCGGATGAACGCGTGTGAGCTTCTTCTTGATGTCGTTCCCGAGGGTGCTATTGTTTTTTTAGCGATGAAGCCCATTTTCATTTGTGTGGGTCGGTTAACAAACAAAACATGCGCTACTGGGCTGACACCAACCCTCGAGAATTGCATCAAAAGCCTTTGCATTCACCCAAAGTCATAGTGTGGTGTGCAATTTCCTCAGCTGGAATTATTGATCCCTGATTTTTTGAGGAAAATGAGGTTACAGTGACAGTGAATTCGGACCGGTATGTAAACATGCTACAGAATTTTTTTTTTCCCACGGCTAGAAAATTTGGATTTGGGGGACACTTGGTTCCAACAAGACAATGCAACAGCACACACTTCAAGAGCATCGATGGCTGTTTTGAGGGAACACTTTCCAGAGCACCTTATCTCAATTAGAGGCGATTGGGAATGGCCGGCACGCTCTCACGATCTGTCCCCTTGTGATTTTTTTCTATGGGGTTTTTTCAAATCCCGTGTTTATGTGAACCGTCCAAGAAGCCTACAAGATTTGAAGACCAACATCCAAGAAGAAATTGCCAACATAACACCTGCTATGCTAACAAGAGTCATGACAAACGCCAGAAATCGGTTTACGCAATATATGGAGAATGGGGACGTCACCTAACAGATTTGATCTTCAAAACAATGTAAATAAAAACTTTAGATATGTACCTACATTATAAAAAATAAATAAATATTTTCCGATGCATACAATAGTTTTTATTGAGTTTTGAAAAAAGGAAGTTATGCTGCCGCACCCTGTATATGTATTTGCCATCGTAGCCAAAAAAAAATGCCTTAGGGCAAATTGGTAAAAAGTTGGTGGGGCAAATTGGTAAATGTTTATTTTCGAATTAGAATAACAAGCCGGGAAACCGGAAACTTGATGCTTCAGGTATAAAAGGTTTTGTGTTTCCCCATGTGAGGAGCATAACGTAGTTGTTCATTGGTTGATAGCATTGACCCGAGATATTAAAATCGGGCACGTTACTGCCATTGCCAGAACTGAGCGATTTAAATATCTTGAGAGGCATGTTACAGCCATTGCCAGAACTCAGCGATCTAAATATCTCGAATCGATGCCATCAGCCAATGGAGAACTGCGTAATGAAATTGCTTTACTAATTAACGCCAGCTGGATGAAGTGGCATTCCACAATTGGTATTCTTTGTGATGATCGTGTTATATGTGAGTACAGCTCGCTTGTTTGCGGTGGGAGCTTCATGGGGGTTGTGGTTATGTTCAAGCGAACAGAGACCTTCGGGCCTCGGCGTGGTGTTGCGTTTCAACACGGGTGCCGTACTACTTAGTTCGGTAGAGATTTAGGTGGGTATTGCATCCACCAGTATGAATGCCAAGCACTTGGTATAGACTGGTACCGTCGTAGTTTGCTTCGGCGGGGCTTTGATTGTGGTCAGAAAATCAATACATGTCTTAAGAACACCGTTGGATTAAGTCTCCATGTCTGGTACGTTAAACCCTCAGGACTGACGTCTGAAATGAGAATATCGGCGATCGATATGGGGTTGCACCGATCGTGGAAAAACTACGAGTGAGGCGTTTTCGATGCTGTGGTCACGTAATTCACACTAACAAGAATTCACTTACCAATATTGGTCTGAACATCGAAGTCAATGGTAAGCGATCAAAGGGCCGGCCGAAACAACGGTGGCTTGATACGTTGGATTGGGATTTAAAGGCCTCTCGATTACATCCTGAGCAGGCATTTGATAAAATAAAATGGCGAAACCGATCACGATGAACCGATCCCGCTTGTGAACGGGACAGGGGCTAAAGAAAAAGAAGAAGATATGAGGAGCGACGAATGCACGACAGCTCCGTGTCACATAGCTAAAAATTCCATTGCCCTCTATTTTTTAGAAAGCCATTTAAATAAATCATTTGATCATTTTGTTTCACACAAAACCTTAAAAAGGGTTGGGGAGAATTATATTCTTCTTGAAACCAATTTTAATATTTCACTCGAATGTCAATTCTTCTCGTTATTTATGACTTCAGCATCTTATTTGTATGGCTTAGGATGTTGTTAATTTGCACGAAATTGATAAGTTTGAACTGCCATAACTTTGACACTAATAGTTGGATTTCCATGAAACTTGGCATGTGTATGCACGAGGCTGTTCTCTATGTCGTCTAGTATACGTAGGATGAACTTAAGGCGATTTTTTTAGTCAATTTTTAAAAGTTGTAAATTGATTTTAGCAGATACCGGAAAGGGACATCACACGAAGATTAGATTTCACATAAGTGTTTCACACAAAACCTTAAAAAGGGCTGCAGATAAGTAGATTTTTTATAAATGCGACTTTAATATTTCACACGAATGTCAATTATTCCCGTTAATTATGACGTATGCATTTTATTTGCATGGTTTGGGAAGGAGTTAATTCATGCGAAATCGCTAAGTCTGAACTGCTATAACCTTGGCGTTAATAGCAAGATTTCCATGAAATTCAGCACGTATATATGAAATATTGTCCTCTATGCCTTTACAAAATGCGGAAGTCCTAGGATGAATTTAAGGGGGGTTTTTCAGTAAATTTCTAAAATTTGGTAATATACTATTAGAAAGTTTTTTGAGTAGATATCGGAATGGGACATATTTTGAGGCGTAGATTTCACCTAAGTGCAGCACCCTGATGTCGGATTTTTAGGTTGGGTAGTTTCCGAAAATGAGTCCTGTCTCTCACTCACAATTTACGACTAAACTAATATCAGTTGCGGAATGTACTAATGGAGACCTTCCATTCGATACCCTACACGACTATATTCGATGAAAAAAATGTTTGAATCCTTCCTTTGCGTATATGGGGAGTCCCCCTTTAAACTCCACCTAAATTTATGCCACTCGCTGTATGCATGGGGATCTCGTTGGGATCGGTTTGGCCGTTTAGGAGAAAAGTGCGTGTGACAGACAGACAGACAGTGAATCGATTTTATTAAGATTTTATTTGATTGTGAAGTTTTCTTCGTTTATTTTACATTCCGTGGGGCTTATATGGTGTTTTTGTATTTTGAGCTATTTGTAGGCTTGGGTTTTCAAGAAATTTTGATTAGTGGGAATGTGTAGATTTTGGATATTTTTAAGGTTTTGTGTGAAACAAAACCTTATTAGAATCGATTCGATATCTGTCTGTCCGTCTGTCTGTCTGTCTGTCTGTCTGTCTGTCTGTCACAGCTGATTTATTCGGAAACGACTAAACCGATTGTCACGAAAATTGGTAGGAGTATGTAATCTGGCGTTTCCTTTACACGCAGCAACTGACACCATTTTGTCTTAAGTTTAAGGGGGGGCTCCCCATACATGTGAAAGGAGGGTGCAACATTTTTTTTCATAAAATGTGGCCATGTGGGATATTAAATGAAAGGTCTCCATTAGTACTTTTCGAAACTGGTTCAATATTTGATATTAAGTCAAACATAGGGGAGTGAGGGCTCAAAATATGACCCCCAAAAAGTGTAACAGGTCTCGTTCTCAGAACCTATTCAACCGAAAAATCTGAAAAAAATCTCAGTAGTGCATCTCTACGAAATCTAGGCCTCAAAATATATCCGGTTCTGATATCTGCACAAATAAAGTTAATAATAGCATATTTCCACATTTTAGAAATTTACCCGGCACCACCCTTATGTTCATCCCAGAAGTACAAAATTGGGCATGCGTATAATGAAGAACATAGTGCACAATTTGGTCAAGTTTAAAGAAAATCCAACTATTATTAACAAAGTTATAGGGGGTAAAACTTTACAATTTTTTGTGAATTTCGTGCACTCTACAACCTGCATGACGTCATCATCACATATCAATTTGTCAATACCACACGAAGTAGGTTCGTATGAATTGGGTGGAAAAGAATTATTTTGTTTTAGTTTTTTAATCATTTGTATATGAATATCAATTATTCCAATGAGACATGTGTGTATGTAGGTATATAGTATATGCGTGCTAATGAACTTTGCGGGTAGAGCCTAATTCAGATAGATATAAGAGGTAAATCGGAAATATGGGTACGATCAATTTATATACGTGCCTATATGTGTACAGTATTCGAAAATAGGCAGTTTGTTTGTTTAGGGTGAGCGTAACATCTACGGCTGTAATATGTACCTATGTCTCGTAGTTTTGTAGCTATTATATATACGGGTAGAAAAATGTGCGTTGAAATTTCTTAGATAAGATGAACACAAAACCTTTATAACCGAAGTACGAGCTTCCGGTATTCCGACTTGTTTTGGTTTTATTTTTGGAGAGTGTGTAAGCATGGGGTAAGTGCAATGGGAATTACAGCACCACCCATTTTAAGGTTTTATTTGCGAAACAAAACCTTTTTAAAATCAGTTCAATGTCTGCCTGCTTGTCTATCTGTCTGTCTGTCTGTCACACGCACTTTTCTCAGAAACGACTACATCAATTGACACGATATTTAGTTAGAAGGTGGAAATTATGAACGCCCAGACATGTAGTGAGTGACATCTTTCGACATTGAGATTAAGGGGGGGGGGGGGGGGGGGGGGTTCCCATTCATGCAAAAGAGGGGTGTACAATATAGTCATGTTGGTTATAAAATGAAAGGTCTTGATGAGTACTTTTTGATGCCGGTTTTATTTTTGACATTTGTTGGAAACGGCAGGAGTGGGAGAGCTCGAAATTGATGATTTCTTTAACTGACCCATTCTCAGAAACTACCCAATCGAAAAATCTAAAAAATTATGAAGCTGTCTCTATTATTAGAGGAGAAGGTCTAAATGTGGCCCCCCCTTTTGTTTTTCGAGCATGAAAAGAAAAATGAAGATCGGCATGTCAAGTTTCATGTGCTATGCATTTCAATATTCTCCTGGTCATTGATTCGTAAGGAAAAAACATGATAAAATTCCATATATTTTTAACAAAATCGTATATTTCGACGTATCCAAAATTTTGGTTTTGATGTAAAGTGTGGGTAATATGGCACCCAGGGGGCCATATTGGAAGTATCAAAAATTCTTTAAAAAATATTCTCCAAAACTTAACAATTAAGTAAAAAATAAACAATAAATTACCTTCTTTTCTTAAAATTAAGTAAATCCATTAATAAAAAAATAATAATGAACATAATAAAAACGAAATCAAGATAAAATACATATAAAATAAAGTTATCGGCAAAAATCGCAAATATAATAATCTCCTTCGTTTCCCGCACAAACGCAATGAGCCCATAAATTGCATCCCTGGCATTGAATCCACTCCTCCCCTTGTTGGTCATTTGAATACCTTGGATCACAAAATAAGCATTCTGCATCTAAGCTCTTTGGGATTTTATCATTTGAAGGTCCTTCGTCGAAGCTGTCGGATTGTGTGTCTAAATGATTTTCATCTGAGACAGTGGTTTTCCCTCCACGGCTACGACTTTGGATATTGTCAGGATTCTGATTTCCATCTGAAGCACTTGATGTACCTGCCAGGTGTGTTCTATATGCAGAAGAAGTGAGTACTTTTGGTGTGGTACGTTTTCGCCCTCGATTCGAAGTTTTATTTTTAGGTTTTGGTATTGGTTGAATAATTTCTGGTGAAACTATGATGTTTAACTGATGATGCAACAACTCATCTCTTTGCGATGCAGTCAAATTTTCCTGTGTGTTGCTCCCTGGGCGGTTTTCGGAAGTGTTTTCATCGTTATAAACTTGAGCTTCTGCTAAAAAATCTGCGTCAGAAAAAATCTGCGGATTAAAGGGGTAGATTCCGGTGACGCGAAATCCATTTGCAGCGATTTCTCCTGTTGAGCTTCGTAGATAGGCTCGACCAAACAATTCGGCGATATCGTAGGGTTTAAGCAACCGATCGGAATGCAACAAGAAATTTCGGATTTCTTCACTATAATAGGTTTTTAGTGCCCCCATAAAGGTTTTATCCAGGGGCTGCAATTTATGCGTGGTGTGAGGTGGAAGAGTAACTATTGTTACATAGTTCTCATGAGCTAACTCCAGAAGTTCAATGTTACGATTGTGGCTGTAATGCCCGTCGAGTATTAACAGTACAGGCGACTCCTTAGTTGGATTTGTTTTAGAAAGAAAATGACGAAACCAATCGGTGAATAAATTCGTTTGAATCCAGCCGGATGGGTGGACTTTGCCGATAGCACCATGCGGAGCTCCTTTCATAAGTATATCGGAATAATTTTTTCTGGGGAAAATCATCATGGGTGGTATAAAAAACCCGGAAACATTCATACAGCAAACCACGGTCATCAATGATCCTCGTTCCGCAGCAGTTAAAGCACCTATTTGTTTTTTGCCTTTCTTCCCAATTATTTGGAGAACTTTAGATTGAACGATTGTCAGCCCGGTCTCGTCAACGTTGAAAATGCGATCTGGAGGGTATCGAATTTTTTCCATTTCCGCCTTCAAAATCTCAAAAAAATCCTTTACTGCCTCACGGTTAAAGCCTTGAACACGGGCAAAAGATGTTCCTAATGGTTTCCTTAAAGAAAGTTCGTGTTTGTGTCTTCGTAGAAAAAGGTCTAACCACGAACGCCCTGCTATTTCCTTTGTAAAATTGTTGGGTATGTTATTTTTCAAAGCTAACTGATAGGCCATTCGCCGAACATCTATTCGTGTTAGACCATAGTATTTCGCTTCCATTAGAAGAATATACTCCACGAGTTTCTTTTCTATATTAGGTGGAAGTACAGTTTTCCTGCCTAGCGGTTTTTCAACAATTTTTTCAGACTCTCCTAGATCGTGCACCAACCTTCTTAATGTAGTCCTCGGTACGCCAAACATTTTTACGGCTTTTTTGTAACCCATCGTCTTACTCCTGACTGCATCTATAGTTTTTTTCATTTGTTCCGGGTCCCATGTTTTCCTCTTTTTGGCTACGGTTAACATAATGCTGTTCCGGGGCATCTATAGGAAACAATACAGCAATCTTTAATACTTTTGTGTTTCAAACATCGATTATGGCCCCCGGAGGCCATAATCGAAACCGAACGGGGGGCCATATTAGACTTATGCAATCACCGAAAAAAAAAGCAAAAAATAAAACGAAATGTAAGCCGTGCTTCAGCATTACCTTGATATGTAATACTGCTGAACCTGTAAAAACTTTTTAGCACAAAACACCATTTAAACATGCCACATTTACAGGAATACCGACAACAAATATCTTCTTGGAAGAAAGTTAGAAGAACACAAAGAACAGAAACTAGAATTTGTCTCTACCATTTGTCATTTAAATGACATATGGATACATGAAAAAACAGCTGTTAAGATTGTGGTTGTTGCACAGTGGCGTTTTTATCTGTGGCTGTTTTGTGTCGCGTAGAATCGTAGGGGGCCAAAATACCAGCAGGGGCCAAATTTAGACCTTCTCCTCTACTATATTTTTGAGAAAATTGAATAAAAACCCCCTTAAGTTTATCCTTGAATTGTATGCAGTAATATGGATTCTAGTATGAAGTATGTTATCCCCAGGTTTGATCAAAATCATACCTTTACAATAAAATTATACCAGCTCAAAATTGACTTTTAAATATACCGACGTGTAAATGTACTGTCACCACTACCATACTAAAGTGAGTAGTCTGATATGACAAATGCATACACATAACGGACTACGTATAGATGGGATAGTTTGCACTCAAATATACTCACAGAAGAAACAAACAAAACCCTTCATCCCTGAAGATTCAGGTTTCGCAACTTGTTCATTTTTCCACGGGTCCAATTCAAGCCTTATTTTTCGAACGATGGTCGGCGAGACTGCGCAGAAGTTATTATAGCTGGAAGTTACAAGTACTTACATTATTTAAAGATAAATGAATGCGGAACACTTTTTGAAATTTGTGAATCATTTTCAAGGACATCGCGGATCAACCGCAGACAACCCAGTTCTTCTTATACTCGACAATCACGAATCGTACGTTTCCACTGACAATTTGAAATTTTGCATTGGCAATGTCATTGTTCTTCTTCCTCTCCGAATCTCATTGCAACCATCGGCTACAACCGCTCGATCGAACAGTATTCTTTCCATTCAAGAAGGCTATCAATTTTTTTTTTTTTATGGGCGGATTAATGCTAATTACGGACTATCCATGTCAATATACGACATTCCTGAAATTGCTTCAGATCAAAAGGGATTTGGCTCATGAATGAATATATTTTCGACGACACTGATTTCGTGCTTTCTGAAGTAACTGACCTAATCCTGTTGAACGAACAGGGGGCTTCGAGGAACCAGCAATGGCTGTTTGAAGAAAAGGGCTTCAACAACGAGGTGGAAGGAACGCCGGAGAATTTCCACAGGTTCAATCGATTCAAGCATTGAAAAAGAAACTGACTTTGAAAGGGCTCTTGAATCAATTCGTCCTTCTCCAAAGGCGGTACCGCATGCACCATCTAATAGTGGGAGAAAACGACGCACGACGGCCATTTTGAGTGATCAGGCGACAATGGAATAGTGGGCCAGTGAGCAACTTGCAGCGCGGAAGAAAAAGCAGAACTCGAACACTACTCCCAAAAACGCGGTCGACCACACAAGAATCAGACTCTGTAATCGTTTTCTTTTAGCAGTATATTGAAATAAATACCGACGTTTTTTGTAATGGATTTCATCATTGACGCACCTTCTAACTTTTCCATACTTATTTGAGCTCGAAAAGTTGTTTTGGAGAATTACAAACTTGATTTACCATTTTGCTTCACCCATTTACCATTTTACCCAACGGTGGGGCAAAATGGTAAAAACATTACACTTCGGAAAAAGGCCATAACATGACTGTTTCGAGAAGTAATCACAAAATATTAATAAAATCATAGAGAATAGATTACCCTAAAAAATGAATATAATTATATACATCTGTGAGACAATTTAATACTCGAAAACAAATGCTGAAATTTTACCTTTTTGTCCCAGTCTCCCCTAAAACCTTTTTAATTGGAATTTTCCTCCTTAACATGTAAAAATAACTACCACTGATATTTCTTTAATCGTTACCAGGGATTAAGGGTAAAAGCAGAAAATTTAATACCCAACAGCTTGCAGCAACAAATGACTGTCATCAACATGAAAAATGAAACCATCAAAGGATGCCTGATTAGGATTAAACGTCTCTCCTTACAACTCACTTAAGCTCCTTGTTTTGATGAATAGTTGGCATTCTGAACATGTTCTTTCAATTCTCATGGGGATCGTTTAGAAGTGGAACAGAATGTTATACCCCCAAACTCTTGTTTCATTTTCCATGAATTTCTTTCAAAATTTCTGATGAAAATTCTGTCAGAGCTTGATTCTTCATATCTTTTTTTAGTAACTTGCACATTTCAGCCAAATAAGGGACTTTTGAACGTATACCGAAAATATCTTCAGGCACCATGCACTGCTATGTTTCTTTCCTTCAAACACTGATTTTACATATGCTGCCTTGGTAACAATCCACTTTTATTTTTATAATTTAAAGACGAACATTGGTACTTGAAGGAAATATCATGATGATCGGATTTTTCGAAGAGATGTTCCTGTTTAATCCATTCTCTCTCCATCTAGTTTCAAAAGGCACGAGTAGCAATGTGCAGTCGTGAAATAGATTTTTGTCATCAGACTTAAGGTAAAACCAGTTTAATTGCCTGATTATTGTATTCCATTTCAGTACTCACAAATAATTTACCTTCTGGGATTCTGTGTAGGGATAATCTTAGTAAAATGACGTCAATAGATGGAATTTTTCCATGGCCGCCAACCTGTCATTGGTCAAACCTCACAATTTTCCCAGCGGACGTATCAGATGTATTATTCCACTGACGTCCAGTCATTATTTTGTATCTTCTGCGGTTGTACATTATGGTACTGAATAACTATCCAATGATTGTTTAATTAATTTCATCATGGGAGTGAATTAGTAAAAAAAAATTGTTTTTCGGTTTCAGGCAATATCTCACCATTCAACTTTGGCACTTTCCCTTTGGACGAATATTCGAAAAGCTCACCTTCCTTAATGAATAAGGGTAAGGGTGGAATTCTGGTATATTTACATTTTAGCACGAGTTTTACAAACTTTACTATTCTACGAGGGAGTGCCAATTTACAACCAATATGCAGATACTTCGATGACATGATGGCAGGCTTCGTTGAACGTCAACTTCTTGATCTGATTGCCTCGGGTTCGAATTCCAGCCATCGTGAGTGTTGGTGCTCGTCTCGTCGCTTCTAGGTTATCATACAGCATTTGCGTACAGTGTTGCGTAAAGTGAACACAAGAGCACTGAAGCAGTAGAGACAAGTCAAGTCAAGTGAACGTTTCATGATGAAACTTTTGCGTTTTTCTTTCGATGCAGGTTTTCCCGTTCATACATAATAACGATAGACTTCTTTTTCTTTAACCGTTGTCCCATTCACAAGCGGGGTCGTCTCGTCGTGGTCGGTTTCGCCATTTTGTTCAATCAAATGCCTGATCTGGATAATGTCGCGGGACTCTCAAATCACCATCCAACTTATCAAGCAGCAGTTGGTTCAATACCGTACCATCGAAGACGCCTCCCTCGCAATCAGTGCAACCCAATATTGATCACGGGGATATCCTCATTTCGGATCTAGGCGGGTTATGCCACCAGTCCAATGCAACACCTTAGTCTCCGCTACCGTAAAACGCCGTTCATTGCGTTTTATAGTCTGCCAACACTCAGAACCAGAAAGGGGGTGTTGGAAGACGACACTCCGGTAAATTATGTATTTGAGACGTTCGTTGTTACGTCAATCTCAACCACCAGTTGTGAAACGCCACTCCATCTAAGGTTGCGCTGATGCATGAAGCAATTAGCGCAGTTCTCCGCTAGGAAAACATCATCTGCATAAAGCAGTGTATAGGGCTCTGAACTTTGGATGCCCCGTGTGACAATGGCAACAAAAACAAAGAGGACTGGTATGGGGACGCTCCCTTGTAAACGCTGACGTTTTAATACACCCGCCACATTCGTAGAGAAATTGAACCCAGCGCACGAGTTCTTCTGGTACTAATTGTTGCTGCAGAGCAAACCAGATGAGTTCGTGTGGAACACGGTCAAACGCGCCAAATCCAGAAATGCAATGTAAAGAGGGTGATGCTTCTCACGGTGTTTCTCCACGAGTAACCGCGCAGCATGTATTGCCTCAGTAATTCTGTAGTTCTCAACAAACCCTGTTTGATTCGCGATTATTTGAACGATTTCGACAATATGGTTGTCAAGAATGAGTTCAAAAATCTTCATGGTATCGGAAAGCAATCGATGCAGACGGTAATATGAACCTTTTGCTGGACTACCTTTCTTTTTCTATATTGCAGCTGTAGTACTTCCTTGCCAGCCAGATGGTGACCTATCTTTCTCAATAACCCGATTGAAGAATTCATTGAGCTACAATGCTGTTTCCCAGCTCTTCGTTTTCCTGAGCTCAGATTGGATGTCATCGGGGCGAGTTACTTTCCCTAATTACGTTCGTTTTATTGCTTTCTTGACTTCAGTTCCGCTGATAGATGTAATCACTCCAAACATCAACAATGCTTGCGGAAGTGGAGGATGAATCAATTCTTCATCTATTGGAAATATTCTAGCCATCCATCCATCGCGGCTCGTCGGACGGTAAGCGAGGTATCGTTCTTGTCATTAACGCAGCGGAAGTGTTCAATATCCTGTTTGCGCTGTTGTCTTTTGTCAAATCAATATAGATCTCCCTCGCCATCCCGAGTGGCCAATTCATCGTAATGGACCGCTTCCAGGTTAGCATTCTTGAAAATTTGCTAATTGGCCAGTGTTTCATCGTCGAGATACTCATTTCAAAGCCAAGACAATCAGTGGATGAATCGCTCACCTGTCATCACGACTTCGAAGGTTGCATAGGCAGCTTTATGGACCGTGTGTCGAACTTGGTTCCACGATTCTTCCACATCCGTAATTGTTGGTAATCGCGTAAATAAGATCATTTCTTCTTTCTTCTCATGGAATCGCCACCATTTATTGCGCGGCAGGCCAATCCATTCCGCCTCAACGGCCGGCTGATATTGAAATGCGATCGTTTCCTATTCATTACTGTTCTAACCATTTTAATCTATGTAAGACTTTATCATAACGGTTAAAGATGGTCAAAGGGTAGTATAGGTCCCACGGCGAAATGTGCATTGGCACCCACGATGGGGCATAATATCTGGGAAACGCCTGCTGAACCAACACCAACAGCTCTACTTCCAAACACAATGTCTTTCTTAACGAAAAGCTGCAGACGGAGAAAGATGAAGGCGAGTCTCCCGCGCTTAAAAACGAGACAAATTGTACGAACTGGTCCTCCAAGTTGGGGGTTGGGTAGGTATGACAACCTTACACGAGGAACAACTTGTTACGAAGCCACAACAGAAGCCTCGGACTGTACGGGTAACAAAACGACGAAACCGGCAACGACAAGGGAATAATGATTTGCGCATTTTCTCATGGAGCGTGCCCTCCCTGTACAGAGATGAAGCTGATGAGCAGCTAGCCGATACCCTATCCCAATATAAGCCTGATGTAACAGCGTTACAGGAAATGTGTTGGACAGGGACCGGTTTCCTGGAGAAGTGTCGCTACACCATATATTATAGTGGCCATCCAGTAAACCATGTGCTCGGAGTAGAATTCTTAGTCAGCCAGAAAATGAAACCTGCTGTTATCATTTGGAAAACATAAGCGACCGGTTATGCACTCTGCCCTTGTCAGGCAAGTTTAGAAATATAAGCCTCATTAACGTTCATGCTCCCTACAGAGGAGACTACAGAGTCGGGGAAGGATACCGTCTACGAGGCAGTAGAACGAACCCTCGAAGGCTGTCCCACATATCATACCAAAATTATATTTGGGGATTTTAACTGCTAAGTAGGGAAGGAGCCCGTATTCAGACGATGATGATGATAACGGACTGCGGATTATTCAATTAGCAGTATCACACGAAATGGTTGTTGAAAGTACCTGGTTTGCGCGGAAAGCGATCCATAAATATACATGGGCCTCTCCAGACCGGACCACTTTCAACCAGACTGACCACGTGCTGATTGAACGCCGCCACCTCTCAGCCTTGATGAATGTCAGGACATATGGAGGGACCAATATAGACTCGGATCACTATCTCGTTGCATGCTGCTCCGAGCTCGAATGACAACATCACCCAGAATCCCCTCTCAATCAAGTTAGAGTTAACACTGAAGCCATCCACAACATAGCACTCCACAAAACCTATAAGAGGGAAATGGATCCCGCAATAACTGCAGTCAACAGAAATCCTGGAAATGAAGTTTCAACAAATGATCTTCACAATCACGTGAGGAACGTTATCATAAATACGACCACAAAAATACTTGGCCTCAGCCGCAAAAAGAGTCAGAACGGCTGGTTTGTCGATGAATGTAAGCTAGCAACGGAACGGAAGAATGCTGCATACCGAGTTGTGTTGCATTCTCAAAGAACGCGGGCACGCGCGGATACTTATCACGAACTCTGGCGAACGGAGAAGCGACATCACAGCCAGAAAAAGGAAGCCTGGGAAAACCAGCAGCTCTGTGAACTCGAAAAGTACAAAGAGCAACCGTACCAGGCACGCAAGTTTTACCAACAAGTCAGCAGGATGAAGCCTTACACATCTTGATGTTTATCCTGCCGAGACAAAGAGGGAAATCTGATTTCCGACAGAGCTATGGGTTGAGTACTTTGATGAACTACTGAACAACTAGAACATGGGCGAATTGGAGGTCCCGCCAACTGAAAACGAGGACAAATACTGCCGCCACCAAGTATAGAAAATACAGTCCGTGGAATTCATCTGCATAAAAATCATAAGTCACCAGGAGCCAATGGAATTACAACCGAATTGGTTACATATGGAGGCGACAAAGTACACCAAGTGGTTCATCAACTTGTGCTCAAGGTGTGGGACAGTCAGAATGCCTGATGGTTGGTAACGACACATTATCTGTCTCATACATAAACAGGGAGATATCACACAGTCCAGCAATTATAGAGGAATCACGTTGCTGAGTACCATTTATAACATATTTTCCGCTATCTTGCGAGGCCGGATAGCCCCATACGCCCAGGACATCATTGGCCCATACCAAAGATGTTTCACTCCAGGCAAATCAACAACAGATCAGATTTTCTCTGTGCGGCAAGTGGTGGAAAGACTGTTGAAATATGGACGTCAGTTGGACCATCTATTCATCGACTTTAAAGCCGCCTATGATAGCATAGCCAGGGTAAAACTGTACACGGCCATGAGAGAATTCGGTATCGCGACGAAATTGATAAGACTGACTAGGCTGGCCCTGAACAATGTGCGAAGCCAGATAAAAGCAACAGAATCAAGACCATTCAACATCAACAACGGTCTACGACAAGGGGATGCGCCATCATGCGTCCTCTTCAAGCTGGGCCTTGAAAAAGTGATCCGTGATGCTGAGATAAATGCAAGAGGTACGATCTTCTTTGAGTCCACCCAACTACTGGCCTATGCTGATGATATCGACGTCATGGGAAAAATGACCCGAAACGTACAAACTACCTTCATCCAGATCGAGCAGGCGGCGCGAGATCTTGGGCTGCACATGAATAAAGGCAAGATAAAGTAAATGGTAGCAACATCAGCTCAAAAAATCAACCAATCAACAACATCGAACCGCACTGGTCAAACGGGAAGAATAAAGATAGAAGACTACAACTTTGAGACCGTTGATAATTGCTCCTATTTAGGGTCGAAAATCACAACCGATAACGGTTACTATGATGTATTCCTCGGAAAGTGGGGTTTTAGCAAGAAAAATTTCGAACTCTTGGCCGCGTTTGAGAGAAGAATCCTCCAAAGAATTGTTGGCCCCCTACATGAGGATAGATGATTCCGTAGCTTACATAACGACGAAATCTATTAGCGATACCATGACCGTCAGGTTGTGGATAACATCGGGCTCAATAGGTTACGGTGGGCGGGTCACCTAATTCGTATGGATGAGGATGATCCAGCCCGGAAAGTCTATAAGGGCAATATCTATGGTAGAAAAGAAGACGAGGCAGACCCTGCCTGAGATAGAGTGATGGCGTAGTTCAGGATGCCAGACAGCTATTAGGGATATCGAATTGGTGGATCTCGGCGCCAAACCGGGATGTCTGGAGTTCCTTATTAAGGCAGGCCTAGACCGGATACCGGTTTTTGCACCGTTGAGGATGATGATGATTGTTTCATATGGAAACGGCTTTGCATTCAGTGTCTGTGGTAAAAGGTCGGTGTGTTATGAGAATATAGTCGATTTGCGTTTTTATTTTTCCACTGTAATCTTACATTTTATATCGGGAATAGAAAACGCAAATCGACTGTATTCTCATAAGATCAGACAGCCATTGAACCTATGGCACGTACGCGGTGAAAAAGTTAATAGCTGATATAAAGGTGAGCTTCATCAGCCAGTCATCGAATTGTTCGACTTGTTTAATGGCATTACGGAAACCATCAAAGATGGCATTGCAAAGACTGCATCAAGTGTATGGGCTAATAAAATAAAGAAGTTTATAGCGATTTGTACTTAGTTCGCATTCTATCATATATCGCAGCTTTTGTTACCAGACTATCGGGTTTCTAGTGGAGCGCAGATATGAAACAACTTTTCCGAAGGGCTCTTGTGAGTTCCTCAGTCTTTTCAGTAACAGTGCTAATATTCAGCGTGCAGTCACGTATTTGTTTTGCTTGGACTAACTTACTTACTTACTTACTGATGACCTCCATGCGTTTGGCAATTTTTCGATCGGACCGGGGCTCGTCCTGCCGGATCCGCTGAGGTGAATACCATACCATTTTTCCGAGGCCTAGGACTCAATTCCAACCTGGTCTTGGGACCAGCATGCTATATAATTAACATAATAGTGATAATAACTCCGCTGTAAACGATTCCAAGCCCGGTTGTGACAGGAGGAAGGATTAATAGTTTCAGTATGAATGGCTGTAGGGCACCCCACCATCTGAACGGGTAAGTGAGGAAAATGCGTGAACTTTGGAGTTTTGCAGATTACACACAATTAGGTATAAGATGCAAATCCATCAAATAAGTATAAGAAGAAATCCCGTAATGGATAGCACGGCGTCGAAACCTCTAATCGTGGGGGGGTTCGATGTCTAGACGCCACGATCACCAGGAACATGCTTCTGCCTGCTGCAGCTGCTTCACCGCAATTTCTGGCAACCACTTCAGCATGTTGATGTAGATGTCGAATGAAGGGGACTGACGAAATTAACCTTCTTTTCATCCAGCTGTCAGTACCTAGCTACAAGAAAGATTTGTTTAGCGTTTTCAGGCATGCACACACGTGCCGGTGCAGCGGGTTGCAAACCAACGCGGTTTTTATTACTTGGAGCTGCACAATCGCGGCCGTCATTAAGGAACGTGTTGTAGTGATCAATTGTCGATAGGAGCAGAGACTTCGCCATTATCAACACTTTCAGTATTTGTCAAGGCACTCTTCTTCACCCTCCGGCTAAATTCTTTGCTAAGGTTCAGAATAAATTGCAAAGCGCCCCTATAACATTTCCGGACACATTAAGGCAAAATCGTTCTGTCGTATGCAGTTGGTTACGACGATATGGCGAGAGTCACTCCAGGTATGTTCAGAATGAATCAGCTGAGCTTTTTCAGATTTCTCACTGAATCCCAACAAAGCGTACAGAGAATACAACGGAAGCAAGGGTTTTGAGATGAAATTTGCATACTGAGCGTGCTGAGTGGATTATCGCGGAAAGCACCCGCCTTACCATTACGCTGGGGATGAATTTTGCGAAAGTTAATAAAGTGAAGGTTCGACGAGCCATAAACAACTTGAGGAACTCGAGGGGCTCTGGTCAGGATCAGCTGCAGAATTTTTGGTGCAAAAAGTTCACCAATACACACGGTCGTTTGGCACATAGCATAAATCAGGTCATTAGTTGGGATCACTGCGAGAATTACCTAACTTATCCTCAAGAATATAAAAGACCTATTAACCTGTTTACCAACCCACTGCAAATTCATAACGTGCAATATTAGTGGACCAATGCGTACTTCGTGACCAACAACATTCTGAGCGAGGAGCAGAAAGGCTGCCCAGTTGGATCAAGGGGTTTCGGAGATCACCACTTCTTACCGATTCGGTAGCTGGAGGACTGTCAACCAGAGGCCAAAGTTGTTGTATAGATTATGCCAAGGGTTTTGGTGGCCCCCGGTACAGCTGGTTAATTGTTCTCTTAAATTAATTTTGACGGAGTGTACTTATCATTGAGTTCTCTTTGGTTCTGTGTAGCACTGAACCAACTTTTATGGCTTCTGCTAAAAGGCATAGCTTTGAAATAAAATATGGCCTACATGCTAAATAGGAGCTGATACACTTGATTAACTTAGATAATATCAAGTTTTATCCTACTACCGATAAACACCTGAGGAGTCTGTTGCGAATAGTAGACATGTTTAACACGTGATATTCGAATGGAATTTGTATCAGACAAGTATCGAATTCCAGCCTTCTCCAAAGGTGATCACAAGCCGAATGCTGGACAGAGCATTGGTGGCCTCCACATCCAAGCTATGACCGAGAAAGACTTTTGCAAATACCTAGGAACTATTCAAGGAATCCATTTTCGATGTGGTAATTTGAAGGACGTTCTGCTATCCGAATTCCTGCAACGCGTAAAGGTGGTACTGAAATCGCATCTCCCAGTAAAGAATAAAATAAGCCTGTTAAATGCACTCCCTGCTATCCCTTCACTGTGACGTGATTGACATCGCGGCATAACATCTACGCAAAATCGACCTGCTATACGTTTATTTTTACAGCAAAGGGCAGGCGAATCCCTTGCATGCAGCTTTGTATGACAGATTGCAAACTGACTTCACGTAACTAAAGGATGTGTGTTGTATGTTGATCTTTCAACTCCGGAATCAGACCAAGGGTGAATCGATGAATGGAAGTCAAAAACAATGCATTGTAGAGACATGAATGATCTCTGAAAGCCGTTTGTAGATTGGCGTTTGACGAAAGATGGCAATGTGCTGAGAAGCTCATTGTTGAGACGGAAGGTTGTATGTGTGCTACTCAAAAGCTGGTAAAGAAACAGTGGGGCACGACCAGTGCAGAATGTATAGCTCGGCTTTATAGATGTTGGACCATCTCATTTCTAGCTGCATAATTACGACGCCGGCGGATGCAACACATGGCCGCATTACCGATATGACCCGCAGGCTGTACTTGATAGTTCTGCTTACTATATGTATTGTGAGGAACGGTTGAGGGAACTATACTGGGCGGGCCTACCAGGGATGGAGCAGTCCAGGGTGCTTATTGGGGATTACGAGCCCATACGCACAAAGGATTGCTTAAACCTAACCAAAAAGAACCTCCGAATCATAGAGGGAATTCTCACTAGTCACTGTCGATTAAACTATCACCTAGGGAAGCTAGGGATATCTACGGACACTGCCTGCAGGTTTTGTGCGGAATGTGATGAAACCTCTATACATGTCCTGGGATAGTGCACTTGTGCAAAGTAGGTCGAGGCATCTGGGAGAACACTTAATATCAGATGCAAAGTTGAAAGATCTGGAAGCAGGTAGTATACTAAAGTTCCTGACGGTTATAGACTTGCTCGAGATACTATGATTAATAGGTACACTATAACCAATAAAAGGGGCACAATAGTTCTTTGAGGACACGGTGTGACTTTCCCTTAACAGAATAATAATATGTATTGTGACTGAAAAGTTCCAAACCTGACTTGCTGTTAGTTGACAAGGCCGGTCATTCCGGGTGTATTATTGTTCTTTCTATCTCCCATTATATAATAGCAACATTGACCGGAGAGAAAGACGAAATATGAACAACTATCTCGGGAAATCGAAGAAATTTAGGTTGTCAAGAAAGATGTCATCGTTCCATAATATTGTCAGCTAAAATCATTGTGACTACTTCCCTCACAGCTTTTCTTGACGCCCTGGGACTCTCAAATATGTTCTAGTCTTGTTCAAACCTTGAAAAAATACACTACTCTCCAAATGTGCTTCATGTTATGGGCAATTCTCGATGGATGTTTCAACTAACTTGTCACCACCTATTACAACCAAAGTCATTTTATTGATTTTAGATTTTGGCCAAGATTTTCTTCACAGTATACTTATAATACGGATGGTAGTTTGCCATTATTGCCATCTATTTCAGCGGATATTCTCTACTCGTCACAACTGCATTGCCTGCAGCTGGAGTTGGCGATTGAGTAGTAAAGAAGGAAGATGTACCTTTTATATGAGAGCGAAGCATCCTGAATTGAAATAAGGAGTGATTTTACCTTGCGGAATACATCGTAAGCCAACCACTTGTAGAAGACTTCGAGGTCAACACCTAGCAACAACAAATTCTTTATATGTCCTGTGTGATTGGGTTTTGAGTTCCGCATGTCGAACTTCTGTTATACTGAAATGACAATCGAACTTCCTTTTTAAATTCAAAAGAGACAATGTATTAACTGTCTTGTAGGTTCTATGACGTAATTGGCTTGACGAATGTGCCTAAAAGAAAAACTCACGAAGAGAATGCAGTTGATTGTAGTGCAAAATTTTTAAATGAAGCACCCTCTTCTTGCCTGATGACGTCGGATAGTGATACTCCCAGGGGCGCCCAAAATGTTTGCGCCTCAAATGTTGCTACTATATGGAGCATTAAATGAAAGGTATTGGTTAGTACTTTCTGATACAAGTGCTACTTTTAAAAGAAGGGAGAACAAGGGGCAAATTAGTTAATAAGAATATATTCATCTTAGCATCATGGTTATGTAGGCCATGCAAAGAATATTATATTTGGAAAGTTCGGTGGTAGTCATGCAATTATTAACAAAGTTACAATACGTTAGCCTTACGTCTTCTGCTTCAAATTACAGTTCCCTAGGAGTGAAGTGTCAGTATTACATAGCCAATAAACATACGCTCAGAGTTATACAAATGCAGGTGCAGAAAACATGGTGCATCCAAATATTCTTACAGAAAAACCTACAAAACCCTTTACAGTTGAAGCACCGAGATTCCAGTTTCCGACTTGTTTCTTTTTAAGGCTTTTTGCGCTTTAAGCGACCAGGCTTTCCGTTCGCTGCGTCTTCCTTGCGCGCTCCGCTTTCCAAGTTCCGCCTGTATACTTTTGATTGCGGAGTTTACTGTACACTGTACACCAGTTTTCAGAGAGTTCTCTAGGTTACTCTTCTCGGTGCAAAATCGTGGAAAGTGCAACATAACATGCCCCCGGCTCCTCAGGTGTGCAACCGCATTCAGCACAATAGGGTGAATAATCCAACCTGAATTGTCAAGTGGATGTCAATACGGGGAATCAAAGTTCCCTACCTGCGGATCGCCCCATCGTTGCTGTCAATTTTTCCAGCGATATTCTGTATCCTTTTCAGGTGGATTTATTCTCCTTTTCTCATACAGATAGCATGCCTCATTTGACAGAATGCCCATCTGGATTATTCCCGTAATAACATACGCTGCCTCTCCTGACGTTATTCTGAAGGCACTGCACACAATGGTGCTTCCTCCCAAACTAGTGCCGCGTATATGGTAACAGTGTCCAGCGAACCATTCCGGCCACAACAAATCTTCGACGGTATCATCCACGCTAACGATACACTGGTATTTGTCGCTTTCTCTAAACTACGTGTCCCTTAAAATTGATTTCATTGTCAATCATCACCCGCAAGTATTTGATAACCAGCTTCAAAGTGATGAGGTGCCCACCAACAAGGTCATGCTGGATCATCTGCAGGCACGCTGTTCTGGCGCTATTGGTTTCGTTTATGTACACTTCCACGTCTTCAAATTGTTCCGCTACCACAACCATGGCTAGATCATCAGTGAAACCGGTTATCGTGGGCCTTCTTTGGCAAGACCCCGTTATACAATACGTTGAACTGGAGAGGACCCAACAATGAGCCCTGTGGTACTCCTGCTGTCACGGTGTACTGCTTAGATCCCTCATCCGTGTCGTACCAAAGTGTCCTCTCCGAAGGGTAACTTCCGAACAGTTTAGTCAAATAACTAGAGACACCCGTTTTAGCCAGTGAGCTTTGTATCCACTTTGGTTAACCACCATTTTATTATTTTTTTAGAACAATTTACGTAACTGACATCATCATTATTTAACTTTTAACTTAAATAAATAAAGTTATACATTGTATTTTTTTTAACGCAAGAATAAATGCCGTGACGAGATCTATTTTTCTTGACAAACCCAGACAGATGTGTCCGAATGGTTAGAGCGGTTACGGTCTTGAATGAAGGGCTCTAACACACTTCAAGGCCCTGATCAAATATGGATTGTTGCGCCAACGATTATTATTATTAGATGGATTTATTTTATTTATTTATTCTACCTGGTTGCTCTGCCGGCCTCGCGGGTGTCAAACTGCCGTCAACAGGTAAGCGAGCCGCTCAACCGGGTGAGTTTCCAGCCGTGATGAGTTTCGCTAACCTGGGGTGGAGGTCGGAAGAATCTCCGTTAAGTGGATACACACTAACCCACCTCCAGCTGATACTGGATATTAGCAATAAAACCCGACTACTAGCGCGTCAATTTTAGGGGCGCTGAACAAATCTCACGGGCCGTGCACCTTTCCTCTCGGAGACCACAGCCCTGGTGACAAAAGGCTTTAGCCTGGACATGGAGACGTTTTTTGGTCTGTCAACACTTCATAAGAGCCAAGCAAGGAGCAAGCATAAATGCCCAGTGATGGAAAGGGCTGACCTGGGAAGTTTCAAATTCTGCCCGTATACGTATAACTCGGCGGAGCGTACGTGGGTGAAGTAAAACGAAAGGCAGGCCCTGCGACCACGAAGAGTCATCGCGTGTCATTATAGCGGACTTCAGAAGTAAAACGAAAGGCAGGCCTTGCGACCACGAAGAGTCATCGCGTGTCATTATAGCGGACTTCAGAGTCCTATGCCAGCGTTCCAGTGTCCCATTGGATTGTGGTTAGTACACAGTCATCCGAAGGCGTTTGAAGCCTAGGAGTTTGCCTAACTCCGAGAACAGGGTAGACTCAAATTGCATTCCCTAGTCAGTAATGACTTCGCATGGAGCTGCAACATCTGGGATCCATTCCCGACAAAGGGCTTCGGCACACAATTATGCGGAAATGAGGGCCAGAGGTATTGCTTGAGGCCACCGTGTGTACCTATCGATGATTGTGAAGCAATACTTGAAGCCATGCCTCGCAAGAGTCAATAATGTCGATGTGAATCGTGTCAAAATACTTTGTGGATAGACGGAATGAGCCTACTTTTCTCTGAACGTGCTTGGTAACACTTCTGGCATGTAATGCACTATCGGGCCCAAGAGTTACCATCCTTATTCATTAAGGGCCAGACATATTTGCTTGTGACCAGCCGATTCATTGCTCGAATGCCTGGATGAGAAAAATCGTGTACTGCATGGAATACTTCGAAAAGCGGCCGGAATGTATGGCCAAGGTTCCTTTCAAAGAGAAGAAACTCCCAAAATTTGTATTTGAAGTAGTGCCTGAGATTCTAAACCACTGCACCGTTTTTCTGTGCCTCGTCAATTGACGAAAAATCGACCGTGGCAGGGATTTTGACCTCTTAAACGCATGACAAAGCGTTTGCAACTACATTGTATTTGCCGGACACGTGTTGGATATCTCAAGTAAACTGGCTTATGAAGTTTAGGACCTGGAGTTGGCCTTTGTTTAAAAGCGAAGGTAAGATTCTTGTGGTCCATGAACATTGCGCGCCTTCCAGGAAGTATCGGAAGTATTTTATTGACATGTATGCGGCTAATATCTCACGATCGTAGATGCTGTAGTTCTGTTGAGCTGTGTTCATTTTCTTAGAAAAGAAGCCTGATGGCTGCCAGATTTAATTTACCTTTTGGGGGAGGGCAGCACCTACCGTGATGTCTGAGGCATCTACGAAAACGGCTAAGAGATCTGATCATTTCACTGAGGGTATGCCAGCTGTCATTTGGCTAGCTCAAATGCCTGCACGCCCTCTGTAGACCACGTAATCACGTGGGAGTCTTTAGCCTTGGGTCCGGACAACTACGCATTGAGGATCGCTTGATGTGCGGAAGAAGCGTCGTTAGAAATTTAACAGGTTCAAAAACCTTCGCAGATTCTTGACCATTTTAGGTTGTGGAAAGTCTATGAGGCCTGAACCTTGTCTGAATCCATTTAAATTCCTTCAAGGGAAATCATATGGCGTAAAAATGCACCTGCTGTTGAAGGATTTGGCATTTTTCAATGTTAAACATAAGACTGGCCTCAAGGAGACTTTGAAAAATGGACTCGAGATTTTCCAAATGCTCAGACTTAGAGCAAGAGGCAACCAAACCATCATCCAAGTACACGAAACAAAATTTAAGGTTTCGCAGGACAAAGTGGATGAAACACTGAAAAGTTAAGGCCCCAGTGCACAACCCAAAAGGCATCCGTGTGAACTTGAAGAGTCCGAGAGAGCGTATTGCCGACTACTTTCGGTAGTTATGTTGCTGTATTTTTTAAGAAGCACCCAAATGCGAGGGTCAGCTACTTCTTTAAAAATGATCGAAAGACTGACAGTAGAGCAGGTGGAAAGTTTTCCAGAAGAACTGAGCGAAGTTACGAGATTTATAAGAGACATATTCTGCAGTTCCACTAGTAATCCATAGTGGCCTAGAAACTCTGCGCTAGAACGAGACGCCATGAGGACGTTCATCGAAGTCCTAGACTTGCGTCTGCCTGCCTGTAGCCTTGAGTGTGTATGGTTGAGGAATTTGCCGCCGCTAGTTTAATTTGTTGCAGAAATAGTTTGTGATTTCGCAATATTGGAAAAACTGAGACATCTACCCCTGTGTCGACCAGGTAATGACGCTTGCTAAAGGGATCGTATATGGGTGGTCGCCGCTGGAGCCCCCAATGAGTTCAGTTTTTTAAAGCTAAGAACGTGAATGGGCTGTTTGCTTCTTTGCTTTGTCGGCAAAGATATGGTGATACCAGCAAATTGTAAGACTCGTTGACGTCCCCGACGCGCGACTACTCGATCGCCCTTTTCGAATGGTGGAACGCAAAGCTCCCACTATAGCCACTAGAGCTTAGAGACGGTAGCCGCGAGGGATATCACCGTCTGCTGAAGCCCGGAAATTTGCCCCGTGGTCTCTTGCGCAACTTCACTGACGAAAGGGCGCGCATACACCCCGTGGATCCGTAATCCGCACAGGCCAAGATGGCCTGGGTACTCTCCGGCAGTCGCTGCGACAACAGCGCAGGGAAAATATCGATTGAATTTGTGATCCGCCGTGAATCTTTCGGTAAAGGACGCGTCAGTGGCGAGAGAGGGATTGTTGTCTCCAAAAGGACCTACATGTCGCACTCATGGTCAACTTCATCGTCATTTTAGGGTTTCAGGATATCACTATCCCTTTGGCCTAATCCGATGGTCTTCACTTAATCCCATTAGACGTTAAAATCTAGCAATAGCACATTTATGATATATATACACTGTCCATAGATTTTTTTCCGGCGCGGGCTGGGCTGTTGTTGTCCTTAGTACTAGTCACGTATATTTGCCGCATCTGGGCTTGGAGTTCAAGTTCGAGTATTCCTCACTCTTCCCGTTATCAACAGATTTTAAGCCAGTATTGTTCTGAGAAGAAGAACATTACCAACAGTACCAAGGATCGACTTGCCTTCACGAACTAACACTAACACTAACACTTTGGGGTTGGTAGGGACTGACTGACTGAGACCCTAATTAATTCCCTCTAGCAAGGACTATTGCATGCAATATGTTATCAATACCATCTTATCATAATATATTCAACGAAATTCGATTTAATAATTGCTACATAATAATTTTTGTAGGCCCAAGAAGAGGTCCTTCGGTATGTGAAACAAGAAGTGAGAGAGAATCTAGTGCTGTCATACTTTTCTTACGTCTTCTTGGATTTCTTTAGTAATATCAAAAGTTTTCCTAGTATTTCAACAACCCATTAAAAAACTTGACTTCATGGCAAATAAAATCAACCCATAAGAATTAATCACCAATCAAAAGTTGAGTTCTAGCCGCAACAGTGATTGAATGTTTAGAAGAAAGTAAGATCATAATAATTTTATTATCCTTGGCTACCTGATAATCCAAATGTATGAAGTCCTGAGAAAATTCCTAGGACCAGAGTCTCTAAATAAAATACAAACCTCGTGGTTGGCTAATAATTTACTTGAATTCTCTAATAGGCAATCATGGCTTCATTCTGAACATTTCGCGATTTTATTGCAATACTTGATGCTTTGGCAAGTCTTTAAATTTAAAGATAAGCCGTAACGTCTGCTCGTAAATAACCGCATAGTAAATCCTACCAACGCGATTTTGCCCCGCCAAAGTGTTTATTTTCCGAGAATATCACCGAATTGACTTTCACATTTTATGTTTAGCATTTCGCGGCGATATTGTGTAATAGATTATATCGGATAAAAAGGAAATAAGTGTTAGATGTGTTTCGGTGAGTTCCATGCTGTTGTGGCTTTGGAAATTGGCATTTTCAATGGTGCAAGAATAATTGCTTTTTCAGAAAAACATTACGATCCATTTGACAAGACACGATACCATAAATTATTTAGAATTTAAATACATTTTCATTTCCATCACGGGAAAATTATCCTTTATTTATCTTCATTGTGTCATATTATACCTAGGTCCCAGTACTCCCTAGAAACAATACAAACCTACTTTCGATTTATCGAGTTTTCCGCTTCGTTGATATCTCAGCCATTCTGAAGATTGCTCTCCTTGCATCCAAATGTATGTGAAAATGAAAAGAAGTTGATCCTAGAAGCGCATCCCGATATGCGGGGCATGTTCTCCACTATTGTAGTAGCAGCCAAATTTGTCATTCTATCTCGATGTTAGAAACTCTATCCCTCTTTAATGCGTGACCTATCCACTACCGCTTCTGCCTTCTAATCTCATTGCGTGCGGGTTCTCCGTTTAAAATGACATTAGACCAGCGTTCTCCGTTGATACGTCGCAGACAAGTGTTGACGAAGACTTGAGACGTTCCAGTGACAATGGTAATTTGGTAATTTTCCATGTGTTTCCCGCACATAGCGACACAGAAAGTTAATATTCTCAACTTCATCTTCGTGTTGAGATAACAGTATTTTCAGCTTTTAGACAAGGCGGCTAAAGCGGATCCAGCGCTGTTGATGCGTCGGACAACATCCAGTTTCGTGTCACCATCGGGTAAAACTACGCTTCCTAGATATACAAATTGATCGAAGCATTCGAAATTGGTGTATTAATACAGATAGCGAGAATCCGATGACAGGCTGATAACCTTGGCTTTGTGGGTTTTTTTTTTTTTTGGGTAGGGTAGGTGAATGCATTTACGCACACATTGTTGGACTCCCGATTCGGTACATCGTCGGACTATCAACTAAACACCTCCCCACCGTCAGAGAGCTCGCCTGGAACCGTCTGCCACATTACTTCGGGCTAGTCCCCGAACTCTCCCGCCTTGCAAAGCTTTCAAATCAGGGAATTCCTTTCACCAACGGGAGGGGAGATGAGGAAGGGAATTGTCGGTTCAAGGAACCCCCTGCCATCCGGCTCCTCCACCGGTCGAGTTCTATCTTCTTAGCAACAAGAAGGGCCCGAACGTAATGGGAAACACGGTTCCACCTGTCAGCAGTCCTCAGCATCTCTTCCACAATGTTGTCTGGAGAGAGATCCCCTGTGTTTAAATAGAGCTGCTGACGAACCCCATCCCACCTTCCACAAGAAAAAAAAGCGTGGTGGGCGTCGTCCACAACTCCATTGCAAAACACACAATCCGGAGAACGCGCCTTTCCAATCTTGTGCAGGTAAGACCGAAAACCTCCATGCCCACTTAAAAATTGGGTAAGGAAATAGTTAGTCTCACCATGCTTCCGATTCAGCCACGCACCTAAGTCGCCGATGAGCCGCGCAGTCCATCTGCCTCTAGTTTCATTTTGCTAAGAGAGCTGCCACTCGTCCAGAGTGTGTTGCCGTTCTTCGCGAGCAACCACCTCCCTAGGCTCATCTCCCTTGCGCTTGTATATGGCCTGACGCTCCCTAGCAAGAAGGGCAAAGGGGATAACTCCCGCGATCACCATCACGGCCAGTTCAGAGACAGTGCGGTAGGCAGACGTCACCCGTAAAGCTCCCCGTCTCTGTACTTGCGCGAGGCGTTTACCATATACCTCCTTTTTAAGAGCGCCAGCCCATACCTCTGCGCCGTAGAGCAGGGCAGACTGCGTTGAGCTCATCAGGAGACGTCGCCTACTAGATGTAGGACCCCCAATGTTTGCCATTAGCCTACATAACGCCGAAACTCCAGCCGCAGCCTTGTTCGCTGCTGCTTGGATTTGCTCAGAAAAGCTCATCTTTGAGTCAAGAGTCAACACGAGGTACTTTACCGCTGAATTTGACTCGATGACCTACTCGCCGAACGATATGGGACGCAGGGTCGGAATTTTCCTTTTAGTCAGAATGACTACTTCGGTTTTTTCCAGTGCAAGGTTGAAACCATGAGTAGTCATCCATCCGCTTACCCGTCGCATCAATATGCCGAGTCTGCTTTGCGCCTGTTCGACAGTGCGTCCAGCAACAAGCGCTGCGACATCATCTGCGTAGCCGACCAGGCGCGACTCTTCTGGCATGTCGAGTTTAAGTTTAGGTAGCGTTCCAGAGGTCCGGCCCTAGGATGGATCCCTGTGCTACCTCCATCCACCTTTGACCCTCTAGTATTTCATAGAGCAGAGAGCGGTTCCTCGATAGTCCCTCAAAATCCGTAAGAGATAGTTCGGCACGTTAAAGGCATTGTCTAGTGTGCCTAGAATGTCTTTCCATCTGACGGAATTGAAGGCGTTTCTGACGTCAAGCGTTACGAGAAGCACCACCCGTCGAGTTCGGCGGCTATGTGCCTCTGCTCGTCGAACGGCGTCCACGACTTGCATGACAGCATCAATTGTCGATCTCCCTGCCCTAAAACCAAACTGCCGGGGAGATAAATCTCCGGCAGCGCGTATCGCTTCAGCGAGTCTACTTCTGATTTTTCGGGTTACCAGTTTGTAACCGAGTCCCCACTCACCTCGTCGACCAGATCTTGCCAGCAGCGAACTTTGCTCTTGTTTATTGCCCTGCGGAGTCTCCTTTAGACGTTGTGTTAAGCGGCGTAGCCTGTGACACTCCTTCCGGAGCTCTGCGATTTCCACTGTCCACCAATACATGGAAGGTTTGCCGCGCCTCGATGTCTTCCTGGGCATGGAGGCTCCGCAGACCGTCGTTATCAGGTTCATAACTGAATTTACGACAGTGTCAGCTGCGGCACTACCGCCCCCAGGAGTACCCTCCAGCGTGGCCCCACCTGTTCCCACAGTTTCGACAAACTTCCCGGTGTTCACTTTCGCGATGTTCCATGTACAGAAAGGTCGCTGGGGTGGCGCACACCGAGAGTTTGTGTCCACCACTTCGAAAGCAATGTATTGGTGGTCACTTGCGGAGAAGTCTTTCAGAACTCGCCACCCGTCCACCAGCGACACCAGTGATTCCGATGCGAAGGTTACGTCTGGAATGCTTCCTTCGCAGCTCGGGCGCCGGAACGTTGGGGTAGATCCGGAGTTTAGAACTACCAATCCTGTTCTCGCCGCAATTTCTAGAATTCGTTTCCCTCTGGAATCTGTGTGAGGCATGCCCCATTCAAGTGCCCTAGGATTGAAGTCACCCCAAACCAGGATCCGCCCGTCTGTGCTTAAGATAGCGTCCTCCAAAGCATCAAGCCTCCGACGAAAGTCCGGCATCATCTCATTCGGAGTAAGATAGACACTAAAAAACGTTATCCCTGAACACCGAATCCACACAAAGCCGTCCCCTCGGCATTGGGCAAGAATCCCCAGGAGGGTGCCGTCCCGAACCCAGATGGTAGCGGTATCTGATATGTCTGGGTGCCATGAAACTGGGCCCTTGTTTCGGTACTGCTCACTGATGAGTACTAAATCAGCTTTGGTCTCCGCAGCGAACTGCGCTAGCAACTTGTGAGCGGTTGCACTCCGATGCATATTGATTTGTAGGATGCGAATCATGTTGACCGTATCCTAGCTCTTTCCAGTTCTGCTCTGAAAACTGGACACCGCCCCAATCCCGCAGTGTGCGCAATGCTCTCATCAGTCGCGCCACGGTCCCTGCATAGGACGCAGCTTTTCATTGCAGGTGTTCGCTTTATGGCCTGCCTGACCGCATTTACGGCATGTTGCCTTTCTGTCAGGTCCCCCACAGTTTGCAGATGTGTGCCCATAGTCCAATCATCTGTAACATGTGGTTGGGGCGGCCCGAATTCGTATCCTACACACTACCCAACCAATTCTTATTTTCTCGCTGTTTAGAAGATTCCTCGCGTATTGCTCGGCAACTTCCACCACATCGAGTTTTTGGCCTCGGGAGTTCGCGGAGGTGATACCAATCCGGACATTGGTTACCTCCGGGCATTCGCGTTTCATGGCCTCTTCTACTTCGTTCTTTTCCGTGAGACAGTCAAGGTCTCGGATTTCCAAAGCACACGTAGGTTCCAGGCTAGAAACTAAAGCTTTTTCTCCTAGAAGCCCCTTGACTGCTTCACAGAACGTGACATTATTTATAGTCTTCGGGTCTAGTTCGACTAATACTCCACCACCCTTCGTTTTACGTATGGAAGACACTTCCGCTCCGTTGTCTTCGGGTTTGATTTTGTAACGAATTTCGCTGAGGATTTCCGCAAAAGCCTTGCCTTCCGCTGGCTTAATAAGCAAAGCTGGCGGTCTAGTCCTCCTTTGTCTCTCCACCTTTTCTTTTGGTACTCCGTCCTTCGTGTCCGCCTTAGCTTTAGGCAGGAGTTTTTCTGATGGCGCGACGTGTTGTTGTCTTTTGATCCTCTTCGCCTTCTTCTTTTCAGCCCTGGAGAGTACCTGAGTGAAGTCTCCTTCAGATGTCCCTTCCTCCTTTCGTTTTAATTAATCTGGGGTAAAAAGAACATGCTTTTGAGGAAACCCGCAAAAACCTCAAGCACCACATTCAGCGGAACAAGAGTGAATGCTTTAAGAAGCTTTCCTTGGAAACGGAGGCAAATCCATGTGGGAGAGCCTACAGAATTGTGATAGAACCTCTCAGACTCCAGTTATCCCCGCAAACCAAGTACCCTATACTGTTGTTGAAAATCATCTAGGGATTACTCCCCCTGCAAAGGAGGGGTTTTTGAATTCGAAAATTCTTGCACTAACAACGGACGTGCTGTTGAAGGTCTTCAGAGAAATAAGTAAGAACAAAGCTCCAGACCCAGACGGCATACCGAACAGGGCCTTTAAACCCCAGGTTATATCACACCGAGCGTGTTCGCTGAGTTGTTCGAAGGGTGTATGTCCTAGGGATGTTTCATACATCACGGAGGCTGGTCCTGCTGTATAATGCTGGTAAACCTCCAGGTGACCTATCTACAGAATTGTATGTCTAGCATACTACATACTATGGGGAAAATGGATGGATGGAGGCGGATAGAGAGATAAGAGCTTTTCAGAGCAGCAGTACGGCTTCCGTAAAACCAGATAAACCATAGATGCCATGTAATTGGTTACTGGTTTGGCATAGAATTCAATTTCCTAGCAACAATTGATGTTGCCACCTATTTCGCTGCTCTCGTCAACAGCTATTTAGCAGAGAGAAGGTTTTGGTATGATATTCATGACGACCTGAAGAAGTTCCTTCTCTTGACGGGTAACCTGCAGGCAGGTGTAGAACATCATATACAATAATGTATATAATCTTGGCAAATGCAAGAGGTACGATCCCCTATTAAATCCACCCAACTACTGGCCTATGCTGACGACATCGACATCATGGGAAGAACCACCCGAGATGTACAAACTGCCTTTATCCAGATCTAGCTGGCGGCGCGAGATCTTGGGCTGCACATCAATGAAGGCAAGACAAAGTATATGGTGGCAACATCAGCTTCAAAAACCCATCAACCAACAACATCAAACCGCACTGGTCAAACGGGAAGAATAAATATAGGAGACTACAACTTTGAGACCGTTGATAATTTCTCCTATCTACGGTCGGAAATCACAACCGATAAAAGCTACAATGATGAAATCCGCGCAGGGTTGTTGGCAGCCAGCAGCCTATTTCAGCTTACAAAAACTGTTTCGCTCGAAACGTCTTACCATAGGGTCAAAGCTCTTGCTGTACAAGACTATGATCTTGCCAGTCCTCATGTATTCCTCGGAAACTTGGGTTCTTAGCAAAAAAAATTGCGAAATTTGGCCACGTTCGAGAATCCTCCGAAGAATTTGTAGCCCCCTACATGAGGATGGACGATTCCGTAGCCTACATAACGACGAAATCTATGAGCGATACCATGACTGTCAGGTTGTGGATGAAATCCGGATCAATAGGTTAGGGTGGGCGGGTCACTTAATCCGTATGGATGAGGATGATCCCACCCGGAAAGTCTATAAGGGCAATATCTATGGTAGAAAAAGAAGACGAAGCAGACTCTGCCTGAGGTGGAGCGATGGCGTAGGTCAGATGATGCGACGATCGTTACCTCGGGAATAACGTGAACCGACACCTGGGCAAACAAAGCGGTGAATATATTATGTAATGTCAAATCATTTCGTTTTTATCCCAGGTGAAAAATGCTGGTAGAAATCCAACACACTGATTTTAAGCTAAAAACAAGTTGGAATACCGGAGTTCGACCTTGGGATATAAAGGTCTTGTGTTCATCTTATGTAAGAAACTTCAACGCACATTTTTCTACCCGTAGGATGGACATAAGGGAAGTTTTCGGGTAAATTTCTAAAATGTGGCAATATACTATTATTAACTTTATTTGTGCAGATATCGAAACCGGATGTATTTTTAGGCCTAGATCTCATAGAGATGCAGCACTGTGATTTTTTTCAGATTTTTCGGTTGGGTAGGTTCTGAGAACGAGACCTGTTACATTTTTTGGGGATTATATTTTGAGAAATAATTCGCCTATGCTTGACTCGATATCAAACATGGAACCAGTTTCGAAAAGTACTAATTGTGGCCTTTCATTTGATATCCCACATGCACACACACACATTCTATGAAAAAAAAATTTGCACCCTCCATTCACATGTATTGGGAGCCCCTCCTTAAACTCAACACAAGATGGCGCCACTTACTGCATGTAAAGGGAACGCCAGATTACATACTCTCACCAATTTTCGTGACAATTGGTTTAGCCGTTTCCGAGTGTGAAAGACAGACAGACAGGTGCTTCAAATGGCTAATGTTTGGACACTTCGCGAAGGCATGCACTAGCGGCATCGATCGGTCCAGTCGATGTTGAAGATGTCGGGAAAAAGGACATATTGCCAAGGAGTGCAATAGAGACCCCAAATGCATTTTGTGTGAAGAAAAGGAGGAAAGGGGTAACCGGCATATTGCTGGAAGTGGTAAATGCCCAGAATTTAGGAAAGCGTTAACTGCTTTCAAAAAGTGAGGTTAATATAAATAAATCTTAATCATTGGAGGGTCGCACAAGATTTGCTTGCGCAGACCACTTACGAATCCGCAATAGAGATTGCTATCATCATCAAATCTTGACGGTAGTGTATGGGTCACAGATTCGACTGGTCGAGCGGCGATATGGGCGGACGTCAAGCCATACAATATAGCATGGGTCAGGCGGCTAGAGGCTTTGTGTGGGCAAAAATAAGCCGTATATTCGTATATAGCTATTACGCCCCACCGAGCCTCACACTGCCTGAATTTAAAGACCTGCTAGACGGTTTTGTTCACGACGCAGGGGGATGAAGTCCAAAGGTGATAGCCCTTGACTTTAATGCGTGGGCTATCGAATGGAGCAGCAAAGAAACTAACGCAAGGGGACGGTGCTTATTTAGAAGGATTCGCCCAGCTGGATGTGGTTCTGGTCAACGAAGGCGATATAAACACTTATCGGAAAGGGGGAACTGGTTCAATTGTAGATCTGACTTTTGTCAACCCTGCGTTAGCACGTGACATGGCCTGGCAAGTTAGCGAGGCCTTCACGTACAGCGACCACCACACTTTGAACTAAGGACGGAACCACAAGGCAGGAGACCCGCACCCCGGAAGCCGAAATCCAGAAGAACACCAGATGGTATCCCAAAGCGATGGATGAGCAGACATTCATGGAGGTGTGGCTAGACTTGCCTAGCGAAGGAGGCACCTCCACGGATAGAGCTCTCCATGTCACCCAGAGTATCTCTAAAGCATGCCTAGGAGATGCTCATTCCCCAGTAGAAGACCCAATTATTGGTGGAATAGTGAACCTGTCAGCCTTCGATCGATTTGCCACAGAGCCAGACGAACGGCTCAGAGGGCAATAGGAAGGATCGATCAGGGCAAAAGAAGCATGCCTATAGGGAAGCTCGTAAGAACCTCAAGCTCGCCATCCAGCGGTCTGTTCGGAAGCGGACATAAATCCATGGAGTAGCGCCTATAAAATCGTCACAGGACGAGTCAGAGGCCGATCGTCTCCGCAGATCACGTGCCTTATACTCTTGTTGAAAATAATCCAGCGGTTATTTCCCCTGCAAGAGGGGGGTACTGACACCTTCCAGCGCCCCCTGAATGTGACGCCGATTCCACAAGTTACCAGAGACGAGCTGATGGAGATCTGCAGTCTTGACGGCATACCCAATAAAACCCTCAAACTTGCTGTCAAATGTAGACCGGATATGTTCGCGGAGCTGTTCGAAACGTGCATGCCGGAGGGTATCTTTCCTGCACCATGGAAGCGGCAGAAGCTGGTGCTGTTGCCTAAGGCTGGCAAATCTCCAGGAGAACCGTCCTCTTATAGCCCCATGTGTCTTCTAGACACTATGGGAAAATGTTGGAGCGGGTCATTTATAATAGATTACTTCCAGTCGTCGAGAGCCAAGGGGGCCTTTCAGATAGGCAGTATAATAATAATAATCGTTGGCGCAACAATCCATATTGGATCAGGGCCTTGAAGTGTGTTAGAGCACTTCATTCTAGACCGAAACGGTACACTAAAGTATACTGTAGGAGGCAATGTGGTCAGCATTGCGCTCGCCCGAGAGTATTACCCTAATTTGACTCAGGTACTCATTCACAGCTGAGTCGACTGGTGCCCGGCGTCAAATCACGTTACAAATCCCACTGCCACCAGTGAGGTTCGAACTGCGACCTCCCGTATGATAGCCTTGTGCTCTAACCACTCAGTTATCCGGACACTAGGCAGTATGGGTTCCGTAAAGCCAGATCAACCGTTGATGCCATCAAAATGGTTACTGGCTTGGCCGAAAATGCAATTCACGGGGGGGGTTGTACCAGCAAATATTGCTTGGTGGTGGCCCTGGATGTGTGGAATGCATTTAACTCGGCCAATTGGAACCTTACACGAAAGTCTCTAGTGATGATTGGTGTTCCCACCTATTCTCGATAACTACTTGAAAGAGCGGACACTCTGGTATGGTACCGATGATGGACCAAAAGAGTATGTTGTCTCCGCGGGTGTCCCCCAGGGCTCTATGCTAGGCCCACTACTGTGGAATATCATGTATAATGATGTACTCAACCTTGCGGTTCTGAAGGAGGTCACAGTGCTGGGTTACGCTAACGACATAGCGCTGGTTGTTGTGGCAAAGCATCTCGAAGATGCTGAGTTATACTCAAGCGAGGCAATCAGTGCTGTTAAAAGTTGGCTAAAGAGCTCTAGTCTGACACTTGCGGAGGAAAAAACGGAAGCGGTCCCCATCACTAAGCGCCAGAAGAGAAATTACGCCTGTATTAGAATCGGGAATCATATCATCACTTGCAAGCCGGCCATCAAATAGTTGGGGGTGGTGATAGACGGGAAGCTCAGCTTTAAGCAACACGTGCAGTATGTTTGTAATAAATCATCCACTGCTAGTATGGCCCTAACGAGGATGATGCCGAATGTGGGAGGGCCACCGCATACTTCCAGGTTGCTTATAGCCAGGGTCGTGACCTCAATCATGTTCTATGCGACCTCAGTTTGGAAAGAGGAGTTGCAGATATCAGTTAACACTAACAAACTGAGTTCAGTCTACAGGAGGACAGCCCCGAGGGTATGCTTTGCTTTCAGGACTGTCTCACACGATTCGCATTCGTCATCTGTGGAATGATGCCGATTGACATCTTGGCAGATGAGATGACGAATATATATAATGCGAACCCAATGTCTTCCTTATCGCAGACGAAGAACGCTGAGAGGAGGAGATTCATAAATAGATGGCAAGAGCGGTGGGAACGCTCGGGAAAGAGTCGGTGGACTCACCGACTCATTCCTGCCAACAAGGAGTGGTTGACGACACGGTGAGATTAATTATAATCTCACCCAGTTTCTCACGGAGTATTGAGGATCTCGCCAATACCTGCACAGGTTTAAATTGGACACCTCATCCGACTAGCCAAATTGCGAAGGGGTCTCAGAGGACCCAGAGCATGTATTCTTCCACTGTCCGAGATTTATGGAAGAAAGGAGGAATTTAGAGGAGACTCTAAGAGAGGTGCCAGAAAATCTGATGCCGAAAATGGTAGCACATCAAGAAAATTGAGATTCGGTCAACTCCATGATCGCATCTATTCAAACCAAACTGCGAAAGGCAGAGGAGAGGAGAAAAGCGCGGTTATGTGCGCCGCTTATTGAAGAATGGTGACTGAGCTAGAATGAGCTGACTCCGCCCCGTGATGTAATACCTTATGGTGGTTCCGCGGGGCAGGGATTGAGTCGGGGGTGGTTTTAGCGAGTAAAAATCCCACACGCTGGTGTGTCCACACCAGTGTCTTTTGAAGATTTCCACCTCCTGAAAAAAACAGGCAGACAGACATGGACTCGATTCTAATAAGGTTTTGTTTCACACAAAACCTCGAAAAATTTATATTAATAATTATTAATAATTTCTGAGACAAATAATGATAAATTATAATTATAAAAAATTAGGTAATTAATTACTAATGTGTGTTTTGCTGTATATAAATAAATTACTATTATAAATTATTAAAACGGTTTTTGCTTTAAAATGGTTTTTTTTGTCAATATTACCACCAGGAAAAAATGGTTTTCAAGGGTGGGACTGTTCGAAGATAATTTAATTAACGTTGTAGAGTAAAAAGAAAGGTGTGAGTTTCGCTCGCTCAAAGCAAATGACACATATTGAGCATATTTAAATAGAAGAATTTAATCCCACGTAAATCCATGTTGATCCGAATATTTCGGTTTCGGATTTCACTGTTAATTACTGGTCAGTAATAGTAGATACATTCAAAAGCATGGATAATGCGTTCTTTCAGGTGACAGTATTCATCAATATTCAACCCGTATTTACACGTATATATATTTATATTTGCACATCCATGTCGGATAAATATCTGTTTTACATGATTTCTCGTTTTCACATTTTCTTTAGAAATCAGTGACATAAAACGGTACGCGTCTGTTGCTGGTTGTTTTATTGAAGGGATACCCAGAATAATACCTTCGCACACCTGTCATTGCTGTGGCGAAAGGGAAGCAGCAAGCACCTCAATTGGATGGGAATCTATTTAATATTGCACTCGCTTTGCCACGAGAAAGACGATTTGAGCATGAAATATCTACGAATGGCTTATACAAAAGGAGCACTTGCAATCTCATAAAAAACAACAATGATTTCGTACGTTGACTGGTTTCTGAAGAAGAAAGGATTTTAAGTTATGTCAATATTGCTGACTATTTCGTACTCCTTCCCGTATTGGAAAAATAGTGTAAATAGTACCCTTGTTTAGTTCTCGCTGGAGAGGGGAGAATCATGTAGACAATAGATCAAATAACACCCAGAACGCAATGCTCTTCATTCTCGCAAATTTTTTTTTTGTACGGTGTTTACGGAGCACATACTATTCAATATGAAATGTAACCTTCCATGTCCAATTCAACCATACACGAAAATTTTTTGCCTCAAAGCGCATAAATCATATTATATGATCGGATGCATCTGTTGAAAAATTTTCTCCTAGATACATGGCATAATTTAAAGCTGTAACAGTGCCCATGTACCCAAATTATGTCGGCCGAGAATTATGATTGAATGTTAATCCCATCTGGTATTGTTCCAGTTCCATGCCGGACAATACACTCGCATGGAATTTCATAACGTGCACTTAAATAACAATAAAACTCATCAAACTGGAATGCGTAACAGTGAATATCAACCGCTAATTGCATGATCTTTATTAATTGTAATGTAAATTCTGAAATTTTTCACTGCGGTACAAAGTAAAAGAGGATAAAATGATATTCTGAGCTTTGTGGGAAAATTGCATTCATTCCTCTTCTCAATTTATTATGTTTTATTCCTGTGTCATATTTTGCATTTCAGTAATCTGAGTAGTGTAATGTGTTCGCTGAAACAAGATATTTTCCAACAAGTAGGGAAAATTGTATGAAAAATAAATGAGGGCAGGATTCAAAGTAGTAAAAAGGAGAGAGAGAGGAGAGAGAGAGAACAATTTCAATTTTAGATAATATTTCCTGGGAATCCGAAAAGCGCCCAACGTGGGATGTGCTACGAAACAAAGCAAGCTCAAAGCCCGGAACGCATTCTAGCCCCCTCAAACTTAGTGCGTCGCGCAAGCTTAACGAAAGATCAACACGCTAGCTAAACCTGGAAAGGTTCAACAAAAAAGATGACGGCTGGCGTAGAGCCGTAAACCTCCGCACTCGAGAAGGAAAATTCATGACAGACCGCATCCTCCATCGATATGCAATGAAGCACAGCCTTTGAAGTTTCCATCCTTGTATTGTAAAAGGGAGCCCTCAAATAGCTTCAGTCTGATCGGCTGTACGCCACTGCAGCGTCTTATGGGGTAGGTGAGGAAACTGCAGCAACTTTGCAGTCGTTCAGATCATTCACATTCAAGCTATCACTACATCTGGCAGTTAAGTATGAAATCCAAAACTGACAAGTCGGGAGGCCGGAAGCTGGACGCTTCAGGTATGAAAGATTTTGTGTATTTCTTAAGGCATTTGGGTGCATTTTCCCTATTAGTACGTAGCAGATAATATATACATATATTATGTGCGAGTATCCACTTTCGGGTGATATTGACATTCATCGTCTAGAATTTGTAAAGAATTCTTTAAGCGCTTTGATCCCTCACGTGTCATTATTACAAAATTAACGTATCTTTTCCGATGCGTGGGTCCGCATCGGATTTCAAAAAGACAATAAACGAAGGAATTCGCCAGCTCGCGAGCTGAAATTGAAAAATAAACAAATCGGAATACCGGAAGCTCGCGCTTCGGGTATAAAGGTTTTGTGTTCATCTTATGTAAGAAATTTCAACGCGCATTTTTCTATCCGTATATAGCTACAAATCCAACATAATCCTTCATATTTTTCCAAACTACGGGACATACGTACATATTACAGTCCTAGATATTACGCTCACTCTAAACAAACAAAGTGCCTATTTCCGAATACTGTTACACATATAGGCACGTATATAAATTGATCGTACCCATATTTCCGATTAACTTCTTATATCTATTTGAATTAGGCACTACCCGCAAAGTTCATTAGCACGCATATATTATATACCTACATACACACATGTCTGGTTGAAAAGTAACTAAAAAACTAAAACAAAATAATTCTCTGCGACCCAATTCAGAAGAACTCCTTTCGTTGTGATATTGACGAATTGATATATGATGATGACGTCATGCAGGTTGTAGAGTGCACGAAATCCACAAAAAATTGTAAAATTTCACCCCCTATAACTTTGTTAATAATTGTTGGATTTTCTTCAAACTTGACCAAACTGTGCATTATGTTCTTCGTTACACGCATGCCTACTTCTGGGATGAACACAAGGGGGGGTGCCGGGTAAATTTCTAAAATGTGGGAAAATACTATTATTAACTTTATTTGTGCAGATATCGGAACCGGATATATTTTGAGGCCTAGATTTCGTAGAGATGCACCACTGTGATTTTTTTCAGATTTTTCGGTTGGATAGGTTCTGAGAACGAGACCTGTTACACTTTTTGTGGGTCATATTTTGAACCCTCACTCCCCTATGTTTCATCTAATATCAAATATTGAACCAGATTCGAAAAGTACTAATTGAGACCTTTCATTTGATACCCCACATGGCTACATTCTGTGAAAAAAAATTTTGCAGCCTCCTTTCACCTGTATGTGGAGCCCCCCTTAAACTTAATACAAAATGGCGCCAGTTGCTGCATGCAAGGGATCGCCAGATTAGATACTCTCACCAATTTTCGTGACAATCGGTCAAGTCGTTTCCGAATAAATCGGGTGTGACAGACAGACAGACAGACAGACAGACAGACAGACAGACAGACAGACGGACAGACGGACAGACAGACACCGTCTCGATTCTAATAAGGTTTTGTTTCACACAAAACCTTAAAAATGGAAGAAAAATTGAAAGTAATAATATATACCAACTAACAAATGAAATAAAAAAAAAATAAAAGAAATTAAAAAAAAAAGATGGAAAAGAAATTTACTTTAAAGAAAAGAAAAATTAAAACTTTAATCACTCCGCGCTCGGCGTGTTTTATGGATTTGATGCTGCTGATTTTGGTTAGTGGCTAAAAGAAAACTTTTCCAACATTACTATAGGAATTGCAAAAATTTACAATCTAATACTTAGTTTTTCTTTTTCAATAACAAAAAAAAAAATGTTTTTTGAGTTCGCGGTTGCGAAAACGATACTTTAAGTTTGCATTGTGATATCACCGGAATAACAACGGTCTATACGTCAACTTAATCTGAAATGAATTTTCAAGCAAGGACAATATCCATAATTGAAATACCGAAGAGACGACGAGGATAGTTCCTTTGGATTTTAGAACTTCTGTAGCAATTGATTGAAGTCTTTGAACAATTGTCCACAATTGCAGAAGTCAATTCACGAACGATATCAGCATTGGTGTTGAACCAGTCACTTCGAGTACTTCCAGGTTTACGTGGCACGCCCGTTGGGATAACAACTCCATCGGCGCCGTTTTACCCTCCTTTCTCTGTCGATGCCATGAAAAGATCCTCTTCTAGAGTCCGAACACGGGTTACTCATTACCGCCAAGTCTTCCGCTTTCTTCAAAGGCAAGGACAATCTCCTCTTCTTCTCTACCCGCCAGTCCGGATGCAGTAAATCATTCGCCGCTGTCAAAATTAATTCGCCCGAATGCATTCAATAATGTGCAATCGTCGGTGAACATTAGGGTGATTGTACATTATGAAATGCATTATTTGAGCAAATTAATTCAGAAAGAGACGAATGAGATTCCGCTCCCGTCGCGAAGCCGCGGTCACTACATACTAATCGCGACCTTTCATTTGATACCCCGCGTGACTATATTTGGTGAAAACAAAATTTACACCCCCCTTTTGCATGTATGGGGACCTCCCCTTAAATTCGACGTAAAAGGATGTAACTCACGGTATTCATGAGCGTTCACAGTTTCCATATTTCCGCCAAATTTGGTGTCAATCGCTATAACCATCTCCGAGAAAAATTCGTATGACGGATGGACAGAAAGACAGACTGCCTGTCTGTCTGTCAGTCTATCTGACAGTAAACCGTTTTTAATAAGGTTTTGTTTTACACAAAACCTTAAAAATGGAGAAAAGGAGAAATTTGAGGTCCGGTATGGAAAATCGACGGGAATCGTCTGATTTGGTGACTCGGTCGGGCTCTAGTAATGGGCAACACTGCGTCGAAATCGCTAATCGTGGGGTGGTTTGGCGTCTGGGCGCCACGACGGCCAAGAGTGTTAGTCCACCTGCTGCAGCTGTTTCGCCACAATTTCGGGCGACCACTTTAGCAGGCTCGCATAGACAGCGAACTGAGGAAATTAATTTCTTTATCATCCGCTCCTGACATAAGCTCCAAAGGCTGGCTTGCGTGTGTATCAGTGGGGCAACGAGGACATGCCCAACGGCATCCCTGGAGGTCCTTCTGGGATTAACCCCTCTCCATCTGCACATACAGATGCAGGCAAGGAGATCAATATTCAGGATGGCCGGTAGCATGAGTGAGGCGGGGAGCTGCCTAAATCGAAGGAAGATTGATATCCTTTCTAGGCGGTATCTCGAATTACTGATACCGAGGGACAACATGACAACGAGGTTTCACTTCGATAAGAAGTTTGAAACACGTTGGAGTAACAGGGCAAACTGGGAGAGCGTGGCTGCGACATACGGCTTAAACCAGCAACTGATTACTTGGTACACTGACGGATCCCTCACAGCAGAGGGAGCGGGTGCCGGTGTCATTGGTCCAAGGAAAATGTACTTTGAGCCAATGGGCAGGTACACTAGCATATTCCAGGCGGAAATTTACGCCATAGACAAATGTGCCTCCTTTAACCTGCAAAGGAACTACAGGGGGCAGAACATAGCTATTCTCACCGATAGCCAAGCAGCGATCAAGGCACTTAGGTCCAACCAGGTGAACTCTAAACTGGTATGGGAATGCCTTGAGAGACTGAATACACTCGGCTCGTCCAACAAGGTCTGGATACTTTGGGTTCCAGGCCATGCTGGGTTGGAAGGCAATGAGGCAGCGGACGAACTAGCCAAGAAGGGAGCAGGGATGCCTTTACACGGGCCATAACCCTTCTGTGGAATCGGAAACGGTTTCATGGCTATGAATCTAAGAAACGAAGAGAAACGGTTGAGAGAACTATATTGGGCGGGTCTACCAGGGATGGAGCAGTCCAGGGTGCTAATTGGGGGATACGAACCCATGCGCACAAAGGATTGCTTAAACCTCACCAAAAAGAACCTTCGAATCATAGTGGGAATTCTCACTGGTCATTGTCGGCTGAACTACCACCTAGGGAAGCTAGGGATATCTACGGACATTGCCTGCAGGTTCTGTGAGGAGGAGGACGAAACCTCTATGCACGTCCTGGGACAGTGTCCGGCACTTGTGCAAAGTAGGTCGACACATCTGGGAGAACACTTAATACCAGATGCAAAGCTGAAACTTCTGGAAGTGGGGAACATACTAAAGTTCCTAACGGTTACAGGCCTGCTTGAGATACTATGATCAATAGGTACACTATAACCAGTAAAAGGGGCACAATAGTTCTTCAAGGACGCGGTGCGACTTTCCCTTAACAGAATAATAATAATAATAATCCGCTCCTACAATGCAATTCTCGGAAATGGATCGTTTGTAGAGACGATGTATTCCCAGACTCCCAGGCGAGAATCCTATCTGAAATCAATGATGAGATTGCATCTCAGCTGTATCCAGATATATTGCTATTACAACTACAATTACTTCTGTATTGTGTTGCATTTGCCGTTGTCAGGTTGTATTGTCAGAAGATTCACTTTCGCGTTATTGGTTTGAGTGACCGAAGAGATCTAATATGGAAAATTCGTCTGCAACGCTAGCGTAACTCACTAAGGCAGCGTATTGCTAGGTTTACTCAAATCAGCTCTGGCAATGCCAGCAGACGGGTATAAAATAAAGTGTAAAAGATTTATCGGAACTATGCCATCCCCAGTGGGACACTCGTAGTTGAAATTCTGGACACCCTAAAGCAGAATCTTTTTGTCGTATGCAATCGGTTGCAACGGTATGGCGGAAGTCGCTCCAGCCGTGCTCCGAATCCAACGTATGAGAGAAACTAGGAATGGGAGGGGGGGCTAGGTCTGGATTTGGTGCGGAGTTGCTGGTAGAAAAGTTCACCAGTATACATGCTCGCTTGGCACACAGCATAAATCAAGTGGTGAATCGGCCTGAGAAATGACGACCCTTCCTCACTGCGAGGATTACTAACCTTATCTCTAAAAAGACACAGTGGATGACCCTTCAGATACAAGACCATTCATTTACTTGCTTACCAAACCTAAACAAATTCATAATGTTTACTATCAGGAGAAGGATTAATGCGCATCTCGAGATCAACAACATTCTGTCCGAGGACCAGAAGGACTGCCAAGTCCGCTAAAAGGGTTGCAAAGAGCAACTCATTATCAACTCGGTAGTTGTAAGACAAGTAACTAAAGGTCAAAGAAATCTCTCTTTAGTTACTATATCGATTATGCCAAGGTTTTCGACAGCGTGCCGCGTGCCTGGCTGTCGATGTCCCATGTCTGCTCATCAGAGGGTACCAATTCCTCAGAACTTATCCATATACGGACAGGCATCTTCCAGGGTGATTCGTCGAGCCTCATTTGGCTTTGCATGGCACTGAACCCCCGTTTATGGCTGCTGACTGATGTGAGGGGGCATGGCTTCCGTACTAAGTGCGAGCTGACACATTGATACTGACGACCCCATTAGAAGTCTGTTGCCAATAGTAGACATGTTTAGCCGTGATATCCGGATGTAATTTAGATTAGACAAATTTTGGGTCCAAGCTATTCGCAAACCACCATATTCACATCTATCGGGTAAAAATAAGATAAAGGCATTGAATGTATTCACTATCCCTCCACTGTCTTACACATTCGCAATATTGCCGTGGACGAAAGCTGATCTGGAAAACGTCGGCAGACACGGGCTGCTATGTCCAAATTCGAAATGAATCATCCAACCTTTGTCGTGAGCGGATGAACCTGTCTCGTGTCATTGGTGGTTGACGTGATGGTACAACATAACTACCAAATCGACTCGCTGCCCGCTTATTATTACAACAAAGATATTCTGGGTCCTTGTATGCCGCTATTTGTAAGGTAAACTGTGACTTGACTTCAAGGATCAATCTTACAATCCTTACAATCCACACTGCCGCAGCCTAGCGCTCTAACTACTTGAGCCATCCAGACAGAAATTGCCTATGACCACCAATTCGCATTTGTTCAACAGATCGCTGTGAACTGGGGAGCTGTTTGCTGTGACGGAAGGATTCATGTGTGCCATTAAGAATGTCGCGATTGCTTATAAAAAGCTCATAATGAAAGAGCGGGTGGAGAACGACCAGTGCAGAATGTGTGGTTCGGCGTTAGAGACGTTGGGCCATCTCATTTCTGGCTGCACGGTAATGACGTCGGTGAAATACACGAACAAGGTGATCCATAAATACCTTGCATACAAGCATGTGCTGATCACGGGAACATGTCCGATTTACCGATATGAGCTGCAAGCAGTACTTGATAGTTCTACTTACAGCATGCATTGGGACTAGCAAGTTCTAATTAATCTTCACATTCCAGACAACTAGTCTGACATGCTGTTAGTTGGCAAGACTGGCTCCACGTATATTATTGATGTTAGTATCCCCCATAATAGTAACACTGAATTGAAATAAGTGGAGAAGAAGGTGAATTATGAGCGACTGGCTCGAAAAATCAGAGAAATTTGGCATCTCGAGCGCGCGGCTGTAATTCCATAATATTGTCAGCTACAGGTATTGTACCTGAATCTCTCACGGCTTCCGTTGATGTCCTGGGACTCTTTCACAGCCACCACTAGTCACCACAAATGCTTGTCACAGTACTAGTATTAGATAAAATTCGGCATCTGCCGAGATTGTGACAAATCGGGATTATCCTTAGCTGAATATTGCGTAGCACAGCGTCAATCAAGAGTATATTACCGCCTACAAAACCCTATAAAGATATTTTGACAGGCAGTGCAGGTTGTGGTTGCATCGCGAGGTGTAGATACGGTCGTAGCTTAAAGTTATCACTAAAAGAAGTAAAAAAATTCGGAAACTGGAAGCTGGACGCTTCAGATATGAAAGCGGTTTGTGTAGTTCATATATAAAGACATTTGAGTGTGCATTTGCCCCATTAGTACGTAGCACCTAATATATTCATATATCATGGGAGAGTATCCACTTGCGGGTGATATTGCCATTCAAAGTCTTGAATTTGTAAAGAAGCGACAACTTTGACCAATTATAACTTTGTTAGTAATGATGCGATTTCCACCAAACTTGGTGCTCTATAGCCTACATTGCTGCTAATTCGTGGTGCTAGAATGGACTTAAGGGGGTTTTTGCAGTCAATTACTAAAAACTATAGTAATTTACTATTATTAATTTTATATGAAAGATATCGGTGTACCTAGCTCGAAATGTTTATGAATTCAGTTTGTCAGACTCTGTACTTTAGTATGGCACTGCCGTGTGAGTTGGGACTTAAGAACACACTCAAAGTCTTATCCGCCAAACGTCAACAGACTTCTCACAACTGACATCACGCCGGAGACCTTCGCATAATTGCATTTCCGGAATGTGCGCACGCTCCTTGACAACGGTAGCGAGTATCCTCAGAATGACCGTTTTCTCCAGCTCGAGCGGGTTTCCTAACGATATAAGTGGGATATTCGGGCCTAGCGAAGTAAGATGAGTATTTCTCTCCCTTTTGCAGCATTGTTAATTTGTGCTCTGGAAACAAACAATAGTAGACGAGAATCCGGTGTTGGGTTGTTTCTGATGGCCCCCGCAAGACGCACTCTCTTCACCTCAGTTTCTCACAGACTTCTAAATGCAAGATCCCGGTCTAGGTTAGGGAGTATCACAATTGTTCTTATGATCATGATGGGTGAGTTGAATGACAAGGTGGTCTCTGAAAACACCTTGCTCGGACATGTGATAAGAAAGCATGGTTCTGGCGCGACAACCTGAATTTTAATTTCCTGTGTAGAAGCGGAGCTACCGCACAACAGATGCCACCATTAGAGCTCTCTACAGCGGGAGGCCACTGAACTCGCTAGACCGCGTGGCCATCCCCGGAAACCGAGTGGTTAAGAATGTACCGCTTATCTGAAAACGCAGCAGTACTCGTCCCAGTTAGTTCGATCCGAAAACGAGGACGAGAAGCAGCAAGATTCCTCACGACCAATTAATTTTCAATTAGAGATAATAGTAAATTAAAGATTAAATCAATAAATTAAATTAAAGTTTCGAATTTACATTGGTGACCCTGACGTGATGGGCGGTCGCGCCCGTTGGATTTCCTTCCTGGGGTGCCGTCTCTCCGAGATCGATTGGATACGTGATAATTGACTGGTTCGTTGCGGCGAGCGAGAATTTAACAATGGTACGGAGTTTTCTGACAGTGCGAAATGCCGACACTTTCAATTTTCGCATTCGCCACCTGTTGAGCGGACTCGGTCACTGGAAACAAACTGCTCTCGGTGACACAAGTAATGGAATCTTGTTTTCCTTCATGGACAAACTCTTGCACTCGATTTTGAATCGAATTTCGACCAATGGTTTTTTAAATTTTTAGATCCGTTTGCTTTGGGAGCGAGACGTACAATCTGCCCTCATCCAGATCGAGCAGCCGACCCGAGATCTTGGGCTGCACATCAATGAAGGCAAGACAAAGTATATGACAGCAACGTCAGCACCAACAACCAACCAACCAACAATATCAAATCGGACCCCTATCTTGGCTCGAAAATCACAAACTGATAACAGCTACCATGATGACATCCGCGCACGGTTGTTGTCAGCCAACAGAGCCCATTTCAGCTTACAAAGACTGTTCCGCTCGAAACGTCTCACCATAGGGTCAAAGCTCTTACTGTACAAGACTATGATCTTGCCAGTCCTCATGTATTCCTCGGAAACTTGGGTTCTTAGCAAGAAGAATTCCGAACTCTTGGCCGCATTCGAGAGAAGAATCCTCCGAAGAATTTTTGGCCCCCTACGTGAGGATGGACGATTCCGTAGCCTACACAATGACGAAATCTATGAGCGATACCATGACCGTCCGGTTGTGGATAAAATCCGGCTCAATAGGTTACGGTGGGCGGGTCACTTAATCCGTATGGATGAGAATGATCCCACCCGGAAAGTCTATAAGGCCAACATCTATGGCAGAAAAAGAAGACGAAGCAGACCCTGCCTGAGATGGAGCGATGGCGTAGTTCAGAACGCTAGACAGCTTTTAGGGATATCGAATTGGTGGATCACGGCTCAAAACCGAGATGCCTGAAGATTTTTATTAAGGCAGACCTTGACCGGCTACTGATTGTTGCGCCGTTGATGATGATCATGAATGTAAATTAAACACTTTAATTTAATTTATTTATTTAATCTCTAATTTACTTTTATGTCTAATTGAAAATTAATTAGTCATGAGGAATCTTGCTTCTTTTGGTGCTCGTTTTCGGATCGAACTAATTGGGGCGAGTACCGCTTCTTCTCCAATAGACCGTTTTCAGATAAGCGGTACATTCTTAACCACTCGTATTCCGGTCTATCGAGTTCAGTGGCCCCCCGCTGAGGAGAGCTTAAAATTCAGGTTGTCGCGCCACACGGTCTTACGATCGTAACGATAGTGGTGGGAGGCGTGTGGGTTTCTGAAGCTTGCCTTGTCATTGGTGAGTAATTTTTTGAGCAGTCTATCATAGGGTAAGTTATTGATCGATACCGCTCGACCAATCAGATTAACGATTTTACGATCAGCAGCAAATTTAGGAGTTGTCTTCTGGATGTATGTAAGCGATGACCTCGTCATCGAAAGGGATCATCATCTGATGATCGTTTACGTTACTTTGCATGATGTGCCCTCCCACCTCTCGCAACGTTGGAGAGCTTCGACTCAATAAATTCAACATCGACCGTTTGTATGCTGTCCAGCTGTTGCTCGACAGTAGGATACACTGAGTTACTCGCCTGAGAATATCAATGAGCATTGGCCCACAATCAACGAAGCTCTTTTCTCGAGTATTACGCAGTTCATTGGCCACGTCCCGAATGGGTGTTATAAGATCTAATTGACTGCGGAATCGTGGGACTGAATCAATAAACAAACAGAATTGAGGGTTGTATTGACCGCAGTGAATGATGGGAAGTGTTACGCGCTCGAACGCCGCTACCAAGCGAACTTCCGGGAAATTCAGCATATTGTGCGGCGTAATAAAAGTAAATGTGTTATAATGATAAGCGGAGGATACCGCAGAAGGCAATAATTGCAGGAACTCATACCGATTCACGAAAGAACATACATGTGGTCTCAAAACCTTTTGATAGTTTTGTGACGGACGTTAACGATCGCCAAACCGTCACGGTTCTTCCGTTCCTTGTCGATCAAATGAGTAGCCACCGTAAGATACGATACACGTTATACGTCCAGGCAGAAGAGATCATCTCGACCATCATTGAACTCAAACGGAGTGAAGCCGCTGAGCTCGACGGTCTTCCCACAGAGTTATTTATCGCTGATCGGCAATTTCTGCTACTTCCACTCATACAAAAATGCTGAGACTTTTCCCAGAGAGTGGAAGAAATGAGGATATTCGCGCACTAGTCGTGGAAAAATTGCGAAAGAGACGTCTTCGATGATATGGTCGCATAATTTGCGCTAACGAGAATGTATTCATCAAGATTGGTCTGAACGACGAAGTCAATTTTAAGCGATACGCTAGATTGAAATTTGAAAGCCTCGCAGTTGAACCCAGATCAAGCTTATGATAAAACAAAATGATGAAACCGACCACGACGAACCAACCCCGGTTGTGAACGGGACAAAGGCTGAAGAACAAGAACAAGAACCCTGATTTGGGGATCGAATATACAAATATTTTGCAATGCGCATGAATTGACTGACTTACTGGTCTATCGGAGCGAAGCACTAAGGGTGTGTTCTGCCTTTAAAACCGGTTTAAATGAATTAGCATTCGATATGGCAAGCATGATGTTAGAATGAGAGGAGATCAGGAAAAACGATTTTCGAACCATTGCTGAGTGCGTGGAATTTTGTTCTCCACAAATTTATTTTCGTAGGACAAATAAGCAAATAGCTGAACAGACCACACTGGAAGAAAACCCAGAGGGTTCAATTTCTACACAACTTTCGTATTTCAGCTGATAAACCGTTGGACTAGACGTGTACGTATCTGGACAAAATAAGCTATTCGTCTAACAAATTTACAGAAATACATTTAATGACGACCTGAACATTTACAGGGATGTTTCTGCGTTGATATTTCATTCCAAATGGACACAAATCGCATGCCTTTCGAATCCCCTTATTCAGACAAAAGTCGTCAACATTAACACTGATTGGTTAAAAAAGAAAATCTTCCAGTGGTGAGAACATAATCATTGTAATATGGTTTCCTCTCCGTTACCTTCTGAAATTCTTTTGACAATTATTCCTATACAATGAGGTATTTCAAAGCAAGCTACACTCGAAACTCTCCGTAGAAGCATTGCCTCGTCATCCGTCCATAATCCACTGATGGTGATAATCACAGCGAAAAGACTGCGCGAGCTTATACGCCCCTATAAAGCTAGGACGAAAATGACTGGACAAAATGGAACAAGCCCTCGCTAACCGCTGAGCAGACTGCGAAAAAAAATTAATGAGACTGAAACTCCGAAAAAATCTGTTGTTGTTGTTCATATAATAAATTTTTCTAATTTTCTTTTGCTTTTTTCATCTCTCCTGGAGTTTTGTGTACGCTTGCCGTGGATTTAATTCCATCCTGTCGAACTTTCTCAAATTTCCACTAGAGAAACGTTTTCACAGCAATTACGCTCATCGGATTGTACGCTTTTCGAGGGATTGCAATTAGTGTGTTTTTGCCTTGATGTTACTCCTCCTTTTTTCGTCCTTTTTGCAGGAAAAATAGTCGTAAACTGGTCCTGTCTGTCTTTGAAGGCATCCCTCAATGGAATGTTTTGCAGATGTGTATTATTTGGCCCTCGGTTCCATGCCTGGGAAACGAAAGACTTGGGATATTATTTAATACCTATTATACCTGTAATATGTTTACTCAACCTGCTTTTCGTTTCCTTGAAACTTTGTCAGGGATTCAAAACTCCAGAGCGGGGCGAAACACAATCGTGCAGTTTGCGGCAGCAGAATAACGAATTTTCGTATAATATGTGAACCAAAAAACACATTTTTAATACCTCCTAGGAAAGTTTCTGGAGGTACGATACAACCGTTTGGTGATATCAAATTTTACTTAAAGATATTCTTTATTTTAATTCCTCTCCAGCTTAACTTTAACATTTGCGGAGCCCTGATTCACAACAATGACCTTCATTTTTCTTCCTATACCCCCACAATGATAATAAGTTGTAAAGGCGAGCACACTGGACGTACACAAGAGCCCGGTTGTAGGAAATTACCCCCGGAGGATCAACATTTTTTCCTCGACCGTGTAGTTGTCCTTTTTATGACTTTTGATCTTTTCCGGTGGCCGGCCATCTTTTAAAGTGTCGCTCAGGCAATAAAAGACAATTTGTTGAGTTGTTTCGTTAATATCTGCTTAAGTGGCCACAAACTTCTATGGTTCTTGGCCGTATGGGGTTTTACGGAAAATTGGGAAGTGTCCCTGATTTTCTTTATTGTAGTCTGGTCGACTTGGGAACTTTCGTAAATATTGGTGTATAGTGATTGTAATGGAGCAACGATTCAGTTCAATAGGATTTCATTGCTCTGTTGTTGCTTCCATGGCTATTAGAAATAGATTGGTATCGATTGAAGAACAAGCATTTTATTGCATTGTTTTATTTTATTACCTTCGCGGGTAGTAAACTTAGTTGTAAATTGGCAAAATGGCTCCGGTAATAGAAATTCAATTCTCTTCCCAAAGAAAATGTGTAATGCGAAGAGCATTGGCGACTTAAATCTCAATAAGTTCGTCTAACATGTTTATTTGTTGTTGTTGTGTCCAACATGTCAGCCAATTTTCATTTTTCAAGTAGTAAGCAGTAGCTAACTTCGAACCACATTCGACCCTGAGGAACTTAAGGGGTCTCACCAGTTCCGTGTTTACCTTCTTGAAGAAATCTGTGCAAGGGGGGGAGGGGGAGAAAAACTGAAAGAAAGGGTTAAATGTCGCCTATTAGAATAATTCCTCCCTTCCCTACCGGAAAAAACACAAAAAGGGAAAACTAAATGGTCTGTGGCTTCCATAGAGTCAGCTAGAAGAAACAATGTGGTAGATGGGTATCAGTGACCGCTGCGAACAGCCCAATTAGCTCCGTTGTGCACCGTTTTCACGTCACGAATAGAGCCAGCCAGAACACGAGCACTATCTAACCGAAAACGCCTGAAGGTTTCCTCTTCCTCTTCGGAACTTGGTTAATACGAATTGTGAGGTATGCCAGGTCTGATAGCATGGTCCTCTAAGGCCAGTGTCCCATGCAGACTGTCGTACGCATTTCCACGTATCTGGCCTAAAACCTTTCGCAATCGGGTCTCGGTATAACAAGCCAAATCTTCTTCAACCTGGCGTAAGTGGTGAGCCTTCCGCATCTGTAATCACGGTTGTTAAATAGTGTAAGTAGATTTCATCCTTGATAGTCACCAGCGGGGCGCCGATTGAGCCCACCGGTGGAGTGAAATCATTTCTTCTTTCTTCTCACCAAATCGCCACCATTTAATGCGCGGCGGGCCAGCGCATTCCTCACGATGTTTTATCGGTGGCTTAATTCGCAGGACACCGTCACATGGGACATCCAACGCCTAGCGCCCTATACACTGCTTTATGCAGATGATGTTTTCCTAGCATCTAATAGCAAAACTGATCTGAACGTGTTCAAAAATGGAATGATCGCCTCATACAGCGTGGTCTCAAATTGAATCTAAACAAAACTAAATTTTAGACGACCAACCCCAATAAAACAGGTACAATCGTTGTCAGTAGGGGCGACCTACCCAGAACTGATCGATTTAGATATATCCGTTGAATGCAGTTAGTCATTGGTGAACTACGTTATGAAATTGCTTCATGCATTTAGCGCAACCTAAAGTGGAGCGAGTAACTTGTAAGTCGGACGAACGCAGATGTGAATCGTGGTGGTCATGACATCGGAAAACAATTTTTGACAGTGAAAATTATTTTTGGATGCCAGAAGCACGGACGGTTGCTCACTTGTTATTGTTTATAACCCCGTCACAATCTCCGCTGTCGAATTTTGCCAAGCATTTAGGCTTGGACGATCCTATTTAAAGGGACGCTGGTGGTGGTGGCCAGTGGTAGATTAATGGGAGAATCCGTGGAATTTGGATGATGCATTCCATACGTGCATATCTTGTCCGCCGCTGGACATTTTTCGGATCGGTTTTCGTCCACGGGTATATTCCGAATGCATATGTTAGTGAAGGAATAGTGACTATGTTCAATGCGCTTATTTTATTCTTCACCGAGAGATGCGATTTCAGTACTAGCTTTACACGTCACTGGAATTCGGACAGTAGAGCATCCTTCAGATCAACAACTCGAGCATGGTTTCCTTGCAGAATTCTTAGGTATTAGTTGAAGTCTGTCCCGGCCATTGCTTGGATGTGGAAGCAATGCTATGCTTGAGAGGCGACCCGTGATGACCTTTGCGGATGTCTTGGATTCGGTATTGATCTAATCCGAACTCCATTCGAATATCACGGCTAAACATATCTACTATTCGCATGACTTCTAAGGTGGTCATCAGTACCAGCACAATACTTGGTGCCATCTAAGTACATCAAGTGTATCAGCTCACACTTAGCACGTATTCTGTCCTCGGGCCTAGTAATGATTGATGCTATGTGCTAACCGGTTGTGTGCATTGGTAAACTTCTTATAACAGAAATCCTGCAATCGATTCAGACCAGGCTCTGGAGCTTCCTCTTCGGTAACATACTCAAAATTCATGCCAGGCGTAGTCGCAAGGCCGTGCCTCCGGCCGGCAGTAATCTGGTCAGCATGCTGCGCGCGTAACCCGCAAAGTCCACCCCAATATTCTTTCGCTTTCGTCACCGAAAACTGTACTGTCTGGACGTTCTGTTGGGATTCGTTGAGAGATCTGAAAAAAATCCAGTGGTTCCTCCCTTGCGTTTCATTCTGAACACGTCTGACTTTCTCCACAACGCCGTAATCAACTGCATACGACAAAAAGTTTCTACTTTAGTGTATCCAGAATTTCAACAAGAGGTTTTTTACTGGGGATGGCATAGACGCCGTAAGCCTTCTGCACTTTATTTCTCACCCGTCTGCTGGCATTACTGATCTGAATCAGGCTAGCAATGTCCTGCTAACGTTCCAGACGAATTTTCCATGGTGGATCTCTTTGGTTACTCAAACCAAAAACGCGAAAGCGAATTTTCTGGCGTGGAATCTGATAATTGTGACTGCACCACAATACACAAGTGATTGTGATTGCAGCAGCGACATATCAGCACACTGCCAAGATGCAGTCTCATCATTGATTTGAGATGGGGAATATCTGGTCTATGCAAATGATCAGAACTCTGTGCACGCTCTTCGGAATTCATCCCGAGCCTCAGCTTCAGCGAGACGGTGAAGAAGAGTTCTTCGGTCAGTATTGAAGTCGTTCCCTGCAGTGTGGTGTGCTGTTGTTGGTCCTGGTCACCGACTCCCGCGACCTCAAGTCGAACACCCTTTCCGAAGGTGACCGGAATTGTGTCACTGCGAGTAATAAAGCGGTACTGGTCTGCAACTCGCTGCACAACCACGAGCGCGAATTGCGGGAAACTCTCGATGAATCTTTGGTGCAACAAGCGGCGGTAAGATGTTATACCTGCCCGCCATTATTTCATAGAAGGAGCAGATGATAAAGAGGTTAATTTCTTCAGTCCACTTCATCCGTTACCTACGCAAACCTGCTGAGTGTTCGTCAAAATTTGTGGCGAAAAAGCTTCAGCAAGCGAATTAATGCTCCTAGTAATCGTGGCCGCTAGACGTCGAATCGTCCCTAATTAGTGGTTTTGACGCCCTACTACCAATTACGGGAGGCCGACCCAGTCACTAGGTCAGACGATTCCCGCCGGTTATCCATGCCGAGCCTTAAAATTCTCCTTTTCCTCATGTTTGGTGGTGCATTTTATCAATAACTGCTAGGTATGGTGATAGCTTCCTCAGTGAATAATCTGCAACACTGCAAGTTCCCTGCACTCTCCTCATCACCCCTTGCGGTGGCATACAGCTATTCAGATCGAAGTTATCCATTCCCCTCTCCTTTCACAACTGGGCTTGGGACCGGCTATGGCGGAGTTACTCTATAGGATATATATTGTGATTTAATAATTACACTATAAATTGGCGTTCGATAAATGGTGTTCTTTGTGATGGATGTGTTAACGAACGTCTCAAATCTAAAATTCACCATAGTGTCATCCGCCCTGTCGCCCTCTATAATTCTGGGTGTTGGCCGACCATCAAAGACAATGACAAGGATGTTGTGTTGGACTAGTGGAGTGACATGACATGATCATATACGATCTGAGGATATCCGCGATCGATATGGGGTTGCACCGATTGTGGAGAGAGGCATCTTCGATGGTACGGTCATGCAATTCGCGATAACGAGAATTTTCTCCTCATGATTGGTCTGAACATCGAAGTTGTTTACCAAACAAAAAGCCGGCCGAAACAATGGTGGTTTGATACGCTGGATGGGGATTTGAAAGACTTGCGACTGTATCCAGTTCAGGCTTTTGGTAGAATAAAATGGCGCAACCGATCACGATGATGGTTGGTAATCGTGTGCGATTATTTCTTCTTTTTACTGACGAAGTCGCCACCATTTAACGCGCAGGGGACCTGTTTCTTATCCGTATGCGTTGAAGAAGCGAAAAACGACTCGCCCCATCGGCTAAAATATCTACCAGGATCATTGTTCATTTACGAACATATGCAGTGAATGACGTCGTTCTACGTTCAGTTTAATGGGGAAACACATACGTGCAGAGGGAAGATGTGTATTTTTTATCTAATGCAACGATGTTGAGCATCAAAAGAAACCATTGGATTTGTAGTTTTCGAAGCGGGTTGCAGGAACCTCACTTATTTGGATAGCCTATTCTTAGAAATTATAATAATCGTTCGCGCAACAATGCGTATTGGATCAGGGCCTTAAAGTGTCTTAGAGCACTTCATTTAAGACTGTAATGGTACACTACAGGATTACACTACCCTATAGAAGGCAATGTGGTCTGCATTGCGCTCGCCCGAGATTATTACCCTGATTTTACTCAGGTAGTCATTCATAGCTGAGCCGACTGGTATCCGACGTCAAATCACGATACAAATCCCACTGTCACCAATGAGATTTGAACCGCGATCTTCCGTACGGCAGCCTTGTGATCTAACGACTCAGCTATCCGAACAAAGTCTAGAAAATAATAATTGTGAAGCTTATGTATCCGCCACGACATCTGCTCTATAGTAGACAATTCTCGTTTTAGTAGTTTATTGCAATCTTTTCTTAAGGGGGTCACCCCGTATAAAGACCGTTTCTTTTGGCTTCTTTTTGAATTTTTTTGTGAAAAACTGAATAAAGATACAAATACGAATTTTTCACCATAGATTAACTAATATCTTGAGCGGGCATAGTATTTTTTCCAGCCGCATAATTCGTTATTGAAATACAAAGCAAATTTATACAAACATCTCCAAAAAAGTGCTGTTCTGCTGCCCCGCTAAAGGGCGCTGCGATCATCTTATAGAAAAAAGTAAACGGCGTTTTAACGTATAGACATAACTACAGTCCGCAAACTAGGATTATTAATAAATATTAAAAGCTATAATAAATTTCTAATGCCTTGTTAAATTTTTTTTGTGAATTTTGGTGCTTTTTTAAGGCTTTTTTAATAAATAAAAAAACTATTGAATGAATCTCAATTATCCTAGTTTGCGGACCGTAGAAATATGTTTTGAATAAGTCGTGAAAATTTCAAAAAATTTCATTGAATAGGTTTGGGCTATGGTAGCAGCAGATGTTCAATATGCAATTTCGAGAAAAACGCATTTAAAAAGTAGAATGCAATTTTTAACCATAAAATCTTAACTGACCATTAATCTGCTATACTTAGTCTATAAACCTTAGGTTTCATCAAGAAACACATGTATAGTCTTGGCTTCAATTTTTGTCCTTTCAGCGAAGTCATTCGAACGTCATTCGGACCGATAAATACGAGCTTTACTACGGCGATCGACATAAATCTGGCATGTGACTTATCACGTGTTTAACACTATAATTTCCAAACGACTCCGAATATCAAAAAATCACTTTGCCCATATATTCTACACTATATCTAGCTACAATTGATATAAAAAGATTGGATTCCTCGGATCCGACACACGGAATCTAGAAAATCTTTCATGCATTATATGTCCTGCTCCGGTTTGCCACCTTTTTCGAAAATAATGCAAATTATCTCTTACATTTGCTGCAGTTTAACTTTCAATTTCTTCAAATTATCTCGTTAGTGCCAACTTTTATTTTAATGAAACCCCCAAACCCCACTGGATGGGATGCGAACTCTAACTAAACTACGCTGCTTCCGGAAAGCCGCCACCTCAACTCAGCTCTGGATTTTATGAGATGGAAACCGGAAGACTGAGTGCTGGTTGTTTCAAATGAATTCTAAAATATTCAGCACTAAATTTGATGAATGGAATTCAACATTTTCCAGCAATAAATTAGTTTCCGCTTGACAGCATTTTATCATTTTTCATTTCACTCTAAACCGATGCCATAAAGGATTACGCCGAGCAAAAAAAAATCTTTTGTCATATCTTTTAATTTACGAGTTGTATCTCTTTACCTCCATACACTGGAGCTATTTTGTTTAGTGGTCTCCTGTTTCCGCCATCTTCAGCGGAGCTTACTGTTTTCAAAATAGGCGTTCATCTTAAACTTCCAGAGCACAAGTTGGAGTGGATGTGCTTTTCTGCTTATCCGTTGACCTCTTGAATAAATTCAACTCGATGGTATTTGGCGAACGAATGTGCTCCTGGAAGTATAAATCAAACATGAGTATCTGTAAGAAATGGAGTCGTACCTGTGGTGTTAGAGCTGGTAGAATGGAGGAAGCAGTGGCGTGGTGAGTTTACTCAGATCCGACCCGGTCTCTGTATTCTTGTAAAATATTCCGGACTTATATCAATATTCTGGTGAACCTTGCTGTGGAAATTGGTTATTTGAAAATTCATGTCCTCTTTGTTCGGAAGTTCAATGACAAAGCATAACTGGGTCTTATTGCAACGCCTTTGAAGCTGCGCTTTTGGTTCAGTTACCTGCCGAGATCGGAAGGAATGCCATGTCACTGGCTGCCAAGCAGCGAGCTGGATGGTTCAAAAAATCGTACGTACGCTAATATTTAAGGCTCAGAGCAATTCCTACTGTGCCCTTGCTTGCCTTTGTTATTATACACAGCTCCACGCGTGTATTTCCCTGTTTGCATTGTCTTTTGTGTTAGCCTAGTATAAAATCACCTACCTTTTCCCATTTTCGATTTTGATACCTGAATTTGTTTTGCGTAACCACAGGGAAATTTTTTCCGGTTTGGCGGGCGGAGGAGTGATAAATTACTTTTTAATATATTGAAAAGGTATAAAGGATTTCGATATTCTGCCAGATATTAGAAGGGAACAAGCAAGGATAAACTAGGGATGTGGGCGTGGAATGTTTACGGTAAGGATATTGATGGAGCCAATATGGGACTTTACTTTTAAATATGGTTCTTTACATAAGCAAATATTGGCAGTATTCGGCTCAGTTGAGACTATCCGCGGTTTCACGAAGGCTAATGAATTGAAGAAAGGAAGATATTCTGTTTCGGGACTTTTGCTTGACTTAAATGTCTTTGTTGTTTGCGCAAGCATGATGGTGAAGAAATCGTACTTTATCTAATAAGTAATCGTTTTATTGGACTCTTTCGTATGATGCTTGGCCTAATAGACGTCATTGCAGCAATCAAAAAGGAATCTCACAAAAGGCCAAAGAATCGGTCAAATACTGCAAAAATCAGGTGAAGATAATGGCACGGACTCCTAGATAGAGCTCCATTACCTCATAATAGGTAGTATCTTACTGTAACTTGTGGGAAGTTGACCCAACAACTAATTATGCTGCGACGATTAAAATTAGATATTCAAAAAAGGTTTTTAAAAGCAAGCCAAGTCTTAAGTAAGTTACTTCCAGTCCTGAATCTGAACTTTGGTTACCAAAAAAATCAAACTATCCAGAATTACATGTATTCTTCTTTTTCCGAAACCTTTGCCCCGTTTAATTTCGACGTAAGCTCAAATCGATCGAATGTGCGATTCTTCTTGGTCATAGGCTTGATCTGGGCGGGGTCGAGAGGCCCCCAATCAACACCAAGCGTATCAAGCCATCGTTATTTCGGGGAGGGGGGGGGGGGGCTTTGGTTGTTTGACCTGTAAGTAGGGGCTTACGAATACAATGTTTGTTGTGAAGGCTGACTAAAAGGGATAGAAAGTTGTGGGCCAACAACCTAAAATCTTGAAAAATCGAAACGTCAACAACGCCTCGGATAGGGACTGATTCCACGGTTACGACCTTTGGCTATCGAAAATGGACTATGATTGGCTTCTGCAATGTACCCACGCCCCCCGACAACGGTGTCGACGGTCCCCAGAATGCTCCCTTTCTCCAACTAGAAAGCGAATTACAACGAAATAAGCTGGACATTTTGAGTGTAAGTGAAGTAAAATTGAGGGACTTTTGAGAGTACTCGTCTCCCTCTTGCGGGAATGTGCTTTTGCACTCTATAAAACCAAATGATAGCAAACGGGAATCCGGTATCAGGCTGTTTCTGACGGCTACCGCAAAACCCACTCTATGGGAACCGGCTTCAGACAGAGTTCTGTCTGAAGATTTCGATCCAGGTTAAGGAATATCACAATTGTGCAGTTCTATACATCAACGGAGAGTTCCGATGTAGTGAAGAAGGATGCCTCCTATGAGCAGTTACTCGCTGTTCAGTAGAAGTGTGATAGGCGATCGGAATGATAAGGTATTTTGCTGGTTATGGTATCCCTGTAAACTAAAGTGTGTTGTTTAAACCTATAACTGTGCGATTTCTGGTAAGTTCGCCCAGTAAAGTTCTCTTAGCCGTTCGTCTTCAATTTTCAATGTTACAGCCACAAACCTATCTCCGCTTCCACAGAATAGCTCTGGCCCATATAACGGCGTTGCTCCTTTCCTGGCCAGCCCCTCAGCTGCTTCATTGACTTCTAACACAATGTGTCCTGGAAGCTAGAGTATCCAAACCTTCTTGAGGGTACCGAGCGTGTCCAATCTATTAAAACATTCCCACGCCACTTTTGAATTTACTTGGTAGGACTTAAGTGTGTATTAAGTGCCTTAATACCCGCTTGGCTGTCGGTTAGAACAACAATGTTTTGGCCCCTATGATTGCTTTTGAGGGCTAAGGAGACATATATGTCTATTTTGTATATTTCCACCTAGAATAGACTAGTTTACTAAATCCATTGGTTCGAAGTGCGGTTTTCCTAGACCAATAAAACGACCTTCTCGACGTGGAACCTCTTTGTTATGTTATTACTTGGTATCAGTAACTCAGGATTCCGCATAGAAATAATATTAATTTTCCTTCGATTTATGTGGCCCCCGCTTCACTGGTACTCCTGGACATTCTGAAGACCGTCATCTTTGCCTGCATTTGTACGTGCAGATGGAGAGGAGTTAATCACAGAAGAACCTCTATGGATACAGTTGAGCAGTTTCTCATTATCGCACTGATAGACGCATAAGACAGTCTTTGAAGTTTGTGTAACTATTTGTTGTTATGGGTTCAGTTCTTTCTGCCAGATTACCGCAAAATAGGTGATCATTGCAGTGCAACATACCAGTGTAACATTTCGGGGACCCATCCCTATTTTTTTCTTGCTATGAACCAGCAAGTCATCAGAGCTTTTGTGACTTTTCGATACATGTTTTCAACATGTGTTTTCCGGTGCTTTTGGTTCTAGTGTGATTTCCAAATACTTGACCTCTGTTACTATTTCCTCCTTCATGCCATGCAATCTGACGACTCTAAGGTGATCTAACTTGCGCTTCCTAGTGGATAGGATTATATTCGCCTTAGCTGGATTGATGCCAGCCCCTAATTTCTGTACCAGTTACTGTGAGTTTTCCACATAGGGTTCTTTATATTTACCCCTACAGATTAAAACAATATCATCATCGTAACCCTGGGCCTGTATTCTATGTATGTTATCTCTGCTAGGAATTCATCAGCTATCATGCTTCACATTAATGGTGATAATACCTTATGGACAACCTTGAGTAACGTTCTTGACAATAGAATTTGTACCTGTCAGTACTTTTATTTGCTTACTCCCTAACATTCTGCCCATCAAGAAGGCGAGGGTATTTCCCACTCCCTTGCGAATTAGGGCACCTCGTATTTCTGTGTGCGATGTGTTATCGGACGCTCCCTCGATGTCCAAAAACGCACACAGTGCTATGTGCATCGTTTCTATGGCATCCAGTATTACATCCGCCAGTTGACACAGGGCGGCTCTGGTTTTCCGTCCTGCCTTTCAAGCGTGCTAGCATTGACGTAGACGTAGAACTAACGTTCTAATATAGTTTTCTATAACCTTCTCCCTCGTTTTAAGAACGAACGATGCCAGGCAAATTCTAACGAATAATTCCCGTGAGATCCTGGCGTCTCCTTGGAAGTAACCTAATGCCACTATTGCCTCTCGAGTTCTTCCCCCGGCTTCAAATGAGACTTGAACAGCTTGTCGAATATATGATGAGGAATCATGGTCTTGGCGACCCTAATGATAATGGTAGGAGGTGTGTGGCTGGCGCATTGTTAGAGCCTGCCATAAGCTCATTTGGGTTTCAACTGACCATCCCCGAACGACTAATCAGATCAACTATTTCGTAACATGGGAGACGGCTACATAGCCCTCAAATCGGATCACCATCTTATGTTCGCTTATCTTGCGTGTTACGTCTGTCACTTCCCCGCAGGGTTAGAGAACTCCTACCCCGAAGTTTAATATCCACCGCTCATATGCCCCAGCAGACAATGGGAGAGTTATCGTGATTATCAGGCGGTAGACACACTGAGCAACCTACACGAAAATGTTCTTGTCTTGCATATGTAGGTTGTTGGCCATGTCTCGAAAGGGCAACATAAGATTTGGCTGACTGCGGAACGGTAGAAGCGGATCGGTGGCCAGAAGAGACGGAAAGCCGTTTTCCACCGCCACGAGTGATGACGAGCATAACTCGTTGGAACTCCAATATCGTGCTGTTAAGAAAAGTGAGGTGGTGGTTAAGAAAGACGGCAAGACTGACGTACTACACATCTTTTATTACTGAAACGACTGAGTAGAGTGCTAGGTCAAGCTTATATAAAAAGTAGATAGGTTACAAAATTCAGTAGTAGAAAGAAGTGAGACATCTAGTGTATGCATGTAGAACTACTATACATATAAATGTACTAGATACACTTAACACGCCTCCTTACACTTGTATGTATTTACTTAAATTACAATAATCAAAATGGATTTTCAAACCTTACATCAAATTCAACATACTTCGAAACTTTTCAAATTTATCTTTACATAATGATGTTGTAAATATATCAGCTACATTATTATTCGATTCGACCTTTATAATGTTTATTATATTTTCTTTCACCATTTCGTGTACATAATGATAATGAACTTCGACATGTTTTGACTTTTTAGTAAAATTTCCATACTTCGCTATGTTTATTGCACCAGAATTATCCTCATAAATATTGATCGGTTTTGTACATTCAATTTCAAATATTTTCAATAACTCTCTCACAAATTTTATTTCACTTACAGCTTCTGATAAAGCTACATATTCTGCGAAGGTCGAAGCTTTGGTTACAGACTTTTGTTTTTTTTTTGATTTCCAATAAATAACATTACCAAACAATCTTATAACATAACCAGTCGTTGACTTTCTATCCACATTGTCACCAGCCCAATCGGCATCAACATAACAATCTATTGTTTCTGTATTATTGCCACCTTTAAAAGTCAAACTTAAATATTTTGTTTTATACAAATATTGCAAGATTCTCAAAGCATATTTAAAATGTGTTTCATTGTAAGAATTTTGAAAACGACTCAAATAATTTACGGCAAAACTAATATCTGGCCTTGTAGCCGAACTTATATATAACAATGCTCCAATTAAGTTTCTATATTTTATATTTTGTTCACAAGCATCAGACTTTTCAATTTTTAAATTCACTTCCATAGGTGTATTATACAATTTACTGTTTTCTAAGCCGTATTTACTTACTAACGATAAAATATAATTTGTTTGATTTAGTTTTATTATTTTACGGTAATATACCCAAATACTCCTTTATCTTTACCATGTCTTTCATTTTAAATCTCTTAGATAATAAATTTTTAATTTTATTTATCAAACTTTCATTTTTACTACAAATTGATAAATCATCAACATAAATCAATAAATACAATATATCATTTTCATTTTTTAATATATATAAACAGTAATCCAAATTATTTCTTACAAAGCCTATACTCAATAAAAATTTGTCGAGACATTCATACCATGCTCGAGGACTCTCTTTCAATCCATATAAAGCTTTTATTATCATAATTTGCACACTCGATTTTTGCCATCTTCATAACCTTTCGGCTGACGAACGTATACCTCGGATGTAACTTTACCATTTAAAAACGCGGTTTCTACATCCATTTGTTCGATTATTAGGCCCATTCTACAACAGTATGATAAAAGAATTTTTAATGTTTGCATTTTTGCAACCGGTGCATAAATATCATCAATTTCCTCTTTTTGTTGAAACCCACGTACAACTAAACGAGCTTTATGTATATTATCAGATTTTTTATTATAAACCCATTTAACATCAATAACTTTTTTATTTTCAGTATTTTCAATTAATTCCCAAGTATTATTCGATTTCAAACTTTCAATCTCTTTATTCATTGCTTTTATCCAGTTTTTACTTTCTTCAGAATTTATCGCCTCCTCAAATGTATAAGGGATATCAAATCTACAACAATTTGCAAAAATACTATTTTTAGCATACATTTTATACTCGTCAAATCTTTCTGGACAACTTTTTATTCGCTCTGACCTTTTCGGAATTTTCAATTTATTTTCATTATCATGAATTTCCGAATTTTCACCAATACTTTCAAAAGTTTCATCTAAGGATTCATTTACCGAATTTTCATCAATTTCAAAATTTTCATCATCTGATTCATTAAAATTTAAACCAATACATTTTTCTCCCTGCTCAACTATTTCAATATTTCTTGCTACGGTAATACTTCCATTAATTAAAGTACGATACCCATTTTCGCTATAGCCTACTAAAATTCCGATTTCGGCCTTTTATCCCATTTAGATTTTACTTTTTGTTCCGGAATTCTCACAAAAACTTTACTTCCATACAATTTCAAATTGGAAACATCTGGTTTCCTTCCGAAAAATATTTCATAAGGGGTTTTCTTTTCAACCGTATTCGTGAAAGTACGATTTTTTAGATATGTTGCCGCGCACACTATTTCCGGCCAATACTTTTTGTGAATTTGTGCTTCCTGTAATAAGCAACGTGCCAAATTCATTATTCTCCGATTAAACGACTCGGCAACTCCATTAAGTTGATGTCCATACGGAGGACACGGTTTAATTATTATACCCTTTTCTCTCGCGAAATTATACATATTTTTGCTCAAATATTCTTTTGCGTTATCACATCTTAAAATTTTTACTCGTTTGCCCGTTAAATTTTCACATTCGTTAACATATTGACCAAAGCTATCATAAACTTCAGCTTTACTTTTTATTGTATAAACTCGAGCAATTTTACTGTAATCATCTATAAAAGAAATAAAATATTTTTCCCTTTTAAAACCAATAGTTTGAAAAGGTCCACAAACATCTGTATGTACAATTTCCAAAATTTCTCTTGCATGATATCTATTATTTTTAAACGGAATATTGTGCATCTTATTTTCTATACAAATTTTACATTTCATAAACTCATTATTTAATTCCTTGGGTATACCTTTTAACAACTGATTTTTACTCAAAATATTCAAGTATTTAAAATTTACATGTCCTAGTAAACGGTGCCATTTTTCTTTTAAACTCATATGTTCAAAATTTTTATTTGCAATATTAACAAATTTATTTCCAAAAACCAAGTAACTTTTCATATAATATAAATTATTAATTTTGAACGCAATTGCCGTTAGCTTACCAAATTTATTAAAAATTTTTGACGTTTTACCTTCAGATATAATTTTATCGTTTTCTGTAATTTTACTGTAACTTACTAAATTTGAATGCATATTTTCTACATAAAATACATTTTTCATCTCAATTTTAACTTTCTTTTCATATACATCAAAATAACTAATTACATTACCTATTTTTGTAGCTTTTACATAACTATTATCTCCCAAATAAACGTTAACAGGGTTTTCCAAAATTTAAAAATTTTCAAAATATTTATCGTTATTTATAATATGATTAGTATAACCGCTGTCTAAAATCCATTTAATTTCATTACAACCATTATTATCAGACTTACTATTGTACGTTGAATTACAATCTACTCGAGTTATCCACGCACAGCTGTCTTCATTCTGCTGCCTGTGTTGCTCAGCTTGATGCGCACTCGTACCTCGCTGATTTCGGCCACGTCCACGAATATAGTTGCCTCTACTGCTACTTGGTCGGCCTTGTTGACAGTTTCCTTGTGCCGATCGCCATGAATAATTTCTGCCTTGTGTTTGACCGCCATCTTTGCAATCATGTTGTATATGCCCTTCTTTTCCACATTTGTAGCAGGTTCTACCTTTTGACATAAATGCATTTGACCCTCTTTTAAAATTTTCTTCCTTTTGACTTTTCATCTCAGCTAACTGGATTTTATTTTTAACATAATTTGCGGTCTGACCTTCCTCTTTCAAAGTATCGATTAAGTCATCAATATAACTATATGACTCTGGCAACGTATTCAAAACATAACTCAACTTTTCTTTTTCTGTTACAGAGGCACCCGCACTTTTCAATTCATTTATATATTTTTCAAAATCATCAAAAAAGGTTGCACAATTACAATAATTTTTGAACTTTAATTTTTCCAACTTATTCCTGCACACTATTTGCAATGCCGTTGACTCTTTCAAGTATAAACTATCAAATTTTTTAATTATTTCAAAAGCCGTCGTGTAGTCGCCAATAAATTCCATCTGTCTATCTGATATAGAACTGTATATATAGTTTATTGCTTTCAAATCATTACTATCCCAAGGTTCTTCATCTCCTGCCGTTTTTGCTCTCGTAATAACTTCATCACATTTTTTCATTTTTAAAAACATCGTAATACGTTTTTTCCACGTTTTGGAATTTTCACCATCAAACACTGGTATTTTAAATTCACTGTTATCATTCGACATTTTGTATCACTCGTGCTTTTCTTCGTAACGGGACACACAAACTATTACACTTGCTTGAACGTTCCTTTGTGAACGAGAAGAATCAAATTTCAATTAATTTAAAACAATAATACTACACTTTTATTTTCCCGAACGTTCCTTCGTGAACGAGAAAAACAAGCTACGCTCTGCTACCATGTTAAGAAAAGTGAGGTGGTGGTTAAAAAAGACGGCAAGACTGACGTACTACACATCTTTTATTACTGAGACGACTGAGTAGAGTGCTAGGTCAAGCTTATATAAAAAGTAGATAGGTTACAAAATTCAGTAGTAGAAAGAAGTGAGACATCTGGTGTATGCATGTAGAACTACTGTTCATATAAATGTACTAGATACACTTAACACGTGCAAAATCAGAGAAGCAAGTAGAATTGAACTCAGTCTGGTGGGTAATCGTACGCTTTCTATCTGTATGCCGCATTAACAGCGCTGGATTCGTTTTTACTGTTTTGTGTAAAATCTGGAAATTCATTTACCGCAACACAAGAATCAAGTTGAGACTATTTTGTGTTACTGTTCCTTCTGTATTAATATATAGAAGTAGAACGTTGAAAGTGACTACCACTGCCACTCGAAAGCTGATAGAACACCTCACTAAGATTTATCATTAGAGTACGACAGTCCGACACTATTTCAAACGAAGAACTTGATCCGCGCACAGCCCTGCCACTGGTAAGCGATAATCGCAAAGCGAAACTCGCAGTCGATAAGTTACGAAGGAGGGACGATGATTGCCTTATTTTCTACATCATGCAGTGGTACCCACCCTCCCGTGATGGCTGACGTGAGGGTAACCACAAGAGCACTTGGAGCAGAACAGGAGAAAAGAAGTGTGGATATCTCCCGAAGCTGTGGGGGAGCCAAAGGGGATTTCAGTGAACAGCGAATGGCGATAGGACGTAGGTGCGGTTGACGCGCTATATCCTACCAATGGGTAACCGTCAATTTGGTTACTTCCCATTGACCCCGAAACTTAATTTTGTGGTGGCTATTGAGTTCTCATTAGCATGAATTACATGTCCAATCCATTGAAGATGCCCCTCTTGCAATTTTTCTGCAATGGGTATAAACGCGTATTTTGTTTTTTATAGTCGATCAACATTCGAAACCATAGAGGACGGCAGGGCCAGTCAGGAGTTAACGGCATTGATTCGAATTATTTAAATTGATCAGTTCTGTGTAAGCCGCTGTCACTGCCTGTTTTATCGGGGTCGGACGTCAAAAACTGTTTTATTCAGATTAAGTTAACGACCATTGCAAAGTGCTAGTAAAACATCAACTGCACACTAAATGTTTCAAACAAGGACAGATAGGAGTACGGAAAAATGTTTTGCTGATGAATGCGGACAGGGACACTGAGCAGGTTTCACAAACTAGAACTGAACTTTACTCTTTGGATTTCCTTGAGCAATCTACCACGGGTTTATTGGGCACTAGGTGATGCCACATTGCTTACTACACGGTCGAACTCCTTCTCAAGATCCAGGAATGTAATATAGAGAGAGCATTGCTTCTGATGGTGTATTGTGCCAGCAGTTCAGTAGTTTCTGAAAAAACCCGATTTGGTTCATGGTGGTTTGAACGTAGTAGGTGAGGTGTACTTTTCAGTATGTGGAGGTGAGATCACCGATTCTCCTGAACATTGAATATATCTGAAATGCTTTACGCATGAGAAGTATCCATGGCAAGCTAATTATTATCAGATCTCCATATGATGCGACAGAATGCCACTCGCTACATACCATAACCCCCTTAACTTCATCCTATCACCGCGAAATTGCAGCAATGTAGGCTATAATATAAAGCCTGATCTTACCAAGATAGGTGGAAATCGGACGATTACTAGCAAAGTTATAATACGTCAAAGTTGTCACTTCTTTGGAAATTCAATATTTTCAATGTTAATATCACCCGAAATTGAACATTCTCACATAATATATGCTTATATTATGTTTTACGTACTAATGGGATGGTGGTCAAAGGGTAGTATAGGCCTCAGGGCGAAAGGTGGATTGGCACCCACGATGGAGCAAAAACCTTGGAAACGCCTGCTGAACCAACACTAACAACTCTACTAGCAAAACCTATCTCCACCTCTACGTGGTGACCGGTGGGAGCTCTTTATTAACGAAAAGCTTCAGACGGAGAAGGATGAAGACGAGTCTCCCGCGCCCGGGGCAAATTGTGCCAACTGATCCTCCAGGTTGGGGGTTGGATAGGCCTGATAACCATACACGGAAAACAATTTGTTACGAAGCCACAACAGGAGCCTCGGACTGGATGGATTTTGCAACTACGAACCCGACAATGAAAAAGAAATAACGATTTGCGCATTTTCTCATAGAACGTGTACAGAGATGAAGCTGCTGAGCAGCTAACCGATACCCTGCCCCAATATAGGGCTGATGTAACAGCGTTGCAGGAGATGGGTTGGACAGGGACGGGAAGCAAATTTAGAAATATAAGCCTCATTACCTTCTACGAGGCAGTAGAACGAACCGTCGAAGCCTGTCCCAGATATGATATCAAAATCATACATAACAGCCAAATAAAGACGGAGCCCGTATTCAAGCGACACGTTCGAAGTTTTTCGAACATTGCCGGGTCGTAGTCTATGTATTTTCCACTATTACGACCGCATTTTCTTCGTCCGCTTTTAAACAAAGTATCGGTTTTTCTTTCAGTTCCTTCATGATTTTCCCTTGTCTTTGCGCTATCCGTGGTTCCTGCAGGAGAAGTTTCTTATGCAAGGAGAGGATACTAGCTACATTATTTCGGGTTGCTGCTTTTAATTCGATACCTTAAAATTCAGTGCCTGCCTCAATGTCGATCGTCATCTCCTTCGACAGACGTGGTTTTTGAAGCGCAAAATTTGATCCCATGTTTAATAGCTCTTCTTGGTTCTTGTTGAAAACTGGCTTGGCTCTATTCGGTACGAAGTCCTGATGATTCTTGTTTTGTTTCAAATTTGTTAACCATGAGTGTACTCTGACCCGAAGCGATTTAGGTGTGACTTTCCATTTCAAACATAAATGAAGAAATCGGATGTTTTCACCTAGTCCTGGCATCCTTTTTAAAATCGATTCAATTTCTGTCTGTCTGTCTATCACACCCGATTTACTCTGAAAAGGGTGAACAGATTGTCACGATATTTGGTGAAAAATGGAGTCTGCATATCTTTGTAAATGCAGTGGGTGACATCATTTTGCGTTGTAATTAAGGTGGGGTTCCTCATACTTGCGAAAAGAGAGTGTATTTTTTTGCAGAATGTAGTTAAGTGGGGTACCAAATAAAAGAGCTCGATTAGTCCTTTGAAAGTGCTGTTGTTAATATTGTGTGAAACACAGGGGAGTGAAAACTCAAAATATGTGTTCCAAAAAGTGAAACAGGGCTCGTTTTCAGAACTTTTATACCCGAAAAATTTGAAAATGTTCAATGGTGCATCTATATGGAACCTAGGCCTCAAAATACATCCCATTTAGATATCTTCTCAACTAAAGTTAAAAATAGTATATTACCGTATTTTAGAAATTTACCCAAAAATACCCCTCAAATTCATCATAGTACAAAATTGATAACGATATAGCAGATAGTATAAGATATAATTTTGGAAAGTTTGAACACAACCTAACTATTATGCAAGGTAAAAGTTTTGCATTTCGGGTAAATTAATTGCACTCTAGTACGTGTATGACGTCATTATTATATAGAGTGAATTTATATCAACGGCGGGGTCCATAGGGGCATTTTAGTTTTCGGTTTTTTGACTTTTTTTAAGGTCCTGTTTGCAAAATAAAACCTAATTAAAATCGGTTCAATGCTTGTCTGTCTGTCTGTCACACGAACTTTTCTTAGAAACGACTATGTCGATTGACACGAAATTTGGTGAAAAGGTGGGAACTGGGTATAGCGAGTACTAAACATATTACTTCTAACCCGAAACCCTCAATGTCGGGGGATCCCTCGAAAGTGAATACCGACAAGAACGTCGGTCGCCGGAAATTGACTAAGAAGAGAAGGTCCACTGGTGTCCTGCTCAAGAGCCAATACCAGAAGGCCATGCATATTCTCAGCAAGATTGCTAAGAATAGGGAGGTCGGTACTGTCGACAAGCGGGATGAAAAAGACCTCGCTAAATACCAGGTAATTGTTGACGAATATAACAGCAAACGCCTGGTAGATGAGCAGAGGGCGAAGCCTATCGCTCTGAAAAGCAATCGATCTGAAGACGTGATCGAACAAGATAAGAAGCGGAGAAGAGTGGGCAAGAGCTTAGACGTTAAGCAACATCCGAAGAAAATTGCGCAGCAGCCGTCAGCCGACGGGCCACGAACTGCGAAGCCCTTTAGCGATGTGGCCAGGAGCAACTTGCCTGTGGCGCTCATGGATGGTAATTCTGCTAGCAAACTAGCTCCGGAAGTCTGGACCAGTGTTGAGGCCAGGTTGTCGGGCATGTTCTTTGAGCATCTCCTGGATAACGAAGGCAAACACGCGAGACTCATCCCCTTCTTTGAATCCTCTCAGGTGGTCCGTTGATTCCACGTTATAGCTTGCATGGACGAGTTCTGTAGGGACTTTCACGGGTCATGTGTCGCTAAGATCAGCGACGCCTGGGAGGGCGTAAAGCTCAAGGTCATTCTCTACGAAGAGATTCCCAGGAGAGCGGTGGTTTGCCTCTGGTCAAAACCCCGGGATTTCCCAGGGATGACTGGGTTGTTATCAAGGAGGAGGAACCTCAGACAAACAACCAACCTTTACTACTCTGTATAAACGAAGAGTGCCTGGAGGCACTGAAAAAGGCGGACTTTAAAGTGTGGCTCGGAGTCAGGAATGCAAAGGTAAAACTGTTCCGCCCTGCAAAACCAGACACTCGACATAGATCCAATCGACGCCGCAAACGAGCTGTTGGAGGAGATGACGGTCGACGGTCCGACGGGAACTGACGAACCTCCCACGCAAGCAGATAATGCTGAGGGTAACGCTGATAAATCTGCAGCACTCGAAGTGCGCCTCGGCTAATCTGCTTGTCTTTCTCTTAGAAGAAGACATCGACATCGCACTAATACAGGAGCCTTGGGTCGGAGGCGAACTATCAAAGGGCTCCAAAGCAAATATTTTAATTTATTCCCCAGCACAGGAGACGCTGATCAGGATAGACCTAGAGCAAGTATTCTCGGGAGAAAGAGTCTGCACGCTTTTCTATGTCCGGAGCTGAGTTCCAGCGACCTAGTCGTAGTCAAGCTGGAGCAGGCGGGGGCAGAGAACATGTATATTTCCTCGGCTTACATGGCTCAAGGCCGATCAGCTCCGCCAGAAGAACTACAATATTTGACGAACACCAAAGTAAGAAAGAGAGTCAACCTGTTGATAGGCTGCAACCCTAATGCAAGGCATACACTTTAAGGCAGCTCGGAAATCAACTAGAGAGGTGAGTCATTCTATGATTTTATTATTACTTCAAATCTATCGGCGTGTAACAGGGGCAGTACACCAACCTTCCATTACCCCTGCTCGGAGAACTATGACGGTTGGGAAGAGGTCCGTGATATCACCCTAATAATGGACAATGGGATTGTTGGGATCGATGACTGAAGAGTGTCTGACCAGAAATTGTTCTCTGATCACAGTTGGATACTTTTCAGTCTAGATCTCACCGCAGAGGTCTCCAAACCAGGAGGATCGACTGGAGAAAATTTGATCAAGTAATTAAGAACAAACTCTCCGGTGCCCAAATTGGTAAGATTGGCACGATACCCGAACTGGAGTCAAAGGTCGGGGGTCTGGAAAAGGCATTCGATACCGCCTTTAAAGTCTTGTGCTCTACTAAGTACAGCAAAAACACTCTGCCACCGCGATGGAATGAAGATCTCTCTAGTCGCAAGAAGCTAACCAGAGAAATCTTCAACATCTGCTACAGGCAAAAATATTGGCAGCCATACAAGAACTGCCTGAAGAAGTATAGGTCGGCCATCAGACTAAAGAGCAGGAGGGGTTAAGGACGATTGTGGAGAGAACGCCTTTCTCTATGTCCCAGTATGCCTCTCTTAAAGGAAAATTCACAGAAACCGCCCTCCACGAGGTAATTAGCACGGTTGAGTGGTCGCTGCAGTACAAGCAGTATACCCTTGCTGCCTTCTTGGATATAGAGGGAGCTTTTAACAACGTTAGCACCAATGCCATCAAGGAAACTTTGACCGATATTGGGTTGGCGGGGTATATCACGCATTAGATTAAATCCATGCTAAGTATCAGGATAATCCAGTCGGATCTGGGAGGCAACTACTTGATCAGAGGTGTGAACAGAGGCACACCCTAGTGTGGCGCCATCTTACCGTTCCTCTGGTTAATAGTAATGGGCGAAATTTTACGTACATTGGATAGCAGCGGGGTAAAGTGATTTTTTGATATTCGGAGTCGTTCGGAAATTATAGTGTTAAACACGTAATAAGTCCAGATTTATGTCGATCGCCGTCATAAAGCTCGTATTTCTCGGTCCGAATGACTTTCGAATTACTTCGCTAAAAGGACAAGAATTGAAGCCAAAGCTTTGCATGTGTTTCTTCAAGAAAGCGAAGGTTTATGGACTAGGTATAGCAGATTACTCGTCAGTTAAGATTTTATGGCTAAGAATCACATTCTACTTTTTAAATGCGTTTTTCTCGAAACTGCATATTGAACATCTACTGCTACCATAGCCCAATCCTATTCAATGAAATTTTTTGAAATTTTCACGACTTATTCAAAACATATTTCTACGGTCCGTAAACTAGGACATTCAGTAGTTTTTTTATTCAATGAAGAAGCCGTGAAAAAACAAAAAAATTCGCAGTTTAACACGGCACCAAAAATTTACCTTTTAATATTTTTTAGTAATCCTAGTTTGCGGACTGTAGTTAAGGCACGTTAAAATGCCGTTTACTTCTTGTCTTTAAGGTGATCACACGCGGCCGCCGAAAAACATCTTTTTTTGGAGATGGGTGTATAAGTTGCTCTGTATTTCAATAAAGAACAATGCTATCGTGCTGGAAAAACTACTACACATGCCCAAGATATTAATAAATAAATGATGAAAAATTCTAATTTGCATCTTTATTCAGTTCTTCACAAAAAAATTCTAAACAGAGCGAAAAAAAAACGGCCTTCACACGGGATGACCCCCTTAAGAAAGCCTGTATAGCCTTCTATGCCTGCAAGATCCTTTGCAAAAAAATGGAGTCCCCGGCCGAGGATGGTTCTCTGGATGTACACCGCTGTAGTGCATCCGATCCTAACGTACGTATTTTTGAGGAAAAAATACCATAGAATGAAGTTTAATAGGATTCAAAGAACCGCGTGTGCAGGTGCTACTGGGACTGTGAAGTCCTGCCCGGCAGATGTTCTCAATGTGCTCCTGCGTCTCCTCCACCTAGACCTCCACATTAAATACGTTGCAGAGTGCAGTGCCGTCAGACTACGTGAGTCCGGATGCTGGGCAGCGAAGTGCTACGGCCACAGAAACATCCAAGACGAACTACCTCGGAAAATCTGGGCATTCTATCTATGCCACACGCAAGCTAAACTCCACGAGAAACTTTGCTGTGGACTTTCCAACCAGGGCAAAGTGGAAGACAGGCGGCGTGTTGCAAGATTATGACTCTTTCTTATTCTTTAATGAAGGATCAAAGAGTCTACTCGCACTACCTAGCAGCCGCGGGTCTAAGATGGCGACGGCTTATGAGCTGTGGCAAGTCAAGGAGAATTTGGCCCACCTATAACATAGCCCGATTACGAGAGCTCTTGTGCCAGGCGCGTGCAAATGCATTCAAGATTGCGGCGGTCTGCACGTGGCACTGGCCCATAGGGGGGTAAACCATTCTTTGGCGACCTTAGAGAGATTTCTAGCTGCAGGGTGGGAGAGCTGCCTTCTTTGGTGAATGCTACGAGCTGGCTCTGAAGATCCGAGCCGACTAGACTCTGCCTCCCTGCTCCCATAACCGTCACGGTCTTAGGAGTTCGAGGCATCAAAACGGCGCACCAAAGCGCTAATTGGGTTCCTCGGAGCGGCCACTGATACCTACTTACCCAAGGAAGGAACTGTGAATGCCCAGACATGCAGTGAGTGATATCCTTCTAAGTTGAGGTTAAGGGGCGGTCCCCATACATGCAAAAGGAAGGTGTAAATTTTTTTTCACCGAATGTAGTCATGTTGAGTATCAAATGAAAGGTCTTGATTAGTACCCGGTCTTAGTTATGAGAAAGTCAGAAAGGCGGGGAGTGGGAGGGGTGGAAAGTGACGATTTCTTTAACGGACCCATTTTCAGAGACTACCCAACCGAAAAATCTGAAAAAAAATGATGAAGCTGCCTCTGTATGGTGCCCAGGCCTCAAAATACTCTCCATATCGATATCGGTTTAAATTAAGTTAATAATAGTATATTTTATATATTGTTGGGGAAATTGAGAAAAACCTCCCTTAAGTTCATCCGAATGTTATAAAAGTTGAAGCATATTATCCCCAAGTTTGATCGAAATCATACTATTAGTAACAAAGTTACAGTGGCTAAAATTTGACTTTACCGTGTAAATTTACTGCTACTAAATATCAATATCACACTAAAGTCTGACATGCTAAATGCATATACATAACGAGCTACGTACAAATGGGATAGTTCTGCACTCAAATATACTCACAGAAGAAGCAAACAAAACCTTTCATAACTGAAGCGCCGAGCTTCCGGGTAGCAACCAGTATAACGAACATGCTTACATGTTGGTACTTACGTACATAAATGTATGCTTTTGTGCACGGAGGAAAGTAGAAATGCGTGAAGACGCGTTAGATTAACTTAGATACGTACATATTTATAGATAGAGCTTCTCACGTAAGAAGAACACAAAAACTTCACACTTGAAGCGTCCAACTTCCGGTATCCTGACTTGTTTTGTATTTCAAGAGTCCTCTATGATATAGACCCGGAACTGGAAGTTTCATGGCAAGTGGGTTTGACAGACATTGAATCGGGTTTTGTTTCATACAAAGCTTTGATAAGAGTTCTCGGAGAGGAGAAATATCTATCCTATAAAAGTAACTCCGAATTCTCCAGAAAATTTAAATTAAATAATCTAAAATACTGGGCCAATAAGAACTTTAGGTTCTAGGAAGGAAGACTTCTTCCGCCGAAAAATAGATATATTTTTGAAATACTCATTTTTCTGTTCTTTGTCCATAAGCCGTATCGAATACTTTCGCGCAATTCTACTCAGAATAATGCTCCATTCATTGGGAATTAGCATTCCTTTCTTAAGAAAAGTACTGGACATGACCCCAATTACAAGCCTAAGATCAAAAAAATAGAGAAACGGCATTGAGCGAATATAAACAAAAAACCCAAGCAGTCTCCAATAATTTCATTCTATTCAAACCTTTTTCAAAGCAAACTCAATTTCCTTTCGGAAAAGCGTTGAAAACGGACCAGACGAACAACTGAAGCAGTTATTGAATGGCAATTGTTGATGAAATATATCCTTCCTTCCGCTAGACACTGGCCGGTCGATATATTTCCTCGTAAATAAAAACGTATATTGGGTGGAAGAAGTTCGTTGATGTTGGATATTTGTGAGTTTTCAGGACAGTCCGATTGACTCCAGCTTAAAAATGAAATTGAAAGGAATAAATAATTCGACAGTCATTTTATGATAGATTCAGCGCCTAGGTCATACCTTTGGCCGACTTGAATTGAACCAATCCCACGCATGAAAGAGCGGTGTGGGTGTTGCTTTCAGGTATAAAAAGATTGGTAAACATTTATTCCTATCCATGAGCTATCATATAATATCGGTAAACATTTTTTTTAAAAATATGTATCTTAGTCCTGGCCCATCAAGTATGAACTAAATTAACGATTTCAATTTTTTGGTACTGATTCAAAGGTATGAAAAATTGGGTACCAAAAACAGAAAATAAATATTTACTCACTTATTTGAGTAAATATTTTCGGCACTTTTTCGGACTTAGTTTGAATTCATCTGATGCAAAAATAGATACGATTACAATGTTGGTCTCGGTTGAAAGAACTCTTATTGCCTTGTTTACACCATTTTAAACCTTTCCAGTCATAAACATTCAATATTATTGGGATGGTACTATCGCCCGGGACAAGTTCAGTTGGTTGGCCTCCTTTATATGGGTTCGATTCAGATGAGAACTTTTCGAATATAAAATCGAATGTCGGAATGTGTTGCAACCTATTATCTGATTGCCTTTTTCATAGTCAGTTATTGGTCCTAAGGGCAGTACATTGTAGATTGTACTTTCGCATTTGAGCTGGAATTGCTTGAGGATTTTTCGCTTCCGTTTTTGAAGTTCATTGTAAAACGGAAAGCCATTAAAATGGTTTGATCGCGTGTTTGCATATTTTTTCTGGAAGTGGAAATCATTTAACAGCCAGTTGCATGGGGGCTACTTTCCCTCCTGACTGCCTTGTCTAAAATTTGGAAATGCCATCCATTACTACTGCTAAGTAGCCTAAAGCACCTGGGAGAATGTTTAATATTAGATCATCATCATGAATGGCGAGACACCCGGTATCCGGTCTAGGCCTGCCTTAATAAGGAATTCCAAACATCCAGGTTTTGGGCCGAGGCCTACCAATTTGATATCCCTAAAAGCTGTCTGGCGCCCTGACCTAAGCGACGCTCCACCTCTGGCAAGGTCTGCCTCGTCTTCTTCTTCTACCATAGATATTGCACTTATAGACTTTCCGGACCGGATCTTCCTCATCCATACCGATTAAGTGACCCACTCACCGGCGCAACAACCAATATCCGGTCTAGACCTGCCTTAGTAAAAAACTGGAGACACCCCGGTTTTGCGCCGAGGCCCACCAATTCGATATTCTTAAAAGCTGTCTGGCGTCCTGACCAACGCCATCGCCCCATTTCAAGCAGGGTTTGCCCCGTCTTTTTTTTCTACCTTTCTACCTTATAGACTTTCCAAGCTTGATCATCTTCCTTCATATAGGTGACTCGCTCCTGCTGAGCCGAATTTTATACACAACCAGACGGTCCCATGACCGTTATGAAGGCTACGGAATTGTCCATCCATCCCAAGGGCCGAAACTTCTTCGGAGGATTCTTCTCTCGAACGCGGCCAAGAGTTCGCAATTTTTCTTGCCAAGAACCTAAGTCTCCGAGGAACACATGAGGATGGCAAGATCATAGTCTTGTACAGTAAGAGCTTTGACCCTATGGTTAGACGTTTCGAGCGAAACAGTTTTTGTAAGCTGAAATAGACTTTGTTGGCTGCCAACAACCGTGCGCGGGTTACATCGTCATAGCTGTTATCGGTTGTGGATAGATAGATAGATAGGTAGGAGAAATTATCAACGGTCACAAAGTTGTATTTTGGTATCTTTATTCTTTCCGTTTGACCATTACCGTGTGATGTTGTTGGTTGGTAGGTTTCGGTGCTAACGTTGCTACCATATACTTTGTGTTGCCTGCATTAATATGCAGCCCAAGATCTCGTGCCGCCTGCTCGATCTGGATGAAGGCAGTTTGTTCGTCTCGGGTCGTTCTTCCCATAATGTTGATATCGTCAGCATAGGCCAGTAGTTGGGTGGACTTAAAAAGGATCGTACCACTCGCATTTATCTCAGTATCACGGATCACTTCCTCCAAGACCAGGATAAAGAGAACGCATGATAGGACATCCCCTTGTCTTAGACCGTTGTTGATGTCGAATGCTCTTGAGAGTTATGCGGCTGCTTTTATCTTGCCTCGCACATTGGGCAGGGTCAGCCTAGTCACCGCCTAGGATACCGAATTCTCTTATGGTCGTGTACAGTTTTACCCTGGTTATGCTACCATAGGCGGCTTTAAAGTCGATAAAAAGATGGTGCAACTGATGTCATATTCCACATATTTCAACAGTTTTTCCGTCCGCAAAGAGAAAATCTGATCTGTTGCTGATTTGCTTGGACTGAAGTTTTTTTAGTATGGTCCAATGAGCGTATGGGGCTATCGGCCTAGCAAGATAACAGAAAATATCTTGTAGATGGTATTCATCAACGTGATACCTCCATAATTGCTGCACTGAGAGCATACCATACCCAGTTAGAATTAGCTGCCATCGCCCAACATTCCGGACCACCATATTCAAGATTCGCTGAGCGTACGAATGCAAAAGTGAACGGAAACGAACGCTACTTTGGAAGAAGTTACAACATTTAATTAGAGCAAGAGCACAGAGCAAGGGTCTTTCTAAAAAAGCAAATGTGAGTGAAATCCCGAATTACGCGATCAATAAGTCTTCAACGATGTTTACGGAAGAAGAAATGCAACTGCTGAATAAAGTTGGAATTATGCTATAAAAGCTTTCGGCCAGAAAATACAGTGATTGATGTCGAAGGAGCTATGCAATTTATGGCGAACGATGTGAGAGAGGAAGTCAGATATGAAGATGTGTTAGCAACGAGCAAGTACAGACAGGCCGCGCACAACTGCAGAGAAGTTCAGACCGTTAAGAGCCTCAAGCAAAAGCCTGTCTATTATCTGAAAGCTGATAAAATCAACCTGGTAATGGAAAAACTCATAGGAGGGAACTATTTTGACTTTCGTAACGATTTCTTGCCGGTTTCCATCAAACGGGCATAGAAAACATTAAAATAATGCGCCCTAGTTGTGTCCAATCCGTCTCAACTTCGAATGCCTAATCCTTCCTTGCCAAAAATTAGATGCCAACCTAAGGTGCACAAGGAGATGCGGGAAATTATAGCAGAGCAGCCACATATAACATTGCAAAGTGACTGATTAATCAAAGTCAAAAATTAGGGCCAACATTCGGTTATAAATTCTCAAGAAGTTGTTAATAGACTGCAAGATATATCCCCATTATTAGAAGATTGCCTAGTATCCTATGACTGAAGCCTCTGCTTCCGAACACATCCGTGAAAGAAGCCCTGGCAAAATTCGAAGAATTGCTCCTATAGTTTGGCAGTTCTGCTGAATGGAGAAAGCAAACCAGGCAATACACAAAATAGGCAGCCCTGTGTATGAATGAAAATTATTTTACTTTCAGAGGAAGATTTTTCAAGACCATTTCGGGAGTAGCTATGGGAGACCCATTATCCCTACTAATGAGCGATATCTTCAAGTTATCAATAAAGCAAAACATAGACAAAAAACCAAACCGAAAACCAACATAAACACCATGTTGAACACTATTAACGCAAAACACCCGAAGGCCACATTTACTTAAGAGATGGAGGAAAACGACAAATTGCCATTTTTAGATTTAATTGCTATGCGCTCCAATGGGCACCTTTCATTCGACATTTATCGAAAACCGACGAGCATCCAACGGACTAACCCCAGCCCTTCGTTTCATAATTACCAACAAAAAAAGCCAACCTTCGATACTATGATCCATCGACTCCTGACTATCGCTCTCTCACCGAAAACCTTTTGTAAAGAGAAAAGCTACATCAGTAAGACTGGTGATAGTAGGATGATAGCATCCATGATAAAAAAATTCGAAAAATGGAAAGAGAGAATTTAACTACATTACACTCACAACAAATACCAAACAAGCTCATAATTATAAGTTACTCCCCTGTGCTATATGGGATTTTCAAAAAAATTGATGTTCTTGTCACTGGGATAGTTGGCACATACATAGTGCTCAAGGCCCATATAAGAAGTAGCTGCTTCTGTCCATTCCTTTTCAAGGTTTTGTGTAAAACAAAATCTTGATATAATTCCTGCCTGATAAGACTCTGCCGCGTGAAACCACCTTTAAGTATTACATTATGGGGCAGAGTAAACTTACTTTAGCTAGCTTCTTTCTAGCGGTGGCGATCGTAGCCACGCTTTCCTTACCTCTTCCGCTTTTAGCAGTTTACTTTGGATCGTATCAAGCTGCCGTCCTCCGGGCAGGTAGGGTTTCATCTAAATTCCTCCTTTCTTGCATGTACCTCGGGTATGGGAAGAATACGTGCCCTGGTTCTTCTTTGACTAAATCGCAGTTTCGACAACCAGGTCCGGTGTCCAATTTAAGTCTGTGCATGTATTGACGGTATCCACCATGGCCGGTAAGAAACTCAGATCATCTGAGACGGTCCATTTTTCTGTAGACCACACTCAGTTTATGTACGCTAGATAAGATATGCAGTGTTGATCCCCAAGCAATGGCTACAAGCAACCTGCAAGTATGCCACCAACCTCCTTGCCTTCCTAGACTTGTCATCATTCTTGCCAGGGCCATGCTGACGATGGCTGCCTTTTCGCAAATAAACTCCACATGCTAGTTAAAACTGAGCTTGCATCTATCATAACTCCCAAGTAGCAGCAGTGCTGATTGCTTCGCAGGAGTACAATTCAGCATACCGTCGATCTGAGAGGACTGGTTCGCTTTCAACGATCGGGAACAATCTGTTATAAATTACCCGCTCCAGAATTTCCCACATAGTGTCTAGAAGACATACGGGTGGACGGATCACCCGGAGGTTTGCTCACCTTAGGCAAAAATGCAGCTGTACATATTCCATGGTGAGCTTAATGGGCTGTCTGGGCTGCAGGTTTGTATTTACCCGCTGCAGATCTCCAACAGCTCGCCTGTGGTTACTGCTCTTTATCCTCTTTCGGCCCGCTGAATGGTAAGCTGGAGATTTTCGGAAGCTTCCTTATGTGTTTACTCTTTTTTTTGGATGCTACCTATCACCCTCTGAGCCATTCGTCCGGTTCGGTGACAGGCTGATCATAGGCCCGCTAGTTTATTTCTCCATCAGTAGTTGGGTGTTCTCTTGGGGAATATGTATTTCTTAGGTATGGGTGCGGCACTTGTCTTAGACCGGCATCTGTGATCTCCATGTCCCCGTGGGACCTCCAGCCTTAGTAGGTTGGTCTAGCCATACTTCTATGAAAGTTTGCTCTTCCAGTACGTTTCTAAACTAGCCTGATGTTCTTTTCGGCTGTTTCCATAGTTCCAAAATGATTTCGCGGTGATCGTGGGGAGTGTACTCCTCGCTTATATACCAGAACATACACCGTTTCAGTGCAGGGCTAACAAAGGTCGGGTCTACGATTGAAGTTGACCCTTCTTTCTGGAAAGTACTTGCATAGCCTTTCGTTAGCTGGAACTATATTTACTTGCGCAAAAGTCTCTCATCACTTTTGGCTCATTTTGTTATTCTCTCTGTTTCCCCTCTGGAGGGCCTATGCATTAAAATCACCGGCAATCGCCTTTGGATATCGCTAAGTTGCGTCGTGAACAAGGTCGGATTTTGCTGACATTCCCGCCTATATCTTTTAGGTTGGAGCCAGTTTTGACGTTTTTTAGTATCTTCGTGTACGGTAGATTGGCTGAAGATAACAATTGCCTCTGCGCGAATTCACACAAGTTATCCAATACCAAGGCACTGCGATCGAGGAATATTGACGGCCGCGAGCTTGATTGTTCACTCCCAGAAGCCACTCATAACGGGGGTCTAAGCCCACAGTAACTTTACTCTTTCTCTCATCTTCCATGTTAGTTTTATTCTCTGGATATCCATCCCATATCCATTTTGGATCACGCGCCAGAGATGAGCGAATATGAGCCCATGCATAGTTAGGAGAGAAGGTCAATGGTCAAAGGTCACATATCAATAAGTATATGCCTCTATCTGCCACCTGCGGTCGTGCCTGCTGTAAGACCTGGTAATTTTCACAGGCTTGTCCGCCTGTTTTTCTTCTTCCACAAGATGAACACAAAACGGTTATATCCGAAGTGTGCAGCTATCGATATTCCGACTTGTTTTAATAAGGGAAGAAAGCATCAAAAGCTACGGATAGCTCCTGCCAGACAATTATGTGAGTTTCTTACCTAGTAAAATTAGTTCCTTCCTCTCACCTCTTTGAATGGGTTCAGGGACATTTCCCTGATTGGCTTCGCCTCTCTTGCTACTCAACGACAGACCCACTCCTTGCGAACTGCTGCCGGCGGGCAGAACATATGCATATGCTCGATAATAAAGGCATTGTCTTTGTCTGGACAGAATATCAATTGGGACAATCCCCGCTAACACATAGTCTGTTTGGTAAGTGCAACATGTTCAGATTGCACTTAGGCGATATCCATTTCCTATTTTCCTTCTATTAACATTCTTTAACAGTGCAGCTGCTCACACTAAGACTGCATATAATGGGAACGAGGTGATCATCTTTGAAAAAAGGATGCGAAAGCTCGGCTTTCGGCTACTTTAATTTGGTAGCATTATCACGGTCAGTACTCTAATGTTGTCTACTTTTGTTGCTCTTAATGTAATTTAAATTTTAGCACCAGATCGGCCATTGCGTCTAAATACTCGAGCGCAGAGTGGGTATGGGGTATGTATGTTTGGTTTGGGTTCCAACTTTTATCTTTTTACCAAAGCGCTTCCTTCTTTTAATGATAAATATTACCTCCTTCTTTTGTTCAGTGGGCTATAGACAAGCGTCTGCCAACCAGGGCTTAATATCACAAACTAAATCCCGCGTTCTTCAAAGAAGGGCGCAAAATCGAATGTTATCCACGAAATTAATAGTGGCCGCACCAGAAAGTACATACATCTAGCATCAATACTCCGCCGTACAAAATTATCGACTAGAGTGGGCCTAGGATGGATCTTTGTCATCTGATATGCAGCAAAGAAGCCTTTTCATTAAGAACTCGGCAATTATGCGCATCAGATAATTTTCACCGCCCAATTGATTAGACACTTTAATATTTTACTCTATCTGGTTGAATTGAAGGAGGTTTTCTCATCGAGTACTACATTTGCATAGTATTTATCCTCTTCGAATACGTCTTTATCTATACGAGCCACCAGGTAAACTGTATTGGCCACAGTTCTCATTTTTCGAAATTCAAACATTATTTAAAAGGGTTATCGTCTTCTAGGTTGAAAGTTCCTCCAGGTATTTGGTTAGTTTGCAGATGGGTATTAGTTTCTCCTTCTTTCGCAGTGTAGGAAAATCCCCTTCTTTTAGACTTAAATCGCTTTCAAAGCATGTTTGGCGTTATCGTCATTGCTGTTTTAAGAGCTGCTTTGGAGATGGGACACAAGCCAGGTATGTTGTTTTCGGTTATTTTTTGCAATTTCTATCCAGCGTACAACGCACCCCTCTTTTAAATATATGGGGATCCCCCCACCCCCTTAAATTCAGCGTGCAGCAAGGTAATTCACGGCGAGGGTTCACAATTCCTACCTATACACCAAATTTCCTGTCAATCGGTATAACCGAGAAAAGTGCGTGTGACAGACAGACAGGCTGACAGTGAATCAATTTTAGTCAGCTTAGGTTTTCAACAAAACCAAAAGTCTTATGTAGTGCATACAATATTTTCACATGTAAAGAACAGGAAATCGTGATTTGTTCGAACGAGCTTTCACTTAGAAGTTGGGCACGAAATCGAAGTAGTCTTTTCACACAAAAGCCAGCCTGGAAAACAGATTTGCAGATAGTCGGCATTGGCACTCGACAATTCTCTCGGTAACTCGTTCTACGAAATATTATGTAGACTAATGCTATCCACACATCAATCAGCAGCTGGCTTTCATCACCAAGCGATAACGCTCTTTGTACGACAAAGAGATGATGTTGTAATGTAATAAAACATTACACAGCATTAGTTATCAGGGAAGTCATATCACCATTATTTTTGTAATGTGGCGATCTTAGGTAATCTAGTGATGTTAGGTAATGCGGTTGTATTTGGTAATGTTTGGATCGCGGTCGGTGATGGTAATGTGATATCACTTTTGTGATACTACATGCATCACCTACCTAAGAGTATCTTTACTATCCAGTACAATACATAGATTTGAAGCTAGACTAAAATGGATGCGATTCTGGAATAAAGCCTAGTATTAGTCGCAACTCTATGTTGTATGTTGGAAAATTATGCGACCAAAAATGCTAGATGTTTTCCAGTCTTACCGGAAGCCGAAGCCATTTTGGAAAACATTTTAAAATGATCCTTGAAAACGATCTAACTACTAGATACATCTACTGTGCCTTATATTTCAGTATATTTTCCCTACACTGTTGTCGATTTCGTATCTTTTAATTTATTCGAAGGAACATAAAGGAAAGAAGAACAGAAGCTTGGCCCCGCAATGAAGTACAGTAAAATCTAATTATCTTATTTAATGCTCTGATGATTTCGAAATGAACTTCCGTTTTTGCACCCTACCACATCTTCCATCCATGCTGGTATCCTGTTTGCTCGGTCAGGACATCCAATTGTCATCGTTCCAAATAGATTTATGATGACAAATCAGAAAATATTATTCCCAGGAATAATAAAAAGATTTCCCCGTTTACGGTTCAATGTTTCGCCCAAGATATTCATTTCAGTGGGAAAGTGTACGATGTATATGGAAAGGATATGAACCTTGCATTTCAATTTGGAACGAAATGTTGATTTGGTTGTGCCAGATGGTGAAGAAAAGCTTCAGTAGACCGTGGAAAATAGTTTTTATTTTTGTGAAATTCACGTTTTATATGTGAACGTCTGGTGAATATGAAAATTTGAAGTTTCGTTGACAATATCCCCGTGGGACAGAAGGCTTGCAAGTCACATGTGTTTGCAGTTTTCACTTGAGATGGGAAAAATTGACATTCATGGGATTTTAAACTGTGGTGACTGTTGTGAATATTACATCGGATTGCGGAGAAAATTCAATAAAGTCATCAATTTCAGTGCTTGCTTTTTGTGAAGCGAGCGAATTTGCACACACCAAGATGCCTTAAGCCCGTCAGAAAATCTGATTGACAGAACACTATTAGTCAGATTCCTGGTATCCTTTGTCCTTATATAAGACCGAGAGCAAGAAGAAAATATTGATGCATTTATGCTCCGCAAAGGTAGCAAATAAACCCCTAAAACTTTCATACCAAGCAATAACGTCATATGAAAGTTGATAAAGCAAATTGACCCGGTTTTAATTAACTTTTTTTCGCTTTTCGATTGCATTTCAAAACATTTTTTTTCTTTTTCGTGTTTAATCTCTCCCCTTGACGGTAGCATAAACAAACATTGCGGCAGAGATAGAGGGGGTTTAGCACGTTTCTTGGTGCTTAATTAATGGGGTGTAAATAGTAACACATACATATGTGTTTACTTTGAACGAGATATTGGATTTCATATTTTAGAGATGAACTGATATTGTTAAGTACGATGTGTGGGCTAAAAGGACCTAGAAATCACAAAGAAATGGAAGCAGCCTTGTAACTGTCCTCGAATTGGACTAAAATGGTGCTAAAAGGTTTCTTCAATAATATGTTGCCTTAATAAAAATCTATTGGATCAGGAAGCTCCTTCAGAATCTCGACCACATATGTAGATATCTATTATAGTTTCGGGTGTACGTGGACATGGAGACTGGTAATTTTTCCCATCGAGTAAGTATGTAGTCATACAAAGTTCTTTTGTTTGTGAAAAGGATCTTTATAGTGAGTTTGAAGTATATAGTAGTATGAAACCGAAAAAACTGATCTAATCGTTGTTTATGTTGTAGATACCATATGAGAAGGTAGCATCTACCAAGTTACAGCACTTGCATCAAATGCAATTTCGCAAATGAAGAATAAGATAAATATGAGATAAAGTCGAAGTTATTACTTTTGTTATGCTTATACAAGACGTTTTCTAGAGTCGGACAACTAAAAATTTCTAAAACGGCTAATTTCACGTCATGGAAATACTTATGTCCCTCATGCAAATTGTTCAAATTTATTTTGATTCAAGAAACTTATCGGACATTATGGTGCTCATAGTCGTTCCCAGAACAACTAATTCAAAAAACTATGGATAGTTTTCATTATACGTTTGCTCTAAACGATAATATGCATTACGGGTGCGGCGGAGATCTTTCCGGGTCACCTTCTCAAACTCGTTATGCCGGCGGTTTGGTACGCTTTAGAACGCTTTATGAAAGCAGTGAGTCGAGGTCTACCAACTCGATATCCCTAAAAGCTATCTGGCGTACAGACCTACGCCATCGCTCCATCTTTGGCAGAGTTTACCTCGTCTTGTTTTTCTACCATAGATATTGCCCTTATAGACTTTCCGGGTGGGATTATCCATACGGATTAAGTGACCAGCCCACCGTAACCTATTGAGCCGAATTTTATCCACAACCGGACGGTAATGGTATCGCTCATAGATTTCGTCGTTATGTAGGCTACAGTATCATCCATCCTCATGTAGAGGGCCAAAAATTCTTCGGAGGATTCTTCTCCCGAACGCGGCCAAGAGTTTGCAATTTTTCTAGCTAAGAACCAAAGTCTCCGAGGAATACATGAGGGCTGGCAAGATCATAGTCTTGTACGGTAAGAGCTTTGACCCTATGGTGAGACGTTTCGAGCGAAATAGTTGTTGTAAGCTGATATTAGTTCTGTTGGCTGCCAGCAATAGTGCACGGATTTTAACATCATAGCTGTTATCGATTGTGATTTTCTACCTTAGCTAGGAGAAATTTTCAACGGTCTAAAAGTTGTAGTTTACTATCTTCATTGTTTTCGTTTGACCAGTGCGACTCGATGTTGTTCGTTGTTTCGGTTTTGGTTTTGGCGCTGACGTTGGCACCATGATCTCCCGCCGCCTACTCGATCTGGATGAAGGTAGACTACATCTCGGGTTGGTCTTTCCATGATGTCAAAATCGTCAGCATTGGTCAGTAGTTGGGTGGACTTGAAGATGATGGTACGTCTCGCATTTACATTGGATATCGCGAGTCACTTTCTCCAGGGCCAGGTTGAAGAGAAATCATGGTAGGGCATCGCATAATAAAGTAGCATAGGTAAAAAATATAACTATACGTGTATGGGGACCCCTTGCTAACGCAATGGCCGTTGACTAAGGACGGACCCACAGGAAAAGAGACCCTCACCACGGACGCCGAAGTCCAACTTAATGCCAAAATCGTCTGCAAAAGCAATGGATGAACGAATATTTCTTGAGGTGTGGCTAGATATTCCTAGCAAAGCAGGCACTCCACGGATAGAGTTCTCCATGCTACGTACTGCATCGCAAAAGCATGTGAAGCATCGATGCCTAGGAAATGTTCATTCTGCAATAGAAGACCCAATTATTGGTGAACTGACCGGGCTTCGGTCGATTTGCCATAGGGCCACAAGTGCTGTTCAAAGGGCGACAGGTAAGATCAATCAAGAGCAAAAGGAGTATGCCTTTAAGGAAGCCCGCAGTAACTTCAAACCCTCCATTGGAGCAAGAGGGAATGTTGTAAGGAGCTCACTTCGCAGGCGGTTATAAGCATTGTTCTGCATCATGGAAGTGACAGCAGCAGGTGCCGTCGAGCATAGGAGGGACGCGGTATATTTGCAACATGCTCATAACCAGGTTGGTGAATTCTATCTTGCTATATGCAGTGATTTTAGTGGGGAAAACCCCAAACTCAGGCGTATCTAGGCTAGAATCATTTGAAGATCTGCATGTCCTTAAAAGAGGAAACAAAAGACAGACCGTAAAGCAGTTTTAATATGGTTTTGTTTTCAACAAAACTTTAAAAGGTTCAAAGTTGACCTCGACTTAGGAGAAGCGGAGCATCAGCGAAACCAGCTGAACCCAGGAAGAGAAGCTTCTGCTGAAAAAATCCTAGATGGGAACAAACTGGCGGCTTCCGTAATCAAGTTATAAAATCGCTTGGGGGGAATGTCCCGGTACGTTCCTAAAAGACATGATATATATAACAGAGCAGGGATCTCGATAAGGCCACACCCAGAGAAGACAAAGTTCGAACTGGCTGAGCTGCTTTCATTCTAACAGAACAAATTTCACTAAAGAGGTGCTTCGAATGCCTGATGTTTGGACATTTCGCGAAGGCATGCACTAGTGGCATTGATCGGTACAGTCAATGTCGCAGGTGTGGAATGAAAAGACATATTGTCAGGGAGTGTAACTGGAACCCCAAATGCATCGGGGAAGGAGGAACGGGATAACCAAAATATAGGAAGGAGTTGACAACAATGTAAAAATTAGGTTAATATAAATAAACCTCTATCATGACAGCGGATTTGCTTGCGTAAACTTTTTGAGTTCAAGATTGCCATCATAAGTGAACCCTCACGATGATGTACGGCTGCTTTTGTTGGGCAGGAATATGCGGTATGTCCATTTACAGCCATCGAGCCTCACTTTATCAGAATTTGAATACCTATTAGTTAATCATGTTCTCGAAGCAAGGGGTCGAAATGCAAGGTTGATAGCCGATGACTTTAATGTGTAAACCATCGCTTGCGGCAGCGAAGATATTAAGACCAAGGGGGGGGGGGGTCAGCTTGTTAGAAGCCTTCAGTTCTGGTCACCGAAAATATTGTAAACGCTTCTCCGTAAGGGGGTCTTATTCACTTGTAGATCGGACTTAAGTCAGCTCTATGTCGGCGCATAACATGTTCTGCAAAGTTAGCAAAAACTTCACGTTCAGCGACCACCAGCCAACCATCTTTAAACTACAGGTGGATCCACAGCTTAGGAGACTGTTGAGCCGAAAGGCAAACACAAAACGAACGTTAGCACGGTCTGCAAAGACAATGGATGAGCAAACATTCATGGAGGTGTGGTTGGACTAGCCTAACAAAACAGGCACTTCCACGGATAGAGCTATCTATATAACACAAAATGCATCGCCAAAACATATTACGCATTGATGCCCAGGACATGTTTATTTCCCACAAGAAGGCCCAATTAATAATAATAATAATCGTTGGCGCAACAATCCATATTGGATCAGGGCCTTGAAGTATTATAGAGCAATTCATTCAACACCGTAACGGTACACTACAGTCCACTGTAGGAGGCAATTTGGTCAGCATTGCGCTGGCCCGAGATAATTACCCTGATTTGACTCCGGTACTCATTCACAGTTGAGTCCGACGTCAAATCACGATTCAAATCTTACTGTCACCAGCGAGATTCGTACCGTGAACTTCCGTACAATAGCCCTGTGCTCTAACCACTCACCTATCCGGGCACAGAAGGCCAAATTACTAGCGAAATAGTGAACTACTAACCTTCGATCAATTTGTCACTGAGCCAGATGGAAGGCCCAGAGTAGGGTAGGCAGGATCGATCAAGAGCAAAAGGATCTGAGAGTGATGATAGATAGAAAGCTCAATTTTAAGCAACAGTGAAGGCCGCGGCTTACTTGCAGACTGCTCATAGCTGGAATGGTGAGTTCCGCCTTTCCGTTTTTAGTGCCACTTTGGGGAACAGCGTTGTCTGTTTTTAGTAACGCACATAAACTGATTGCGGCCAAAAAGGTTTGCTTTTGGGACCAACTCAGAGGATGCGGTATTCGTCATCTCGGGAATGATGAATGTGTGATATCGTGGCGGACGTAGTTCCATCTTTCCTTTATCGCAGGTAAAAAATACTGGAAGTGAATCATCACAACAGTACATAGCAACAGCGATAGGACTAGTTAGGGAAGGGTCCTTGGGCTTTTCTTTTTAGTCAAGATGGCTACCTCGGTTTTTTCTCAGCACAATGCTGAAGCACTGAGACGCCATCGATCCGCTTGCCCATCACATTGTGGCGGAGCGAATAACTTGCGTGTCGCACGCATACAAGTGCGAATCGAGTTGACCACGACATCGAAAACCAATTTTTAACAATTGTTTTTCGTGATATTCGGATGGAGTGTGGATTAGACAAGTGTAGAATCCAAGCCATCCGCAAAGGTCATCACGAACCGCATGCCGGACATAGCATTGGTGATCTCCACATCGAAGCTATGACCGAGGTAGAAATCTACAAGTTCCTAGGAATTCTGCAAGGAACCCATGCTCGAGATGGTGATCTGAAGGATGCTCTGCTGTCCTAATTCTTGCGGCATGTAAAGCTGGTGTCAAAATCGGAAAACGTCTAGCGGTGGATACGGATAACTATGTCCAAATTCCGAATGCATCATCCAAAGTCTGCCGTGGAGCGGATGAACCTGCCTCGTGACAGGTAGGGAGGAGGTAGGGACGTGGTTGACGTGGCGGCACCACATCATCGCCAAGTCGACTCGCTGCGCGCTTATTTTTACAGCAAAGAGTAGACGAGTAGCTTGCATGCGGCTGTCTGTAAGGCAGACTGTGGATTGACTCCATTTGACTTGAAGGATCGATCTTTCAATCCTTTGAGTGAGGTGAAGTCGCACCAAGAGCAGATCGATGAATGGAAGTCGAAGGCACGCTAAACACGTGAATTGTATTTGGCAGCCATTTGTCGATTTGCATTTGTCGAACAGATGTCTGTGTGCTGGGGAGCTCTTTGCTGAAACGGAGGGATTTATATGTGCCATTCAGGACGGCGTGGTCGTCACTCGAGCTTATAAAAAGGTCATCATGAAAGAACGGGTGAAGAACCACCAGTGCAGAATGTGTGGTTCGGCGTTAGAGACGTCGGACCATCTCATTTCTGGCTGTACTCTTATGGCACCGGTGCAATACATCACCAGGCATAATGCTGTATGTAAAGTTATCCATCGAACCATGGCATACAAGCATGGGCTGATTACGGAAACATGTCCGGTTTATCAATATGAGCCGCAAGCAGTACTTGACAGTTCTGCTTACAGCATGTTTTGGGATCGGCAAGTTCTGACTGATTGCCATACTCCACACAACAAACCCGACGTACCGTTATTTGAGAAGACGGGTCGCTCCGCGTATATTATTGATGTTGCTATCCCCATAATAGTAACATTGAACGGAAATACGTGCAGAAGAAAGTGAACTATGGCATTGGCTCGGGAAATCAAAGAAATTTGGCGTCTCGAGCGAGTGGTTGTAGTCCCTATAATGTTGTCAGCTACAGGTATTCTACCTCAATCACTCACGGCTTCCCTTGATGTCCTGGGACTTTCGCACAGTTTGCTTCAAACCATGCAGAAGTACACCATTCTGCATACATGCTCGGTGTTGCGGGGAGTTCTCGACGAATTCTGCCATTAACCTACCACCGGCACCACCACCGGCGCTCGGATGGGTCTTGCGCTATCTCTGACGTAATGTTCATCCTTCTCTGGTCATCCAGCGTCTCATAGATCAGGAGCGGTCGTTCAGATGACACCTCAATATGCAAAAAGGTAGTCTGCCATGTGACGAAATGAATTTTCTAGTGTGCCTAGCATATTTGCAATTTTACTGAATTGAAGGCATGGCAACATCCACCGATAATCTCTCTGTTTTAAAACAGAACTTTTGGGGGTAAGTCACCAGCAGCACGTATCGGCTGCATTAAGTTGGAAATGGAAAGCTACATAATATTGTTCCTCTTTTTCTTCAGTCATTGTCCCGCTCACAAACAGGGCCGGCTTTTCGTGATCGGTTTCGCCATTTGGCTCCATCAAAATCTGGATCATCTGGATGCAATCGCGAGACCTTCAAGCCCCCATCTAACATATCAAACCGCCGTTGTTTCGGTTGTCCTTTTGATCTCTTACCATGGACTTCAATGTTCAGACCAATCTTTGTAAGTGAATTCTCGTTAGTACAAATTATGTGACCATATCATCATTTCCACGATCGGTGCAACCCCTTAATGATCGCGGATATCTGCATTTCGGATGTGATCAAAACCTGTGACGCCACTATTCCAACGCAACATCTTCGTCTCCATTACCGCAAGACGCCGTTCATTATCTTTTATAGTGGACCAACACTCAAAACCATAGAGGGCGACACGACGGACAGCATTGCGATAAATTTTAGATTTGATACGTTCGTTGATGCGTCACCAGTTGTGGAAAGCCATTTCATAACGAAGTTTTCCATTGATAACATTGACCTGAGACATTTAAATCGCTCAGTTCTGGGCAGGTTATTGTCGTCGGTAGTGATCGTGCCTATTACATGGGAATCGGTCGTCAAAAATTCAGTTTTATTCAGATTTAATCTGAGACTGGGTTGCATGAGGGGATCATTCTATTTTGGTGCAAGTTGCTCGAGACACTAGGCGCCAGGAAAACATTATTTGCGTAAAGCAATATATACGGCGCGGAACGTTGGATGCCCGTGTAACAATGTCCATAACAAGAGGAACGAGAAATGATGAGAGGGCGCTTCCTTGACGAATACGGACACGAAGCGGTTTTGATAAACCCGTCCCACTTTGAACTTTCAGATCGTGATAGAGCAAGTGAACCCAGCGCACGAGTTCTTCTGGCACTAAGTGTTGTCGTAGAACATAGCAGATGAGTTCGTTAGGCACACAGTCAAATGCTATTTCTAGATCCAGAAATGCAATGTAAAGAGGCTGATGCTTCTCACGGTGTTTCTTCATAATTAACCGCGCAGTCTGTATTGCGTCAGTAATTGCGTACTCATTGACAAATACGGTTATCAAGAACGCGTTCAAAAATCTTCACTCTGCTGGACTACCTTTATTTTTCCGTATTGGAACTCTGGCACTTTCTTGCCAACCAGATGGTATTCTACCATCCTGAAAAACACGATTAAAGAATTCATTGAGCCACAGTGTTAGCTCCCAGCTCTTCGCTTTCCAAAGTTCAGATGCGATGTTGTCAGGTCTTGTTGCTTTTCCCAATTCTATTCGTTTCATTGCTCCTTCGACTTTAGTTGTGCTGACAGGTGGAACTGCTCCAAATGTCGGCAATGATTATGGAAGTGGAGGATGAATAATTTCTTCAGTTGAAATCGGCTCGAAATCTTCTCACCATTGCAGTTCGACGGTCAGTAAGCAAAGTACCGCCATCTCGAGCGTCTACTTTATCGTAAAGATCTATGCAATGGACCGTTCGGGTGACAGCGATCACTTTCTTTGTTACCCGGTTGACATTCTTACAAATTTAAAAATTGGCGAGCTTTTTATCATTAAGAAACTTGTGATAAAGGCGTTTCTTTTCACAGACCTTCATTTCAACATAGTCATTCCAAAGCCAAATTTTTCGGTTGAGGGACCCTTTGTCCGACGTGGTGACTCCGAGGGTTGCAGAGGCTGCTTTGCGGATCGAATCTTTAATTTGGTTCCATGATTCTTCATTCACATTAGTAATGATTTGTAGTTTCGTAAGTGTAATCATTTCTTCCTTTTTCTCGCGAATCCATCACCGTTTAATGCACGCTAGGACAGTGCGTTTCTCACGTTGTTTTATAGATGGCTTCACTTCAAAGACGGAAATCAACGACCGATGTTGAGGTGCGAAGGTCTCATAGGGAACGGCTTCACAATCGGCCGACGTCTTATGAGAATATAGTCGATTTACGTTTTACTTTTCCGACTATAAAATGTAGGAAGATGAGACAATCGATTATACCCTCGTCACCCTCATTACGCGCTCTAAACCTTTTTCCTCCATGGTATTTGTTACCGCCTGTCGTCGCTTGCAATGATGATATAGTCATCAGCAGGCACGTTACAGATATTTGCATCGAAAACTTGCCATCCTTCTTGGCATCAGGTCGACCTGCTTGTGGCGCATACGCGGTGAGAAAGTGAATAGTGCGATCAACTGATATAATTGTGAGCTTCATCACCCGATCATCAAACCTTTCGACTTCTTTAACGGCGTCACGGACACCCTCTGAGATACCGTATTGAGTGTGCGGCCTACCAAAGTAGAGAAATTAATGGCAGTTTTTACCGCGTAGCAGCTTTTGGCCATCGGGTTTCTTGCAGAGCGCAGATATCAATGCGCCTTTTCCGAAGGGCTTTTGTGAGTTTCTCGGTCTTTGCAGTGAGGGTGCCAATATTTAGTGTGCAGACACGTATTTGTTTTGCTCGGACTAAGTTACTTACGTCCTGATGTTATCCATGCGTCAATAACAAGACTGGGGTCCGCCCTACCACGTCGACTGAGGTGGATCGCTAGGCTTGTTACTCAATCGAATCATTTTGTTTTTAACGACATTGGATGCATTTTCTTGGTCGGCCTGTCACTCGGTCAGTCACCAAGAAAGATCAGATAGGATTTAGCATAGTGGAATAACTGACACTATACTTTATTTATCCCTTCCCTTGATCTCAGCATTTTATTTTTATTTTTATAATATTTTACTGAGGTTAGTACAAAGTATGTTGCCTAAAATCCTCCTCTGTTACTTGAGCTCTACCGGTCCCCAGAGTTTATTTTTTTTTTATTGATCTCATCGGAAGCCGGATGCTTCAAGTATAAAGGTTTTGTGTCCATCTTGTTTGAGAAATTTCCCCCCCCCAATATTCCTTGATGTGTCTCAAAACTCCAACTGCAGCGTTCCTATGAGCTTACTTCATGTGATGATAGCGTCATTCACGTGTTACATTGCAATAAATTCACGTGAAATAGAAAACTGACTTTCTATAACATTGTTAATAATAGTTACATTTCCTTCAAACTTTTATATTAATAATAATAATAATCGTTGGCCCAACAATTCATGTTGTATCAGGGCCTTAAAGTGTGTTAGAGCACTTCATTCAAGACCGTAACGATACACTATAGTAGACTGTAGGAGGCAATGTGGTCAGCACTGCGCTCCCCCGAGATTATTACCCTGATTTGACTCAGGTACTAATTCACAGCTGAGTCGACTGGTATCCGACGTCAAATCACGATACAAATCTCACTGCCACCAATGAGATTTGAACCGCGACCTTCCGTACGACAGCTTAGCGCTCTACCCACTCAGCTATCCGGACACTAAATTATTACTTATAATGTTACCAAATTTTGAATCTTTACCTTAAGAGGGGTTTTCAGGTACATTTATAAAATATAGTAATATGCTATTATTAATTTTAAGTGCAATTTATACACCCGTCTCCAAAAAAGGTGTTTTCTGTTGCCACGCTAGGGGGCACTGTGCTCATCGTAAAGGAAAAAAAAAATAAACGGCATTTTAACGTGCGGACTTAACCACGGTTCGCAAACTAGGGTTGTTAAAAAATATTAAAAGTTAAATTTTTAGTGCCTTGTTAATCTTTTTAAATGGATTTACTGTCTGTCTGTCCGTCGCACCCATTTTTCTCGGAGACGGTTGTAGCGATTGACACCAAATTTGGTAAAAAGGTGGGAACTGTGCACCCTCACGCATATAGTGAGTTACATCCTTTTACGTCGAATCTATGCAAAAGGAGGGTGAACATTTTTTTTAACAAATATAATCATGCGGGATATCAAATTAAAGGTCTCGGTTTTTTACTTTTCGAAGTCGGTCTTAGTTTTGAAATTTGTTAGGAAAGTGGGGAGTGCGGGGAGTCGAAAGCGGTTATTTCTTTACCAAACCCATTCTCAGAAACTATACAATCGAAAAATCTGAAAAAAATCAAGATGCTGATTATATATTGTACCTAGGTTCCGAAATACCCTCCACACCAATACCTGCTTAAATAAAACTAATAATAATACATTACTATAATTTTCAGTAATTATCAGGAAAACCCCCCTTAAGTTCACCCTAGAATCACGAAATTGAAATGTAAGCTACAGCATAGAGTATGATTCTGCCAAATTTGGTGAAAATCGCACTATTACTGACAAAGTTATACTAGGTCAAAGCTGTCGCTTCTGTGCAAATTCAAGACTGTGAATATCAATATCAATTTAAGGGGGTCATCCCGTATGTCGGATCCGCCGAATCATTTGGCATCATTTATATCTAGATATAGTGCAGAATATATCAGTAAAGTGATTTTTTGATATTCGGGGTCGTTCGGAAATTCTAGTGTTAAACACGTGATAAGTCACATGCCAGATTTATTTCGATTTATAAGTCCGAATGATGTTCAAATGAGTTCGCGAAAAGGACAAGAATTAAAGCCAAGACTGTACATGTGTTTTTTGAAGAAACTTAAGGTTTATGGACTAGGTATAGCAGATTAACGGTCAGTTAAGGTTTTATGGCTAAAAATGGCATTCCACTTTTTAAATGCGTTTTTTTTTAAACTGCATGTTGAATATCGGCTGCCGCCATAGCCCAAAATCTATCCAACGAAATTCTTCGAAATTTTCACGACTTATTCAGAACATATTTCTACGGCCCGAAAACTAGGATAATTGCTATCTATTCTGTAGTTTTTTTTATTCATTAAAGAGGCCTTAAAAAAACACCAAAATTCACACAAAAAGATTTAACACGGCACCAAAAATTTAGTTTTTAATATTTTTTAATAACCCTAGTTTGCGGACTGTAGTTAAGTCTGTACGTTAAAATGCCATTTACTTTTTTCCTTTAAGATGAGCGCGGCCCGTGGCAGCAAAAGGACATTTTTTTTTGGAGATGGGTGTATAAATTGCTCTGTATTATATACCAACTATGCGATCGGGCTAGAAAAATTCAAGATATTAATAAATATATGGTGAACAATTCATATTTGTATCTTTGTATCAGCGAGATTCAAGAACACATATACCAGTTTCGTAGAAGTCCAACTGTCGGGTGTTGATAAATTCGTCGAAGACAATTTTGACAGCCTTTCCGTTCCTCAATTGTTATTCCGCCAAAAAATGATCCAAATGCTTAAAAAAGTGGTGGTTGGTTGGCGAAAGGTCCGGTGAATATGGTGGATGAGGCAGAGTCTCATACTGCAATTCGTTTAACTTTTGAACCGTCGTTCTGTAAACATGAGGTCGTGCATTGCCGTGAATTAGTATCACACCATTTCTGTTGACCAATCTCGGCCGTTGAATACTCAATTTTTGGTGCGTTTCTCCAGGCGCCAAGAAAGAATAGGGGATAACTGCAGCTCCGGATGGGGGCTCGGTTTTGGCATATGCTTCGGTGGGGCATCAGCATCTAGCCATTGTGCTGACCGGCGACGATTGTCGTATAATATGCACTTTTCATCACATGTCACTATTCTGTGCAAAAAGGGATCGCTTCTATTGCGGGAGAGTAAAGAACTGCAAATTTCTATTCCAACCGCAATGTTTTGCCCCGTAATGGCTTACGGGACCCATTTGTTGAGCTTTTCACCTTTCCAAGTTGTTGCAAGTGCCGGGAAATTGTCGAATAATGTACGCGCAGTTGCTCTGCAATGTCTCTCACAGACTGACGTGTGTCGCATTCGACTAGCAAACGCAGCTTGACGTTATCAATCGATGGTCCCGGAAGGTTTGAAGGTTTACGTCGCCTGACCGGAATTTTTCGAACCACCGCGGTGTGGTTCGTTCGCTTATCGTATCAGCTCGAAATACGCTGTTAATGTTCCTGGTCGTCTCCGCCTCTTTATGACCATATAGAACCATCCTTTTTATTCACTATTATCACAACATGGTCAAATATGAAATGACTCCTCGATTAAATGTAGGAGTATTTATACTTCATTATCCGACACCAACATCGCCAACTGGTGGTGGTTTGATACAGCAAAATCGGAACTAACTTCACTTGATTGTCAAATAGGCCACTAATGGGACAAATAAACACTCAAATCTTTTTATAAAAGAAATACACAAAACTTTTCATATCTGAAGCGTCTAATTTCCGGTTTCTCGACTTTTTTTTGTAAATTTTGATGTTTTTTTACGAATTATCCTAGGTTGCAAGTCGTAGTTCTGAATTAGTCGTGAAATTCCAAAAAATTTCGTTGGATAGGTGTTGGGCTAGCAGATTTTCAACATACAGTTTCGAGAAAAACGCATTGAAAAATTAGGATCTGATTAGTAATCATAAAATCTTAATTGACTATTAATCTGCTATACTTAGTCAATAAACGTCCGGTCCCTTAAAAACACATGTAAAGCCTTGGTTTCAATTTTGGATCTTTTAGTGGAGTCATTCGAACATCGTTCGAACTGGTAAATGTGTTCGACTCCCAATATCGAAAAATCACTTTGCCAAATATTCTACACTATATCTAGATACTATTGATAACAAAAAAATAAATCGATTCCTCGGATCCGACACACGGGGATCATCCTTCTTAATTTATTTATTTTTTATTCAGACAGTAGAAAGAAGTTTTAGTTTTATTACTCCTTATAATATTAGATTCAGAAAGGCCACAGCTCTCATATCATTTGTTATCATTTAATAGTAAACATTTATCACTTCATTTTTAATGACCTATCTTAGCGAAAAATGTCTTTACACACGTGCTGTTGAACCTTCCGCTCTTGTCGACACATTAGACCGCAGTACATAAAGAACACTTGCTACAAGTACTACAATTTCCTAATCTCTATCTACCCTGGGTAAACATATGCTACAAATAATTGTTACAATTTGCGCCGCTTTTTCCCAAATAATCTATAAAGATTCACAAAGCAATAAATGGACTATCTTATTGTGTACTATGTGAACGACATTACAAACTTCTGTCATGGTTACCTCTTTCCATCCGGGGAATAATTCGCATAATTAAAACTATCCTGTCATCCAATATGTAGCCAAAAGTGAATATCCTTCATAATGTGGAAAAGACTGACTTTTATACGATACGAACGTAGACCTAACTAAATAATGCTTTAATATCTTTAGATACGAACCGCAATGATGAGAACAATGCATGGTTGGGATGTCAGTTTCCCCCAGGAGTAGTAAAGGATTTACCCATTGGGGAAACGAATCAGTTTATCATAACTAGGAGCTAACATGGAAACTCTCTTGGAATTAAACGATTATTCAGTTTTGATTATTTCTGAGAAAAGCTCCAAGTCATATACTTTGATTCCTTTGGCAATTTTAATGTTACGAAATTTGGTCCCGCCCATCTAATGAAAGCAAGTAGGTAAGGCGAACTCATGGAAAATAGTTATTTCCTTCTGAAATATTCCCTAAGAGAAAGTGGAGGAAATTCCACTGATTCAAAAAAATCTTCACTTCCTATCCTCACTGCTTTCCATATGGGAATTCCTTACAATGCCTATAGTTCCGGTCTAGGGTAAATCTTTAATTAACACACATGGAAGGTTGATCAAATCCTACTTTGCCTCTCATTATAGGACGCTGAAGGGCCCTTATCATGCTCGTTCTGTCCCATAATAGGACCTACATAATCATGCGACACCATTATGCGTGGGGCGGCTCGTGTGATATGGATCTGATGCTAAGTGATTATGAATGATATACAATGATTGCAACAAGGATAATTAATAGGGACAATGAGTTTGAACTTGGAGTTTGTGTCGAGAACTAATATGTTGGATAATTAATTATTTGGATTTTGTTTTGAAAATTAAACGCCCATTAAACAATTACTTCTTATGTGTTGAGAATATTCCTAGTTGACGTGGTGGAATTGATTGAATTTTGGCTAGGGCGGTTGCGCGAGCATAATTCCGCGGGATTTGCTATTGTTTGGGAAGATTAATAGATACAACAACCCAAATAATATATCTAAATAATGCCCGAAATTAGGAACACATAAAATATTTAGACACATATGAAGGCACAAAAACAAAGACAATAATCAATTCGCTTTTAAGGGTTCATTTGTGCTGTTGCAGAGATCCTATTTCAAAGCGATTTTTTTAATGGGGTTATCATAAATACAAATCGCAAAATTAGAAAATACCAATAATCTGCTGGTAAATAAATAAGTAAACAAACAAATATTTGTATATAGGTGTCTAGAATTGAGGATATCTTTAAAACAGATGTAGTCAACCTGAGCTTTTAGGGATATAGAATTGGTGGACCTCGGTGCAAAACCGGGGTGTCTGGAGTTCCTTATTAAGGCAGGCCTACACTGGATACCGATTGTTGCGCTGCTAATTATGATGATGAACCTTCATGAATGCCGACTCGATGGTTTGATATTACTACCAAAAAGCGATAGAATGCAGGATAGACTGATAGAGAATATATATAGTTCGCTACCAGCCAACCTATCGGTCTTTGAATTAAATTTTTCGTTTGTCGTTATTGGTAATAGCCACACCTTTTGACTTTGAGACATTGACAACATTTCCTTTACCCTTATAGTGTCCACGTCTTTTCGACAGGTGCAGTCCTTCGATCGCCTTTTCCAAAGACAATCTAGAAAGGGAAAGCATTTCCTAATGCTATTTATACTTACCTTTGCCAATATACTTCGCCTAATTTCCTGTCTTCCTTCCTCAACATTAATTTACATTAACCATTTAAAATTTGAAAAAAAAATTAATCATTTCATTTTATTTATCGAAACCTATCACCTGCTGCCTCTCCCTAAAATTCTAAAACTAATTTATATATTTATATGCAAATGGTCAATTTGTATGTTCAAATATGACGGCCGGTCAAAAGGGGACATGGCCTTGCATTTAAACTTGATTGGTTCATTTACTTCGAAATACCGGCCTTACGAGTTGTCTGGTTGTGCCATTAGTTTCCTTTCATTTTTGCATGGAAACTAGTTGGACCGAGACCGGCTGATTGATTGACAACGGAATGACGGGACCGGCAGTCGATTCAAGGCCACGCTGCAAATAGTGAGTGAAGTGTGTGTGGGAAGTGAACTTGCATTAGGTTAAAAACAAAGGAATAGTGATAGTGAAGAAATTAGTTAGAGACCAAGTTGAAGAGCAAGGTAAATGACATATTCGGAATTGTCTTGTCGCCGCCTAAAAGAATTGTCATCGGTAGTGGTCAGGGGAGTTCACTCCAAATGTTTTGTTCCAGAAGAATTCTGTTGGGCACACTTCTTCTTGCAAAGAAAACTAAATTGGTAGGAATTTAGTCAGCATTGGAGTTTGTGTCCGAATAGCTCAGTGGTTAGAGCACTGGGTTATAATACGGAAGGCCGCGGTTCAAATCTCGCTGGTGGCAGTGGGATTTGTATCGTGACCTGACGTCGGATACCAGTCGACTCAGCTGTGAATGAGTACCTGAGTCAAATCAGGGTAATAATCTCGGGCGAGCGCAATGCTGACCACATTGCCTCCTACAGTGTACTGTAGTGTACCATTACGGTCTTGAATGAAGTGCTCTAACACACTTCAAGGCCCTGATCCAATATGGATTGTTGCGCCAACGATTATTATTATTATTATTATTGGAGTTTCGGATGGCTGGGAAACTAAGATGCACACGAATAAATGAAAGGAATGGGCAATAATCGAAAATTTCAATAAGCAGCCCGAATTTCACGCTTTCTTTGAGACTTTGTGGTATGTTGTGATGCTGCAGTTTCCACTGACCAACGGAAAAAGTGCGTTTTATCATAATTGATAATATCCAAATGTTTGCTCAATCGGTCAAGATTTCGGTTTAATCGAGGTACAATATAACCAGAAGAAAAGGCACGAAGCTACTGGAGAAGAAGGTCGTAAAGCGGCACATGGGAAAGTTGAGTTTGGAAATCAGTTAACTGCAAAGAACTAACCCCGTAAATGCAAACGTGATTATATTCAACGGTGAAGTGGCGGGTACAAGGAACAGGAAAAAGAAGAATTTTTATTGAAGTTTGGGGCGGTGAGACAGAAGGATAGGAATCACTTTTAAAAGCGGTTTGACCTGAGGAATGGCCGCAAGAATGCAAAAGAAGAATTTTCCAATAAATGCAATCTTTTTTGTAAAATGTTCAAAGAAGTATTTGTAGTATCGTTTTAGGTTTTGATAAATTTCGTTGAAAAGCGATTCATTTCTCTATTCATGTGAACCCCTATGGAGAGCTGTATCCCTGTTTTTTGCTGTTTGACCGATATTTCTTTTTTTTCTAGTTGTCACAATTTCGGCAGATGCCGGATTTTACCTAATGCTAGCACTAAGTGCCAAGCATTTAGCCTCGAACGATCCTACCTACTTAAAAACTAAAGGGACGGTCAATGGGAGTATATGTCCCCGCACGTATACAGAATAGTGTACTTCTGCTTGGTTTGAAGTAGACTGTGCGAAAGTCCCAAGACATCAAGGGAAGCCGTGAGGGATTTAGATACAATACTTGTAGATGACAATATTATGGCAACTACAACGACAAATTTCTCTGATTTCCCGAGCCAGTGGCTCATAGTTCACCTTCTTCTCCACGTACTTCGTTCGATATAGTTGTTATGGGGGATAGCAACATCAATAATATACGCGGAGCGACCCGTCTTGTCAATAGCACGTCAGGTTTGTTATGTAGAGTATGGCGATCAGTCAGAACTTGTCGGTCCCAATACATGCTGTAAACAGAACTATCAAGTACTGCTTGGGGCGTATATCGGTATACCGGACATGTTCCCGTGATCAGCTTATGCCTTACAGACAGCCGCATGCAAGAGACTCGCCTGCTATTTGCTGTAAAAATAAAGGCGCAGCAAGTCGACTTGACGATGATGTTGTGCCACAACGTCAACCACGCCCCTACCTCTGATGTCACGAGGTTCATCCGCTTCACCGCAGAGTTTGGATGATGCATTCGGAATTTGGACATAGTAGTCCATATTCCCCTGCTGAACGTTTCTGTGGTGTGGTGGTCTTCGTCCACGGCAATATTCCGAATGTGTAAGACAGCGAAGGGATAGCGAACAGCAATGCCCTTATTTTATTCTTCCCCGAGCGATGCGATTGCACCAGCTTTACACGTCGCAGGAATTCGGACAGCAGAGCGTTCTTCAGATCACCAACTCGAGCATGGGTTCCTTGCAGAATTCCTAGGTACTTAAAATTGAAAGACCAGTAAGCTTACTGCAAACTACAATTTTATTTTATTATGTATATACGAGTATATATTTCGGGAGCTACTGAAAATTTCAGTAGCTTTGTACTGATGAAGGGAGTAAGTTGCTCCCGAAATATATATATTCATAATAAAATAAAATTGTAGTTTGGAGTAAGCTACTGGTCTTTCAATTTTAGACTTAACTACAAACAGAAGGCAATATCTAACATCCTAGGTACTTGTAGAAGTCTGTCTCGGTCATAGCTTCGATGTTGAGGACACCAATGCTATGTCCGGCATGCAGCTCATGATGACCTTTGCGTATGGCTTGGATTCTACACTTCACTCAGTAGCCATGAAAGGGGGTTCACTGCCATGCAATACCAAAGGGAACTCAAAGAATCTCCTTGAGAGATGACCCTCCGTATACGGATAGGCTCTGAGGTACTAGCACCCGCAGCTTTACACACTGATAAAGTGGTTGCCACCCTCCCATGACTGTCGCCAAAAACTTTATTAGTTTCGGATCAATGCGATACAGATGTAGGACATCGATTAACCAGGTATGCGGGATGTTATCGGAAACATTGGCATAATCGATATAGTAAGATCCTACAACTACCGAGTCGATAATAAGTTGCTCTTTGCAACCCCTTGACCCAACTCGGCAGCCCTTCTGCTCCTAGGACAGAATGTTGTTGGTCTCGAGGTGCACATTGACCCTTCCACTAATAATGGACGTTTCGAATTTGTAGAGGGTTGGTAAGCAAGTAATCGGTCTTGTGTCTGCGTGGTCCTGCACCGTATCCTTCTTAGGGATAAGGTAGTTAATCCTCGCAATGAGGAAGAGTGAAAATTCCTCTGACTGACTCATGACTTCATTTATGCTGTGAGCCAACCGACTGTGTACACTGGTAAATTTGTTAAAGTGAGTCTGACCAACGTTGCAGACGACTTTTCCATGATGGATCTCTTCGGTCACTCAAACCAAATCTTCAATCCGACAATCGTAACTGTACCACAATACACAAGTGATTGTAATTGCAGCTGCGGCATATCAGCACACAGCCGAGATGCAATCTCATCATTGATTTGAGATAGAATTCCCTATTTTCGGGAATTCATACTCGTTCTTTAGAATTCGTCCCGAGCCTCAGCGGAAACCTCAGCTGGATGGTGGAGAAGAGTGCTTTGGCTAGTACTGAAACTGTTGGCTGCAGTGCAGCGTGGTGTTGCTGATGCCACCGCGTCTGCCCGCATCGACTCTCGGTCACCAGTCGAACACGCTCACTGATGATGGGCGGGATTGTGTCGCTGCGAGTTATAAAATGTACTGGTCTGACCGCACGACTAGCGGGTTCGACACTGTGCTATCCATTACGGGAGCTCGACTCAGTCACCAAATCATAGGACGTCTGCCGGTTATCTATACTGGACCACGAATTTCTCCTTCTTCTCAGTAGATGGATTTCCATTTTATACCTAACTGCCAGGTGTGGGGATAGCTTCCGCAGTGAGTAATCTGCAAGACTGCCAAATTCCTCCACTTTCCTCACCTATCCCCTGAAACGCTATAGTGGCGTCCAGCCATTCCTTCCCCGTTTCACAACCGAGCTTGGGACCGGCTACGGCGGAGTTCTTATTATTTATATTTTTATTTTATTTGCTTATTTTTATACTTTTCACTTTTGTTTGATTTATATTTTCTTAATTTTTTTTTCCGAGGTTTCACAACCTCGGCAGATGTGCATTTTACCTAATACTAGCACTAAGTGCCAAGCATTTAGACTCGGACTATCTTGCCTACTTAAAAGGTAAAGGGTGCCGGTGGTGGTAGCCGGTGGTAGGTTAATAGCGGAATCCGGCGAGAACTCCCCGCAACATCGGACACGTATGGAGAATGGTGTACTTCTGCATGGATTGAAACAGACTGTGTGAGAGTCCTAGGACATTAAGGGAAGCTATGAGGATTTTGGTACAATACCTGTAGATGACAATATTATGGCAGAACGCCAAATTTCCCTGATTTTTCTAGCCATAGGTCACCTTCTTCTCCACGTACTTCCGTTCAATGTTGCTATTATGGCGGATAATAATAATAATAGTTTTTGGCGCAACAATCCACATTAAATCAAGGTCTTGAAGTATGTTAGAGCACTTGATTCTAGACCGTAACCGTACACTATAGGTTTACAGTACCCTATAGGAGGCATTGCCGTCCGCATTGCGCTCGTCCGAGATTATTACCCCGATTTGACTCAGCTTCTCATTCGCAGCTGAGTCGACTGGCATCCGACATCCAGTCACAATAATAAATCCCTGTGCCACTAATGGGGGATCGTAACATCAATCATATATGCGGAGCGACCCGTTTTTTCCATTAACAGCATGTGAGGCTTCTTGTGAACTTGCCGGTCCCAACACATGCTGTAAGCAGAACTATCAAGCACTGCCTGCGGCTCATCTCGGCAAACCAGACTTCTTCCCGTGATCAACCCATGCTTGTATGCAAATTTTTTGGTGAATCACCTTACATACAACATTATGCCCATTCGTGCATTGAACTACAGTGCAGATAGAAATGAGATGGTCCAACGTCGCATATTCTGCACTGACCTTTCTCCACCCGTTCTTTCATGATGAGCTTTCTATTAGCTCGGGTGGCGAACTCGCCATCCTGAATGGCATATATAAGTCCGTCCACCTCAGCAAAGAGCTCCCCAGCACACAGCCATTTGTTGGATCGTGGAAATCGACAAATGGTTACCAAAGACACTCCACATGTTTACCGTTCATTGCCTTCAACTTCCAGCTTACGATCGTGAGCTATTCGCCGCGTAGTTGGCCATAAAATACTTCCATTTATCCCTTGCGCTTAGACAAAAGCTCTACAAAGCGTCCCCTCGTCAACGTCGACACTGGGGTTATATCAGCCAGTTTACTTCTGATATCCAACACGTGTCTGGAAAAGATCATGTTGGTGCCGACTCTTTTTTCTCGAATCTCGGAGGTCACAGTCCCCGCCGCGGTCGATTATACGGTGATAGCCGAAGTAAAAAAAGACGACGTGGAGCTTCAGAAACTGAAGGCAAACTCCAAATACAAATTCAAGGAGTTTCCTATTTCCGGCTCAAAGTCTTATTTACTCTGCGAGATCTCAGATAATTGATCCAAGCCATTCATTTCGGCCGATTTTCGTAGGGTATTGAAAGTGATTCACGATCTTCCGCAACAATGACGTGAACTCTTGGGCCAGACAGTGCATCGCGTGCTACAAGCGCAAAGTCGACAAGCACGTTCGAAGGGAAGTAGCTGTATTTTCTAGGTCATCCAAGCGCTTCAACGCCATCCATCGCGGTGGCCTGAAGCAATCCCTCTGTCTGACATTACGGCACAATCATGTGCGGAGGCCTTCTGTCGAGAGTGGATTCCGCGCTTTGGTATTTCAGCCGTTATCATCACGGACCAGGGAATGCAAATACCCTTTTCGTGGAGTTAGGAAAGCTCCTTGTCTTCAAATTGAATAGGAATACTACATACCATGCACAATCCAATGGTATGCTAGAACGTTGACACAGAATGCTGAAGACCGCCTTAATGGCTCGCGACAATCCGTCATGGTCGCCGTCCATGCCTTTCGTCCCCCTCAGCTTCCATACAGTCCAACGAGAGGCCAGCCCCGCGGAGATAATGTACGGAGAGAATCTGCGCGTCTCCGGCGACACTGTGCTGGATATCAAATCAGGGTTAGGGAATGCTGCATCTGTTCAGGGACGCGGTTTCGAAAATGCAAACGACTCCACCTTGCCGACACGCGACAACGGAGGTTAACACCCCCAGGGACCTCGAGACGTGTTCACATTCGAGTAAGTGCTCCTCGGAGGCCGCTGCAACCACCATACGAGGATCTCTTTAGAGTTCTGGAACGAGGCGAGCACTCGTTCAACTTTTTTAAAACAGGTATCGGTATGGAGAGTATTTTGAGGCTTAGATGTCATATTCATGGTCCACCATTTTCCTTTTCAGATATTTGGGTTTTGTAGTTTCCGAGAATTTACTGACACCTTTCGGGCCTCCGCACTACCCCCTTTTAATCAATGCCAAAACCAATACTGACTTCGGAAAGTAACTTAATTTAAGGTCGCACATGACAATATTCAAGGCATGCAAGGGGATTCACAGGTTTTAGCTTTCTACCAAATTTCGTATCAATAGGAGTAACCGTTTCTGAGATAATATGCGTGAGAGACAGACAGACGGACAGACAGTCAGACAGTAAACCGATTTTAATAAGGTTTTGTTTTACACAAAAACGCTGTTTGTTCAATTGTCGGTCAAATCTGCCCTCGTCGTTGGCAATAGTCGACCTGGATGTACATTTTCCGCATCCTCAAAGCAAGCGATGGTTATAAAATGATGAGATTTGATGATTTATGAAATGTGAGAATGTAATTGCATTTCATTTTTTATTACATATGAATCTAGAGATTACACGAGTTCGTTGGTCCATGGGATGGGATGGGATGGGATTCCATGGGAGATATAAACAACGGTGGAACAACTTAAAAGGATCGGATGAATTATGTACTCAAGGTACTGGCAAAATGTCCAATGCATCTTCTGAGAACGTTTACGTTGAGGTCGAAACGAGCTGATTCGCTTGTGACTGCTGTGTTACCACCAAATATTATAAAATTCAAGAGCTTTAGACCACACAATCTGGTTCAGCAGGCAAACTTCCATGCAAGTGTAAGCATAAAAGCAAATTTTTTTGTCTTTTGCTTGGATATCTATACTACATATATCGAGCCGTTTGAGTCCTATTCAAGACCGTGTGGTATCTTTCACTTTATACTTGTAGTATCTTTGCTTATACTGTCTACTGCAGGGCCGAAAAGATGAATTTTGAATTTAGAGCGGACCAGGAATATCTATGAATACAAAATTTCTGGCCCTTTCCGTAAACAGATACATAACGAAAAATGCGTTTACAAAACGCAGCTTACTATTGAGATATACTTGGGTAAGAAGGCCTAGCCATTTCGCTGAACATCTGGCCCACTGGGTGCAGACAAATCATTCGACGATTCCATGAAGTAGAGAAAGCGTGCGAAACTTTAAATAGTAGTAGATAAAAAGCTTCTAGTAAACCGGGTATCTGTGCTATAACTTCATATTGCACCCTTGTTTATTGCAATGCTAATGCCCTGTTGACTAATTTTTTATAAAACTTTCACCGACAAGTTCTAAGAGTCTAAGAATAATACCTACTTTCTCGTTCTTAGCGTCTACATAAGTGTTCGCAAAAGCCTGAACCTTCCATTTTTCCATAAGTGCTTACTTACTGATTGAAATGTTTGCTCCAGCAAACTTTCATGTATTTATTAATTTAAAGCTGTTGACTCTACCATATTCACAATTTTATCTAGATCCAAGTTGTGCCCATCCCCATCTTCAGGACGGAAAACGTCGCTACATAATTTTCAGACGTTCATGAGTCCACAGACAACGATGTGAATTTTCACATAAAAATCATGCATAACCTCTTCATGTTAGTTGGGATGAAACTACCTTGGAACTTTCAAAAGGCTCTTCGACATTTATAAAGGACCCTTCATCTAAGAAAATTTCATACCCGAGCAAACTTTCGCCAGATTTTTTAGTTGACTGTATTTGAGGGTAGTTCCATGCACTTGAACGGAAACAGTACGAGGAGCAGCTCTGAAACTTTGGAGTATTGTTCAATGACCTCAATGTGTGCAAGTGAAATCGAAAAACTTTTCACTTACAACTTTCTTTCGTGCCCAAGATATTTGCTAGTTAAGTGGAGTCCTAGGAATAGTATTTTGCACCTGGTCTTATAAGATGGCCTGATGTCTCTGATGAAAAGTTTAACGAAAAGGGTAACTCCATGTGGAGACATTTACGGATGAAAGTGGAAGTAAGGTAATACTTTAAATTGGAAAAGGGAATGGAAAAAGTATCTTTAGTCCATAACAGTCGCTGAGTTGAGAATAGGACGAAAGACACGTGTGCGTTATTTGCTTATACGAGTGGATCTAGTATTCATTCAAGGATTTTTAAGTAGCGTCAAAGTTAAGAAGACATTTTGCTCTCTCAACAAGGGTAGTTCGAATAAATGCAGGATCAAAAATAATCCATCACTAATGGCTTACTTCCAGAACATCATATTTCCTGGAAGAATTCCTCTTAATCTCTAGATAAGAGTCGAAGGATGATGAAAATGAATTTCAACAAAGAATAGATTTTAGTAGTTTCATCAGGGTATGGGCATGAAAATAAAAAGCACTGAAGCATTAAATCAAACATTAAATATGGATGCGCCCATTCAGATAAAAAACCGTTACAGTTGACTCTTTATCATATTTCAGATTCTTCATTATGCTACATGTATGAGTGAAATAACATCCAGGTATGTAAGGCATGATATTAATACGAGCAATTTGGTAAGATAAATACCCGGTTAATAATAATAATAATAATCGTTAGCACAACAATCCATACTGAATCAGGGCATTGAAATATGTTAGAGCAATTCATTCAAGACCGTAATGGTACACTACAGTACACTGTAGGAGGCAATGTGGTCAGCATTGCGCTCGCCCGAGATTATTACTCTGATTACTGAGTCCTGATTCGACTTCAAATCACGATACAAATCCCACTGCCACCAGTGAGATTTGAACTCCGATCTTCTGCTACGACAGTCCAGCGCTCTAACCACTTCCCCCATCCGGTTAATATTGACCTTAAAATAGAAGATAATGCGTCAACTGCGTCCTTTTGATAAAATAAGCTTTGTCTCCCTCCAGAACTTTCCGAGAAACTCGCGCTCTTTCTCCACCGCTCTTCGGCGTGTGGTTCAACTGACCCGCCAATCAGCACCAGGTAGTGAACTCCATTGTATAATATAGCCAGCAATGGAGGTGCACGCTTCCTTTATGCGTGACCTACGCGCTGCCACCTCCGCCTTCTGATCAATATGTATGTATGCGAGAATCTGATCCATACGCCAACAAAGTGCCCTTCAGGCTCTATGGGCAAGCAACATAAAGAACGTCGCCAATAGCGAGAAGATAAAATATCTCTGTTCTGTGTTGATTAAGTCTTCGAGGTGTGTCTTGATACGTTGTAGAATTATTTAGGTACCATCTTTGCGATGGCTTTGGAGAAGATCAAGGATCTCCACAATTTCCACATAAATAAAAATCCAATCGCTTTATTATGCTCAAGCGCCTTGATCGCCGAGCTAATGTTTCTTCTAATTGGAGTAGCAGAAAATTCTACCGCTCGTGAATTAAATGGGTAGTCTCGACAACATGTAGATACGGGTTGCGGAGACTAGCTATTTAATCCACAAGCGGTAGAATTTTATAGTATACTATAGGCTTGAAAATCGCAATGAAATGCTTCTTCCATTTCTTCGATCGCTCAGCATCTTGAATGGGAGGTCCATCCTTAATATCCCTGACGAGACCATAAAAAATTTGTGGCCATATGCCTTTCGTGGTCTAAAATCATCATCATCAACGGCGCAACAACCGGTATCCGGTCTAGACCTGCCTTAATAAGGAACTCCAGACATACCGGTTTTGCGCCGAGGTCCTCCAATTCGATATCCCTAAAAGTGGTCTGGCGTCCTGATCTACGCCATTGCTCCATCTTAGGCAGGGTCTGCCTCGTCTTCTTTTTCTACCATAGATATTGCCCTTATAGACTTTCCGGGTGGGATCATCCTCATCCATACGGATTAAGTGACCCGCCCACCGTAACCTATTGAGCCGGATTTTATCCAAAACCGGACGGTCATGGTATCGCTGATAGATTTCGTCATTGTGTAGGCTACGGAATCGTCCATCCTCATGTAGGGGGCCAACAATTCTTCGGAGGATTCTTCTCTCGAACGCGGCCAAGAGTTCGCAATTTTTCTTACTAAGAACCCAAGTTTCCGAGGAATACATGAGGGCTGGCAAGATCATAGTCTTGTACAGTAAGAGCTTTGACCCTATGGTGAGACGTTTCGAGCGGAACAGTCTTTGTAAGCTGAAATAGGCTCTGTTGGCTGACAACAACCGTGCGGTCTAGAATACAGGGTAGAAACCGTTATTATTTGCTGCTGATTTTGCTATCCCGATTAGTGCAATAGTAAATTTCCTTTGGTAATGCCCACTCTCCGCTATTTCTCACGCAATCAGAGCATGATCGCGTCACTCAGGCAACGATCAATTCTATTCCTCACTTTCAACGATACAGTTCACGATTTTGCAGTCGATGACCTGAGTATCGCCTTAAGAAAGAGCATTTTTGTTAGCGGCACAATCATGACCGGTATTTTAAGGAGGTCTCTTCCGCAGTATCACTGTCATTTCAGCAGGTAAAAATTGCGATCCGGACGCATTCGGGACTTAGGACAATACGCATACATAACGCCATCCAGTAGATGGCGGTTCAGCATCAGCATCAGAAGCATCAGAAATAGCATGTTTGTAGTGAGTGTCTTTTATCACCAAATAGCTGTCAACCTCTCAGATATATCCGTCACAAAGTTGCATTCATTTCATTGCATATTAAAGGAAGCAGTAAGTTTCGAGCAATAAGTTTCGAGCTATCAAAGCTGAGTTGAAGAAAGTTTGTAACACATCTGCGCTGTGTTTAGAATTGTTTACAGATGAATGTAAACATGATTATACATCCACAAAAGATGAACATCATTTGGGCCGCCCAGTGGAATTGATTAATCGCGGAATGATTGACAAAACCCGCGATGTAGCTTCAAATGACCAACGAATCGAAGTGCGCTAAATAGTTGAGACCACAGGCATATCGCAGCCCACCATATTTGCGATTTAGGACGAAAAGTTAGGTGAGAGAAAATTTCGGCAGGTGCGAGAACCAAAATTGATATGGATGCTGGATTCGGAACCCGAGTGTGGGTGGCTTTTGAGCAAGCTGGCATGTGTTTCAGATCTTCAAAAGAAGGGGTTCAGGTGAAGTGCCACTTTACCGAGCACAGTAGCAGAATCAAAAAACATCAGTTGAAACCAAAGCGCTGAATGACAAAAATGGTTACAAACTCTACCGCATTTGTTCAAGAGGAGCGAAAGCAGGAAATTCTTCATGTTGACCAAAAACGTCCTTTTAGAAAAGCTCGTAAACTCTGAGCTTTTCCGCAATGTCAAAGATCTCGTACAATCTATTTGCTCTATATCAAGATCATATTTTCTCCCATTTCCATTCCCAACCTAAATTTTCCATAACTAAAACCCACCATTTTTACATGTGATTTGAAAACTAATATAATGAGGCAACTTTTATCACTTGCAGTGGCGTGTCGTATGTCCTGGTGCATCAGCGGGGGCTACACCTACAATGCTCAACAGGCTGGGCTATGGGTATATCCACAGGGCAGAAAAACATCACTCCCGAAACCGAGACAGATGTCAGGTGGGTCTACCTTGGGGGGAGCTACCTCCAGAGAGGTGTGTTTTGATCAACTTAATAAAGCGGGATTCTCAAAGGAAAGGCTGCCCATCTGCTCAGTGCATCGCTCATTACCCAGTAGATGGTCAAACCACTGGTGGCATAGTGAACCAGTCAGCTTTCGATCAGCCTATCACCGAGCCAGAAGAGCGATTCAGATGGCGGTAGCGGCGAAAAAACTGTGGTTATAAGGAAGCCTGCACCTCCCTCAAGCTGGTCATCCACCGGAGTAAGAGAAAATATTTTAAGGCGCTTTGTTCGGAAGCGTTCCTATAGAATCGTGCTTAAAAATCATCCAGGGGTTAATCGCCTAGAGAAGAAAAGATGCTGAAAGCTTCGGGCAAGGTCAACATGTGATGGCGATGCCGCAAGTCACTAGAGACAAGCTTTTGGAGATCTGTAGTAAAATAGAAGACCCCGCGGATCTGGACGGCCTACCGAGTAGGGCCCTTAGGTTTGCCGTGAAATTCAGATCGGACGCCGAGTTGTTCGAAGCGTGCATTTCCGAAGAGATATTTCCTACAGCATGGAAGCGACAGAAGTTGGCACTGCTGCTTGTGACTGCTGAATCTTGAAGTGAACCATGTCTTCTGGATGCTATGGGGACGATGTTGATGATGAAGAACTATAGATCACTCCCGCTTATTGAGAGCCAGACAGACTCTCAAATCAGCAATGTGGGGTAAAGTAGAGTAAAGTGAGATCAACCAATGATGCCATAACACCGATGACTGGCTTGGCCTAGGACGTAATTCGGAAAGGGTAATACTTTGGATCCTTAGCGGGGGTTGATATTCTCGCTAATCTTGCAGCTATTTTCAACAACTATTCGCTAGAATGGAGGCTCAGCTAGGATACCGATGCCGGACACGAGGGGTACGTTGCTTCCACTGGTGTCCTACAGCGCTCTGCATCGGGCCCGCTACTACGGAACAGTAGGTACAACAATCTACTTCATCTTCCGGTCCCGGAGGAGGCCGCGATAGTGGGTTATGCAGATGATATAGCACTGGTTGAGATCATCGAGAACATCTTCAGCTATAGAGGGTTCTGATCCTATAGTTGCTGAAGTGAAGTGAAGTGAAGTGGAGCGGAAGTGGTCTTCATCAACAAGTGCCGTAAAAGAAAATATACCCGTAATAAAATTGGGAATCAATATTTGATGGCCGGTTTGGAAGTAATCATTACTTCCAAACCGGCCATCCTAAGTAGGAGTGATTATAAGTACAAAGCCCAATTATAACTGCTGCAGCTTATAAGCACCAGGTGCAGTATGTTTGCGATAAAGCATTCACTGCAAGCGTAGCCCTGGCAAGGGAGGACCAAAATTGGGAGAGCCACGACACGTTTCCAGTTTGCTTACTGCTAGGGTTTGTGAGCTCGATCTCGCTCTATGTTTAGGGAAAGGTATTGCAATCACATTTAATACTAATAAACTAAGTGCACTCTATAGAAGGATAGGTCTGAGGGTACGCTCTGCCTACAGGACTGACTGTATTCGTCATTCCGGGAATGATTAGCGATTGCCATCCTAGCATATACAATGGAAAGTCAATCTCTCCTTTATCGCAGACGACGAAAGGTTGAGATCTGTAAATAGATGGGAAGAGCAGAGGAACACTCGGTGAAGACTCAGTAGATACGCAGGTTCATCACTGCTATCGAGCAGTGGTTGGAGAGCTAGCACAATAAGATAAATTATGATCTTACCCAGTTTCTCATGGAGAATGGAGAATATCGCCAGTACCTTTAGCCACTTTAGCACAATAAGATAAGGTACTAGCCGAAGGCACTGATACGTATCAAGAAAACGAGTCTGCTGCTTCTGTAGGGATGTCTTTAAACCAGGTATCTGCACTGAGCAAACTTTCTAAAGAATAGCATAGCATTCAATGCTAATATAATGCGCAATCCCCAGCAAAAATCGAACTGTTTGTGGAATAATGAATGAATGAACTGCCTAATATTCGCTGACGTTTTCTGTGTCCCATATAGAAGTCTAAAGAAACTTAAAATTGACTGTGTAACAAAGTCAGTGAGATTCCTGAAAACGGGGGATTGTGATAATTGTTTCCATGCATGCCATGCATATTCCTCCTCTTAAGCGGTCGGATGTTGAGTCTACGGTTAACGTCCCTCACAGCACCATAAAGTGGCTTGCGACCATCTGCATGTTATTTCGGAATACGATGTTTTTGTTTCAATGGCTAGGGCCATAATAAACTTGTTACGGCTCACACTACGGCTCACTTAGCTGAGTCGACTCGAAAGAGTGCCTCAAAAGAGTTAACATTATTTTCACCTAGACTATAGCACTATGAGGAAATTTTCGTATCGAAAACTCAAAAATCAGCTTCAAACGATAAAACACATCTAAATTAATTTCAAAATAAACGGATTGACTAATAAATTGTGATTTCTGTTTTCTGATTTTTGACATTCAGAAATTAAGAAGCAGTCTTGGAAATAAAAGGAATTGATTCTTTGAATAAATATGCGAAAGTTTAGGTGTGCCGCGGTTATATGCAAGTTAACACATTACTTTCTAGTTCTGCCCAAATAAACACACTCCTCAAGTCACCACTTACCTGTAGTTCGCACCATATACTCAAGAAGCGCATTCCTTATTTCTACTCACATACAATTCATCACCATCATCAACGGCGCAACAACTGGTATCCAGTCTAGGCCTGCCTTAATAAGGAACTCCAGATATCTCGGTTTTGTGTCGAGCTCTTCCATCGTTCCATCTCAGGCAGGGTCTGCCTCGTCTTCTTTTTTTTTACCATATATATTGCCCTTATAGACTTTTCAGGCTGGATCATCCGCATCCATACAGATTAAGTGACCCACCCACCATAACCTATTGAGCCGGATTTTATCCACAACCTGACGGTCATGCTATTGCTCATAGTTTTTGTCGTTATGTAGACTACCGAATCGTCCATCCTCATCTAAGGGGCCAAAAATTCTTCGGAGGATTCTTCTCTCGATCGCGGTCAAGAGTTATCAATTTCTCTTACTAAGAACCCAAGTCTCCGAGGAATACATAACGACTGGTAAGATCACTGTCTTGTACAGTAAGAGCTTTGACCCTATGGTGAAACGTTTCGAGCGACATATACATACAATTACCCGATCCAATTCCATACTCCAAAGACTACAAAATTCAGGCGGATTTGGGTAGAGATCTTTTCCGGCGATTGAATAACCTCTAGAACATCAAATTAGTCGCATGAATGTGTATCGTGCTTATTGTACTGATGTGCTACCTCATCAATTGAGGCGGTTCGATGCTGTCGATCCGTCTGTGTCGACTCGCCTCTTTTGAGATGAGTGGACTCACTCGACTCACTCATGGGTTTCACATCTCCAGTTCCCTATATCACCGCCACTTTACTTTCGCCCATCCGGACGGCGACTCCTAAATCTACTGCTAATGACAGAGTGGTCGATCTGATTATTGTCTTTGCCTTATATCAGGCTCGGCACTTGAAACATGTCGTACCCATGAGGAGATGGTGGAACAAAACCACAAACATCTCATCATTGTGTTTACGCTAACGGTGGTTACAGTCTCCAAGATCATATTTGCCTATCGTATGTTCGAGAGAAGTATTCTCAGAGCCTCTCTTGGAATTTAGATCTCCCATCACTATCGCAAAGTCCTCTTTAGCAAGCCTCTTTTGGACTGCACTCAGTTCCTCATAGAAGGCCTTCTTCTCCTTTGCGTCAGAAGTCTTCCCCCATCCTGAAAGTCTGCGTTCTGTCTGGTACCGGTTCACAGTACATGAGAGTGCGCCTAGTGGCAACACAACAGCATCTCCTACCTCGCTTAACACCACAATATCCATCCTATAACGCCAAAATTCTCGGTGGAGCAAATGAGCATTCTGGGGAGCCTCGATATCATCAAACGTTCCCAGATTTCAAAAACCCATTGTAAATTGCTGTCAAAAGCAAAAGGTCATAGGTCAAAAATCTGTCTGATGCCGAGACAAGGTAGCCGCTACCGATACTTATCACATACTTAGTTTCAAATGTTGGAGATTAATAGCTTTTTATGGTAGGCAGGATATACTTTGAGCGAATTCGACCATTCCCAACTCACATGCGAACACTACCTCAACGAGGCACCGACTTATTGCCTTAATAGAAATTACTATTTGTTCGATTGGCGTTGGACCACACCTACTTCCTAAAACACCAAGGTGTTGTACGTCCATTTATACTGTAGTTACTCTTTCTTTTCCTTTTATATAGGTAATATGTTTTCAAAGTCGATATGGGAAGCGTTCATTTTTGGGCTAACTTAGAAGCCTACTACAGGCCATGAAAAATCTTTTTTTTTGTGAAGATGCCGGGAGTCCTTAGCCCCTACCCACTTGATGACGGTCCCGATCACTTGGAAAGCAACTTAGGGACTTATTTTTTGGGTTAAACACCCAAGTTTCCCGTTTATCCTTATTCGTCTGGATGAGATTAAACTGCTGCAGCTAAAGATATTCATATACACACATACTACTTTAATGAAAACTAAGTGTATAAAAGACTTACTTTTAGTAGGAAATAAAATCAGTCTAACGATTGAGGTCATATCCCGAAAAAGCTCATCACATGAAATGTTACCCGATATGTGCATGCCCACATTTCCACACTCTGCTTGCTGAAGAGAATTTAGAAAACAACAAGTGGAAAATTTTAAATGAAATCTTAATTGCACTCGCGATATCCTCGCTGTGGTTTCAAATTTTCCAGTATGCTATTTACTCGCATTTCAACGGATGTAAAATCCTCTGCTTTTGGTGGTGAGTTTTGATTGTTTGAATAGAAGCATCCACAAATCCTTGTATGAGATGCTTCAGAAAGTTACTAAGGGAACCTAAGCATCTGTGAAATGTAACCAAACATTTTTTCGATTTTATTCGAAAGTCGATTCTGAGTAACCTTTTACAAAATCTGTATATCAGAAAATCGGAAAGGAAGGAAATAAAAAGGAAACCAAAATAATAGTAAGAGCATGTGCTTAATAGGAATATTCAAATATTATACAACTGAGTTTTCAGTCTCCCATCTAAAGTCGAACAACTTTGAATAAGCACTCTCAACTAAACAACTAAAAAGATATTAACGTTAACTGAGTACTCTATCCCTTAAACGTATCATACTCCACTCACAGCAGCATGAGTTAGTGCTTAAGGGCAGGATGATGATGCAAAATCTAAGTTTGTATGGTTTGCACTACACTGGTCAACATGCTTTGTGGCAGATCCTACATAAATATTCTGACTTACAGTAACCGGAAATGTATGCGAACCTCACCAGGCCTTTATTCATAGATGCCTAGCTGTCCGTGCTGAATAAAAGCCATATTGCTGACGGGGTGCCACAAGGCTAATAAATGAATGAATCTGAGGCCAATGGAGAATTAGATTCAGGAGCAGTTCATACGCACCACGCCATGGTGATATGAATGCATGTTTCGATGGCGAGGCTCATATATGGAAGGACCATACCACTTCAGCTGAAGTGGCTTTCCTCTTAACTTGAAGAATAAACACTAAACTAAATTTGTCTGCTGAATAAATGCAAATACTCACACTTGAAGAGATATTTAAATGGAACTCAAAAACAAATCGTAAAATGTTGCTGTCATTTAGCACCAAAACCTCCATAAATATTTAATCTAGAGATGAATTCATCTCCATCATATTAAACACCAATCAACAACCAAAGGAACGGAATTACAGATAACTGTTCACTATTATCAAATTTCAAGATATTGAGTTGCTTTTCTGGTGTCTATTAGGGAAATAAAATGTTCTCAAGGAGAATATTTCAATGGAAGAAATCAACGCTGTCTTTCATTTCATTCTTTCAAACAACTCTTTTCCCTTGTTCAATATTTACGGTTATCCATCGAAGCACCAATTCACAAATTTGGAATATAGGGAATCAAAGTCCTAAGTGTTTAACGTGAGTGCCTGTCATGTACGTATAATCCCACTGTACTCTTCGGACACGAACTGATTTGGTAACCACATTCACAGCGCCGAAATGATTAGCACCGCAGTATTGATCTGTACTAAGCACACCCTCAACATTTATGGTAGTGGCATTTATGGTCAGGCCTACCTAAGATCTCTGCTGCATTAAGTTTGACCCCAAAAAAAGCTCTGCTTGGGGTCAACTACAATCACCATAAAACTCTAACAAAGAGGCCCAACCGCTAATAACCGGGGCAAAAGCGCATCCCCCACGAATACTCCTCAAGCATATGCTCCCAAAAGGCTATCTCAGGTCTCATAGTACCAGATAACCTTTGATGATGGTTCGTGATAACGGCTCCTTCAGATTAGTCCAGTACGTGGAAACCGCACTCCCCTAGGGGTAGATTGGTGTCAAGCAAATCAAGTCGAAATTCAAGAGCATGGAACTAACCTTTGTTCGTCCTTACAAAGTAGAATGGAAGAAAAAATTACGGAAGTGCTGATTGACTAGCTACGTAACATCCTACAACTATAGATGCATTCGGTGCTTACACAATCATGTTCGCTTTTATATAGCTTTCACTGTAAAACCAGCGCTCTCAATCTATTGAATTCCATCCCTTGCCTTAATAATACGAAATCCATATATTGAAATATATATAAACTTTTTCTTTTTTTTGTGCGTACATGGTGGTGGAAAATCTAAGAAAGACACGTCCACCGCAGCTCCACCGCCCGAACGCCGGAACTACAGCGGGCGCGTGTGGAATTCACACCCACTAAAAACCACCCCCGGTCTCTCCAGCCCCAGCCCTGCGGGTAGGTTTGCTCTTACCCACTCATCCTTCTCCTATTTGCAGCTTTCCTCCTTCTTTGTTTCTTCAGCAACTCCTCCTGCATTTGAATGATTGCGGAGCCAACCGCAAGCCACTTCTCCTCGGACTCCAGCATCTCAGTAACCAAACTCTCCGGGGTCCCGCTCCTGCCCAACACCTGGTTTAAGCTCCTTCTCTCCATGGCAAATCGTGGGCAGTGAAACATCACATGCTCTGGATCCTCCGGTATGCCATCGCATCTGGGACAGTTCGGAGAATCATCCAACCCAAAAGCGGTGCAGATACTGCCTGTAGCAACCACCGTGTCCCGTGAGGAACTGGGTAATGAGGTAGTTGGTCTCCCCATGTTTTCGCTCAAGCCACACCCTAATGTTGGGAATGAGCCTGTGCGTCCACCGACCTTTCGTATACTCGTCCCATCTGCGCTGCCAGAGATCAAGCGACTCTGACCTTGCCGCATTTCTACGCTGTGCATGCCCCTTCATACGTCTTGCATTGTATAGGACACTCATTCCTTTGGCCAGAATATCGACCGGGATCATGCCTGCCACCACCAATACTGCCTCATCTGATGTGGTTCTAAACACACTGTAAACCCTCAAAGCCATCCGCTGGTAAACCGAGTTCACCTGCTTCCGTCTCTGAGTGTTTGCAAGCGCCTCTGCCCACACAGGCGACGAGTAGAGCAGGATGGAGCGTACCGTTCCGGCTAGCACCAACATCCGGCAATGTTTCGGTCCACCAATATTTGGCAACATTTTTGCAAGTGCGGTGGTGGCACTGGCTGCCTTTTGGCATGCATCCTCTAGGTGTTCCCTAAAACTCAATTTGGTGTCAATTATTACCCCCAGGTATTTGATAGCCGGCTTTTATACGACCGTATGTCCTCCGACCTCCACTTTCACAGTGTTATTTTTTCTGCGCTTCGCTGTTAAGACCGCTTCCGTTTTCGCGTCCGCCAAGGTCAGCCCATCCTTTTCTAGCCAGGACTTTACCGCTCTCATTGTTTCCGTCGCGTAAACCTCCACAACAACCACAGCTAGGTCATAAGCAAAGCAGACAATCGTAGTCCCCTCTGGGACGGGAAGAGCAAGCACCCCATTATACATAATATTCCACAACAGGGGACCTAGTACCGATCCCTGTGGTACCCCGGCTGTGACAAGGTACTCTTTGGGGCCCTCATCCGTGCCGTACCAGAGAGTCCTCTCTGAGAGGTAGTTTTCCACCAATATCCGGGGACACCTATGTTAGACAACGCCCCTTTAATTCTATTCCAGTTGGCCGAGTTGAATGCATTTTTGACATCCAACGCCACCACGGCACAGGAGCCGCCAGAAATCAGTGCACCTATTGTCAGGTTTACCACCATGCCAATTGCGTCCACCGTAGAGTGGGCACGTCGGAAACCAAACTGGCGTTCCGACAAACCATTGCTGGCTTCGACGATGGGCAGGAGTCTGTTGTAGATGACTCTCTCCATCATCTTCCCCATTGTATCCAACAGGCAGATAGGACGAATTGACGCTGGGTTTCCAGGTGGCTTGCCAGGCTTCGGAAGCAACACCAACTTTTGCTGTTTCCACTGGACAGGGAATATTCCTTCTTTTAGGTACGCCTCGAAGGTGTTGGCGAAAAGGTCGGGCCTAGTTTTCACTGCCAGTTTCAAAGCTCGGTTGGAGATGCCATCCAAACCTGGGGCCTTGTTGTCACCGGACCTACCACATATTTCCCGCAGCTCCTCCACAGTTACAGGCGGTATTATGCCGTCATTTAGCTGGACAAAAATTTGCCTTCCTCTATTTTCGTGGTGAGGGAACAGAGTGGTAACAATCTGTTTCAGGAGGCGCGGACAGGTCACCTGGGGTGATTTCCGCAGCCTTTTCATCACCACTCTGTAAGCCTCGCCCCAATGGTTTATGTCGGCATGGTCGCACAACTGTTTGAAGCAGTTCTTTTTGCTCCTCCGAATGGCTTTCTTTAGGCGGCCACGCAATTGATGTGTGTGCCTCCTCTCGACCGTCGCCACCGGGTTTTCTCCTGAGCCTCTGGCATATATATAAGCTAAAATGATTCAAATATATATACATATGGTTGCCATTGACCCCTTGGTGGGGTATGGTGCGTCAACCACAACTATGGGCCATCGTACACAGTTACTTGAAATGCATTCTACCCTCCGCCCGTTTTCCAAGACGCAGGCACTCCTCCACTACTGTTCTTCGCCAAGTGTCTTTGGGGCGACCCACTCATTGGGCATCTTGGGATGACGAATTACATTGCATAGTGTAGCCCGTAATACGATTATCGTTCCTCCTTAATATGGGACCTATCCGCGGCAACTTATGCCTTCGAATTAGAGTGCATACGTGTGTTAGGTCTATGCACCGACCGGGTTCTAGTGTGATGTGCCACCTTATGTGGTTGTTGCCAGTCCACTTGGCAATCCCTGTGATGTGCCACCTTATGTGATTGTTGCCAGTCCACTTGGCAATACCTTACTCTTCTTTCTTTCTAGATTAGATTATGGTTAGTCGGAGCAGCTAAATGCCAAAACTCCAGACTAACCAGCTATGGGAGCAGCAATTGCCTGAACTCCACAATGACCTAATCAAGCAGTGTAAATTATGGGAGCAGCGAATTGCTTGGACTCCACAGAATGAAACACGTTAAGCTTGAGTTTGATAGTTCCAACGAACTACGTATTTTTAATTTATATTTCCTTTTTTATACAATTTTTACCTACACTTAGTAGGCCGGTACATATCAATTTACAGTATTTTAGGAAAAATATTACATAGTAGGCAATGATAAGTTTACAGTATTTTTAGAGAAAATAATACATAGTAGGCGATGATAAAGTGAATAAGTTTACAGTATTTTACACCTTACCCCTTTTGAAAAAAATGAATTGTCTTTAGGAACGGTAGACAATTCGTTTTTTCTTTATTGTTTATATTATGTATAGTTAGAAGTTTTTTTTTTTTCTTTTTTTAACAATAATGAGTAATATTTTTAAAGTCTACTTATTGTAATAGTATTGTATTGGTATTGATTAATTAGGTGGTATATTTATATTTATAACAGTATAGGCAATTTCAAAGCAATTTTGTTTATTTTATTTATTTATTTATTCGTCTTAACCTATTTTTGTGAATTTTAGATATTTTATTGTCCTGGTCTTTTATCAGGCAATTTACATTGTCAATTGATATTATGCTATAAGGACCTTCATACAATGGGTCTAGTTTTCGTCTGTTTTCGACGGATAACAAAACTTGATCTCCTATTTTCAATGATAATGGGTTACATTTTGGGTCATTTTGGTTTTTTGTTTTTTTCTTTGCTTTTTCTAGAAGTTGTCTGGCTTTGCTAATGGAATTTTGTAATCTGTATTTTAGTTCATTATTGTACAAGTCGTAATTATATATTGGTTCTGGTTTTGTTTTAGAGAGTTCTGAGGGTATATTTACTTTTTTTCCAAACACTAACTCGAATGGTGTGTAACCATGTATGGAATTGGGTGACGTGTTGTAACAGAAAGAGTAGTATTGTACCCAATCATCCCAATCGTCTTTGTTTTCGTTAACGAAACTTCGTAGGTATTCGTTTAGACACTTATGGTTACGTTCTAGAGCTCCTATGGTTTCAGGATGAGCTGGTGTTGCAAATATTTGTTCAATTTTTAGCAATTTACATATCTCTGAGAATACTTGATTTTTGTATTCAGTACCGAGATCTGTTTTTATTTTGTTCATGGGTCCGTAGTTTAATATGAATCCATGGACAATTGCTCTTGCAACAGTGTTCGCTTCTTTGTTTGGAATAGGTATTATTATCACATATTTGCTCAGATCACACTGCATAGTTACAGCGTATTTATTACCTTGGTTGGTTTTGGTAAACGGTCCAACTGTGTCTATGGACATGGTATCGAATACTTTGGTTGGTGTTGTTGTTATCTCTAGTAATTCCCTATTTTGTTTTTGATGTTTATTTTTTGTACATGAACTACAGTTTTTAATATAATTAGCGATTGTTTTTTTCATGTTTTTCCATTTGTATATTTCACGAAGTTTTTTATACATTCTACTCTGTCCAATGTGTCCTGCTGTTGGAGTAGAGTGATTATTATGCAATATTTCTATTATTTTCGATTTGTCCGTTATCGTAATTAGTGGTTTGTATATTTGGATATCCATGTTTTTCAAAGTATGATTCGCTAGCGTTTTAAATGCGGTTGTATTTAATATAGTGAATAATTCACTTTCGGCCGATAATTTCAGAGTCTTGGTCTGAAACCTATTATTTAGATATTTTTCCAACTCTGTGAGTTCCTGCACTAATGCGGGTTCAATTGATTGGTTATTATTTAGATTTATATACCGCTTTATTTGGACTTTATTTTTATGTATTATGTTTATCTCTATATCAGTATTTTTATTTTTATATTGCGCAATATTAAATTTCAATTCCGGTAAATGCATTACTTCATTAGGTGATAAAACCTCGAAAACGTGCAGTTGATCAGGCTGCATGTTTTTGTTAGTAATGTGGTTTTCTGAAGTATTGTGAATGAGTTTTGATTGATTTGTGTTTTTGGTCATTGCTCTTGTTTGTATTTGCAAGACATTTGTCAGGTTTGTCAGGTCTGTTATATCTAGTTCTATTCTAGATAATGTATATGGGCCAATGTTCTCTTTACCTTTAATGTACTGTATGTCAAATTGATATTCTTCTAAATCAAGCCTCATCCGTGTTAGTTTAGATGATGGGTTTTTCATCCCAAATAAGTAAATAAGTGGTCTATGATCTGTTCTTACTATAAAATATCTTCCATAAACATATGGTTTGAAATACATTATTGCCCAATGAATTGCTGTTAGTTCTTTTTCTATGGTAGATTTATTTTTTTCACCTTTAGTGAATGTTTTGCTAGCGAAAGCTATTGGCAATTCAGTTCCATCTATTGTCTGTGATAGTATTGCTCCACATGCATTTTCGGATGCATCTGTGGATATTGTAAACTGTTGTTTAAAATCAGGGTACTGAAGTATGGGCGGGGACATTAATATTGTTTTAAGGATGTCGAATGCAGTGCTACACAGTGGTGTCCATTCGAATTTCACATTTTTACGCAACAATTGATTTAACGGTAGGGCAATTTCAGCGAAATTTGGGACAAAACGTCTGTAATAATTACAGAATGCGACGAATCGTCTTACTTCGTCTGGGTTTTTTGGTACTGGAAATTGTTTAATGACTTCGAATTTTGAAGGATCAGGTTGTATTCCTTCGGCAGAGATCTGATGTCCAAGATATGTTACTTCTGATTGAAAGAATTTACACTTATCAGGGTTTAACTTTAAATTTTTGGCTCGTAAGCACTGAAATACTGACGTTAGATTTTTTAAGTGATGGTTTTTCGAACATCCAGTGACTATTATGTCGTCAATGTATAAGAAAGCTGTGTCGGGTGATAAACCTGATAATGCTATGGTCATCATTCTCTGAAAGCTATTGGGACTAATATTTAGTCCGAAGGGTAGGCGGGTAAATTGGTAATGTCCCTGGTTTGTAGAAAAAGCTGTGTATTTTCGCGATGATTGTTTTAGAGGTATTTGATGAAATCCAGATAGTAAATCTAAAGTGGAAAAATATTTGGCTCGACCCATTTGGTCAAGAATTTCATCTATTCTGGGAAGTGGGAATTTATCTGCTACCACTTTTTTGTTAAGATTACGAAAATCAACTACCAAACGCCATTTCTTATCTCCTGTTGATGACTTTTTAGGGACTAGTAGTATAGGTGAGTTGAAATGCGATGTTGAGTGCTCAATGATATCGTCGTCCAACATTTGTTTGACTTGACGATTTATTTCTGTTTTGTGGGCTTCAGGTATACGGTAATTTTTTGTGTATACCGCTGAGTTATCACTCAACTGGATATGTTGGCTATAAAAGTTGTTGGTGGTTAATGGCTCATTTTCCATATTAAAAATATCCGCGAATTCTCGGCATAGTGTTTTAAGGTCTTTTATTGCATATTCTGGTACGTGTTCTACGTTCAATGTATTTAACAATTTTTGCATTCTTTGTGTGTTATGCAATTTATCGGTATTGTTGTATACAGAATAATCCGAAAGGTGTTCCCATTGAGGGTTGAGGTTTTTGATTTTTACTGTACTTGAAGTGGTGTTTAGGATTTTAACTAGTGGGTTTTGAGGAGAAATAATTGATCCTGCTAAGAATATTCCGGGTTGTATTTCTTGTCCGGGTATAACTATGTCGTTTGAGAATTGATTGTTTAGTTTGCGTATTACTTCGCATCTGGGCGGGATTAAGATTGTGTTCCGTGTAGGACCATCTAGAATTGGAATTTCATGAAGAATATTATTGATATTAATTGTCAATATCCAGGTGTCATAGTCGATTATTGCCCTATGTTTAGTAAGGAAGTCTAAACCTAGAATTGCATCTGCGTCTAGTGGAAAGTCATTAGCAACTATTTGGAATGTGTGCTCAATTGAAAGAGTACTATCGAATTTTATATGGGTTTTTGTTGCACCAATTGATTCTTTTTGTACCCCAGTAATGCCCTGTATTGTGCATGTGTTATTTGGATAGTATATTTGATTATTGTCAATTTTTCCCCGTTTAAATATAGAAATGTCAGCTCCTGTGTCTATTATAAAGGTACATGTTGTGTTGCACATGTCAACGAAAGCTCGTACAAAGCTTGTGAGCGATGGATTTATAGTATGGAATGTGACCTTTCTTATTGATTTCCCCCCAACCGATTTTGGTTGGTTTCTAGCACCGACTGAGGGGGTTGGGATTCCCCCGAACTCAAATGGTTTATATTTTGTCGGTTGTTACTGTTGTTCCAGAAGGGTCTTCGGTAATTGTTGTTGTTATTTCTGAACCTGTTATTTTGGTTGCGGTTATAATTTTGGTTTCTATTTGGAGTATTGTTTCTGTTAAAATTTTCATATGAATTTCTATTTGCGGTATTATTAAAACTTTGATTATTACGTCGGTTTTGGTTATTGAAGTTATTATTGTGATTGTTACCTCTTCTGTTTGTTTTGTAATGATAGACATTTTTGGGAATTGGTTTATCGACTGCAATTGCCTTTGCAATTGTGTCGGATAGATTTGTAAGATTACCGGCACGCAAAATTAATGAGGTTTCGCTGTTCGAAACATTTTCCGCTATTGTTTGCATTGCAAATTTTTCGGCTAATTTCTCTGCAGTTTCGCCCTCTGCGACTTTTTCTGATATAAAGGCTCTTGTCAATTGCCTTGACAAGTCCTCTATTTTATTTGTAAAATCAGTTAATTTGGTATTTCCCTGTTTACAACTTTTAAGTTGTGCCAGAACGGCATCAGACGATATTTTTATAGAGAATTTTACTCTCAGTTTATCGATTAGTTTAGTTATTGTGTTTAATTCCTCGGATACCGTGTATTTGGCTTTGCCGGTTATCCGGGTTTTCACAAATTTAAGTAGAATACCTTTGTGTTCTACTGGTGTGAGTTCGTTCAATAGTGAAACTGACTCAATGAAGGATTCTGTTTCCTCTGGGTTTCCGTCAAAGTATTTGACTAAAGCTGTGGCTGTTTTAATGTCGAAAGCCATGTTCCCTAATTGTTGTTTGTCTAATATTGAAAGTATTTCAGCAGATAGTTGCTGTATTTCCTTGCAAACTCCCTTAATTAGAGTTGCTGTTTTAACGTCTGTTCGTATATTTTGTTCAGTCGACTTTGATTCTATTAGTGTTTGTTCAATTAATTCGCGTTTTTCACGTATAGTTTTTTCACTGTAAGGACGATTTACACTTTTCCGTAGATTTATTAGTGTAATTTGAAGTTTCTCTTTTAGAGATTCTAATTTGTCCATTTAGAAAAAGCAAAGAATAACATTTTCAGACATCTACTTTTATATTGTTATATTGTCGTGCTTTCAATCATGTGATATAAATACTAACATTATTTAGAACAAACAAAAAAATCATTTATTATTTATTACTATTACATTTATTAAACTATCATAATTCTAATTTGGAACAAACATTTTTTTTTTTTTTTTTATATTATTTTACTGATTAACTTTATTATTTTTTTTTTGCATTTTTTTTAAATAATTTATTTCTTTTTTAACTTTGGTTATTAAATATTTATACTTGTTGGTCTCTTCTGGTGTAGCTGCGATTTCCTCTAACCGTTTATATTTTATGAACTGCCGCTGGAGTTCTCTTCTTCGTCCTCCTTTAGCGCTGACAGATTCGTTATTGGATAGTCGTTTCGTACGTTTCTTATATTCTTCTATCGTAAGGCGTCGAGGTCCCGCAAGTTTATCATCAACCGTAGTTGTCGATGTTGATTCTGACGGCTTCCAGCGTGGTGGTTGCTCTCCAATTTTATATAGTGTTATGCCTCCATTGTTTTGCTCTGGTTTTTTGAGCAATTGCCAGATTTTCTGGTAAAGCTGGTCGAACTTTTCCCCAATGTCGTTCATTTACACGACCTTGATTTCCAAATTTTCACGATAATAAGTAGAAACGCTAGTAAGCAGAAGTCTTTAGACTGTTACTTATGTATGAAGTCTTTAGACTGTCACGTATGTACGAAGTCTTTAGACTGTCACGGTCGCCATGTGATGTGCCACCTTATGTGGTTGTTGCCAGTCCACTTGGCAATCCCTGTGATGTGCCACCTTATGTGATTGTTGCCAGTCCACTTGGCAATACCTTACTCTTCTTTCTTTCTAGATTAGATTATGGTTAGTCGGAGCAGCTAAATGCCAAAACTCCAGACTAACCAGCTATGGGAGCAGCAATTGCCTGAACTCCACAATGACCTAATCAAGCAGTGTAAATTATGGGAGCAGCGAATTGCTTGGACTCCACAGAATGAAACACGTTAAGCTTGAGTTTGATAGTTCCAACGAACTACGTATTTTTAATTTATATTTCCTTTTTTATACAATTTTTACCTACACTTAGTAGGCCGGTACATATCAATTTACAGTATTTTAGGAAAAATATTACATAGTAGGCAATGATAAGTTTACAGTATTTTTAGAGAAAATAATACATAGTAGGCGATGATAAAGTGAATAAGTTACAGTATTTTACACCTTACCCCTTTTGAAAAAAATGAATTGTCTTTAGGAACGGTAGACAATTCGTTTTTTCTTTATTGTTTATATTATGTATAGTTAGAAGTTTTTTTTTTTTCTTTTTTTAACAATAATGAGTAATATTTTTAAAGTCTACTTATTGTAATAGTATTGTATTGGTATTGATTAATTAGGTGGTATATTTATATTTATAACAGTATAGGCAATTTCAAAGCAATTTTGTTTATTTTATTTATTTATTTATTCGTCTTAACCTATTTTTGTGAATTTTAGATATTTTATTGTCCTGGTCTTTTATCAGGCAATTTACATTGTCAATTGATATTATGCTATAAGGACCTTCATACAATGGGTCTAGTTTTCGTCTGTTTTCGACGGATAACAAAACTTGATCTCCTATTTTCAATGATAATGGGTTACATTTTGGGTCATTTTGGTTTTTTGTTTTTTTCTTTGCTTTTTCTAGAAGTTGTCTGGCTTTGCTAATGGAATTTTGTAATCTGTATTTTAGTTCATTATTGTACAAGTCGTAATTATATATTGGTTCTGGTTTTGTTTTAGAGAGTTCTGAGGGTATATTTACTTTTTTTCCAAACACTAACTCGAATGGTGTGTAACCATGTATGGAATTGGGTGACGTGTTGTAACAGAAAGAGTAGTATTGTACCCAATCATCCCAATCGTCTTTGTTTTCGTTAACGAAACTTCGTAGGTATTCGTTTAGACACTTATGGTTACGTTCTAGAGCTCCTATGGTTTCAGGATGAGCTGGTGTTGCAAATATTTGTTCAATTTTTAGCAATTTACATATCTCTGAGAATACTTGATTTTTGTATTCAGTACCGAGATCTGTTTTTATTTTGTTCATGGGTCCGTAGTTTAATATGAATCCATGGACAATTGCTCTTGCAACAGTGTTCGCTTCTTTGTTTGGAATAGGTATTATTATCACATATTTGCTCAGATCACACTGCATAGTTACAGCGTATTTATTACCTTGGTTGGTTTTGGTAAACGGTCCAACTGTGTCTATGGACATGGTATCGAATACTTTGGTTGGTGTTGTTGTTATCTCTAGTAATTCCCTATTTTGTTTTTGATGTTTATTTTTTGTACATGAACTACAGTTTTTAATATAATTAGCGATTGTTTTTTTCATGTTTTTCCATTTGTATATTTCACGAAGTTTTTTATACATTCTACTCTGTCCAATGTGTCCTGCTGTTGGAGTAGAGTGATTATTATGCAATATTTCTATTATTTTCGATTTGTCCGTTATCGTAATTAGTGGTTTGTATATTTGGATATCCATGTTTTTCAAAGTATGATTCGCTAGCGTTTTAAATGCGGTTGTATTTAATATAGTGAATAATTCACTTTCGGCCGATAATTTCAGAGTCTTGGTCTGAAACCTATTATTTAGATATTTTTCCAACTCTGTGAGTTCCTGCACTAATGCGGGTTCAATTGATTGGTTATTATTTAGATTTATATACCGCTTTATTTGGACTTTATTTTTATGTATTATGTTTATCTCTATATCAGTATTTTTATTTTATATTGCGCAATATTAAATTTCAATTCCGGTAAATGCATTACTTCATTAGGTGATAAAACCTCGAAAACGTGCAGTTGATCAGGCTGCATGTTTTTGTTAGTAATGTGGTTTTCTGAAGTATTGTGAATGAGTTTTGATTGATTTGTGTTTTTGGTCATTGCTCTTGTTTGTATTTGCAAGACATTTGTCAGGTTTGTCAGGTCTGTTATATCTAGTTCTATTCTAGATAATGTATATGGGCCAATGTTCTCTTTACCTTTAATGTACTGTATGTCAAATTGATATTCTTCTAAATCAAGCCTCATCCGTGTTAGTTTAGATGATGGGTTTTTCATCCCAAATAAGTAAATAAGTGGTCTATGATCTGTTCTTACTATAAAATATCTTCCATAAACATATGGTTTGAAATACATTATTGCCCAATGAATTGCTGTTAGTTCTTTTTCTATGGTAGATTTATTTTTTTCACCTTTAGTGAATGTTTTGCTAGCGAAAGCTATTGGCAATTCAGTTCCATCTATTGTCTGTGATAGTATTGCTCCACATGCATTTTCGGATGCATCTGTGGATATTGTAAACTGTTGTTTAAAATCAGGGTACTGAAGTATGGGCGGGGACATTAATATTGTTTTAAGGATGTCGAATGCAGTGCTACACAGTGGTGTCCATTCGAATTTCACATTTTTACGCAACAATTGATTTAACGGTAGGGCAATTTCAGCGAAATTTGGGACAAAACGTCTGTAATAATTACAGAATGCGACGAATCGTCTTACTTCGTCTGGGTTTTTTGGTACTGGAAATTGTTTAATGACTTCGAATTTTGAAGGATCAGGTTGTATTCCTTCGGCAGAGATCTGATGTCCAAGATATGTTACTTCTGATTGAAAGAATTTACACTTATCAGGGTTTAACTTTAAATTTTTGGCTCGTAAGCACTGAAATACTGACGTTAGATTTTTTAAGTGATGGTTTTTCGAACATCCAGTGACTATTATGTCGTCAATGTATAAGAAAGCTGTGTCGGGTGATAAACCTGATAATGCTATGGTCATCATTCTCTGAAAGCTATTGGGACTAATATTTAGTCCGAAGGGTAGGCGGGTAAATTGGTAATGTCCCTGGTTTGTAGAAAAAGCTGTGTATTTTCGCGATGATTGTTTTAGAGGTATTTGATGAAATCCAGATAGTAAATCTAAAGTGGAAAAATATTTGGCTCGACCCATTTGGTCAAGAATTTCATCTATTCTGGGAAGTGGGAATTTATCTGCTACCACTTTTTTGTTAAGATTACGAAAATCAACTACCAAACGCCATTTCTTATCTCCTGTTGATGACTTTTTAGGGACTAGTAGTATAGGTGAGTTGAAATGCGATGTTGAGTGCTCAATGATATCGTCGTCCAACATTTGTTTGACTTGACGATTTATTTCTGTTTTGTGGGCTTCAGGTATACGGTAATTTTTTGTGTATACCGCTGAGTTATCACTCAACTGGATATGTTGGCTATAAAAGTTGTTGGTGGTTAATGGCTCATTTTCCATATTAAAAATATCCGCGAATTCTCGGCATAGTGTTTTAAGGTCTTTTATTGCATATTCTGGTACGTGTTCTACGTTCAATGTATTTAACAATTTTTGCATTCTTTGTGTGTTATGCAATTTATCGGTATTGTTGTATACAGAATAATCCGAAAGGTGTTCCCATTGAGGGTTGAGGTTTTTGATTTTTACTGTACTTGAAGTGGTGTTTAGGATTTTAACTAGTGGGTTTTGAGGAGAAATAATTGATCCTGCTAAGAATATTCCGGGTTGTATTTCTTGTCCGGGTATAACTATGTCGTTTGAGAATTGATTGTTTAGTTTGCGTATTACTTCGCATCTGGGCGGGATTAAGATTGTGTTCCGTGTAGGACCATCTAGAATTGGAATTTCATGAAGAATATTATTGATATTAATTGTCAATATCCAGGTGTCATAGTCGATTATTGCCCTATGTTTAGTAAGGAAGTCTAAACCTAGAATTGCATCTGCGTCTAGTGGAAAGTCATTAGCAACTATTTGGAATGTGTGCTCAATTGAAAGAGTACTATCGAATTTTATATGGGTTTTTGTTGCACCAATTGATTCTTTTTGTACCCCAGTAATGCCCTGTATTGTGCATGTGTTATTTGGATAGTATATTTGATTATTGTCAATTTTTCCCCGTTTAAATATAGAAATGTCAGCTCCTGTGTCTATTATAAAGGTACATGTTGTGTTGCACATGTCAACGAAAGCTCGTACAAAGCTTGTGAGCGATGGATTTATAGTATGGAATGTGACCTTTCTTATTGATTTCCCCCCAACCGATTTTGGTTGGTTTCTAGCACCGACTGAGGGGGTTGGGATTCCCCCGAACTCAAATGGTTTATATTTTGTCGGTTGTTACTGTTGTTCCAGAAGGGTCTTCGGTAATTGTTGTTGTTATTTCTGAACCTGTTATTTTGGTTGCGGTTATAATTTTGGTTTCTATTTGGAGTATTGTTTCTGTTAAAATTTTCATATGAATTTCTATTTGCGGTATTATTAAAACTTTGATTATTACGTCGGTTTTGGTTATTGAAGTTATTATTGTGATTGTTACCTCTTCTGTTTGTTTTGTAATGATAGACATTTTTGGGAATTGGTTTATCGACTGCAATTGCCTTTGCAATTGTGTCGGATAGATTTGTAAGATTACCGGCACGCAAAATTAATGAGGTTTCGCTGTTCGAAACATTTTCCGCTATTGTTTGCATTGCAAATTTTTCGGCTAATTTCTCTGCAGTTTCGCCCTCTGCGACTTTTTCTGATATAAAGGCTCTTGTCAATTGCCTTGACAAGTCCTCTATTTTATTTGTAAAATCAGTTAATTTGGTATTTCCCTGTTTACAACTTTTAAGTTGTGCCAGAACGGCATCAGACGATATTTTTATAGAGAATTTTACTCTCAGTTTATCGATTAGTTTAGTTATTGTGTTTAATTCCTCGGATACCGTGTATTTGGCTTTGCCGGTTATCCGGGTTTTCACAAATTTAAGTAGAATACCTTTGTGTTCTACTGGTGTGAGTTCGTTCAATAGTGAAACTGACTCAATGAAGGATTCTGTTTCCTCTGGGTTTCCGTCAAAGTATTTGACTAAAGCTGTGGCTGTTTTAATGTCGAAAGCCATGTTCCCTAATTGTTGTTTGTCTAATATTGAAAGTATTTCAGCAGATAGTTGCTGTATTTCCTTGCAAACTCCCTTAATTAGAGTTGCTGTTTTAACGTCTGTTCGTATATTTTGTTCAGTCGACTTTGATTCTATTAGTGTTTGTTCAATTAATTCGCGTTTTTCACGTATAGTTTTTTCACTGTAAGGACGATTTACACTTTTCCGTAGATTTATTAGTGTAATTTGAAGTTTCTCTTTTAGAGATTCTAATTTGTCCATTTAGAAAAAGCAAAGAATAACATTTTCAGACATCTACTTTTATATTGTTATATTGTCGTGCTTTCAATCATGTGATATAAATACTAACATTATTTAGAACAAACAAAAAAATCATTTATTATTTATTACTATTACATTTATTAAACTATCATAATTCTAATTTGGAACAAACATTTTTTTTTTTTTTTTTATATTATTTTACTGATTAACTTTATTATTTTTTTTTTGCATTTTTTTTAAATAATTTATTTCTTTTTTAACTTTGGTTATTAAATATTTATACTTGTTGGTCTCTTCTGGTGTAGCTGCGATTTCCTCTAACCGTTTATATTTTATGAACTGCCGCTGGAGTTCTCTTCTTCGTCCTCCTTTAGCGCTGACAGATTCGTTATTGGATAGTCGTTTCGTACGTTTCTTATATTCTTCTATCGTAAGGCGTCGAGGTCCCGCAAGTTTATCATCAACCGTAGTTGTCGATGTTGATTCTGACGGCTTCCAGCGTGGTGGTTGCTCTCCAATTTTATATAGTGTTATGCCTCCATTGTTTTGCTCTGGTTTTTTGAGCAATTGCCAGATTTTCTGGTAAAGCTGGTCGAACTTTTCCCCAATGTCGTTCATTTACACGACCTTGATTTCCAAATTTTCACGATAATAAGTAGAAACGCTAGTAAGCAGAAGTCTTTAGACTGTTACTTATGTATGAAGTCTTTAGACTGTCACGTATGTACGAAGTCTTTAGACTGTCACGGTCGCCATGTGATGTGCCACCTTATGTGGTTGTTGCCAGTCCACTTGGCAATCCCTGTGATGTGCCACCTTATGTGATTGTTGCCAGTCCACTTGGCAATACCTTACTCTTCTTTCTTTCTAGATTAGATTATGGTTAGTCGGAGCAGCTAAATGCCAAAACTCCAGACTAACCAGCTATGGGAGCAGCAATTGCCTGAACTCCACAATGACCTAATCAAGCAGTGTAAATTATGGGAGCAGCGAATTGCTTGGACTCCACAGAATGAAACACGTTAAGCTTGAGTTTGATAGTTCCAACGAACTACGTATTTTTAATTTATATTTCCTTTTTTATACAATTTTTACCTACACTTAGTAGGCCGGTACATATCAATTTACAGTATTTTAGGAAAAATATTACATAGTAGGCAATGATAAGTTTACAGTATTTTTAGAGAAAATAATACATAGTAGGCGATGATAAAGTGAATAAGTTTACAGTATTTTACACCTTACCCCTTTTGAAAAAAATGAATTGTCTTTAGGAACGGTAGACAATTCGTTTTTTCTTTATTGTTTATATTATGTATAGTTAGAAGTTTTTTTTTTTTCTTTTTTTAACAATAATGAGTAATATTTTTAAAGTCTACTTATTGTAATAGTATTGTATTGGTATTGATTAATTAGGTGGTATATTTATATTTATAACAGTATAGGCAATTTCAAAGCAATTTTGTTTATTTTATTTATTTATTTATTCGTCTTAACCTATTTTTGTGAATTTTAGATATTTTATTGTCCTGGTCTTTTATCAGGCAATTTACATTGTCAATTGATATTATGCTATAAGGACCTTCATACAATGGGTCTAGTTTTCGTCTGTTTTCGACGGATAACAAAACTTGATCTCCTATTTTCAATGATAATGGGTTACATTTTGGGTCATTTTGGTTTTTTTGTTTTTTTCTTTGCTTTTTCTAGAAGTTGTCTGGCTTTGCTAATGGAATTTTGTAATCTGTATTTTAGTTCATTATTGTACAAGTCGTAATTATATATTGGTTCTGGTTTTGTTTTAGAGAGTTCTGAGGGTATATTTACTTTTTTTCCAAACACTAACTCGAATGGTGTGTAACCATGTATGGAATTGGGTGACGTGTTGTAACAGAAAGAGTAGTATTGTACCCAATCATCCCAATCGTCTTTGTTTTCGTTAACGAAACTTCGTAGGTATTCGTTTAGACACTTATGGTTACGTTCTAGAGCTCCTATGGTTTCAGGATGAGCTGGTGTTGCAAATATTTGTTCAATTTTTAGCAATTTACATATCTCTGAGAATACTTGATTTTTGTATTCAGTACCGAGATCTGTTTTTATTTTGTTCATGGGTCCGTAGTTTAATATGAATCCATGGACAATTGCTCTTGCAACAGTGTTCGCTTCTTTGTTTGGAATAGGTATTATTATCACATATTTGCTCAGATCACACTGCATAGTTACAGCGTATTTATTACCTTGGTTGGTTTTGGTAAACGGTCCAACTGTGTCTATGGACATGGTATCGAATACTTTGGTTGGTGTTGTTGTTATCTCTAGTAATTCCCTATTTTGTTTTTGATGTTTATTTTTTGTACATGAACTACAGTTTTTAATATAATTAGCGATTGTTTTTTTCATGTTTTTCCATTTGTATATTTCACGAAGTTTTTTATACATTCTACTCTGTCCAATGTGTCCTGCTGTTGGAGTAGAGTGATTATTATGCAATATTTCTATTATTTTCGATTTGTCCGTTATCGTAATTAGTGGTTTGTATATTTGGATATCCATGTTTTTCAAAGTATGATTCGCTAGCGTTTTAAATGCGGTTGTATTTAATATAGTGAATAATTCACTTTCGGCCGATAATTTCAGAGTCTTGGTCTGAAACCTATTATTTAGATATTTTTCCAACTCTGTGAGTTCCTGCACTAATGCGGGTTCAATTGATTGGTTATTATTTAGATTTATATACCGCTTTATTTGGACTTTATTTTTATGTATTATGTTTATCTCTATATCAGTATTTTTATTTTTATATTGCGCAATATTAAATTTCAATTCCGGTAAATGCATTACTTCATTAGGTGATAAAACCTCGAAAACGTGCAGTTGATCAGGCTGCATGTTTTTGTTAGTAATGTGGTTTTCTGAAGTATTGTGAATGAGTTTTGATTGATTTGTGTTTTTGGTCATTGCTCTTGTTTGTATTTGCAAGACATTTGTCAGGTTTGTCAGGTCTGTTATATCTAGTTCTATTCTAGATAATGTATATGGGCCAATGTTCTCTTTACCTTTAATGTACTGTATGTCAAATTGATATTCTTCTAAATCAAGCCTCATCCGTGTTAGTTTAGATGATGGGTTTTTCATCCCAAATAAGTAAATAAGTGGTCTATGATCTGTTCTTACTATAAAATATCTTCCATAAACATATGGTTTGAAATACATTATTGCCCAATGAATTGCTGTTAGTTCTTTTTCTATGGTAGATTTATTTTTTTCACCTTTAGTGAATGTTTTGCTAGCGAAAGCTATTGGCAATTCAGTTCCATCTATTGTCTGTGATAGTATTGCTCCACATGCATTTTCGGATGCATCTGTGGATATTGTAAACTGTTGTTTAAAATCAGGGTACTGAAGTATGGGCGGGGACATTAATATTGTTTTAAGGATGTCGAATGCAGTGCTACACAGTGGTGTCCATTCGAATTTCACATTTTTACGCAACAATTGATTTAACGGTAGGGCAATTTCAGCGAAATTTGGGACAAAACGTCTGTAATAATTACAGAATGCGACGAATCGTCTTACTTCGTCTGGGTTTTTTGGTACTGGAAATTGTTTAATGACTTCGAATTTTGAAGGATCAGGTTGTATTCCTTCGGCAGAGATCTGATGTCCAAGATATGTTACTTCTGATTGAAAGAATTTACACTTATCAGGGTTTAACTTTAAATTTTTGGCTCGTAAGCACTGAAATACTGACGTTAGATTTTTTAAGTGATGGTTTTTCGAACATCCAGTGACTATTATGTCGTCAATGTATAAGAAAGCTGTGTCGGGTGATAAACCTGATAATGCTATGGTCATCATTCTCTGAAAGCTATTGGGACTAATATTTAGTCCGAAGGGTAGGCGGGTAAATTGGTAATGTCCCTGGTTTGTAGAAAAAGCTGTGTATTTTCGCGATGATTGTTTTAGAGGTATTTGATGAAATCCAGATAGTAAATCTAAAGTGGAAAAATATTTGGCTCGACCCATTTGGTCAAGAATTTCATCTATTCTGGGAAGTGGGAATTTATCTGCTACCACTTTTTTGTTAAGATTACGAAAATCAACTACCAAACGCCATTTCTTATCTCCTGTTGATGACTTTTTAGGGACTAGTAGTATAGGTGAGTTGAAATGCGATGTTGAGTGCTCAATGATATCGTCGTCCAACATTTGTTTGACTTGACGATTTATTTCTGTTTTGTGGGCTTCAGGTATACGGTAATTTTTTGTGTATACCGCTGAGTTATCACTCAACTGGATATGTTGGCTATAAAAGTTGTTGGTGGTTAATGGCTCATTTTCCATATTAAAAATATCCGCGAATTCTCGGCATAGTGTTTTAAGGTCTTTTATTGCATATTCTGGTACGTGTTCTACGTTCAATGTATTTAACAATTTTTGCATTCTTTGTGTGTTATGCAATTTATCGGTATTGTTGTATACAGAATAATCCGAAAGGTGTTCCCATTGAGGGTTGAGGTTTTTGATTTTTACTGTACTTGAAGTGGTGTTTAGGATTTTAACTAGTGGGTTTTGAGGAGAAATAATTGATCCTGCTAAGAATATTCCGGGTTGTATTTCTTGTCCGGGTATAACTATGTCGTTTGAGAATTGATTGTTTAGTTTGCGTATTACTTCGCATCTGGGCGGGATTAAGATTGTGTTCCGTGTAGGACCATCTAGAATTGGAATTTCATGAAGAATATTATTGATATTAATTGTCAATATCCAGGTGTCATAGTCGATTATTGCCCTATGTTTAGTAAGGAAGTCTAAACCTAGAATTGCATCTGCGTCTAGTGGAAAGTCATTAGCAACTATTTGGAATGTGTGCTCAATTGAAAGAGTACTATCGAATTTTATATGGGTTTTTGTTGCACCAATTGATTCTTTTTGTACCCCAGTAATGCCCTGTATTGTGCATGTGTTATTTGGATAGTATATTTGATTATTGTCAATTTTTCCCCGTTTAAATATAGAAATGTCAGCTCCTGTGTCTATTATAAAGGTACATGTTGTGTTGCACATGTCAACGAAAGCTCGTACAAAGCTTGTGAGCGATGGATTTATAGTATGGAATGTGACCTTTCTTATTGATTTCCCCCCAACCGATTTTGGTTGGTTTCTAGCACCGACTGAGGGGGTTGGGATTCCCCCGAACTCAAATGGTTTATATTTTGTCGGTTGTTACTGTTGTTCCAGAAGGGTCTTCGGTAATTGTTGTTGTTATTTCTGAACCTGTTATTTTGGTTGCGGTTATAATTTTGGTTTCTATTTGGAGTATTGTTTCTGTTAAAATTTTCATATGAATTTCTATTTGCGGTATTATTAAAACTTTGATTATTACGTCGGTTTTGGTTATTGAAGTTATTATTGTGATTGTTACCTCTTCTGTTTGTTTTGTAATGATAGACATTTTTGGGAATTGGTTTATCGACTGCAATTGCCTTTGCAATTGTGTCGGATAGATTTGTAAGATTACCGGCACGCAAAATTAATGAGGTTTCGCTGTTCGAAACATTTTCCGCTATTGTTTGCATTGCAAATTTTTCGGCTAATTTCTCTGCAGTTTCGCCCTCTGCGACTTTTTCTGATATAAAGGCTCTTGTCAATTGCCTTGACAAGTCCTCTATTTTATTTGTAAAATCAGTTAATTTGGTATTTCCCTGTTTACAACTTTTAAGTTGTGCCAGAACGGCATCAGACGATATTTTTATAGAGAATTTTACTCTCAGTTTATCGATTAGTTTAGTTATTGTGTTTAATTCCTCGGATACCGTGTATTTGGCTTTGCCGGTTATCCGGGTTTTCACAAATTTAAGTAGAATACCTTTGTGTTCTACTGGTGTGAGTTCGTTCAATAGTGAAACTGACTCAATGAAGGATTCTGTTTCCTCTGGGTTTCCGTCAAAGTATTTGACTAAAGCTGTGGCTGTTTTAATGTCGAAAGCCATGTTCCCTAATTGTTGTTTGTCTAATATTGAAAGTATTTCAGCAGATAGTTGCTGTATTTCCTTGCAAACTCCCTTAATTAGAGTTGCTGTTTTAACGTCTGTTCGTATATTTTGTTCAGTCGACTTTGATTCTATTAGTGTTTGTTCAATTAATTCGCGTTTTTCACGTATAGTTTTTTCACTGTAAGGACGATTTACACTTTTCCGTAGATTTATTAGTGTAATTTGAAGTTTCTCTTTTAGAGATTCTAATTTGTCCATTTAGAAAAAGCAAAGAATAACATTTTCAGACATCTACTTTTATATTGTTATATTGTCGTGCTTTCAATCATGTGATATAAATACTAACATTATTTAGAACAAACAAAAAAATCATTTATTATTTATTACTATTACATTTATTAAACTATCATAATTCTAATTTGGAACAAACATTTTTTTTTTTTTTTTTTATATTATTTTACTGATTAACTTTATTATTTTTTTTTTGCATTTTTTTTAAATAATTTATTTCTTTTTTAACTTTGGTTATTAAATATTTATACTTGTTGGTCTCTTCTGGTGTAGCTGCGATTTCCTCTAACCGTTTATATTTTATGAACTGCCGCTGGAGTTCTCTTCTTCGTCCTCCTTTAGCGCTGACAGATTCGTTATTGGATAGTCGTTTCGTACGTTTCTTATATTCTTCTATCGTAAGGCGTCGAGGTCCCGCAAGTTTATCATCAACCGTAGTTGTCGATGTTGATTCTGACGGCTTCCAGCGTGGTGGTTGCTCTCCAATTTTATATAGTGTTATGCCTCCATTGTTTTGCTCTGGTTTTTTGAGCAATTGCCAGATTTTCTGGTAAAGCTGGTCGAACTTTTCCCCAATGTCGTTCATTTACACGACCTTGATTTCCAAATTTTCACGATAATAAGTAGAAACGCTAGTAAGCAGAAGTCTTTAGACTGTTACTTATGTATGAAGTCTTTAGACTGTCACGTATGTACGAAGTCTTTAGACTGTCACGGTCGCCATGTGATGTGCCACCTTATGTGGTTGTTGCCAGTCCACTTGGCAATCCCTGTGATGTGCCACCTTATGTGATTGTTGCCAGTCCACTTGGCAATACCTTACTCTTCTTTCTTTCTAGATTAGATTATGGTTAGTCGGAGCAGCTAAATGCCAAAACTCCAGACTAACCAGCTATGGGAGCAGCAATTGCCTGAACTCCACAATGACCTAATCAAGCAGTGTAAATTATGGGAGCAGCGAATTGCTTGGACTCCACAGAATGAAACACGTTAAGCTTGAGTTTGATAGTTCCAACGAACTACGTATTTTTAATTTATATTTCCTTTTTTATACAATTTTTACCTACACTTAGTAGGCCGGTACATATCAATTTACAGTATTTTAGGAAAAATATTACATAGTAGGCAATGATAAGTTTACAGTATTTTTAGAGAAAATAATACATAGTAGGCGATGATAAAGTGAATAAGTTTACAGTATTTTACACTAGTTTGCGGTAGTATCTGGCCAACGTACTGCAGTGATATGACACAGACAGGTGTTCATGAAGGCTTAGCTTTCGAGTAACAGTGAAGTTTACTTTCCATGTGCTACAGCCATATAGTAACACAGAAAGAACAGTCTCAACTTGATCTTCGTGTTGAGATAACAGCATTTGCAGATTTTAGACAAGGCAAATGAAACGGATCTAGCGCTGTTAATGCGGCGGGTAACATCCATTTCGATGCCACCGTCGGCAGAAACCACGCTCGCTAGATATACAAATTGATCGACATCTTCGATGCTCTAGCCGTTAATGCAAATGGAGAGTGCGATGACCCGTCATAATGAGAATCTTGATTTTGTTGATGTTAATCATCAGTCCAACTCTACTTCTCTCTGTTTCAGAATCTAGAGCCAAGGTCCATGACCCTGGCAAACTCCGCTTTGAATCTCCAAATGCTTTGAGATTTAATTTCGTTGTAACACGTGACATTTCGCGCCACCATATGTTGCTCTGATAATAAAAAAGGAAAAGAACGATGACTAACGGTTTCGGGGCAAAGTCAAATCATCAGATTTTGGCTCACCTTTGCCATGGCAGTAGCGTGACCGCAAGTAGCAACATATGGAAAATGCTTCTTCGCAAACCCAACAAGAGTACGAATTATATTAAAAGTAAAAACCGCCAGTATTTTGAGCATAATCCAGGCTAAAACAAATTTTTTTGTTTGAAATATGAGAGATTATAAGCGATGTATACTTGATGATGGACCAGACCAGATTGCGCGGAACTTATTCTCAATTTGCGTTTTCCGGACCCCTGCTCTGGGCGAACTATGCGAAACCATTAGTCTCTTTTCTTTTCATTTTTTGAACACTTCAGTGCTATGCCCAAAACGAGTGGTTCATGGCTCAAAAAGCTCTCCATTTGGTCCGGTCCAACATTAAGTAAATGTGGACTTAGGACTCTTATATCCCAAACAAGAGAAGCTCTCATAATAGTTATTAGTTTCTCCAGAATGGCCCCCAGCGTAGAGCATCTCCGAAGCATCTCCGGTTCACGCTGTCGGAAGATTTTTCCAAATCGATGAAGAGCAGTTGCAGGGAGGATCCAAATTTCGCGCACTCTTCCAAAATTATGCATATGGTGTTGATGTGATCAATGCAGGAGGATCCAGAACGATAATCAGCCTGCTCTCTATCGATCAAACTTTCGAGATGCTCTTTAATGCGTTTAGAGAATTTAGAGAATGGGTAGTTTTCTTCTTAACCATCATTCTAGCCTTTTTCCATTTTCCTCTGGAAAAAGGACTTGGATTCGCAAAACTTCCGTATGAGTGGAAGTAGCAAATGTGCAGTAACTGCAGGTGCAGCGACAAATAGGTCTGCAGGAAGACGATTAAACCCAGCTGTTTGGAGAAACAGTCGGTAACTGTATGATACAATCATATCTACAAGAGGAGGAACCTTTCGAGTATGATACGATTTAAAAAGGATAGTTTTTAGACCCCATAATCTCGTCGAAGAGATGGTAGTTAAGGTCCGAAGCAGCGACAGACGCAACTACCAACCCAACTACGTAGAGCCTGCAAAGTAGTAATACTTCAGAGATTGGGGATCGTTTACAACTAGGAACATGGCGTTTTCTATAGATTTCCATCTCCATCCTTGAAAAAAAAATTCACTTTCCTCCTTTGTAATCGATGCTGAATCAGTCTCGTAGAGGTTTATTCTAAGAAAGAAAACAGAACTCGTACTGTTCTTGTATGGCGAAGATTATCTCCAGATTCACTGCTGCTGTATTTTACAGGCCCCGATACTCTCTACCGTATCCAGATCCCCGACTTTTGGCTCTATTTCGTCTGTCAAGCCAAGGAGAAAGTATCCAGCTGTGATATGAGAAGAATCAGTGATCAGATACTCTTAAATTCTCCACCCTGAGAATTCAATTGTCAGTTAGTAGGGTCATATCAAGGACCTACTCACAAATGTTATAGTTTTTCGAGTTGGTTGGCGATATATTACCTCCATTACGCACCGTTAGGTTTCTATTCGGTACAAAGTCAAAGAGGGACTTTTCCCTTCCATTTCCTTCCGCGAACTCTTCGCTCTCACTCACTGAAACTCAGGTCTGGACGCAGAAATCCATGCAGGCTCTTTTTGGCGAGGATATATGCTTTAGGTCTGTCCCAATCTCTGCCCCTTTTTGCTGTGGAATTAATTGTAATATTTACTTGATTGCCTAGTGCTTCGGCCTCCTCCGATCTAGGGTAACTGATTTCCATTTATTCGGAGGAGAAAAGGTTTATCTGCTGTCAATGTTCATGGAGATTTTAGGTTTTGGATTGGTCGAGCTTTCTTTAACCATATTGATTTTCGGCAACCAAATGCGGATCACTGACCCCTTGACTTTCATCGTATGGGGCAATTTTATTTAAACTTGAACTTTATGCCTCCGTTTTTTGGAGAATCGGTCTTCGCATCCTATGACGCAATCACCTGGAGGGAGAAAGCAGGGAATGCATCCTCCCTGTAATTCTTGCTTTCAGTACATGCTGGATGATTATTTCCAATAACCTGGCCTCAACTTTGGTCTATACCAATGTCCATGGAGATTTTGGGTTCTGGATTGGTCGAACTTCTTCATATCTATATTGATTTTTGACAACCAAATGCGGGTCACTTATCTCCTGTTACTTTCGTCGTATGGGTCAATCTTATTTAAACTTCAACTTTATGCCTCTCCTTTTTGGAGAATCGGTATTCGCATCCTATTACGTAATCACCTGGAGGGAGAAAGTAGGGAATGCACTCTTCCTGTAATCCTTGCTTTCCAGTACATGCTCGATGGTTATCTCTAATAGTCTGGTCTCAACGTTGGTCTATACCACTGGCACGGGGGGTATTACTATCTGTAAGAGATTTCTGGTCACGTTGTTGAACTCTTCTCCTCTTGTACCACCTCATTCTGTGACCAATTATGAAAATCGCGTCTACTGTTAGTTTCCTAGACGATTGTTGTTATATTCGTTGACAATCGCTTGGCATTTACGTAGACCTTTTTCATCCCGCGCATCGATAGTCCCGGCCTGCGTATTCTTCGCAACTTTGTTCAGAATATGTATGGCATTGGCTCTTAAGGAGGACCTCAGTGGACCTCTGCTTTTTCATTGGCTTGCGGTAGCCGACATTCCTGACAGCCTTTCGACTTTGGGAATCCCCACCGTCGACGATCTCTGTGTGACTGGAACTCGCTACATTGATTTGGACAACAGTGATTCCCAGCTCGATATTCTCTAGTCCATCTGCCACCTCACTAACTGAGCATAGCAGCGCGGTGCTACTGCCGGTACTGACTGTAGTACCCTCGTCTGGTTCAAAGAGTAATCCGTGAGAAATGGTCAGGCTTAGCTGGTCGTCATACTTGAGACCAAGCACCCGAAATGCCAACGCAGCCCTCGGTGCATGGTTTTCTTCCTTGGATTGGGGTCTATTAGCACGTTTTTCAGTGTAGTAAGGATGGTTCAGGCTATCGTTGCTCGGAAAAAATAACCCACATCCAAGCTGCGCCGTTGGATGAACCTATTCCTAGGCCGGCGCTACGGTTTCTAGCGACCACCTCGGGGAGAACTCCTCAAATTTTACAACTTTAACCTGAAGAATAGTCAGACCACCCCGTCAAAGTTCGGATTTTTTGTCAGATATTCCCCCTCTGGATGGGCTCACATGTTTTATACCTTTCCGCGTGAAAGAAACGCTTCTCTGGTTTACTTTTTTTTTTAAATTCGTTTGAGGCATTTTTAGATTTCGGTGGACAGAACCTGCTTTCCTCCTCCTGAAAATTTCGCTACTAGGTTTACAAAAACCTCCTCCAGGCCTCCTCCTTCATATTTGGTGAAGTTTTCTTGATATTGACCTTAGTCAACTTTTGTGTACCGGTGAACATTTGAATCCTTTGCAAAATTATGCTCTTAGGAATATATCTCGAGAACAAACTCAAGAATCCCGACGTTTTTGCTTTTATTGACGCAGCCTCATGTCCTAGTTGCCACTCGGTTCTCGCTTGTTTTGAGTCAGGCTTACAGTAGTGGACAGTTTCAGCTGTAAATTTTGCCTGTAAGCAGGATCAAACTTCTGAGCAATTGATAATCAAATTCCCATTTATATTTGGCTGACATGCCCAATGATCAGTCTTGCAGTAATAACGGTTTATATCGAGCGACTTAGGATTTGATATCTGACAAAAATAATTGTGTTTACTGGTTCGTTTGCCGCTCGAGAGAGTTTTATAGCTTCTCGCTGCGAGCATGCATTGTTAGCTTTACAATCTGTATTGGAAGTGGAGTAATTTTTTTAAAGAGCAGCTTATACTAAAACCTAGTCTGGAATTGCTTAATAATACAGTGCCACGAACCAACTCAGACGACCGATTTCAGCGAGGGGGGAGGTTTAATATGAGGAAACAGCGTTGACTAAGAGTTGGCTAATTTCCTACTGAATCCTCCTCTGCCAACCAATTTAATACCCTTCGAATCAATATGGAGGAATGTCCGCAGTAACGGTCTCCTGCTACTCATCGGTAGGTGGCCGCTCCGAGGAGCCCAGTTAGCACTGTGATGCGCAAACTCATAAGACCATGACTGTTGTTATGAGAGCAAGGAGGCAGAGCCCAGCAGACTCAGATCTTCAGAGCCAGCCCGAACCATTCACGAAAGAAAACAGCGCTTCTACCCTGCAGCCAGAAATCTTCTCAAACAATGGTTTACCTAGTGTCCGTAGCCTGACTCTAGCTAAAACTGGGCAATGGCAGTACCTGAGGGGTTCCCCGTAGCCTGGAAAATATGGTCGCTGAGTACAAGACCTTAATGGCTTACGCTTGGGGCTCGGATCATGCCTCAGCAATCGACAGACTTCCAGTACCGCCAGTAACACCGCTTGGACAGAAAACTCCCGTACCGACTCCACAGACCATCCTTGGTCCGTCGGTGAAGAATACTTTATCATGGTATTGATCTTCTCTGGTTGGAAAGTTCGCAGAAAAGTTTCTCCCGAAGTTCAGTTTGCGTGTAGCATATTCCATGGGAAATGCCCAGATTTCCTGAGATACTTTGTCTAGGACCTGCTATGCCTGTAGGATTTAGCTCCAAACTCAAATAGTCGGAAGACACTGGACGCTACAACGTATTTAATGCTGATGTCTAGGGGCAGGAGATACAGGAATACATTGAGAGTACAGGATTCTAGAGAGCCGGTACCATCTGCGCACGCGGTTCTTTGAATCCTATTAAGCTTCGTTCTATTATACTTTTTGCACAAAGGCTGCCACCATACAATAGAACCGTACGTTAGGATGGGACGTACCACAGATGTGCACATCCAGAGAACCGTCCTCGGCGGAGACCCCATTTCGTTGCAAAGGTTCTTGCAAGCACATAAGGCTATACAGTCCTTTTTAACATGCAGCTCTATATTCAATGCCACTCATCGATTTCGAGAAAGGCACCATCAGTAGAGAGTGTATCTTAAATGCTTCACGCAGGAACCAAATGATGATGCAAAATATCAGGTCTTGGATCGAGATAGAATTTCAGGGGAGTCTGTCTGTTTCTCTGTTGTCGTTTCTTGTGAAAGTGACACCGAACTGGAGATACGTTCGCTGTTTCATGTGACATCTGCATATGCAGAAATCTCAAAACCAACATTTAGGGCCGTAGAGAGAAAATCCGGGCCTGGGTTTGATGCAAAAAACAGGCTCCGGGATAAAAATGATACGGGTGTGGGTTGAAAATTATTCGGACCCAGGGGAACACACGCCTTTCCACCGCCCTCTTGCCAGGTCTGACAACATGAGGCTGTAGTTCTTCCACGCTATAGTTCGATTCACTATTAAATGGGAGCATCAGCACCTGCGAGTATAACCTGGCCAGGAAAAATCTCAAACGAAGAGTCGACGTGCGGGCCAGGTACGGGGATAATGAACCGGGAACGAGGGTGCATGAGCGTGGTTGCCGTGCTATGCTCCATTTAGGAGACATCCGCTACGATCTATGAGGGGAGTAGCATCCTTGCAAGCAGGTGGTCGATATATGTCAACGCTACCGATTAGACCGTCATCTCTAGTATTATATGCGCTTTTACTATATGCATATACCTATGTAGGACTTGTTCTCACATGTAAATTCAGTATATGTTAATCAGGCGCACCGTAATCAGCATTGGTTGACAATAGTTCAAATGCAGATGCTAACATTATGGGTGTACCAAACCATATTTCGTTGAGAGTAGTGCTCTCACTAAGGATCGACAACAGTTGATTCTTTGCAGTATCGGTGCATACATAGTTCACTCCAGGCACGTTCAGAGAATCTCAGAATTGATAAAATATTGAAAATTTGGGAAACAAATAAGTAAATGGCACGATAAGGAGAAAGCTATTTTCACAAATAAGAACGTTAGTGTCAGCTCAATCATCGGTACCCGAAAAAACCCTCCAACAAATCGTGAAAATATTCTGAATGTCACTCTGTATGTTTCAGATTTTCCTCAATATGACGACGTTCAAATTCCCATTCACATTTCATGTTACAGATGAAAGTGTACCGATAGAGTTGTATGTCACCGTTAAGTCAGATGACATATGGTCAACCTGACCTTTTTTATGCTCCACTTTTGACCTACCACCACGTACATTTACGGCTCGCATATGGGACCAAACCCCCAACTAAATCTCTAATAGCCTGGGCTCTATATATATCCGCAAAATAAAATATCCAACTTATCCTTAGGCGAACGGGGATTTTACTGGGCCGGATGAGGCAATAAAATGAGAAGACGAAAAAATATATACGAAACTATGGAAAAATACGGTCGTCCGGTAGATATAGTGTTTGTATGTAAAGTGTGGTTGGATGGATATAAAGCTTATCATGGGAGAGTGATACGGACATAAATAGGAGCCAGGGAAATTCTGAAGTATCAACTGCTGTCGCTCGATGGTTATCAATAGAGAAAGGACGTCTATCTTTATCTTGCTTTTTTCCACTTCAGGAAATGCAGAAATCTAGAGTCACTTTCCATAGAAATGCATTGGTTTGGTCGAGAGTTATGGAGCCCTGCTTTTCTGAACGATAAATTTTATTGTGTGTGGGACACGAGGCAAGACAGGTTTACAGTACTATTATGTTCTAGGTAAAAGAGTAGCTGCTTTAACTTTAGGGAACCTTCAGTTCGTTAACTCTACTCCAGAATATTTTAAATAATCGGTTCTGATAGGCTCCTGGCTGAAAAAAAAAACCATAAACTAGATAAATTGATTGACTCTGCCTTTTACTACATGGTTTTGCACCATAGTACCAATGATTTATGGGCACTTCTCCTTTTTGAACATAAAGGACATGTTGTGAACTTCTTGTTCAGAAACGCTTCTTGCTTCGGATGTGCACTTACTTTATAAATGCAAATGTCTCGCTCTCCCCTAGGCTTCCTCCTGAATTTGTATAATTTTGCTTGCGTCTTTCTGCCCACCGAAATCACTTCTATCCGATTTTGCTTCATTTAATGTGAGAGTTATGCCGGCATTCCAGATACCATAAAGCATCCCATAAAAGTAATAATTGAAGCAGGGAATGCTCTGATATGAAAAACAATGTCATACATCTCGAGAGGCAAACATAAGGAAGATGATAACTAATGAATAAATCACAAGTAATAAAGCTCGGTTTTTATGGGGGAAGTTTTGCTTGAATGGAAATTGATTGCCAATGTCGACAATGGAGACTTTCATCCCAATGTATATGTTCGTCCAGAAGTATCTCATGTTACGAATGAAATCATATAAATATAATCAAGACATTTGCGGGAATTGCGAGCATAATAATAAATTCCCGAGAAATGCTTCAATTCAGAGTCATGTAGGCACACTGTCCTGGAATTAAATGGATACGTAGGAATTAGGATTATAGCATCCTCACAAAGCAGGCGTATCCCTTCACTCCATGGAGGTGTATATGCTGCGGAAAAATCAAGACTGCCTTCTTGGAATTGACTTAATCAATGAGCTGAGAAAGCCTTGAATTTTCTCTGGCTGGGGTGTAAATGCTGCACGCGTATGCTGACGGTCTCTAAAAAAAATTACACCCTCTTTTTCTGGACAAATCGATAAGTCTCCAAATTACCAACAAGAGGCAGTCAATAATATCATTACGACGATATTACCATTTTTCATCTAATCGACTGTAAAGTGCTGCTACACTTTTTTATGATTCAAATTAATAATAGCCGCGCTTTCTCTCAAGAATCCTCACGTTTTCAAACGTGCGACATCGACTTTTTGCTCAATAGGAGAGACATCTTGGCATTTTGTTTTCCCGGCACGGTTCACACTTACGTTTATTATACCGTTTCAATATTTAATCGAGGGCTTGGATTAAAATGCCTGTTTCATAAAGTCGTACTCTTGCATGCAGGAGACAACCTGCGCTTCGCACAAATTCATAGTGGATTTTATTGGAATGTTATGGCAGGTTAAATGGAATTCTGATAATATCAAGGCTTTTCTCAGAAAAAAAATGGTAAGAAGCTGAAGAAACGACAATAATGATGGCCATAAGGTAGGGAATATTATAATCATGTAGGCAACTGAAAATGTGAATTTTTCTGCAGAATAAGAATTAAAGCTCTGAGTGACATTAAACATGTAAAGGGACAGACGACCCGAAAAAGTGAAAATACCAATGAGTCTGTCAAGCAGTGCTATCCAGCGACGAAGATTATCTTTTGTAAAAACTAGTTCGGAGTGAAGACGACCGAAAGAAACAAGGAAATCTAAGTGTGGTTAGAAACACCAGGCGTAGTTTATTTTCGTGAACTACAAAGGTAGAGTAGGTCCCCCCGATCATATAAGTGGAGCTTCCCAGAAATAACCAAGTGCTTGCATGCCATGGTAGTGGATAGTTCGTGAATGGGCGCGGTGACTTTCTGTTTCCAATGGCATTAGCGCTGCAACTTAAAACTATCGACAGCTACGTATGTTATGGATAGAAAAACAAAGGAAGCCCACGAAACCGCTTCCCACCCAACCGAATCGAGGGTCGACCAACCTAAAGATGGGTTCTTCGGACTAAAGCACAGGTTGCAAGGATAACAGCCTTTTGCATCTCCATGTAAATCGAACATCCTCAGCGGCTCATGTAAACTTTGCGGGACTAATCCTGTCACTGAAATTATGATTGGGACTACATTGATCTTACGCAGCCTCCATTTCTGCTTTTTGTTGTCCATTAAAAGGCCGTAGTTCCGGATTTTTTCTCTCTGTTTTTCAACAGTGTCCCGGTCCAATGGTAGGACTCAATTGATTGTGAAGGATTCTCGCTCCACCTTGAGAATTAAAACTAGATTGAGTTTATTGTGGTTAGTAGTTCCCCCGATCATTTTTCAAGATCCTCTAGTTAGTATCCTTATAGAAAAGATGGTAGTTTTCGACTGAGTCATACTTCAACGCAAGGGTCTGAAGGAGAATCTTGCAGACGGAGTTATGACGATTGGTGTACTCGGTATTGCTCAACATCCTGCACCCAGATGTTAAGTGCTGGATGGTTTCCTCTTCACAGTTGCATAACTTACAAAACTGGAGTTGGTAATTGAAGTGTTATGGATGGTGAACGTATTATATTTTTTTGTTGGAGAGAAGCATACTGAATTGAAGTGAAGAATACTTCATTATCATCATCATCAACGGCGCAACAACCGGTATCCGGTCTAGGCGTCGAGGTCTACCAATTCGATATGCCTAAAAGCTGCATCCTGGCCTATGCCACCATCTCAGGCAGGGTCTTATTTTCTCTTATTTTAGACTTTATAGACTTTTCGGGGTGGATCATCCTTATCCATACGGATTAAGTGACCCGCCCACCGCAACCTGTTGAGCCGGATTTTATCCACAACCTGATGGTCATGGTATTGCTCATAGAGCTCATCGTTATATAGGCGACGGAATCGTACATCTTCATGTAGGGGACAAGAATTCTTCGGAGGATTCTTCTCTCGAACGAGGCCAAGAGTTCCCAATTTTTTTGCTAAGAACCCAAGTCTCCGAGTAAAATATGAGGAATGGTAAGACCATTGTCTTGTACAGTAAGAGCTTTGATCCTATGGTGAGACGCTTCGAGCGGAACAGTTTTTGCAATCTGAAGTAGGGTCTGTTGGTTACCAACAACTGTGCGTTTTCGGTTATCGGTTGTGATTTTTGATCCTAGATAGTAGAAATTATCAACGGTCTTAAAGTTGTATTCTCCTGTCTTTATTCTTTGCGTTTGACCAGTGTGGTTTGATGTTGTTGGTTGGTTGGTTTTTCGTGCTGACGTTGCCGCCATATATTTTGTGTTGTCTTCATTGATATACAGCCCAAAATCTCACGCCACCTGCTCGATCCGAATGAAGGTAGTTTGCACGTCTCGGGTCGTTCTTGCCATGATGTCGACATCGTCAGCATAGTCCAGTAATTGAGTGGACTTAAAGAGGATGATGCTACTCGCATTTACCTCAGCATCACGGATCACTTTCTCGAGGACCAGGTTAAAGAGGACGCACTATAGGGCATCTCCTTGTCGTAGACCGTTGTCGATATCAACCCTGACGTTGGTCAGGGTCACCCTAGTCAGTCTCATTAATTTCGTCGGGATACCAAATTCTCTCATGGCCGTGTACAGTTTTACCCTGGCTATGCTATTATATAATAGAAGATAGCATAGCCAGGGTAAAAGAATAAAGGTAGGAGACTACAGCTTTGAGACCGTTAATAATTTCTCCTATCTAGGGTTGAGAATCACAACCGATAACAACTACGATGATGAAGTCTACGCACGGTTGTTGGCAGCCAACAGAACCTTTTTCACCGTACAAAAACTGTTTCGATAGAAACGTCTCACCATAGGGTCAAAGCTCTTGTGTGTGTGTGTATGGTGGGGAGAAGCCACAGCTTCTGAGCACTCAGGTCGTGTTGGCCCATTGTACTCGCGTCCCCCGTCTAACGGAATATTCCGGATTCGTTCACGTATCGCAGGATTTCCGTTAGTGGATGTGATGCTACCCGTCGCAATTGGAGAACATCTACATCAAAGATCTGATGCCTGATGCGTCCATAGGCGGGGCATTCACATAGGAAATGCTCCGTGGATTACGCTTCCTCATTACAGGAGGGACACGTATCATCTTCGGTAAGTCCTATTCTGAACATATGCCCAGCTAATGAATTATGGCCTGTCAGAATGCCCACAATACACCTGCAAGTCCTCCTGCTTTTCGACAGGATAAACTTTGCGGTACGTAAGTTGGGTTCTGGTAGGAAAAGTTTGGTGTGTCGAGCAGCATTTAGGCTCTGCCACCTGTCATTATGGCAAACTTGTTCCCAGTTTTTGAAAACAGATTTAGCCAATGCTACTGATACCCCAATTGCTGGCTCCGGTCCCGGCATAGGGGAGATTGACCCCTCTTTCGCTAAAGCGTCCGAGATTTCATTTCCCTCTATGCCGCAGTGACCAGGTACCCAGAGTAGTTCCACCGTATTGAATCTAGGCATAGAGTTCAAACGGTTTCTGCATTCCTGAACGATTCTCGAGGTGATCAAAGGACTGCTCAATGCCCTCAGTGCAGCTTGACTGTCACTGCAGATTGCGATGCGCCTGCCCTTCAACCGCTCGTCAATCACCCAGTTTGCCACTCTTAGGATCGCATAAACTTCGGCTTGAAAAACCGTTGCATATTGTCCCAAAGGAAAAGCCCACTTCTCGTTTTTATTCGAAAGGTAGACTCCGGCTCCAGAACCCTCTTCTGTTTTTGAGACATCGGTGTAGAAGACTTCCATATATCCCGCCATGCATTCCTCTGGGTCTTCCCAATCCTCTCTACGCTTCAGGGTAACTACATATCTTCTACCAAACAGATGTATGGGGACACGAGAATCGGAAGGCATTGTAAGAACTGGATTCAGTCCTCCCAGTAACTCTTCCAATGCTCTGTGCCCCCCACATCCGTTGTTTTCCCATAGATCAAATCGAATTAGCCTATGAGCTGCTCTCATTGCAGTGCTTTGAATAAATATATCCAGGGGCTGCAAATTGAGTAGTGCATTCAGAGCTGCGCCGGATGTCGTGCTCATGGCACCAATGATACCCAGACAAACAGTTCTTTGGAGTGCGGCTAGTTTACGGTGAAAACCTTTTTGTCTCACCTTAACCCACCACACTACGGATGCATATACGAACATCGGCCTAATGATGGCAACGTATATCCACATTACCACATGAGGCCTGAGTCCCCATGTCGAGGCAAAGGTCCGTCTGCACAGCCCATAAGCTGTGAGAGCTCGTTTCATCTTTACCTCTACATGTTTGTTCCAAAGAAGTTTTTTATCTAGAGTGAAACCAGTCTTCGTTCTTGTTACTTTTGCAAGCACGATTTAGAAGTCGCCTGGTTGATTTCCTGAATTTTTGCAGTTCTCGGTTCCACCAAGGAACCGTTTTACCGCTTTGGCCTCGGGAAATAGGACAAGCCTCTTCATAGCACTCTAAAAGTGTGTAGTTCAGAGTTTTCAATTCATCTTCCAGCACCAAAGGAGTCCTTAGTCGCCTAGGGAACTGTACTTTATTGCCAAGAAGTTCATTGAACTTTGCCCAGTCCGTTTTCCTAGGGTTCCGTCTTTGTACTGCAGACTGTTCGCCCGCAATAGTCAGATTGAATTCTAGATATCGGTGATCTGACAGTGAGACCTCGTCTAGCACTCGCCAGTGTGTAATCAACTCTAACAATTTTGGGGTACAGATTGTTAGGTCAACTACTTCGCTTCTTCTCGGTCCCACGAACGTAGGGGCGCACCCTACGTTTGCAGTCATAAGACCAGCTGAAGTGATGAAATCTCTCCTCTTGGATTGCATTTGCTACTGCCCCAACAAATATGTTGAGTATTCGCATCGCAACCTATTAAGAGTTCGAGACCACTTGATTCTGCATACGCCACCAGATTCCTAAGTTCTTGCGTCGGTGGAGGATACAAAGAATCATAGGGTAAATAAGCGGAGGCAACTATGATGTTTTTCCTCTCGCCATTTATCTGGTATTGTATGATGACCGTAGCTAAGTCCTGGGAACAATATTGTCTCAGCATAGTTGCCTCTAACCGTCTTGTCATCAGGACGCAAGCTCTCGTCTTATGGATCTTTCGTCGTAGAAGATCCCAGCCCCCTTTACTGATCCAATGCCACAGATTCTGTTAAATCGAACCCACAGTTCTTGCACCAGAAAGATGTAGGGGAAATCCTGTAGCTTTGTCATTCTCGCTGCCAATAGGTAGGAGGGAGCTTCGGCATGCTGCAGGTTGATTTGACCAATCTTTATGTTTTTCGAAATAAACTTAGTCTATTGTCTTATGGAAAACAGTTAGAAGCGTATGCGGCAGTCCGCGTATGACGGGGTTTCCCCCACACCGTACCGCCAGAGACTCGCTCCCCTCGTGATTGATTTCTCTGAGAAAAGCCGTACTTGGGAGTACCGCAATTCCCATGTTCTCATCCACGAAAGATCTTATCTCATCCCACAGAGAATTCGTCTGTTTTCTACTTAGCACCTTACTTGGTTTGCGGTGTCCGGGTTGCATAGATTCGACCACTCGAACTGGCATCAAGTCAGTTCTGTTCACGTGTCTGGCTTCCCTTTCTTCCGCCTGTTCCTTGGAAGGTGTAGGAGAAGTTACTAGCAGGTAGGATTCACTCTGTAGTCCCTTCCCCAGTGCGAGCCCCCATACGGGGCATGCACTATCCTCCGCGGACGTCTCCATTGTGGAAGAGCGCACCGAAGATGCTGCAATTTGCCCTATGTTGTGTGAGTCGAAGACGATCATTGTTCTTCGCTCTTAAAATGGGGATGCTGCCCTACAGTTTCCTGATATGACTGCATTTCAGTCTATATAGGAAAAAGTGGAACACCATATGGTGACTTCCCCTGAGCACATTCAGACTCTGTTGGTCCAGTTCGAATACCAAGTTGAAGCCCTCCACGTTTGTAGATTGGTCCTTCCTGACATTCATGAACTTTACCCTCCAGTGCCCAAAGTCCATGCCCGGGTTCTGTTCACCCAGCAAGCGGATGATGTCCTCTGCCTTCCTTCGATGGGCCGGTAGCCAACACCCGACATGTTCTGTCCTGCGTAGCTCAGTGTTCACAATAGTGAACTTGGGCCGACCGCCGGAACTTAAAGTTGGGATTACCTGCTGGAGCCACTTTAAGGCAGCCTCGTCAGCGCACTCCAAATGGAGAAGCCCATCACGAAAACCTTGATTGTTAAATCGTGGCTTCGTTCCAGGCTCCATCATTTTCTTCCACAGGCATTCCCAGAGGATGGTAAATTGTCGCTCTGACATTTTGCCATCCTTGGAGGAAACTCCCACGGCAGCAGTCAGAACAGAGGCCGCAGCTTGCGCATACGTCCTCTTCCTTCCCGCCTTCGTGTTCGTATTCCTGTGGGAGGGACCAGCTTCATTGAGATCTCTCTCGCTGATTTGATCAGCTCCCGGCACACCGGTCTAATCCCCGCGAGACGCGTGGATGTAAGCCCTGGTGCGGAGCACAATAAAGCGTCGGCCACAGCAGATGTGTTGGTCTTACGCTTCTTGCGCGCATTACCGCTGACTGAAGAGTCTGTTGCGTCCAGTGTGGATCTTACCGGGGTTTCCAGTTTATCCCCACCTTCCGCCGGAGATTCCGCTTCCTTGCGTCCGATTTCTCTGGGCGTTACCGCGCCTAATGGTACAGCCACGTCCATGTCCTCATTCCCAAGGTGCTTCATCTTCCTTCACAGTGCTCTCTTCTGCCGTCGGCTTAGGGCCTTTCCAGGTTCACGGTGTTCGGACCGCTTGGATCCATTTCCACATACTGGCGTTGAACCAGTAGCGCCCACGTCACCAGCTTCCCGTTCTTCCGCTCTTTCCAGTAAGGATGGCGGAGAAGGTTCTGACAGGCAGGATTCAGCCTGTAGTCCCCCCTCCTTAGTGGCCGAATTACCCTTCTGCCGGGCCTTCCTCTTCCGCTTGCGGGTAGATTTGGGCTGTAGTACCGCGGACGGGCCGGCCGTATTCGGATTTCCAGTTTCTCCCAATTTGAGAGTTTCCGTACTTTCCTTTCTGGCTAACTTCGCCGTATGCACTAAATGCAAACTTTCCACTGAGTCGGAAAGCATGCCTTCTACAGATTGCTCTATAGGCAAATATGAATGTGGTGAGGCCTCCAAAATCCGCGCCTCGGCCGCGACATGATTGCTCATGGTCGCGGGTGGATTCGAAGTCTGTGGCTTCTTACCACTTGGAGAGTTTATATCTCTCTATCTTTATATCTCTTACTGTACAAGACAATGATGTTGCCAGTTTTCCTCGGAGACTTGGGTTCATCCCAAGAAAAATAGCGAGCTCTTGGCCTGGCTACCATGACGGTCAGGTTGTGGATAAAATTCAGCTCAATACGTTACGGTGAGCGGGTCCCTTATTCCGTATGGGTGAGGATTATCCAGCCCGGAAGGTCTATAAGGGCAATTTCTATGGTAGAAAAAACGAGGCAGACCCTGCCTGAGATGGAGCGATGGCGCAAAACCGGTATGTTTGGAGTTCCTTATTAAGGCAGGTTCAGACCGAAAACCGGCTGCTGCGCCGTTGATAATGATGATGATGCTATTATAAATGGTTTTAAAGTCGATAAAAAGGTGGTGATGTCCATATTCCAACAGTTTTTCCATCGCTTGCCAAACAAAGAAAATCTGATCTATCGCTGGTTTGCCTGGAGTAAAGCCATTTTGGTGTGGCCCTATCATATTCTGGGCGAACTACAAAAGAAGGAGTAATTGGTCCCCGTGTGGTTCGATCCGTCACTAAGTGGGTGCGGACTTACTCCCAGCGTGCTTCACCATTATAAGTTGGAAATTCTGGGCCTAAGGTAGTGGGACTCTGGAGAGTAATACTCTCCCCTTTGCGTCACTGTACTTTTGTACTCGGGAAAGCCAAGTGGTAGTAGACGTGAATCCGGTGGCGAGTTGTTTCCGGTGACTACCGCATGGCACACTTTCTTGACCTGCGAGACGGTTGATGATGGGGGAGGGTATCCTTGGTGGCCATAACGAGAATAGTGAAACGTTTATTTATATTAACTGAAATCATTCTGGAATGCATCGAAGAACACTTCAAAAACTTGATCGGCAGAGGGCAAGCTGGTTTCCGCCGTAAATCCTCCTATACAAACCACATTGACATTAATCAACCCACTAGATTACTGTGGAGCCGCGTTGGGAGCTCAGATTCAAGACAACTTTCGATAGCCAGAGTCTGCGGAGCTTATGTACTATCACCAGTACTTTTCCTCCTCGTTGTTAGAGATATTTTTTTGCTGCCTTGGCTGAAGGTGGCTGTCGGTCATCAACAGACGAGTGATAATATCGTTGTGTGGTAACAATATTGGATGTTTCACTATGGCAGTTTTTTCTAGACAGTCTAACTCTCGCGAAAAGTTTCGACGTTGGGCTTCCTTCGTGAACAGGTTCGTGGCTGATTTCATTTCTTCAACAGTTAAGAACGACGAGCGTTTGACCTTCTTATTGGTTCGAGTGTTGTTTACGAGTCGAAGAACTTAAGTGTCGTAAGTGTTCAAATGAATTTCGGAGGTCGCTAGTAGGAAGTATATTTTATTCATTTGCAACTGAGAATACCAACTTTGTCAGCTTATCTCCTAAATTCATTTCGAACCATGGGTTGGGTTTGTCCACTATGTAGAAACCAAATGATGTTGCTTTTTAATTGACCACTGCATTCTCCTTGGAGGGTACATATCGCCATCGCTTAATGGATTTGAGCTCGACGATGATGAACTCCGAATCTGGCCAAAGGATGCATAGTATGTCATTCTACCGTAGTTCTAGCTTGACTTGAGTATCGAGCGGTATCGGTGTTGCTTTTAATGGCGCTACCTTGGATTTAGTGTACAGAAGTCTCACAACCACGGTTCCGTCTTTGTACTGTAATCGTACTGTGGTCTGCTCCGTAAGCCTTTTCTGATGCATCGTTCAAGGCATGTAATTTGATGTTCTGTGGTGTGTTTCAAGAAAATACATTTCTGGGAAATTTGATGCCTTCCAAGCATTTCATATAAAACCTGATCCTGCTACGTCCCAATCTATTTTTAGATTCCAGAGTGCCTGAAGGGACATTTTTGCTTTGGTGACCCCTGGGCTGATTATTCCTAATGAGTCAAAGAGATGCGCTATGTCAGAGTAAACTGTTCTTTTTGATACTTTACTATCGTTTGGATGTTCAGTTTACATCGGATTGGACCGTTTTTTTGACAATACCCTAAAGCAGCCGATTAGTTCCCTTCGCACTGCCAGAGTTTCTGTTAAACTATTGGCTCGTCGTTACGTCACCGACGAAAATGTTATTTTTTATTGCCTGCCTAAGGTATTTTATAGCTAAGTAATGAGCCGTCGTTATGCTGTACCTCACGGTAATAAGCTGATAACAGTTAACGGGTTCATTTACAATATCGCACAACAAGCTTAACTGGAATTTTCTATCTTCTTCCTTCACCTTTTTGGCGGCATTTTTTCGATGGCCGCTGTGAACATAAATTCAAGAACCCGAAAACGCAAGAAACGATGCCGTTGCGTCAAAGACAACTCGTAGTTTGGTTGTAGTGCTATCTGGTCTTAAGACGCAATGATAAGGGAAGAAGTAATGGAGCTTATTAAGCATCGACATCTTCCATATTTCCCAACTCACAGTACTCTCTCATAAAATCAATGTACTGTTGTTTCAACGATTCGCCCCGGGACAATTTAAGTTTCAAGCCCGGACAACGCTTGAATTCTATCCCCTTGAAGTCGCCCAATAACTTAGGATCTCACAAATGGCAATTTAACCTTAAATTGTCCATCCTGTCCTCTTGCAGTATTAGCAAGGAAGTGATCTTCACATCTTTTTTCCAGTTGTGTAAGGATGGAGCCTGTCTCCAACTCAACCAGTTTCCAGAAGTGTTCCACCTCCTCCTGAAGCTCCAACAATCACTATTGCAAACACCGCAGCTATATACAGCGGCATCAGACTTCGCTAGTCAACCGGAAAAAATCCACCCAACACAGTATTCTGTAGAATTGGCAATTTCTTTCCCAATCGTATTTGACACAGAGAAAGTGGCGGCAAATAGTTCTCAGTTCTAAGGAGAATCAGGATAGTTGAATCCAGAATCCGCACGAGAAATATTCTGTGGAATGGGCCACGATTGGATGTCAATGAATTCTGGCTGTTGATGTGTGGTAATCTGGGTTAGAACAAAAGCTGCGATCCTGGTTGAGAAACCAGTTGTCCTGGACTAGATTGGAAAATTTATTATGAGTTGGGTTCTTTGACTCCCTTTATCGATTCCTTGTGTGCACAACTTCCATCAGGGTGAGCTGTTTGATAAGGTATTCGTTGACAAAGTTCACCTGAGGCCCGAAATTAAAGACAGCCCGACACTCAAGTTCATAATCATTCATCGTTAACACCTTGATGAGTATTGTGCTAAGTAAGATATTGTACCTCTTTTTGATGCTAGCCTTGGCTACTGGGGGTTCATTGGCGTTTCCTAGGTGTCGAGGTTCACTGTATGCTTTGATTGGTGCGAAATGATTCCTTTATTAGAGTCCTGTCTACGTGTAATAGTGTGTTATGCTGCTGCGAGCACTTTCGTAAAGAACACTGTTGACGAATATGATCTACCTTCAAGCAATTGTAACATAAATTATTCTTCTTCACCTTTGGCTATTGGCTCAAGAAAGTTTTGCAGAAATGCAGTAGATGCATTTCTTTACACCCTATGCATCCCCTTTTCTTGGATGACGTCTCTAGCAAAGCAGGTTTTGGCTTTTTTATTCACTGTTGTCGTTCCTACTTTGCCCAATGGTTTCAATTTTTGGAATCGATTCTCCAACAATGTTCAAAACTGCTTGGCCGAGTGTAGCTGCCGTCGGTCTTTCAACGTCTTCCAATGGTTGCTCATACAGCACTTGAGTATTATATATATACTTCTTTACTAGCAGGTGGAAAGGTATGGGATCTCAAAAGTCGGTGCAAATGCCCAATTTAACAAGTCCCAACAAACGTTCAGTCGCCGGGCTGCGTCTTGTAAATTGTTAATTCGATATTCTTTCTACGTTGCTGACGAGAGTACTTGGGAAGTGTCGTTTTCTGCTACTGGCAAGTGCCAAGCTTTTATCAAGCGATATATGTGTTATGTCATCGGGGTATTTTAGCCCAAAATAGTAACTAACGACGAACTTGGTCGGTGAACGGACCAGTAGAGGCGCTGATGTGAAGGTGGAAGTGGTAAGTCACTCATTAAGAAAGGGCATCATAAAATGGAAGCCACTATCCCCAGACGGCCGGTGATTGAGTTGGTTTGAAACTACGTGGAGTGAGGAAGAGCTCCTGAAAAATCTTTGGGTGAGTTGAAGCACATTGTCAGACGCTATGCCCTTTTGCAGGTTTATGTGAACCATGCGTTGTAAGAAAAGTTTCAGAAAACGAAATTAGAACTGAAGCATTTTTTGATAATAGTCCCTTCCACCACCAATTAATAAAATCGATTTACTGTCTCTCAGTCACACACACTTTTCTACAAAACGGCTAAACCGATCCGAACGAAATTTGGTGGGAAGATGGGAATTATGAAATACCACGCATACAGTGTGTGGCATAAATTTAGGTGGAGTTTACATGCAAAGGGGGGATCTAAACGAAATTTTCACCAGATATAGTCGTGAACGGTATCAAATGAAAGGCCTTGATTAGTACCTTCTGAAACTGATATTAGTTTTGGCGTAAATTGCAAAGTGCGTGAATAAGGAGTTAAAATGTACCCACTTAAAGTGAGACAGGATTCAGTTTCGGAAACTACCCAACCCAAAAATCCAAAAAAAAATCATGAAAGTGCGCTTAGATGAAATCTAGGCCTCAAAATATGTCCCATTGCGATATCTGCTCAAACAAACCTCCAAATAATATATTATCAACTTTAAGAAATTTTTCTGAAAATCCCCCTTAAATTCACCCTAGGACTACCAAATTTCGCACCATCAGATTACTACATTTCGCATGCACATGCCAAATTTCATGAAAATCTGGCCATTAACGTTAAAGTTATAGCAATTCAAACGTGCGAAGTTATTGCTTCTAAAGCCATGCAAACAAGATGCTGACGTCATAATTAACGGGAATAATTGACATTTGGATTAAATATTAAAATTCCACTCATGAAGAATCTACTTCTCCCCACCCCTTTTTAAGGTTTTGTGTAAAGCAAAACCTTATTAAAATCGATTCACTGTCTGCCTGGCTGTCTGTCTGTCTATCACACGCATTTTTCTCCAAAACGGCTAAACCGCTCCGAACGAAATTTGGTGGATATATGTGACCTATCAAATACCACGCATATTGTCAGTGACAAAAATTTGCGTGTAGTTTAAACCCCGCCCCCCCCCCCCATACTTTTAAAGGGGGGATGTAAACATTTTTTCATCGAATATAGTCATGTGGAGTATCGAAAGGTCTCAATTAGTACTTTCCGAATCTGGTATTAGTTTTGACGTGAATTGCAAAGTGCGTGAGTAAGGAGTCAAAATGTACGCACTTAAAGTAAGACCGAACTCATTTTCGGAAACTATCCAACCCAAAAATCCGAAAAAAATCAGGAAAGTGCGCTTAGATGAACTCTAGGCCTCAAAATATGTCCCATTCGGATATCTGCTCAAATAAACTTACTAACAGTATATTACCAACTTTTAGAAATTTACAAAAAAACCTCTTAAATTCAACGTAGGACTTCCAATTTCACACCAGCAGTCAGGACAATATTTCGTATACACTTGCCGAATTTCATTGAAATCTGGCCATTAACATCAAAGTTATGGCAGTTCAAACTTAGCAAATGTACTGCTTCCAAAGCCATGCAAATAATATCATTACAGCAAGACGCCGTCCATTGCCTTTTATAGTCGACCAACACTCAAAACTATAGAGAGCGGCAGGCAAACGACAATGTGGTAATTTTTAGATTTGGGGCGTTCACTGATACTTCCATTACAAAGAACACCAGTTGTTGAATGCCACTTCAACTAGGTTGCGTTAATGCATGAAGCAATTGCATAACGCAATTTTCTATTGGCTGATAGTTATTTAAATCACTCAGTTCCGGGTAGGTTACTTCCATTAACAGAACTGAGGAATTTAAATATCTCAAGGCAATGCTATCAGCCAATGGAGAACTGTGTTATGCCGTTGAGATAGGTAAACACAAAACCTTTTATACCTGAAGCGTTAAACTTCCGGTTTCCTGATTTTTCTTTCCTATTTCTATATTGAAAATTGGAAATATTTTGACAATTTTTTAATTTAATTGAAGTTGATTGGGTTCATTTGTTTAATATCCTGGTTCATTTATTTTAAATAGGGGGTGTAGTTTCTGCTCTGTTCCCGGTATGCAATTACCCTAATCCCGTGATGTGGTTGTTGAGTATATTGTTTTATTTCACTGATAGCAGGCTGGATTAATTGATATGTTAACTGCAAACACCTGCCGTATCCAAATTTAATTATGAACATTTCAAATGATATCCTTTGGTAAACAGCAAACTTAATTACGGCAAATTTATGAGGTTCTAATGAATTCCACTCACATTTTTGAATCACAATTTTCATGTTAATTAGACTTAAATGAGCATATTATGAAATATTCAATTGCCCAATAACCTGAGCTAATTTGGATAAACGTTTTGTTTATTAAGTGCACACATTCATTGGCAATTGATAAGATTAAATTTACCGTAAACTTAATTGAAATTTTCAATTCAACTTCAAAAAATCTCTGTTAAAGCCATTTTCATCTCCATTTTAGTAAGATGAATCACGGAACATAACACTCAACCTTCTCAGGCGATAGATGCAGAAAATGCATGCCTTATTAATAGTACTATTAACTCATTGCATCTTATACAGCACTGAGGTACTGATTCCACTTTAAGTTGCAGCAATCGGTACTTGCCGTAAAAGGGGATTAAAAGATATGAAAATGCCTGCAAACTTGCAAATTTCGGTTTATCGGTCCAACTTGGACAAACTTGAGCGATTGTGTTTGCGGTACAGGCGCATCAAACTGGGGTTAAATGAGGATAGATGGTGGGACCCTGGAGAGCAATCCTCGCCCTCTTGCAGCGCCGTGCTTTTGTACACATTTGCTACATATAGCGGAGACCCTAAGTTTTTCAATGTGTTATTTTAGGGAACAAGGTCACCTCAGTAGCCTTGTCAGAGTTTCCATGTCCTACTTTATAAGAGACAATGAAAATGCACCTCCACCAGGTATATTTCGTTCAGTCGGCCAAGTGTCTGTAGAAACGGGGGCAACTCTCCACCTACTTGATATGCGGTTGCTATTTAGTACTGCTAACACTACCAGACTATTGGACGATTTCTAATCGTGCGATCCCCCCATATCTTTGCTGTAAACATTCTTCTACTGCTAATAAAATGACATCTGTCCCTGCTCGGAATATGGTTATCATTGTGGAAATAGGTCTGGCCAGTAGCGTAATCGAGTTTTCCGAGAACACTCCTGCGCCCGACTCGTCTTCCATGACTGACTCGATGATTCTTTACTCTTGATGATTGTGGCGGAATAAGTCTTTTCAAACACAAATCTGGAAACCATATGTTGTATGGACATCGGAGCCATTTGATGTTTGCCTGTATCGTCGTATTTCCACGCGCTAATCGTGTCAAGCCTATAAGGATCATTAAGTTGTAATGGTATAATGGGAGTTGTCTTTGGTTAAAGACCATCCTGTGTAATCGGAGACGACCAAGAGGAGCGAGCTATCCCAAAAAGCGAAATTGACCGCGAAGATCTGCGAGCAAATATTGAAACTCCACCGAAGTGTCCCGTCAACCTCGGGGATGCAGGGTACACCTCCTTCACGCGTACATATAATATATACAAAGATTCATGTGTCGTTTTAACCGGTGCGTGGGTACACCGGGTCCTGCAAAAATACCACAAACAGGGAATTCACATAAGTCTACCGACATATCAACACGTGAGCTAAACCTGAAAATTAAATTAAAAAAACTGACGAATCGACCGCGCACGTGGAGGCATAAGATCCTGGACCCGAGTACCGTGAACGAAAAGAAGGTCTATGACGAATCGTATCCTCATGCGCTTCTCATGCGTCATATGTACTATGACGCGCCGCCTTTGAGGTTCCCGCCCTACCTTGGTATCCTCATATACATTGATATTTTCTTGTTAAAAATTTTTCTCTTCCTTTTGACACGATATACTTTGACTCAAAAATGGGAGGTATACGATGAACGAACAGATACAAAAATTAAAGCGAAACCTCCTACTTCACTTCCTCAAGAAAAACTCAGGACTTTATTCAATTTGGATTAAGTATACGTTGTTCTTTGTTGCATTTATATAACGCAAAAGTCTTGTTTAAAAAAATGTTTATATCTGGTGTTGCTTGTGACACGATCGGCAATATGTGGTTTTTGCTGTTATACTCTGCAAAGAAATTAATCACGACCCTGGGGACCCTCCGCAATATTACCAAAGGATTTAAAGCGCTCATCAAGGGTTACTATTTATGCCCACTTCAGTACAACACCCACAATCTTTTCAGGGTGGCTAATACAATAGGTGGCATCAAACAGGTTCAACCAACACACGCAGACTTATCGCACAATACCAAGGAAGAAGTGTATCAAACAACCGACGGCTAGACCATGAACCCAATAAGAGCGCTAGTTAGTTAGTTTAGTTAACTAGGGGGAGCCACAGCTCCGAGTACTCAGGCCCAAAAGCGCTATGTTTGAACATTGCCTTCCGAAAACAAGAACAACGCCCTGCAACATGAGCAAGCTTAAGTGGTCCCTAGTTTAGGAATAAATGTCGCCTTCACATCACATCTGGAAATTCGATTATAACTGAGTGCCAGGGATGCTCTCTACATATTCCGTAGACTTCATCCGGGCCGGAGGCTTGTATGTATAATAATAATAATCGTTGGCGCAACAATCGATATTGGATCAGGGCCTTGAAGTGCGTTAGAGCACTTCATTCTGGATCGTAACGGTATACTACAGTAAACTGTAAGGGGCAATGTGGTCAGCATTGCGCTCGCCCAAGATTATTACCCAGATTTGATTCAGGTACTCATTCACAGCTGAGTCAAATCATGATACAAATCCTACTCCCTCCAATGCGATTTGAACCGTAACCCTTCGTGCGACAGTCTTGTGCTCTAACCACTCAGGTATCCTGAAATGTATAGAAAGGGCTAAATGCGCGATTTACTATTTTGCAGACCAGGGTCCAGTCTTTCGTCTTAAGGCCGCATGCGGTTTTCGGCATTGAGTTGAGAGTTTGGTTACTAGCTGGGAAGTGCAGTTCAAGTAAATGTTTTGCCGCTTTTCCATTGTTTACTGTCTATTTATCGATCTGTAAACGTAGGTTATTAAGCTGTTTGTTACGCTCTTTGGCAAGGATCCGCTTTAACTTCCAGGTTGCCTCAAGCGAGTTGTCTTATTCAGTCTAGCCGGCTCTATGCTTTTCTTTAGAGTTTTCTAAATATCTTTATACCCATTCCATGCAATAGTTGAATCAGACTCTAGAGTTCGGTTGAAGAATACGCTTGTCGTTCTTCTCTGTGTTGCCAAATCAGAACTCTCTCTTTGGCGGTCTACCCTTTTTTGGGCATATTAAGTCAATTACTCTCTTCGAAAGCTTCTCTCATACTAATTGCGTAATCTCAATCGTTTTCTTCATTCCAGCAATGGGTTTAATGCGTCACCCGAGGATGGTAACTCGAGCATTCAGTTCTATCGCCCAATCTGTCTACTCAGATTGCGAAATGGAGCGGATGGAGGCCATGCCCATTTCGAAACCAATTCGCGTGTGATTTGAAAGTGAGTCCTTCAGGGTTTAACGTGAGCACCTGTCTGGACGACTTAATCGCACTGTCTTCTTAAGACACGGATTGATTTTGTGACTGCAATCAGAGCCCCGCTGAGACAAGCAACAACGGTACCAGTCTATACCAAGTGCATGGCTTAGCATTTACACTGGTGGATGCAAGACCTACCTAATTCTCTACCGAACTAAGGACCGCGGCATACGTGTTGAAACGCAACACCGCGCGAGGCCCGAAGGTCTCTTTTCGCTTGAGCATACCCAACAACCCCCATGAAACTCCCACTAGGGGGCCAACCGCAAATAATCGAGCTGTACTCACATACAACGGGAGTTCACCGGAAGTATGAGAGTTCAAGGGCTATCTCGGTTGCCATGGTACCAGTATACCCCTGGTGAGGTGTCGTGACCAATTTGCCACTTCAGATGAGTCCCCGGGTCCGATCGCCCTGATTAGGCCTTTGGAGCATTCGCCTACTGCATCACGTCCGGCAAGCCAAAGTGAGTACAGCGTCTCCCGGTGCCACCACTATGGAGGTTCTCCTCGGCCACTTGATTTTGGTTTGGCCGACAGGGTTGCCGCTCCGTCTTCCTCACTGCCACCTCTGAGCACCCGTGTGATTAGAAAGCGAGATGTCGGTCCAGACTGTCCATTTTCTTGCCAGAGCCGCCATGTCGTGGGATGCCATCGTGATGTCGATGATCTTTTGACTGGCCGCATTGAAGAAAGAGGCTTCAATGACCAAGTCGAAGATCTCTTCTAGATATTCTAATAGTTTTGACCCTCTCGTTTTGATATTATAATTTGCCCTACAGAGGTGACGAGCGTCAATATCGAATCCTTCTTTCACTCCCCTGCCTTTCTCTGGACATATTGAATGGCTCCAGAACACCAAAGAATCTCCTAATCCCCATGTTGACATTCTAATTTGGCCGTTACAACGTCACTATCGAATAGGTGGATTCCATCGGCATACAGTAGATCAACGGGTCGGACTTTAAGCCCCGGGTTTCCCCACAAACAACCCGTGGTTTTTGTATGACGTTTATAAATGTCTTACAAGTATTAATCCGACGACTAATTAGTGTAATGGTTCAAATTTATTTAAGGAATATGTCACCACGCTTTAGATGAGGATGCCGTTGGATGCGAAATTTCTTCATTGGCCATAGGAGCCTACACTTGTAACGCCACGTTCGTTCTTAATATTCGGTTCAGGAACCATGATATTAAGGAAAACCAATTGATTCTCTCTCCTGCTTTGGTACCTAGCATCATCCAGGTGGAAGCGTTGCAGTTAATCACTCAGCTGTTCTAGATCCTCAGCGGCACTACGATTTTCATCGGTTGCTGTCACGACCGCTACCGCTTCGGTTTTGCCTTTGTACTGATGAAAGTAACGACAACCGTGAGGAGTTTATGGGTTTCTGCAGGTTCTACGGTCTGGCTATTTTTTGGATATTCCTCGATCACAGAGCCTGTTACAATCTAAATGTTTCTATTCACTGACATGTAACGGTCAATCAGATCAAATTTCTATCAAAAGTGGAGGCCAACCCCTCCCCTCGGACATCACCTTGTCGTAGTGGGGGAGCCTGTAGTAGTTTACTGTCATCAAATCAGCAAGAGAGATTTCAATGAAGTTGGTCCCTCCCATAGGAATACAGACACGAAGGTGGGAAGGGAAAGGACGTACGCGCAAGCTGCAGCTTCTGTTCTGACTGCTGCCGTGGGAGCTTCCTCCAAGGATGGCAAAGTGTCAGAGGGAAAATTTACCATCCTCTGGGAATGCCTGTGGAAAAAAACGCTGGAGCTTGGAACGAAGTCACGATTTAACAATCAAGGTTTTCGCGGTAGGCTTCTCTATTTAGAGTGCACTGACGAGGCTGCCTTAAAGTGGTTCCAGCAGGGAAACCCGGCTTTGAGTTCCGACGGTCGGTTCACTATTATGAACACTGAGCTACGCCGGACAGAGAACATGTTGAATGTTGGTTACCGGGCCCTCGAAGGAAGGCAGAGGTCATCATCCGCATGCTGGATGAACAGAACCCGGGCATGGAGTTCGGACACTGGAGGGTAAAGTTCTTGAAAGCCAGGAAGGACAAATCTACAACCGTGGAGGGTTTCAAGTTAGTATTCGAACTGGATTAAAAGAGTCTGGATGTGCTCAGGGGAAGTCACCATATGGTGCTCCATTTTTCCTAGATAGACTGTACCGTTCAGTCATATCAGGAAACTGTAGATCATCATCCCCATTTGGGAGAGAAGAACAATGAGATGATGTGTGGACTCACACAATATAGGGCAAATTGCAGCATCTTCGGTGCGCTCTCCCACAATGGAGACGTGCGCGGAACCCCCGAATGGGGGCTCGCACTGGTAAAGGGACTACAGAGTGAATTCCACCTGCTAGTAACTTCTCGTACACCTTCCAAGGAACAGACGGAAGAAGGGGAAGTCAGAGACGTGAACGGAACTGACTCGATGCCAGTTCGAGTGATCGAATCTATACAAATCGGACACTGCAAACCAATCAAGGTGCTAAGTGGAAAACAGAGGAATTCTCTGCGGGATGACGTGAGATTTTTCATGGATGAGGACATGGGAACTGCGGTACCTCCAAGTGCGGCTTTTCTCAGAGATATCAAACACGTGGGGATCGAGTCCCTGGCGGTACGGTGTGGCCGAAACTCCGTTACACGCGGACTGCCGCATACGCTTCTAACTGTTTTCCATAACACAATAGACTACGTTTATTTCGAAAAACATAAAGATTGGTCAAATCAACCTATAGCACGCCAAAGCTCCCTCCTACCTGTTGGCAGCGAGAATGACAAAGCTGCAGGATTTCCCCCACATCTTTCTGGTGCAAGAGCCGTGGGTTTGATTTAACAGAATCTGTGGAATTGGATCAATAAAGGGAGCTAGGATCTTCTACGATGGAAGATCCATAAGATCGAGAGCTTGCGCCCTGATGTCAAGACGATTAGGGGCAACCATACTGAGAAAATACTGCTCCCAGGATATAGCTACGGTTATCATATAATACCAGATAAATGGCGAGAGGAACAACATCATAGTTGCCTCCGCTTATTTACCCTATGATTCTTTGTATCCTCCACCGTCGCAAGAGCTTAGGGATCTGATGGCGTATGCAGAATCAAGTGGTCTGGAACCCTTAATAGGTTGCGATGCGAATGCTCAACATATTTGTTGGGGCAGTAGCAAATGCAATCCAAGAGGAGAGAAGCTATTTGATTTAATCACTTCAGCTGGCCTTATGACTGCAAACATAGGGTGTCTCCCTATGTTCGTGAGACCGAGAAGAAGCGAAGTGATTGACCTAACAATCTGCACCCCAAAATCTTAAAAACTTTGTGATGCCGCCAGAGCGCATGGTGTTGATGATGCCTTAATTAAGGATCCATGCTATGCTAACGCAGAGGCGTGCTGATCGACTCACTACTATGCGAACTGCAAAATTTCTCAATACCCGCTCAAACTTATGCTGATGACGTGGCTATACTTACTGTTGATCGGGATCTTGGAACGATGTGTAGGAATATACAGCATACCAGTGATTTGATAGACAGTCGGTGTCTCAGACAGGGTCTTTCTGTTAATCAAAATGAAACCGCAATGATATTATTTACAAAAAAGAGAAAACTAGATGGCCTTTGCCTCCCTGAGATAAGGGGCACTACCCTTCAACTCTCTGAAGAAGTGAAATATCAGGGGTCACTGTAGATAAAGGAGGAGGGGGGGGGGCGTAGTTAAGATGAGACAAAAAGGTTTTGACCGTAAACTAGCCCCACTGCAGAGAACTGCGTGTCTGGGTATCACTGGTGCTATGAGCATGGCATCCGGCGCAGCTCTGAATATATTACTCAATTTGCAGCCCCTGGATGTATTTATTCACAGCACTGCAATAAGAGCTGCTCACAGACTAATTCGATTAGATCTATAGGGAAACAACGAATGTGGGGGCACAGAGCATTGAAAGAGTTACTGAATGCAGTTCTTACAATGCCTTCCGATTCTCGTGTCCCCATACATCTGTTTGGTAGAAGATATGAAGTTATCCTGAAACGTTGAGAGAACTGGGAAATCCCAGGGGAATTCGTGGCGGGATATACGGAAGTCTTCTACACCGATGGCTCAAAAGTAGGACAGGGATCTAGAACCGGAGTCTACATCTCAAATAAAAGCGAGAAGTAGGCTTCTCCTTTGGGACAACGGTTTTTCAAGCCCAAGTATATTCGATCCTAAGGGAGACAAACTGGGTGATTGACGGCCAGTTGATGGGCAGGCGCATCGCAATCTGCAGTGATAGCCAGCTGCATTGAAGGACTTGAGTAGTCCTTTGATCACCTCAAAAATCGTTCAGAAGTACACACATCGTGTGAACTCTATCTCCAGATTCAATACGGTGGAACTACTCTGGGTACCTGGTCATTGTGGCGTGCAGGGAAATGAAATCTCGGATGCTTTAGCGAAGGAGGGGTCAATCTCGATGCTCGATGCACCAAAGTTTTCTTGTCAGAACCGAGCATGTGTACCGCAAAGTCTATCCTCTCAAAAAGCTTTAGCTGGGCATATGTTCCGAACAGAAATTACTCAAGACGGTACATGTCCCTCCTGTAATGAGGAAGCGGAATCCACGGAACATTTTCTAGGTGATTGCCCCGCCTATGGATGCATCAGGCATCAGATCTTTGGTGCCGATGTTTTTCAGGTGCGATGGGTAGCATCACATCTATTAACAGAAACCCTGCGATACGTTAACGAATTCGGAATATTCTGTTAGACGGGGGTGTCGAGTACAATAGGCCAACACGACCTGAGTGCACAGAAGCCGCATGATCCGGCAAGTTGATCGGACGACAGATACCTTGGGTAGCACGCCCAGTATATTGATTACCAGAAGGTTGTCACTAGAGCGCCCTTTTATCGGTCGTTACTTATATACTGGAGGGACTCACAACACCTGCCTAATGTAGAAACACATCGATGAAGGTAGAGGATTGAAGAGTCGATTTCATGCTATAAGTGGTGCAGAATATGATGCTCTGAAGTGATCAAAAATCTTTCCCTGTTCTGATGAAGGACCTGGTGTTGAGAGTTAATTTTTTAGTGGAACAGGGGTGCCAATCATATTCGATAAAATCCTACTTCTTGTGGGTGAAACAACTCGTCACTACAAAATGGCGATACAAGTAGATGCGAAATCTTCTCGGCCATGGTCGTGTGCAAAGACCCATCCCCGCCCTTATTACTTTCAGTTATTCGAAATTTGAGGTCTTTCTTAGCCCCAGTGATGAAAAAGGGATGATAGTTAAGATTCCGAAAACGATTCTTTTCACTGCAAAGGTAATTGCTAAAAAAATCTTAAAATGTCAGTGTCATCAACAACTTTCCGTCTCATTATGGATCTGGGTGCGGAATTCAGATCCCCGTCATCAGGGTCAACAACGAGCGCTTCTATAGTAGTCTACACAGATGGGCATTCGGGAGAAACTTATAGATATTATACAGTTCGCCAGAGTTGATTATCAATATTATTTCTTCTTGCTATCATTGACGCTTGATGTGTGGAGAACGCGGAGGTGTCCAATGGACCATGAATCACTCTTCAAACATATCTACTTACTTTCCACCAAGTTACAGACTTTAGCTAAATGGCACTGGAATAGGAGAAGAAGGGACTGAAGATAAGTTCCCAGTTTGACTTAATGGACAGAGTAGTAAAGGTGTTGAAGTGATTTTGTCTAGTTTAGAAGCGTTTTCTTCTGACGCTTTGTCCAAAATTTGGAAATGTGCCAATACCAATTTGAGGTAGTTCCGCGGAAACATTTTCTTTGTACTACTATATAAAAGTAGCGTTTAAAAAGTTGCCATTGCTTTTACTTGAAAGTGCAAAACGTTCGTTAGCATCTGTCTACGTTGATAGGAAAAATCTCGAAGGGAAAACAATGTACGTTCTTGCGCTAGGTATCTATATGTAAATATATTGATTCGAAGGAGAAAGTGTCAGTGAATACGACATACTTTTAGAAATAGCGATAATTATCCACAATTTCAAAGTAACTAGCCAGAGGGTTGGCATTTAGGAATACCTGCAAGAAGCTAAAACATTTTTCTAGGAACACTTCGTCGAAGTTAGTTTACATTCCGTAATTTTAAAATGGTACAGATTCGGTCAAGCTTAGTCTGATTCTGAATGAACCCTTTGTGCGTTGCGCATAAAATGACAAAACTGAACTATCTAAAATTTCTGGTTGATCCCGAAGCACTTAGTACCTAATATGTTGTATTATATATAAAGTGTTCATGATTAACCCAAGTGTTTCAAGCAGTAAATCATAATTTCTCCGTGAACATCTTGATGACTATGGCGTTTCTCCTTGACAATTAGACCTCATTCAAAATGACCACTACATTAATTTGTGCATTTGAGTATGCCGCCATTGAGCAAATTCTAATTGCGAAGTCCTCAATATTGGAGCCAAAGCCAGCGGTGCTACTAGGAAATATTTAGTTAATTATCAGGTTTCCATTTCGAATGCAATAACAATAAATTGCTGTTAATGGGAGCCACTAGTTCACATATGTAACAATTTACTGTTCAGATAAGATTGTGTCATAAATTGCCACATACGCAAAATGTAGGAGTTCTTGTACCAAATGCCGTTCTCGGCACAGGAGTAACATTCAGCTTGAAGAGATTGCCCCGAGAGCCTTCAAATGAATATATAAATCTTTGCGGAATGTAATGAATACCAGAAAATATTTGCGTGGAAATATTAAGAACAGTTTTGCTAATGAATGCCAAAATGGAAGACGTAAACGACTAGGAAGAACGAGATTTCCTAAACGAAAGAAGTGAAATGGCAAATGACGAGGAGTCGCATTGCGCTATTTGAGACAGAGTGTACTCGTGGAATGTTTCAGTCGAGAGTCATTAGACGAGCAACTTGGGAGAAACGGATATGTTCCACCGTCCTCACAATATATGTTAATTAGACGTTCAAAGTTTCAAAAACTATCTATCATATTATAGCTTCATTTGGTGCTCATTCAGAACGAAACCCAGTGCAGTCGTAAAAGATATAAGTAGAAGTTCAGTTTCAAATATTAAGCGAGCAATTAGGTGGTTATAGATTTCTCAATTGAATGGCTTTAGCTAAATATCTGAATGAGTGATATGCATCTTGCTTGGAGGCAATAGATACACCATGGAATGGTAATTAGCGATAATCGCCCTTTTGGTAGTAAAGAAATTGTGTGTAAGCAAAAAGAAACCTTGTTCCCCTTCATTAGGATTTGTCCTTGTCTAGATTGGGTTCGCCACTTTTCTGGGTCACACGCCTGGTAGAGTTGAGGCATCTATGTTTCGGTCCACCGTCGAATCGATTTCGGTCAGCTTCGATCTTCAGGTCAATCAATTTTCGTCACAGCGCACATGAGCATTGAAAACCCATGGTTTATGGCTATTTGAACAAGTCTGTTAAAAATGCATTCAAAACCGCCATGGCGTGGGACAATAATCAAGCCGGACTTCACTGTTCACAATGCTCAACTACAATGTCATTAGGCTCTGTTGCTTTCCTAGACTTTATTCGGTTGATAAGCTCTGCATCTTTTGTCATGCTGACATGGAAGTCCTGCGGATTTGACATGAGTACCAGCCATTTAGGTATAAACTGTTTTGATGATCACAATAGAGCATCGCCAGAACTACCACAGCGGCACCGTTTTATGCTGAGTGCAGACCTAGGAGCCATACTAGTGGATATGAGACGTACCTAGCACCTTTCCCGCAACAAAGGGGTATGGCGCTCAAGTTGTACATGAAGGTCCTGGGAGTTTAACATGAATATTTGCCGTGTAAGCATAATTACATGGTCCTCTTCGGACACCGACTGTGTTTACTGTTCACTCCTTGGTGGAGTATAGGGCATTCAGACAGTCAGATTTTGCTTCAGTTTTATTATCACCACATTTAACAATGTGAAAGTGATAAGCTCACAGCAGCGAGACAAATACAATACGAACACAGACACCCATTACGACTGGGATTCGATCCCAAAGTGGCGAGATTGGGAAACTGACTGCGTATCCCCTCAACTATCGCTCCGTCAATTGACGCATTGACTTGAGGACCACAATCAGAGTCCAGCCATGACTGGCACAGTGGGGCTGGTTTAGACTGAGTGCAGGCTCAGCATTCATACTAGTGGATGAGAGCACCTCTATCGCAACTAAGAAACCCAAAAACTCCACGCTTGAGGAGTTCTGCCCGCGATAAGAACCCAACCATCATGAAATTCTCATAAAGGGGTCAAATAACCCGGCCAAGAGCACATCTTCCAAAAATCACCTTGGAACATAAGTGATCAACGGGTTAACCCGGTTCCCATCGTCCCAGATAATCTCCGGCGAGACTTCGTGGCAAGAGCCACTTCAGGTGACTCTCATGCAGACTTAGCCCTCTTCGAGTACGTTTGGACGGCACTCCCCGAAAGTTTGTCTGGAATCATCTCTAGCGCAAAACCCCAACGAAACCACTCTCCATACCTGAGTACCGACTAGTGAAAATGCTCTAAATGTCGATTGTGTTTCGTTGAAATCTGTTCGAAATATTCTCGCTATCTGGCGCCATCCCTAGTTTTTAATGGGTTTTAACAAACATTTTATTTTTCGATTTGGACAATTGGAATCACATGACAGTTTTGACATTCAATTTCATGTTATATCAGTAGTAGTGGCGAGTACAATGGGCCAACACGGCCTGAGTGCTCAGAAGCTGTAGCTTCTCCCCCACCATACAGTGGCAATAAATTGGATTTCGCTCGAAAATCTAAAATTTCAAAAATACATTAACGCAGTATTATCAACTCTATTTTAGCAGATATCGGTATGGAGGGTATTTCGAGGCGTTGATGTCATTTTGAGCGGTCATTATGCTTTTTTTTTCAAATTCTCATGGTGGATAATCTCTGGGAATGGCTCCTTAATTTATTTGACTCCTTTATGACCCTTTCACTTCCCGGTTTCAAACCCAGCTTCAGAACTAAGATTGATTAGGAAAGTACTAATCGAGACCTTTAATACCCTGTATGACCATATTCGGTGAAAAACAATGTACACTCTCCTTTCGCAAGTATTAAATTCAACATAGAATGATGCAACTCACTACATCCGTGGGCGTTTACAGTTGCCACCTTATCTCCAAATTCCATATCAATAGGCGTAACCATTTCTGACAAAGTTCATGTGGCAAACAAACAGACAGACGGGCAGACGGACAGTAACCCGATTTTGATAAGGTCTTGTCACCAACAAAACCTAAAAAGACTTTTGACAGCATTCAGCACACCTGGCCAATAGATGTCCTAGATCTGAACCGCATTGATCCGGAGCTAATAAAATTTTTGGCGACAGTCGTTGAAGGGTGGCATACGATTTTATCAGTGCATTCATTTGAGAGTATCAATACCTCAGAACTCTTCCGTACATCTTCCGAGAGGATTCGGAGGCTCATGGCACGATTTTGCAATCAAATGTGGTCTGAGTGCGAGCTGATACATTTGATGTACGTAGATGACCTCGCGCTGTATGCTGTTAGTGACGACCAACTTAGAAGTCTGTTGCGAATAGGAAACATGCTCAGCCATTATAAGTGGATGGAATTTGGACTCCAAACCATTCACAATGGTCATCAAGGGCCGTATGCCGGACATGACACTGGCGACCTCCACATCCAAGCAATGACCGAGACAGAATTCTACAAGTATTTAGGGATTCTACAAGGAACCCATGCTAGAGTTAGAGGGTAATGTGAAGGATGCTCTGGTGTCTGAATTCCTGCGACATTTAAAGCTGGTACTGAAATTGCATCTTTCCGGGAAGAATAAAATAAGTACATTGAATGTATTCGCTATCCCTTCACTGGATTATGCGTTCGGAATTTTGGGGCTGATACAAACACTGTCGTAGAGCAGATGATCCTGCCTGATATCGGAGCATGTTGACATGACGGCACAACAAAACATTAGGCGATTCCCTTGCATACAACTGTTTGTAAGAAAGTTTGCTGGCAGACTTAACTTGAAGAGTCGGTCTTTCGACTTTGTATGTGGGATATGGTTAACTCACGGGCGAAATGATGAGTGAGAGTCAAAGTCTTTCCTGAGAAGGAACCGCTTTATATCCCAACCTTCATAATAGCAACATCAAACGGAAACACCTGGAGAAGAAGGTGAACAATCAGCCACTGACTGGGCATATCAAAGCAATTTGAAGCCATGAGCGTAGAAGTAATTGCCATTATATTGTCACCTGTAGGTACTGTACCTAAGTACCCTCTAGAACTCCTTAGATCCTCACACACTCTAGTTCAAACCATGTAGGAGGACGACATTCTGCAAACGTGCGAATTTTCGTCGGCTTGGCAGTGTTTATCTTAAATAAAATCCGGCATCAGCTGGAAGTGTGACAAGTCGGAAATAGATAGAAGCGAAATAAGGCGGAAAAAAGAAAAGCTTTGATATAATAAAACTGAATGTTTCCTTACCAACTCCAGGGGGTGGGGGAGGGTTATATTGTGATACGCAAATAGAAGCCCAGACAGTATTAGAGAGCCACTTGCCTGGACTTTAATATAGATCCCTTAGACGTTGGTTAGTCATTCAAATTTGCGCCGGACATTTCACCGTTAGCTCCGCTGTTTCGGAGATTATTTCAAACAATTTCATTTGAGGAATTCCAGACTAAATATCTCAGTTGAGACCAAATAGAAGCAAATAAAACTTTAAAAAGTGAAGTAATCCAAGCTGTTAATATATAGGATTAGCTAGAGCACTGCAAAAGAGGAAGGATTTCATTAGGAATGAAAAAACGGCTATTGCTGAACTACCAGTTGTGTAGGTAGGCAGTTAGGTATCATTTGTCGCTGCGAGGAGCCCAATTAGCGCTGTGCGCCATTTTGATGCTCCGAAGTCTTAAGATCGTCACTGCTGTTATAAAAGCAAGGAGGAGGAGTCCAGTCGGCTCAAAACAATCAAAAACAGCCTGAAGGAAAGCAACTCTTCCTCCCTGGAGATAGAAATCTTTCTGAGGTTCCCGAGAACAGTTTATCTAGTGTCTGCGGCCTGGCTTTAGCTAGAGTTGGGCAATCGCAAAGGAAGCGCCTGAGGGTTTCCCCTTCTTCTCTGCTGCTTCCGAAACTCGAATTGGCGGCAAGACCCGTACACGGACAGAAGAACTGTGACTGAATCGTTAGTTTATTCAGCAAAAAGCCTTAAGCAGCTTGCTGGTGGAATTGCAGTCTACAAGGGAACTGTCTCAGACTTAGGCGGATTCGACAGCATGCAAGAGGCCAAGATGAAATTAGCCTTAGATCTGCAGAATATAATAGACCGAAAAAGCAGCTTCGTCGCGAAATCAACAGGCAACATGCACGTTGCCGGCAGGAGCTAATCAGGGACGTTACTAAAAAACTCTGTGTCTGTTAAAAACCCTGTACCATGGAAACAGCGAAGATTTAAGAAATCATGTAGTCACTTTTTCCTGTCTACCTAATCCGAGCTCCGTCGATAAGAAGAGGAGGACAAAAAAGCACCCTGATCGGATGGGATTCCCAGTGAGGAGTTGAAATTTGTATCCGAATGCAACTTGGATTTACTACTCAGTCTATTTAACGCAAGTCTGGCAGCGACTTGTGCTGATGAGCACAGCAAAGGTGATTCCTAAACGCCTTAAGTGTACCGTCCACAGCCAGGAAGCTACATGACAAACACATTAAACCAAGGAGGACTGACGTAATACGAGCTGTCACCCAACCCAACCTCCGAAGGGCCTTCAGCATACCGTCCACAGCGAGGAAGCTACTTGGGAAACACATCAAACCATGACTGACTTACGCGATACGGGGTGTCCGCAACCCAATATAGGTTTAGAACGAGTGGCTTTACAACTACTTGCAACTATTAGAGAAAACTGAAGTGGTTCACCTTGCGTTGGTGAAGCTGAAGTCGACGTTGAAATAATTGAACATCATGAAAGAGACAAAGATGAGCTTCTTCGAACACATTCGGAACACCGCAGTCAACGCCTCAGCTAGAATGTTTGTGATTTGCCGGCTGATATCCCATTTGAGAGGTCCCTTATCCAATAGAGGTCGTTTGCGGCTGAGTAAAGTTCAGTCCATTGTTTTTACGATTCCAAGTATGGAGTGACGTTTGTGCCTAGCGCAAGCTCAATGGCAATCAGTAATGTTGATACCAGGAAGTTATTCCGATCCTTTTTCAAGCTTCTTATTGGATGCTATGGCTAAGGCTGTCTGCAGACACTGAGAACAAACTTCCCACAATGACTGGTGGCAGAACTTAATGCTTTGAACACACCAAGCTTTTCCTGTCGGAACCGAACATGCGTACCGCAAAGCTTATCCTATCGAAAAGCAGGAGGACTTGTGGGAGTATTGTGGACATTCTGACAGGCTATAATTTACTAGCTGCACATATGTTCAGAATGGGAATTATCCAAGACAATATGTGTCCCTCCTCTAATGAGGAATGGGAATCCACTGAACATTTTTTATGTGAATACACCGCCTATGTACACCTCAGACATCAGATCTTCGGGTCACCATACCTTAGTGCTAAGAAGGTATAGCTTCTCCCCTACCACACTTACACAACAATTTGTTAGAGACTTTGATGTTTAATTTTAGTTGAGTAACGACTGACTAATTCATTCTTAATACTATATATAGTCAAGTCTGCAGAAAAACTTCGCTAACCAAGCTAGAGTACTTTACACTCGAATACGTCTGATCTCACGACGGTTGCTATGAAAATCGATCTGATTTCATACCACCAACACATACACATATAAAATTATATTCCTCAAGTTAGACGTAACGCTGGGAACACATTATCCGTAACCAGCAGTTATTCATATCCTGGGAACAGGCATCGGATCTTTTTATTGCCTAAACAATCGATAAAGCAAGTTCCGTTCACTCCCTTTATTTGTTATGATCCCGAAGAAATTCACCCATTTTATTATACAGCAAGTACAAAAATATGTATCTGACCATTCCTAAAAACGGAATCTCAACAACAAGAACGAATTACGATGATGATAATGTCTTGAGAAGACATTCATAATATATAATTAATGCAAATATGAAAAGTTTCTACAGCAAAACAGCACAAAAGTACTTCCTGCACAGTAAAGCGACGGGAGAGGAATCGGTACATTGGAAACGAAAGCGTGTCCCTCTTACATTGTGCTTGGAGGAAGGCAATCAGAAAATGGAAATGTGATTGAAGAAGACATCAAACAAGATAAAGAACCAGAAAACATTGAAAGAGATGTTACAGAGCCTAAAAAAAACTTTGTTATATTATGTAAATACAAATGCGTTTCTAAATTTAGAACCCACTTTTTCTATGGAAAAGTTACAACGCCTCTGAATGGTGCTTATTTTGTTGAATTGGGCGTAATGCATTCAAACTCTTAAATATTTAAAGAGATCAACTTCAGTGCTGGCAGTTGGCAAATGTTGTGGACTTTCTGAATGATAAGCAAATGAGCTTCTTTCACCCTTCTCCATTTAATTTTCATACAATTTCCTTTCCCTACACCCTGTCATCTTTACGATCCTCTTCGCCCCAAATCCTTCCTTTACTTTCTTCTTGCTTTAGGAATCAGGACTCTCTGTAATATGCCATTTCAAAAAATGTAATAGTTTTTTTCCAAATTCTTCTTCTTCTTATTCGCCCTTTGGAATGGAGACGTAAGACTCTACAAGCGTCAATCATCCTATCAAGTTAACGTTGATACGGTCAGCCTTCTGGTCGATTCGATTTTGATATTCGGAACAATCTTCACAAACGAGTTTTCGTCAGCGTGAATTACATGACCAAACAATCATGGACGTCTGTTTCGTAACTTTTTCACGATTAATGCAACCCTATATATCGATCGGAGTTATTCTCAATCCGAATGTATCATGGCGTGTTACGTCATTAGTCCAGCGCTACATTTTCGTAGAGGTGTCACTCATTGTCGTTTATAGTCGGTCAACACTCAGAACCATAGAAGATGACAGTTCGGACGCCACTGCCGTAATTTTTAGATTTGAAGCAACAGTTGGGGAACCTCACTTTAACCAACTTGTGCTAATGCGTGAAACAACTTCATGACACAGTTAACCATTGGCTGATACCGTTGAACTGAGAAACTTAAACCGTTCAGTTGTGGTCAAGTGGCTGCTACTAATAGTAACAGTGGGATTGGTCTTCAAAAACTCTGTTTTATTTAGGTTCATTTTGAGATTGTGCCACATAAGGAGGGCATTTTACTTTTAAACAGTCAGCTTTGCTATGAGACGCTAGGAAAATATCATTCACATAGAGCAGTGTATAACAAAAACAAGTGGGGAAATTGGAAGCTGGGCGCTTCAGGTTTGAAAGGTTTTGTTTGCTTCTTGTTTGAGTATATTTGAGTGTAGAACTATCCCATCTGAACGTAGCCCGTTAAGAATATGCACTTTAGATTTAGATTTAGTACTTCGGGTTGTAAATTTACACGTTAAAGACAACTTTGAGCTACTGTAACTTTGTTCCGAATAGTATGATTTTGATCAAATTTGGGGATAATATGCTTCATATTATATTTTATACTACTACCAACTTTTAGATAAACTTAACGGGGTTTAACGGGGATTAATTTAAGCAGATATCGATATGAAGAGTATTTTGAGGACTGGACACCATATAGAGGCAGCTTCATGATTTTTTTTCAGATTTTTCGGTTGTGTACTTTCTGAGAATCGGTCCGTTAAAGAAATCGTCACTTTCCTCCCTTCCCAGTCCCCGGCTTTCTAATAAATCTCAGAAGTAATAACGGCTTCGAAAAGTACTAATCGAGATCTTTCATTTGATACTCCACATCGCTATATTCGAAGAAAAAAATTTTTACATCCCCCTTTTACATTATGGGGACCCCCCCCCCCCCCGTAAATCTCAACGTAGGAGGATATCACTCACTGCATGTCTCGGCGTTCACACTTCCCACCTTCTCACCAAATTGCGTATAGCCGTTTTTGAGAAAAGTGCGTGTGAAAGACAGACAGATATTGAACCGATTTTAATAACCTTAACAAGTCGGGAAACCGGAAGCTAGGTGCTTCAGGTATGAAAGGTTTTGTGTATTTCTTTTATAAAGAGATTTGAGCGTGCATTTGCCCCATTAGCATATAGCACGTAAAATATCATCATCATCATCATCAACGGCGCAACAACCGGTATCCGGTCTAGGCCTGCCTTAATAAGGAACTCCAGACATCCCGGTTTTGCGCCGAGGTCCACCAATTCGATATCCCTAAAAGCTGTCTGGCGTCCTGGCCCACGCCATCGCTCCATCTTAGGCAGGGTCTACCTCGTCTTCTTTTCCTACCATAGATATTGCCCTTATAGACTTTCCGGGTGGGATCATCTTCATCCATACGGATTAAGTGACCCGCCCACCGTAACCTATTGAGCGGGATTTTATCATGGTATCGCTCATAGATTTCGTCATTGTGTAGGCTACGTAAAATATGCATATCTTATGTGTAAATAGCCACTTTCAAGTGATATTGACATTCATAGTCTTGAATTTGCAGAGGAGCGACAGTTTTGACCTAGTATAACTTTGTTGGTAATAGTGCGATTTTCACCAAATTTGGCAGAATCATGTTCTATACTGTAGCCTACATTACTGCAAAATTCTGTGATTGTAGAGTAAACTTAAGGGGGGTTTTCCTGTCAATTACTGAAAATTATAGTAATGTACTATTATTAACTTTATCTGAACAGCTATCAGTATGCAGGGTATTTGGGAGCCTAGAGACCATACAGTGGCAGCCCCCTGATTTTTTTCAGTTTTTTCGGTTGGGTAGTTTTTGAGAATAATAATAATCGTTGCGCAACAATCCAAGTTGGATCAGGGCCTTCAAGTGTGTTAGAGTACCTCATTCAAGACCATAACGGTACACTAGGAGGCAATGTGGTCAGCATTGCGCTCGCCCGAGATTATTACCCTGATTTGACTCAGGTATTCATTCACAGCTGAGTCGACTGGTATCCGACGTCAAATCACGATACAAATTTCACTGCTACCAGTGAGATTTGAACCTCGACCTTCCGTACGATAGCCTTGTGCTCTAACCACTCAGCTATCTGTTTCTGAGAATGAGTTCGTTAAAAAAAAGGCCACTTTCAACCCCCCACTCCCCACTTTTTCAACAAAAGTCAAAACTAAGGCTGGCTTCGAAAAGTTCTAACCGAGACCTTTAATTTGATACCCAACATGACTATATTTGATGAAAAAGAAATGTACACCCCCCTTTTGCATGTATGGGGACCCCTCCTTAAATTCGTCGTAAAAGGATGTAACTTACTATATGCGTGAGGGTTCACAGTTCCCACCCTTCCACCAAATTTGGTGTCAATCGCTATAAACGTCTCCGAGAAAAATGCGTGTGACGGGCAGACAGGCAGATAGACAGACGGACAGACAGACAGACAGTAAACCGATTTTAATAAGGTTTTTTGTTTACGCATTATTCGCCAATATTTAAGTGAAACGTAAGGGAGTGGGGACTCAAAATATGACCCCTAAAACTGTAACAGGTCTCGTTCTTAAAACCTATCCAATCGAAAAATCTGAAGAAATCACAATGCTGTATCTAAACGAAACCTAGGCCCTGAAATATATCCCATTCCGATATCTGCACAAACAAAGTCAATAATAGTATATTAGCATATTTTAGAAATTTACCCGCGAACCCCCCTTAAGTTCATGCTAGAAGTACAGAATTTGGCAGTGGTATAAGGGATAATATAAGGCACAACTTTGGGAAGTTTGAAGGAAATCCAATTATTATTAACAAAGGTGTAGAAGGTGAAACTTCTACATTTTATGTGAATTTCCTGCATTTTAAAAAGTATATGACGTCATCATAATATATCAATTCAGCAATACCACAACAAAGTCAGCTCATATGAATGGGGGGGGGGAGGGTCCCAAGGAAAGATTTTGTTTGTTTTTAGTCATTTATATATAAACATCAACTACTCGAGACAGACATATATACATATTTATATGTATATGCCAACATAGCTTTGGAGTAGTGCCTAATTCAAATAGATATATTTGCACCTTAAACCAGCGGTATTCAATATACATACTGGTATATACATATGTATGCTATTGTGCACGAAGTAAATCGGAAATATATGCGTGATCAACTTATATATTTGCATGTACAGGTATAGTATTCGTTAACATGAGACAAATTTGTTTAGAGTGGGCATAATATCTACGTCTGTAATATGTACGTACATCTTGTAGTTCAGGAATATTTTGGGTTTTTAACCATATAAAAATGGAAAAATGCATGTACAAAGATGAACACAAAGCCTTTAGATCCGAGGCACCAGCTGCCGGTATTCCGACTTGTTTCATACTGAACCTATGCTATGCTATGCAATGCTACTGATACTCCAATTGCTGATTCCAGTTCTGGCAGGCCAGAGATTCAACCCTCTTTTGCTAAAGCATCCAAGATTTCATTTCCCATTTCATTTGATCAGATAACCAGAAAAGTTCCACCGTATTGAATATAGAGATAGAGTTGGCGCGGTGTCTGTATTCCTGAACGATTTGCGAGGTGATCAAAAGACTACTCAACGCTCTCAATGCAGCCTGGATATCACTGCAGATTGCGATGCGCCTGCCCATCAACTGACCGTCAATCACTCAGTTTGCTTCTTTAGGATCAAATATATTTGGGGTTGAAAAACCGTTGAATATTGTCCCAAAGAACAAGCCCACTTCTCGCTTTTATTTATGATGTAGAATCTGGCTCCAGAATCCTGCTCTGTGTTTGAGCCATCGGGGTAGACGACTTCCGTATATCCAGCCACGCATTCAGGGTAACTTCATATCTTCTACCAAACAGATATATGGGGAACCGAAAATCAGAAGGCATTGAAAGAACTGGATTCAGTACTCCCAATAACTCTTCCAATGCTCTGTGCCCTCTGTCCGTTGTTTCTCCATAGATCTAATCGAATTAGTCTATGAGCTGCTCTCATTGCAGTGCTTAGAATAAATATATCCAAGTTGAGTAATGAATTTAGAGTTGCCGCGGATATTATGCGCATGGCACCAGTGATACCCAGATAGACAGTTCTTTGCAGTGCGGCTAGTTTACGGTGAAAACCCTATTGTCCTTAATCACCTTAATTACTACGGAAGCACAAGCGCACATACGCCTAATGATATCAATGTATATCCACATTACCACATGAGGCCTGAGTCTCCATGCCGAGGCGAAGGTCCGTCTGCACAGCCCATAAGTTGTGAGAGCTCGTTTCAACTTTACCTCTGCATGTTTGTTCCAAAGAAGCTATTTATCTTATGTGACTCCCAGGTATTTCACTTCTTCGGAGAGTTGAATCAAGTTTTCTCCTTTTGGTGAACAATACCGTTGTGGTTTTATTTGAAGTAACTGAGAGTGTATGCCTGAGGCACCAACTGTCTATCAGATCAGCAGCGCGTTGTCGATCCTTACACACCGTTCCCGATCAGCAGCAAGCACAGCCACGTCATCATTAGCTTGAGCGTATATTGGCAAATTTTGCCGTTCGTTTAGTAATGAATTCATCAGTATACTCCCTTCCTTGGGGGCAACTCTTCGTTGTTTCTACTGTTAGGTTGTGGTCGACACCCATTTCAGCACACAGCAATCTCTGCGTTACCATAGCGTGGATTCACCGTGAGGTCTAGCGGCATGACAAAGTTCTTGAAAAGGCGCATAGTCAAACGTCCCTTCACAGTTGCATTCTCCCTATTTGAAAGCAAAGAGTGAAGAGCCGTCTCATAGGACTTTCCACGCTGGTAAACATGTTAGTTTTCATTAAGTGAGTGCGACCTAAGCGCCTTCCCACGCTCAACCAGTCTTTATAAACCTTTCAGCAAGAATTGAGTCAAGCTGATCGGTTTGAAGTTCATCTTTCCCAGGCTTCGGTATCAAGGCTACTTTAACCTTGTGTCAAATCAAGACTTCCTGGAAAAATATTTGTTAACAATCGCTCCAAGTGCTCCATACGCTCCTTTAGCATTCGTGGATAGATGCCATCCATGCCAGGTGCTTTGAAGTGTCTAAATGACAGTATGGCATCTCTCAACTTTTCATAGGCAACTACTGCTTTCGCAGTGTTCCACTTCAACTTGCAACACCTTCGTGTTGAAGGGATTGCATCAATCGTCAACTCTCCCCCTACCACTTCTCCCAGATTGTGTGCTTCCAGGAAGGTTTGTACCGCTTCCAGTATGGAGCTGGTGAAAATACCATCGGGTTTTCTAAGAGAGTCCAACTTGGCCGACTGATACCCTTTAAGGACTCCGCAAACCCTTGAAATCTCCCTTTCGCCTTTCAGTTCCTCACAGTAGGCTCTAAAGGAGTATTTTTTGTGAACACCTAACGAGCCTTTTATATTAACGCTGTGAGTTCCGGAAGTTTAACCAGTTTTCGTTCTTATTGCTTTTACGGGCACGGTTCGGAAGTTGTTTGGTTGATGTCCTGAATTTTTGCAAGGACACCAAGTAAATGCCAATGACCAAGGAACCCTTTTACCGCTTTGGCCTCGGGAAATAGGACAAACCTCTTCATAGCACTCTAAAAGTGTGCAATTCAAAGTTTCCAATTCATCTTCAAGCCAAAGGAGGCCTTAGTTGTTCCTATTGTTCCGTCTATTTCTATTCTATTATTTCTATTGTTCCGTCTTTGTATTATAGACTGTTTGCCCGCAATAGTCAGATTGAATTCTAGATATTGGTGATCTGACAGTGAGACTTCCTCTACCACCCGCCAGTATATGAAGATTACACCAGTGTGTAATCAACTCTAACACTTTTGAAGTGTAGATTATTAGGTCAATTATTTCACTTCTTCTCGGTCCCACGAACGTAGGGGCGCACCATACGTTTGCAGTTATGAGACCAACTGAAGAGATGAAATTAAATAGCTTCTCTCCTTTTGGATTGCATTTACTTTTGTCCCAACAAATATGTTTAGCATTCGCATCGCAACCTATTAAGAATTCGAGACCACTTGATTCTGGATACGCTATCAGATTCTCTAGTTCTTGCTTCGGTGGAGGATACAAAGAATCATAAGGTAAATAAGTTCATGTTTTTCCTCCAACCATTAATCCCGTATTGTGCGATGAGCGTAACTAAGTCCTGGAAATAGAATCAGGACACAACCTCCGGATCTTATGGAAGCTTCCTTTACTGATTTAATGCCACAGATTCTATTAAAACGAACTCATGGCTCTTGGATCAGAAAAATATAGGGGCAGTATTGCACCTTTGTCAGCCTCATGGTCAGCAGACAGGAGGAGGCTTTCGCATGATGCAGTTTAGTTTCGCCAATCTTTGTATTTTCGATATAAACTTAGTCTAATGTGTAATGGAAAACTATTAGAAACGTATGCCGTAGTCCACGTGGGACGGGGTCCACTGCACTTGGACAAGGCGCTTACGATGCACGTCCTCATCGAGGGCATCAGCCCATACCTCCGCTCCATAGAGCAGAACCGATTGCGTTGCTCCCATAAGGACACGTCTCCTAGTAGATATGGGGCCCCCAACATTCGCCATTAGCCGAATCAAGGTCGCGACTTCAGCTGCACCTTTGTCCGCAGCTGCTTTGGTTTGCTCGAAGAAGCTCATCTTTGGGTCGAGCATTGAATCAAGGTGCTTAACCGCTGGTTTTGACTCTATAGTCAACTCGCCGATCGATATGGGACGCAGGGTCGGGATTCTCCTTCTAGTCATAATGACTACTTCACTATCAGCACCGTCCAGATCGGGGGCTGTGTCAAGCATAAACAGCGTTCGGTATGCAGATGGGAGCTCCGGGTCTCCTTTACCCTTGCTGATCAGCGCGAGTTTTGCCACTTTTCAGCGACACAGAAAAATGACCTCCTGCAAGCAAGCGTTGATCGCCTCCCCGCGGGTCCTCATTCCCCTCGGGTCCTCGCGGTTTTCCCAGCCGCGAGCTTTGCATTTATTTATGACGATGCGGAGTCTGAAACTCCCTCCGTAAGTCTGAAATTTCCGCCGTCCACCAGCACATAGAAGCTTCGTCGCGGCTGGGGCTCCTCTGGGGCATGGAAACCTCCCACGCCGTCGTTATCAGGTTCATCACTGAATTTACCACGATGTCAGCTCCGATACTACCACCCCCGGAGTGCCCTCCAGCGTGCCCCTGCCTGCTCCAGGAGCTTCGACGAACTTCCCGATGTTCACCCTCGAGACATTCCACAGACAGGGAGAGCGTTGCGTTGGTGCTCGCCGGTAAGTAGCGTCAACTACTTCGAACGCGATGTACTGGTGAGAGAAGTCTTCTATGACTCGCCACCAATCCACAGATGATGACAGAGATTCTGACGCAAAAGTGATATCAGGAATGCTTCCTTCACAGCCTGGGCGCCGAAACGTTGGCGTGGATCCGGTGCTTAAAACTACAAGGCGGTGCCCGTCGCCATTTCCAGAATCCGTTTCCCTCTGGAGTCTGATTGAGGCATGCCCCATTCAAGGGCCTGTGCATTAAAATCACCGACTACCAAGATTTGTCCCTTCGTGCTCGAAATGGAGTCTTCCAGAGCTTCAAGTCCAGCATCATCTCGTTCGGTGTCAGGTAAACGCTAAAAAACTTTATCTCTAAACACCGGATCAAAACAAACCCGTCTCTTCGGCTTTCGGCAATAACACGAAGTCGAACGTCGTCCCGAACCCAGATGGCAGCGGTGCCGGATAAGCAGAGAGGCCGGGTCTTTGTTTCGGTATTGATCGCTAATTAGCACTAGATCAGCAGTTACTTCCGCAGCGAACTGTGCTAGCAACTGGTGAGCAGTTGCACGCCGGTGCGTGTTAATTTGTAAAATGCGGATCATGCCATTCGCACCCTAGCCCTTTCCAATTCTGCCCTGAAGGTTGAACACCATCCCGAGGCCGCGGTGTGTGCGTCGCTCTCACCAGACGCGCCACGATCGCTGCAGAAAACTCAACTCTCGCTTTCATTGCATGTCTCCGCTTGATGACCCACTGTCCCACTCTGTCCTTCCGTCCGGTCCTTTGCAAGCTGCTGACGTGTGTCCATAGTCCAGACACCTGCAACACTTGGTGGGGGCCATTCGGATTTGCACTCTGCATACTACCCATCTAATTTTGATTCTCCCGCTGCTAAGGAGTTTCCTCACATATTGCGCGGGGACTTCCACCACGGCGAGTTTTTGGCATTTACAGAGGTGATACCTATCCGGGCATTGGTTACTTCTGGATATTCTCCCTTTATTGCCTCTTCCACTTCAACCACATTGACTCTAGGCAGGAAACAAGAGCCTTCCCCCAATAACCTATTGACCGCTTCGCAGAACGTTCTCTTGCTAGGCTTCTTTGGACCCAGTTCGATAAGAACTCCGCCACTCCTTGTTTTCCGTATGGAAAACACCTCTGCTCCGTTGACTTCGGGTTTCATCCTGTAGCGGATTTCACTAAGGAATTGTATTGACTTTCGTCGGCTTAATGAGCAGAGTCGGCGTTCCTCGTCTTTTCTGCTCCTGGCTTTTGGTTGGCAACCTCCTTGTCTTTGGAAAGACTCCTTTCCCTTTTTCCTTCTTCGCTTTCTTTTGTTGGGCCCTAGAAATTACTTCGATAAACTTTCCTCTTTGCGCTTCTTCCCCAATTCGCTTTGCAGTGGGCTATCTGCGGTCTGTTTAACGCAAGCAGCGTTCTCAGCGGGGAGTGCGGCTGTTTCAGCTCTCCAATCGTTCTTCTCCTATAGAAGGAGATGCGGTCCACTAGTTCCCCCAGTTCCATTAGCCCGTTTTTGACGCCTTTGCTGACGTTCCTCTGGAGGAACGTTGCCGATCGCATACGCTTCACCACTGCTGAGAATTTCCTGATGAGCCTTTCCTCTTAGGTTCTCGCTAGGATGGTGGACTGCACTTCCACTCGGTTTGTGTCCGAATCCATCTGCTCAGGACTAACGATTCTGACTGCGCTTTCTTTCGGAACAGGGGCACTACGAGGTATTGGAGTTGCCACCTCCGCACGGTCAGTCCCGACACTTGATAAGCCTTCCTCTCTATTTGGGGGCGCCGGTGTCCCATCGGGTATGTTAGCTCGCGCTGCCTCTTTCACTGATAGTTGCCGTGAACTACTCATTGTGCCCAAACGCACTCAGCTCTTCGTACTACCCTGTTGTTACGAAGATTTTCTTTAATAATTTATGTGTATTTTCCATGGAAAACGAACCAGCGTATCGTGTGCAAGTAGAATTTGCATTGATTGATAATGAAGCACAGTTTGTGTCATTATCAATGTAGCTGTTTCGTTGAACCGGAATACTATTGAAAACCAAAAAGAAAAAATCGTGAACTACAACCCGTTGACAGATGATATGGAGCAGATATGGAGACTACTCTAAATCAAAGTAATCGAAGCTGTAATTTCGGCGATAGGATTAGTCCGCAAAATTGTGTTGAAAACGCTGGACCGAAGGGCTGAACTATTCATGAAGCTGCAAAAAGCGGTCATCCTTGCAACCTATGTTATAGTTTGAAGAGTCCTGTCCGGTAATAGTCTGATCTAATGAATTCTAGTGTTAATTTGTACTGTTTTCGGTTTACTATCAATATGCATGTAGATTGGAACCCCCTTGTCATTGCTTGAATTGTTTTCGATAATCGGGGAAGTAGCAATCCATTTTCACGGGGTCGCTCAGACCTTACGTTGAAACGCATCATCGTTGTGATGCACGCCTTTGGATGGTGTATTCGGTCCATCCTTGATTGCAAGGGTAATTTCTAAGGACAATATTGAAATTGTGCTAGCTGAGAAACCCTGCACATATCGGCGCAGATTTTTGTTCTGTTAAGAGGAAGTCTGCATGTAATTTAAATTAAATATAGGTGATTATTCAAATTTCATATTGAGCCACGGGGATGGGGAGTATTGGGAGGCAGTTGTGGAATGGGGCACCGGAATTAGATGTTAAGCTGCTGTCTTGCGAAAGAAAGGTACTACTATTTCTCCTCGCATATTAAATTTCGGGTAACGGTGGTATTAGTGAAAGAGGTGAGTATCTTCTTGAATTTTTCCCCAGTAAGTACAGGGTGCGGCAGCATAACTTCCTTTTTTCAAAACTCAATAAAAATTATTGAATGCATCGGAAATTATTTATTTATTTTTTATAATGTAGGTACATGTCTAAAGTTTTTATTTACATTGTTTTGAAGACCAAATCTGTTAGGTGACGTCCCCCATTCTCCATACATTGCGTAAACCGATTTCTGGCGTTTGTCATGACTCTTGTTAGCATAGCAGGTGTTATGTTGGCAATTTCTTCTTGGATGTTGGTCTTCGAATCTTGTAGGGTTTTTGGACGGTTCACATAAACACGGGATTTAAAAAAAACCCATAGAAAAAATCACAAGGGGACAGATTGAGAGAGCGTGCCGGCCATTCCAAATCGCCTCTAATTGAGATAAGGCGCTCTGGAAAGTGTTCCTTCAAAACAGCCATCGATGCTCTTGAAGTGTGTGCTGTTGCACCGTCTTGTTGGAACCAAGTGTCCCCCAAATCCAAATTTGCTAGCCTTGGGAAAAAAAAATTCAGTAGCATGTTTACATATCGGTCCGAATTCACTGTCACCGTCACCTCATTTTCCTCAAAAAACCAGGGACCAATAATTCCAGCTGAGGAAATTGCACACCACACTGTGATTTTGGGTGAATGCAAAGGCTTTTGATGCAATTCTCGAGGGTTGGTGTCAGCCCAGTAGCGCATGTTTTGTTTGTTAACCGATCCACACAAATGAAAATGGGCTTCATCGCTAAAAAAAACAATAGCACCCTCGGGAATGACATCAAGAAGAAGCTCACACGCGTTCATCCGAGAATTGAAGTCACGTTCTGAAAGTTCCGGCACTATCGCCATCTTATAGGGATGAAAATGAAGATCATCACGAAGAATTCTTCTCACAGAACGATCGGGTAGTCCAAGGGCAGATGCGTGTTTGCGCGCAGAACGCCGTGGCGATCGCAACATTGACGCTCTCACTGCTTCAATGTTCTCAGGTGATCTAACGGGCCGAGGGACTCCAGTTCTTCCTTTTGTCGCACTTGCAGGTTGTCTGAATGTTGTGACCCATGTAACAATTGATTTGCGGTCTGGGACGGGAGCCAACGGGGCTAAATTAAAGCGATTCCGAAATGCACGTTGTATTGCAATAACCGAACATCCGCTTGAAAAGTAAACCTGAACGGCAAAGGCACGCTCCTCACTATTCCAATGCATGATGGCGACTGAACCGTGTCGGGACAAAACTTTACAGTATCCCCTCTTGAACGAGACCACTAGCGCTCCGCTATGACATCAACTAACTGAGTGGCGCGCATTTTAAAAAAGGAAGTTATGCTGCCGCACCCTGTAGTATATAATATAGGGAACTCGTTAACAATCTTATGAACGGCTTGGTAGGATGTTGGAGGGTTTAAAATCAAATAAAATGCGTCGCGTTTTATTGTGACTCCATTCCAACCTTGAGTATATATTGTAATTTGATAAAACCCTATGACAGCTATTCTATTATTCTAGCTGCAGAGTGGGAGAGCTGGTATCCTTTGTGAATGCTGGGGCTGGCACTAAACATCTGAGTCGGTTGAACTCTGCCTCCTAGTTTTACCACAGCAGTCATGGCCTTAGGAATTTGTGGCATCAAAATGACGCACCACAACGCGAATTGGCCTCCTCGGTACGGCCACTGTAGTAAGAGAGTGGTATTTACTTTGAGATCCACTCTTGGTTCATTAAGAATAAAACAATGAAATGTAGATATAGTGTCATACTTAGCGGGGGGTTTCTAGCAGTTAGACTGCACCCATTTGCATCCTCCTATCATAAAGTTTAAGCAGGTGTACACAGCATGAAGCCCCATTGGCTTAATCAAAAGTGTTTCATGTCCCCAGAAATTTGTTAGTCAACCTAATGGCGTTTCAATTAGCTGTTATACATACATCTACCTTTCGTGTTCCAATCTCCCTGCCCAGGTATCTGCTATTAACCAACGCTAAAATTCCACCAAGCAAAACAGAGAAGATAATTTCCTAAAGTAGACAAACTTAAGTATTCCATTTTTCATGTAATTACTTTGGTAAATGAACTCGCATTTTCCACAGCCTTCGCGTTTAATGTTTATCACTTTTCATCCTTCCCGGCGAGAGTATACTCCTTCACTCCAGTTTAATGAAGTATTGATTCAGAAACATTTCTAGACATCGCAAGTCCATCAGCTTCACTGTACTCTTTATTCGCTTGCAAAATTATTCTCGTCACTTCGTCTTTAGTACATTTTCTCTCCCAGGACGATAATATAAAAGCAATTACAAATACCAAACAAAAATATAAGATCAAATGAAGTGAAATAATTGGAGTCCTCTCAAGGACAATCTTTTCCATTTGCAGTTTCTGCCATTCCACTTGCGATGGAAATAGGTCTCTGGCTTAAATTTTCAGTATTTCGTTGATTTTCGCTCTCAACAATCTGGGGCAAATCAACAGAGCTATTGGTTTGGAACAGATGAATTTTGTAAAGAAGGAAAATAGAAGCAACTTTGATCTTTAATCGCACAAATGTTACCAGTTTGTCTTTTTCATAATTCAAATTCGACCCAACTTTTTCCGGCAGCTCAGCTGAATGATACGTGATTTTTGCTTGTCAGAATATTCCATGGAATTGAGCGGCTTGGATGGCATAGTGTTTCGATTCGAGGGTCAGCAAGGCAAATACGTCATCACTCCAAAGGCATGGAAGCTCAAAAACGACCGTAAAATTTTATCCAATCCAAATAAAAGGAGTCTTTTTCATCAAGTTTATAATGGAGGACGTTATGACCAGCTGAGGCTTATCCTTTTTGGTAATAAGCGGGCACTTTTTGCTTTTTGGAAAAAAGACAACGTGCAAACTCTTCAGCAGTTTGGTCCTACTGTAGCCGGCGATAAACGTATTTGAGTTAGTTATTGTACAGTTTTGGGAAACGTATTTTCTAGAATATTTATCGAATTTGGCAGTATAGAGCCTGCAGCAATTACACACTGTCCTGTTAAACGTGGCAAATACTTGGCTTATTGCTATCAAATCTGGAAATATTGTTGTAAACTGCTTCTAATTTCAGGGAAATATTTGAATAGTATATTTGAAAAGCAACTGGATAGTTTGCACATTGCATAAATTGTTTATGCAGATGTGTACATATGCAAATCATACATAGTTGTTCCGGGGGAATGGGAAGATTTGGATGCTGACATGAAATTGTCATTCAGAGAAAAAAGCAAATTGATGATTTTTGTTTATTATTTGTCAGCTTGGAACTTGTTTATGGATACAAATATGCCATTGGCGCAAACTCGTTTTATTTACGATTCATGGCAATTTGCACATCTGACAAAAAAGAAACAATAACCCGCTTTTCATACAATAAAGGGTAGATACTCTGGCTAGAATTAAAGCTGCATTGAAGGGTCGAAAATAACCAACAGCTATTATAGTTATTGCTATCATCAGTATTTAACTATAGCAACGTGGAGGTTCTCTAAAGAAAAAGCTTCTGGCTTATCTAATACGTAGCTATTGATGTACAAATATCTGTTCACGCATTTCTTTTTCAGCCTTTAAACGGTAAGGTGTTTGCCCATTTGTATTGCGTGGACAACAGTGACTATGGAAGGACACTCAGAATACGAAAGCACTGCAGCAGATGAGAGGCAGACAGTAAATTTCTGTTGGAGGGCTCGGAATGTTAGTATCAGCGACTTTTTGCAGTAGCAAGTGAGTTTTCTGTCTTCGATATTTCTCGACCGCAGTGCCTAATGCTATAAGTGATTCGGATTTGAAGGAGAGAATGCCAAACGTAACAGTAATAAAACGGAAGAAAGATTGCTAAATGGCAAAAACGTAACAACACCTATATTTGTTCAAGAGGGGTGATACCAGTCCAAGAAAAAGACAGGTCGGGAAACCGGAAGCTGGACGCTTCAGGTACGAAAGGTTTTGTGTATGTATTTGTATTTCTTAGTACGTAGCACGTAGTGTATGCATATATTATGTGAGAGTATCCACTTTCGAGGGATTTCCACCAAACTTGGTAAGGTAATGCTCTATATTATAGCCTCTGTTGTTATTTTATAGTGCTAGGATGAAGTTAAGGGGGGTTTCGCAGCCAATTACTAAAAGTTATAGTGATATACTTTTATTAACTTTATTTGAACAGGTATCGGAATGGAAGGTACTTCGAAAAAGAGAATGGCCCCCTTAAAGAAATGATCACTTTAAACCCCCCGCACTCCCTCCCTTTCAAACAAATATCAAAACTAAGACGGGCTTCGAAAAGTACTAGCCGAGGCCTTTCATTTGATATCCCACATGACTATATTTGGTGAAAAAAAATTTACACCCCCCTTTGAATGTATGGGGACCCCCCTTAAATTCGACGAAAAAGGATATAACTCATTGTATGCGTGAGCGTTCACAGTTCCTATCTTTATACCAAATTTGGTGTCAATGGCTATAACCGTCTCCGAGAAAAATGCGTGTGACGGACAGACAGACAGTAAACCGATTTTAATAAGGTTTTGTGTTTACACAGAACCTTAGAAAAGAAGTTATTCTAGACAAGAATTTCAGTTAGTGCTTTTCGAAACTGGTTCCATATTTGATATCGAGTGAAATATAAGAGAGTGAGGGCTCAAAATGTGACCCCCGAAAAGTGTAACAGGCCTGTTCACACAACCTATTCAATCGAAAAATCTGAAAAAAATCAGAAGGCTGTATCTAAATGAAATTTACGGCTCAAAGTACATCCCGTTCCGATATCTGCACAAATAAAGTTAATAATAGTATATTAGCATATTTTAGAAATTCAGCCGTAAACCCCCTTAAGTTCATGCTAGAAGTAAAAAAATTGGCAGTGGTGTAAGGGATGATGTAAGGCATAACTTTGCAAAGTTTTAAGGAAATCTAATTATTATTAACGAATCTATAGTAGGAGAAGGTGTATGACGTCATCATAATATATCAATTCGTCAATACCACAACAAAGTATGCTCATATGAATAGGAGGTCAGTAGTAAGGGATGTACCCTCAGCATAAGCTCTGTGTGTTAGAGGGAGATAGCATGCTAGAGCTTTTAAGCTTTCATGCTATCTCGCTCACTCCGTCTCTTTCGCACTATGAGCTTTTTGGGTGCGCGCCTTGGGTAAGTGGTGTGCGCCTTGGGTAAGGGGTGTGAGCCTGTGCTGTGGGCTTTGGGCTGTGAGCTTTTAGTGGGGGCTCTGGGTGTGAGCCTGTGCTGTGGGCTTTGGGCTGTGAGCTTTTAGTGGGGGCTCTGGGTGTGAGCCTGTGCTGTGGGCTTTGGGCTGTGAGCTTTTAGTGGGGGCTCTGGGTGTGTGCCTTGGGAACGGGGTGTTGCTGTGTGTGTGGGGGCCTGTGCTTGGCTTGGGGATATTAAGCTCTATTGCTGTTTCTCTTGTTTTTCTATGTGTCTCGGATATGTTTTGGTGTGTTTCTGAGATCTTTTTCAAGTGTTTTTGGGGAGTGTCAAGTTGTTTGTGTGCGTTTATGGGGTATCGATCTTTTTGGTGTGCTTTTTGTGGGTTATTAAACTGGTTTGGTGTGTATATGAGATAGCGATGTTTTCCGAGTGCTTTCTGGGGAGTGTCAAGTTGTTTGTGTGGCTTTGTAGGGGATATCGATCTTTTTGGTGTGCTTTTTGATTTATTAAGCTGTTTTGATGTATTTGCCTGGGTATCGGTCTTTGCGTTGAGTGACTTGGTTGAAGTGGGGTCTGTGAGGTTCACGGCGGGCGGCTAAGGTGTGGGCTTTAGGTGGTAGGCTTCGCCGCGGGCTTGAGGCGGTTGGCTGGCCGATGCAGATTTTGCGGTTATCATTGCTGACTTGGGACTTGGGATTAAGTTTAAATGAAAAAGTTCGTTAAAGTTCAAATATTTATTTTATTATACTTATTTACACATACATCATTCAATATTCTTTAGAATTAACAATATGTGTACACTTATTTATATATATTTTCTACTGTGCATCTAAAATGTGTGCAATTCGCAGTGTTTGATGAAGCCATTACAATTTTGGTGTATATAATATGCAAAACCTAGGGCTATAACTACTGCCGCTATAGGCTTCATTAGGTTGAAAATATGGTTGTGACTCTTCGAAGACGATGATTTAACACTCGGTCGATTAAATGGTCCGCACACATCTTCTCCGTTAACATAAACACATGTTGGTGAAAGACGCAGATGTTCAGCTTCAATGTCTGAGGGAGTGTTGAATGCGTTGACTTCTAACGCACAGAAATAGCACTTAACATAGTCTTTTAAATTTGTGTAAAAAAATCCACTTTTTGCAAATTTTTGCGCCTTTCTATCCTCAATGTTCAAATTGCTGAATGTTTTCAGGCGATCGTATTCACGTTTTAAGTTTAACATTTTGACTGTGATTTTCCGCTTTAAATGACGTCTTTTATATTAATCCAGGAGTTGTGATCGGATGTGAAACCAAGCCACTTGACAAGAACACGAACCCCCCTCCTTTTTAAGATCTTTTCCACGAGATATACATCTGGTTGCTTTGTTTGTAGTAATTCCAGTTCATAGAACCCTCCTTTTATTAAATTTCCTTGGTAATCTTTAAGAGTATAAGTACGCGGTTCTGTATTTTTTATCTGATCTACCCTGAATATTTCTGTGGACCAATTTGGAGTGTAGCCCTTTTCAAAGACATGTTTGTGCTTGCTAATTCTTACATAATCGCCTTTTTTTAATTTCGGTTTCGAGGTTACGTTAACCTTTCTATACACGGTTGATAATAACTTGATTTCGTTTGATGGGCCAACATCTACCGGCTTCATTTTAATGGTACGATGTTTGGTCATATTGTATTTCTTTATTAATCTGCCGAGCAAATTGATCCAATGGTAGTTCCCGTTCATACTGAATTCTTTCCACATAAAATGTTTTAACGTACGGTTAAATCTTTCTACAATTGACGCTTTCAAGGAACTGTAGGTAGAGTAGTGATTGATCTCGAATTTCTTCATCAATTGTTTAAACGTTTTATTAAAAAATTCTTTGCCATCATCTGTCTGCAAATTTCTTGGTACACGTTTTTGGTTTAGAATTGTCTCCATAGCTCTTGTCACTTCGCCCCCGCTTTTATTTTTGATTGGCGCTGCCCAGGCAAATTTCGAAAATGTGTCGATGACTGTAAGGAGAAATTTGAATCCTTGGTTGTCACTCAAAAATGCACTCATATCAACCAAATCTGCCTGCCATAAGTCATCTATACCTTTGATAACGACACCTCGACGTCTAAAATTTCTGCGAGCCGGTTTATGTAACTCGTTGATAACCTGTCTCCTACTCATTTTCATAATAAATGCGTATAAATATCGGCTCGGATTTTATTTTTATATTGGTTTTACGTACCAGTGGCTTTGTACACGAGATAAGAACTATGTTAAAGTTTATTCATCCATTTACAATGATGCTTGCCGGTCCTTCAGGATGCGGGAAGACAACATTTATAGAAAATCTTCTAAACAACACATCTCTAATACAGCCTCAAATTAAGAAAATTCTTTGGTGTAATGCGGAGAAACATGCCCTACCTTCAAACTTATCATTTGCAAACATTGAATACTTGGATACTATTCCAGATGAATTTACCAACATCCAAAATGAGCCGACACTAATTGTATTAGACGACATGATGTTGAATGCTTTTTCAAGGCAGGTGTGTGAGCTTTTCACAAAAGGATCCCATCATCGTAACTTTTCAGTAGTTTTAGTCACACAAAATGTGTTTCACCAAGGCAAATTCTGTCGCGACATATCGCTTAATTGCAAATACCTAGTAGTTTTTAAAAACCCGCGGGACAAAAGTCAGTTTCTCCATCTTGCTAAACAGATTTATCCAGAGAATAGTAGAGAGCTAGTGAAAATATATAAAGATATCACACAGAGGCCGTATAGTTATTTACTGGTGGATTTAACCCAAGGTATAAACGAAATCCTTAGATTTCGGACCGATATTTTTAAAAAAAGTTTCCTTACATGCTATTGTTCACCAGACGGTATAAGGAATAATCATGGTGTCGAAAGTGAGACGATTAAAGGACAACAAGCATATATTGTGCGTTCTCAAGAATGCTAAATCCTGTTTAAGAAATGCAATAATCAAGACGGCTGATCCAGAAGTGATAAAAGCGATATGTGAAATAACACTAAACACCCTCAATGGTAACCACCTTCCAAGCAGAAAAGTATTTAACCAACTCTGCAAGTATAAAAAGAATATGCGAAAGTTGGCTGAAGCAAAACGCTCTGTTCGAAAACAACGGAAAGTGCTTATACAGCGGGGTGGCTTTGTTCCCATATTATTAGATAGTCTACTTTCAAGTCCTATAGGAGCAGTTATTTAAAAGCAAATATGCAGAGAAACAATGTTCTTAACAAAATGCTTCTATTATCACCCGAGGTATACGAAAACCTCAAAGACGTTATTGAAGAATCGAACAATCAGACTTTATTTGATAAGGCGATGAGTAAAATACTGAAGAATAAAAACCTTCCTGATATGAATAAGTGGTATAGCTATAGAAATGAGCTAATAAAATTTTTAAACACCAAACGGCGAGGTAGACATTTTCCAGAGCTAAAAGGCGATTTTCCAGCAGCTAGTAGAGGTTTGAGCAAAAAGGAAAGTCTTCGAGACAATCAGACGCAGACAAGATTGATTTTTAAAGAAGATTTATCAACTCAGACATCACCAGAAAGGGAACCGTTCTTGACGGGAGAGAAATACTTTGAGGCAGAGGCTGAAGAAATAACGCCACCCAGAAAATCCCTTTCACCTGCAGCTAAACGACGTTTATCAGCAAGTAGTATTGCCAAAAATCTTCAGCAACCGAAAATACAGAAAACTAGTACAAGTAGATCAGGCACGGATGATTATAGGATAATAACTGCTGATGATGGTATAACTCAATACACAGTTCCTATAGACATGAGTCCCGGTGAAGTTGCCAGAGCTATGGAGAAGTTAGAGGAGAGAGAAGAGGAAGGGTATAAAAGGAAGCAAACAGGTGCTGTCAAAAAGACTACATTAAAACCTTCACGTCTAGATCCTGGTCAATATGAAATATCTTTTCCAGTGAAAAAAACTGCAAGGCAAAGTGAACGTTTGAAAGGTAGAAAGGAGCGAGCCGCTAGTGTACCGGATTTTGATTGGGAAAGGATATAAAGTGATAAAGATGCCCGTCGATATCGAAAGCGATGACTTTTATATTTCCCTCCTAAGTAATAGTTCGTTGCTCTTTTACCCTGATAACACACACGCACGTTTTCGAAATATATTACCAAGATTGTGTAAACTAAACGATACCTGGTGTGTAGGAATCACAGAAGTAGCATTGCCAGTGCAAAAGGTGAGCACAAAAAGATTTCCCGGCGAGTCAATTGAGGAAAGTGGTAAGAAGAGAACAAAACGTGCTTTACCAGAAATAACTAAAGCTGATCCCATAGCTTTGCGAATTGTACTGGACTTTGATGACTTTCATGGTTCACTTAACTGGACGCAAAAGCAGCTCAAAGAGATAAGCAATAAAGATGGATCAATTGATTTTACAGCGTTGCTTTACTCTTTTCTAACCAGAATAGATCCTCCTGATCCAAGTAATCGGGGGGTCACCAGAGTAAAAGAGAAAATGTGGAAACGTGTAGAGGCTGATTTAATAGATAAAGTCATAGCTGAAGCTTCTTACGAGGCTCTTCCGACTGAATTTACACTAAACATAAAACAATCCGACACTGCTGTAGAGAAAGTTATTTTGAAAAGCTATACATATCCCTCTATTGAACACTTCATTGATGTGATTATAAGTCAAATCCCAAGGAAACGAAGAATGTATGACAGTTTAGAATCCATTACTGTTTTAGGTGCAACTTTGCCGCCACCATCCACTGAATCTCTTAGCAAGATTCCAACTACTGACAGTGCAATATTATTAGAGAAGGTTAAAACAATGGAAAGCGATATTCATCGTATAATGGAAAGGCTCCCGGATGAAAAAACCGCATCATCTGAAAAGATTCATGAAGAATACACCTCAATAATGAATAAAATTAGCAGTCTTAATGAATTAATTGGTGAAGTTAGTGGAAAGCTTGACAAGAAAACCTCTGATTCTGGTAGAGGCTTTAGCAAAGAACTTTCAATGATATTAGATGAAATTCGATATTTGGATAAAAAAGTTGGGGGAATATCGAAGAGTGCTTCAGAAAAGTCGCCTACTGTATCTAGCAAATATGGCAATGGAGGAATGGCTTTTATCTCCAGTGACATTGTAAGACCGACAATGGTGGGTGATAGATTCGTACGATGCCTACGTGTAATACCACTGGAAGAGTGTGGGAAATTGTTAAGATTTGAACATATAGAATATCATCCAATCGAAAAAACTTTTATTGAAAGTATTTCTGTGGAAGTAACTAAACAGCAAGGCGAATTGATTGAATTCCGTGCAAGCGAGGCTCCATCATACCTCATGTTGCATTTCAAACGTCGATAAAGTATAAATATACTGTCTGGATGTCAACCAGCTATACTCTGATTAGAAGACTTAAGGAGTTTGAATTGTCACAGACATGGATTCCTATTTCACACGTTATTACCTAATCCAGAGCGGCGGGAATTCCTCAATTCAGAATTTATATCGATCGCCAGATATTAGTCAGCATGGTGGAGGTGTTGGGAGTTTCTTTAGAGGTTTAGTGCGACACGCAAGCCCGCTGGTCTCGGCAGGAGCTACAACCTTAAAACAACAAGCAGTAAAAACTGGTAAGGCAATACTATCAGAAGTAGGAAGTAAGTCGATTAAGACCATTCTAAAGAGGCAGGCTAAAACTGCTGCCCGGAAGCTAACCCAGAAAGGTATAAATAAACTCTTCAGAGGTTTACATAATGTTGTTATCAATAATCATTCATCTCGAAAAAGACCCAATCCCTTTGAGACGAAAAAATCAAGATCGATTTCGAAGTTTAAACGCAGGAGGTATTCTAAAGGAAGAAAAGCTGTTAAAAAATCTCCGTCTTCAAAGCAAGGCAAACCACGCAAAAAGCAGATACGTAAACGTGTGATAGACATTTTTGATAAGTAAAAATGTCGTACAAAGAGTGCATGAAGTCTGAACTAGATCTTTTCTCAAGTTCGCCAATTCAAAGTAATATTTTAAAAACAGAGGAAGTAGCATACAAACCCATAGCTTCATTAGATAACTCTACTGTTTTAGAATTTGTGTCGTTAGGTCATGGCGATACATACCGCGATCTGTCTAGCATATATCTTCGACTAAAAGTACAACTTATTAAAGCAAAAGATGGGAAAGAGGAATTGTACGATAGAGGTGCTCCACCAATTGGCGTTGTCAATAATGTTCTGCATTCGTTGTTCAGACAATGTACAATACAGTTAAATGGTAGGCCAATAGCGCAAACTGACCACAATTACCAATACAGAGCGTATATTGAAAATTTGCTAAATTATGGCAAGAATACCGCCGAAACCCACTTGGAGTCTGTCGGATGGTATCTCGATGAGAATGAGATGGACATAGTTGAAAGTGGCAAGCCATCTGATTCAAACCAAGGATATAATAAAAGATCCAAATTGCTTGCACATAGCAATGTGGTGGAGTTTATGGGAAAAGTTCATGGAGATATCTTAAATCAAGATAAGTTGCTAATCAACGGGGTAGATTTGCGTGTCATTTTTTCGCTAGAAAAACCCGAATTTTACTTGCATTGTAAAGACGACGTTCAGCCATCACTAATCAAAATTATAGAGGCGACAATGTACATGAACCATGTAACTGTCAATCCGAACATCTTACTTGCGCATGAAAGTGTTCTCCAAAGATCTAATGCAATATATCCATATAAACGTGTAGAAGTGAAGACATATACTCTACCTGCAAACACATTTTCACTTTCACTCGATAATGTGGTCATTGGACAATTACCTAACTTGCTAGTGTTTGGTATGGTAGACAATGAGGCATATACAGGAAAACGGTCGAAAAATTCATACAACTTTAAACACAATAATCTGACAAGGTTCAATTTATCAGTCAATGGAGTACAAGTACCGAACCAACCTCTGGAGTTTGACTTTTCAAATGAAACTCCCATTAGTACGCGAGGATATCTGAGCTTGTTCAAGGGTACTGGAATACATTATTCCGACAAGGATCATCAAATATCAAAAAAATTCTTCGATAATGGAGCGTTCTTGTTGGCGTTTGATCTCACTCCGGACAATTCTTACAATTCAACATGTGGAAGTCTACTCAACCAGGGCACGATTAGGATCGAGGGGCGATTCAAAGACGCTCTAAAGAAAAGCGTGACCTGCGTTGTTTACGCAGAGTATGATAGCAGTATCGAGATAGACAAGGCTCGGAATGTTTTCACAAGCTATTAAAATCTATATATAGTGCCGACATTCCGACATTCTTCCACATTTATTAAAAAGTCGAAATGAGCTGTTTAGTGAATGTTGACTATCTCCCCGGAGGTGATTTAGCTTTCTTTAAAAAGGTGTCGTTCGCTGGTATTACTGCGGATAATAAGTTGTTCACCAGAGAGATCACCTTTAGATATCCTACTACAACAAGCAATCTAGCAGGTGTGGAACAATTGGGAAGATGCGGCAACTTGGAGCTGAGACGGTTGGATGAAGACGTTATAAAAACATTGGCGAAATTTACTACGGTATTTGTTCAAGATGATGGTGCAAAGGAATTTATAAAGCACTATGTAACATCGCACTCGAAAATTATTAATATTGAAGCTTGCAACTTTTCTGAACAGGAATGAACACGATTGAACTAAACAGAACACTCAGAATGAACAAAATACCATCAAGATTCTTCAAAGGCGTTTTTCCATGTAATTATTTACCGAAGCGAGTTAAAAGACCGGCATGTGTAATAGCTAATACAGATCCTTCTTACAAAAGTGGAACTCATTGGGTTGCATTCTTCATTCCGAAAAAAGGACCTGCGGAGTACTTTGATTCATTTGGAGGTTACCCAGTAAATAAATTTTTTCAAAAGTTTCTCATGACTAATTCGTCCGTATTTATAAATAATAAGAAACGATTACAAAGTGCGTTTGCATCCACTTGTGGGTATTACTGTTGTATGTATCTTTACTGGCGTTGTAAGGGACGAAGTCTTAGAAATTTTCTAAACCAATTTTCATCATATGATTTCACTTGGAATGACGCTAAGGTTGTTACTTTATACAGAAAAGTGTATTTAAAGAATCATGTGCATATATAGCAGGAGGAAATCTATGTACTCATCGAGATGAAAACTAAGTATAAAAACCCGAAACGACATATTTTACATCCAGTTTCGCAACCACATTTGTTCACGATGAAGCCTGATACCAAGAAGTTAAAAAGTGAGAAAAAAACAACGACCAAAACGGTGAAAGAAAGAAAATCTGCAGTGCCGGGAGAACAAGTGCTGTTAAATTACACCTATTACTTGGATGGATGTCAGAACCGAAAAATCGTGCTTGGTTTTGATCCTTCAAACTTTGAAGCCAAAATCATTTTTCATCTTCATGGACGGTTTCCAGTTTCGACAAATTATTCAGGATGGTGTGCAGTTTTCGATCATATAAACAAGCTTAAAGAGGAAACAGGAGAATTTTTACCGGAAAATCAGTTTGGGCTTTCGAAAAAATACAAAATTCCAGTGGGTGAGGGCAGTATCCAATTGCAGACACTTGAACTTTTGAAGCTATATGAGATGATGCGATTCTTCAATATTGTTATGTACCACAACAACAGTGCATCAGAGAGCGTGAAAGAATACTATAATGGATACGTCACAAAATGCCGAGAGAAAAACACCATCAAACTGCCAGACGAAGATTTCTTTATACCATTGAGAGCATCTTACGTTCATGTTAATTATTCCAGACTTTTTTATGAAATTCCAATATTTTGTAGCGCTAATGTACTGTTTAATACTTTGTGTTTATAAAGAAATAAAAGAGTATATTAAATAAAAGGCAATATTTTCTGTTTTATTCAATGATTTTATTTTTCAGCAGATACATATACATATTCACAGTATTTTCTAAAGCACATCTAACATTTGGTGATTCCCCATGTAGTATACAATTTGTTTTATACTTTTTTAAAAGACCGAGTTTGGGGATATCTGCCTGAATAATTTCAACGTCTTTAAGGTATTTTTTCAAAACTTTTGCTTTCTCTTCTCCTTTTAGATATATTACTGAACCTTCTAGGGTTGATAAAATTTCTGGTAAATGATTATAATCAATGACGCCATTCGACCACGTTAATCCATTTATGAATTTATAATTATAATCTGATTGCCATGCACTATTTGGGTTAAGTTCTTCCTGCGGGAACGGAGGTTTGAAATGATACAAAACTGGGTTAATGGAGTCAGTGTTCAATGTAACTAGTTCTTTTACAAACATTTGCTTATTGTTACCAACTACAAACTGGACATCAACAATAACCGACTTTTTGTTAGATTCCATAATGTATTGCACTATGTTTTTCGAGTCTGCCATCAGAATACTAAAAAATAAAAGAAGCATCCCTATTTATATTTATTATTCTTCTCTTTTCATTCTTGTAATTTAATTCTCTTAAAGCCGTATGGATAGGATAAATGATTATCCACGAGAATTCTTTTATTAAAAGTAAATGCCAGAGTTTTTTTCTGCGGTTCTGTTATAACAATTCCTACTCGTTTTCGCTTAATTTTATTTTCATACTTGATAATCGCCCCATTTTCTTCCTCAGCTTCTCCCATTACCAAAGATTTTAAATGATTAAAGTTTACAATTTTGGATGTTTGAAAATTAATTGTTATACCCTTACATTTTGTGATATATTGAGCATCAGGGGAAATTTCAACTTTAAAACTATATGTTTTAGGACCAATGGATACAAATTCCGAAATAAATGCATTAGGACCAAAGGATTCCACTTCATCTGTTAAATCGCCTAAATAATCTGATATTTTAAAAACGGAAGGTGTCTTTTTATTTTCAATAAAAATTAAACTGTCAGTGTCACAATAAAGAAGCGCGTTACCGATATTTTGCATTGCTTCATACAGTTTTATCCGTGCAAAGGCAGTTGTGTATGCTGCAACGGGAATATTAATGTGCGGGAGCATGTTTAGATTTTCATCAAAATATCTCCAGTTTACCCACATTGTGTCCTCATTGATAGGTAAAATGGATGATATCTCTATTCCTGGTGATTGAATAAAATTGCAAAACTCTTTGAAATCACCAAACACGCTTGTAAATGATTTATTTTCCCTTTGAGCAAACTTACCCCAAAAACAATTCAAAATCAGTTTTGCCGCCGCTCGCTTTCCAGAATTTTTCTTTATATTGTCTATATCCAGTTTAATACTTTCACGTTCTTCAAATTTTTTCAAGAAATTCTCTTTATCTACTTCTGTTTTACATTCTCTACTCCAACCGCTAGCTTCTTGCTTGATTTTAAAAAATGTGTTTACATATTCGGTGAATAACCCACCATTTTGCGTTTTTGGGTCAAATATTGTGTAATCATATTTCCACACTTCAAAAACCTTAAGTATTTTATAACCTTGCTTAACTGCCAAGGCTACTTCAGGGATCACCCATGTGCCGGTAATTTGTCTTTCACATTCTTCGTGTATACATCTAAAGACATTATTATTTTCTGCACATTTTCTACAAAGTGGGAAATATAATTTATTGTCATATTTGTAAGGTAAAACGGGTAAGAAGAGATTATCAGGAGGGAGAATAGAGCAAGAAATAAATCCATGCATTTCTAAAATTTCAGAAACTGGTGGAGTTTGGTTTCTGAATATTGTTGGATGCCCAATGGGGTATGGTGCGTATTTATTAATGTATGGATACAGACTTGTAAAATCTAAATAACGAATTATTTCATTTTCAGCATTAATTTTTGCATAAGTCCTAAATACTTCTGTTCTTCCCCCATAAACGGCGTCACGGGGGGTCAAAGGTAAAGTAAAATATGCGAGATCTTCGGTTATTTGTTTGTCTACCGCGGGGTTCCTTTTTAAAAAGTCTTTAAAATCGCATTCCCAAATGTATTCTAAATTATAACCATTCTTCCTAATAGCGGAAATTTTTTTCATGGTGCTTTCGTGCCTCTGACTTAACGTGTCACACTTACTACCCTTAATAATATCTGACGAATTGAATTTAAAACAGTCTGGGCATCCATGGTGAAAACAACCAAAAAATTCGTAAACAGTGTTTGTTTTTGGGTCAAACCCATCGACGAAGAGTCCGCCTTTCTCTAATTTCACTTCACCTGTATTTAGTGCGGATAAAATTCCAACTGTAGTATTCATGCCTTTGAAATGTAGCCATTTGAGTGAAGCAAATGAAAATTGTTTTCCTTTCAAATATTTATTTTTTGGCATGATAGCCAAGGTTTGAGCTTTTAAGAAATTTTTTCGAAATACCAGCATGCAGGCAGATGCTATTGTTAAGGATTCTGTGAAAGGGTTAACCGCAGTTATTTCCAGAAATTCTTTCATAAAGGATAAGCATCCTAAACGTAAAATAGTGACATCATTGATACAGTACTTTAACATTTCATTTTTATTATCAAACATTTTTGTACAATTTGAACTATACCATTCTAAGAATTTCTGTCTCTCTTTTTGTTTCATTGAATTGTAACCATACATTTTTGGTGTCGGGTATTTCCCAATATAATTAAAATTTTCCTTTGTATTGAAAAAGTATGGGTAGTAACCCTTATTATGATTTTCAAATCCAAACACATCAGAAAATTTGGATAAAGGAAATGGCAGAAAATTTAAAGAATCAATAAAACTAACATTTTTACAAGTTAGTTTCATTATTTTAGTGCCATTCATTACAGGATTAATGGTGAATTTTCTATTCAAAAGTTCTGATATTAGAAAGTGTCCATCGAAGCCTTGAAAGTTATGCGCAACGCAAATAATATTTGTCACATAAGATCGTGTCATAAACACGTAATCGATAAATTGCTTCACAACATCGATGTCTTCATTATATTGGAAGATATGCTCTCTTTTACCACAATTGACACAATCATTTGATATGTCAGAGTCATTATAACATGAAAAACACACTTGATGGGCAGTTATTAAATTTACAATATGTAAATGTGTATCTGGAGATGCACCGTAAATAGTATCTTGTGTGGTTTCGCAGTCGAAAAAAATAATTAGAAAACGTGAATTACCTTTCCCCCGGTATGGTTGAATGTAACATAGATGTTCTTGTGGAACTACTTTATAACATGTTTGGCAATAGTACTCATTACATGTATGATCTCTTTTACCTCTAATAACAAAGTTCAAGAACTTGTTACATATCTTACAGATTTGTAAGGAATCACAAACACTATCTTTACGAATTTTATTCTGAATATGTTGTAGATAACAGTGTTCTCCTCTAAACGATCTATTACACTTTAGGCAATCCCTCAATGTAGAAGTAAATTGGCAAGGAGGATAGCAATAACAGTATGGACACTTCATTGCACATTTATGAAATCTGTAATTGCTGACATTATCGCAATAATTGCAGGTATAATTCTTATTAAAAAAGGCTGTAAGCGATTTGATAACGTAGTAATGGTTTTGTAATGCGGAATAATACAGGTAAATTTTTTTTATTTCGGTCATAAAAAAATTATATGGAATTTTAAATAGTATAGAATTTGGATCAGTGATATCATTGAACACAACAATCTGATAATTGTTGAGATACTTTTGAAATTTGTACAGATCTAGTAAGCTACAGCCATTTATTTCACTCACATTTACATTTGCAAGTTTACAAAGTTTTTTAGCTGCCTTGCTTAAACTATTTTTTGCTATTTCACTATCCAAAACATAGCAAATACTTCTCGGAAGACAATGGACATCCCCTTCTTTGCCAACATCTACAACGCTAGTTTTTTTCAATAGGACGTCAGCTTCACTTAGCATTTTTGGATTAATTCTACCCTTCCCAAATGGAAAATTGACGATATTTGCATCAATCTGTATAATGTCGTCTGAAAGAAATGTTGAATTTGACTGATTAATGCTTGATATTAATGATAAAATGTGTTCGCCATTTAGCTCGCTTACAGGTCTTAAACTAGACCATATAGGTTTCACGTGCGGCGAGTTTGGCAATGAAATATACATTGAAATTTTACTACCCTCCTTAGAATTTTTCACGATTTCATTTACAACTTCGTTAAAGGTATTTCTAAGACCTTCCAAAATATTTTCCTCAGGATCTTTAAACTCATTCAGTCGGAAAACCATTTTTACTCCCATCACATTAAATTTCTTGAAATTTGTCACTTTTTTTGAAATTAGTTCAATTTTTTCTTTTAATCCTGAACCGACTTGATAATTTTGATTATTGCTATTACTACGCGCATTCGTAACAGTAGTAGCTACACATATCGATGAAGTGGAAACTGCTGGTCTATTGGTACTATTGTTTGTAGTTGAACAATCTGACAATTCTGGACACTCATCTATAATTTTGAAAAATTTATGAAAAATTACGTCATCCTGATTTATTTTAAACTGCTTGGAACATTCAAGAAGAATCTTGAAAAATGAATTCTTTTCTTGCACTGTTATTGAAACTTTTTGTTTTTCCAAGTAACTAATAACAGTGTTCATCACCTCAAAGCAAAACTCTTTACCCAAAGCAACAGAATTTTGTAACAGCTGAATTAAATTAAAAGTGAAAGACATTTTTAGAAAATTTTGTTTTACTGTATGCTTCTTTTATATTTTTTTTTGTTATTTTGAAAGAGCTGAAAAGCTCATTATCAAATACCTTAGCTAATAAGCCAACGGTACTGGTTCTTTATTTTATTATTCGTTTTATCTGAACCTGAAATGAAATTAGAAAACCTGTTAATAATTGTTGAAAAAAAATTTTCAAAAGACTCTTACCCCAATGCTACCTTCCTTCCTGATCGTTTCAAAATTTCTGTGGATTTTCCACTTGAAATTTGCACTATTTATACGTATCATAAAACTGCACCGGATAAATCAAGGCATATGCCTGCGTATTTTTCTTGTTCACAAGTAACACATCATCATTATCGCAATCTCTTGGCTCCGTGTATTTTTTCATGGGAAATATTGCAATAAATCAACAGACAAATGAAATTATAAGGAGTTTACATTCGCAGATGCTGGGTAATTAATTTCAGTGAACATAAAAATATCATAAAACTGCACCGGATAAATCAAGGCATATGCATGCGTATTTTTCTTGTTCACAAGTAACACATCATCATGATCGCAGTATCTTAATCCATTGCATTTTTATGCATCATTTCGCATCAATCAATCAATCAATAAATCAAGGCGGAAGCATATGCAATTCCCTTTTTGTTGGTAAGCATGCTGGTAAGTATAATATAAGCCATAAGACAAGTATATTATTCCAAAGCAATTGGTTGCATGGAATTATGAAATTGCAGATGTCGGGTAATTGCTTTCAGAGAATATAAAAATATCAAAAAAGTTGCAGTGGATAACTCAAAGAACCAAGAGATAAGCATAAGCACTGTTTTTTTTTTTTGACGGGCAACCTGTCTTCATGATCGCAATATCTTAGGCCAATGTATTTTGTTTTTGTTTTTATTCATTTTGAAAATCATACAAAATGTTGCAATAAATTATACGACAAATATCTGCGGAATCTTGTTCGCAGGCATATGGTTGCATATGTTAGTATTATGAATTTGTAGGAAGTTTACATGCTGTGTAATTCATTTCATAAAACATCACAAAACTGTCCTGGATAAATTACAAGGCAAGTATCATGATGATGACGTTTTTTATGAGCTATGTAGATATCTTCATGATCGCTATATGATGTTCTCATGTAGCGAAGACATGTATAAAAGGAATTTCTTCTGGAGGTAAGTATCATTTGCAAGGCTGCATTATAGAAACATGGTAAGTTTATTTTATTTAATTCAATGCGCTTTTAGCGCAAGAAAGCTGAGCGCCAACTTTATGTTTGGGTCGCTATTATATACTTTTTAACTTTGATGAAACACAAAAAATCTGTCTCCGAAACTAAAAAAAAAATCTCTGAAGTAAAATTCTATGTGCTTTTAGCGCAAGAAAACTCAGCGCCAACTTTATGTATGGGTCGCTAATATTTCTTTCATTTCGATTGTAAATTGGTTTTAAAATAAAATTCGATGCGCCCAAGAGAACCGAGCGCCAACTTCAAGTTTGCGTCGCTAGTACAATTTTCTTGATTTACTTTGGAAAATATTTTACAACAGTTTATTATTTGTTTCCTTAGAATACCATCGAAATCCTGAACAATGTCAGCGAAACATTACCCCAGACCTATGTGTCAATATCCAGTTTAGAGGTGGGTAAAAAATATCTCATTACCGAATTCAAGCTTGTTAAAACTAAATTTGGACAGCGTTTGACAGTCCATTTTAGTAATGACAATTTTGTTTTCTTACCCCCTCGCTTCTCCGAAAAGATTCGTAACCAGAAGCAGATCGATGAGCTGAACGCCATACAGGAACACTATTTCGTTTTCGAAGGTGTGGATGTGCAGAAACACAATTATTTGAAAATAAAATTTGTTCAAAATAACGATTATTCAGCTTATGCACTGTAATTTAAAGTAATATTCAAAATGTCAAAATGTCGAATAGTTTTATAAGAATTTTAAATAACATCACCACCCGATTTGTAATGAATACCATAATTTGTATATGAAATTTTTACGTTATACTGTGAAATAAATTTCTAGAGCCATTGTTTGATATCGAGAAAGAAATATAAATAAGTGTACACATATTGTTAATTCTAAAGAATATTGAATGATGTATGTGTAAATAAGTATAATAAAATAAATATTTGAACTTTAACGAACTTTTTCATTTAAAATTAATCCCAAGTCCCAAGTCAGCAATGATAACCGCAAAATCTGCATCGGCCAGCCAACCGCCTCAAGCCCGCGGCGAAGCCTACCACCTAAAGCCCACACCTTAGCCGCCCGCCGTGAACCTCACAGACCCCACTTCAACCAAGTCACTCAACGCAAAGACCGATACCCAGGCAAATACATCAAAACAGCTTAATAAATCAAAAAGCACACCAAAAAGATCGATATCCCCTACAAAGCCACACAAACAACTTGACACTCCCCAGAAAGCACTCGGAAAACATCGCTATCTCATATACACACCAAACCAGCTTAATAACCCACAAAAAGCACACCAAAAAGATCGATACCCCATAAACGCACACAAACAACTTGACACTCCCCAAAAACACTTGAAAAAGATCTCAGAAACACACCAAAACATATCCGAGACACATAGAAAAACAAGAGAAACAGCAATAGAGCTTAATATCCCCAAGCCAAGCACAGGCCCCCACACACACAGCAACACCCCGTTCCCAAGGCACACACCCAGAGCCCCCACTAAAAGCTCACAGCCCAAAGCCCACAGCACAGGCTCACACCCAGAGCCCCCCACTAAAAGCTCACAGCCCAAAGCCCACAGCACAGGCTCACACCCAGAGCCCCCACTAAAAGCTCACAGCCCAAAGCCCACAGCACAGGCTCACACCCCTTACCCAAGGCGCACACCACTTACCCAAGGCGCGCACCCAAAAAGCTCATAGTGCGAAAGAGACGGAGTGAGCGAGATAGCATGAAAGCTTAAAAGCTCTAGCATGCTATCTCCCTCTAACACACAGAGCTTATGCTGAGGGTACATTCCTTACTACTGAGGTCGAAAGGAAACATTTCGTTTTAATTTTCTAATCATTTATATATCAATATCAATTACTCGAGAGACATATGTATATATTTGTATCTATATGCTAACGAAGTTTTGGGGTAGTGCCTAATTCAGATAAATATATTTGTACATTAAACTAGCAGTATTCAATATACGTCTGTATATGTAAATATGTTTGCTTTCGTACACGAAACAAATGGGAAATATGTGTACGGTTCGTCTCTGCACTTGGGGAAGGCGTTTACCGTACCCCTGATTGTCAAAGTCATCACGCCATACCTCCACGCGTTGAGCAGAATAGACTGCTTTGCTCCGATAAGAAGATGTCTCCCCGATTTTCCGGGGCTCTGCCAGCCACCTTGCTTTTTTAGCGCATGCCTTCTCCCATGTAAACGTTGTTCTAAATGGCGGAGCTTAAGAAACTCCTTCCTAGAGGTCGATAATTTCTGCCATTCTTTAGTACATAAAAGGCTTGTCTCGACCCGGGCTCCTACGGAGCATGGAAGCTTCAGAGGCCCGTCATTCTCAGGTTAATTGCTAAATTTATCCCAGTGCTAGTTGAAGCGTAGTCACGAGGCTGGAACGTTGGCATGAATCCCGTATATAAAACGATCGGGTCCCTGGCAAGTTGTAGAAGTATGTCCATAGTCCAAGTATATGTAAACGTTGGTAGAGGTTATCCATATTTTCTCCCTGCATACTACCCATTAAATATTGACTTTCTCGCTGTTAAGGAATTTGCTCGCGCACTGTTCGGTGATTTCCGTAACTTCGGGTTTTTGGCCTCGAGAATTTACTTATCGGAATATTAGTCACCTCCAGACATTCCCATTTGATGGCCGCCTCCGCTTCCACCTCTTGCCTCACTGGCAGTCAAAATCTCTAGAGGGCATTAGGCTCTAGACTAGAAACGGGGGTCTCCTCTCTTAGCAGCCTCGCAGAATGTACTCTTGCTAGTTGTTCTCGGGCGCAACGAAGACATCGCCGCCCCTTGTTTTCCGTATAGAGCAAACTGATGCTCCATTGTCTCTGCACTTTATATTGTAGCGGATTTCACTGTGAACTTCCTCAAATATCTTCCCTTACGCCGGTTTAACGATCAACGCCAACTAACAAGTCTTTACTCGTTTCCTCCCTTTTTCCTTTAGTGATTTACCATTTTTACCCCCACCCCCACATTGAGTAAATTGAGCAAATAGTTTTCTGATTGAGCAAGGTGTTGTTTCCTTTAATTCTTCTTTGCTTTCTTTTTTTGGGCACTGGGCACGATTGGAGTAAAACTTGTTTTTTTTTTCAGATTTTCCCTAATTCGTTTTGCAGTGGGTTGTCTGCGAACCTTATGCCACTTACAGTGTTCTCAGCGGAAAGTGCGTCCGTTTCTGCTTTTCAAATGCGATCCAGAAACTCCTCCAGTTTTACCAGTCCGCTCTTCACGCTATTTCTGACGTCTTCTGGAGGAACGTTGTCGATCACATGCAACGATTCCTAAATGTGGGAAAGACCAAACGCAGGTTTCATCATACAGGCCTGTAAGTCTGCTACCCATCCTCTCAAAGTTTTTCGAAAAACTATCACTTTCAAAAATGTCACAACATCTAGTGGAAAACGAAGCTAATCCGCAGCATCAGTTTGGCTTTCGAGAAAAGCATAGCACAATGGAATAAGTTCACAGGATCGTCTCTGAGATTAGAAGTTGACTGGCGGATAGAATATATGACTCAACGAGTACAACATTTAAGGAGTTCCTCAAGATAGTGTTCTTGGACCGATACTCTACCTCATTTATACTTCGGATTTACAAACTGATCTTATTCTAATAATCTCAACGTTTGCGGATGACACCGTCATTTTAAATATCCCGACCAATCCTCAGGTTGTATCAAAATACGTACAAATCCATATAAGACGAGTTGAAAGGTGGTTTCCAAAATGGAAAATTCGCGTAAACGAAACCAAGTGCTGTCATGTCACTTTTAACCTAAACCGGGAAAAGTTCATTGAGATCTCAAGACAAAGGAGAGACTGACTTCAGATTGCATATATTCGTCATCCCATCTACCAAGATGTCAATTGACATCATTCTGGAGATGACAAAGGCAGCCTCATCTGAGACAGTTCTGCAGGCAGAACCCATCCTTAGGGGTTCCCTTCTGTAGACCGCATTCAGTTTATGAGGATTACATGATATGCGAAATGCCTTTTCCCAGATAGGGATGGCATAAAGCAAGATCGAACTCACACCCTGGCAACAAATAGCCTACAAGTATATCGTGGCCCCCCAGGTCCGGCATTTATCCTTGCCGGGGCCATACTCGTGGATCCCTTGTCACAAGCATATTCCACTTGTTTTTTAAAACTTAACTTAGTATCTGTCATCACTCCCAAGTATTTACTTATTTCGCTTCCGGTGCTTTGTGATGAGGACCACTTCCGTTTTTTCCTTCACCAATGTCAGTCCAGTGCTCTCTAACCAAGCCTTAACAGCACTGATTGCTCCGCAAGAATATAACTCAGCATCGTCTAGATGCTTTGCAACTACAAACAATGCTATATCATCGACATAACCCATCCCCTGGCCTCCTCCGAAACTGGAAAGTTAAGTACATAATTGTACATGATATTCCATAGTAGTACGCCAAGTACGGAGCCCTGTGGGATGGGAACATCAATCACCCGCGGAGATAACGTACTCCTTGAATCTACCATCGATGTCATACCAGAACATCCGTTTTCGAAGGTAGCTGTCGACAATAGTTCTGAGATAGATGGGAACATCAATCATGGCCAGGCACTTTCGAATAAGGTTCTAATTGGCCGAATTTAATGCATTCTTCGCGTCCAGGGTTACCACCATTCAGTATTTGTTGGTACTGCCCCTTCCGTGAATTCTATTTAATTCCATTTTGATGGCATCAATGGTCGATCTGACTTTACGGAACCTATATTGCCTATCTGAAAAGCCTGCTTGGCTCTCGACGATCGGGAGTAGGTTGTCGTAGTAGATGGTCGCCCTTCGAATCTTATTGGTGGCAGAGGGATTTACTGTCGTGGCTGGACGTCGGATACCAGTCGACTCTGTTGTGAATGAGTATCTGAGTCAAATTAGGGTACTATTCTCGGGCGAGCGCAATGTTGACTAAATTGCCTCGTACAGAGCGCTGTAATATTATAGTGTACCGTTACGGTCTTGAATGGAATTGGATTGTCGGGCAAATGATTATTATTATTATAACATTTTCCCCATAATGTCTAGGAAACATATGTGTCTATAAGAGGATGGTTCACCTGGAACTTTATCAGCCTTAGGCACAAATACCAACTTCTGGCACTTACATGCTGTAGGGAATAGGGCGCTTGATCTGTGGAGTTGACCATCCTCTCAACCGCTCCTTCACAATTCAATTGGTGTTCCACCAAGGATTTACATCCGATTCTGAGCAGAGCACCCTAACGCAGTCCCTCTCGCTCCGCTGAATGACAAGCTTAAGATTATTGCGGGCTACCTTGTAAGCATGCTCGTTTTGTCCCTGATCACTCCTTCCTACCACCGAAGACTGGCCAATCCGCTATTCGACCAGCAATTGGGTCTTCTACTGGGGAATGAGCCCCTCCAAGTCATGGATGCGTCACATGACTTGGCGATGCATTGTGTGACAAGGAGAGTTCTCTCCGCGGGACCGTCTGCCTTAGTAGGTTGGCCTAGCCACACTTCCAACAAACAGTTTTTGCAGACCAGCCTGATGCCTTAAGTTATCCTGTTTCCCTGGCCCGTCGCTCCCTCCTTAGTTCAGTGATGATTTCCTGGTGCCAAATCCAACTGGAAAAAAGCTTCTAATAGACTTTGGCCCCATGCGCTACTCTCCCTGTTTTCCCACTCGATGGCCCAAGCATTGAAATCATCGGTAATCACCCTTGGACTTCGTCCCCTTGCATCGAGAACAAGGTTGTCTAACATATCTTCAAATTCAAACAAAGTAAGACTGGGTGGGGCATAGCAGTTGTTTATGCACATACCGCTTATTTTCATCCACACAAAATCATTGGACGACCGATTCATGTAGCATTATACAGATTGCCAAATGCACGCCCATATCACCGCTCCATCAGTCGAGTCTGTGACTCATACACCACCGTCACAGTTCCTGTAGGGCTCACTTATGATGGGAATTTCCATTTGGGATGTATATGTGGTTTCCTCAAGTAAGTCCTGAATGAGCCTGCAAAGATTGGGGTTGATTTGAATAAACCTCATATTTTCATTGCAGTCAGTGGCTTCCTGAGTTTTGGGCATTTGCCACTTCCTTTTGGGGTCCCTATTGCACTTCTTGGCAATATGTCCCTTTCGCCGAACCTTCTGCATCGATTGGATCGATCAATGGATTTTTTCAAGCTTAAACATTAGGTCGCCTCTCAGATTTCATGTACTTTAGAATCTCCGCGTAAGACAAATTACTGGAGATAACGATTACCTATTTCTGCACTCAAATATACTTACAGAAGAAACAAACAAAACCTTTCATACCTGAAGCGTCTAGCTTCCCGTTTGCCGACTTGTTTTATATTTCATTGATCTCAGAAAAGGATTCTGTTTTGTTTTAGTTTAGAGCCTAAAGGTGTTTGCTTTTATTTTTTCGTTATTTTTCATATTTTTCAATTATCTGAAGTATACATTTAAAAAAGATACTCAAAATCGAAGACGAATGTATGTGATGAAAGATCTATGATGAAGTTAACTAACATTCGATTTATATTTAAACATGTCGGGATACCGGAAGCTGGGTGCTTGGGGAATAAAAGTTTTGTGTTCATCTTATGTGTGAAACTTTCTAGGCGCAATTTTCCATTCGTACAAAGCTAAGAATACAGAATATTTCTCCATATTCGATCAAACTCGAAGATACACATAAGTACATACATATCAAATACATAAATACTGGGTTCATCCTAAATACACAAACATTGCCTATTACCGCATGACGATGCATATATATATATGTACGCGCATCTAAATTAATCTAACGCATCTTTACTCATTTCTACTTTATTCCGTGCATAAAAGCATATATATATATATACGTAAATGTAAAGCCGCTGGTAACAATGAAAACCAAGAAAGGAAAACTAAAAGGTCCAATTGGACCCCGCCATTCATATAAGTTCATTTTATATGATAATGACGTTAAACTCGCCTGAAATGCGAAACTTTGACCTTCAATAATTTTGTTACTAATAGTTGGGTTTCTTCAAACTATTCAGAATGATGTCCTATATTATCGCCTAGCCTGGAAAGTCTGTCAGGGCAATATCTACGGTAGAAGAAGAAGACGAGGCAGACCCTGCTGAGATGGAACGATGACGTAGGCCAGGACGCCAGACAGCTTCTAAAAATATCAAGGGGAAAAAGTTCGTGCAAATAGTTCCGAAAAACGGAACTAAAAGCACCGAAGAGAGAAAGCAGGTCCCCCAAGTGCGAGCGAAGAGGAAGGCAAAAGTGCGAATTCGCCCAGAAGCAATTGTGATCTCCAGCAAGGGAAATTTGCCGAACGCGGAGATACTGAAAAAGGTCAAAGCTAACCCCAACCTAAAAGATCTAGACGGAAATGTCAGCGTTTTGAGCTGAAAAAACTTAGCTTGGGGAAAACTAATGACTTTCGAACTCAAGTTCAGAACTTGGGGATGTCACAGTACGCATCCAAGAACATGAGGTCTACACATAATGCAAGGATCTCGATGAAGTGATATCCAAAGGAGAAATTTGCACTGCCTTGATGGATCAGTTCAAGTTGGAAGAACTTACCGAGGATTCTGTTGTGAGTTTAGGGAAAGCATATTGCAATACTCAAACGGCCACATTGCGATTACCAGTGGACGCAGCGCAAAAGTTATTGGCGGCCAGAAAGGTTCGAATCGGATGGGCTGTTTGCCGTCTGACAGAGCAGGTTTCGCTAAAGAGGTGCTTCAAGTGCCCTGCGTTTGGTAAATTCCCGAAGGCGTGCACCAGCGGTATTGATCGGTCTTATCGATGTAGAAGCTTTGGGGAGAAAGGCCATATTGCCAAAGAGTGCAAGAGGGACCCTAAATGCAACCGGAAAATTTGAATTTCTTGGCAGATCAACGAATTTCAAATTAGAGAACACAAAATATTACAGAGGATGATGGAGCGATATAGCACGCCATCGTAATGCTAAATTAGACCAAAAGTTCGTCAACACATTCACTGAAAGGATAAACTTCAGTCTGACTGAGCAACCAAAACCTGGAATTTTAAATTAAAATTGCAGGAATTTCACTTTTGTTCATCGCTGATATTTTTCAATTATTTCCATAACCATCAGATATGAACGTTGATTATTGTAACCATGAAAATCAGATACCGAAAATAGTTAACTGGAGAGCAAGGTGGGATCAATAAAATGTAAATTTCTGAACTGCGTATGGGCGAGATACAAGAACGAGGATGTATGAATGATAGACGGAAAAATTTCAATATAAATTTCGTTTGAGGAAATATGCCACTGAATTTGCGTTGGATTGAGTTGAATGCCGTTGACAATGTGAGGATACCTTATTTACATAATGGACCATTTTCAATTTCTGAATTTCGAAATGTTTCTGGGAATTGTGTAATAACAATAAATGCTGTCTCTTTGATGTTATTTCTTTGCTTGAATTTATCTTTGTTTATTAGGTATATAGTATGGTATATGAAACCTGTTTTTCGTTGTATAGCCAGAGTTATAAGTAGTAAGTAATTGCTCGACTTAACCCTTTAGCAATTAGGTAGGGTGGGGTGCTGCACAACACTTTTTAAGTTTTTGTGTAAAAAAAAACCTTATTAAAATCGGTTTACTGTCTCTCTGTTTTTTACACGCATTCTTCTGGGAGATGGTTAAAGTGATTGGTACCAAATTTGGTGGAAAGGTGAAAACTGTGAACGCTTACGCATACAGTGAGTTAATTAATTCTATGTCGAATTTAAGAGGGGGGGTCCTCATACATGCAAAAGGGAGGTGTACATTTTTTTCCATCAAATATAGTCATATTAGGTATCAAATAAAAGGTTTCGGTTAGTACTTTCCAACTTGACATTTATTGGAAAGGTAGGGACCCAGGGGCGAGGGGGTGGTGGTCGAAAATGGTCTTTTCTTTAACGGACCCATTCTCAGAAACTACCCAACCGAAAAATCTGAAAAAATCAAGAGGCTGACACTGTATGGTGCCTAGGCTATGAAATGCCCTGCATACTGATATCTGTTTAAATAAAGTTAATAACAGTCTAGTATTATAATTTTTAGTAGTTGGTTGCAAAACCCACCTCAGGTTCATTCTAGCACCACAAGATTGGGGTTTAACATAGAGCATGATCCTACCAAGTTTGGTGGAAATTACACTATTGCTAACAAAATTATAATAGGTCAAAGTTGTCGCTTCTTTGCAAATTGAATGTCAATATCACCTGATATTCTTACATAATATATGCATATATTTAGATTTTTTTTGTATTAATTCTTCAAATTTTCCGAAAGTTTGTTTTTGGGTTTTTTCGAAAAACGTGGAGTGATGTGTAACATCGGTGAAAATCAGGTACTACATACAGCGATATCTACATAATCATTTCCTAAAGAGAAAGTAATCAAATTTTGGTGAAAAAATCTTTAGCATGATGTAATTGAGCTTAGAAAAATTAAACTTATTGTTCAAACATGAAATGCTCGAAAAACCATTCTGCATCTGAATTGTGATGAGCACAAGTGAAGTGGCAAAATTCGTTCACATGCCGGACAAAAGTCTTCAACTTCTTCATCTGATGGGCAGGACTTGCGATTACGTTTTTTCGGTGGCTGAGCGTTATCTTTGAACAGCTTCCGAAGTAATTATGTCAACTTTTTCTTGACGCGTTCACTTTTGATTTTTTTTTGCACATTAGAGCGGTTTTGTGACGATGTCATAATGCTGCAATGATTTTCTGCCACAATTGGCTTTTGGTGGAACTGGGCCAACAGCAACTAATGCTGCCCGAAGTGATTGGGATGCGGATGCTGCAGTCAAAGTAAAAGATGCAGATGCTGTTGCATTTGATTTGCTTGCAACATCAGACTCTATTGTTGACATCTTTCCAGTGCGACCAAAGTCTATATCATTGTCTAACCATATTGCAAACGTCTCGTTCTTCATCGGGTTCTTTGGCGATTAGATTTTCACTGCTAGTATCAGCCGCAAGAAGATCGTCAGCTGTAAATATTTCAAAATTTAAAGGAAAAATGCCAGTTGATGCGAATCCTTTTCGGATATTCACGACCATATAGCTCTGAATCAAGGCCTTGTCAATCACTCCAGCTACATGGTTTATCTCGAACTACCGCCCGACATTACTGAGACACCATTCATGAACTTTCACCGCGTATAAATTTTCTTGACGGGATTAAAAACTGACACATCCAGCGGTTGCATGCGGTGACTGCAATGAGGTGCCTTAACGCAATTTGGGTGCACCGGCGTTCCACAACTGGTGTTCTTTGTGATCGACGTATCAATGAACGTTTCAAATCTAAAATTTGCTGCAATGTCTTCCGTCCTATCGCTCTCTATGGTTCTGAGTTCTGGCCGACTATAAAAGACAATGAACGACGTCTTGCAGTAATGGAGACGAAGATGTTACGTTGGACTAGTGGCGTCACACATTTTGATAACATCTGAAATGAGGATATCTGCGATCGTTATGGGGTTGCATCGATCGTGGAAAAATTGCGAGACAGGCATCTTCGATGGTATGGTCATGTAATTCGTGCTAACGAGAGTTCGCTTGCCAAGATTGATCTGACCATCGAAGTCGATGGTAAACGACCGAAAGGCAGGCCGAAACAACGGTGGCTTGATACACAGGATGGGGATTCAAAAGCCTCAATATTGCACCCAGATCAGGCATTCGATAGAGTTAAATGGCGAAACCGATCACGACGAACCAACCCCGCTTGTGAACGGGACAAAGGCTGAAGAAAAAGAAGAAGGAGAAGAAAATCAGCCCAATGGCACTATTTTGCGCGGATTGGGGTCACGCTAACACCGTGTGAAATAATTACAAACATCTCTTTTGATTTTCAGAGTTTTTCGATAAATAAATAATATAAACATGTCAGATAAATGAAAAGAGCTCACAAAATAATTAAAAGCGTGACTCATAATACAAACTTTTAGCTTGGAAAATTTCGCTTGTTTCATGCAAAGCGAAATAGCCTGCGTCTCATCCTGTATTTTTTTTTTAAATAAAAACAATGTACTACCAACAGAAACAGATGGCCGCATGTGGATCTGTTAAATTTCAATGTACACACCAGATATCATTACTCCACTTCACCCTAAACTTAGTGTTCGTAATCGGGACGACTAAAATACGGAGGGGCTGAAGACACATCCTATGGAAGATAAGTTTTGCTGCAAAGTGTAGGCATGCAAAAATTTGTGTACAATCGCGACTATCGAAAATACGTTAGGCAGAAACCTGGTGGTTCTAAACTGAAGGGAGATTAAAAATCTTCATGAAAAGTCGGCCCTTAAATCTAGCGTTTTCAGCGATTTATGTATGTTAACTTCACGGTACAACTTTCGTCGCTAAGATTAAACCTGGGACTAGGTGCTATCGTTATCGGTTTCTGACTTTACACTTTAGATCTCCCACGCTTTTCCGGAAACTTTGCACTCTTTCTCCACTCTTCTGCAATGCGTAATTCTATGCTCAGATAGTAGATTTCATTGCAATGGAGTACTTCATTCGAAATTCTGTAGGGCACAGTTTCCTAATAACATGACATAGACCAAGTTTGACGAAGTTCTGCGGGCATATAAGTTAAGATTCAGGGATAAAAATTTATTACAGCTAAGATGCAATTCCCACTATGTGGTCCTTACTAACAAACTCTACTAATTCTACTGTCTGGTTCTTCTGCGTTACAAAATACAGCTAAATTTCTTTATTATTTATAATAGCCGATTGCATATTCAATAGAAATATGAAAATGATGGAATAGCAAATAAACAGAATACAAGTGTAATAAATGCTCCCGTGAGCAAGTTTCAAAAAAGTTGCCATAATTACTCCCTCTGTGAAGCCGGGTCGTCTCCGACGTTCTCCAGATTCCTCAAAATCTGTTGTACAAGTGTATCACTGTTCATGTTCCTTTGCTGTTCTTGATAGCCAAAAGCAACCAACAAAAAGGCTAAACAGTCCGAGTTTGGATTCCTGACAAATCTTTACTTACGGCGAGGTGTTCGAGATTCTTCAGGTTCACTCTAAGTAAGTAGGGCAATGAAGGCAATGTAAGACGCTCAGTCAAGTTGATCATCTGTGCTCTTGGCGCCTTGGAACTCACGTTAATGAGACGTTTCACATTTACATAAATCATGCCCCTAATGGTTGCCCTACCATCGAACATTACCAGAGGTATTCCGTGGACCCTGAGGGGTAAATTATTTCCTTTTTATACTTCGGCGATCAGGTTGTTTAGAATGGTGAGACCGTCGTCAATATTGTTTACTGGATCCAAATGATATGCAGAGGATGCTTTACACCAAGCTGTATCGCTTCTCATTAGTAGCCGGACTCATGATCTATAACAGTTGGTTGAATCATAACAGGATGTCAACTCCATCCCTTTACAGTTACTTAGCTGCTGATACTCCTTATGGCATTTCGCAACAACATTCGTCTCCAATAATATTATCTTTTCACCATGTATTACTGGAAACAATCTAACTTTTGCGCATAATTGATCGATTTTTGAGAACTTAATAAACAAGTCGGGAAAACGGAAGCTAGACGCTTCAGGTATGAAAGGTTTTGTGTTTTCTTTTATAAAGAGATTGGAGTGTGCATTTGCCCCATTAGCATGTAGCACGTGCAACAACTTTGACCTAGTATAACTTTTTTAGTAATAGTGCGATTTTCACCAAATTTGGTAGAATCATGCTCTCTCTGTAGCCTACATTACTGCAAATTTTCGTGATTCTAGGGTGAACTTAAGGGTAGTTTTCCTGTCAATTACTAAAAATTATAGTAATATACTATTATTAGCTTATTATTCCCACCTTTTTACCAAATTTGGTGTCAATCACTATAACCGTCTCCGAGAAAAATGCGTGTGACGGACAGACAGACAGACAGACAGACAGCCTGTGAGGAGTGGCCAGATCTCATCAAGCGCGACCCCAGCTGGTTGGATTGGGACATACCTATTGATGTGTAAATATGTGTTCATGCACTTTTCTTTTCTGTATGGGCTATTTTTTGCTCATCTCGAATGCGTGGACCTAAATGTCTATGGGAAGGATACCCAGAACATAAAACCACTATGGAAGACGTGAGAAGGAGAAAACTTACGATGAAGGGGCTCGGAACCCCAGTACCGGCGGCTTTTGGGAGTGAGCCAGTGGGCTCCAGGTCATCGATATCCCTCGACCACAGTGCCTCGGTGGTGGACAACTTGGCCACCGTTGCATCTAATGCTGCAAGTGTGTTAGATTTGGATAAGGAAGTGTTCAAGCGAAGTACTACTCTACCAAGGACACCAGTAACAAAACCGAAGAACGATGAATTGAAAGCAAATCGTTGGACAACAAAAACAGCAACAACATCGACCGCACATATTCAAGAGGACCAGCACCAGGGGGTGCTCCAGGACCAGGAAAAGGACCCATTCAGAAGAAGTTCGTCAACTTTGAGATCTCCGCCAATGCCAAACATCAAAAAAGCTAAAACGGAGGGAAGGTCAATGAATGCGAAATGTGAAGGACTATTTAAAAGTAGTAATCTGGTTAGGAATCATCATGAAGAGCAGAGCCCTAAAGCGGAGGAATTACCCTTCACACAGCTTGGTGCAAAAATAGTGGAGCTGTCTGAGCCCATCAAGGACAAGCACAACGTCAACCAAGCTATAAAAAATATGGTGAGAGCAATTAGAGTGCTCTACAACAAATCGCAGCAGGAGGAACAAAATTCCAAGGGCAAGTCGAAATCGGTTGCCCCAACGGTGTCATAAGCGACCCAAGTGACACCTAATCGTGTTGCAATCGGCCTGCCACCAAACAAAAGAGTGCGGGAAGGAGATGTGGATCTTCTGGGAAGTCAGCAGGTGCCTAGGAGGAAAAAAGCCATACAAATAGTTCCGAAAAACGGTACTAAAGACACCGAAGAGAGAAAGCAGGTCCCCCAAGTACGAGCCCCGGCAATCGACTCGAAAAAATCCAAGGGGAATGAAAAAGGTGGTTGGACCAAGGTAGTTAGGGAAAAGGCAAAAGTGCGAATTCGCCCAGAAGCGATTGTAATCTCCAGCAATAGAAGTTTGTCCTGCGCGGAGATATTAAACAAGTCGGAATACCGGAAGCTCGCGCTTCGGGTATAAAGGTTTTGTGTTCATCTTATGTAAGAGACGCACATTTCTCTGTCCGTATATAGCTACAAATCCAACATAATCCTTCATATTTTTCCAAACTACGAGACATACGTACATATTAGAGCCATAGATATCACGCTCACCCTAAACAAACAAACTGCCTATTACCTGCTGTACACATATATGCACGTATCTAAATTTATCGTACCCATATTTCCGATTTACGTCTTATATCTATCTGAATTAGGCACTAGCCGCAAAGTTCATTAGCACGCATATATTATATACCTACATATACACATGTCTGGTTGACAAATAACTAAAAAACTAAAACAAAATAATTGTCTGCGACCCAATTCATAAGAATTCATTTCGTTGTGGAATTGACGAATTGATATGTGATGATGACGTCATGCGGGTTGTAAAGTGCACGAAATTCACAAAAAATTGTAAAGTTTCACCCCCTATAACTTTGTTAATAATAGTTGGATTTTCTTCAAACTTGACCAAACTGTGCATTATATTCTTCGTTACACTCATGCCAAATTTTGTATTTCTGGGATGAACATAAGGGGGGGTGCCGGGTAAATTTCTAAAATGTGGAAATATACTATTATTAACTTTATTTGTGCAGATATCGGAACCGGATATATTTTGAGGCCTAGATTTCGTAGAGATGCACCACTGTGATTTTTTCCAGATTTTTCGGTTGGATAGGTTCTGAGAACGAGACCTGTTACACTTTTTGTGGGTCATATTTTCAACCCTTACTCCCCTATGTTTCATCTAATATCAAATATTGAACCAGATTCGAAAAGTACTAGTTGAGACCTTTCATTTGATACCCTACTTGGCTACATTCTGAGAAAAAAAAATTTGCACCCTCCATTCACATGTACGGAGAGCCCCCCTTAAACTTAACGTAAGATGGCGCCACTTACTGCATGTAAAGGGATCACCAGATTACATACTCTCACCAATTTTCGTGACAATCGGTCTAGTCGTTTCCGAATAAATCGGGTGTGACAGACAGACAGACAGACAGACAGACAGACAGACAGACAGACAGACGGACAGACGGACAGACAGACACCGTCACCATTCTAATAAGGTTTTGTTTCACACAAAACCTTAAAAAGGTCAAAGCTGACCCCGACATAAAAGATCTAGACGGAAAGATTCGAAGGACCCAAAAGGATGACCTCATGTTTGAGCTGAAAAAAAACATCTTGGGGAAAACTGATGGCTTCCGAACTCAAGTTAAGAACTCACTTGGGGAGAATGTCACAGTATGGACCCGAAAACATGAGGTCTATATACAGTGCAAGGATCTCGATGAAGTGACATCCAAAGGAGAAATTTGCACTTCCCTGATGGAACAATTCAAGTTGGAGGAACTTGCCGAAGAGTCCATTGTGAGTTTGCGGAAAGCCTATGGCAATACTCAAACGGCCACATTGCGATTGCCAGTGGACGCCGCGCAGAAGTTATTGGCGACCGAGATCGGATAGGTTGTTTGCCGTCTGAGGGTGCAGATTTCACTAAAGAGGTGCTTCAAGTGCCTCGCATTTAACCATTTCGCGAAGGCATGCACCAGCGGCATTGATCGGTCCGATCGATGCAGAAGGTGTGGGGAGAAAGGCCATATTGCCAAACTGTGCAATATGGACCCCAATTGCTTATTGTACGAAGGAAGTGAGGGGCGCGATTACCGGCATATTTCCGGAAGTGCTAAATACCCAGAATTTGGGAAAGGGCTGACTTCAATGAAAAAATGAGGTTTATTCAAATAAACCTCAATCATTGTAGGGTCGCTCAAGATTTACTCGAGCAGACCATCTACGAATCAGAGATGGAAATTGCCATCATTAGCGAACCCTATAGAAACCGTCACGGTGGCGTGTGGGTTATAGATTCGTCTGGTGGAGCGGCGATATGGGCATGCGGTCGACAGGACATACAATGTACTTGAAATCAGACATACAGCGGCTTTGTGTGGGCGAAAATAAGCGGAGTATATGTGCACAGCTTTTACACCCCACCAAGCCTGACGCTGCTCGAATTCGAGGAAATGCTTGATAGTCTTGTTCTCGACGCAAGGGGTCGTAGTCCAAGGATGATTGCTGGTGACTTCAATGCTTGGGCCCGTGAGTGTGGTAGCAGAGAGACAAATGCAAGGGGCCGCAGTCTATTAGACGCTTTCGCACAGTTGGATGTCGTTCTCGCCAACGAAGGATATGCAAACACCTTTCAGAAAAGAGGGTCTACATCAATCGTAGACCTAACTTTTGTTAGCCCTGCACTGGCACGTGGTATGTCTTGGTGCGTCAGCAACCACTACACCTACAGCGATCACCAAGCAATCTTTTTTGGGCTATGGGTGGAGTCACTGGGCATAAGATCATCATGCCCGAAATCGACAAAGATATCAGACTGGTCCGCTAAAGCTCTGGATGAGCAGACCTTCATGGAGGTGTGGTTAGACCAACCTAATAAAGCAGGCGCCACTACGGAAAGAGCTGCCCATGTGGTCCAATGCATCGCCAAAGCGTGTGACGCGTCCATGCCGAGGAAGTGCTCATTCCCCAGTAGAAGACCAAACTACTGGTGGAATGCTGAACTGGCCAGCCTTCGATCGGCCTGTCACCGAGCCAGAAGAGCGGCTCAAAGAGCGGTAGGCAGAATCGACCAAGGGCAAAAAGAGCACACCTATAAGGAAGCCCGCAAAACCCCCAAGCTCGCCATCCAACGGAGCAAGAGGGAATGCTTTAAGGAGCTCTGTTTAGAAGCGGACGTAAACCCGTGGGGGAGCGCCTATAGAATCGTGATGGAGCGATTCAGAGGCCGATCATCTCCGCAGATCACGTGTCCTTCACTCTTGTTAAAAATTATCCAGGGGTTGTTCCCTCAGCAAGAGGAGGGCATAGACAGCTTCCAGCGACCTCTGAACGACACGGCAATACCGCAGTCACCAGTGACGAGCTGCTGGAGATCTGCACTAGGATACGAGATAACAAAGCTCCAGGTCTGGATGGCGTGCCGAATAAGGCCCTTAAGCTCGCCGTGAAATCCAGACCGGACATGTTCGCTGAAATGTTCGAAGCGTGTATGTCCGAGGGGATACCGCCTGCATCATGAAAACGACAGAAGTTGGTGCTACTGCCTAAGGCTGGCAAACCTCCAGGTGAGCCAACCTCCTACAGACCTATTTGTCTTTTGGGCACTGTGGGCAAAATGCTAGAGCGGGTAATCTATAATAGATTACTCCCGATTGTTGAGAGCCAGGGAGGTCTCTCAGATCGGCAGTATCGGTTCCGTGAAGCCAGATCAACCATTGATGCCATTAAAATGGTTACTGGCTTGGCCGAAGATGCAATCCCCGGAAGGGGCAGTACTAGCAAATATTGCATAGTAGTGACCCTGGATGTGAGAAATGCATTCAATTCGGCCAGTTGGAACCTAATGCGGAAATATCTGGCAAAGGTTGGTATTCCTGCTTATCTTGCAGCTATTGTCAACAGCTATTTACAAGAACGGAGGCTTTGGTATGACACCGATGACGGACCACAAGAGTACGTTGTTTCCGCGGGTGTCCCACAGGGCTCCGTACTGGGCCCACTGCTGTGGAACATCATGTAAAACGATGTTCTTAATCTTCCCCTTCCGGAGGAAGTCACGGTGGTGGGCTACGCTGATGATATAGCGCTGGTTGTTGTCACAAAGCATCTCGAAGATGCTGAGTTTTACTCATGCGAAGCGATCAGTGCTGTTAAGGGTTGGCTTGAGAGTTCTGGTCTGACACTTGCAGAGGAAAAAAACGGAAGCGGTCATTATCACCAAGCGTCGTAAAATAAATTTTTCCCGTATTCAAATTGGGAATCATATCATCACTTCTAAGCCTGCGATCAAATATTTGGGAGTGATGATAGATGGGAAGCTTAGCTATAAGCCACACGTGCAGTATGTCTACGACAAAGCATCCACTGCGAGTGTGGCCCTGGAAAGAATGATGCCGAACGTGGCAGGGCCACCGCATGCTTCCAGGTTGCTTATAGCTAGGGTAGTGAGTTCGATCCTGCTCTATGCAGCTCCAATTTGGGGAAAGGCATTGCAGGTTACAATTTAACGGTAGTGTTCAGTCAGTGAGTTCAGTCTACAGAAGAACAGCCTTAAGAGTGTGCTCGGCATTCAGATGAAGCAACATTCATCATTTCTGGAATGATGCCCATTGACATCTTGGCAGATGAGATCACGAATATATATAATGCGAAGTCTACCGCAGACGAAGAACGCCAAAAGAGAGAGATCACTAAATAAATGGCAAGAGCGTTGGGAATGTTCGGGAAAGGGTCGGTGGACACACAGGCTCATCCCTGCCATCAAGGAGTGGTTGGAGAGACGACACGGTGAGATTAATTATAATCTTACTCAGTTTTTCACGGGGCATGGAGGATATCGCCAGTACCTGTTCAGGTTTAAACTGGATACCTCACCCGACTGTCCAAACTGCGATGGAGTCCCAGAGGACCCAGAGCATGTATTCTTCCACTGTTCAAGGTTTGTGGAGAAAATGAAGAACCTAGAGGAGACTCTAGGAGAGGTGTTCGTACCAGAGAATCTGGTGCGAAGAATGCTAACATATCAGGAAGACTGAGATGCGATCAACTCCATGGTCGTATCTATCCAGAGCAAACTGCGAAAAGCAGAGGAGACCGGAAAAGCGCGGTTACGTACGCCGCGTAGAGGCGAAAGGGGACCAAGCTAAAATGAGCTGACTCTGCCCGTGATGTAATACCGTACGGTGGTTCCACGGGACTTGGAGGGAGTCGGGGGTGGTTTTAGTGGGTAAGAATCCCACACGCTGGCGTGTCCAGGCCAGTGTCTTTTGAAGATTTCCACCTCCTCAAAAAAAAAAAAAAAAACAGACAGACAGACGGACAGATAGACAGACAGTAAACCGATTTTAGTAAGAGCATACCATTGTTATTTTCCATTGCTTTCAATTTTGAGTTACATCTTTCACTTATACTAAGATTCGTAAAACGTTATGTTATCAACATCCGATTGTTAACATCGGCCTTTGATAACAAAACTGAATAGATGATGTTGCCAAGATCCGTGGTAATAACTCTATTCCTGCTTAGTATTATGTCAACTACTAATCCAGAATCAATGTCAGTATTTTGCTGAATAGTCAGAGGTTTGTTTATTCTGTCTGACAATACGTTAACTTTAACTTGCAATTCCGTATTTTTTACCAATTGATGTCCGTTAGCTTCTATCAAGGCTTCCTCTTTCGTTTTAACCTCATTAAAGTCATCGAAATCTGGTGCTTCAGCCACATGTTTTTGAACAGTTCCAAAAAATGTATGCCCCGAATGAGCCGACGATGGGTACGGAGGGTGTCCAGGAGTTGTAATATTGCTCAATATCCATCTGGATTGTTCTTTTTGTATCCGCATTGTGAAACAAGTATGAAAGGTTTCTGATTTCATATGCCATCAGCTTACCCGTCATTAGATTCGTTTGATGTGTCAAATAACTATATTTTTCATTGACTGCTACTTGTCCACTAGTAACTGGTATGTAATATGAATTTTTAAAGTCCAATAGTTCACCGCATGCACGTAGCGGGGTCGAAACTAGGAAGAGCTTGCAAGTGAGTTAATTATCTGAAATTACTATTAAGTATTTTTTAATTGTCAATGATTCTACATATAGCTTGCTCAATTTGTTTCCTTTCCACTTGTTCGTCTTTACATATACCTTGTCACCTGAGTTAAATATTTAGGTCTGGCTGTTTCTATTGGAGCGATCTAACTCAACTTCTTGAGCCTGCTGGAGTCTTTCTAATCTCGTCTCCTTGTGCATTTGACATGGAGCGATATTTTGCTCCAACGTTAAGCATCCATCTATTTCCGCTAATGTGCTGTGGAATTTTTTCACTTGGCCGTTTGTGGTACTATGAAATGACGAAGTTAGATATCTACTTTGAAATGATCCCTAAGTAGTGGTTTAATGGTATACGAATTGAATGTGTTTCCTTACTTACTAACAATCGTTTTGGTATCCTTGAATAGGTTCTGGAGCTCATACGATAGTTTTTTCATATCAACTATCGCGCGAGACTTCACTGGCAGTATTATTGCGAATTTTGAGAATTTATCCAAACAGTTTAAGAAATACGTGTTACCGGCCGAAAAAACGTCAATATAGATCACTTCGCCAGAGAAAGATGGAATCGGTAATCTACCCATTCTTGGGTTTGGTGGGTGCCTCTAATATTTGGACTCATGAAACGATTTCCTTCCTTCGCTTACGAAGGCTTGGAAAATAGTATAAATAAATATCCCCTTATAATCGGACAGCACTTTGTCGTGGTGGGGGAGCTATTATTACTATTATACTAACGGTATCAAAAACACATGAAGATGGAAATAACAAATTGTAACTCTCCAAGTAGTAAGGAGGCACAGACTTCGATCGGCAGTGCCCGACGCACGAATTTTGGAGGCCTCGTCGGATTCATGTTTCCCCACGAAGAGATCTATTGAAGACAGGCTCTCCACTTCAGTGGAAAATCTGCATCCGGTCAGTCAGAGAAGATAGAACAGAAACTCCCCCACTAAGAAGGACTAGAAACCTACGGCCAGCCTGTCGGTGACACTGTGACACCCTTCTAAAAAACGGGAGAGGAAGGCTCGGGAGAAAGAGACTTGATTCTCAAAAGAGAAGGGATTACAGACTTGCCTATTTCGCCTCTACCAAGAAAAGCGGAAAAAAAGGCAAGCTGAGAACTGCGCAGACTCAGGAAATGAACTGGTTTTAAACACAATTTTACAGGGTTATGAGCTGTGAGTATGACTTTAGTTAAGGATCTCTCACTGTGGAATCAACTTCATAATCGTCTCCTCAGGAATACTATATGCAGGCGGTGAAACAAATCGGGAAACCGGAAGCCTGACGTTTCAGGTATAAAAGGTTTTGTGTTTCCCTGTGCGAGGAGCATAACGCAGTTCTTCAGTGGTTGATGGCATTGACTCGAGATATTGTCTAGAACTGAGCGATTTAAATATCTCGGGTCAATGCTATCAGCCAATGGAGAACTGCGTAATGAAATTGTTGTCCGTATGCCGCTCTCTATAGTTTTGAGTGCTGGCCGACTATAAAAGACAATGAACGGCATCTTGCGGTAATGGAGACTAAGATGTTGCATTGGATTAGTGGCGTGACACGTTTTGATCACATCCGAAATGAGGATGTCCATAATCGATATGGGGTTGCACCGATCGTGAAAAAACTGGGAGTGAGGCGTTTTCAATGGTGTGGTCACGTAATTCACGCTAACGAAAATTCCCTTACCAATATTGGTCTGAAAATCGAGGTGAATGATAAGCGACCAAAAAGCCGGCCGAAACAATGGTGCCTTGATACGCTGAATGGGGATTTAAAAGTCTCGCAATCACATCTAGATCAGGCATTTGATAAAAGGCCACAACGAACCGACCCCGCTTGTGAACAGGATAAAGACTGGCAGATACTTTGTAAGAGGTTTCATAATGTTAGCGTATTATTTAATAAAGCGTCTGTAGTAGCCCGAAAGACTAAGAAAGGATCTCCGGTGAAGAGGTTTGGGAATCTCATAATTCACGATGTCGGTGATTTTATTCGGGTAAGTTTTTATACAATGTTTGGAAACTACATAGCCCATAAATTCAACTTGGGTCTTAAAACACGGTCAATATCTTCCAGGTGTTTTACTGCCATCTCAAAGAAAATAATAACATCATCGATATAAACGTGGCAACACCTGTGAATTTCGTCTCTGACGACCTCATCTATAGCCTCCGAAAAATGCTGAGGAGATTTTTTATTCCGAATGGCAGTCTACAGAATTCATACTTTGAATTTTTGACTGAAAAGGCGATCTTTTCACTCTATGGTTCTAAAAGATCAATTTAGGGCAGAATTGCCTTTAGAAATTAAAAACAAGTCGGGAAACCGAAAGCTGGACGCTTCAGGTACGAAAGGTTTTGTGTATTTCTTAGTACGTAGCACGTAATATATGCATACATTATGTGAGAATATCCACTTTCGGATGATATTGACATTCATAGTCTTGAATTTGCGAAGAAGCCACAAATTTGACGTATCATAACTTAGTAATGTTAGTAATGGTGTGATTTCCGCCAAACTTGGCACGATCATGCTCAATGTTATACTCTATATTTTTGTGAAATTTCGTCGTGCTAGCATGAACTTAAGGGGGGTTTTGCAACCAATTACTAAAAATTGTAGTAATATACTATTATTAACTTTATTTGTACAGATATCACTATGGAAGGTATTTCGGAGCCTAGGCAACATACAGTGGCAGCCTCCTGATTCTTTTTTGGATTTTTCGGTTCCATAGTTTCTGAGAATGGCCCCCTTAAAGGAATGATCACTTTCAACCCCCCGCACTCCCCACGTTTCTAACAAATGTCAAAACTAAGACCGGCTTCGAAAAGTACTAAACGAGACCTTGACTATATTGACTATGACTATATTTGATGAAAAAAAAATTTACACCCCCCTTTTGCATGCATGGGGACCCCCCCTTAAATTCAACGTAAAATGATGTAACTCACTGTATGCGTGAGCGTTCACAGTTCCCATCTTTCTACCAAATTTGGAGTCAATCGCTACAGCCGTCTCCGAGAAAAATGCGTGTGACGGACAGACAGACAGACAGACAGTAAACCGATTTTAATAAGGTTTTGTGTTTACACAAAACCTTAAAAACAAACGATTTTTCTCTTTTGCATATTTCGAAAGTATGATGATATGGTTCCCCATTTAAGCAAATAGCTTTAAATTCTGAAAGATGAAGGTTCAAAAGTATTTGAGGTACTTAAAAGAATTAAAATTTATTTTAAAACCTCTTTGAGAGAGTGGGGCGCTCTTACTCATAACTAAAAAAAGTTAAAAAGAAAAGCAACAGTATCTCCAGTAACTTCGCTGTTTATATAAGTTCACTTTATACATATGATGAAGACGTCGTACACGTCCAAGAATGAAATAAACCTACATGAAATGCAATAATTTGATTCCAAATAACTTTGTTAATAATAGTTGGATTGCATTCAAATTTTCCAGAATTATGCTCCGTATTATCAGCTACATCAAATTCGTACTTTTAGGATTACCTTAAGGGGACTTTCGGGTAAATTTCTGAAATGTGGTAATATACTATTTTTAACTTTATTTGTGCAGATATCGGAATCTGATACAAAATCTAGGCCGGAAAATAGCCTAGATTTTGTATCAGATTTTTCGTTTGGATAGGTTCCGAGAACGAGACCTGTTTCACTTTTTGGGGCACACATTTCGTGGTCTCACTCCCAATGTTTCGTTTAATATCAGAAATACGATCAACTTCGAAAAGTACTAATCAATCGCTTTGATTTGACACCCCACATGACTATACTCTGTGAAAAAAAATTACACCCCCCCCCCTCCTTTCGCATGTATGGGAGCCCTCCTTCAAACTTGTTACACAATGGCACCAGTCGCTGCATGTAAGGGGACATAGAGACCACATGTTCTCTGCAACTTGCGTTCCAATCGGTTTCTGGCTAGTTTTTCTCATATTTTTTTTAACAAAAGAAGAACTGAATCACGAATATTGTCCGACTGGACCCGAAAGCTGGTGCAAATGGTAGAAAACAATCACCATAAATAAATATCAAAATTTGGAAAATCTTTCACTGTTAGTTGACACAAGTATCAAAAATTATCCTGCTAATTTTTGAAGATTCGTCCAGAGATGATTTGCTTGAGAGATGTTTGTGTCAATGCTAACGAAATCTTTAACTCGGCAATTTGGCGATTAACTGCTAAACACCGACATGCAGGACTTAACTGGTTCGTCCCGTGTGAAGGCCGTTTTTTTCGCTTTTTTAGGAAATTTTTTTTGAAGAACTGTTCTTTTTTGGAAATTTTATTATTTACGCGCTTTATTAAGGCGATCGTTGTAAACATTTAACTGTAAACATTTTAGCTGTTTAACATCGAAAAACACCGAAAATCGTTTTGGCCATATATTCTACACTATATCTAGATGCAATGTATAATACAAAAATCGATTTCTTGAATTCGACAATCGGGACGACCCCCTTAAAGTTATTGAAATTTTGGCCTACACTGCTGCTGGGTTTTTCAATGATGGGTTTTCTTCAATTTTAAGGATTATGAATACGTTAGATATGATTATTGGCACAAACTGTAGATATTTTGCCGAAATATCTGATGAGGCGTGTATTACTCGACAGAATCGGATGAGTCTTTCAAATACAAACATCATCATCATCATCAACGGCGCAACAACCGGTATTCGGTCTAGGCCTGCCTTAATAAGGAACTCCAGGCATCCCGGTTTTGCGCCGAGGTCCACCAATTCGATATCCCTAAAAGCTGTCTGGCGTCCTGACCCACGCCATCGCTCCATCTTAGGCAGGGTTTGCCTCGTCTTCTTTTTCTACCATAGATATTGCCCTTATAGACTTTCCGGGTGGGATCATCCTCATCCATACGGATTAAGTGACCCGCCCACCGTAACCTATGGAGCCGGATTTTATCCACAACCGAACGGTCATGGTATCGCTCATACATTTCGTCATTGTGTAGGCTACGGAATCGTCCATCCTCATGTAGGGGGCCAAAAATTCTTCGCAGGATTCTTCTCTCGAACGCCGCCAAGAGTTCGTAATTTTTCTTGCTAAGAACCCAAGTTTCCGAGGAATACATGAGGACTGGCAAGATCATAGTCTTGTACAGTAAGAGCTTTGACAGCTTTGGAACAGTCTTTGTAAGCTGAAATAGGCTCTGTTGGCTGACAACAACCGTGCGCGGATTTCATCATCGTAGTTGTTATCGGTTGTGATTTTCGACCGTAGATAGGAGAAATTGTCAACGGTCTCAAAGTTGTATTCTCCTATCCTTATTCTTCTTCGTGTTTGTGTTTGACCAGTGCGGTTTGATGTTCTTGGTTGATTCGTCTTCGGTGCTGACGTTGCCACCATATATTTTGTCTTGCCTTCATTGATGTGCAGCCCAAGATTTTGCGCCGCCTGCTCGATCTGGATGAAGGCAGTTTGTACATCTCCGGTGGTTCTTCCCATGATGTCGATATCGTCAGCATAGGCCAGTAGTTGGGTGGACTTGGAGAGGATCGTACATCGTCAGCCATTGATTCGCTGTCCCATACCTTGAGCACAAGTTGATGAACCACTTGGTGTAACTGGTCGCCTCCATATTTAACCAATTTGGCTGTAATTCCATCGGCTCCTGACGACTTATGATTTTTTAGCCGATGAATTGCACGGACTGTTTCTCCTAAACTTGGTGGTGGCAGTATTTGTCCGTCGTCTTCAGTTGGCGGGACCTCCAACTCGCCGATGTTCTGGTTGTTCAGTAGCTCATCAAAGTACTCAACCCATCGCTCTAATATGCCTATTCTGTCGGAAATCAGATTTCCCTCTTTGTCTCGGCAGGATGAGCATCGAGGTGTATAAGGCTTCATCCTGCTGACTTGTTGGTAATACAAACAGTAACAGTAAAATCAAGTTTTAACAAATTTTATTTTTAAACGCGATTATTTGGAAACTATTTTTTCAAAAACAGCTCATCTTCTTCTTTTTCTTCAGCCTTTGTCCCGTTCACAAGCGGGGTCGGCTCGTCGTGATTGGCTTCGCAATTTGGCTCTATCGAATGCCTGATCTGGGTGCAATCTCGAGGCTTTCAAATCCCCATCTAGCGTATCCAGCCACCGTTGTGTGACTCAATCCGATCTTCATGTTTGTAGCGACATTGTATGCATTTTCTTGGTCGACCTGTCGTGGGGTCAGTCACCAAGAGAGAGATCAGGTAGGATTTAGCATAGTGGAATAACTCCAACTATACTCTATTTATCTCTTTCCCTGATCTCAGCATTTTATTTTTGTTTCACTGAGGATAGTACAGAGTACGTTGCCTCAAACCCTCCTCCTTTACCTGGGCTTGGGACCAGCATACTATGTTAATAGCATGGCGGAGTTTTTCAAAAAACAGCTCATACTGTAGCTTAAAAAGTTATAGACCGATATTGATGAAATTTTTGGAGTGGAACCTTAGTAATATTAACCTCAGTAATATTTTTTTTTAGATCAAAAGAAAAAAAATGACAGCTGCAGCAGCTGATGTCGCAAGAAACAAGCGTCTGAAGTGTCCTCTTAACGTTGGTATTTTGTTGGACATCCAAAGAAAAAAATTCATCTTTACTTTGAATATAATAATAAACTTTATCTTCTTTAAAAAATTTCGGAAAATGCGTATTTTCCAGGCTTCTAAGGGTATTTCTCTCGATTAGTGGAAACCCGGTTTCAACCATCGATAAATGTGAAGCTTTGCTAGGACTTGCTAGAATGACAGAAGGGTTAGGTGCCAAGTACCTGCCACTAATGATCTTCTCATTTAGGTTTCTGAAGTGCAGACCGTGTAGGTCGAATGAAGCTATTACTTTGCAAGTTAGAGATCTCCCTATTAATGAATCAACTAATAGCCATTGGAAATAGGTAGCCTTTGAAGGAGACGGCTTCATTGTTCTTTGTCCTGATTGTAACAAAGATATTAATGTTAAAGGGTAGTGCCTCGTTAGGATCTGCGAACATCTTTGTATTCTTCTTTATTAGCGCCAAAATCTTTTCACCTACTTCTGCCGGTATGTCCGAAACCATTTCAGCATTGATAGGTAAGATATTATTAACATTGCAGGTATGACAATTTCGTTTCCGCTATTATACGACAGAATTCCTGTTTTCAAACTAAGCTCCGTGTTGATCGCCTTTAAGAAATCGAAGCCAATGATTCCATCGAATGAGCCTAAGTTTGGAAGGATATAGAAAGAATTATTTCTATCCAAGATATTCACAACGCACTTTGATCTTACTTTGGTCATCCAGTGAACGAATTTGACGAACACAGGTTTGTTTAACAGTTTAATACCTTTGCGCGCCACTAGGTTTCTTGGATAATTTTTCCTTGCTCCCGTGTCTACGAGAAATCCCAAGCCGACTTGGGTTGACTCCTCCTGTAGTGGGAAGAATTTTGTGGTTGGTTACTGGAACCATTAAAAGCTACAGTACACTGGTTTATGGAATTTGTTCGTTGCCCTCGTGTAACATAATTGTCTTATTAATACAATATAAGCCAAGTTTCTTCTTGACTATATCGAAGAATTGAATTATTGATTGTTTACCCTGGCACAGAGTTTACATTTGTCGTTCGATGAGGTAAACCGGTCTTTTATCGGGATAGGTAAAATCAAGACGGGCGATAATTGCTTTAAAATTCAACACTGCGTTAAATGAGGCTAGAACACGATCAGCCCAGGCAACCACTTTATTCCCAATAGTAACTACGGCTAGATAATACTCAGAACTTCCTCTGTGTTTCTCAAAGGCATCGCGTCAGGTCACCATTGGAGTCCGGTAAGGATTTAAGAGGTCTAAAGTTCAATAGAAACTGCTTTCTATTCTTGAGCAACGGTGGGGGCTTTTAATATGCGAAGCCGAATAGTAAGGTCATTCACAGTGTGTTCAAAAGATCGCCGCGTACGCTCGGTAAGAAAGTGATGTTTTACGGAGACAAAATCGCAAAGACAATTATCATTTCACTTTATATGTGTCACGTTAAAAATTTAAACTAAAGTTGATATGATATGACGCTTATTTATTACCTAGGCTAATTTTTTTCAGATCAAATCACAGAAGATGAATTGTAAATAGCGGAACGTTACTTACAAGCGAATCACATTCGTTCTCTTGTGATATTCTATCTGAAATCTCCATTCCTTATTTGGACTGAAGTTCCGGCGGGGATTCGTCTGCCATGGTTTCAGCTTCTTACTTCTGGATAGGAATAACTGTGACTTATTCGGCCCCACGTTGGGCACCAGTTAAAACACTTAAATTCACGGACAAAAATTTACTCCAAATAGGATGTTATTGCACTAAGTGGCTCCTTCAACAATGCAGTACTTCCACTATTTGGGTCTAACTAACAAACTACTAATTCCACTATGTAGTTCTCCTGAGTTATAAAATATAACTAACTTCATTCCAACTCTATCAAGCGTATTGCGGCCAGTGCACTAACCAGCACAAAGTGCTTTTATTGTAGGAGAACATTAGCACGACAAAGTCTTAACTTGATGTTGAGGTAACCGCATTTCCAAACTTTGGATAAAACAGCGAGAGCTCTGGAATCAAGTGCGGTGTCATCGTCTGCTAAAACAAAGGTGCCTAAATGTACAAAATATATGATGCCATCGATGGTTTTAAGGTTTTGTATGAAACAAAACCTTAATAGAATCGAGTCGATGTTTGTCTGTCTGCTTGTCTGTCACACCCGATTTATTCGGAAACGGCTAGGCCGATTGTTACGAAAATTGGTAAGAGCATGCGATCTGTTGTTTACAGACAGCAAGTGGCGCCATTTTGTGTTAAGTTTAGGAAGGGGAGAGGGGCTCCCAATAAATATGAATGGAGGGTGTAAATTTTAAAGAGCTCAATTAGCACTTTTCGAAACTGGTTCCATATTTGATATCGGATGAAACATAGGGGAGTGACGGCTTAAAATATGACCACCAGAAAGTGTATAAGGTCTCGTTCTCAACCTCAAAATACATCCGGTTCTTATATCTGCACAAATAAATTTAATAATAGTATATTTTCAACTTTCGGAAAATTTCCCGACAACCCCCCTTATGTTCATCCCAGAAGTACAAAATTTGGCATGGGTATAATGAACATAATGCACAATTTAGTCAAGTTTGAAGAAAATCCAACTATCATTAACAAAGTTATAGGGGGTGAAACTTTAACATTTTGGGAATTCCGTGCATTCTAGAACCTGTATGACGTCACTATCGTATATCAATTCCTCAATATCACACGATCACATTTGTATATGAATATCAATTACTCCAACCAGACATGTTCGGAGATAGGCTATGCGCGGTAATGAAGTTTGCGGGTAGGGTATAATTCAGGTAGATATATTTGTATATTAATCCAGCCGTATTTAATATACGTGCTATATACAGGGTGTGGCAGCATAACTCCCTTTTTTCAAAACTCAATAAAAACTATTGTATGCATCGGAAAATATTTATTTATTTTTTATAATGTAGGTACATGTCTAAAGTTTTTATTTACATTGTTTTGAATATCAAATCTGTTAAGTGACGTCCCCCATTCTCCATACATTGCGTAAACCGATTTCTGGCGTTTGTCATGACTCTTGTTAGCATAGCAGGTGTTATGTTGGCAATTTCTTCTTGGATGTTGGTCTTCAAATCTTGTAGGGTTCTTGGACGGTTCACATAAACACGGGATTTCAAAAAACCCCATAGAAAAAAATCACAAGGTGCTGTTGCACCGTCTTGTTGGAACCAAGTGTCCCCCAAATCCAAATTTTCTAGCTGTGGAAAAAAAAAAAAATGTTTACATACCGGTCCGAATTCACTGTCACTGTCATCTCATTTTCCTCAAAAAAACAGGGACCAATAATTCCAGCTGAGGAAATTGCACACCACACTGTGACTTTGGGTGAATGCAAAGGCTTTTGATGCAATTCTCGAGGGTTGGTGTCAGCCCAGTAGCGCATGTTTTGTTTGTTAACCGACCCACACAAACGAAAATGGGCTTCATCGCTAAAAAAACAATAGCACCCTCGGGAACGACATCAAGAAGAAGCTCACACGCGTTCATCCTAGAATTGAAGTCACGTTCTGAAAGTTCCTGCACTATCGCCATCTTATAGGGATGAAAATGAAGATCATCACGAAGAATTCTTCTCACAGAACGATCGGATAGTCCAAGGGCAGATGCGTGTTTGCGCGCAGAACGCCGTGGCGATCGCAACATTGACGCTCTCACTGCTTCAATGTCTTCAGGTGATCTAACGGGCCGAGGGACTCCAGTTCTTCCTTATTGTTGAAGTTATGTTGCCGCATCCTGTATATACATATATATGCTTTTGTGCACGAAGTAAATCGGAAATGTGGGTACGATCAATTTATGTACGTGCGTATATATGTACACTATTCGGAAATAGGCAGTTTATTTGTTTAGGGTGAGGATAATATCTATGGCTGTAATATATACATACGTATACGTCTTGTAATTTGGAAAAACACATATGAAGGATTATATTGGATTTGTGGTTATATACGGATAAAAAAATGTGCGTTGAAGTTTCTTATATTAGATGAACACAAAACCTTTATAGCCCGGTATTCCGACTTGTTTCCATTAGTGCTGAGACGATCAGTGTGATAACCTTTCACACTGCGAATCTGGATTTTGTTGGATTTTATCTAAATCTATCTAGTCCAGGTTTATAACTCGCTCCATGCCACCACCATAGCCGAGATGTTTGGCAATTTAGGTTTATTTCTCATCCAAACTAGCTTTAACAATGTTACCGATCACAAAAATTGGAAATTCCTTTGAAATTTTATTGAAACAAGTGAACAAGTCAGCAAGATGAAGCCATATATTGTACACATTGATGCTCGTCAAGCCAAGAAGAAGAAGGAAATCTGATTTCCGACTATGCGGACATATTGGAACGATGGGGTGAGTATTTTCCAACCAAACTGGCTAACTTTGGAGGTGACCAACTTCATTAAGCCGTTCACCAACTTATGCCTGATGACTGGCAATGAGGCATTATCTGGTCCATACATGAAAAGGGATATCACGCAATGAAACAATTTAGGTATTGTATTGCTGAGTACTATTTATAAGATATTCTCGACTAGCTTGCTAGGGCGGATACTTCCATACATCCACCTCCGTTGTCGAAAGTCTTCTCGATATTGATGGGGAACTGGTGGTGAGTAGGTCTAAGTGAACCCACGAAACAACCTGCCCTGGGTCGATAGAATTTTAAAGGTGTTCTTTTTGGCGTTGGGGTTTATTTTATTTTTTTTTATTTACTTTCGCGTCAGCAGGAAACATACATCCCAGTAGGAGAATCCGATGTAATCGATAGAAACGGAAAGGGCCAGAAAGAGCGCGCTTATATGTACTACGCATGGAGGAAAGGAGATTTAGCTACTGTAAGTTAGCTCCGCCTTCTACTAGCTATATCCATTGAGTATATCCGACTAGTTACTGATCATTTATATGAAATTTACGACACCCAAACAGCCTCAGTTTTCAATGAAGTTTCCTATCAGGCCACTTGCTGTGCAGGTAATAAGCCCATAGTAGCGGTAAAGCGCAGAGACGAACATAAGATTTGTTACCAGAATTCGAATCGCGGAAGATCAAGAGGCTGATACTCAACCTTGACCATCGCACGGTCAGGTTTTATGTGTTAGAGGTCATCAATTTCTGGGGCCCGCATTCGAACTTGGTAAATAATAGCAGGATTTTTATTTAACTGTCCAGTATTATGCTTCATATCAACAAATTTCATGGAACTAGGATAACTAGGGTTCGCAGTAAATAGTATACCATTATTTACTTTACTTACGTAGATACCGTAATGGAGAGTACTCTGAAGCCTATATATTATGTGCGCAGAACACCATAATTCTTTACAGATTTTTCTGTTGAGTAGTTGCTGAGAATGGGTCCTTAAATTGACCCCTTTTACCGCGTGATTGGGGATTCACAGTTCCTGCTTTTCTTCCAAATAACGTGACAATAGGTATAACCGTTTCTGAGAAAAGTGTGTATGGCAGACAGATAGACGGACAGATAGATAATCAGTGAGCCGATTTAAATAAGGATTTGTTTTCAACAAAATAGCAGCTCGAAAATTGGAAGCTTGACGCTTCTGATATGAAAGGTTTTTTGTATTTCTTTTTTAAGTATATTTGAATGGAGAGCTATTCTATTTGTACGTAGTCAGTAATGTGTATGTATTTAGCATGTCAGGCTAGTAGTATGATATTGATACTGATAGTGTTTTGGGTTGCAGTATATTTACATAAAAGATAGAATTGTTAGCGGCTGTGAGCCTTGTCAGTGATAGTGCAATTATGGACCACACTAAGTGATATCATGCTTCATAATGTAATAAATACATACTATTGCAATCTTTATGATTCTAGTAGAAACTGAAGAGGGGTTTCCTAAAAACACATTAACATACTATTATTAACTTAATTCGAGTAGATGTCGGTATGAGGGCTTCGCAATTTTTTCAGATGTTTCGTGGGGCAGATTCTGAGAATGAGTCTCTGAAAGAAATGATTACTTTTCGCCTTCACAAAAAAATCCAAAACTAGGGCTGCTTTCTGAAACTGAGAATCGAAGCTTTTTATTCGACACTTCACACGATTATATTTTGGGAAATAAATTTACATCCCTCCCCCTTAAAATGAACGTAGAAGGATGTCTGGGCGTCCATAGCTCCCACTTTCCTACCAAATTTCGTGTACGGCGGTTTCTCAAAAAAGTGTATTGTATGAGAGACAGACAGGCAGACATTAAACCGATTTCAATAAAGTTCTATTTTGGACAAAACCTAGATATTGAACTTTAGTATTTCACTTGAAAGTTAATGTCTTGTTAATTATAACGTCACAATGTTAATCGTATTTGAATGCATGTCTCAAGATGCAGTCCATTTGCGCGGCATTGATAAGTTTGAACTGCTATAACTTTGCCACTAATAGACAGATTTTCAGAAAGGCATTATGGGCGATAATGTTCTCTATAATGCTGCAAAATTTGGAATGAAAAATGAGAGTTCTCTGGTCAATATCGAAAAGTTGGCAACATACCGTTAGTAAGTTAATTTGAGTAGATGTTGAAATGCGACATATTTTGAGCTCTAGATTTCATGTAAGCATTTCGCCCTGCATTTTTTAAGATTTTTGGATTGTGTAGTTAAAAAATGAATCCTGTCTAATTTTAAGTATTTATTTGGATCCCTTACTCATTACAATTCGCGTCAAAGCTACTCGTGAAAGTAAGTATCGAGATCTTTTATTTGATACCACGCACGGGTAAATTTGGTGAAAACATGTTATACCACCCCTTTGCATGTATGCCACGTAAATTTATGTTACTCGTATTTCGCAGTTTCCATATGTCCGCTAAATTTCGTTTGAGTTGGTGTAGCTGTTTTCGAAACTGTGACCCGCAGACAGATAGACAGTCAAACAGTAAACCGATTTTAATAAGTTTTGTTTAACACAAAAATATTGTTCTAACTCGTACCAAGCGGTGTGTGCAGTACATATCCGAAATCAAATGTTACGTTATTATTAACTTTATTTGAGTAGATATTGTGATAAAAAGAAGCTTAGATATCGTGAGCAGACATCACAATGATTTTTCAAAATTTTCCAGTTGACTATTTTCTAATAATTAATCTTTGAAATGTCAGACCACTTTCTAACCCTGGGGCCCCACTGGTTACCAAACGTTCCATTTTATATACAACGCAGAACGATTTCATTCACTGCATGCGTGGGGATCTAGAGTTTCAACCTTTCCATCAAGTTTCATATCAATTGGTGTGACGGATTCTGAGGAAATTCAATATTATGTGGTAGACAGACGGATATAGATACAAATACGCAGTAAACCGATTAATAAGGTTGTATTTTACACAAAATTTAATTTCTATTCTTTTGGTCGTAAATAGCAGTTTAACCGATCTTTTTGATATTTTGGGTAAAACAAAACCTAATTAAAATCGGTTTAATGTATGCCTGTCTATCAGTCTTTTTTACCCACTAATACCACCTCCGACTCCCCCTCGCCCCGTGGAACCATCATAAGTTATTACATCAAGGGGCGGAGTCAACTCACTCTCTGTCTGCGCAGCGTACGTAACCTTGCTTTTCTCGTCTCTTCTGCCTTTCGAAATTTGCTCTGAATAGATGCGGTTATGGAGTTGATTTCATGACAGTACTCCTGACATGTTAGCTTTTTTCCCGCAGATTTTCTGGTACTAACACCCCTCCTAGAGTCTTCTCTAGGTTCTTCCTTTCTTCCACAAATTTTTGACAGTGAAAGAATACATGTTCCCGGTCCTTAAACCTGTACTGGTGTTATCCTACATACACCGTAAGAAACTGGACAAGCTAATAATTAATCTCAACGTGCCGTGTATCCAACCACTAGTTGATGACAGAACAAGCTGTGATATGATTCATAATTTGAATATGGGAACCATTTCTTTTGTGGCTAAAGGGTAGTATATATCCCAGCGCGGAACGTGGATTGGTACCAACGATGGATCATAAAACCTGAGAAACGCCTTCTGAACCAACACCAACAGCTCTACTACCAAACCCTATCTCCGCCTCCACGTGGTGACCGCCGCGAGTTCTTTCTTAACGAAAAGCTGTAGACGGAGAAGCATAAAGGCGAGTCTCCCGCGCCTAAAAATGGGACAAATTGTACCAACTGGTCCTCCAGGTTGGGGGTTTGGGGAGGGCTGACGACCCTACACGGAAAACAACTTGTTACGAAGCCCCAACAGGAGTCTCGGATTGGATGGATTTTACAGTGACGAAACTGGCAACGAAAACGGAATAACGATTTCTCATCGATACATCGAACGAGCATTTCCTGTACAGAGATGGATCTGCCAAGCCCAGTCAATATAGGTCTGATGCCACAGCGTTGCAAGAGATGAGTTGGAAAGGGTCCGGTTTCCTGGAGCGGCCATCCAGTAAACCATGTAAACCATGCACTCAGAGTAGGTTTCTTACTCAATCAAAAATTGAACCTGCTGTTAACCCCTTTGAAAACATAAGCGAATGGCTATGCACTCTGCGTTTCCGAGGCAAATGTAGAATCATAAGAGGAGAAGGATACCTTCTACGAGGCAGTAGAACAAACCCTCGAAGCCTGTTCCAGATATGATATTAAAATCATATTTGGTGATTTTAGCAGCCAAGTAGGGCCGGAGTCCGCATTCGGGCGATACGTTGGCTCCTAAAGTTTACAAATACAAATGTTAACGAACTGCGGATTATTCAATCAGCAGTGTCACACGAAATTTTTGTTGGAAGTACCTAGTTTGCGCGGAAAGCGGTCCACAAACATACGTGGGCCGCTCCAGACGGGAACACTTTCAACCAAATTGACCACGTGCTGATCGAACACCGCCACCTCTCAGCCTTGATGAATGTCAGAACATATAGGGGGGCCCATATAGACTCGGATCAGTATCTCGTTGGCGTGGTGCTCGGAACTCGAACCACAACAAGACCCAGAATCCCCTTTGACAATCAGGTGAGAGTTAATACTGAAGTCACTCACAACACGGACCTCCGCAACACCTATGAGAGGAAAATTGATGCGGGCGTAACCGCAGTCAACAGAGATCCTGGAGATGAAGCATCAACAAACGATCTTCACAGTCACCTAAAGAAGATTATCATAAACACGGCCACAAACATACTTGGTCCCAGCCGCGAAAAGAGTCCACACGCCTGGTTTGACGATGAATGTAAGCTAGTAACGGAAAGGAAGAATACCGCATACCGAGTAATGTTGCATTCTCAAAGAATGGGGCCTCGCGCAGAGACTCATCATGAACTACGGCGAGCGGAGAAGCGACTTCGCAGACGGAAAAGGGAAGCCTGGGAAAACCAACAAGTTTTTGAACTCGAAAATTACAGGCAGCAACCGCACCAGGCGCGGAAGTAGCAGGATGAAGCCTTACACACCTTGATGCTCATACTGGAGCGATGGGTTGAGTATTTTGATGAACTACTGAACAACCGGAACATCAGCGAGTTGGGAGACCCGCCAACTGAAGACGACGAACAAATACTGCCACCACCAAGTGTAGAAAAAATAGTCCGTGCAATTCATAGACTTAAAAATCATAAGTCGCCAGGAGGCGACAGAATTGCAGCCGAATTGGTTAAATATGGAGGCGAACAATTACACCAAGTGGTTCATCAACTTGTGCCGACGGTGTGGGACAATGAATCAATGAATGACGACTGGCAAAGAGGCATTATCTGTCTCATACATAAAGAGGGAGGTATCATACAATGCAGCAATTATAGAGATATCACGTTGTTGAGTACCATCTGTAAGATATTCTCCTTTATCTTGCTAGGTCCGATAGCCCCACACGCTTGGAACATCATTGGCCCATACCAAAGAGGGTCCACTCCAGGCAAATCAGCAACAGATCAGATTTTCTCTGTACGGCAAGCGATGGAAAAACTGTTGGAATATGAACACCAGTTGCACCATCTATTCATCGACTTTAAAGCCGCCTACGATAGCATACCCAGGGTAAAACTGTACACGGCCATGAGAGAATGCGGTATCCCGACGAAATTGATAACACTGACCGTGATGCATGATGCTGAGGTAAATGCAAGGGTTGCGATCCTCCTTAAGTCCACCCAACTGCTGGCCTGGGACGTACAAACTGCCTTCATCCAGTTCGAGCAGGCGGCGCGAGATCTATATGGTGACAACGTCAGCACCGAAAAGCAATCAACCAACAACATCGAACCACACTGGCCGAACCGGAAGAATAACGATAGGAGACTACAACTCTGAGACCGTTGATAATTTCTCCTATCTAGGGTCGAAAATCAAAACCGATAACAGCTACGATGATGAAATTCGCGCACGGTTGTCGTCAGCCAACAGAGTCTATTCCAGCTTACAAAAACTGTTCCACTCGAAACGTCCCATCATAGGGTAGGGGTGTACAAGACAACGATCTTGCCAGTACTCGTTTTATTTTTCGGAGCCTTGAGTTCTTAGCAACAAGAATTGGTGACGTTCAAGAGAAGAATTCTCTGAAGAATTTTTGGCCCCCTACATTGGGATGGACGATTCCGTAGCCTACATAGCGACGAAATCTATGAGCGGTAGCATGGCCGTCCGGTTGTGGATAAAATCCAACTCAATAGGTTATGATGGGCGGGTCACTTAATCCGTATGGATGAGGATGATCCAGCCCGGAAAGTTTATTTGGGCAATATCTGTCGTAGGAAAAGAAGACGAGGCAGACCCTGCCTGAGATGGAGCGATGGCTTAGGTCAGGACGCCAGACAGCTTTTAGGGATATCGAACTGGTGCACCTCGACGCAAAACCGGGATGTCTGAAGTTTCTTATTAAGGCAGGCCTAGACCGGATACCGGTTGTGCCATTGCTGATGATGATGATAATTTCTTTTACGGCGCTTGATGATGAGGGCTGCTTCCGTTTTTTCCTCCGGACTGCAATCCAAAAGCAATATCACACAAAAAGTGGGAAGTGTGGCATGCTAAAAGCATGTAGAATAGTTCTGCACTTAAATATTATGTTTGCACAAGAAATGTACGAAACTATTCATACCTCAAGCAGCGAGCTTCCTTTGGTTGGTTGTAATTGCAACCATTTCCATGGGTTCCTCTAGAAGTTAACTGAGTGTGGCAAGAAAAGACATTATTATTGTAAGCTCTTCCAAAGGAAAATACTTAGTATTGTAGACTGAAATGAATTAACTTAAAAAGCAATTGGTACGGCTACGAATTACTTTACTATACGTCTTGTCTGATACAAATTGCCCACAAGTCAAAAGGGTTGCTATCATATTAACTTAACTCGCAGACTAGTGGGAATGAGCTAAAGGGGAAGAAGTTGTTTATTTGGCAGGAAAACATGACTGAATCTTAAGTACACTCACGAAACTCAACATTGCAGCCCTATTTCCTTTAAGCAAAATTATACCTTTACTACTCGGTTTTCGAGTATTCGGGAGGACTATTCTCCAGGAGGTCGTATTCGTAGAGAGAAATTGTGACATCAAAGTGTTGTTGTTAAATGTTCCTGAAAACAACTTCAACACAAACGAGTAATGATAATCCCCAATAACAACTCGCTTGTAAAACCTGCCACCCTTACAGTACCTGTTTATGATATCCTTACAATAATGCCATTATAAACTACTCATGACATTTCTTTAAGAGTAAGCCGGTTACTTCTAATCATCCCTTTTGATTCGACATCATTTATTCGGTAACTCAATTCCGACATGATAGTAATCACATTGTTCACGACCTCATCATTGGGGATTATAGATGTGCTCTGGTCACTTCGTGATAGTGAAAATCCCTAAGTCAGTGATGAATTGTTGTGTCTGCAGCCTCTTTTCCTTACACAATGTACTCTGCACACGAGGGATTCATCACAGGGATTTGGTGAGACTCCTTCAGGCGTGATGGAAAAATGAATTGACTTAATTAAATATGCATTGTGCATCTAGATCCGGTTATCCGGTTCAGAGAAAAATTTCTTTGCTCTCGGCAGAAAAGGAAATTCACTGCGCGAGCTACTCGGAAGGATAATGGAGATTGCCTCCATAATTGTAATTTTTCTCTGTTTTCACATCCTGTTGCTAAGCTGACTTGGAAAAAGTAAACTTACCTTCATATTTTACATTATATTTTCCTGCTGTGTTCAGCTGAGATTATTAATCCAAAGATACAGCATTCAAAGTTTAAGAACGTCCAACATTCAATAAAATTACGTCAATTTTTTTTATAAATATTTTTATACTCAATGAACTGATTCGACGCTTTATCGCAAACTAAATGGATACTTTTGTGAATTAATTTTGGAATGAAAACAACCTTTCAGTGGCACTCCGTCTTTATATAATTCACTTCCTATTCATTCGATCGACACCCTTCTTCTCAAGAAATAGAGAAGCGGAAGGAACCACTACTCCATGCACATACATATACCCTCGAAAGCTTCCTTCTCTGTTTGTCACTGTCACATCAAAACTCAAACAGTCAAAAGGATTTACATTCAAGTCGAAAAATTGTTTCATTCATTATTAATTAAGGGTCCGACTTATATCTATACAAATGAAATCACCGACCTCATACATCCTCTGCACATGTGCTGCAACAGATATCATTCACTGTAAAGGATAATTGCCTGCAAGGAACCCAGGATCCTTCTTTGCCGATATATCCGGGCTTTGCCGTGTGCATGCAGTTTTTATTGTTAAGTACAGGAAATCTTATTCCCCGGTGAAAAATTTATTTTTCCCGGGAGTAAATTCCATTTAACCTTCGAGCATCCGTTCTGTGTGATTGGATTTATAGACTACGGTATCAAGCGGGTATTACTGGGGTTCTTTTTCTTCTTCTTTACTTTCTGTGGGGTAGATCCGAGCGTACTTTCCTCGAAACTTAGTACATACAAGCCGCATGGGTCGGCATTTTTAGAGGTTAAATCATTTTAGGGGGGCCGTACGTCTTATCGACAGCTTAGGAAGTAAGCCGGGAGAGGTTTTTTTCCGATACTATTTTGCGAATTTTAAATGTTATGTCTAATTTTACAGGTCTAGCATTCAATTATCCTTGATTTATGGAGCTAACATGATTGGCCGTAAAAGCATTTTTCTGTTTTATCCTCTCAGACTTGTGGTCATGCCATTATGTATGTAGGACTTATCTGATTATCATATTCTATGGAAAGTTACTTTGAAGACTTTACAGGGCTATTCAACAAAGTGTTGCAATGACTAGTGATGTGCATCCAATCAGATTTTGAGTATTTGGTATCAAGTATTCCCTCTGGTGTATGGAGCTTTCATCACTCTCCCATAGGATCTGCGGATAGTGCCCGTCGGAGAGCTCTCTCCGACATTGATGGGATGACGTAAGCTTTACTCTGTCAAAGTGGTGTGACGCGTATTAAGAGCCAGCCCCTTCATCATCCTGTTAGTTTGCATTGAACTAGTAGTAGCAGACCGCGTTGCCCCGATGGAGCGGCGTTCATGAACAAGTTTTTTCTAGGGCCTAAAAAAGAAAAAGCAAAGCAGGAACGGAAGAATGCCGCATACCGAGTAATGTTGCGTTGTAAAAGAAAGCGGGCACGCGCAGAGACTTATTACGAACTCTTTCGAGCGGAGAAGCGACTTCACAGACGGAAAAAGGAAGCCTGCGAAAACCAACAAGTCTGTAAACTAGAAAAGTACAGAGCAACCGCACCAGGCCCGGAAGTTTTACCAACAAGTCAGCAGGATGAAGCCTTATACACCTCAATGCTCATTCTACCCAAACAAAGAGGGAAATCTGATTTCCGAATGGGCATATTAGAGCGATGGGTTCAGTACTTTGGTGAGCTACTGAACAACCAGAACATCGGCGAGTTGGAGGTCCCGCCAACTGAAGACGACGGACAAATTCTGCCACCACCAAGTTTAGAAGAGGGGGAGTCCGTGTTTAGAAGAGAGGGAGTCCGTATAATTCATCGGCTAAAAAATTATAAGTCGCATAAGAGCCGATAGAATTACAGCCGAATTGGTTAAATATGGAGGCGACCAGTTACACCAAGTGGTTCATCAACTTATGAAGCTTGAAGAGAAAGGAGCAAAAATGTCTTCCATACCGAAAACCACGAAAGACCACTAGGAGTAGTATGATACATTCCGCCAGGCCGTAAAGGGGAGAAGAGTCTCGTTTCTAGTGTAGAACGTATGTGATCTTTAGCAACCTTAACTGCCTCTGAGGAAAGGTAGAAGTGGTGGAGACCATCAAGCCTGAATTGTATCGCCTCTGTAAATGCTCGAGGATGAAAACTCGCTTCTTAACAGCGAGAAAATCAAAATTAGATTAGTAGTATGAACCGTACGCACGACGAAACCCTAACAAGTGTTACCGGTGCCTGCACTATGGACACAAAGAATTGTCTTCTTTGCAAGGATCGTGGTGCATTTAGCGAGAGCGTTGCACACACTGCGGGTTTGAGGTGATGTCCAACCTTCAGGACGGAACTGCATCATAAAAATTAATATACCGCAACTTATAAGTTTCTAGCGTATGTTGAAAGCTGATCTAGTGCTTACCAACGAGTAATACGGCAACAACGATATGGGTTCACGGTATGTCGACTTAGGTTCTTGCCAAAGGCCGAGAAAGTGACTTTTTCCAGAATTCGGTATTAACGAATAACGTTTATCAGCGTTCGCCTAAAGTCGAATGAGGCGATGTTGGAGTTTTACGCAGGCACCATGCATTTTAGGACGCCAATCTGGTGGGCTCGGAAGGGGCACGGGGTGACTTTGATGCTAGGGCTTTTTAATGGAGTGCCCAGGCTCTAGAGAAACTAGCCTCGAAGTTTTAAACACCGGATTCACACCAACGTTCCGGCACCCAGGCTGCTCCCTGATATAACTTTTGTGTCGAAACCATTGCCACTGTCGATGGACTGGTGACGAGTTTGAGAAGACTTTTCGGCAAGTGATCACAAATACATCGGGTTCGAATCCACCAGCCACCTCGTACGCATGGAATGTCGTGCAAGTGAGCATCGGGAGATTCGTCGAAACTATTTTAATAGGCAGAGTCGCGATGGAGGTCACTTCAGAAGGTGGTAGCGTTTCAACTGACACTGTGGTTACTTCGGTGATGATTCTAATAACGACAGGTCTGTAAAGCTCTCATGCCCCGGAGGGGTATATATAAACTGATGTTGCAACTGCGGCTAAATATGCTGCCCTGCGCATTCAACGTTTGCCTGAAGGACGGCATTTTTCCTTGTCGTTGAAGATAGCGATAGTGTCCGGATAGCTGAGTGGTTAGAGCGCAAGTCTGTCGTACGGAAGGTCGCGGTTCAAATCTCACTGGTGGCAGTGGAATTTGTATCGTGATTTGACGTCGGATACCAGTCGACTCAGCTGTGAATGAGTACCTGAGTCAAATCAGGGTAATAATCTCGGGCGAGCGCAAGGCTGACCACATTGCCTCCTAGTGTACCGTTACGGTCTTGAATGAAGTGCTTTAATACACTTCAAGGCCCTGATCCAACATGGATTGTTGCGCCAACGATTATTATTTCCGAGTTATCACAATCTCGGCAGATGCCGGGTTTTACCTAATACTAGCACTAAGTGCCAAGCATTTAGGCTCGGACGATCCTACCTACTTAAAAACTAAAGGGGCACTGGTGGTGGTGGCCGGTGGTAGGTCAGTGGGAGAATCCGTCGAGTACTCCCCGCAACATCGAGCACGTATGCAGAATGGTGTACTTCTGCATGGTTTGAACCAGACTGTGCGAAAGTCCCAGGACATCAAGGGAAGCCGTCAGGGATTTAGGTACAATACCTGTAGTTGACAATATTATGGGAACTACAACCACCCGCTCGAGACGCCAAATTTCTTTGATTTCACGAGCCAATGGCTCATAGTTCACCTTCTTCTCCACGTATTTCCGTTCAATGTTGCTATTATGGGGGATAGCAACATCAATAATATACGCGGAGCGACCCGTCTTGTCAACTAGCAGTACGTCAGGCTTGTTGTGTGCGGTATGGCGATCAGTCAGAACTTGCCTGTCCCAATACATGCTGTAAGCAGAACTATCAAGTACTGCTTGCGGCTCATATCGGTAAACCGGACATGTTCCCGTGATCAGCCCATGCTTATATGCAAGGTTTTGATGGATAACCTTACATACAGCATTATGCCTGGTGATGTATTGCACCGGTGCCATAACAGTACAGCCAGAAATGAGATGGTCCAACGTCTCTAACGCCGAACCACACATTCTGCACTGGTCGTTCTCCACCCGTTCTTTCATGATGAGCTTTTTATAAGCTCGGGTGGCGACCACGCCATCCTGAATGGCACACATGAACCCCTCCGTCTCAGCAAAGAGCTCCCCAGTACACAGCCACCTGTTCGACAGATGCAAATCGACAAATGGCTGCCAAAAACAATTCACGTGTTTACCGTGCATTGCCTTCGACTTCCATTCCTCGATCCGCTCCTGGTCCGACTTCACCCCACTCAGAGGATTGAAAGATCGATCCTTCAAGTTAAGTGGAGTCAGTCCACAGTCTGCCTTACAGACAGCCGCATGCAAGGGACTCGCCTGCTCTTTACTGTAAAAATAAGCGCGCAGCGAGTCGACTTGGCGATGATGTTGTGCCGCCACGTCAACCACGCCCCTACCTCCGATGTCACGAGGCAGGTTCATCCGCTCCACGGCAGACTTTGGGTGATGCATTCGGAATTTGGACATAGTTGTCCGTATCCGCCGCTGGACGTTTTCCAGGTCGGTCTTCGTCCACGGCAATATTCCGAATGCATAAGCCAGTGAAGGGATAGCGAATACATTCAACGCGCTTATTTTATTCTTCCCCGAGAGATGCGATTTCAGCACCAGCTTCACACGTCGCAGGAATTCGGACAGCAGAGCTTCCTTCAGATCACCAACTCGAGCATGGGTTCCTTGCAGAATTCCTAGGTACTTGTAGAAGTCTGTCTCGGTCATAGCTTCGATGTGGAGGTCACCAATGCTATGTCCGGCATGCGGCTCGTGATGACCTTTGCGAATGGCTTGGATTCGACATTTGTCTAATCCAAACTCCATCCGAATATCACGGCTGAACATGTCTATTATTCGTAACAGACTTCTAAGATGGTTGTCAGTACCAGCATACAGCTTGATGTCATCTAGGTACATCAAGTGTGTCAGTTCGCACTTAGCACGTAGGCCATATTTTATTGCAAAACCATGCCCTCTAGCATCATTCAGTAGCCATGAAAGGGGGTTCAGTGCCATACAAAACCAAAGAGGACTCAATGAATCCCCCTGGAAGATGCCCCTCCGTATACGGATGGGCTCTGAGGTATTAGCACCCTCAGATGTACGGACTGATAAGGTGGTATGCCACCCTTCCATGACTGTCGCCAAAAACTTTATTAGTTTCGGATCAATGCGATACAGATGTAGGATGTCAATTAGCCAGGTATGCGGAACGCTATCAAAAGCCTTGGCATAATCGATATAGCAACTGAAGAGGTTTCTTTGGCCTCTAGTTGCTTGTCCTACAACTACCGAGTCGATAATGAGTTGCTCTTTGCAACCCCTTGACCCAACTCGGCAGCCCTTCTGCTCCTCGGACAGAATGTTGTTGGTCTCGAGGTGCGCATTGATCCTTCCACTAATAATGGACGTGATGAATTTGTAGAGGGTTGGTAAGCAAGTGATCGGTCTTGTGTCTGCGGGGTCCTGCACCGTGTCCTTCTTAGGGATAAGGTAGGTAATTCCCGCAGTGAGGAAAGGTGGAAATTCCTCCGGCCGACTCATGACCTCATTTATACTGCGTGCCAACCGACTGTGTACGCTGGTAAATTTCTTATACCAGAAATTTGTAATGATATTTATGGAGATATGAGATCAAGTCGATCCCTTGAGTGGCCGATAACGACCTAGAGGGCAGAGCTATCCCAAAAAAACTAAACAATTTGGCAAAATTTGACCGTGAAGGTCCGCCCACGAAGATTGCAGCTCTATCAAAGCTCTCGGTCGACACGTTCTTGCACGCCTCTGTGCTAGCCAGGCTCGGGAATGTGGGGGGGTCCTTTGAGCGCTTTGATCCCTCACGCTTCATTACTAAAAATAACGTGTCTTTACCGGTGCGTGGGTCCGCACCGGATTTTAAGATCGAATTTTACGTAAGAATTCGCGACGGCCTATCGAATAAAACCAGAACGCGAGCTAAATTGGAAAATAAAAATAAAAAAAAACGGCTCGACCGCGCGCGTGGAGCCGTTTGTCTCCGGACCCGAGTGCCGCGATCAAGTAGTGGAAAATCCACGACGGATCACCTTCCCGATTGCCGTCCCCTCCGCCTCAGATCTTGGACGAGGCGCGGCCGGTGAGGTTCCCACCCTTCCTCGACATCCTCCGGCCAGTTATTCTTTTAGAGGATGTCCCTTCTGTAAGAATTCCGCGGGAGTAAGGAGGAACTAAGGAGAGGGAGTCCTCAAACTACTTCCGATTATTCCAACATTATTTATACGATTCCGTAAGATTTATTATAAACACCCCAAATGAAAATAAAAATAAACAGTGTTTCAAATTCAAAAGAAATAATAAAAAAAAATAAAATACTAAAACAAATGCAAAATAAATAAAAATAAAAAGAAAGTAAAATAAAAAAAAAGGAAATTCAAACAATTACTCACTCTAGTCGTCAGGCCGAGCTCGGTTGGCGACTGGTGTAACAGGTTCTAAAAGAAAAACAACAAATTATATCACGTATTAAATGATAATATGTTAATTACAGCTTTTTCTGCCCCACTTTTTTTTTAGTTCCGAATATATGTACCACTTTTTCAAAGATTTCTTAGATAAATGTATTTATATTGTTCGTCTGATCACACAATTAGCGAAACACTTCACCGATTTCTTAAATAGAGGCATTTATATTGCTCGTCTGATCACATTATTAGCGAAACGCTTCACCGATTTCTTCCTTAAGTCCGTTATGTTTTATTACTTTTCTAATTTTTGCTTTAGGGTGAAAAGTTTTCCAGTTGCCTTTGCACCTTTATGGCGAATCAATTGCCATTCCTTCACCTTCCTTCGCTAAGTCCAACAGACCTCCTCAAGCTCCAAAAACTTCCTCCTCCACCAAGAAGCTCTTCGAACCGCTCATACAGCTCTCCAACCAAAAACTCCTCTTTTCTCAAAATTCCTTTTCTCCTCCTCGATTCTCTCGCCTAAGAAACACTCGCTGCTGCTTTTTCCTCCTTCTTCCACTCAACCTCCAAAAACCAAATCCCCCTTTCTTCCAAAATCCATTCCGTTTTCCCCCTCGATTCTTTCGCCAAACCCGTTCCACCCAGCAACATTCTCGCTGTGCTTTGTTCGTGCACCGCTTCTATTCCCGCTACATAGCCTTTCTCACTCGGCAATGTTGCGGCAACATGCGCATGCGCCTGCGGATGCGGCAAATCATTCCCCTCCTGTCAAGATCAATTCGCTTGAATACATTGAATAATGTGCAATCTGCGGCGAACTTTAAGGCAATTGCACACTATTAAATGCATTGTTTAAGCAAATTGATTAAGAAAGAGCCGAATGAAATTCCGCTCCCGTCGCGCAGCCGCGGTCACTACAAATTCTGCACCCGATCCAGACCTGGGCCCCTCCAGTTCTTCGAGATGTTTATAGCTCGTCGAACTTCCTCTTCGGTAACATCCGCGAAATTCATGCCAGGTGTATTGGCATGGCGGGTGCCTTCGGCGGTGATCCACTCAGCATGCTCAGCATGCTGGGCAGGTAACCCCCAAAGTCCACCCCAATACTCTTTCGCTTCCGTCACCGAGAACTGTATTGTCTGGGCGCTCTGTTGGGATTCGTTGAGAGATCTGAAAAAGCTCCGCTGGTTCCTCGCGTATGTTGCATTCTGGACACGTCTGGAATAACTTTCGCCATACCGTCGTAACCGACTGCATATGACAGAAAGTTTCTGTTTTAGTGTGTCCAGAATTTCAACTACGGGTGTCTCACAGGGGATGGCATAGTTCCGGTCTATTATTATTATTATTTCCGAGTTATCACAATCTCGGCAGATGCCGGATTTTACCTAATACTAGCACTAAGTGCCAAGCATTTAGGCTCGGACGATCCTACCTACTTAAAAACTAAAGAGGCACTGGTGGTGGTGGCCGGTGGTAGGTCAGTGGGAGAATCCGTCGAGTACCCCCCGCAACATCGAGCACGTATGCAGAATGGTGTACTTCTGCATGGTTTGAACCAGACTGTGCGAAAGTCCCAGGACATCAAGGGAAGCCGTCAGGGATTTAGGTACAATACCTGTAGCTGACAATATTATGGGAACTACAACCACCCGCTCGAGACGCCAAATTTCTTTGATTTCACGAGCCAATGGCTCATAGTTCACCTTCTTTTCCACGTATTTCCGTTCAATGTTGCTATTATGGGGGATAGCAACATCAATAATATACGCGGAGCGACCCGTCTTGTCAACTAGCAGTACGTCAGGCTTGTTGTGTGCGGTATGGCGATCAGTCAGAACTTGCCGGTCCCAATACATGCTGCAAGCAGAACTATCAAGTACTGCTTGCGGCTCATATCGGTAAACCGGACATGTTCCCGTGATCAGCCCATGCTTATATGCAAGGTTTTGATGGATAACCTTACATACAGCATTATGCCTGGTGATGTATTGCACCGGTGCCATAACAGTACAGCCAGAAATGAGATGGTCCAACGTCTCTAACGCCGAACCACACATTCTGCACTGGTCGTTCTCCACCCGTTCTTTCATGATGAGCTTTTTATAAGCTCGGGTAGCGACCACGCCATCCTGAATGGCACACATGAACCCCTCCGTCTCAGCAAAGAGCTCCCCAGCACACAGCCACCTGTTCGACAGATGCAAATCGACAAATGGCTGCCAAAGACAATTCACGTGTTTACCGTGCATTGCCTTCGACTTCCATTCCTCGATCCGCTCCTGGTCCGACCTCACCCCACTCAGAGGATTGAAAGATCGATCCTTCAAGTTAAGTGGAGTCAGTCCACAGTCTGCCTTACAGACAGCCGCATGCAAGGGACTCGCCTGCTCTTTGCTGTAAAAATAAGCGCACAGCGAGTCGACTTGGCGATGATGTTGTGCCGCCACGTCAACCACGCCCCTACCTCCGATGTCACGAGGCAGGTTCATCCGCTCCACGGCAGACTTTGGGTGATGCATTCGGAATTTGGACATAGTTGTCCGTATCCGCCGCTGGACGTTTTCCAGGTCGGTCTTCGTCCACGGCAATATTCCGAATGCATAAGCCAGTGAAGGGATAGCGAATACATTCAACGCGCTTATTTTATTCTTCCCCGAGAGATGCGATTTCAGCACCAGCTTTACACGTCGCAGGAATTCGGACAGCAGAGCTTCCTTCAGATCACCAACTCGAGCATGGGTTCCTTGCAGAATTCCTAGGTACTTGTAGAAGTCTGTCTCGGTCATAGCTTCGATGTGGAGGTCACCAATGCTATGTCCGGCATGCGGCTCGTGATGACCTTTGCGGATGGCTTGGATTCGACATTTGTCTAATTCAAACTCCATCCGAATATCACGGCTGAACATGTCTATTATTCTCAACAGACTTCTAAGATGGTTGTCAGTACCAGCATACAGCTTGATGTCATCTAGGTACATCAAGTGTGTCAGTTCGCACTTAGCACGTAGGCCATATTTTATTGCAAAACCATGCCCTCTAGCATCATTCAGTAGCCATGAAAGGGGGTTCAGTGCCATACAAAACCAAAGAGGACTCAATGAATCCCCCTGGAAGATGCCCCTCCGTATACGGATGGGCTCTGAGGTATTAGCACCCTCAGATGTACGGACTGATAAGGTGGTATGCCACCCTTCCATGACTGTCGCCAAAAACTTTATTAGTTTCGGATCAATGCGATACAGATGTAGGATGTCAATTAGCCAGGTATGCGGAACGCTATCAAAAGCGTTGGCATAATCGATATAGCAACTGAAGAGGTTTCTTTGGCCTCTAGTTGCTTGTCCTACAACTACCGAGTCGATAATGAGTTGCTCTTTGCAACCCCTTGACCCAACTCGGCAGCCCTTCTGCTCCTCGGACAGAATGTTGTTGGTCTCGAGGTGCGCATTGATCCTTCCACTAATAATGGACGTGATGAATTTGTAGAGGGTTGGTAAGCAAGTGATCGGTCTTGTGTCTGCGGGGTCCTGCACCGTGTCCTTCTTAGGGATAAGGTAGGTAATCCCCGCAGTGAGGAAAGGTGGAAATTCCTCCGGCCGACTCATGACCTCATTTATACTGCGTGCCAACCGACTGTGTACGCTGGTAAATTTCTTATACCAGAAATTCTGCACCCGATCCAGACCTGGGCCCTTCCAGTTCTTCGAGCTGTTTATGGCTCGTCGAACTTCCTCTTCGGTAACATCCGCGAAATTCATGCCAGGTGTATTGACATGGCGGGTGCCTTCGGCAGTGATCCACTCAGCATGCTCAGCATGCTGGGCAGGTAACCCCCAAAGTCCACCCCAATACTCTTTCGCTTCCGTCACCGAGAACTGTATTGTCTGGGCGCTCTGTTGGGATTCGTTGAGAGATCTGAAAAAGCTCCGCTGGTTCCTCGCGTATGTTGCATTCTGGACACGTCTGGAATAACTTTCGCCATACCGCCGTAACCGACTGCATATGACAGAAAGTTTCTGTTTTAGTGTGTCCAGAATTTCAACAACGGGTGTCTCACAGGGGATGGCATAGTTCCGGTAAACCCTCTGCACTTTGTTTCTCACCCGTCGGCTGGCATTGCCAGTGCTGATCTGAATCAGTCTAGCAATGTCCTGCCTTAGTGAGTCCCGCCGACGCTCCAGACGAATTTTCCATGGTGGATCTCTTTTGTCACTCAAACCAATAACACGAAAGCGAATCTTCTGACCGTGCAATCTGATAGCCGCAACTGCACCACAATACACAAGTGATTGTAGTTGCAGCAGCGACATGTCAGCACACAGTCGAGATGCAATCTCATCATTGATTTGAGATAGAATTCCCGGAGTTGCTGGAGATGCATAGAGCCTGGGAATGCCTGGTCTATGCAAAGGATCCATATCCGAGAATTCTATACACGCTCTTTGGAATTCGTCCCGAACCTCAGCGGAAACCTCAGCTGGACGGTGGAGAAGAGTGCTTCGGCGAGTACTGAACCTGTTGCCTGCAGTGCGGCGTGATGTTGTTGATGCCGCCGCCTCTGCCCCCATCGACTCTCGGTCACCAGTTTCCCCGATGACTTCAAGTCGAACACGTTCCCTGATGGTGGCCGGGATTGTGTCGCTGCGAGTAATAAAGCGGTACTGGTCTGCGACTCGCTGCACAGTCACGTGCGCGAATTGCGGGAAACGCTCGACGAATCTCTGGTGCAACAAGGGGCGGTAAGATGTTGTACCCGCCCCCGCCGTTATTTCGTAGTAGGAGCGGATGATGAAGAGGTTCATTTCTTCAGTCCATTTCATCCGCTTCCTACGCGAACCCGCTGAAGTGGTCGCCACAGGTTGTGGCGAAACAGCTGCAGCAGGCGGAGCTGTGCTCCTGGTCGTCGTGGCGCCTAGACGTCGAACCGCCCCACGACTAGCGGTTTCGACGCCGTGCTGTCCATTACGAGAGCCCGACCCAGTCACCAAGTCAGACGACTCCCGCCGGTTATCCGTACCGGACCTTAAATTTCTCCTTCTTCTCATTTTTGGTGGTGCATTTTATCCCTAGCTGCCAGGTGTGTAGATAGCTTCCTTAGCGAGTAATCTGCAAGACTGCAAAGTTCCTGCACTTTCCTCACCTACCCCCTGAGACGCTGCGGTGGCGTACAGCCATTCAGACTGAAGCTATCCATCCCTCCTCCTTTCACAACCGGGCTTGGGACCGGCTTCGGCGGAGTTTTATTATTATTATTGAAGATAGCGGGCCTCGTGCTGACCAGCAATGGGGAAGGAGACCCTAAGCTGCCATCTGTATAACGGCTGGGCCGGGAAGTACTCGAAAACCTCATCGGGAGTAAAATCGCTGAAGCGGTAGATGCTGCCGGGGGCTCATCTCCAAGCAGTTCGGGTTCAGATCAGGGAGGTCTACGATTGATGCTGTTATGTAGGTGGTGGATGCGGTTCAATGAGCTGAGCAGACAATCGCCGATCTTGATGGTGCTCCTAGTAACGTTTTAGGTCATAATCATCATATCTTATGCACATATTGAGGGATTGCCTGAAAGACTGCTTTCTGTGTTAGAAAACAGGAATTCATCTTGGGGCCGCACCTGTGGGACGCTTCCTACGATAGCTAAGACTCCACATGCCGGAAGAGGAGCGCCTGCTCGGTTATGCAGATGATATTGCGGCACTTGTTGCCGGACGCACTTGAATAGGTGCAAGGCAGACTCGGGTGTGGATGCAACAGGGAAGTGGCTTTAGCCTTGCTTTGGAAAAGCCTGGAACGATCGGCAAGTTGATTATGCAGTCAAAATCAGCGGTTAACTACCTTGGTTTAACGGTCGACTCAGAAATGAGCTTCTTCAAGCAAATCGAAGCAGAAGCGGACAAGGTTGCATTTGGGATCTCTGCCTTGATTCAGCTTATGGCAAATGTTGTGGGCTCTAGACATCTTCTTATGGGAAGCGACGGGGAGCTTTGCGGTTGGCGTATATTTATTGCGCTGTCTCAGAACCGGCCGTGATGGTGATCCTCATTGCCCTCCTGTCTAAGGAATGTAAAGCCATCTACAGCTACAAGAGCGAGGAATTAAGAGAGGTAGTTACCCATGAAGAACTTCAACGTATACTTACCGAGTGGCAAATTTCTTGGCAAAATGAGTCAAAATGCAGGTGGACTGTGCGGCTCATCGATAATTTAAATTCGTGACTGAACTTCTAAGTGGGCATGAAGGTTCTCAGTCTTACCTACACAACCTGATTTTGTGTTCCATAAGTGAGTGGGGGACGATGCCGAACAGACTTGTCAGCACAGATGAAAGGAACAAGTGGCTCCTGAAATATCGGTATTTGCAACCATAATAAATGTCACTAGCGAATAAAAAAGCAAGTCTTAATTACACTGAGAACTCCTTTCTTCCTCTCCCCTTCAATTGGTGAAAGGAATTCCCTCTCCCGGCTCCCTAAGCTGGGTGAGCAAGAGGGCTAGTCTGAAGTAATCTGTAAAACGGTTCCAAGCTAATTCTCTAACGACAAGAAGGTGGTTAGTTGATAGTCCGACGGCGTACCGTTGCGGGAGTCCAACACTGTGCGCAAATACATTCACCTAACCTATTCCAAAAAGAGTGCTTACCCATTGGCTTAAAGTACCTGGCCCCTACCCCCGCTCTTTCTATTGGGAGGACACGTAAATGTAGCGTCCAATCACTCGCTGTTTTAAGCCGTAGGTCGCTGCCACCGTACTTCAGGTTGCTCCATTGTGATTCAAACTGCTTGCCGAAATGAAACCTGATTGTCAGGTTATCGCTTGGTATCAGTAATTGGGAATAGTGCTTAAACAGATCGTCAATTTTCCCTAGATTTAGGCAGTTTTCTACCTCGCAGATACCCCAGACATTTTGAAGCTTCCTGCCGTTGTCTACATCTATATGGAGAAGAGTTGACCCCTTCACTGATGCCGTCATTGTCCTGAACAGTCCAGTTTTTGAAATTTGTTTCTTTGAAGTTTGTGTGATTTCTCGGCTTTTGGGTGCGGTTCGGTACATGTATGGGATAAGTAATCATTGGCCTTACTATTGCGGTGTATATCCAGCCTATATTTTCGGGATGTACCCCCTATTCATTCTTACGTAATAAATAAATAATTTGCTATCTTCGATGCATTTGGTGTATATATGTATATATGCTGCCCCTTACCATCCTTAAGCGAGACCCTAAGATGCTTTGGCTCCTCTGTTTAAAAGTTCTTACTGCTCAAATTTCTGTAGCTTCCGCACGTACTTTTTTTCTGGTTTTAAATTTTCTTTTTTCATCCTTCTCACGATACTTCTGCTATGATGAAGGGCCCAGGAAATTCGTTTCAAGACACACAAGTACCTTCTTCTCCTCATTCTCTATCTATTCTCGACCTATCCTTGGTATAGCCTGGATTCTTCGATGGGCTGATCGCGTTACTATCCGTTGCCAGTAAATTGTTGTGCCTTGGCTAGAGCACGACCTTTTTCACTTGGTTGAAAACGTTCCCGACGTTCTTGCTCTATCAGGATGTATCACTTAATTGCGTCACTGCCTTATCCCGATAGCTGCCCTATTATGCCTCATGCTAATGGCAACTCTTTTGAGTTCTTCCACTTTCCTGTACAGTTCTTATTCGCTCCTGAAATTACCGCCAACATTTATATGAGTCATGTTATTGTTTTGGTGTCTTATATAGGAAGGGCGGTACTATTCTTTTGACTTCTGAGTTGCCCTCAATTTCGACTGTCATTATTCGTTTCTCTGATTTAGAGATTTTATTCCATACCCTCCAATTCATAAAAGTATTCCCAAGAGTTATGTACAATACCTATTACCTGGTGCTTGTTACCAATGTTGCAATGTTCTTTGCAATATATCTTCCTAGCCTATTGTTAGGAATAAATTCAAGAAGGCGTTCACCTCTTCGATTAGTGTCGCTGCTTCCCTAGATGCCATTATGGTGGATGGCATAGCAACCGAGGAAAAGTGGTAGCGCTTTTCTATCACAGAACTCCACCAGTCTAAGGAATAATTCCGGTGGAATCTGAGTGTGGTCTACTTGGAAGTAGCGCGATATCACAACTACCATCAGAGTTCTCTCGACGAGTTCCAATGAAACTTGGACACTAATGATATATCTTGGATTAGTTTCACAAATTTTGAAAGCTGCATACTTTCCTCTTGAAAACCATGCTACCGATACTTCCGGAGTTCTTCAGCCAGTATTATGCCAATGTTGCCTTTGGAAATTAGTCGCGCTATTTATGCAAATGGGGCTTTTGTATGGAGGAGTTCCCTTGGGGCAACCCACCTGTTAGCCATCTTGTGAAACTATGCCGTAGCCATGACCTATCCACTACTACTTCCCCCTCCCTATCATATTGCATAAGAGAGCCAGTCCTATGGGTCGACCAAGTTCTTCTTTTGTGATAGTATAAGGCTACCGTACTGCGATGATACGACGTAGAGAGTTATTGACGAAGACTTCGAGCTTTTGAGTAGCAGTGAAAACACCCGCCACATTGAAAACGTTAGTTTTGTTTATCATTAGTCCAACTCTACTTGCCTCCCCTTCGAATTCAGACCATTTGGTCACGATCCATGAGCCAGTGAGAGAGAAAACAAATGTTATGAGCGTAGTCGAGGTGTTTGAGCAAAGATGCCATTGTCCATTGAATTCCTCCACCGCAACACAGTAAAAACATTAGCACTGAACCGCGGACGGTTCCAAAATGATTTGCATGGTGTTGGTGTGGAGGAGGATATAGAATGAAAACCAGCCTGTCCTCAGTCCATTAAACGTTCGAGATTTTTTTGATGCGTTCGAGGATTACTTTAGTTATTATCTTTGCGACGGCAGCGAGAAGGCATACACCTCTCCAATTATCCCACTGAAGATGGGTGCCCTTCTTTGAAATTTTAACAACCCTCCACTTCCTTCAGCCCTGCCAGCTTTACTACGCTTAAGTGCATTGACCGCCGCAATATTTTTTCCTTTGTTCGGAGGGGCAATCCGGAGTTAGTACCCCCAAATTCCTAAAAAAATGCATTTTTAAGGTTTGTCTGTCTGTCTATTTTTCCGGGGATGGAAATCTTCAAAAGACACTGATATATATGCTCTAGCATGTGGAATTTTTTTCCACTGAGATCGCCCCCTAACTCCTGCGCTCTTCCCCGCGAAACCACCACAATGTATTATATTACGTCGCGGGGTGAACGTAGATCTAACTCCGCTCTTCCCCATCCATTAGATTCAAAAGTGCATCTTTCTCACCTCCGTTATCCCTCTCGACCTGCCCTGAATCACCCCTCCCCCCACCATGTGGATAACTGCATTCCGGATCTCTTGGCACATAAACAGTTTTCCAATGTCTTCTTTAGACTCTTCTTTCTTCTGCGAATCTAGGGCAATGGAAGAAGACACGCTCGGATCATCTAGAATACCATCGCAGCAGGAAGTTGTCCAGCTTAAATTTATAGAGGTATTTACGGTATCTGTTGAGGAACTGGGTTAGATGATAGTTTATCTCACCATGTATTCTCTGTGTCCACAGCTTGATGCTGAGAATCAATCTGTGGATCCATCGACCATTTTCCGCCGGCATTTTTCGCGTGCTGGTCATAGGAAAAATCGGGGCCATAATAGATGCATATCAACTCGGCTAAAATGTGGATTGGGATCATTGCGGCTATCGCATAGATTGCTCCTTCTGAAATGTTTCTATAACACTCCACTCTAAAGGCGGTTTTTCTACACACTGCGCACGTCTTTTGAACATTGCATGTAGAATGCAGTACAGTTGCCCAATCTGTAGCAGTATAAAGTTCACATCGCCGGCCCCCAGCATTTAACATTATCCTTGCCAGGGCCATTCTAGCATTGGACATCTAAGAGCGTACAGTATATGTTGTAAATGCTGCTTGAAACTCAGCCTCGCATCTATCATTACTCCGAAGTATTTAATTAATGGTTTTGAAGTGATGATATGCTTTCCCATTCTGATATGAGCAGTGGTTTCCCTTCGCTACTTCGTGAAAAGCACCGCTTCTTTATTGTCATCCGCAAGTGCAAGACAAACGTTTTTGAGCCACTTCTCTATAGAATTGATGATGAATACAATTCCTCATCCTCCTCCCGGTGTAAGCGGATTGAAGCATCTTTTCAAAGAGAATGGCGGCAGACTGACTACTCAATACGGACCTTCCTGACAACCAGCAGCTTGGATGATCACCGTCTGTGAGCTTCCATACGTACGGCTTAAACTAGTTTACTAAGTCAGCGCAGATTTCTGCCTTAGAAGGAACTTCGTCTAGATCCTTTCACTGTATGGCGTTCTCTAGCTTTCGAACACCCCCGGCTGTGCTTTCCCAAATAAATTTTCTGCTGGCCTACGGAAGCTTCTGGGTTTACTCTCTTCCGACCTTCTCAGCTCTAGCTCTTTCCAAGTCTTTAAGATCAGAGTCGACTTTTACTACTATCGGTGCTTGATGATGATTCTCGCCTAATATTAGTGCATATTAGTCCATTGGTGCAGTGGTACTTTTGATCGGGCACCGGGAAGAAATCCAGGTATTATAATATAAAATTATAGAAGGTCGAAATTTTGTATTTCACGTGAATTTATTGCACTCTTAGACGTTTATAGCCCTATTCATGTCCAACGATGAACATGTCAGACTCAAAAGAATTGTTCCGTACATTTACTATGAGAGTATTTATACTACCCCGCTTCCGGTATTCTGATTTGTTGATTTTTATAGTTTCGCCTGGTAGATTTCCTGAGGTTTTGCAGTTCCCGGTTCCACCAAGGAACCGTTTTACGGCTTTGGCCTCGGGAAATAGGACAAACCTCTTCACAGCACTCTAAAAGTGTGAAGTTCAGTTTATCTGGTATTGTATGATGACCGTAGCTATGTCCTGGGAGCGGTACTGTCTCAGCATGGTTGCCTCTAATCATCTTGACATCAGGACGCAAGCTCTTGCTCTTATAGATCTGTCATGGTAGAAGATCTTAGCTCCCTTTACTGATCCAATGCCACAGTTTCTTTTAAATCGAACCCACGGCTCTTGCACCAGAAAGATGTAGGGGAAATCCTGCAGCTTTGTTATTCTCGCTGCCAACAGGTATGAAGGAGCTTTGGCATGCGGCAGGTTGATTTGATAAATCTTTGTGTTTTTCGACATAAACTTAGTTTATTGTGTTATGGAAAACAGAAGCGTATGCGGCAGTCCGCGTATAATGGCGTTTTCCCCACACCGTACCACCAGAGACTCGATTCTCTAGTGTTTGATTTCTCTGAGAAAAGCCGCACTTGGAGGTACCGCAGTTCCCATGTCATCATCCATGAAAAATCTCATCTCATTCCGCAGGGCATTCGGCATTCGGCATTCGGCATTCAGTTAGAGCGCAAGGCTATCGTACGGAAGGTCACGGTTCAAATCTCACTGGTGGCAGTGGAATTTGTAGTACCTGAGTCAAATCAGGGTAATAATCTCGGGCGAGCGCAATGCTGACCACATTGCCTCCTAGTGTACCGTTACGGTCTTGAATGAAGTGCTCTAACACACTTCAAGGCCCTGCTCCAACATGGATTGTTGCGCCAACGATTATTATTATTTCCGAGTTATCACAATCTCGGCAGATGCCGGGTTTTACCTAATACTAGCACTAAGTGCCAAGCATTTAGGCTCGGACGATCCTACCTACTTAAAAACTAAAGGGGCACTGGTGGTGGTGGCCGGTGGTAGGTCAGTGGGAGAATCCGTCGAGTACTCCCCGCAACATCGAGCACGTATGCAGAATGGTGTACTTCTGCATGGTTTGAACCAGACTGTGCGAAAGTCCCAGGACATCAAGGCAAGCCGTGAGGGATTTAAGTACAATACCTGTAGCTGACAATATTATGGGAACTACAACCACCCGCTCGAGACGCCAAATTTCTTTGATTTCCCGAGCCAATGACTCATAGTTCACCTTCTTCTCCACGTATTTCCGTTCAATGTTGCTATTATGGGGGATAGCAACATCAATAATATACGCGGAGCGACCTGTCTTGTCAACTAACAGTACGCCAGGCTTGTTGTGTGCGGTATGGCGATCAGTCAGAACTTGCCGGTCCCAATACATGCTGTAAGCAGAACTATCAAGTACTGCTTGCGGCTCGTATCGGTAAACCGGACATGTCCCCGTGATCAGCCCATGCTTGTATGCAAGGTTTTGATAGATAACCTTACATACAGCATTATGCCTGGTGATGTACTGCACCGGTACCATAACAGTACAGCCAGAAATGAGATGGTCCAACGTCTCTAACGCCGAACCACACATTCTGCACTGGTCGTTCTCCACCCGTTCTTTCATGATGAGCTTTTTATAAGCTCGGGTGGCGACCACGCCATCCTGAATGGCACACATGAACCCCTCCGTCTCAGCAAAGAGCTCCCCAGCACACAGCCATCTGTTCGGCAGATGCAAATCGACAAATGGCTGCCAAAGACAATTCACGTGTTTACCGCGCATTGCCTTCGACTTCCATTCCTCGATCCGCTCTTGGTCCGACTTCACCCCACTCAGAGGATTGAAAGATCGATCCTTCAAGTTAAGTGGAGTCAGTCCACAGTCTGCCTTACAGACAGCCGCATGCAAGGGACTCTCCTGCTCTTTGCTGTAAAAATAAGCGCGCAGCAAGTCGAGTTGGCGATGATGTTGTACCGCCACGTCAACCACGCCCCTACCTCCGATGTCACGAGGCAGGTTCATCCGCTCCACGGCAGACTTTGGGTGATGCATTCGGAATTTGGACATAGTTGTCCGTATCCGCCGCTGGACGTTTTCCAGGTTGGTCTTCGTCCACGGCAATATTCCGAATGCATAAGCCAGTGAAGGGATAGCGAATACATTCAACGCGCTTATTTTATTCTTCCCCGAGAGATGCGATTTCAACACCAGCTTTACACGTCGCAGGAATTCGGACAGCAGAGCTTCCTTCAGATCACCAACTCGAGCATGGGTTCCTTGCAGAATTCCTAGGTACTTGTAGAAGTCTGTCTCGGTCATAGCTTCGATGTGGAGGTCACCAATGCTATGTCCGGCATGCGGCTCGTGATGCCCTTTGTGGATGGCTTGGATTCGACATTTGTCTAATCCAAACTTCATCCGAATATCACGGCTGAACATGTCTATTATTCTCAACAGACTTCTAAGATGGTCATCAGTACCAGCATACAGCTTGATGTCATCTAGGTACATCAAGTGTGTCAGTTCGCACTTAGCACGTAGGCCATATTTTATTGCAAAACCATGCCCTCTAGCATCATTCAGTAGCCATGAAAGGGGGTTCAGTGCCATACAAAACCAAAGAGGACTCAATGAATCCCCCTGGAAGATGCCCCTCCGTATACGGATGGGCTCTGAGGTATTAGCACCCTCAGATGTACGGACTGATAAGGTGGTATGCCACCCTTCCATGACTGTCGCCAAAAACTTTATTAGTTTCGGATCAATGCGATACAGATGTAGGATGTCGATTAGCCAGGTATGCGGAACGCTATCAAAAGCCTTGGCATAATCGATATAGCAACTGAAGAGGTTTCTTTGGCCTCTAGTTGCTTGTTCTACAACTACCGAGTCGATAATGAGTTGCTCTTTGCAACCCCTTGACCCAACTCGGCAGTCCTTCTGCTCCTCGGACAGAATGTTGTTGGTCTCGAGGTGCGCATTGATCCTTCCACTAATAATGGACGTGATGAATTTGTAGAGGGTTGGTAAGCAAGTGATCGGTCTTGTGTCTGCGGGGTCCTGCACCGTGTCCTTCTTAGGGATAAGGTAGGTAATCCCCGCAGTGAGGAAAGGTGGAAATTCCTCCGGCCGACTCATGACCTCATTTATACTGCGTGCCAATCGACTGTGTACGCTGGTAAATTTCTTATACCAGAAATTCTGCACCCGATCCAGACCTGGGCCCCTCCAGTTCTTCGAGCTGTTTATGGCTCGTCGAACTTCCTCTTCGGTAACATCCGCGAAATTCATGCCAGGTGTGTTGACATGGCGGGTGCCTTCGGCGGTGATCCACTCAGCATGCTCAGCATGCTGGGCAGGTAACCCCCAAAGTCCACCCCAATACTCTTTCGCTTCCGTCACCGAGAACTGTATTGTCTGGGCGCTCTGTTGGGATTCGTTGAGAGATCTGAAAAAGCTCCGCTGGTTCCTCGCGTATGTTGCATTCTGGACACGTCTGGAATAACTTTCGCCATACCGCCGTAATCGACTGCATATGACAGAAAGTTTCTGTTTTAGTGTGTCCAGAATTTCAACAACGGGTGTCTCACAGGGGATGGCATAGTTCCGGTAAACCCTCTGCACTTTGTTTCTCACCCGTCGGCTGGCATTGCCAGTGCTGATCTGAATCAGTCTAGCAATGTCCTGCCTTAGTGAGTCCCGCCGACGCTCCAGACGAATTTTCCATGGTGGATCTCTTTTGTCACTCAAACCAATAACACGAAAGCAAATCTTCTGACCGTGCAATCTGATAGCCACAACTGCACCACAATACACAAGTGATTGTAGTTGCAGCAGCGACATGTCAGCACACAGTCGAGATGCAATCTCATCATTGATTTGAGATAGAATTCCCGGAGTTGCTGGAGATGCATAGAGCCTGGGAATGCCTGGTCTATGCAAAGGATCCATATCCGAGAATTCTATACACGCTCTTTGGAATTCGTCCCGAACCTCAGCGGAAACCTCAGCTGGACGGTGGAGAAGAGTGCTTCGGCGAGTACTGAACCTGTTGCCTGCAGTGCGGCGTGATGTTGTTGATGCCGCCGCCTCTGCCCCCATCGACTCTCGGTCACCAGTTTCCCCGATGACTTCAAGTCGAACACGTTCCCTGATGGTGGCCGGGATTGTGTCGATGCGAGTAATAAAGCGGTACTGGTCTGCGACTCGCTGCACAGTCACGTGCGCGAATTGCGGGAAACGTTCGACGAATCTCTGGTGCAACAAGGGGTGGGAGATGTTGTACCCACCCCCGCCGTTATTTCGTAGTAGGAGCGGATGATGAAGAGGTTCATTTCTTCAGTCCATTTCATCCGCTTCCTACGCGAACCTGCTGAAGTGGTCGCCACAGGTTGTGGCGAAACAGCTGCAGCAGGCGGAGCTGTGCTCCTGGTCGTCGTTGCGCCTAGACGTCGAACCACCCCACGACTAGCGGTTTCGGCGCCGTCCTGTCCATTACGAGAGCCCGACCCAGTCACCAAGTCAGACGACTCCCGCCGGTTATCCGTACCGGACCTTAAATTTCTCCTTCTTCTCATTTTTGGTGGTGCATTTTATCCCTAGCTGCCAGGTGTGTAGATAGCTTCCTTAGTGAGTAATCTGCAAGTCTGCAAAGTTCCTGCACTTTCCGCACCTACCCCCTGAGACGCTGCGGTGGCGTACAGCCATTCAGACTGAAGCTATCCATCCCTCCTCCTTTCACAACCGGGCTTGGGACCGGCTTCGGCGGAGTTTTATTATTATTATTGAAGATAGCGGGCCTCGTGCTGACCAGCAATGGGGAAGGAGACCCTAAGCTGCCATCTGTATAACGGCTGGGCCGGGAAGTACTCGAAAACCTCATCGGGAGTAAAATCGCTGAAGCGGTAGATGCTGCCGGGGGCTCATCTCCAAGCAGTTCGGGTTCAGATCAGGGAGGTCTACGATTGATGCTGTTATGTAGGTGGTGGATGCGGTTCAATGAGCTGAGCAGACAATCGCCGATCTTGATGGTGCTCCTAGTACCACCGGGCTTGGGACCGGCTTCGGCGGAGTTTTTATTATTATTATTATTATTATTCGTCTGTTTCCCACTTAGGACCTTGATTGGTTTGCGGTGCCCGGCTTGCATACATTCGATCACTCGAAATGGCATCAAGTCAGTTCCGTTCACGTCGCTGCCCCTCTTTCTTCCGCCTGTTCTTTGGAATGTGTAGGAGAAGTTACTAGCAGGAGGGATTCCCTCTGTAGTTCCTTCACCAGTGCGGGCCCCCATGCGGGGGTTCCGCCCCTGTATATATTGTCCTCCGCGCGCAGCTCCATTGTGGAGGAGCACACCGAAGATGTTGCAATTTGCTCTATATTGTGTGAGTCGAAGGCCATCATTGTTCCTCGCTCTCAAAATGGGGATGATACTCTACAGTTTCCTGATATGACTGAATTTCAGTCTATCTAGGAAAAAGTGGAGCACCATATGGTGACTTCCCCTGAACACATTCAAACTCTTTCTGTACAGTTGGAATACCAAGTTGAAACCGTCCACATTTGTAGATTTGTCCTTCCTGGAATTCATGAACTTTACCCTCCAGTGTCTAAACTCCATGCCCGGGTTCTGTTCACCCAGCATGCGGATGATGTCCTATGCCTTTCCTCGAGGGCCCGGTAAGCAACATCCGACCTGTTCTGTCCTGCGTAGCTCATTGTTTACAATAGTGGACTTGGGCCGACCGGCAGCCTCGTCAGTGCACTCCAAATGGAGAAGCCCATCGCAAAAACCTTGATTGTTAAATCGTGGCTTCGTTGCAGGCTTCAGCATTTTTTTTCGCAGGCATTCCAGGTGGATAGTAAATTGTCCCTCTGACATTTCACCATCTTTGGAGGATACTCCCACGGCAGCAGTCAGAACAGAGGCTGCAGCTTGCGCATACGTCTTCTTCCTTCCCGCCTTCGTGTCCGTATTCCTATGGGAGGGACTAACTTCATTGAGATCTCTCTCGCTGACTTGATCACCTCCCGACACACCGGTCCTAACCCCCGCGAGACGTGTGGATATAAGCCCTGGCGCGGAGCACAATAAAGCGTTGGCCACTGCAGACGTGTTGGTTTTACGCTTTTTGCGCACATTACCGTTGACAGAAGAGTCTGGTGCGTCCAGTGTAGATCTTACCAGGGTTTTCAGCTTATTCCCACCTTCCGCCGCAGATTCGGCTTCCTTGTGTCCGATTTCTATGGGCGTTACCGCAGCTAATGGTACAGCCACGTCCATGTTCTGATTCCCAAGGTGCATCATCTTCCTTCGCAGTGCTCTCTTCTGCCGCTGGCTTGAGGCCTTTCCAGGTTCACGGTGTCTGGACCACTTGCATCCATTTCCACATACTGGCATTAAACCAGTAGTGTCCACGTCACCAGCTTCCCATTCTTCCACTCTTCCCGGTAAGGGTGAAGGAAAAGGTTTTGACAGGCAGGATTCAGCCTGTGGTCGCCCCTCCTTAGTGGCTGAAGTTCGCTTCTGCCGAGCGTTCTTCTTCCGCTTGCGGGTACATTTGGGCTGTAGTGCGCGGACGGGCCGGTCGTATTCGGATTTCCAGTTTCTTTCAAGTTGAAAGTTACCGCACCTTCCTTTTTGGCTAACATCACCGTAAGCACTAAATGCAAGCTTTTTACTGAGTCGGAAAGCATGCTTTCTACAGATTTATCTATAAGGGGGTATGAATGTGGTGAGGCTTCAAAAATCCGCTCCTCGAACGCGACATGACTGCTCATGGTCGCGGGTGGATTCCTGAACCAGTTTACTCCCTTCGTTTCCATATTCATCTTTTGGATACCCTTAGTGTAGTAGTAAACTACTACAGGCTCCCCCACCACAACGAGGTTGTGTCCTCGGGAGAGATAATACATCAACTAAAAAGTATAACAGGCCTTGTTCTCATAACCTATTAATCCGGAAAATATGATGGAAAATTGAGGTGCTCCTATATAAAACGTGAATATTACAATAAATACTATCTTAATATCTACTCAGATAGTGGTGATTATAGGATTCTACAAATTTTATAAATATTATAGGAACACAATTGGCGCATATGATTTTGTGACAATGTACACCGTAATATAGAGCACAATAGTAGAGTGTTGATTGCAGTTCCTACTATTTTCAACAAAGTTGTATTAAGTTGAAATCACATCTTGGAACGCTAAAGTTCATAAACTACAACAATTTATGCAGCGTTCTCATGAGGGTATGTTAGTTTAGTAATCGTATGACCCATTAGACAATTGTTATTTAGAACTACCACCTACCAAAGTTCATTGAAAAGCTGCCAATAGGTTGCCACAGTTTGGATTCAGATGAGTACAGTACACACCAATTCATATCCTAAATTATTCGTTATACATCCCATTACGGATTAATATTCGCCATGCAGTGCAGTACTTATACAGGGTGCGGCAGCATAACTTCCTTTTTTCAAAACTCAATAAAAACTATTGTATGCATCGGAAAATATTTATTTATTTTTTATAATGTAGGTACATGTCTAAAGTTTTATTTACATTGTTTTGAAGATCAAATCTGTTAGGTGACGTCCCCCATTCTCCATACATTGCGTAAACCGATTTCTGGCGTTTGTCATGACTCTTGTTAGCATAGCAGGTGTTATGTTGGCAATTTCTTCATGGATGATGGTCTTCAAATCTTGTAGGGTTCTTGGACGGTTCACATAAACACGGGATTTCAAAAAACCTAATAGAAAAAAATCACAAGGGGACAGATCGAGAGAGCGTGCCGGCCATTCCAAATCACCTCTAATTGAGATATGGCGCTCTGGAAAGTGTTCCCTCAAAATAGCCATCGATGCTCTTGAAATGTGTGCTGTTGCACCATCTTGTTGGAACCAAGTGTCCCCCAAATCCAAATTTTCTAGCCGTGGGAAAAAAAAATTATGTAGCATGTTTACATACCGGTCCGAATTCACTGTCACTGTAACCTCATTTTCCTCAAAAAACCAGGGGCCAATAATTCCAGCTGAGGAAATTGCACACCACACTGTGACTTTGGGTGAATGCAAAGGCTTTTGATGCAATTCTCGAGGGTTGGTGTCAGCCCAGTAGCGCATGTTTTGTTTGTTAACCGATCCACACAAATGAAAATGGGCTTCATCGCTAAAAAAAACAATAGCACCCTCGGGAACGACATTAAGAAGAAGCTCACACGCGTTCATCCGAGAATTGAAGTCACGTTCTGAAAGTTCCTGCACTATCGCCATGTTATAGGGATGAAAATGAAGATCATCACGAAGAATTCTTCTCACAGAATGATCGGATAGTCCAAGGGCAGATGCGTGTTTGCCCGCAGAACGCCGTGGCGATCGCAACATTGATGCTCTCACTGCTTCAATGTTCTCAGGTGATCTAACGTGCCGAGGGACTCCAGTTCTTCCTTTTGTCGCACTTGCAGTTTGTCTGAATGTAGCGACCCATGTAACAATTGATTTGCGGGGGCGCGGGACGGGAGCCAACGGGGCTAAATTAAAGCGATTCCGAAATGCACGCTGTGTTGCAATAACCGAACATCCGCTTGAAAAGTAAACCTCAACGGCAAAGGCACGTTTCTCACTATTCCAACACATGATGGCGACTGAACCGTGTCGGGAGAAAACTTTACAGTATCCCCTCTTGGACGAGACCACTAGCGCTCCGCTATGACATCAACTAACTGAGTGGTGCGCATTTTAAAAAAGGAAGTTATGCTGCCGCACCCTGTACATCCCATTACGGATTAATATTCGCCATGCAGTGCAGTACTTATATATATGTAAGCACTGTTCCATTTAATTTAGATACCAATCTATATGTCGTATATGATGTAATTAATGTTCATCATATGTTGCCCCATAAATCCGATGATACTTTTTGATCAGACATTTGAAAGAGCCTATCATGTCATTGATTTGAACTTTCACAGAGAAGGTACATCAGTTAGAGGTTATCCATTAATCAATTTGTGAACTGTGATATATACTGGGGAATAACTGGGAATGATTAGTTATTCTATTCACTAACAAAATTGAGCTTGTTATTGGATAGATTTCCTGCGCATTAATTTGATAGAAATGTGAACTACCATTGTGGCGTTTGGGGCTTAATGAATATTTGGATGTAGTCAGTCGGTTCTAAAATCTAACTTGGTCCGTAAAAGAGCTCAGTTTGCATTAAAACTAAATTATTAAAGTTTATAGTCCCTTCATTTTAATGATAAATTACTCATACGGAAAATAAGGGTTACATTCTTACTGTCCCTTGAAGGATAGACATCAATAAACCTTTCGACCGGTAATATAAATATTCTGGAGTAATACACTTTATATTTCGCTCGAATAATTCCAGTGCAACAGCAAATGAAAAAAATATTGCTTGTTTTCCCTTTATATTACAAACCATAAAAATGTTTATTGTTTTTTAACGAACTTTTGTCATATCATTTTTCCGCTCCTGCAGGGTATATTTGTTTCCACGTTTGACGTGTTTCTTTCCGCACAATTTAATCGAGTGAGGAAAAAGTGGAATACCTGAAGGAATAAAACAAAATATAGGATGTGTCAGAATCACAAGTAACCGACGAGAGGAGGTGGGCTACGTAATGGTGGAAATATGAAAAATTCATATGCTGACTTTGTTTTGGGGGATTTGGATTGTGGTTGGGGAGGACAACATCCATACATATGTACGATTACCACGAGTCGGTTTCCCATGTTGTTTTTGTCTTTTCGTCCCAGGAAAGAAATTCTCTGTATTTCTTTCCTCGGTTCACGGATATGGGCACTTACGGCTTAATCCACAGGCAATTTGGATCATGTCTGCCGAAAAGCAATAGATATCTTCACAGAATTGGAAGAAGAGATCGGGAGACGTTCGAAGTGAAGGATTTATAAATCGTTCTGCCAAAAATGCTATAACCTGCGACACACTGATATAATTCCGATGAGAGAACCATTTTTTGTTGATAATTTGTTATTCCCATCAGATAGCGGATAGTCTATTGAAATGCCGAGTTTCACCTTATGGGGAAGTCTTTGGATGAGCGATGAAATCATTCACTTAGGAAATCGGAAACAGATTGGTGTTATTAATATTTCAATACTCAATATGGGGTGACTTTCAGTTGCGTGGGGATGTTTTTGATGAACACAAATAATCTAAATTTAGCGCTTCCTAAACCTTAGTTAATAATGCGTAAATGCGTAAATTAATTAATGTCCCATATTTGCTTATTGTCAGAAATTTAACTCGTTCTATCCTTGCAGGTAAGTAATCGTTCTATAGAAAGACAAGGAGTTGAAAATGGGTGCTTGTTTCGAATACCGTTCTGCCAGTCAGGTTCTAGACTACTAGAGTTGGAAAATTGAGCAAGATATATGTAGAGGCTAATTTCCTAGTTTCTTTCAATGATTTAGTTACTCATTCCATTTGCATATTACTCCCTACATGCATAGGTTTTACCTTTTGTATTGATAGGAGTAACCGTTTCTGAGATATAATGCGTAACAGACAGACAGGCATATGGACCTGTGCAGAGTTCGTAGATCTCCTATTAGGCGTATCCCTTCGTGCGGATAAGGGAATGCTTGGTGGATACGTGGGAATATGCACTTATACGCACCCGCCCGTAGACGAAAGTGGCTATAGGAAAGACATCCAGAGCAAGAAACTAATATGAAGGAAGAAAGGAGGAAAAAATTTACGATACAGAGGCTCGGAACCCTCGTACCGGCGGTGTTCGGTAGTGGGCAAGCTAGCTCCCGGTCGGCGAAAGCCCTCGAATGCAGTGCCTTGATGGTGGATTACTTGGCTACAGTTGCATCGAATGCTACAAGTCGCCTGGGGATAGGAGTACATAACTCTCGAGAACCCCTGTTCCAAAAACATGCACGGAAGCTTCACAGACCGGTAATTTAACAGTTCACAGTGGGGCGCCTACAGCTGGGAGATGTCGCAGGACCTAATGCTTGATTCATTAACGAGAATATCGACCATCCCGCGATATAGGAAACTCTCGGGAAGCTAATAAATACGGAAGCGCCAAGCAGAGGAGCAGTGTCAGAATACGGACGAATCATCGGGCAGAAAATATGGGGGAAAAAGTCATTTGTTCAGGAAGTGCAAGGCTGAACTTGAATGTACGCTTTGTAAGGGGAAAAAGGGCACAGACTGTCGGTACGTTGCAGACAGCGTAGATGCCCAGTGTTACTGATATAATTCAACCTCAGCCACTGCGAGGCAGTGCAAGACCTACTCTCTCAGAACATCTATGAGAAGGGAATCGAGGCTGCCATAATCAATCCATGAAGTGGTTGAGTTTCCAGAAGTTGGATTCGTCAGTGCAAAATTGGCTGGCATCTGCATATAGTTGCTATGCGCCACCAAGGGCGAAGGTAGTTGAATTCGAGGAGATGATAGGTATGCTGCTTCTAGATGCAGGAAGTCGAAAACCGAAGATCACAGCGTACGTGGTGGTTATGAAGAAGATGAGAAGACGAACACCATAACTTCCCGGCCGGTATCTTCTGCTCGATATCGTGATGGCGCCCTTCCCGTCGGGTAAAAGGGAGCGCAAAAAAACATAAACAAGCATTCCACTTCTACGCCATACCTGCGGTAACTGCGGAGGAAATCGAAGTGATTAAGAAGAATCGGTGATAATGAAGCTCCAGGTTTGGATGCTGTTCCCAATAAAGCTCTTAAACTTTTAAAGACCAGACTCCACTGATTTATGAGCGTATTTCAAACATGCATAGTAGAAGCAGCTATCCGTGCTCGTTGCAAAACCAGTTTTGCTCCCGAAGCCCAATAAACAACCGGAACATCCATTATTATACTGCCCAATCGACACGGTAGGAAAGGTAGGCTCGAAAGGACCATCTATAATAGATTTCTCCCTATCATAGAATATAAGGTGGCCTATCGGACCGACAATTTGGATTTCGACAAGCCCACTCAACAATCGATGCCGTAGGCGTGCGTTTAATTCCGGCAGCTGGTGTATACTGTTGCGGGAGACCAACACTCTGTGTGTAAACGCATTCATTTACCCTACTCTCACAGACAAAAAAAAATCAGGAAACTGGGTGTGGATGGAAGGAGGGGAGGGAAGAAAAGGAAAGGACACTTTGATACAATACGGATGATTCTCCCTTCTGCGGTGAATATGGTTAGATACCTAATGACCAGGAGCATGTCATGTTCATTACCTACAATTTTGCTTAGCGAACGGAAGATTAGAAGATTCGTATGAAATCACCATAAGATTCTAGAACAACGTCGGGGAAATGCTGAAGTCGGAGGGAAACTGTTGTACCGTGAACTTCAGAATCAAAAGGAAACAGGCAGAACTTGGGAAAGCGGAACGCTTAAGGAGAACGCGAAGAACGGAAGGTTTAGTCGCCTAAAGTGTAGTCCTCGCTGCGAAATAATGCTTTCCCGTGGTTCCGCGGGGAAGGAAGAAGAAGACAGTGGGGGTGGTTTTAGTGGGTATGAATTCCACCCACTGCTTCAACCTGGTGCGGCAGTCTCTTTCAAAGATGTCCACCTCCATCCATAAAAAAAGTCGGGAAACCGGAAGCTGGACGCTAAAAGTATGAAAGGTTTTGTGTATTTCTTTTGTAAATTTAAGTGCGTATTTGACCCATTAGCACGTAACATATGCATATGTTATCTGATAATATCCACATTCAGATGATATTGACATTAAAAGTCTTGAATTTGCAAAGAAGTGACAACTTTGACTTCTTACAACTTCGTAAGTGATAAAGGAATTTCCACCAAACTTGGTAGGATCATGCTCTATGCTATACCCTACGTTATTGCATTGTTTGTGATGTTAGGTAGTTTGGGTAGTTTCTGAGAATGGATTCGTTAAAGAAATTATCATTTTCGACCCCCCGCACTCTCTACCTTTTCAACAAATGTCAAAATTAAGACCGGCTTCGAAAGGTACTAACCGAGATCTTTCATTTGTTACCTCACATGGCAATATTTTGTAATGATAATAGTGGAGATAGGAGATCAAGTCGATCCCTTGAGTGGCCGATAACGACCTAGAGGGCAGAGCTATCCCAAAAAGCTAAACAATTTGGCAAAATTTGACCGTGAAGGTCCGCCCACGAAGATTGCAGCTCTATCAAAGCTCTCGGTCGACACGTTCTTGCACGCCTCTGTGCTAGCCAGGCTCGGGAATGTGGGGGGGGGGGGTCCTTTTGGGCGCTTTGATCCCTCACGCTTCATTACTTAAAACAACGTGTCTTTACCGGTGCGTGGGTCCGCGCCGGATTTTAAAATCGAATTTTACGTAGGAATTCGCGACGGCCTATCGAATAAAACCAGAACGCGAGCTAAATTGGAAAATAAAAAAAAACGGCTCGACCGCGCGCGTGGAGCCGTTTGTCTCCGGACCCGAGTGCCGCGATCAAGTAGTGGAAAATCCACGACGGATCACCTTCCCGATTGCCGTCCCTTCCGCCTCAGATCTTGAACGAGGCGCGGCCGGTGAGGTTCCCACCCTTCCTCGACATCCTCCGGCCAGTTATTCTATTAGAGGATGTCCCTTACATATGAATTCCGCGGGAGTAAGGAGGAACTAAGGAGAGGAAGTCCTCAAACTACTTCAGATTATTCCAACATTATTTATACAATTCCATAAGATTTATTATAAACACCAAAAATGAAAATAAAAATAAACAGTGGTTCAAATTCAAAAGAAAAAAAAAAGAAAATACTAAAACAAATGAAAAATAAATAAAAATAAAAAGAAAGTAAAATAAAAAAATAAAAAAAAAGAAAATTCAAACAATTACTCACTCTAGTCGTCACGCCGAGCTCGGTTGGCGACTGGTGTAACAGGTTCTAAAAGTAAAACAACAAATTATATCACGTATTCAATGATAATATGTTAGTTAAAACTTTTTCTGCCCCACTTTTTAGTTCCGATTATATGTACAACTTTTTCAAAGATTTCTTAGATAAATGCATTTATATTGTTCGTCTGATCACATTATTAGCGAAACGCTTCCCCGATTTCTTCCTTAAGTCCGTTATGTTTTATTACTTATTTAATTTTTGCTTTAGGGTGAAAAGTTATCCAGTTGCATTTGCACCTTTATGGCGAATCAATTGCCATTCCTTCACCTTCGGATTGATGACGTTTTTCCTCCTTCTCGAAGACTTCTCACTCTTCTTCCCTTATTTCTCCTTCTGTCAAAATTGAATTCTCCTGTCCTCTGCCAAGCACCAAAACACCACTCCTCAAGACCAAAACATCTTCCCCGTTTTCCTCTTTTCTTCACCTTAGCATTCTCCTCCCGATCAAACTCTCGCCCCAACCGCTAGCCTCTAGATCTCAAACCAAACTCCCAGTTATTTTTTCGCGCACCCCTTTTCCTCACCCAGCAACATTCTCCTCGTTCTCTCTTCGTGTACCGCTTCTATTCCCGCTACATAGCCTTTCTCACTCGCTAGGCAATGTTGCGGCAACATGCGCATGCGCCTGCGGATGCGGCAAATCATTCCCCTCCTGTCAAGATCAATTCGCTTGAATACATTGAATAATGTGCAATCTGCGGCGAACTTTAAGGCAATTGCACACTATTAAATGCATTGTTTAAGCAAATTAATTAAGAAAGAGCCGAATGAAATTCCGCTCCCGTCGCGCAGTCGCGGTCACTACAGGGCAGCTGGGTTTTCGAGACCCGCTCGAGGAAAGAAAGCTGAAGACCAGTGAGGGCCTCACTGCTGATAGCGGCTGGGTGTTGGCGGTTACGAGGAAAGGTAGACCGAGATCCAAACCCACATTAGGCCTTGAGGTCCTTAGCGTGAACTATGCCCAGGTTACGACCCTCCATGTCCTCCAGCTCGTATTGAACCGTTCCGACTCGACCGATGACCTTCGTCTTCACGAACTTCTGATCCAATTTGGCATTATATCGTTTTGCTGCACTGCTTAAGTTGAAGAGCCGCTTATACACGATATCTCCGACCTGAAATTCACGAGCTCGGGATCGCAAGTTGTAACCCCTTTCCTGTGTCTCTCTTGCCTGGAGGATTCGCCCTTGAACCTCTGCTCTCAGAATAGCAAGTTTATCCTGAGAACAGATCTCCAAGGTCGCATCAGGTGAGGCGTTCAGGCGTCGTAAAAGGGCGTAGGTACTCCCATGGGTGACCATGCTTTGCCCAAAAACGACGTGATAGGGTGATGTCCCTATCGAGACGTGTTTCGCTGAACGCAAGGCACAGTCGATGGATGACAACTTGTTATCCCAATCTCTTTGATCAGGACCGATATAAGCGCGTATAGCAGCCAACAGTGAGCGATTTACTCGCTCCGAGGCGTTTGCCTGCGGGGAGTATAAAGCGGTGTAAATGTGTTGAATGCCATACTGGTTCAGAAGATCGTTGAAAGCCACGGATTTAAACTGTACCCCATTATCAGATGTGCTCGACTCAGGGATTCCAAACACATGAAAGATTCTCTTCTCCAAGTATTCGGTCAGCACGTTTGCGGTAAACCGTTTAATCGGCTCCACAAATGAAAACTTTGAGAGAGAATCGAGAACGACTATTGCTCCGATATTTCCGGCGCGAGATCTGGGGTATGGGCCGATCAAATCGATATACAAACGTTGAAATACCCGATCGGAGATGAGCGCTTTTCCCATTAGAGGTTGGAGCGTTTGGTTGGGAGCTTTTGACGTCTTGCACGTTTCACAATTGCGGATATAGTCCTTGACCTGTGAAACCATTTTAGGCCAATAAAACCACAACCGCAGTCTACCCAAGGTTTTACCAACCCCCCCATGTGCACTCAAAGGATGATCATGGGCACGGGTGATCACCTCCATCGTCAGCTCCTCCGGAATCCAAAGCTTCCAAGCCTGTTGTTCCTGCATCTCATCTCCTGAAGCATGATTGGTTCGTTTGTATACCAATCCATCGCATACCTGCAGATCAGGGAGTTTGCTGGAATTCTCCCTAATACGCTCTATTAATTGCAAATAGTTCGCAGACCGAAAATGTGGTGAATTAAAATCCACGTCTGCGTTGTTCCCACTTCTCTCCAAAGCATCCACCTCCGCTGGTGAATACATTCGAGATAGAGAATCCGGGACCAGATGTTGTGATCCCTTTCTGTGTTTAATGATGAACGAGAATCCTTGAAGCTTCAATGCCCATCTGGCCAGTCTGCCGTGAAGGTCGGACTGGTTCATCAGCCATTTGAGCGAAGCGTGGTCAGATACCACTTCGAATGTTGTGCCTTCAACATACGCTCGGAATTTGCGCACTGCCTCCACCGCTGCCAGACATTCCTGCTCAGTGACAGTGTAGTTTCGCTGAGGCTGTGTAAGCTTCTTCAACATATACGCTATAGGAACTTCATGTCCCTCCTCTGTCTTCTGCATCAGCACCGCTCCTATGCCATGTTGACTTGCGTCACAATGTATGGCGAAAGGCTTGGAGAAGTCGGGGCTGTGCAGAACTGGAGCCGAGGAGAGACTCGTTTTCAGAGCGTCGAAAGCCGAGATAGCTTCCTCAGACCAGCAAAACTGACGCTTCTTCTGAAGCATGTCTGTCAACGGTGCAGTCAGCGAAGCGTAATTTGGCACAAATCGCTGATACCACCCACACATCCCAAGAAACCGCCGCAGTTGCCTGACGGTTTTCGGCCGCGGAAAATCTTTGATGGCGTGTACCTTGTCGGGATCGGTACAAATCGTCCCGTTACCGATGATGTGCCCCAAGTATCGAACTTCCTTCATGACAAACTTGCTCTTCCGGATGTTCAATGTCAAGCCAGCGCGTCTCATACAGAGAGCCACTTCGCTTAAGAGCAGCAGGTGCTGGTCGAAGGTCTCTGTAATAAGCAGCAAGTCATCTAAATATACAAAGACTTGATGACGTAAGTGAGCAGGGATGACCTTATCCATCAGTCGTTGCATGGTTTGAGGTGCATTGCAGAGCCCAAACGGCATGGTCACAAACTGATAGAGTGGCCGACCTGGGACGGTGAAGGCAGTCTTATCCTTGGACGCCTCATCCAGAGGAATTTGCCAGAACGCATCCTTCAGATCTAAACTCGTAATGAATCTAGCCTTCGGGAGACGACTGAAAATCCCCTCGATGAGAGGTAAAGGATAAGCGTCCTTCACTGTTACGCTATTCACTTTACGTGCATCAAGGCAAAGTCGCACTTTACCTGGTTTCACCACAAGGGTAACTGGTGAAGACCAGGCGCTTTGCGATTCTTCGATGACTCCCAAAGCCAGCATCCTATCAATCTCTTCGTAGAGGAGCTTTTCGATGGCGGGAGAGACTGAGAAGTGTCTCTGTTTAATCGGTTTGTTACCGCCGACATCGATGACGTGTGTCGTGAGACTTGTACGTCCTAAGCCCTCCGACTCGAAAGATGGAAAACTGCCAATGACAGCATCGAGCCTTGCTCGCCGGTGTGTCGTCAACTGGTGTTGATTGACGTTCTCAACATTTTCGATTGAACAAATGGAAGGTACAAATAAGTCCTGTGCGAGATCGAACTTGCGCACAAAATCAGCTCCAAGGTAAAGATTTTGCGTTAACGACAGGATAAGGAGGAACGACATCGATTCCGTCCGATCACGAAACGTGATGTCAGCTGGCACTCTGCCTACTGTCGAGTGGCTAGTCCCGTCAGCTGTCCTGAGATCGATGCGTAATCTCTCCCACTTGTACCGACCGTCGTTAATAATTTTCCGGGCAAAATCCGAAGCTAAGCAACTTACAGTGGCTCCGGTATCAATCAGTCCTGAAACACGCTCACCCAAGACTGTGACATCCGCATACGGGCGAATATCATTATTGGGCCGACTCGTGAGAATGGCAGAGTAGTAAAGACGACAGTTGCGCATTATTCGCATCCAATAATGGCGTAAGCGAAGAGTTGAACGCTTCGGTTTTTTCGTCGCCATCTCTGCTACTCCGAAAATCCGTTCTCTGGCCGCTTGATATTGTTGCAGTCTTACGTGCAACGGCCTCAGAACCGAAAGCATCGGTTTCCTTGAAACAATTGGTGGTGGGGTCAAATCCGGGTAGGTCATATTAACATTATCGGACCGCTTCAACACGGTAACTTTCGGAGTTACTGTGGAAGACGTTGTCGCAACGCCCGCGCAGTCACGTGCGCCCCATGCAGGAACGCCCTGATGACTGGGGCTGGGCTCTGGAACTCGACAATTTGGACATACGGGCTTACGAGTGTTCGGGCGCCCGCAACCGAAACAAAAGACTTTGGGATCCTCCCAACAGTCTTCAAACAAATGTCCAATCTGCCGACAATTCCAGCAGACCAAGTCCAAATCATGATCTTGAATCTCAGACTGAGGATTTCCTGAGATGTTCTTTATGTCAACACCCTCTTCAGATTCAGCAGAATAGCTGTGTAATTGGTGAGAGAGCCTACTTGAGAGACGCTCCTCTAAAATTTCACTCTGCTGCACTAACTTACGCAGCTCGCGAACCGTACTAGCCGGAAAATAGAGCAGTTGCCTCTGAACGTCGGGTCTCAACCCACGACGTAGCAACTCTACCAATTTGTCTTCCGTTAAGGAATTTTCTAACCTATTGGCTAGCGAACGCACAGCTTTATAGTAACTGTCGAAATCTTCGGATGGACCTTGCATGCGGTCTCGCATCAGTTCAAGGATATCCCAGTCATCTAGAGAATCCTTAAACTCATGGCGAAGAGCCTCACGAAAAGAGGTCCACTCGATTCGTCCGACAGACTGGTGGTAGTCCCAGTACCAATCTGCTGCTCTGTCTCTGAAAAGGGTGTGTACATAAGTACACAGCAGGCCAAAATCCCCCTGTAAAGTTGTGTTGGTCAAAGCCTCCACGCGGAACAAGAATTGGTTGATGGGCAAAGTTTTCGATGTGCCATCAAAAACCAAGTTCCAGGATGCCAAAATTGAATAAACACGATCTGCTGATTTTGTATTAAGCGGTCGTGCCTGGCATCCATATGGCAAATCGTCCTCGTCAGAGTCAGTAAAAGAGTACATATAGTCGAGTCCGGATCTATCGTCATGTCGTTGAAAGTTCTCGGATCCGGACCTGTCGTCAAGTCCGTAAAAATCAATGTCACGTCTATGGTCATGTATGTAAAAATTGTCTTTATTATGTCCATAGTCACGTCTGTCTGCAAAATGCACTGCACGAGTTGAAGCAGGCTGATGTTGAGCTGCCTGATGCACTGAGTGCGTGTTCGGGTTCGAGTTTCGAAGCGGAACAAATTGCTCTCGAACCGATCCTTCAACTCGTGAAGCGTCCGTCGCCCTAGCATCCCGCGTGGAAGGATCAACCCAACCCACAGGATCTCTCCTCGCCGCCTCATGCCACCGTCAGTCGTCACGGCGTATTGGCAGGTCAAGCTCAGCTGAGCTCCACTGACCTGGAGGTAGCGTGGATGGAAGGCGATAAAGGTCGCGAGACCCGTGATCTCGTTGATGTGACATATCGTTATTAAAATTTAAGAAAAAAAAAATAAAATTGGAAACGACCAAAAGGAAGTCCAAGAAAAAAAAGAAAAAGAAAAAGGAAAAAGAAGCGAAAAGAAAAAAAAACGAAATATATAAAAGAAAGTAAAACAAAATTTAAAATAATTGAATGAAATCGAAAAGAAAAAGAAGCAAAAAACAAAAAAAAAAAAAAACAGGAAGGCAAAAGAAAGAAAATAATGAAAAAGAAAAATGAATTACGAGGACTCCTCTCTCTCTCCAAATGTTCACTCCATATTCAACTCCCGCAGAACTCTCGGATGACTAAAATGCCATCCCAACCTCATAAATTTTCTCATCTGTGTGCAGAACTTCCACACACAGTGTTTTCCAAGAAGAGACAACAATCGAGTTGCTCCCCGTCGCAGAATATTAAATAAAAGAACACAAGCAAAAAGGAATCGCGAGAATTCAATCTTCCTCGTCTGGAGTCAGAGAACAAAGTGAAGATGAATCATTGAGGACGGAACGGTACAGCATATAGCCGACTACCTCCGTATTCCATCAAGGATCCATCTCACCCGTCACTTCATCCCTACGAAGAAGAAAGAATATTTAATTTTCTTCAAAATTCCGAAACGAAGAGATAGTCGTTTCACATAAAGGTAGGGAAGGACACTCCTCAGAAGCTCGGACGGCAATACCTTTCAGCTTATAGCCGCAAAGGCCCGTAGATCCAGAGACTTCTGGGAGGCAATCACCTACGAGACGTATCTCAAGACGAACACAACAAACGACTAGCTCTTATGGTATTCTACCAAGGATAGGGCAGGAAACTCTACGTTACAAGGTGGGAAAGGAAATTGAGGCTTAGGAACACTTGTTTCCGGGGAAAAAGGCGTGAAACCTAAAACTAGAAATCTGAAGACAAGTGTACGTGGAGCCTAGCCGGGAACAATATTGAGAATCTATTGATTCTCTATCCGACACCACCAAACGAAGTTGTGAGCCGGAATAGGCTATCTTCCACATGATTCAGGAAACCTGTAAATAATAAATTATACCTGAATCCAGGAAATGTTGGGCCCCACGTTGGGCGCCATTTGTAATGATAATAGTGGAGATAGGAGATCAAGTCGATCCCTTGAGTGGCCGATAACGACCTAGAGGGCAGAGCTATCCCAAAAAGCTAAACAATTTGGCAAAATTTGACCGTGAAGGTCCGCCCACGAAGATTGCAGCTCTATCAAAGCTCTCGGTCGACACGTTCTTGCACGCCTCTGTGCTAGCCAGGCTCGGGAATGTGGGGGGGGTCCTTTGAGCGCTTTGATCCCTCACGCTTCATTACTTAAAACAACGTGTCTTTACCGGTGCGTGGGTCCGCGCCGGATTTTAAAATCGAATTTTACGTAGGAATTCGCGACGGCCTATCGAATAAAACCAGAACGCGAGCTAAATTGGAAAATAAAACAAGTCGGAATACCGAAAGCTCGCGCTTCGGGTATAAAGGTTTTGTGTTCATCTTATGTAAGAAATTTCAACGCACATTTCTCTATCCGTATATAGCTACAACAACATAATCCTTTATATTTTTCCAAACTACGAGACATACGTACATAACTAAACAAACTGCCTAGTTCCGAATACTGTACACATATATGCACGTATATCAATTGATCGTACCCATATTTCCGATTTACTTCTTATATCTATCTGAATTAGGCACTACCCGCAAAGTCCATTAGCACGCATATACTATATACCTACATACACACATGTCTCGTTGGAATAATTGATATTCATATACAAATGATTAAAAAACTAAAACAAAATAATTCTTTTCCACCCAATTCAAACGAACTTACTTCGTTGTGGTATTGATGAATTGATATGTGATGATGATGTCATGTTGTAGAGTGCACGAAATTCACAAAGAATTGTAAAGTTTCACCCCCTATAACTTTGTTAATAATAGTTTGATTTTCTTCAAACTTGGCCAAATTGTGCATTATGTTCTTCATTATACGCTTGTCAAATTTTGTACTTCTGCAATGAACATAAGAGGGGTGCCGGGTAAATTTCTAAAATGTGAAAATATACTATTATTAACTTTATTTGTACAGATATCGGAACCGGATATATTTTGAGGCCTAGATTTCGTAGAGTTGCACTACTGTGATTTTTTTCAGATTTTTCGGTTGGATAGGTTCTGAGAACGAGACCTGTTACACTTTTTGATGGTCATATTTGGAGCCCTCACTCCCCTATATTTCACCCAGTATCAAATATTGAACCAGTTTCAAAAAGTACTAATTGAGACCTTTCATTTGATACCCCACATGGCTACATTCTGTGAAAAAAAATTTTGCAGCCTCCTTTCACATGTATGGGGAGCCCCCCCTCAAACTTAACACAAAATGGCGTCAGTTGCTGCATGTAAAGGGAACAGCAGACCACATACTCCTACCAATTTTCGTGACAATCGGTCCAGCCGTTTCCGAATAAATCGGGTGTGACAGACAGACAGACAGACAGACAGACAGACGGACAGACAGACAGACAGACAGACAGACAGACAGACAGACAGACAGACAGACAGACGGACAGACAGACATCGAATCGATTCTAATAAGGTTTTGTTTCACACAAAACCTTAAAAAAACGGCTCGACCGCGCGCGTGGAGCCGTTTGTCTCCGGACCCGAGTGCCGCGATCAAGTAGTGGAAAATCCACGACGGATCACATTCCCGAGCCTGGCTAGCACAGAGGCGTGCAAGTACGTGTCGACCGAGAGCTTTGATAGAGCTGCAATCTTCGTGGGCGGACCTTCACGGTCAAATTTTGCCAAATTGTTTAGCTTTTTGGGATAGCTCTGCCCTTTAGGTCGTTATCGGCCACTCAAGGGATCGACTTGATCTCTTATCTCCACTAATATCATTACAATTTGATGAAAAAAAATCCTCCTCCTTAAAGTCAATGTAGAATTATGTAAATCACTGCATGCGTGAGCGTCGCCGCCTTTCCGCCAAATTTGTTGTGAATCGCTACAACCATCTCCGAGAAAAATGCGTGCGACGGAGAGACAGTAAACCGATGTTAATAAGGTTTTGTTTTACACAGAACCTTAAAACAGACAGACCTACGGACGGATGGGCGGACAAATAGTAAACTGATTTTAATACGGATTTGTTTTCCACAAAAAAGAGGTCCACAAAAGAATTCAGGTTTTACATAAACAGGGAAAGTTTTAAGCCGTCAACCTGCAATTTCACGACAGACCGAGAGGGAGAAACCCCACAGAAGTAGTAGACTTACTTTGTCATTGGCGAATAAAAGGAAAAAAGTCGAATTAGAGCTAGAACTGTGTCAGCCATCAGAATTTCAACGTCATGAGGAAAAAGTTAGGAGAGAAACTGTCAAAGATTATATCAGAAGCCATTGAGGAGGAAAACATGGAAGGCAAATGTTATAATAGTTTTAACAAACTGTTAAAAGAAATTTCAGTAAAAAGTGTCGTTGATAAGCACGTGCTTGAAATACACAACCTAACATTCATTAAAAAAAATAAGGGCTCTGGCTTTAAATAGCGTTAAAGTCCTTCTCACTTGGGGTCTTCTCAGACCTGGGTGAGACACCCGCAATTCTTCTCTACTGTTGTCGGCCAGGTGCTCATTTGTGTTGAGTTTGATTAGGGTGCTCCCTATTTATGCGAGTGTAAGGTGCAAAATCGCGCTGAAGTAGGAATCTTCAAATATCCTTATCCTCGGGACGGTAACGAAATCTTCCTGGAAATGACGCTTCAGAATGTGCACCACGCCAAGTAGCCGTCCACTTCCAAAGGTTAAAACTCCACTCTACAAGAGATTACTATTTTAATGGGATGCAATAGGATGCCCAGATAGGCAGTAGGAATTCAAAGGGAAGATAGTGTAGGTGATGTATACAAGAAATGAATCTTTCTCAGCTCATCACAGAACAAACCGAAATCATGCACACGCCGCGAAGCAGTGAAGACTACACGTTTCATCCGCTCTTCCGCTATTAGCCTCCATTGCCGGATATTGACAAGCCTCGGGTTCAATACCTTTGATTACTGATACTAGCCTATTGCTACGTGTGTGGCGATAGGGTCTTCGGGCTTAAGGAATTAGACTGACGAAAGTCAGTCCTCAGCAGAATGTCCGTTACTCTCATTGTTTTTGCTACCCAGTATTACTAGGAAGACTCGGTAATGACAAATGGGATTGTGATAATCAAAAGACCATACAAATTGGCCAGAGAGGACTAAGAGGGAAGAGCTTTCCCAAAAACCTTAAAAGGTAGCGTGGAGGTCCGTTCGCAAATATTAAAGCTCCATCCATCGATACGTGTTTGCATGCCTCGGGAATGCAGAAGGCATCCTTTGAACACTTCGGTTCCTCACGTATCATTATACAAAAATTCACATATGATTTTAACCGATGCCTGGGTCCGGATCCTGAAAATTCATCAAACAGAGGGATTCGTGCGAGTCTACCGCCAGATCCACACGCGAGCTAAAACTAAGAGATGAAAATATAAAAAAAAATAACCCAGGGTGCGTAGATCCGTAAAACTTCGGAACTTCGGTTGAGTCGAATTTTATCCACGACCAGATGGTCGTGGTATCGCTCATAGATTTCCTCATTATGTAGACTGCGGAATCTGAGAATGACTCCGTGAACCAAATATGACAACTGAGACCAGTTTTGAAAAGTACTAATCGAGATCTTTCATTTGATACCCCACGCCGCTATATTTGGTGAAAAAAAATTTACAAACCCACCTTAAATTCGCAACGTAGACCGTTGACAGTCCCCACGTTCTCACAAAATTTGGTGTCAAACGGGGTTACCGTTTCGGAAAAAAATGCATGTGACAAACAAACAAACATATTTGCAAGAGGTTGCCATATCTCCCATCAGATGCTAGCCCGGTTTGCGGGTTGGGGTATATCCATTGATGCGTAGATATGTGTTCATGTTGCTTTATTTTCTATACTTGTACGCTACTTGTTGCCAGGGTGGTGAGTTCGATCTTTCTTTATGCCCCACCTATATGGGGAAACGCATTTTCCATATCGTGTAATGCTCATAAACTGACACAATTGGCAACTTGGCAGATGAGATGGCGAGTATATACAATTTGAAGTCAGTCTCTCGTTTGTTGCACACGAAGGACACCGAAAGGGAGAGATCTGTAAATAGATGAAAGGAGCGTTGAGACCATTAGGAAAATGGCCGATGGGTACATAGGCTGATCCTTACCATCAAGGAGTGACTGGAGAGACAATATGGGGAGGTTAATTATAATCAGACGCAGTTTCTGACAGTGCATTAGGGGATATCGCCGGTACCTTTACAGGTTTAAATTGGACAATTCGCTAGATTGTCCAAACTGTGAATGAGCCCCCGAAGACACACAGCACATATTCTTCCACTTTCAGAGATTCAGGCACGAGAGGAGAAACCTAGAAGACACACACAAATTCTAAATTCCATTTTTTTTTTGAAGATTTGTAGCTGCTTACAAAAAGAGCAGAGAGAACAGAGAGATAGACAGACAAACGGATATTGAATATAGTATTTTTTTCATTTAAACTAGCTTCTCTTTTTGAACTTCTTTATACGATCCAAAAATTTGCAATAAGTATAAATTTTCAAGTGTAAATTTTAAAGCTTTTACCTTGCTCAAGTAATTATTGAAATCTGGACATAGTATTGGACCAAATATTTCTAGAGCACTTTCGTGGTCAACGTACATTGCTAGATGAGAGAAATATTCACAGTGTATTTTGAGTAGTCTTTTACGAGTACCATTGCTATCTGCATTTAAAGCGGATGATTTTATTCATAAAGTGCATCCAATTATGGACACTTTACCAGAGATTCACGCTTCGACTCTCTATTCAAATAAACTCACAAAGACCTTTGCTCGACAGAAAGCTATTCCTTCTATCCGGATCTCTATACTATACTATCTTCACAATCGCTTTTATAAAACGCACTATTCTATAGAAAATATACACTTAGCCCACAGGCATAGTATAGTACAAGGCTCCAACATCAAAGAGATATTTCCAACGACAGTTCCGATTTGAAATATATCCCAGCTTATTGTCACATTTCCTTCATCAAGAGATGTCCCATTGCCTAGACTTTCGAAGTTTGAAGCAGATAGTACCCTTATTCGCATGGAAACTCACCTTCCTCTAGTCCTGTCGAACTCTGTGGGGCTCCACTCTATTATTGTATCCGATTGCGGCCCACTTTAGATACCATTCCAACGGAGACATGCACAGTATCCTTGGTATCTGTGTTACAACTAGTTGATTGATAAGCCACATGAGTAAACACATGGGAATTTATGATTGAATGTGTCTATTCGTACGTCATGTAAGTAACAAAATATGGGTTATTTACAAACGTGTGGTATTTGAGATGATGTAAGTGCGACGAATAAAAGGAAATAAAAGGAAAATGTCACCTTAATCCGTTCATTTATTGTTCGACAGTTCGTAAAATCTATTGAATAGACAATTTCACACAAGGAAGACATTTGACATTTATTACGTAGAAAGATGTTTTTTGAAAATAGCAAGATTAGAAACTCATATCAGCTGCAAGGGAGTTTTCCGACTACTGATGTCGGGTGACTCCTTTCTTTGAGACCAAGAGAAGTGCGCTATTTCCTAGAAGAACTTTTGAGTCACTTTACTGGTTATAGTACACCTATTAGCTACAGTATGTCGTCTAAGCCTACAACCGGAACCGGAACTTTATTATATTATAATACTTAACTCCAACCGTTTCAACCTGGCATCTGGTATTAAATGTTCTACCTACTTTCTAATCAGACAAATGTCAAATACTGCCACAGAACATTTTTGGAGATTTCATCTCTCTCCTCACAGACTCTGAAGCCAATTTGCCAATAATTGAATATTCCTACTATGATCCGGAAGCTCTCCTTAGTAAGGTTTAAAGAATTTTTCGAGCGCTTCGGTTCGTTTCCCTCATGAGTATCCTGAAATGCTCCAGTACAGTTCACTTCGCAGTTCCTCTTCGTTCTTCAGTGTCTTAGCCTGAAGCTTCCAGTCCTCCCAACCCCCCAAAAGTGAAATGCTCTTCCACTACCTCATTGCTCTCTAACTCAATGTGGTCCCGACCCCACAGTGTGGAGACCTTGTTGAGCAAGCCAAGAGTATTCAACCTGTTTGGAATTCACCTGGTTTGACCTAATTGCCTTAACAGCGCTTGCCTATCGGTAAGAATAGCAACGTTCTCCCCATATAGTTCCTTTCGAGGTTGAAGCAGGCCTATCTATCTATGGCGTATATTACCGTAATATACTTACCCATTGGTTCAAAATACGTTTTCCTTGCACCAATGACTCCAGCGCTCGCTCCCTCTGATATGAGGGGTCCGTTAGGGCGCCAGGTAATCAACTGCTTATTTAAGTCGTATGTCAATGTCGACGCCATGCTATCTCGGTCTGCCATGTTGCTCAAAAGTATTTAAAACTGCTACTAGTTTTTGGTCTAGTGTGATTTCAATATATTTGGCCTCTGTGTCTCATATTACTTCCATGTCATTAGTTAGCTCATGTGATCAAGCTTGCGCTTTTTAATTAGGGGGGACTACATTAGCCTTGACTGGATTCTGGCTGGTTTAGATTCTGTGACATAGGATAATGTCATATTTCCCACTGGCATTACCAAAGACGATTTGTCGCCCTTCCTGACTTATCCCAACAGTACTCCATTGGAATGGCGAAAATGACTGTCGACGAATTCGCCAATAATCACGGGTGGAATACTTTTAATAATTAATTCAAATAATTCGGGGAAGACATAAAAGCTGGAATAATTAAGAGTAGCGAAACCAATAATTACGCTTAATACAATAAAGTCGGAAAATGTTTTGAGATAATTCGGTATTGTTCCGACCATTTCAAGGCAGTGAGAAAAGACAGTAAAAAATTCCAACTCGCGGGTGTATTGAGCCTCAGAAACAGAACAAATTTTTTGTTACACCGGGTGCAGCAGCATAACTTCCTTTTTTAAAATGCGCGCCACTCAGTTAGTTGATGTCATAGCGGAGCACTAGTGCTCTCGTTCAAGAGGGGATACTGTAAAGTTTTGTCCCGACACGGTTCAGTCGCCATCATGCGTTGGAATAGTGAGGAGCGTGCCTTTGCCTTTGAGGTTTACTTTTCAAGCGGATGTTCGGTTATTGCAACACAGCGAGCATTTCGGAATCGCTTTAATTTAGCCCCGTTGGCTCCCGTCCCGCGCCCCCGCAAATCAATTGTTACATGGGTCACTACATTCAGACAAACTGCAAGTGCGACAAAAGGAAGAACTGGAGTCCCTCGGCCCGTTAGATCACCTGAGAACATTGAAGCAGTGAGAGCGTCAATGTTGCGATCGCCACGGCGCTCTGCGCGCAAACACGCATCTGCCCTTGGACTATCCGATCGTTCTGTGAGAAGAATTCTTCGTGATGATCTTCATTTTCATCCCTATAAGATGGCGATAGTGCAGGAACTTTCAGAACGTGACTTCAATTCTCGGATGAACGCGTGTGAGCTTCTTCTTGATGTTGTTCCCGAGGGTGCTATTGTTTTTTTTAGCGATCAAGCCCATTTTCATTTGTGTGGGTCGGTTAACAAACAAAACATGCGCTACTGGGCTGACACCATCCCTCGAGAATTGCATCAAAAGCCTTTGCATTCACCCAAAGTCACAGTGTGGTGTGCAATTTCCTCAGCTGGAATTATTGGTCCCTGGTTTTTTGAGGAAAATGAGGTTACAGTGACAGTGAATTCGGACCGGTATGTAAACATGCTACAGAATTTTTTTTTTTCCACGGCTAGATAATTTTGATTTGGGGGACACTTGGTTCCAACAAGGTGGTGCAACAGCACACATTTCAAGAGCATCGATGGCTGTTCCAGAGCGCCTTATCTCAATTAGAGGCGATTTGGAATGGCCGGCACGCTCTCTCGATCTGTCCCCTTGTGGTTTTTTTCTATTGGGTTTTTTCAAATCCCGTATTTATGTGAACCGTCCAAGAACCCTACAAGATTTGAAGACCAACATCCAAGAAGAAATTGCCAACATAACACCTGCTACGCTAACAAGAGTCATGACAAACGCCAGAAATCGGTTTACGCAATGTATGGAGAATGGGGGACGTCACCTAACAGATTTGATCTTCAAAACAATGTAAATAAAAACTTTAGACATGTACCTACATTATAAAAAATAAATAAATATTTTCCGATGCATACAATAGTCTTTATTGAGTTTTGAAAAAAGGAAGTTATGCTGCCGCACCCTGTACTTGATATGACAAAAGGCGGTCAAAGGGTAGTATAGGTCCCAGGGCGAAACGTGGATTGGTACCTACGATGGAGCATAAAACCTGGGAAACACCTGCTGAACCAACGCCAACAGTTCTACTACCAAATCCTATCTCTACCTCCACGTTGTGATCGCTGGGAGTTCTTTCTCCATGAAAAACTGAAGACGGAGAAGGATGAAGGCGAGCCGCCTGCGTCTAAAAACGAGACAAAATATACCAACCGAGAGAACGAACCAGGCAATGACAACGGATAAACGATTTGTAAGGCTAATGTAACAGCTTTGCAAGAGATGCGATGGACAGGGACCGGTTTCCTGGAGAAGAGCCACTACACCATATATTATAGCGGTCATCCAGTAAACCATGTGCTCGGAGTAGGTTTCTTAGTCAGTCAAAACATTAAACCCGCTGTTGTCGGCTGTGAAAATATAAACGAAAGGCTATGCACTTCGCGTTTGCGAGGCAAGTATAGAAATATAAGCCTCATAAACGTTCACGCCCCTACAGAAGCGGCTGCAGAGTCGGAGAAGGATACCTTCTACGAGGCAGTTGAGTGGACCCTCGAAGCCTGTCTCAAGTATGATATCAAAATCATACTTGGAGATTTCAACAGTCAAGTAGGGACAGAGTCCGTATTCAGGCTATACGTCGGCTCCCATAGCTTACATAGGGATACCAATGATAACGGACTGCGGATTATTCAATTAGCAGTATCGCACGAAATGGTTGTTGAAAGTACCTGGTTTGCGCGGAAAGCGCTCCACAAACATAAGTGGTCCTCCCCAGACGGGATCACTTTCAACCAAACTGACCACGTGCTGATTGAACGCCACCACCTCCCAGCCTTGATAGATGTCAGAACATATAGGGGGCCAGTACAGACTCGCCCCACTATTTCGTCTGCATGGTTCTCCGAGCTCGAATTATGACACCACCTACAATCCGTAAATACGAGGGGTACGATCCTCTTTAAGTCCACCCAGCTACTCTGGCCTATGCTGACGATATCGACATCATGGAAAAAACGATCCAAGACCTATAAACTGCCTTCATTCAGATCGACCAGGCGGTGCGAGATCGTGGGATGCACGTCAATGAAGGCAACACAAAATATATGGTGGAAATGTCAGCACCGAAAACCAACCAACAAGCAACATCAAACCACATTGACCAAACCATAAAGATAGGAGACTACAACTTTGAGACCATTGATAATTTCTCCTGTCTAAGGTCGAAAATCACACCCGGAAACAGCTAAGATGACGAAATCCGCGCACGGTTGTTGGCAGCCAGCAGAGCCTATTTCACCTTACAAAAACTGTTCCGCTCAAAGCTCTTACTGTATAAGACAATGATCTTATCATTCCTCATGTATTCCTCGGAGACTTGGGTTCTTAGTAAGAAGAATTGCGAACTCTTGGCCTCGTTCGAGAGAAGAATCTTCCGAAGAATTTTTGGCCCCTACATGAGGATGGACGATTCCGTAACCTACATAACAACGAAATCTATGAGTGATACCATGACCGTCAGGTTGTGGATAAAATCCGGCTCAATAGGTCACGGTGGGCGGATCACTTAATCCGTATGGATGAGGATGATGGCGCCCGGAAATTCTGTAAGAGTAATATCTGTGGTAGAAAATGAAGACCAGGCAGAGCCTGCCTGAGATGGAACGCCAGACAGCTTTTAGTGATATCGGATTGGTGGACCTCGGTACAAAACCGGGATGTTTAGGGTTCCTTATTAAGGCAGGCCTAGACCGGATACCGGTTGTTGCGCCGTTGATGATGCTGATGGTATGACAAAAGAAGGCAAATATTTTAAATTTATTTCATTTACAAAAGATTTGCAGGATGGTATGTGTCTTAAGGGGTCGATAAATTTGGTATTGCAAACCTGAAGAAATACACATTCCCTTAACACACACAGCTCTACTGCAACGCACTTTTTAAAAACGGGAATTAAACGTTAGAAACATATCGGTGATATTTGTTTGGAATCAATTAATGAAAGGATTGGTGCGCTTCTAGTTAAAACCAATTTTTTCAAAGTTTGATCAGGCAGGTATATATATAGAGGGGACGATAATCTGCAATCTATGAGTAACGAGAATGGTATCTCCAGAAGCCATCCCATGCTATAACACAATCACTGCATATCGAATAAACAGAGGGTATTCAGGCGACCTATCTAGGTTCCACTGCTAATAGAAGCCAAAAATGCACTTAAAAGTAACGGAAGGAATGGCCCCATCAGGTGCGACTTCGGTTGGGACATACCTATTGATGTGTAAGTATGTATTCATGTACTTTTCTTTTCTGACTGTGCATAGGCTGGTGTTTGTTCATTTCTGGTGCGTGGACCAAAATGGCTATGGGAAGGATACCCAGAAAAGAAAACCAACATGGCAGACGAGAGAAGGAGGAAACTTAGGGAGCATGGACTCGCAACTCCAGTAACGGCGGCTTTTGAGAGTGAGCAAGCGAGCTGTCAGTCGTTGGTATCCCTCGAGCACAGCGCTTCGGTGGTGGGCAACTTGCCCACTGTGGCATTTAATGATACAAATCGTTTAGAGTTGGAGAAGAAGGTGTTCGAACGAAGCAAGAACACCAACAAGGAAAGAAAAAAATGTTGGGTTGAAAGAAGATAGCTGCCCGTCGATCGCGGTTTCGACACACACTGCATTTGTCCAAGAGGGACGACCACAGTAGGTACTCCGAGACCAAGAAATTGACCCCTTCCTCAATTCTCCGCTTTCTCGCTTCTCGCAAAAAATAAAAGGCAGGAAAGCACGTTAAATATTACTGGTTAAGGTGCGAGCCCCTAACCGGAGGAACTACCTTTAAAGCAGCTTGTAGCAAAAATGGTTGAACTGCTCGAGTTCATCAAGGGCAAGCAACAAGCTATTAAGAACATAGTGAGAAATATTAGGGTCCTCTACAATAGGTCGTAGGAGGAAGAAGGTGGTCCAAGGAGAAGCCGAAACCTACCATCGCAACAGTATCACAGGCGAACCAAGTGACATCGAACCGTAATGTTAAAGACCTGCCAGCAAAGAAAAGAGTCCGGGAGAAAGGTGTTGACCTTCTTGGGAATTAGCAGGCAGGAGAAAAGTACATTAGCAGTTCCGAAGTTGCGAGCGTCAGCCAGGGAAGGGAAACATAACGGGGACGAAAATGTGGTTGGAAGAAAGTCGTCAAAAAAGGCCAAGAAGAAAGAAAAAGTGCGAATTCGCTCAGAGGCAATTGTTATTTCCACTAACGGCACTTTATCTCACGCGGAGATTCTAAACATGGTGAAATTTGACCCCGACTAAAAGATGTGGGTCGAAATGTCAGCCAGATCCGAAGGACCCAGAAAGGCGATTGAGCTGAAAAAATTCAGCTTGGGTAAAACCGAAAGGTTTCGCACCCAAGTGAGGAATTCACTTGGGGGGAATGTTATAGTTCCACCCCAAGATCATGAGATCTACATACAGTGCAAGGATCTTGACGAAGTGGCATCCAGAGATGAAATATACACTGCGGTGAAAGAACAATTGTAATTGGAGGAACTGGAAGAAGAATCCATCGTGAGCATGAGAAAGGCCTCAATCGGGCACAATGCGGTCGGAAATAAGCGGTGTGCACGCTCCACGTCCAAAAGTGGAATGATCGTTCATGTAACATGGTCTAGATTGAATTTTAATAAAACTGAATTTTTGACGACCGATCCCCATGAAACAGGCACAATCAATGTCAGCGGTAGTGACCTGGAGGCAATCAAACGTCGGAGTTTTCATATTGACTATTGATTTGGTAACATACCTGTGCCCGTGCACAGGGAAAATCCAAAGAATGACACATCGGAGAAGACACTAGATGGAAAACTAATCGAAGTTCCCGAAAAAATCTCGGAAGCCATAGAGGCGGAAAGGACTGCCCAGTGTAGACCAGAAGCTGGACGACCTAGATCTAGGTCTGATAGGGCTTAGGGGGAAACAGCAACGTGCAGGAAGGCGTCATATTGTAGGAAGAGAGTGACACTCTGACAGTGGAAAAGAGCTACAAACAATATCGGAGCCAATAGCCAGTATTAAAATAGTCCAAATAAACCTCCACCGTGCAAAAACCGCATGTGAGGTAATTACAGGGGCAAGGAGAACATTGGAATAGTGCTGGCTTAGAAGCCTTGGGTGTACTAGGGGCAGATTTGGGGCCTGCAAGGAGGACTAATGCAGGTAATTTGGGAAGAACTAAGAGCTTGAATAATTCTTAAACGTAATTTAAAATACATATATATGTTTCATGTGTGGCTATCTAAATCTCGCTGGGATCTGGGAGAAACACTCGAAAGGCTGTCGTGGCATCGGGCTACTTCCCAGGAGACGGCGTCCGGGTCCCACCAGAGTTAGTCGCTAAACTGGTGAAGCACTGTGCAGAAAGAGTGTAACCACTTCTTCTCCGCTGCGATACCAACACCCATCACGAAGTTTGGGGAAGCAGCGACACCAATCGGAGAGGTGAGTACCGTCTTGAATTTATTCTTAGCATTAAGTTAGAAATATATAACAATATATAATAATATAATAAGTTAGAAAGATATATATAACATAGGGAACACTTCAAAATTCGCGACCAGCACTGGATAAGAGGTAATAGACATAACTCAAGGAAATACTCTAATAAACGGGCTGGTCGTAAAGGGTGTCGGATGAGCTGCCTATGTCTCATCAGAGAATAATCAGATTCGACATTGAGGGTAACTTCGAAATAAAACGAATAATAAGGACGAATGAATAATAAGGCATCTGTCCGGCTAAGCTAGTTAAGTCATCAAGGGATGTGCCCTGGTGAAATTGGAACTTAGCCAGAATGAGAACAGAGGGAAGAAAATTCGATAAGCAGGCAAAACAAACCGGGAATTGACAGAGGTACAAAAATGAACTAACTGCATACAGCAACGAGACCAGGGAAGCAAAACGGAACAGCTTCAGGGAATTCTGTGAAAGTAAAGAACAAACCACAGAAGCAACCAGGCTTTTCAAAACTCTAGCCAACGACGGGGCAACATTTTCTGTCTGCTTAAAGAAGGAAGATGAGACACTTACCGAGAATGAAGAGAACAGAGTACACCTGTTTCTCAGAACTCATTTTCCGGGATCCTACCCCACAGCGGCAGGCGACATTCTGCCTGACACCCCAACAACTGAAAAAAGGGGAACACAGGAGAACTGAAAACTAGCAAAAGAGGTATGCTCGGAAGCTAGGTTAAGGTGGGTAGTGGGAACTTTTCAACCACTGAAATCACCCGGAGTATATGGAATCTTCCCAGCATTAATCCAGAGATGTATAGAAATCATCTAGAGTCTCTTCTGAAGGTGGCAAGGAGCCGCATAGCTCAGGAATATATATCGAGCGGTGGTCTTTATTCGGAAAGCGGGTAAAAAGCATTCTTTTCATCCTAAATCTTTTAGATCAATTTGCCTAACATCGTTTGTACTCAAAATGGTGGAGAAGTTCATAGACAACTACATTAGAACTAACTTTCTAAAGCCCAATCTCCTTCATCAGTTTCAATACGCTTACCGGGCAGAAGGGTCAACCGAACCTGCTTTTTAACAGCTGACGGATGTACCACGGGTTGCCATAGAAACAAAAGAAACAGCACAGTGTGCGTTTTTGGATATTGAAGGAGCATTCGATAACACATTGTACACAGAGAAACAAGATGACCTGAGCCGCAAGGGAGTGGGAAACACCCTGGTTTTCTGAATGCCCAAAATGGTAGAGAGATGACAAACAGAAGTACCGACAGGTACAAATTCAATTGTCATGAATACGATTCAAGGTTGTCCACAGGGCGGGGTACTATCCCCGCTTATGTGGAGTATGATAGTGGACGAACTCCTGGACGTGCTAACAAATACGGGAATACAGGTCCAGGGTTACGCGGACGACATTGTTTCAGTCTGTAGGAGCAAATATGAGGATACCCTATGATATAATCCAAACTGCAATAGTCAGGCTATTGGTTACCTATAGGCCGGTAATCTGGGCAGAAAGAACAGAACTTAGGACACAAGTCAAGGAGTAACACAAACTCCAAAGGCTGGCTTGAGTGTGTATCAGTGAGGCAATGAGGACATGCCCAACAGCATTCCTGGAGGTCCCTTTGAGACTAACCCCTCTCCATCTCCACATAAAAATGCAGGCGCGAAGGCAATCTTCAGGATGGCCAGGAGCTTCTAAATGGAAGGAATATTGGTATTGTTTTTAGGAGGTACCCTGAATTATTGATACCAAGGGGGATAACATGACAACGAGGTTTCACTTCTGTTTCACTGTGAAGTTTAAAACACGTTGGAGTAACAATGCAAACGAGGGTAGCGTGGCTATCACATACAGTTTAAACCAACAACTGATTAATTGGTACACTGAGAGTTCCCTCACAACAGAGGGAGCGGGTGCGGGGTCGTCGGCCAGAGGAAAATGTCAAGTACATTCAATGGGTAAGCACGCTAGCATATTCCAGGCGGAAATATACGCCATAGACAGATATGCCTCCTCTTCAAAGAAACTCCAGTGGTAGAACATTGCTATTCTGAACCGACAGCCAAGCGACAATCAAGGAACTCAGGTCCACCCAGTTGATGTCTAAACTGGTATGGGAATGCCTTGAAAGACTGAATACGCTCGGCTCGTTCAATAAGGTCGGCATACTCTGGGTTCCAGGCCATGTTGGTTTGGAAGGCAATGAGGCAGCAGATTAACCAGCTAAGAAGGGAGCAGGGACGCCTTTACACCGGGGAAAACCTTTTTGTGGAATCGGAAACGTGTTCATGGCTATGGCATTAAAAAATGAAGAGGAACGGTTGAGGGAACTACACTTTGCGGGTCTGCCAGGAATAGGGCAGTCCAGGGTGCTTATTGAGGGATATGAACCCAAGCGCAGAAAGGCTAAACTATCACCTAGGGAAGCTAGGCATATCTACGGAGACTGCTTGTAGGTTCTGTGCAGAGTGTGATGAAACCACTATACACATTCTGGGACAGTGTCCGGCAAATATGCAAAGTAGGTCAAGGCATCTGGGGGAACATTAATACCAGATACAAAGTTGAAAAATTTGGAAGTAGGGAATATACTAAAGTTCCTAACTGTTATAGATTTGCTTAGCATACTATGATTTATAGGTACACTATAATTAGTATTGTGCCCCTAATAATTCTTTAAGGACGCGGTGCGAGTTCTCCTTAACTGCTTAATAATAATAATAATAACGTTCTTATTTTTGTTTAAGGTAGTAGCTAATGCTAGTATTGAGTCCACCGTTGGCGATAACGTATACGAGGTAACCACACAATCAGTTTTTACGAAAATGAAAATCAATCAAGAAATCATAGTAACGAAAGCAAATTTATTAATTCACTTGATGCCATTTTAAATTTTATTGATGAATTTTCTATTAATATTGTAGGTGTAGGGCACATATATAAAGACTAGTAGTAGAATTAAAACGTCTAATTAATTTAGAAAAGAATTAATTAATTTAGAAAACACTAAAATAAACAGACGGAAACCAGGACTAATTGATTTAGTAGGTTCAGCACAAAAATAGTTTTTGATAGAACAGCAGCCGCCAAGCAGATCGCAGATAGCCCATTGTAAAATAAGGGAGAAAACCAAAAGAAGAAGGCACATCTGAAAGAGACTTCAACCAAGTAGTCAACAGAGCTCAAAAGAAGAAGGCAGGCCGCGTTATTAGGAAACCGTCTTCCTAAAGTCAAAAAGGACATTAATGTTCAAGCACCAATAAAAGGTTGAAGAGAGCAAAGAGAACTAGCCCGAAGGCTCCGCTTATTAAATCAGCGGAATGTAAGGTCTTTGAGGAAGTCCTCAGCAAAAATGGCTATAAGATCATGCCCGAAGACAATGAAGGAGATGTGTCTTTAATACGGAAAACGGGGTAGCGGGATCCCCGTGGAATTAGGTCTGAAGACAACAAACAAAGGTACGCTCTGTGACACCATGAAGAGTCTATTGGAAGGCGCTCGAGTCGAATGAAGGCTTTCTCACAGAAACTGTCTAAGTAGAAGGGGCAATCAACACGAATGTTCTGAGGTAACCAATGCCTGGATAGGTATCACCTCTTGGAATTATCGAGGGCAAGAACAAAAATTTCTTAACAATCAGAATCGGGTGGGTAGTATGTAGATACGAATTCGAGCAGCCGGCATCAAGTCCGGTTTTCAGAGCGGAGTTGGAAAGAGCTTGGATGCGGCTAACATGATCCGCATCCTACAGATAAACATCCCGCCTAAGTTCGAAAGCATGGAAAGGACGAGGGATCCTGCATGGGGTGACTTCAATCCCGGGTATGTGAATAGGCCGTGTTTCATCGACTCCAGAGGGAAACCGATTATCGAAATAGCTGCGAAAATGAATCCCCGCCAACTCTCCGGCGCCTAGTTGCGAAGTAAACTTTCCCGATGTAACCTCCGCGTCGGAATCATTGGTGTCACCGGTATACGAGTGGCGAGTTCTTATGCACTTCCCGCCAATGACCATCAATACATCACATTCGAAGTGGTTGAATCTGTTCATCAGTGTCACCAGTCCGGCACTCCCCCTACACGTGGAACATCGTGAAGATGTACATCGAGAGATTCATCGAAACAGATAGAGTCGCGCTGGAAAACACCCCGAGAGCTTGCCGGGCGTGTTTGCATTGAAGACGAAGAACAACTGCCGAGCTGCAGAAGGGATATCATAAGCTCCACAATTCGACACGACGTTTAAACGGCCTGGCGGAGGCATACAGCACAGTGGCAGAGTACAGATAAGCCTCCGTAACATGGTAAACAAAATCCAATCAGGCTCCTGTCAGGACCTAACTGACTGGGTTAATCATGATACATTGGAACTCGGTTGTAAACTGGTCATCCGAAAAATCAGCGCCTGCGGAAGCACTGGTCACTGAACAAATGGACGATATTGTGTGGGCATTATTCCCTGCACATTCCATATGGGTTGATTACAGTAGCGTGGAAGGCCCCGAGATTTCCCTTTTTTCCATAAAAGAATTGAAAGAGGCAGTCCTTTCTATGAAAACCAAGATGGCTGCATGATCCGATGGCATGGTGGCAGAGTTATATGAACTAACGAGGCCTACTGTTCAGCACATTTAACACTTCCCAAAAAGAAGGGCCTTTTCTAGAAGTAATGTTTCAAACGGTTCCAGGCTAGTTCTGTGATAAGGCGAGGTGCTAAGTTCGTAGTCTGATGGCGTCCTGAGGCTACAACACCTTATGCATAAACGCATTCTCCCCCTACCATGGCCGTCAGGTTATGAATAAAATCTAACTCAATAGGTTGCGGTGGGCGGGACATTTAATCCGTATGGATGAGGGTGATCCAGCCCGGAAAGTCTATAAGGGTAATATCCATGATAGAAAAAGAAGACGAGGCAGACCCTGCCTGAGATGGAACGATTGCGTAGGCCAGGACGCCAGACAGATTTATTGGTGGTGTGGTGTCTGGAGCTCCTTATTAAGGCAGGCCTAGACCGGATACCGGTTATTGCGCAGTTGAGGATGATGATGAATGTTCACTTCTTCGTTTTGTGGCGCAGCGACACCGGGCGCACTGGAAAAGGGCGTAACCTGCCTCGAGCCCGATTGGAAGTAGCGAGACTACTTCACAAGGAGTAATCCTTGTCGTGTAAAATAGGCCTTGCTGGCTCAATTGTTTTTGAAAAAGTTTTGTAAAAATAATTGAATGGGAGTAAGAAGTCAGAATACGAGGAGCGACGAACTCCTCTTTAAGGATTCTTTAAATCTAGTTTTGCAGTGGTTAATAAATTAATTAAAGATAACAAAGGGAGAATGTTTTAATTTAATTAAATGTGTTCTTAATCATCATCAAAAAACATAACAATTAAGAAACAAACTTTGGTCAAGTATCAAAGAGAATCACCAGCGGTTGCAAGATAAGCGGCGTTCATCGGTGGACCGGCGCAAGTTCAGCTCGAGACCGAGTTAATGGTCGACCGATTGTAGCGCAGAATTTGGGAAAAACGTGTATTCCGTGTTTCTTCCAATTGGAGCGGCAATTCGCACTGGCGGGCGTCACGGCGGGCGCCACTAAATTCAACCACGCGTTAGTCGGCCTGAACAGGGAATCCGTCGCTTCCGTCATCGAAGTCCTGAGCGAGTGCTCCTATGCTCGACCGAAAGACCAGCTCATCAGGCGCTTGGTATGTGAGACAGCCAACCTGAATTACTTGACGACAGATTTAACGCTTGGCAACTGCATACCCAGCCAGCTGCTTCGGAAAATGAAACGCCTGGGTGGGGACAAGGTCGGTGTGAAGTCCTTGTGGCTTCAGCGACTGCCGGAAGGCACCCAAGCCATCCTAGTGTGTTCGTAAAGCGGTTCTCTTGAGGTGTCGGTCGCGACTCTGGATAAGATACATGTCGTGCACGCGCACCCTGTGACGAAACTTCGAAGACAATTGGCAGCGCTTACGAACAATGTGGCCAAACTGACAGCGGCGGTCGAGGCTTTGCATTCGAGAGAGACGGCCTTGGAGAGACCGGATGGTTGCGCCTAATACGAGGAGCCGTGCATAAATTAAGGCCGGCTCTATCATCTCGCCACATCTAGCCAGTGATCCAGACCCCAGGGGAACTTGAAGTTCGCAACCATATTCTGGTGAGGACTGATGTCCTCCGGAAGCCGCTGCAACCATCATACCAGGGCCGCTATAAAGCACTTGATCATGGAGAACACTCGTTCAATCTGGACGTCGGTGACAAGCCCAAGAGGATCCTTTCTTCCATGAAGCAGACGACACTGGAAGGAAACGAGAACGCCGCGTTCTTTTTGACGTTCGCCAGTCGACGCAGCCTAGTATCCTGGCCGTGAGTTTTCTTGTCGAGAACCCTTGGTTTCAGTTGAAGGCGGAGTGCTGAGACGGAGTGATTTCGGGCGCACTGGAAAGGAGCGCCTACTTCATACGGAGTAATCATTGCCACGTGGAGTGGGCTTTACCGGCTCAATTGATTTTTAAAAAGCTTGGAATTGATATGAGAAGTCAGCATTCGAGGAGTGACGAACTCTCTTAAGATTCTTTAAATTTAGCGTTATAGTTGTGAATAAATTATTTAAAAATAACAAAAGTAAATAAAAGTAATTGAATTAAATGTTCTTAGATAAAAAATGTAAATATAGTCTTTCAAATCAAGTTTCCTCGTGACCTCCCGAAATTTGATTCAAATCGGTTGAGGTGCCATTGGATATCCTTCTGCCATTTCGTAGCCCCCTCCCTTTTTAAGGTTTTGTGTAAACACAAAACCTTATTAAAATCGGTTTACTGTCTGTCTGTCTATCCGCCTGTCTGTCTCTCGGTCTGTCTGTCTGTCTGTCCGTCACACGCATTTTTCTCGGAGATGGTTATAGCGATAGGCACCAAATTCGGTAGAAAGGTGCGAACTGTGAACGCTCACGCATACAGTGAGCTACATCCTTTTACGTCGAATTTAAGGGGGTGCCCATACATGCTAAAGGAGGGTGTAAATTTTTTTTTCATCAAATATAGTCATGTGGGGTATCAAATTAAAGGTCTCGATTAGTACTTTTCGAAGCCGGTCTTAGTTTTGACATTTGTTGAAAAGGTAGGGAGTGCGGAGGGTACAAAATGATCATTTTTTTAACGAACCCATTCTCAGGAACTACCCAACCCAAAAATCTGAAAAAAATCAGGGGGCGGCCACTATATGGTGCCTAGGCTCCGAAATACCCTACATATCGATACCTGTTCAAATAAAGTTAATAATAGTACATCACTACAATTTTTAGTAATTGAAAGGAAACCCCCCCTTTAGTTCACCCTAGAATCACAAAATCAAAATCAGCAATATAGGCTACAGTATAGAGCATAATCCTGCAAAATTTGGTGAAAATCGCACTATTACTAACAAAGTTATACTAGGTCAAAACTGTCGACTATGAATGTCAATATCACTTGAAAGTGGATATTTTCACATAGTATATGCATATTTTATGTGCTAGATGCTAATGGGACAAATGGACACTCAAATCTCTTTATAAAAGAAATACACAAAACCTTTCGTACCCGAAGCGTCTAGCTTCCGGTTTCCCGACTTGTTCGCTATTGTTATTTTAGATAGCGTTTAGAACCTAGAACTTTTCTTTTAAAGCCTACGAAAGCTAACCGCTAGTTCTCAACCCTACCAAGCGTAGTACACATTATTTCCTGCAGAGATATCGGGTCCATTTTAAAGTCTTTGTACAATATTCGATAATCGACATACGAGCTATTTCGGTTCGTTTTTAAAACAAAACCCTATTCAAATCGGACGTCTGTCTATCTGTCTATCATGCGAATTTTTCTCGAAAACGGTTATAGCAATTGGCACTAAATTTCAGGAAAAAATGTAGGGACTGAGAACGCTCACGCATACAGTGAGTTATATCTTTCTATAATACATCCAATTTAAGGGGGAGTCCCCATACATGCAAAAGAGGGGTGTACATTTTTTTCGCTAACTGTAATCATGTGTGGTATCAAATGAAAGGTTTCGATTAGTACTTTTCGCAGCCTGTCTTAGTTTTAACATTTGTTGGAAATATATATGCAATATATGATTCTATTAAGTTTGGTGGTTAAAGTTGTCGTCTGTGAAAATTAAAGGCTTTGAAAGGCAGTATCACGCGAAAGTGGATATTCTAGGTACTAATCGGACAAATGGTCTCTTAAATGTTTTTATAAAAGAAGTACAAAAAACCTTTCATACCTGAAGCGTCCAGTTTCCGGTTTCCCCTCGTGTTCTCTTTTTTTGCAAATATAATTTTTAAGGTTTCACTTTGTCCAGTAATAAGCCTATAACAAGCAGGATTCAAGCCAATAGTAGCGAGATGGAGAGGTTGACACTCAACCAATTCAGCCAGGAACAAGTGTCAATATTTCGTTGAATACTCCTTCATAGATCAAAAGCTGAGTTCGTCATTTACGTCTCATTGCTCTTCAATGATGTCTAACGACTGGAGAACTCATCTTTTTATCTTTAAAAGAGCTTAAATGCAAATCGGCAAACTTTTGAGTGGAAAATGTATCTTCAAGAAAACTCATGACCTCTTCAACATTTCAATAACCATTTAAATCATTCACTCGTAACTCTCAATATCATGTTTCCCCCCACGAAAATTTCATTGCTTCTTGTTCCACTTACTCCGCATTCCAGCGAATTGTAACTTGAAGCAAAACATTTAGGTCTTATAAGTAATTCATTCGGCACACAAAGTACTGCTACTATCATGTTTTGTTGCATTTTTAAAGCAGCTGTTGATAGAGCTATTCCAAAATATAGTTTGCCACTGAAAAGAATTGCAAGGATAGCTACGACGAAACAATAAAAGGTTTCAAAACTACCACGGATACAAGAAGTAGCGTCTCGAGAACAATATCTTGAGCACAATGCGCTTCTAGGGCGGAAGCGTATTTATAATTCAGGTGACAAAGTAGAGAGTAAACGTCAAGGTTTGTTGAAGGCTGCCGGGGATTTTACATTGCAGTTTTCCAGCTTTTATTAGTTTCGCAAGCTTTTGAAAATTGCTGGAAATATGTATTAGCATAAGTACAATGGGCAAGTGGGAGCACTAAATGAATGTTGTACGTAAAATGTTAGTTGCTTCATTTGTTTTTCATAAAAAATTGCAGTAAAGAATTTTCATAAGGAACCAGACTGATGCCGCTCCCAATATCTGCTCTGGCTTCCATCTGCCAACCATACCATATATACGTACCTATGTCCCGTAACAGTCTAGCGTATTGGGTTTCAGTCTTTATTCGTATTGTCTTCCATTTAAGATATACATATAGGTCTCTGCAGATTACAGCCGCCGCATCACTGCTTGAAGTATTTGCGACAATCAAGATATAGCAATACATTTTCACAGGGTTGCACACTCTTTGCGTTGAAACGCATCATGACTCTGATGCGGGTTTTTTGGATGATGCCTTTAGCCCATCCTAAGGTTGGTCGCCCTCGCTGCATATGCAGAGTAGAATGCTTTACCAATACTCGTGGGAACAAATGGCAGATATAAATTTAAATTATGTAAATGGGACCCCAGGAACACGAAGACAGTACCCAACACAGTTGAGAGTCCTGAATAACATCAGAGCGGCTCTTTGCCCTTGGATGTTTTGGCGGTTATTCCGTCAACTAGGTGTCGTATGGTTTGAACGAACTATTATAGCTGAACGGATTTGTCATCCGCGCTGAATACCGTGTCACGAATTTTGAACGGAATCCATCAGAGTACAGATATCGACTCCAAGGACGTGTTCATACCCCGCTTTCCTGAACTAAGTCATGTTCCGCAGCAGAACGTCGTCAGGCAGTGCCAGATGATAGTTAATAACAACCGAGTTGGCCTACTTGCTAGGCAACAAATCCTGCATGAGACTTCATTTCAGCTCGGTGTGGAGTCGTCAATTTACCGAACTAGTCACTAGTACTCAGCCTCCTAATGTTCATAGATATTTTCCCAGGCGTGTTTCTCATTATATCTAGTGTCCGATCAGCAAGATAGTTCTCCAACTATTCAGCGACGGCTGGATCCTACAAGTGGTCTATGTTAACCTTGGGGGGTCGCAGGTTTCCAACTTTGCGAGAAGTGCCGGTCACAACACAGAAGAACTTCGAGGCCGATGTCAACATAACGCACATTCAGGAGACAACTTTTAAATGTACTGCTGATCTAATTCCTTGTGTGATGTCGTCCAGTTGAAACTCAACTAGCCTTATTGCAGGCTCTGTACTCGAACAATGTGCCACCAAATACGAGGCAGTGGAAGTTGCAAAAATAAGCAAGCCACCAACAATTATCTTCACTGTCGCAAACACCGTGCTTCCTCATCACATGTCCGAGCAAAGTGAGCAGCCCACCTTAGTGTGCAGATCACCCATCGCGATCACAATGTCACCTTCACGAAGCCTTCCCTGAACTGTGTGGATTCCCCGAACAAAGCATCCTTCTCCACTATTTTGGAAGTCTCCGTTTATGTACAACTGTAGAATTGTGATGCTCCTAGCCTGGACCGGAATCTTGCAGTCAGGAGTTTGTTAGAAACCGGCTTCCAGGTCAAGCAGACGCGTCTGGCGGTAGCCGTCAGAAGCAAACCCGCACCGGATTCGCACTTCGCTTTCCAGAGTACAAAGGACATTGCCGCAATAGAGGGAGAAGGACTCTCCGGGGTCACATCACTTTACCTATTTTGCTTAGACCCAAAATGTCCAGCTTATATTTTTGGAATTCCTATTCGGGTCAGAGAAAGCGAGTATTCTGAGGCACTTGCTACCGTTTTTGAGGAGCATGTGCACTTTCCAGCAACCAATCATAGTCCGTTTTCGATAGCTAACCATCTGTGGTATGAGATTAGTCCCAGTCAATGACTTTGGCAATAAAGTTTCAAAATTTGCAAGTTGCTAACGTACAAATTTAAATCCCTTGTAGTCGCCTCTTATGACAAGCAGGGAAGACTTTGATTTTGTTCTTAAGTTCCAGCTCACAATCTGTCAACCACAGTTATACATAAATGTCAATGCTGTTTAGACAAAGCTGATCGTAGAATAACGGGTACAGTTCCGTTTTACAATGTCAACGTCTTATTTTTATTCTAAGTATCTTTTATTAATCTTGCAATTTTCTGATTCTATTTTTCCGGAAACCAATGTCGCTTCAAGCAATCCAATTAATCATCCAAATTTTAGTACTTTCATAAAGAAAAAAATCGAGAGAAGGTCTAACTGCATCATTCGGCATAAGCTTTAATCTCAAGGAAGGACATAATATCGAGTGAATAGGGAGCTGGCGTTAACTTTTTTTTACCTACGCCTGCCTAAGTTGGGAGTTCTAGACAAAGAGAACACTTCTTCTCTCTCCAAAAATTATGGCAAGAGGAAAGCGCTACCACTTCTTCTATAATACGGCCTACTACCAAGCTAAAGTTCCTCAAGGTAACCATATTGAATGCTCTTATATGTTTGCTAGTCAGAGACTGGGGAGAATCGGAGGAACACTGTATGTCGAATCACAGAATAATAAGAATCGACTCATTAGGGACAAATGAGAACTTGAGACAGGTGAAAGGCCTGAACGAAGTTTTCATTGAAGTGTTTGAGCTGTCCGGTTAAGACAGTCACTTCATCAAAGACATACCCTGCCGGAACAGGCAGCCAAAATGAGCAAAGAGGCTGCACCCGACGAAATAAACCCGAGACAAGTCATGCTGCAAAAACACAGTGACGACGTACGTAGGAGCAAAGCGAAATAAAATCAGGAAATTCAGTGAAGGAATTGAATAAACCACACGAATATCCACGCTATACAAGTTCATAGCCAAAGGCAAAGCAATCTCCTCTGCTTGCCTAGAAAGGAAAATGTGGCATTTATCAAGTGTAGAGTGACCATCATATCATCTCAAAATTCACTCCAAGAGGTCCTATTACAATCACTAATATCCAGGTTGACACCTAGCAACAAACAGAAGAAAAAAAAAGAAAATTCGAAAGTAGCAAGAAAGACATGCTCAGAGCTAAAGTGTGGGCAGTATAGTTTTGAAGCGCAAAGCGCCTAAAAAGGATCATATGGACTCTAAATATTACATTACAAGGGGGGTTTTTTTTTCACAGGGTGGGGTACTATCACCACTAATTTGAAGTATAGAGTTTACCAAGGGCTAACAAGGACTGGAGCAAAGGTGCACAGTTACGGTGAGGACATTATATTAATCTTCAGAGGGTAATATGAGGGCACCCAATTCGACAGTCGGAATTGAGAAAATTATTTTAACATTTTTAGAAATTTCAAATACCGACATTTGGACTGTTATTCTAAATTTGAGAGAAAGCGGTGAGCTTTATGTTAACCATTTTGACAAAGGTAGATGACGGCAAGGTGATATATTTTACAGTTACTAGTATATAACCTTCCTTCCCCTTTAGTAAGCAGACCACTTCTTTTCCACTGGCACCCTCTTCCTTTTTTCGGTACTCAGGTTTATCATTGACAGTCTTGATGCTGATATTGGATCCATATTCCATGATCGTCCTAACTAATTTCCCTTGAACGGCACATTTCTGCTTCCTCCATACATAAAATCTGCGACGCTACCCTTACTGAAAATTCCTGTTCTACTGCACGCCTTCCCCTCCTCACCTATAGGTTCAATACTCAACAACCTTATTTAGAAGGATCAAAAGACTTTCCATGCTTCCATTGGTACCAGTTTACTGAACTTTGTGGTTCAGTTTCAAAATTCTAGACGGGAAACCCGAATTCTATGCAACGAGTTTTTGAGGCCTTGGAACCGCTAAAACTGGAACAACTCCAGGAGGGTGAGCGGACCCGAGTGTGAAAGGGTTTCGTCTGAAGGGACTCTTACCGCGAAGCCACACCGCAAGTTATCCGGTACCATGAGAACCGGGGTGGCCCTCTGAGTACATATGCTCTAGGAGAATTCCTGGGAAATATGTTTTCGACCCGGTTTAAGCCCTTATCGCGTTGTCTGCAAATGAATCCATATCGGACCCAATCATGCCTACACGTCAACTACTCTCGTTGAATTCACAGGACATGACTATAGAAACTATAGAAACAGTCAGATTTATACTGTGCTACTCATTTGACATCCAAGGCATCGTGTATGCTGAGAGGGTTGGTTATACGAGGGCCAACATTATTTTCAAATCCGCCAGGAACGCCAACAAGTTTCTTCTAAACTCTCAAGTCAGGATCCTTGTGCTACGGCCGAAAATTCTTATTTAAATCGTCATCTTCGCTATGATGACCTCTTCTTTTTAAGGTTTTGTGTGAAACAAAACCTTATTAGAATCGATTCGATGTCTGTCTGTCCGTCTGTCTGTCTGTCTGTCTGTCACAGCCGATTTATTCGGAAACGGCTGAACCGATCGTCACGAAAATTGGTAGGAGTATGTAATCTACCGTTCCCTTTACATGCAGTAACTGACGCCATTTTGTGTTAAGTTTAAGGGAGGCTCCCCATACATGTGAAAGGAGGGTGCAAAATTTTTTTTCACAGAATGTAGCCATGTGGGGTATCAAATGAAAGGTCTCAATTAGTACTTTTCGAAACTGGTTCAATATTTGATACTGGGCGAAACATAGGGGAGTGAGGGCTCAAAATATGACCATCAAAAAGTGTAACAGGTCTCGTTCTCAGAACCTATCCAACCGAAAAATCTGAAAAAAATCACAGTAGTGCATCTCTACGAAATCTAGGCCTCAAAATATATTCGGTTCCGATATCCGCACAAATAAAGTTAATAATAGTATATTTCCACATTTTGGAAATTTACCCGGCACCCCCCTTATGTTCATCCCAGAAGTACAAAATTTGGCATCCTTATAAAGAAGAACATAATGCACAATTTGGTCAAGTTTGAAGAAAATCAAACTATTATTAACAAAGTTATAGGGGGTAAAACTTTACAATTTTTTGTGAATTTCGTGCACTCTACAACCTGATGACGTCATCATCACATATCAATCCGTCAATACCACAATGAAGTAAGTTCGTATGAATTGGGTGGAAGAGAATTATTTTGTTTTAGTTTTTTAATCATTTGTATATGAATATCAATTATTCCAACGGGACATGTGTGTATGTAGGTATATAGTATATGCGTGCTAATGGACTTTGCGGGTAGTGCCTAATTCAAATAGAAATAAGAAGTAAATCGGAAATATGGGTACGATCAATTCATATATACGTGCCTATATGTCTACAGTATTCGAAAATAGGCAGTTTGTTTGTTTAGGGTGAACGTAACATCTACGGTTGTAATATGTACGTATGTCTCGTAGTTTTGTAGCTGTATACGGAGAGAAAAATGTTAGTTGAAATTTCTTAGATAAGATGAACACAAAACCTTCATACCCGAAGCGCGAGGTTCCGGTATTCCGACTTGTTTTCTCCTTAAGGCATCGTTAAGAAATCGGAATTGTCAAACTTGAACGTCTCAATATCAATCAATCAACTTTTCAGTGTGGTAGACTTGGACGCATTAACAAAACTCAGAGCAGTCTTACAACGTTAGTTTTCCGAAGCTGCCTACCAGGCTTCTAAAGTTACACGTAACAACCGTGTCCTGAGTTTCATCTGCCTTATTTGTATATGAACCCTGGTTAATTCAGATACATATACACAGAGTCCATGGACTTGAGTGAAATTACTACAGTGTAACTACCTTGGAACAGGAATTCTGTGAAAGAATTGTAAGCGAAAGTTTCGTAGTTTGAAAAGGTTGCGCTTCTGTGATCGTCTCTCCACCTATTAATCCACGTAAAAGTGTTCTCCAATAATTCGACAGGTTTTTGGGTGCTATATATTTTCGTCATCCGACACTTGATGCAAAGTGAGGGTAGCTAGGCAATGGCATACGTAACCGTTGTTAATTTGAAATGTTTTATGGGTTCAGACGGGTGACTTCGCCACAGTATTCGTTGATAGTTTTGTTCTTCTGCGCATCCATTCCATGGGGGCCACTCGAGACGAGACCACTTACAACCAAATGAACCACGTGCTAATCGAACATCGCCACTTCTCAGCTCACAACCGAGTCAAAACACAACCGATAGCGGGGGGGACATTATAGACTTGTTGGCATTATGCTCCCAGCTCGAATAACAATACCACCTTGAATCTCCTCTGACAATCAGGTGAGAGTGAACACTGAAGCCATCCACAACAGAATCTCCCGTAACACCTATAAGGGAGAAATGGATGCCGCAATAACGGCAGCTAACAGAAATCCTGGAGATGGAGGATCAACAAATGATCTTCGCAATTACCTGAAGAATGTTATTGTTGATAAGGCCTCAAATACACTTGGCCCCAGTCGCAAAAAAACTGGGAATGACTGGTTCGACGATGAACGTAAGCTCGCAGCGTAGTGGAAGAACTTTGTATACCGGGCAATGCTGCACTCTCAAAGAATGAGGGTACGAGCAGAGACCCATCACGAACTACGTCGAGCGGAGAAGCGGCTTCACAGAAAGAAAGAGGAATTCTGGGACAACCAGCAAGTCTGCGAACTCGAAAAGTAGAAGGAGCAACCACACCAGGCCCCGAAGTTTTACCAAGAAGTTAGCAGAATTAAGACTTATACGCCTCGATACTCATCCTGCCGAGACAAAGAGGGAAATCTGATTTCCGACAGAATGAGCATATTGGCCTGATGGGTTTGCTTACTTTGGTGAATTGCTCAACAACTAGAATATCGGCGAGTTGGAGGTTTCTCTAACTGAAGACGACGAACAAATGTTGCCATCACCAAGCATAGAAGAAACAGTTCGTGCAATTCATCGGCTTAAAAACTAGAAGTCGCCAGGAGTCGATGAAATTACAGCCGAATTGGTTAAATATGGAGGTGACCGACGACACCAAGCAGTTCATCAACTTACACTCAAAGTAAAAGCCTGTCGACTGGTAACGAGGCATTTTCTATCCCATACATAAAAAGGAAGATATCACGCAGTGCAACAATTATAGAGGTATCGCGTTGCCGCGTTGTACCATCTTTAAGATATTCTCAGCTACCTTGCCATTCCGGATATTCCCATACGCTCAGATCATCATCGGTTGATATCAATGAGACTTCACTCCAGGATCAAATTTTCTCTGTGCAGCAAGCGATGCAAAAGCTGTTCGAATGTGGCCATCAGTTCCACCATCTTTTCATCGACTTCACGGCCGCCTATGACAGCATAGCCATTGTAAGACTGTACACGGGCGTGAGAAAATTCGGTATCCCAACGAAACTGATGAGACTTACTAGGCTGACCCTGAGCAAAGTGCGAGGCCAGACAAATGCAACAGGACCACTCTCGAGACCCATTTTACAACAACGACAGTAAAAGACAAGGAGATACCCTGTGTTGCGTCCTCTTTAACCTGGTCCTGGAGGTACCACCCTCTTTAAGTCCATCCAACTAGTGAACTATGCTGACGATGTTGACAATATGGGAGGATAACCTGAGAAATGCAAACTGCCTACATCCAGACCGAATAGCCCGCGCGAGATTTTGGGCTACACATTAATGAAAGCAACTACTTGGTGGTATAGTCGGCACGAAAGAACAAAGTAACGGCAACATCAAATCACACTTGTCAAATAAGAACAATCAAATAGGAGACCACAACTTTGAGACGGTTTATATTATTCCTTATCCAAGGTCGAAAATCACAACCGATCACAGTTACGTCCAGCTACATATGGTTCTTAATGTACAAGATAATGATCTTGCCAGTCCTCATGTATTCCTCGGAAACTCCATGGAAGAATTTTTGGCCCCCTACATGTGAATGGATGATTTCGTGGCCTACATAGAGACGAAATTTATGAACGATAGTACGACCGTCTGGTTGTGAATTAAGTTCGGCTCAACAGGTTTCAGGTGGGCGAGTTATCTAACCCGCTTGGATGAGGATTATCTAGCTCAGAAAATCTAGAAGTCCAATATCTATGGTAGAAAAAGAAGGCAATGCAGATCCTGCCTCAGATGGAGCGATGCCGTAGGCTAGGACCGCAGACAGCTTTTAGGGATATCAAATTGGTGGACCTCGACGCAAAACCGGCATGTCTGCAGTTCCTTACTAAGGCAGGCCTAGACCTTATGCCAGTTGTTGCGCCGTTGATGATGATGATGACGGTGATAAGGAGCAAAATGAATTGGCAGAAATTAACAATAATGAACATGAGGTAGGTAATGTACGTATTCACTCATGGTTACATCACTCAAAATAGATAAGAAATTGTAGAGACTTATAATTCTAAACATTCCATATCTTTCAGCTGCAAAGAGTGCTAAAAAACATCCCCTGGGTATAGGGTTATACATAAATTGAATACGAGGAGTAATGATACCTGAGACTGCCTTTTGGATCCTCAAATATTTCAAGGGAGGGCCCCTGATAATAGATGGGGACAAAATTGAAGTCAATTATAGCATTCCCAAGGCTGTGTTATAATTCCTATGCTTTTCAACATTTCTACACTATTTTCACATACTAGGTCTTCGTGCAAAATCAGATTCGATCAATATGCTGATAGTTTCCTAATTATAAGAGCAGACCATACCACGGGAGAGCAGAAAAATCTCGCATCCGATTCGAGTCCAATCTCATTCTGCATAAGTCCAAAACTTTAACCTCCCAGAAATAAACAATCAACTTATAAAGTGTGAAGTCCATGATTTTGCTGACATGCACCAATACAATCAACATCAGCATATATAACTAAGAAACTTTCCTCCCTATTTTGGCCGTCATCGCCTGAGATTCATTTTCTCTTCGCTAATTGCTTCTCAACTCAGAAGGTGTCTAGGACTAATAAAATCCATACTATTGCATGTGATTTTTACAATTGCGAATGAACCACAATCTCATCCAATAGCACACCGAAAGACCCCATTATTATTACGTCGCTGCTCTCCAAGCTTCCTAAGCGGATGCCAACTCTCAAAATGGTTTACCAGAGGTATACAAACACATCATCATCATCATTATCAACGGCGCAACAACCGGTATCCGGTCTAGGTCTGCCTTAATAAGGAACTCCAGACATCCCGGTTTTGCGCCGAGGTCCACCAATTCGATATCCCTAAATGCTGTCTGGCGTCCTGACCCACGCCATCGCTCCATCTTAGACAGGGTCTGCCTCGTCTTCTTTTTCTACCACAGATATTGCCCTTATAGACTTTCCGGGTGGGAACATCCTCATCCATACGAATCAAGTGACCCGCCCACCGTAACCTATTGAGCCGGATTTTATTCACAACCGGACGATCATGGTATCGCTCATAGATTTCGTCATTGTGTAGGCTACGGAATCGTCCATCCTCATGTAGAGGGCCAAAAATTCTTCGGAGGTCTCTTCTCTCGAACGCGGCCAAGAGTTCGCAATTTTTCTTGCTAAGAACCCAAGTTTCCGAGGAATACATGAGGACTGGCAAGATCATAGTCTTGTACAGTAAGAGCTTTGACCCTATGGTGAGACGTTTCGAGCGGAACAGTCTTTGTAAGCTGAAATAGGCTCTGTTGGCTGACAACAACCGTGCGCGGATTTCATCATCGTAGTTATTATCGGTTGTGATTTTCGACCCTAGATAGGAGAAATTGTCAACGGTCTCAAAGTTGTATTCTCCTATCCTTATTCTTCTTCGTGTTTGTGTTTGACCAGTGCGGTTTGATGTTGTTGGTTGATTGGTCTTCGGTGCTGACGTTGCCACCATATATTTTGTCTTGCCTTCATTGATGTGCAGCCCAAGATCTCGCGCCGCCTGCTCGATCTGGATGAAGGCAGTTTGCACGTCTCGGGTGGTTCTTCCCATGATGTCGATATCGTCAGCATAGGCAGTAATTGGGTGGACTTGAAGAGGATCGTACCTCTTGCATTCACCTCAGCATCACGGATCACTTTCTCGAGGGCCAGGTTAAAGAGGACGCATGATAGCGCTTCCCCTTGTCGTAGACCGTTGTTGATATCGAATGATCTTGAGAATCATCCTGCTGCTTTTATCTGGCCTCGAACATTGGTCAGGGTCAGTTTAGTCAGTCTTATCAATTTCGTCGGGATACCGAATTCTCTCATGGCCGTGTACAGTTTTACCCTGGCTGAGCAGTTTTTCCATCGCTTACCGCAGGGAGAAAATCTGATCTGTTGCTGATTTGCCTGGAGTGAAGCCTCTTTGGTATGGGCCAATGATGTTCTGGGCGTATGGGGCTATCTGGCCTAGCAAGATAGAGGAGAATATCTTATAGATGGTACTCAGCAACGTGATACCTCTATAATTGCTGCACTGTGTGATATCTCCCTCTTTATGTATGAAACAGATAATGCCTCGTTGCCAATCGTCAGGCATTGATTCGCTGTCCCATACCTTGAGCACAAGTTGATGAACCACTTGGTGTAACTGGTCGCCTCCATATTTAACCAATTCGGCTGTAATTCCATCGGCTCCTGGCGACTTATAATTTTTTAGCCGATGAATTGCACGGAATGTTCCTCCTAAACTTGATGGTGGCAGTATTTGTCCGTCGTCTTCAGTTGGCGGGACCTCCAACTCGCCGAGTTGCTGTTCAGTAGCTCATCAAAGTACTCAACCCATCGCTCTAATATGCCCATTCTGTCGGAAATCAGATTTCCCTCTTTGTCTCGGCAGGATGAGCATCGAGGTGTATAAGGTTTCATCCTGCTGACTTGTTGGTAAAACTCGCGCGCCTGGTGCGGTTGCTCCCTGTACTTTTCTAGTTCACAGACTTGTTGGTTCTCCCAGGCTTCCTTTTTCCGTCTGTGAAGTCGCTTCTCCGCTCGACGGAGTTCGTGATAAGTCTCTGCGCGTGCCCGCGTTCTTTGAGAATGCAACATTACTCGGTATGCGGCATTCTTCCGTTCTGTTGCTAGCTTACATTCATCGTCAAACCAGCCGTTCCGACTGCTTTTGCGGCTGGGGCCAAGTATGTTTGTGGCCGTATCCATGATAACGTTCTTCAGGTGATTGTGAAGATCATTTGTTGATGCTTCATCTCCAGGTCCTCGGTTGACTGCAGTTATTGCGGCATCCATTTCCCTCTTATAGGTGTCGCGGAAGGTTGTGCTATGGATGGCTTCAGTGTTCACTCTCACCTGGTTGTCAGAGGGGATTCTAGGTGGTATTGTTATTCGAGCTCGGAGCACCATGCCAACGAGATAGTGATCCGAGTCTATATTGGCCCCCCTATATGTTCTGACATTCATCAGGGCTGAGAGGTGGCGGCGTTCGATCAACACGTGGTCAATTTGGTTGAAAGTGGTCCCGTCTGGAGAGGCCCACGTATGTTTGTGGACCGCTTTCCGCCCAAACCAGGTACCTTCAACAACCATTTTGTGTGACCCTGCTAATTGAATAGTCCGCAGTCCGTTATCATTTGTTTTTTTGGTGTGAGCTATGGGAGCCAACGTATCGCCTGAATACGGGGTGCTTCCCTACTTGGCTGTTAAAATCCCCAAGTATGATTTTGATATCATATCTGGGACAGGCTTCGAGGGTTCGTTCTACTGCCTCGTATAAGGTATACTTCTCCGACTCTGCAGTCTCCTCTGTAGGGGCGTGAACGTTTATGAGGCTTATATTTCTAAACTTTCCTCACAAGGGCAGAGTGCATAGCCGTTCGCTTATGTTTTCAAAGCCGATAACAGCAGGTTTCAATTTTTGGCTGACTAAGAAACCTACTCCGAGCACATGGTTTACTGGATGACCGCTATAATATATGGTGTAGTGGCTCTTCTCCAGGAAACCGTTCCCTGTCCATCGCATCTCTTGCAACGCTGTTATATCAGCCCTATATTGGGACAGGGTATCGGCTAGCTGCTTATCAGCTTCATCTCTGTACAGGGAGGGCACGTTCCATGAGAAAATGCGCAAATCGTTGATCCGTTGTCGTTGCCGGGTCCTTCGTTTTAAAGTCCGTCCTGTCCGAGGCTCCTATTGTGGCTTCGTAACAAATTGTTTTCCGTGTAGGGTTGTCAGCCCTACCCAACCCTCAACCTAGAGGACCAGTTAGTACAATTTGTCCCGTTTTTAAGCGCGGGAGACTCGCCTTCATCCTTCTCCGTCTGCAGCTTTTCGTTAAGAAAGATCTCCCAGCGGTCACCACGTGGAGGTGGAGATAGGGTTTGGTAGTAGAGCTGTTGGTGTTGGTTCAGTAGGCATTTCCCAGGTTTTATGCTCCATCGTGGGTACCAATCCACGTTTCGCCCTGGGACCTTTGCTATCCTTTGACCAAAGCACATCTGTCATAAAATGCAAATTAACTGCTACGTAACACCCTCCTTTAATATCACCCTCCAAACCGCATGTAGCACCTCTTCGGTAACTATTATAGCTTCAAAGGGTTACCTTGTAATGGCCACGCATATAGCAGTAGTTGGGAGCAAAATTGAGTATGGAGTTTTTTCTAAACAAAGAAATTTTAATCCCCGCACGAGGACTGAACATATTTCAGCCTTGGCAGCTAAACTCTTGTTCAAGCCATCAGGAAGCGTAAAGGTGAAGAAGTAGAAAAAATAGCTGTTATCACAGACTCTCTGTGTACTTACCCGGTATTTAGCCGCTACCTTGCATCCATCAAAATCCTAAATACAATGACACGGTTAAAATACTTTGATGCCCAGCGCATAGTGGTAATCATCTAAATAAATGCAGCAGCAAAAGAGGCAATTAGCCAACGGTAACGAGGACCCAACGAGGAGCCACAAGAGCTCCAATATGAGCCTGGAATGCTCTAAAGACATGAATTAGAGAAGAGTGGAACGTGGAGTTTTAAACATCGACACCGAACAAAGGAATCTACTTTGCTAACGTTTTCTCTATTCTTTTAGTCAAAATTTCAATTCTGTCCTATCTAAGGATAGCGGAGGTCAAGACTGCTAACCATCCTAACTAATCACTCATATAGCTAACTTTTACTAAGGAAAAAGAATGCATTAGCTCTGGCAGGGATACTAACAATTACATTATCCTTCACTACCTCAAACATGAATCTCTCAGAAACTAAGTACTCTTGGAGCAGGGTATAAGGTTTGTTGGTTGGTTTGTTGCACTATCCAGGAGGCAAGAAATGAGCCAGAACCTTTTAACACTCTAGATGCCACATCATAGGTCTAACAAAGAAAAGGAAGTCCGGAAGGCGTACCTGCAACAAACTCAAGACACGATCTAATTGGAATAACCACGCTCTGAAGCCATCAGAGTTGGCCGGAGTCAACTCAGAGGAAAAAGCTATCCCAAAAACCTAAAGGAGGTCTGCTCGCAAATATTGAAGCTCGACTCCAACTTCACGTCCTTTTAACCGATAAACATACGGTATCCTACGGATATCCTGCGAACTTGCCGAAAGGAAATACGAACCAAAATTGGACAATAAAAAAATAATGGCTCGATCGCACGCGTGGAGCCGTGAAGCTTGAGACCCGAGTGCTGTGATGACAAGGGAAGGTCCACCAGGGATCGTATCCCCAAGCGATACTTCTCCCACCTCAGATATTCATGAGACGCAGCCTTTGACAGTCTCAGCCTATAAAAATTGAGGACGGCTTGGTTAGTGTTAGTTTCATAGATTCTTAAGTTTCCTATGTTTGTTTCGTTTTTCAGGTTCCAGTGCGGAAGCCCGCATCAGTTAAAAGGACACATGAAATTTTGATAAATGATATGTAAGAGATTGAAGTGTACAAAGGGACTCCCCTTCCCCCCAAATTCCCGAGCCTGGCTAGTAGAAAAGCAAACAGGTGCGTGTTAATGGGGCGCTTCAGTGTTTGCTAGTGAATCTTCAATGTAAATTTCGCCAACTTTTTTAGGTTTCTGGGATAGTTTAGTTTAGTTTAGTTAACTGGGGGGAACCGCAGCTCCGAGCACTCAGGCCGTTATTAGGCCCATTGTACTATCCCCGTAAGTTGCCTATTCAATGGCTTCCCGCCTACGGTATTCGCAGGCTTTAGCGAATCTGAGAACATTCTCCAGAGGCAGAGAGTGTGCAGATTCTTCATTGAAGAAAACCTTGCCAAGGTGTCTTCGTCTGAGATCTGAGGATGCCGGCCAGCTGCATAAAAAGTGCAGGGTTGTCTCCTCCTCCTCCTCACATTGGCTGCACACAGCCGAAACCACTACCCCGATCTTTTCCATATTGTAGTTTAAGGGGCAGTGTCCCGTCAAAAGCCCTACTAGGGTTTTCATGTCCCACTTCTTAAGGGACAACAAAAATGCCGCTCTAGTGGCCCTAGGCTCCTTGACAAGGATTTTCGCTTGCCGGCAAGAGCCCAAATTTCTCCACTCGGTTGCGTGAATCCTTGCAATTTCACCCTTCAGAGTAGACTTGACAGTAGATGGTCGGATTCCAAGAGCTGGTTCTGGCCCCACCATTGTGGATCCAGACCCTCGGCGAGCCAGTCTATCAGCCTCCTGATTACCGGCACCCACATCAGGAATGTTTCATTCAGTCGACCAAGTTTCAGTAGCACCACAACTCCACACCAACTGGCTTGATATGTTGTTGCCATTTAGTGCTGATAATGCCGCCCGACTGTCGGAACAGATTCGAATGGTGCGACCCCTCCATTTTTGTCGCAGACATTCTTCTGCTGCCAATGAAATGGCATATATCTCCGCCTGGAATATGGTCGTCATTTTTCCGAGGGGTCGGGCCAGTTCTACAATCGGATTCTCCGAGAACACGCCTGAACCCGATCCATCCCCCGTGACTGACCCGTCGGTGAAGATTATTAGGTCTGTAATCTGAAAAGACTCATGGCCACTTGTCGACCATTCTTCTCTTTCGGTGATTACGACAGTGTATGTCTTTTCAAAGACGAATCTGGAAACCATATGATCGGTCGGCATCAGGGCTACCGGATGTTTTTCAAGGAATTTCCATATAGACGCATGCCCGTTGGATTGGCCGCCTTTCCACGCCCCAATGGTATCGAGCCTATATGCGTCGTTGGCTGCTTTCCGTTTCACCTGCAAGTGAATGGGGAGTAAATTTAGGATAGCTTCAAGTGCCTCAGTCGGCGTAGTACTCATTGCTCCAGTAATACTTAGGCAACCAAGTGTCTGAATCTGCGTTAGCAGCTTCCTGCTGTTAGCAAAGTTCAGTCTTGGCCACCAGACGATGCATGCTTACATCAAAATGGGTTTTATTATGGATGTATACATCCATCCGTTTATCCGTTTTGGTGAAAGTCCCCAGGTGTTACCTATCGCATTACTGCAGCACCAGAGCAATCTGCAAGATTTCTGGTATTGTTCCTGGATATGATGCTTCCACGTTAACTTGGAGTCGAAATGTACTCTTAAGTACTTGATTTTTTGTGCCTGCTGGATTTCCGCCCCTGCTAAGGTGGGTAGCGTATAGCTGCCCCACCTTACGTTCCTAGTGAACATAACTAATCCAGTCTTCCTACCGTTCACCGTGAGTGCATTGCGGAGACACCAGCTATGGATTACATGCAGAGTTGCATTCAAGCAGTCACATACTGTGTCCGCAAACTTGCCGGTAATTATTACGGCTAGGTCGTCCGCAAATGCTTGCGCGAAGACTTTTTTGTCCTCCAGGAGCCACAGCAGGGTATCTATCACCAAGAGCCATAACAGTGGAGAGAGAACCCCTCCCCGTGGGTAGCCCCTGAGACATGCTGCTTCAATAGACTTCTGGCCGACCGATATGTGGATTTTTCTCCACTCTAGCATGTGAAGGATCCAACTGATTAGCAGCGGTTCGCATGCCAGATTCCAGTCTCTCGGTTGAGGGCTGTATGCACCTGCTGACCCCGAGATTAGATTTTGGATGCTGCCTGGGAAGTGTACTTCAAGCAAATGATTTGCCGTTTCTTCATCGCCTTCTGTGTACTTCCCATTCTGTAAACGTAAATAACTCAGTTTCTGGCTACGTTCTTTGACCAGAATCCGCTTCAGCTTTGGGGTTGCCTCAAGAGAGTTAGTCTCTTCGCAAAAGCGTCTCCAAGATGATCGTTTAGCCGATCTTATGCTCTTCTTTAGAGCCTTCTGTGCCTCTTTATAGCGATTCCAGCTAGTGCTTGATTTACCCTTCAGAGCATGATTAAGGAGCATCCTTGTCGTTCTCCTCTGTTTTGCCAAATCCGAGTTTCACCATGGTGTTTTACCCTTCTTTGGCATCTTGAGTGGACAGCTTTCTTTGAAAGTTTCTCTCATGCTAGTTGTGATCATCTGGGTTGTCTTCTCAATTCCAGCAATGGATTTGATGCGCTTCCCAGGGATCGTGACTCGGGCGCTCAATTCTGTTTGATACATTACCCAATCTGTCTTCCTCGGATTCCGAAATGGAGTGGGCGGAGGTGGATCCATGCCCATAAAGAAATCAATGCGTCTGTGATCCGAGAGTGTGATATCGTTTGATACTCTCCACTCTCCGATCAGAGCCGCGATGTCAGGAGATGCCACCGTGATGTCGATATGATCTCTCGCCTGACCAAGGTGAAGAAAGTGGGTTCATTACCCACATTTAGGATCTACAAATCGGTTCCTACTAGATACTCCAGTAGTCTCGATCCTCTTGCATTGATGTTCGAACTTCCCCAGCATATGTGGTGAGCGTTGACATCACAACCTGCTATTACCCCCATGCCTCTACTTTTGGCATATTGGATAGCTTTAATGAATGTTCCACTGGGAACGTCTTCTGCGTCGTAGGGGAAATATGCAGAGCACCATAGTATCTCTTTATCTCCCTGTTGACTTTTTATGGTTAGCTTAGCCGATGTGGTGTCGCCGTCATATAGTTCGTTAACCAGGTTAGCCTGGAAGTCTTTGGAGACTACCATGCAGGTGCGGGGTCGATCGCTTCCATTGGCATACAATAGGTCAGCATGTTGGAAGTTTAGGCCCCTGACTGCCCCACCAACAACCCACGGTTCTTGTATGAGGTATATAAATATCTTGCAGCTATTGATCCGACGACTGATAAGTGCAGTCGCCGCTTTACAATGCTGCAAATTTACTTGGGAAATGTGACACCTCATCTACGTTTCAGATATAGATGCCGGGGGCTGCATGTCCCCTTCAATGGTTTCAGGAGCCGACACTTGCAACGTGACGGTCCCCAGCCCATCGTAGAGCCGGCAACCCGATTTTTCCCGAACCTTCTTAACATCAGGTTCGGGAACGTCAATAGCGAGAAAAGTTCCCGGCCTATCGGTTCTCTCTCCTGTTTTGCTGCCTAGCAGCAACCAAGTGGAAGTGTTAAGGTTGTTCTGTACACCAAGTTGTTCCAGAACCCCGACACCATTGCGCTCTTCTTCTGGAAGCCAGAGAAAGCACTTTTTGATCGATGGAAGCTCAGAGACGCTTTTCAAGGTTAGTCGCGCACCCTCCCACACATCGTTAAGGGAGGAGCAGTACTGCCTGAGCCACTCGTTCGTGTCTCTGGGGTAACTCTCCCTCGTGGTTGACGGCGCGCAACTCTGAAGATTCTAGACCATCGATAGTCCAATAAGTCATTATAGACAGCTTATCGATCTCACTGATTACATAGGGAAAAACCTGCCATTCGTCCGAATGAAGTCATCTATGCGAGCCGTCAATATGTTCGGTTTGCCGGCGCCTCAAAGGACAAAACAAAGTCAACACACATACACAGACTATGAAACTATACATGGCAAGGGCTGTTATAAGATTCTTAGAATGTAGAATAATAACTGTAACTGTAATGTTAAATTTACAATATATAATATGAAATAAATAACTTGATTCCAAGCTCAACACAATCCATCTCTAGCCATTTTATCTGATCGTACTGACGTATATCCTGCAACCAAACTTTAATCCCATCTCATTTCCCAGTTGCAAGACATTAAATAATAAACAAGATGTATCTGGAGTATTCCAATCACGAATCCTTGTTCAACAAAAGGAAAAAATTTCTACGGATACAAGTATTCCGTAAGAACTTTCTAAAGTTTCGCTACAGAAAAAGTTTTCTCTCACCCGGGAAAGTTATTTTGTGTCTAGAAAATTTTCTGGGCAGATATGAAGTGGTAATCGCCCGGACGTGACTTAAATTATTTCAAAGAAACTTTAAATTCAAATCCGCTATAATACGTTGACAGATTAGATGTAAAGTGGACTAATTTGTTTGGAAGGTGGAAACAGGGTGGGGCTGACGTTGTAACTGTAATTGCTGGTTTAGTTGCGAAAGTTGTTATAATCGCGACTAATGGTATCGAATTAAATTAGAAGTTAGACACAGGACACAGTTTTATATTTAGCTTACTTTTCGGTGATTGACTGGTATTCCTCCGAGTATCTCTTCAAGATTTCTTTCAAAAACTCCCAAAATTCAACAAAAGTACTAGCTTTAATGTTGCCAAACTATGTAATCCAAGTAAAAAAGATGGCTTCAGGAAGCTAGTCCCAAAAAGAAAATGCCCCACATCATTTTAAAGGACACATTAGAAATTATTAGGTAATGTGATAATGCAAAGTGCTTAGCGAGAGAGTAGGTTTATAAATAGCTGTAGGGAGGACATCAAAGCAATTAGTATTTTGTCAAGCAGCGCTAGACCAATTGGGGGATATTTAACTTCCGGATGATTACTATTGTGACGGTAGCTAATAAACGGACCCTTGTGATCCAGTGGATTTGCAAAATTAGAAAGACTATGCAGGTGCTGACGGGTTTATGGAAATATAGAACCTGAGCATCTCTAAAACGGAATCATTCAACGTTCTTACGCTTTGTAAAAGAAAAACAAAAGTTCCCTCTAAAATCGATTCAGCTTTCCTTCGCATGAGGACGATTGAACTTGTGGTGGACGATCTCAATACCATTTGAAGCAAATCCAGGAAGAAGAGGGATAAAGATTGGACATGGATGTAGCAAATATGGTTATTTAAAATGGATTTTTTAAATAAGATTTCTTTATAAGATAGATAACTTCTTGAAAATCTAAAGCAAATCCATATCATTAGACGAACATATATAGCATTTCCAAGAAAATTGGGTTCCCTTTAGTAGCCGTCGCAAATTGAACTTCAATTTCAACTGCACGACAACTTTAGAGTTTTGATTGTTTTGCTCGCGCGAAAACTAAGTTCAATTCCGAAAATATGCATCAAATATATTCTGGGCATAATGCGAATATTCAATCGAATATATACAGGGTGCGGCAGCATAACTTCCTTTTTTCAAAACTCAATAAAAACTATTGTATGCATCGGAAAATATTTATTTATTTTTTATAATGTAGGTACATGTCTAAAGCTTTTATTTACATTATTTTGAAGATCAAATCTGTTAGGTGACGTCCCCCATTCTCCATACATTGCGTAAACCGATTTCTGGCGTTTGTCATGACTCTTGTTAGCATAGCAGGTGTTATGTTGGCAATTTCTTCTTGGATGTTGGTCTTCAAATCTTGTAGGGTTCTTGGACGGTTCACATAAACACGGGATTTGAAAAAACCCAATAGAAAAAAACCACAAGGGGACAGATCGAGAGAGCGTGCCGGCCATTCCAAATCGCCTCTAATTGAGATAAGGCGTTCTGGAACAGCCATCGATGCTCTTGAAATGTGTGCTGTTGCACCATCTTGTTGGAACCAAGTGTCCCCCAAATCAAAATTATCTAGCCGTGGAAAAAAAAAATTCTGTAGCATGTTTACATACCGGTCCGAATTCACTGTCACTGTAACCTCATTTTCCTTAAAAAACCAGGGACCAATAATTCCAGCTGAGGAAATTGCACACCACACTGTGACTTTGGGTGAATGCAAAGGCTTTTGATGCAATTCTCGAGGGATGGTGTCAGCCCAGTAGCGCATGTTTTGTTTGTTAACCGACCCACACAAATGAAAATGGGCTTGATCGCCAAAAAAAACAATAGCACCCTCGGGAACGACATCAAGAAGAAGCTCACACGCGTTCATCCTAGAATTGAAGTCACGTTCTGAAAGTTCCTGCACTATCGCCATCTTATAGGGATGAAAATGAAGATCACCACGAAGAATTCTTCTCACAGAACGATCGGATAGTCCAAGGGCAGATGCGTGTTTGCGCGCAGAACGCCGTGGCGATCGCAACATTGACGCTCTCACTGCTTCAATGTTCTCAGGTGATCTAACGGGCCGAGGGACTCCAGTTCTTCTTTTGTCGCACTTGCAGTTTGTCTGAATGTAGTGACCCATGTAACAATTGATTTGCGGTCTGGGACGGGAGCCAACGGGGCTAAATTAAAGCGATTCCGAAATGCACGCTGTGTTGCAATAACCGAACATCCGCTTGAAAAGTAAACCTCAACGGCAAAGGCACTCTCCTCACTATTCCAACGCATGATGGCGACTGAACCGTGTCGGGACAAAACTTTACAGTATCCCCTCTTGAACGAGACCACTAGCCCTCCGCTATGACATCAACTTGTGGCGCGGCAGGATTCGCGGCATTCGAAATTTATTTCGAATGTTGCGAGTGCCAACGAATAGATGGCGCGGATCTATCCACTTTGCGGATCACGACACGGGAGTGGAGGACCGGCGAGTGTGCCATGAGTTAGGGGCAGAAAAGAAACAAATGAAGGGAGACGTCTTTTCTGCCTCTAACGTTTGAGAAGCAAGAAGTAATTGAGTTCTCAACCATCAACCGGACTGGTCGTTTTGGTTTTGTATTTCATCTTAAATTAAAGAATAATTGTAAATAATATAAAAAAAAGATAAGTTCTATGATTATGTCAATTCAAACGATTCGCTTTTCAAATATTTTTCTTTTGAATTAAATTAAATATTTTTGTATATAAAAGACAATTTAGTGACAATAATGCAATAGCTTTAATAAAACTGAATAAATACTTAATTGGTGACCCCGACGTGGTGAAGTCGACATCGTACGTGCAGCTCAAGAGCGAGTTGATCAAGCGCCTGTCGGCAAGCGAGTCGGCAAAATTAGACCACTTGCTGGCGGGTTTAACGTTGGGTGATCGAACTCCCAGCCAATTGCTTCGTGAAATGAGGCAATTGGGTGGGAGCAAGATCGGCGACGATCTCATCAAGTCGCTCTGGCTGCGTCGGCTCCCGGAGGGCACCCAGGCGATCCTCGCTTGTGTCTCCGGTTCCTTGGAGGAACTGGCAGCGACGGCCGACCAGGTCCAGGAGGTGTACGTACGCCCAACCTTGGCGGCCGTTCAACCACCGTCGGATGAGGTGGGTGAATTGAGGCGCGAAATTGCTGCTTTAACAGCCAGTATGGCCGAGATGCGGGCGACGTTGGACGCTCAGCGTTCGGGCGCCAGATCGCGAGCACGCTCGCGGTCTGCCATCCGAAAAGGGCGATCAGGTAGCAGGTCGTCAAGACAGTCCACGGACCCAGGGATTTGCTGGTACCACCGCAGATTCGGGGATAAAGCGACAAGATGTACGCTACCGTGTAGATTCTCTCCTACCGCAAAAAACTAGGTCCGCGGGGGGTCTTGGCGGCGGCCACCCAGAACGCAGCGCCACGTCGCCTAACTATTTTCGACCCTCTCAGCAGGCGCAACTACCTCGTCGACACGGGTGCGGAGGTTTCGGTCCTTCCCGTACCCCAGCATCATCAACTTTTCCCTCAACCGCTCAAACTTGCGGCAGCAAATTCCTCCCGCATAAACACGTACGGGTATAGGCAAGTGGACGTGAGTCTTGGCTTGCGTAGGACGTTTTCGTGGCGTTTCATCCTGGCGGATGTCAGCTTCCCCATACTAGGCGCAGACTTCCTGTGTCACTATGGATTGCTGGTGGACTTGCAAAACAAGTCTCTTATAGATTCCACGACCAAACTTAATTCGTCGGGACTTATGGTATCTCACCCAGGCAATAATCTTTCCGTTCTTTTAGAAGACATTACCGACTCTCGTGTTCGGGCACTTCTCCAAAAGTTCAGCCAGATTACTACCAACTGTAGTCTCTCCAAACCAGTGAAGCACAATGTGCAGCACCACATTATCACTACTGGTTCCCCGATCTTCTCGAAGGTGCGTCCTCTACCATCTCAGAAACTGGCAATTGCACGGAAAGAGTTTGAACAACTCGTTCAACAGGGTATCTGCAGGCCCTCAAACAGCTGTTGGTCTTCCCCACTGCATATGGTCCCTAAGCCAAACGGCGAATGGCGCCCATGTGGGGATTACAGAAGGCTAAATGCACAGACTGTTCCTGACCGATATCCAATTCCACTCATCCACGACTTTGCGCATCACCTCGCGAATTGCCGCATCTTTTCGACCTTGGACTTAACCAAGGCTTATCACCAAATCCCAGTAGCTCCTGAATACATTCCAAAGACGGCAATATGCACACCCTTTGGACTCTTCGAGTTCACCCGAATGACTTTCGGATTGTGCAATGCGGCGCAAACCTTTCAAAGGTTCATTCACTCAGTCCTGCGAAACCTCGAATTCTGTTTCGTATATTTGGATGATGTTTTGGTCGCTTCTTCCACTGAGTCTGAGCACTTAGCCCATCTCGAGTGCATTTTTCAACGTCTCCTTGAGGCCGGTTTAGTCCTGAACGTTGAGAAATGCAAATTCCTTCAACGACAGGTGAGATTCCTCGGCCATTTCATTTCCCCTGAAGGAATACAGCCCGACCCAGACAAGGTGCAAGCGATATCAAGCTTCCCGCGTCCAAAGACAGTGAGGGAGTTGAGGAGGTTCTTGGGCATGCTAAACTTCTACCGTCGTTTCCTGCCCAAGGCCGCCCATCTCCAGTCCATTTTGAACGCGTACTTGTCTGGCCCCAAAACTAAGGACACACGAGAGATCGTGTGGTCTGAAGAGGCTGTCTGCGCGTTTGACAAATCCCGTCAACAACTGGCTGACGCTACACTCTTGGCATTCCCTCTTCAAGATGCACCCCTAGCCGTTTTTGTTGATGCCTCTGACATCGCAGTAGGTGCTGCCCTTCACCAAAAGGTGGACCAAGTTTGGCAGCCGTTGAGCTTCTTCTCGGAGCAGTTGAATCCCGCTCAACGGAACTACAGTACCTACGATCGCGAACTGCTCGCCGCATACCTGTCCATCAAATACTTCCGTTTCTCCCTAGAAGGCAGGCCGTTCACAGTGTTCACGGACCATAAGCCTCTCACGTTCGCTTTGAAACAGAAGCCCGACAAAGCGTCCCCTCGTCAGCTTCGACACCTGAGCTTCATAAGCCAGTTTACGTCAGACATCCAGCACGTGTCCGGGAAGGACAACATTGTTGCTGACGCTTTGTCTCGTGTCTCCGAAGTCAACATCCCCGCCTCACTCGATTTCTCGGCTATTGCCAAGGCGCAAGTGGATGACGCAGCACTTCAGAGCCTCAGGTCCAACCCCAAATACAAATTTCGGGAGTTGCCCATCTTCGGCTCAAACCTCTCGCTCTGCTGCGAAGACTCGGAAAAGGGACCTCGGCCATACATTCCGGCCACATTTCGCAAGGAAGTGTTCCACGCAGTTCACGACTTGGCGCACCCCGGCATCAGGACAACAAACCGGTTAGTCACCGGAAAATACTTCTGGCCCTCCATGAAGAAGGATATCAATTCCTGGGCCAGAGAGTGCATCGCATGCCAGAAGTGTAAAGTCTCCAGGCATGTTAGGAAAGAAGTGGGCTCATTCCCCCGCACCACCAAGCGTTTCCACACCATACACCTCGACATAATAGGGCCTTTGCGAGACTCGCACGGTTATAAGTATTGCCTCACAATCATCGACAGGTTCACGCGGTGGCCTGAGGCAATACCTCTGAAAGACATTACGGCGCAATCATGTGCTGAAGCCCTCTGTCGAGAGTGGATTCCTCGCTTTGGCGTCCCTGCAGTGGTCATCACTGACCAGGGAATGCAATTTGAGTCCACCCTTTTCTCCGAGTTAGGCAAACTCCTTGGTTTTAAACGCCAGCGGACTACGGCATACCACCCACAATCCAATGGGATGTTGGAACGTTGGCACCGGACGCTGAAAGCTGCCATTATGGCACGCGACGATCCGTCCTGGACGTAAGTCTTGCCTCTCGTCCTGCTCGGCCTTCGTACAACCCGCCGAGAGGAATTTGCTGCCAGCCCCGCGGAGCTGGTTTACGGGGAGAACCCGAGACTCCCAAGCGATCCGGTCTTCGACAAGAGATCGGGTCTCACGGAGTCGGGGTTGGTGCGTCTGCTGAGGGACAATCTCCGACGTATCAAGGCGCCACCACCCTCTCGACACTCGTCCATACCTGCTTGTTCGCCCAAGGAACTGGACACATGCACGCATGTGCTAATCAGAACGGATGCCGTCCGGAAGCCGCTGCAGCCTCCATATGAGGGCCCGTACCGCGTTCTCGAGCGGGGAGAACATTTCTTCCAGCTCGAGATCGGTGGTCACAAAAAGGCGGTCTCTTTGTCCAGGCTGAAACCCGTGTGCGCCCCGAAGCAACGTCGTGTCCGCTTTGTGGATTAACGGCGAACGAAGTTCGGGGATCAGTCGTCGAAACCCCTAGGTTTCAACTGGGGGCGGAGTGATGTGGCGCGGCAGGATTCGCGGCATTCGAAATTTATTTCGAATGTTGCGAGTGCCAACGAATAGATGGCGCGGATCTATCCACTTTGCGGATCACGACACGGGAGTGGAGGACCGGCGAGTGTGCCATGAGTTAGGGGCAGAAAAGAAACAAATGAAGGGAGACGTCTTTTCTGCCTCTAACGTTTGAGAAGCAAGAAGTAATTGAGTTCTCAACCATCAACCGGACTGGTCGTTTTGGTTTTGTATTTCATCTTAAATTAAAGAATAATTGTAAATAATATAAAAAAAAGATAAGTTCTATGATTATGTCAATTCAAACGATTCGCTTTTCAAATATTTTTCTTTTGAATTAAATTAAATATTTTTGTATATAAAAGACAATTTAGTGACAATAATGCAATAGCTTTAATAAAACTGAATAAATACTTAAAACTAACTGAGTGGCGCGCATTTTAAAAAAGGAAGTTATGCTGCCGCACCTTGTATATATTGCATATGTATGTAGTTTCACTATAGCTGATCTGCCCATGTGCGCCCTTGAAATAAGGGATCTGGATTGCCTGACTAACACGTAAGATTATCCGGATGTGAACAACTTTAAGGTGAGAGTTATGCGCCTATATCAATTCCAGAGGACACGCTGCCCCTGAGAACAGAGCAAGCCAGCTTCTTCATTGCGGGAAAATAAAGATCGGGTGAATCATTTGCAGAAAAGAGCGAAGGGCAGTTCCAACCCGCTATTTTAAGTGCTGAGTATACGGGCATATAGTAGGGGCTTGCAAAGACCAGGACCGAAACACTTTGTGTTGAGTGCGGCGAACCCGGGGATAAAACGAAGACTTGTGAGATGGCAGATTGCTATGTCCTTTGCACGAACCGCAGTCTTCAGAAAGAAGATGAGGCTTGTGTTCCTGGTTCCGGGCGGTGCCAGGTCTTCAAAGAAGCTTGCCAAAAAGCGAAAAGCCACGCACCATGATCCACATCCCGCATGCACACATGTATAGGAATTCAACTGCTCGCAACCGGATGGTGCGTGCGATCCAAGAAAGAGGAACGTACTTGTTGCTCCTCAGCAAGCAGTACTGAAATAGCAGCTCAATTCAAAAACTCAATCGCATACAGAAAAACTGTGACCGAATAGTTAGTTCACTTAATAATGAGCCTTATCTCCGCTGACGGTGAACTAATAATAATAATAATCGTTGGCGCATCAATCCATATTGGATGAGGGCCTTGCAATGTGTTAGAGCACTTCATTCAAGACCGTAACGGTACATTACGGTATAATGCAGGAGGTAATGTGATCAGCATTGAGCTCGCCCGAGATTATTACCCTGATTTGGCTTAGGTACTAATTTACAGTTGAGTCGACTGATATCCGACATCCAGTCACGATAACAAATCTCCCTGCTACGAATGAGATTTGAACCACGACCTTCCGCTACCACAGCCCAGTGACTTGAGTCATCCGGATGACAGCGGATTGCTCAGTGTATAAGAAGCCACGACGGGATCACCCTTAGATCGGCAGAATATAGGAGTGAGAAACAGGAAATCCACCACGAAATTACTAGGCAGGAGCTAATCAACGACGTTACCAGAGGGAAATCGGTACTGAGGTACAAACTGGTTTCCTAAAAATTAGGTGCCATCGTTCACTCTGCCCGTGCTGGAACTGCCGTAAAGGAATGAGAGGAAGCCGTTTTGTCCATGAAGAACAAACACCAAGACCGGATGGTATACTAAACGAAGCGTTGAAACTTGTATGCAAATACAAGCTGAACTTGCTACTTAGTGCATTCAACGTATGTTTGACTGCGAATGTTTTCCCTTCCCCCTGGAAGGTTGCGAGATTTGACCTGATTAGCAGGGGAAAAGGCCACCCCAACGCGGCGTCAACGTCTATCTATCAATATGTTGGACACAACAGAGAAGCTACTTGAGCAATTCGTCAAGCCAAGAATGGCTGACGCAATATGTACCGCAGGAGACTACTAACGTAACAAGATGCTGCTCATTGTGACCCTAGGCATAAGAAACGCCTTAAATTCTGCGACGTGGTGCCATATGGTTGAGCCGCTTGAAAATCATCTCCATACTCTAGGTCACCTATTGCAGATATTGGAGGACTATTTAAAGGACTGTATCTGCTGTTCCTTCTATCACCGGAGATACCTGGTGAATTGCATCTGGTTGGATACGCAGATGATGTTGCGGCACTAGTTACCACGAGGACATTTGAGCGGGCTCAGCGCACATTGACTGTGTCTGCTGTTTCTTCTATCACCGGAGATACCCGGTGAATTGCATCTGATTGGATACGCAGATGATGTTGCGGCACTAGTTACCACGAGGACATTTGAGCGGGCTCAGCGCACATTGGGAATATTGATGCGGCGAATAAGCAGATAGATGGGTGAGCATGGATTCTCCCTAGCTTTGGAGAAAACCGAAATCGTTGACTTAATCAAGGAAAAGGTTCCCACAATACTTCCTTCCTTCAGATCTACGAAAACTCTTGACCGGGCAATACAAACCGTTAACTGGAAGAGGTACCAAAATGTATTAACTGCGTATAGCAACGCGATCAGGGAAGCAAATTGGAACAGTTTCAAGGAATTTTTGCGAAGAAATCCAACAAATCACAGAAGTAACCAGGTTTTGCAAGGCTGTAGCCAAAGACGGGGCAATATCTTCTGTCTATTTGAAGAAGGAAGATGGGACATTTACCGAGAATGAGGAGGACAGATGGCACCTACTTCTCAGAACTCATTTTCTGGGGTCGTACGCCACGGCAGCGGGCTAGAACATTCTGCCCGACACCCCAACAACGAATAAAAGGGAAAGAAATGAGAACTGGACACTAGCAAAAGAGGTATGCTCAGAAGCTAGGCTGAGGTGGACAGTGGGAACTTTTAAACCACTGAAATCACCCGGAGTAGATGCCAGTTTCCCAGCACTAATCCAAAGAGGCCTAGGAATCACTTTAGAGCCTCGTCTGAGGGTGGTAAGGAGCAGCATCCTTTGCAGATTAGCTCGATCATTTACGCTTGCAGCATTAACGTAGGATCCTCCCAACAAACAAAACATTGAAGTCCCGACGTCTATTTGTCTGAATATTTTTTCGATGTCTTTTGGGAGCGCAAAACGATCTTTCCTTCAGCGGAGAGGAATGTGCCGTAAATTAGGTTGAATCTTTCGCTCAGATCGTAGAAGATAATTTATACTTAACTCAGTGTCTGTTTTAGTCCAACTGGCAAAAACAACTCACTTTTGGACAGTAGTACTGCCCTCCTTAAACACCGCATGGTGTGAAAAATAGAACATATTGGCGCTGTTTCTTGTGTATGGTTCAACTTGTGTCGTATGCCGCCAACCTAAGATGAGCTGAAGCTTTTGGCTTTAATTGACCTCTTTTTCAAATTCCGGAATGGAAGTTGAAGAACGTATCGCCCGTCTACATACCTTGAGTGCATTGATTGGAAGTGTTCTTCGCAAATTTCATTTGATGATCTTGCTATATTGCTCCTGTTGATTTTCGAGAAGTTATTAAGTTTGCGATCTATTTCCGCCAGAGAAACCGAACTCGACACTGTATGTGCCACCTCTATCATACTTGGTACCTTTCAAGATATTATCCAACCTAACTAACGGGCTCTGAAAGATCTATGGAGAGGCTTAAAATATTTGCAGATTCGGCTTCTTTCACAACTCTAATGCTTATATGGACTTGTTATTTTGACAGCTTTAGCAGCTCTTATTACAATGGAGGCGTTTGAATTTCGATGTAGATGACTTAGATTTGTCATGTCTCAGAGAGTTTACCAAAATGTTTTTCTGACAAATGTTTGTCGTTCTGCTGGCTTCATAGCCACGAAGCCCTCACATTTGTACAATGATTGATCTTTCCTGCACAAGACGCAATGTTGCTGTGTACAAAGAAACTCCTTGATAGCGCTACTATTGGTGCAATTTAGGCTCGTCCTGGTCGCGTTTTCTTGCTTGATGAAGGTCGAAGGATTTAGTCGGAAAAAGGAAATCCGTTTGACCATGCCCCCCATGTTGTTTTCGGCCTCGCTGGAGAACTTCGAATGGGCCCTCATAATGTGGCTGTAGCGGCTTTCAAGGAGCGTCTCCCAATTAGGAGATGCGTACAAATTTCGAGGTCCCTGGGCAGGTGAAACAGGGCTATCGCGTGGTTATTGGGTGATGGCGGCATTAACTTTGGTATTCTGTCCTTGAAAACAGCCATGACATGGAAAAACAATTTTTGACAGCATAAATTGTTTTTCGGTGTCAGTTGGAGTTCGGGACAAGACCAGCCGGGGGAGAGAGATGACTCCTCTCTATTTAACTTATATTGTAGTTCTCACGCCTACATCCAATCATCAAACTGCATCGCAATCACAGTGGAATTTGATTAATTCAATGCCAACAGCAGAGCCCACGCAACAGCACAAGTACATCACCATTGCTATCAATAAAATCACAGTCCTTGCAAGCACAATCGCCTGGCAAGCAGCCACAACAACCGCAGGTGCAGCATCCACAACAGTCTGCATCTCAACAACCACCACAGCATTATCCACTGTCACAGATGCACCAAAAGCCCCCATCTTATCTACAACAATCCCTGGTGTCGATATAAAATTTAGTAGGATCACTGTTGATGACTTTAGTAAACGGTTTCACTTAGTCAATCCCCAAAATTGCTCGACGAATACAAAGAACTTGAAGACAAGCCAGAGGAGAGGAGTGGCTACTCTCTATTTGATTTATATTGTGTAATTTAAATTAAGAGAAATAATTAATACGGTAAATAATAAAATTTAGTAATATTTAAAAGGGGTAATCTTATTTACTACATAAATGATCGTCTAGTTTATGTGCTTCATCCTACTGACTAAAACTTGCTTCGTGAACTTTCGACGGAGTTCATAGTAGATCTCTAAGTGTTACCTCGTTCTTTGACAGTGCTGCATTGCCAATATGCACTATTCTTTCGTCCTGTGGCGCGGCAGGATCTGCAGCATTCGAAATTTATTTCGAATGTTGCGGATGCGGACGGGTAGATGGCGCGGAACTCTCCACTCACTCATTTTTGGAACGCACCAAGGGAGTGGAGAACTAGCAGTGGAAAAATGCCGTTGGTTGGGACAGTAAAGACCGCATGGAAATAAGCCGGTCTCTTCTGTTCCAACCGCGGTGGTGTAAACACCTAAAGTAATTTGTAATATTTGAAAAGGTTTTTTAGCTCGCTCGCAGTCTGCCACACGAAAAGGGCGTTCGGGTAGCAGGTCGTCAAGACAGCCTGCGGACAAAGGTATTTGCTGGTACCATCTGAGATTCGGAGATAAAGCGACAAGATGTACGCTACCTTGTAAATTCGCGTCTACCGCAAAAAACTAGGTCCGCGGGGGGCCTTGGCGACGGCCACCCAGAGCGCAGCGCCACGTCGCCTAATTATTTTCGACCCCCTCAGCAGGCGCAACTACCTCGTCGACACGGGTGCGGAGGTTCCGGTTCTTCCCGTACCCCGGCATCATCGACTATATCCACAACCCCTCAAACTGGTGGCAGCAAATTCCTCCCGCATCAATACATACGGGTACAGGCAAGTGGACGTGAGTCTTGGCTTGCGTAGGACGTTTCCGTGGCGTTTCATCCTGGCGGATGTCAGCTTCCCCATATTAGGCGCAGACTTCTTGTGTCACTATGGGTTGCTGGTGGACTTGCAAAATAAGTCCCTTATAGACCCCACAACCAACCTAAATTCGTCGGGCCAAATCGTATCTCACGCTGACAATAACCTTTCCGTTCTTTTGGAAGACATCTCCGACTCTCGTGTTCGGACACTCCTCCAAAAGTTCAGCCAGATTACTACCGAGTGTAGTCTCTCGAAACCAGTGAAGCACAATGTGCAGCACCACATAAATACTACTGGTTCCCCGATTTTCTCAAAGGTGCGTCCTCTACCACCCCAGAAACTGGCTATCGCGCGGAAATAATTTGAACAACTTGTTCAACAGGGTATCTGCAGGCCCTCAAACAGCTGTTGGTCTTCCCCTTTACATATGGTCCCTAAGCCAAATAGCGAATGGCGTCCCTGTGGGGATTACAGAAGGCTAAACGCACAGACTGTTCCTGACCGATATCCGATTCCACACATCCACGACCTTGCGCATCACCTCGCGAATTGCCGCATCTTTTCGACCTTGGACTTAGCCAAGACATACCACCAAATCCCAGTAGCTCCTGAAGACATTCCAAAGACGGCAATATGCACACCCTTTAGACTCTTCGAGTTCACCCGAATGACTTTCGGATTCTGCAATGCGGCGCAAACCTTTCAAAGGTTCATTCACTCAGTCCTGCGAAACCTCGATTTCTGTTTCGTCTATTTGGATGATGTTTTGGTCGCTTCTTCCACTGAGTCTGAGCACTTAGCCCATCTCGAGTGCATTTTTCAACGTCTCCTTGAGGCCGGTTTAGTCCTAAACGTTGAGAAATGCAAATTCCTTCAACAACAGGTGAGATTCCTCGGCCACTCCATTTCCTCTGAAGGAATACAGCCCGACCCAGACAAGGTGCAAGCAATCACAAGCTTCCCGCGTCCAAAAACAGTGAGGGAGTTGAGGAGGTTCTTGGGCATGCTAAACTTTTACCGTTGTTTCCTGCCCAAGGCCGCCCATCACCAGTCCGTTTTGAACGCGTACTAGTCTGGCCCCAAAACAAAAGACACACGAGAGATTGTGTGGTCTGAAGAGGCTGTCCGCGCGTTCAATAAATCCCGACAGCAACTGGCCGACGCTACACTTTTGGCATTTCCTCAGCAAGATGCACCCCTAGCCGTTTTTGTTGATGCCTCTGACATCGCAGTAGGTGCTGCCCTTCACCAAAAGGTGGATCAAGTTTGGCAGCCGTTGAGCTTCTTCTCGAAACAGTTGAATCCCGCTCAACGGAACTACAGTACCTACGATCGCGAACTGCTCGCCGCGTACTTGTCCATCAAATACTTCCGTTTCTCCCTAGAAGGCAGGCCGTTCACAGTGTTCACGGACCATAAGCATCTCACATATGCTTTGAAACAAAAGCCCGACAAGCGTCCCCTCGTCAGCTTCGACACCTGAGCTTCATAAGCCAGTTTACGTCAGACATCCAGCACGTGTCCGGGAAGGACAACATAGTTGCTGACGCTTTGTCTCGTGTCTCCGAAGTTAACATCCCCGCCTCACTCGATTTCTCGGCTATTGCCAAGGCGCAGGAGGATGACGTAACACTTCAGAGCCTCAAATCCAACCCCAAATACAATTTTCGGGAGTTGCCCATATTCGGCTCAAACCTCTCGCTCTGCTGCGAAGACTCGGAAAAGGGACCTCGGCCATACATTCCGGCCACATTTCGCAAGGAAGTGTTCCACGCAGTTCACGACTTGGCGCACCGCGGCATCAGGACAACAAACCGGTTAGTCACCGGCAAATACTTCTGGCCCTCCATGAAGAAGGATATCAATTCCTGGGCCAGAGAGTGCATCGCATGCCAAAAGTGTAAAGTCTCCAGGCATGTAAGGTAAGAAGTGGGCTCATCCCCCCGCACTACCAAGCGTTTCCACACCATACACCTCGACATAATAGGGCCTTTGCCAGACTCGCACGGTTACAAGTATTGCCTCACAATCATCGACAGGTTCACGCGGTGGCCTGAGGCAATACCTCTGAAAGACATTACGGCGCAATCTTGTGCCGAAGCCCTCTGTCGAGAGTGGATACCTCGCTTTGGCGTCCCTGCAGTGGTCATCACTGACCAGGGAATGCAATTTGAATCCACCCTTTTCTCGGAGTTAGGCAAACTCCTGGGTTTTAAACGCCAGCGGACTACGGCATACCACCCGCAATCCAATGGGATGCTGGAACGTTGGCACCGGACGCTGAAAGCCGCCATTATGGCACGCGACGACCCGTCCTGGACCCAAGTCTTGCCCCTCGTCCTACTCGGCCTTCGTACAACCCGCCGAGAGGAATTTGCTGCCAGCCCCGCGGAGCTGGTATACGGGGAGAACCCAAGACTCCCAAGCGATCCGGTCTTCGACAAGAGATCGGGTCTCACGGAGTCGGGGTTGGTGCGTCTGCTGAGGGACAGTCTCCGACGCATCAAAGCGCCACCACCCACTCGACACTCGTCCATACCTGCTTGTTCGCCCAAGGAACTGGACACATGCACGCACGTGCTGATCAGGACGGATGCCGTCCGGAAGCCGCTGCAGCCTCCATATGAGGGCCCGTACCGCGTACCCAAAGCTTCATCTCTAGGACCTCTGTTGTATGCTATTATTGTGTTATTAATTTTCCCCTTCTGTGTTCAGTCTCACTCATTATTAAAGGGGTATGGGGGTGGGGGGGGGGGGGGGTGGATGTTATTTCAGCCCGGGAATCATTTCAAAGAGATCAAGTGATCCGTCTCTTTATTCCCTATATATTTTGACATTCATCAAGATTGTGAGGTGGCTGCGTTGAGTTAACACGTGGTCAAAATGGCCCAGTCTGGGAAGACCTTCGTTTGTTTGGGGACCACTTCCTACGCAAACCATGTACTTCAAACCCTCATTCCGTGCGACACTGCTAACTGAATCATCAGCAGTTCGTTATAATTGGCGTTGTATGTGCCTATGAGAGCTAACGTATCACCTGAACACTAGTGCTCTCTCTATTTGGCTTATATAGGGACAGGATATTGGCCGGCTGCTTGGCCGCTCCTTTTTAGTGCAGAGAACGCACGTTCCATGAAAAAATAAGCAGATGGTTAATCCGTGTTCGTTGCCAGGTTTGTCGTTGTAATATCTATCCAGTTTGGGGCTCTTTTTATGGCTTGGTACCAAGTAGTTTTCCAAGTAAGGTTGGTAGACCCTACCCAACCTCGAACCTGGAGGACCAGTGGTATAATTCGTTTCTTTTTTTAAGTAGGAAGCTCGCCGTGTTCCTTCTGTTTCTGTAGCTTTTTGTTAAGGAAGAACTTACAGTGATCCGACCAGATGGAGGTAGAGAAAAGGTTTGGTAGTAGAATTCTTGATGTTGGTTCAGCAGACGTTTCCCAACTTTTATGCTCTATCGTGGGTACAAATCTACTTTTTCACCCTAGGACCTACACTACACTGAATGCTATGCCAATTTTTTATGATTGTAAAAGTTCAAATCTGGGCAGTTTTTCTATGTTAATTTGTGGATGATGGGAAAGCGAGACCAAACACTAACAAACATTCTTCAGCTGAACTTTTGCCCTTCCTAGCGTTTAGCAGCGTAGAATTTTGGAGAAAATTGCAGCATCTGCACCAGTGTATGGCTGCAATCCATTCTTGATAAACGAAATACCATGTTTGTCCATATCTGAAAATTAATTTCGGTGCCTTTTAGTTCCTCCCCAGACGATTCCAGTCATTGTTTACCGCTCAAATCCAAATGTTTCTAGGAGATCACCCGTATGCCACTTACAGTTAAGGAAATCCACAGTCCTTCTTTAATGCATGATCTACAATTTCGGCCACTTCCGCATTCCGGTCGACAGGCCTGCTGATATCTCGCCTGACACCGCCTTTGATGATTCTGTCAAGAGTATTCCGACGGCACGACATAGGACGTTTATAGAGGCTAAAGCGGGAAAAGGCTCTGGGAAAGGAATAGTTGATGATGCGGATTCTTTGTTTAAATCCTTATAGTTACCTTTTTTTGGATAGTGAAACTTCGGAAAAATTTTATCTTTGCGGTGACGAGTTTATTCTACAAAAATATTAAACTGTTTTCTTACGAAAGAAACATAATGAATTTCAATTTCATCCATGTATGCTAATTTCATTGTTTTTATAACAATGGTAAGACATGGTATCATCACAGAACGTAAGGCTTACGTGTTTCGAAAACATTATGTAAATCGATTTCCGCGTATTCCCTTTACTACCTCAATCCATCAAGAAGTTACCCATTAATATCACATGGAGCCATAAAAATTGATTATAAGCCATCAAACCCACAGTGAGCAATCAAAAATGTTAGTCATCCAGCAAATGTCTAATAAATTAGTAACGGCTAGAATGTTCACTCCCTTGCAATGATGTAAAATGCTGAGAAATCCCGGCAAATTCGAATAACCCGTTCATAAACTTTTCCCATAATTGTCAGCATACAGTATATTTGGGCTTCTATATGGGTTGATATGCCTTTCACCCCATGGAAAGCATTAGGGGTGGATAGACAATTCTGTGTTATATGAGGATATAGGGCCGCCCCCACACACCCTACATGGACGACCGTCCAGACATTATTTATGGCTACTAATTTCGCAATAAAAATATCCTTACTGCTAGCCAATGATTTATATCCAAAGCAATTTCATAGTTCATTATGCCACAACTTAAGCAACTTTCATCTAGTTCCGAAAGTCAACGTCCTTCCTTTCATTCAGTGCAGATACTTTCTCCTGTAGATGCAGACTCTGCTTCCGATGGATTTTTATGATCGGTTTTATATCTGGTGGATGGGGAGGGGAATCGATTGACTTTTCTTACAAGTTTGATTCCATCAGATATTCTCCAAGGGTGGCGGAAATAAGTCGATATATTTGATACTATTTTTTAAAGAAGCAGATTGTCAATTCGTCCATGGAATGTGATGTTGAGTTAGGTAAGAATGAAGGAACTCTGTTGGGAGAACTGGGCGCCATTTTGCGATGATTTTTTTCAAGTTTAATCGCCTAATTTATGACGCAGTAAATTGCGAAGTGCGGCAAAGAGATAAATAACATGGAATGCATTAACAGACTACATCAAATCGAAGTTGAACAATAATAAAAGGCTTATAGCACAATGGATTTTTTGAATACCACAATTTTTGATAACTTCGGTATAAATTGAGAAGGGCTTCATGGATTCATAACTTTCAATTGTCTACGGAGTTTTTAAACGAAAGTAACTTTAAGAGCCCAGAAGAGAATGAAGCGATGACAATTTATAAAATAAAAATGGCTAACTCAACAATTCGAGTGGACGGAGAAGTGAAGTTTTGCACTTGAAGAGAAGTGGAACTTTTAGACTTGATGCCTCTACTGGAAAATAATTTCATATAGTTTGTCGAGCTCCAGCATACCTGGTGCGGCCACTCATTGACTTATAACCCTTAGAACTTGAAAATATCTCAGAGCGAGTAATTTACACGAGGGACGCACTCAGTTGTGAACAATGTGGAAGGTGTCGGCCGTGACTTTGGAAAAGCAGTTTTTTTGACAGAGTCAAAGAAAACCCAGCCACCCCACACGTCATTTCTAGCAGCTCTTTCCAAACCAGCATTAATTGGGGGTTTTCTACAGCATGATACATAGAATGCTAAACACCCCCTAATCAGATCAAAATATTTTTAATAACTGGCTTATATAAAAGACACACGCGAGAAAGAACGGATACAGCGCCGACATTATAGACGCATTAAAGAAGAAATATATAATAGAAGAATAACAAAAATTACAGGAAACAATGGACGTCGTTGCTAGGCATCAGCGACAAGACAACAGTTAAATCGAGCATTAAGGTGGCCCAGGGTCAGTAATGCGTTTAAAGAATTTAATATAGGGTCAGTCCCGACAAGCAGAACATACTAAAGAAGTGCAGTTGGCCGCAAAACGCCCATTACGACACGTCAAGCCTGCAATCGCAAAACACATAGTAGATAGCGCCCATAATATTTCCTGGGACAATATATATATATATGAAGTTCACAAACCAGGTTCGGCAGAAAGCCTGGAAATACTTAAACAAACTAAGGCCAGGTTCTTGAACACCAACATGCGCAACTGTTGATCTAGCTTATTCCAGGTAAATAAGGTAATTAATTAAGGGAGCATTACAATCTCAGATAATTATTATAAATTGTCCGAAGCATGTGTCTGCTTTTGTAAAAAACCAAAATAAGTTTTATTTAAAACGAATTATAGAAAACAAAGGAATTACTTTTATAAAATCGATTGGGTTGGGTAGTTTCTGAGAGCGGGTCCTTGAAGTAACTGCTCCCTTTCGGACCCCCGGACTCCTCCTCTACATTGGTCGCAAAGAAATGTCGGCTTCGGAAATTACTAATCGAGATCTTTAATGTGAAGTCGCACATAACTATATTGAGTCAAAAAAAATACACCACCCCTTTTGCATGTATGAGGACCCCCTTAAACTCAACGTGGAACTATGTTACCCACTGCATGCAATGGGATTAACAGGTTCCACCATTCTACCAAATTTCGTATCAATGAGAGTAACCGTTTCTAAGATGAAATGTGGCAGACAGACACAAAGAGTAAGGAGAAATTAAGGACCATGATGACTAGCGTGGTCAAAGGATAGTATAGGTCTCAGGGCGGAACGTGGTGTGGTACCCACGATGGAGCATAAAACCTAGAAAACGCCTGCTAAAACAACATCAATGGCTCTACTACCAAACCATATCTCCACCTTGACGTGTCAATGGGCGAAGTCAGATAAAAGCAACAAAATCGCTCTCGCGACCATTCAACATCAGCAACGGCCAAACACAAGGGGATGCCCTATCATCCGTCCTCTTTAACTTGGCCCGGGGAGAAGTGATCCGTGAGGCTGAGGTAAATGCAAGGGGTACGATCCCCTTAAAATCCACCTAACTGCTGGCCTATGCTGATCGACTTCATGGGAAGAACGATCAGATCGAGCAGGTGGCGCAAGACCTTGGACTGCACATGAATGAAGGCAAGTCAAAATACATGACAGCAACGTCAGCACCAAAAACCAACCAACAACATCAAATCGCACTGCTGAAACGGGAAGAATAAAGATAGGAGACCGTTGATAATTTCTAATGTCTAAGGTCAAAAATCACAACCGATAACAGTTACGACGACGAAATCCGCGCACGGTTGTTGGCAGCCAACAGAGCCTTTTTCAGCTTACAAAAATTGTCCCGCCCGAAACGTCTCAACATAGGGTCAAAGCTTACTGTACAAGACTATGATCTTGCCAGTCCTTATATATTCCTCGGAGACTTGGGTTGCTAGCAAGAAAAATTCAGAACTCTTGGCTGCGTTCGAGAAAAGAATCCTATGAAGAATTTTTGACCCCTTACATGAGGATGGACGATTCCGTAGTCTACATAAGGATGAAATTTATGAACGATACCACCACCATCTGGTTGTGGATAAAATCCAGCTTAATAGGTTGCGATGGGCGGAAACAAGGATGATTCAGCTGGGAAAGTCTATAAGGGCAATATCTATGGTAGAAGAAGAAGCCGAGACAGACCCTGCCTGAGATGGAACGATGACATAGGTCAGGACTCCAGACAGCTTTGAGGGATATCAAATTGGTGGACGTCGGCGATTTTCAGAAAGAAGTCAAGGAAACGTTGGGTGAAAAGGCAGATGTAAAATAAGTAGAAACCTTGCTACTCTTGAGTGTAAAAGTCTGTACGATTCCGCAAACAAACATGGCAAATAAAATGCCTCAAATGTCTAGAGTTCGGAGATGTAGCGAAAATCCGGAAGGATAGGACATTTTGCCAAAGATTGCGAAGGGAACCCAACTATCTCCTCTGTAGAAGCTCAAACAGTAATGGGCATGTCAAAGAGAGCATCAAGTGTCCTGTATTTAAGAAGGTGCAATGCGGAAATAATGCTCATACAACTTAACCTTAACCATTGCCAACCGCCACAGGATTTGGTTAGCCCGAGCACGTATGAAGACAAGATCGACGTTTATGGTTGTTTGTAAACAATATAAGGACCTGCAATCCGGTGTATGGACAAGCGACAAGAGTGGAAAACCTAGAATTTGGGCTTGTGGAAATCATTCTATGGAGGACAAAAATAGGTATGCCGAAAATGGATTTACTCGTGCTGAGATGGTGGGGATATGTATCTATAGTTGCTACGCTGCGCCAAACCTGACTCAAAACGGGTACAAATCGTTGATCGACAGATTAGTCTGGGAAGCAGAAACACACCGTCCGAAAATTATACAGGTGTTTTCAGTGCCTGGGTTGAAGAATGCAGCAGCCGCGAAACAAACACAAGAGTGCGATTTTTCGCCCTTGAACATTATTTTTGCAAACACCAGAGGATCAGAAACATTCCGAAGAGGGGAAATGCGGCTTATAATAGACATAACATACATAAGGATCTCCAATGCCATGTTAGCGCATTACACGCATAACGACCATGAAGCGATTGTCTTTCAAATAATAATAATCGTTGGCGCAACAATCCAATCAGATCAGGGCCTTGAAGTGTGTTAAAGCACTTGATTCAATGTCGTAACGGTACACTACAGGATAGCCCGTAGGAGGCAATGTGATCAGCATTGCGCTCGTCCGAGATTATTACCCTGATTTGACTCAGGTACTCATTCACAGCTGAGTCGACTGGTATCCGACGTCAAATCACGATACAAATTCCACTGCCACCACTGAGATTTGCACCACGATCTTCCGTACAGCCTTGCGCTCTAACCACTCAGCTATCCCGACACTTTCAAGTAGGGCGCACTATTTGACCAAAGCAACGGAGAACTCCACACATAGAATGGGCTCAGCTCAATGGAGAACATTTTCGGAAGCATTGCATTGGAAGCAAAGTACAAATTTGTGAGGGGATTGAATGAATATGGAGATTCTGGAACGAATGCAGTTGGTTATGACGCTTCCAGGCTGCGGCAAACGGGATTCTTGAAGGGAAGACTACATTTCGGGTGGAATGTTGAAATCAGTGAATATGACAAAGAATGCTTAAATGCGAGAAAGCGATGTCAACGCCGCAAAAATGCGCCAGAATATGAGGAGCCACACTAGCTATACAAAGTTCCCAGAAAAAACTTCAAACCGCCATCGGAAAGAGTAAAACCATCTATTTCGAGTAGCACTGCAAGGAAGCTGATTCTCACCCTAAGGGTGCCACATGGAAGACTGTTATGGTATCAATCAAGGGAAAGCGTTACCCACCGATTACATGTTCCAAGTCGCTGAACGACGTCCTATTCCTACAAAATATTAACGATTACCTTCCGAGCGTTCGAGTCAACCCCGATGAGTACCAAAGATAAGCAACGAAGAGGTATTCAAAGCGGCCAAGAATATGAAAGCCAACGACGCTTGCGGCTTAGATGGCATACCGAGGATATCTATCAAATTAGCGGGAGGGATGGTACCAAGCACTTACCCACCAGTATTTACTGCGCGCTTGAACGAGAGTAGCTGCACAATGGAAGAAATTGAAATTTATACTCATTCCAAAATCAAACAAGCCACTAGGCGAACTGTCGTCGTGTAGGCCAATATGCCATCTAAATACAATCGGCAAACTTTTTGAGCGAGTAATCTGAAATAGATTACTCACAATCGTGGAAAAGCAAGACGCGAAAGCGAAATCAACGACCGATGCGGTCAATTTGTTGAGAAATCTGGCGAAATCGGCTATTGAAGGATACACATATTGTGTAGTAACCGTAAAACAGAACAAGTACTGACACTAAGCGCAGGAAGAATAGGTTCATAAAAATCTAAGTCGGAGACCAAATCATACATTCCCAGTGGTACAATGGTAGAAACGATAGACTCATAGGTTGATACGTGTTGAAAGCTGGACTAAATAGAGGCATGGTAACTTGACACAGTTTCTAGGCCTACATAATGCTTATCGACCATGATTCTCCGCACTGCATCATTAACGAGTATGTAACGGATACTCAAGGTCAACGATGCTCAAGGTTCGCATCATACAAAACGGACATGTTATTATATTAGCGGAAAACCTCGTGGAAAATATTTTGAGTTCGATTGAGATGTGGAAAACGGTGGAACAAGCAATAAAGAAAAGAGACAATGAAAATTATATTCGCGGAATACTACTCCAGGAAGCGTTTAGAAGGAAGAAAGAGAGGGGAGAAATGAAGATCACCATCACGAATAACAGTTAAATACTGATCCAGCCCCGCGACATAATACCATATGCCAGCCCCCGGGAAAATGGATGGAGAAGGAGGTGGTTTTAGTGGGTAAAAGTCCACATAACCGTATGCCATAAGTCATCGGTAGCCTTAGAAGCTTTCCACCTACTATTGAAAAACAAAAGCAAGTCGGGAAACCGGAATCTAGTCGCTTCAAGCATGAAAGGTTTTATTTGCTTCTTCTGTAAATATATTTGAATGCAGAACTATCCCATTTGTACGTAGCCAGTTATGTACATGCATTGAGCATGCCAGACGGCTCACTTTAGAGTGATATTGATATTTAGTTGGAGTAAATTTACACGGTAAAATCAATTTTGAGCTAACGTATCTTTATTATTAATAGCATGATTTTTATCATAGGGATAACATGCTCCATACTATAATATATAGCACTACAAATTTTTATAATTCTAAGATATATTTAAGGGGAGTTTCTATTCAACATCATCATCATCAACGGCGCAACAACCGGTATCCGGTCTAGGTCTGCCTTAATAAGGAACTCCAGACATTCCGGTTTTGCGCCGAGGTCCACCAATTCGATATCCCTAAAAGCCGGTTGGCGTCCTGACTTACGCCATCGCTCCAACTTAGGCAGGGTCTGCCTCGTCTTCTTTTTTTACCATAGATATTGCCTTTAAAGACTTTCCGGGCTGGATCATCCTCATTCATACGAATTAAGTGACCCACCAACTGCAACCTGTTGAGTCGGATTTTATCCACAACCAGACGGTCGTGGAATCGCTCATAGATTTCATCGTTATGTAGGCTACGGATTCGTCCATCCTCATGTAGAAGGCCCAAAATTCTTCGGAGGATTCTTCTCTCGAACGGTTCCCCAAAATATAGTAATATACTATTATTGACTTAATTTGAGCAGATTTAGTATTTTGAGGCCTGGACACCGTATATAGGCAGCTTCATTGATATTGATTTTCAGAACTTGGGGTTGGGTAGTTTCTGAGAATGGGTCCGTTAAAGAAATCATTACTTTCGACCCCTCCTACTCCCCCCCCCTTTCCAACGAATGTCAAAACTAAGACCGGCATCGAAAAGTACTAATGAAGACCTTTCATTTAATATTCGGTGAAAAAATATTTTCCACTTCCCTTTTGCATATATGAGCCAGGAAAGACTGTAACCAGGTGGACATAAGTCTAGGACTTTGATGGACGTTTTCTTCGCGCTTATTACGCTTTATAACGGATATCATTAGTTCCATTTTAAGTACAGACTTCCTGCGTTCCGGATTGCTTGTGGGTCTACACAATAGATCCCTCAGTGACCCCAGGAGCCCCCTTAGATGATCGGGAAGAATGTCATCCTGAATGTCCAAGAATCTTTACATGATTTTTGAAGATTATAGCTCTTCTTCTAAAATACCACAATATTACTACTGGATCATGTTGTTGAGCACTTCATTAACATTGCTGGCTGGCCTATCTTTTTGTAAAGTCTAACTCCCAGACAATTACAGACCGATACGCCATACTGCTCATCCACGACTTTGTGCACTCAATCGCAAACTTTTGTATTTTCTCGGTCTTAGATTTATTCCAGGCATATCACCAAATGCCTGTGGCTTCCGAAGCCATTCCGAAAATGGCAATATGGTCACCTTTCGGTTACTTTGAGCTCACTAGCATAACTTTTGAAGTCTGCAATGTGGCGTAAACCTTTCAGAGATTCATCCACTTTGTGTTGCGAAACGTACACTGTTTTTCGTTTATTCCGATGATGTTTTGATCGCATCTTCCTTTGAGTTTGAGCGTTTAGAGCACCTTAGGCGTAATCGTCTAAAAACTCTCTATTACTCACTGTTGAGAAATACAAATTGGTACAATCGTAGATGGGATTCCTCGGCCTCCTCATTTGCTCTGAAGGTATCCAACCGAACTCAGTTAAAGTACATGCGTTTCCCGCTTCCGAAAACAGTTAAGGATATGAAATATTCGTCGATATTTCAGATATTGCCGTAGGTGCTGCCTTTCACCAAAAGACGAACCAAATCTGGCAGCCATTGAGTTTCTTTTCCGACCACGGACTGTCACACCTACAATCATGAGTTATATGCCGCGTATTCATCAATCAAATACTTTCACCATTCCCTTGCAGACAGGCCGCTCACAGTGCCACGGACCATAAACCATTCATTTTGAAACAGAAACCCTCTCTCGCCAACTTCGGCACCTGAACTTAATCAAGAACTGTACCAAAGAAATGAGTGTTAGGTACCGAAAATATTACGAAGGAACAACTTTGAAACTTGATCGACAAATGGCAACCCTCCTTGCAAACTTTCGATTATTATTCCGTATATATTTTTCATTGCCTCATTTTTTGCTTACGTATTATTCTACTGGTGCTTTCGATCGCGTGCCGTTTCACTTGCAATTCGCTCTGGAGAAATGGCAACGTGCTCTCCAATATAGACATCTTATATACGGTTACCATTCACCCTTTGGTGAAGTACAGCGCCTTACCTAAGCGCTTCAGCTACCCCAACATCTCCCGAGATGCCCGCACTACCCCTCCACCGCTCTTCGCAAAGTGTTTTCGCGGTGACCAACTCATTCACCATCTTGGGAGAGTGCGTTTCACTGCATGACGTAGCCAGCAATGCAATTATGGCACCTCCTTGGTTTCGAATTCTTAATAAGTTGCGATGCGAGCCCTGAACATATTTATTGGGGCAGTAGCAAATGAAAACCCAGAAGAGAGAAGCTATTTGATTCCATCACTTCAGTTGTTCTCATGACTGCAAATGTCGAGTTTGCCAATATATTCATGGGACCGAATTGGAGTAATTGACCTAACAGTCTGTACAGACAGAGAGCTAGTGTCTCTTTTGCGTTAGAAGATGAATTGGAAATGCTGACCCCACATTATTTGATTGCTATGTTATGAAGTGGCTTGTCCTATTTCC